>NC_070605.1:62604803-63924803 GCF_027172205.1 Podarcis raffonei
ACATGATCTTATGCAAAGGCGTCTGAGAAGAGTAAGCTGCACAACCTCAATCCCGACAGTAAGTAAAGAAGCTTTTAAAATATTAAAGTCGTTCCCTCCTAATGACAGGGTTTGTCACGGTCATGCCATATATATATTATATATCATTCATATTCTGCCAGATAAAGTTCAGTAACCAGTCCACTTCAGCAGCTGGGTATCAGAATATTCTGGTAGCTGGTCCATGCTTTTTCCCAGACCAGAAAGAGCATGGTAGTGTTTTCTTTGGTATTAGCTGTAGATTTTCCCCTAACAGCTTGCATGTTAGCAACGTAGTGGTCTCATCAGCTGGGAATAAGAACCCAGGCTGGAAGAAACTATGAAAGAAAAACAACTTTGTGACCCTGGTAGAAGCACTGTCATACTTGAAGGAAGGAAGAGGTGAAAGGAATAGGGCACGTGACTGATTTTAAATTTTAAATACGCTGCAGTCTGTAATAAACTTTTCTTGAGATAATGTCATTCAACATCCAAATGTTTTATGTGAATTTCTAAATTGGTGGTTCTTTCCCTTCTGACAAGGAAACTTAATCTGACTATGATATCCTAAAACAGGTATGGGGAACTTTTGACCTTTAAGATGTTTCTGAATTACAGCTCCCAACAGTTCCAGCAAGCATGGCCAATGACCAGGGATGATGGGAATTATAGTTTAGAAACATCTGGAGGACTAACCCCACACTTGTCCTAAAATCTATATTTTGTGGAGATTCACAGGTACAGGGTGAATTAATTCTTTGCCTGTGTCATTCAAGAAATTTACCAAGTTTTATTTATCATGAAACAAAACCACACATAATCACTTTCAAAGTGCATCTATGCTACATTGGTTTGAAACTTATTTAACTGTCTTGGTTTATTTGCAAGATACATTTGGAGTCATACTACTGTGATGGTGCTGAAACTCCTGTTACTGATCAATACAGAATGTATTAATTTTATATCAACATAATTTAAATCAATTTATATCCTGATTTCAGTTCCCAAGCTGATAAATTGGCAAATAATGTTTTGCCTGGAAAAAAAGTCCATACTAATTTAGTACTATACCAGTGGAAACGTACTGGTTCTCACTTTCGAAATGTTCTGGTCAAGGGACCCCACAAAGCTTTTACACTACACAATTCCATCTGCATAAAAATAAGGAGAGAAAGAACAGCTAAATTAACATTTCACTGTACTTATGTATGTGCATGGCTTAACAAAAATGGTTATGCTGACTTCTGTTTCTATTTTTGGTTCTGCTTTCTAGCCTGAGGAGATGACCAGATTGAGAAGCAAGAACAGGCAGCTCCAGATAAACGTTGACTGTACACAGAAAGAAATAGATCTCCTTCAATCTAGAGGTATATATTTTAAAATACTTACAAAAATATGTGTTTGTTTTGAGCTGTATATTTGAATGTTATTGTTGTTGGTATCTGCCTGTCTCAGGAGACAGTAGAGAAGTGTGCCTTCAGGGGTAAAGTCAAACTGTTGGAGAGTTACAGCGCCTGTTGTGGCTGTAGAGACTGATGCAGTTGTCCCATGTGTGATGATCATCCCCAACTCTGGCATTGCATTTTCCCAGCAGGATTAGAAGTTTGGAGGCTGGAACTCTCCTGGCAGCCTGGTCTAATTCCTCATAGAGCAGGTTCTTGGCCTGTATGTCAGAGCACATAGTGGAAGCGTAAATTCTCAAGGTGTTAACTGGACCAGTGGTGATTGAGAGGCAGCAGGAAAGCAAGCATTCTGACCCCTCGGTTAGTGGTTCTGTTGCAAACAGAAGGCAGTGCCTCACTGCAAAGCCTATGTCATTAATATAAGGTTCTTCTGGATGCCCTCCTTGCCAGAAAAAGGGTGTAAGTCTTTTCTTGGAGGTTGCCATTCAAAGCGAGACTAGTCTCCTGCAAAGTGGCAACGTCACTGTTGAGTGTTTTCAGCTCAGGGTCAATGATGTCCATCTTCTGCGAGTCGTTGACCTGCAGCAGGTCGGTGGACAAGGCAGGACACATGGTCCTGATGTTCCGGCTTGCTAAGCACAAGAAGGGTTGTTTCTTTTCTTTCTTGCCTGGTGCCGTAGTTCAGTCTGCTTGTCAAGTGATACTCTGAACTCCAGTACCCACTGAAGCAGTCGGACAGTGGCAGGTCAGCACTTTATTGACCAGGGGTGGCCCAGCTTAAGGGTGGGTAGTAGCTGACTAGTGAGACATGATGATCTCTCCTGCCGACAAAGGCAACCCCTAGTGCTCGTACCTTAGACCATGGTGTTTTTTGCAGCATTTGCATCACCAAAGTGATCTCTCCAGGGCACAAGCCTGGGCAATGTATATGGAGGTCATGGGCTGCCCAGATGACCCGCCCCCTGTGTCCTTGCCAGTGAGGCCCAAAGGAAAGCAAAACAATACACAAATGAATGTGGCTGGTTTCAGGCACATTACTGGCATGTTTTGACTGTCCTATATCTAGTGCAAAGTGATATAAACCTGCAGTTGTTTTCTCTTTGCCACTTATTTATGCTGTTGGATGCTGGGTATTTCAGTTTTGCTAAACGTTGTGGTTTTTATTTTATTTTTTTTGTTCCTTTTATTAAGGAGTATAAATTGAAAAGGGCACTTGCAAAAGCTGATTCTGACAGTGTTCCAGGAAATTGCATTTTTAATTACAAAACAGACACAGCCTTTTCACCCTGAAAACACAGTCTCCTCAAAGAGCAAGGCATTATTTACTTACTGATTGATTTAAAAAGTAAACTTCTCCCCTGCTAATTCACCATAAGGTCCCAAGGTAGGTTACAGCAGGGTAAGAATACAATATTAAAATCCATTAAAATAACTTAGAATCTGAAGAATAGTGTGGGTCCTAAAATTATTAATATCAGGTGCCAAAGGCCAGGGTAAAGAGGTGCATTTTCAGCATACAGTGAAAGCTATACAATGAAGGTGCCAGATGCACTGGTGTGAGGAGGAAATTCCACAGACTTCCGTGACAGGAAAGTCTAGACAAAGACCTGAAGGAGACAGTGTAGGCTGTCAACATCTCTCACATTGAAAACATGCATGTGAACTAAGGCAAGTCACTTTTGTTACTATTTGTTCCATGGGGAGCATAATTTTTCTGTTTTTCTGTTTTAGGGAACTTTGACCCAAAAGCCATGACTAACTTTTATGATCATATAGAGCCTGGTCCTGTTGTGCCACCAAAGCCATTTAAAAAAGGTGAGTCGCTAATAAAATGTTCAATATTTAGTTTCTAGTAGATCGCTGCTGAAGAATTTTTATGCTGAGTATTAGTATTTCAGTGTGTTGTATCTAATAATAGATTTGTTGAGACTGTTGTCTTGTGAAACATATTTTGCCTTTCATTATTATATGCTGTACAAGTGGTGTATGGAAAAATCACTTAGCCTCATGTATTGTGAATACAGAAATAGTTAGAACAGTATAAACGACCATTTCATGACACATTTAGATTATGTTTATGCATGAAGTAGGGTGTTGTGAAAAGTAGCAGACAATCAGCTTTGCATTTTATGTTCACCTTTTTGTTTTTTTTAAGATAGCTCTTTCTTGATTAAGACGATTTTGCGCTTTCAGCTTTATGTACCATTATTTTCCCAGCTTGTACAAATTATTTTTTTATTTTCCCCTTATGTTATTTAAGTGCAGCACCTTCTCCTAACTGGTTTCTTCTTTTGCTCAGCAGTTTCCCACTCTCTATCTGTCCCTGTTACCTCTGCTGCAATTTTGTCTGCTTAGGAGAAAAAAATACAACTCTGCAACTACAGAAGTGTTACTGTCTTTCTTCCCTACCCTGCCCTTCTAACATTTGAGTGTGATCTGCCTCCTGTGTCTCCACTGGGAAAGCCCCTCTTGTAGCAGGGACAAATTCAGGGCTGAAAACAGCGAGAATTGGCAGTGTGAAAGCCCAGGTGGCCAGTTCTGATGAACGTGTGATCAAATAATGAATCAATTAATCTTCCTGTCTCTTTTCTTTCCTCTCCCCTGCTTTTCATGTTCATTATAGTTGGACACATCTTACAGAAATTTCTGTTCACCTAAACCCTTATCATCGTATCACCGTGGCTCTATTGGACAACCTACAGTCATTTGGGAAAACTAACACAGCTTAAAAATAAATCTGTGAAATGTGATTGCCATAAGTTAGCCCTATGGATATTTTCAGAAGAATAGAGGGTGTACATTATATAACCTAAAGTACTTGGTGCCAAGTGCTAAAATAATACACAAAAGAATGTTTGTGGCTTTCTGCCAAGTATTAGCTACAGTAATTTGATAGTGCTTTGATAGTGTAGCATGAATGTTTAAACACTGATGTTGCATCATTTAACCTTTTATGGAAGACACAGGACATACGTACTACATACTTCTCCCTACATTCATTTTGCTATCACCCTAAAAAATGCTTGCTAATGTAAGGGTAGGTGGCTACAGTAAGCCGTTTGTGAGGAATTGAGAGCATGAAAGAGAGGCAACATTAAAGCCTCTCTTGATATCTAGTGGCAAAATCTGAACAGCATGGAAAACATAGGACACTTGAGTAAGCAAATTATCCTTGGCTTAACTTTGTGGTTTTGCGCCAAATCTTACTGTGACAAATTCATTCTGGTTGAATTCACATGGGTGTAAATAGATTCATCTCACACATGACTGAAACAATAAGGTATGAAGTAGGTATGAAAGTAATGCAGTATAGGGATTTGTAGATGCTATAGAATAATTAATGATATAATGAAGTTATGGCAGTGGTAATGCTCTGTATCATGCTGAACATCTAGGGGACCAGAGTAATGTTTGGTATACATTCAGAAGCTGCCCTGGTCCATCTCCTCCTTGCAAAGAAGAGCAAGAAGTAAATGCTAGTGTTTAATGTTAACCCGCACCTTAGTAGTGATATCTTCCAGACTGGGCTCCCATACTATGCTCTGACATAGCCTCATAATGCTGGGATGTAGACTATGTCTAAGAAATGCTTTATAACTGAAATATTTTGTGTGTTTTGGCCTCCCCTGGGAACAAAGGTAAAATCAGAGGTGGATAACAATGTGGTTCCAAAATGTTAAAACTTCAGTAGTCTTATTATATTATCATGCATGGCTTTGGTATGTTTTAAAACTGAAGAGTTTAAAAGAAAAATTTTCTCTGTAGATCATCAGAGAAGTTCCAAACAAGCTCCACGATCACAGCCAAGAGACGAAGACTTTGAAGGAGCTCCGTGGAATTGTAAGAGCTGTACTTTTTTAAACCACCCAGCAATGAATCGCTGTGAGCAATGTGAAATGCCGCGGTATGCCTGAATCCATAAAGGTCTGCTTTGGATTAAAAACAGGCTCTTGAGGACACAGCCATAGGAGACAAATATATGAGACACCTTTCAGTCATCTGCCAGGCGTTTGCCAGCCAATTATTTCAAATTATAAGGGAGAGATCCCCCTTCCATTCATGCTGCACTAAATATTAGTTTGGGGAAAATACTCTTATCCCACTGCATTGAGCAAGACTGAAAGGATACCCAAAATGGATTCCCTCTGTGAAGAATGTATAAGGAATCAGATGATTGCTGCTGTTCTAGCCCCTATAATTACATTTGCTGGGTAGTAGCCCTTACATATATATATATATTTTTATAAGCATAGAACTATTACTTTGTGGTGTGAAGTGTTACAGGTATCCAGACAAACTGTGAAGAACCAGATCTGATAATCTGGCCACAGCCGTTTGGAAAACAAAGACTCCCTATGTTTCCAGATTGTAAACTACTGAAAAAGAAGGAAGGTGTTTTTCTTTTTTTGGGGGGGGAGGTGGGGGTGGGCAAAAAAAGTAAAAAATGAGGATATTTGTAAATGCTGCTTTTTTCAGGGTAATTTAATTCTACACAAATGCTGTTTTGAAATTGTGGATCATGGTGAGGAGGGAGACGTACTGTATGAGCCTTATTTATAGAGTACAATCAGAGGTGATTTTACAATCCCTTTTGCTTGTACAGCACTCACCAAGTCATGTTAACACTGGTAATTAAGTAATTATATCATATTACAGAGGAAAAAAATAGTGCTGCATGCTTTTATTAGGCCATTGTGTTTTAAAGCTAAAAGTAAATTATGCTTTTATAAACGACGTTCCCTTAAAACTGTGCTTGATGACAGTAGAGTGGACGTATGCCAAATGCAGAACTATTCCAAATTCTTTTTGGAAGACTTGAGCTCAGCCATTGTTATGTATGAGAAGTGTTTGCACCCTTTTCCTTAGGCCTTTTCAGCTTCCAATTATGTGAAGAATTCATTATGTTTACAGCACAGAAGGTACTTTGTGCCCCCATTCTGATTTAGCTGAAAAACAGTAATCAATATTAGCTCTTCAATAAAGGTTTATTTGCACACTGTCAATAAACCAGTCTGTATTAATTAGTAAGAGCAGCAGATCTTTAAATGCATTTTTTTAATAAAAAAAATTGGGCAGTTAATAGGCATAAACAAAACAAAACAGAGTGGAATTGTACTGGTACTTTTATGCATCTGATTATTATAAAGAGGATGTTTGATTTGTTTGAGTGCTAGGTTGCTGAAATAAAGCACTCTTTTGTGAAGGTTTCTTCGTTTTGAAGTTGAGTCATTCTATAATAAAACTGTTCAAGAACAGTCAGACTGTTTTTTCCTCACTGATAAAGCACTGGAACAATGTGTGTAATTTCTTGCACTCTTCAATTATATTACTCCAAATACTTGCACCTTGTGCAAGCAAGTTTCACATCTTGCCCATGTAATAAGATGTAGAGGTTGTCCATGCAAAGTGGAATTTATCTGGTATGTAAAATCTTACTGATTTATATCAAACAGCAAAGGAACACAGTGAAATGAAAGGAACCAGTGTTGAGATTTCTTTTCTAAAGTCATGTTTTTGACACTTACAAATTGACTGCTGAACGTCCTGATGAAATTTTAGGAATTCTGCTGCTCTAATTAAGAATTCAGTTATGGAATTGTTTTGTTTTTAGGAAATGGAAAAACAAAGAGATAAGAAGCATTGGGTTTTTCAGTTAAATTGCATCATGTGTTTGTAACACTTGCCATGATTTCATATTGATCCTCTTGCCTTCTTTGAACATAAGCTCCCGTTTGGCACTATTAGGTGCTGCCATTGGTGAGGAAACTGAAGTCATTTGAGTTATGAGTAGAGAGCATGTTTGAAAGGTATGTACCACTTTTTCACACCTGTGTGACTTTAATGGTTTTTGGTTGGGGAGTGCTAACCTATCACTTCTGGGTGCAATCCACTATAAGTGCATGCTTTCTGAAGTCAGTCAGTGTAGGTCCTACAGGGTCTTTGCTGTAAGCATACAGCTCTGTGCTTTTAGGCTTTCCCTGTTTCATTTTTTTTGGTAGGGAATGCTCTACTGCACGTATTATTTCCATATTGTGTGAACAGTATTTTCTGACTCATGGGAGATAACAGGGAAGATACATATATAAATTGCAGTACTGCATGGTGGATCTGTGACCGTGTTGTTATGGAGACCTATTTCCTTTTACTCATAGTTTTACTTGTGGAGTAGAAGGTGAGAACGTAGTTTGTTGTGGGGGAGATGGTAGCTAGTGGTCATGTTGATTCTTAGGAGAAAACGTTAAACTAATCAGTTACACTCGTTGATTCCGCAAAAAAAAAATCAAACAAAAGCAAAACTAGTGTACATGCTGCAAAAAAGCTGCTGCAAAACTGTTGTAAATATCCACACTGTAAAACTGATGATGGTAATAAAACTAATTTTGATCTGGAAGTTATATACGAGCATTAGGTATCAATTTCCACTTGGAATTCACTTGTGAATAGGTGACACCAACCAAAGTGGGTTTAGGTTATGCCAGAATAAATGTTGATTGCATAAAACCTTTGGTTAATGTGTGAAAGACCCCATGATACTAAATGCAGTGCAGTGTATACAACTTTGAATGTGCACATCTGTGTGTGATGGGCGTTTGAGGTCATCATGAATATTTAAAATGCACTACTTCTTAGTAACAGCTGGTCTTTTCCTTGCCCATAGAACTTGGGTCAGTACAGGGAGTACCCTTATTGGATGCTAGTTATTCAAGACTGTCCAGTTTCTCAAGTAAATGTCTGTTTATAAATGCCTGTTTTATATTTAACTGCTGGTAAAATGATTTCCCTTTCCATATAAAATATAAAAGCTCCTCCAAGTTTTAGTCAATAGAATAGCTTGTGGAAAACATTGGAATATACTATAGCATACAAAAATCAAATCCTGTACTTGGATATATGATATTGCTATCAAGCTAGCTTGCGTAGGAAAGGAGGGGCTAAGAAAGCAACGAGAAAATGTTTTGTGAAATAGATGAACTTGAGAAGTGTGTTTGTGTGTCTGTGGTATGTGTGTTTTTCCCCGTTATGGCAGATGTGTGAAGCAAGTATATTTTTTAAAGAGCTGGTCTCAGTCATACTACTAAGTCAATGTTTCTTTCAGTTGTGTTATGCTCCATTTATGTACTGTTCCTTCACTTCCCCACCCCTTTGATTATAAATCTCTTTAAAATTTCTTGGATTTAGTCTTTTTGAAGACAATTTTTTTTTAATTTTAAAGAGATGATGAAAAGATTAAACATGCTGATGGCTAATGGTATTGTGATCTTGGCTTGATAAACTTTTAACACAAGAAGCCTGAAACATGTAATTTGAAATACAAAATTTTACAGTGTAGTTATTGAAGTATCCAGCCAGACTCTCAATTCCTCTGTCACCTGCTCAGGTGCTATGAGTCTACAGAGAGCTGAAAATGTGCGCAGAAATAAATGCATATTATAGCCAATGCTGCCTCTGTGTGCTATCTGTCTTTCCAAATAATTGTTCGAAGTTGATATGTATTTGAGCTATTGACATCTTGTTTCTGTTATTACTGAGAGGTCTTCTTGTTTTTGAAACGAGCAAAGGCCAAGAGTCAAGCAATATTCTAATTCTCAAGATCTTTGAACAAACTTCTGAATTGTGTTATCTGTGACAAAGCCAATGTATCTGATCTATACTTTTTGCTCTGTTGAAGTCCTGTTAATTTTTTTCACTATAAAACAAAAACCACGATCTTTTGAAATCCTGTAAATAGGGTGTTCCTTACATTCTAGATTTATGTATGCTGTGAATGGAAACAATTACTGCAAGATGAAATGTGTAAAGGCATTAAGAGGCTATGCATGCATGGGACCTCGGAATGACATATACTGGGAGCTGCAGTTTCCTAAAATAAAATAAAAAATCAATAAACTAAGAAAATGTAACATCCTGCATTTGTTTCCATATGTAGTAAGAAACCTTTTAAAATACTTCTTGCTGTGTCATCTACTCTATCAGCTTCATGCGGATTCTTTCTCCGTAAGTAACTGCTGTATTATACATTCTAACCAGAAAATCAGTACCTATCTTGTTTGGTGACTACATTAAACTTGGATCTCCACCGTGAAGAAGAAAAAAGGTGTTTTGGTCTTGTCAGTTTCCAGTGAATCTGTGGAACTCCATAAAAGTCAAAATTAGGTACCTGGTTATCATCTTACAGAAATGGTGTCTCATTGTTTATGAACATCAGAAGTTTTTGAATTATAGTTGCTAAAGGAACTCTTGCATTTTAATATCCAATGCAGATATTTCACATTTGATCGTGCATGGGAGTTACATAAAGGTATCTATATCAAATTCCTAGGTTGTTGCAGAAAGAATAAATTTGGTTGCTAGATAAGAAATGACACCTTAACCATTAAAAACTCTTGCTTTGTAATCTTCAGGCTTCCACATTTCAGTCACAAGGTGCAACTAAGCACACCATCAGCTGCTTCTATAGGATGCTGAACTGATGCTAGCTAACATTTCAGCATGGCTGAGATCCAGAGTGAGCTAAAGGATCTTGCCCTCTTTAGCAAAAATCTGCTCCCTCAGGCTGTATCCTTAACTATGGTTCTGTCTTACACAGGAACCAAAGCCAAGGCACTATTACCATAAAATCATTTTAGATTCAGTGTTTGCCGTGAGAACTTACTTGCAGGTAGTTTTGGACAGGGCAGAGGGTAACTTAGATAATGTTAATATGAGTAGTGCAAGGGAGGGCTGAAGTTAATCAGCTGGGGCTGTTTCAGGTGCCTTGTTTTTTGGTCTCCCTTAGGTAATATAAGCCCAGTGCCTTTCCTATGATCTGAGCTGAAGCACAAGAGCCAAAGGACTCTTAGCTACGGCTGGGCAAAATCCTTGTTTAGAATACTTGGAGCTGCTATTGTTGCCATTTTATGATGTCACTTCACTATTTCATCATAGATCCACCAGGTCCAAGTACCAGTTCAAGCCAAGTGATGAATTAGGAGCTTGGTAGATAAAATATATGTAATCATGTCTTCTGAACCTATGGCTGATAAATATCAAATTCCGAACAATGTAAGCTAGGTCCGTTTTTACAACCAGTGAATAATAAATTCTCATGCCTAGTCAGATATACCAGCTGCTTCGTACTTAGATGAAGGACTTTTCTATTACTACTGCTATCAGGAAAAGGTTCCAACTCTTGCCAGGCACTCTGTTATGACTGGTGAAATGGTACAATTGATTTAGAAGTGCTTGAAAACTAGCTAAAATTTATTTTCATACACCAGTACTGTGAACCCAAAGAGAGAGAAGTTGTTTACAAATGTGCTCCCAACCATGGTAGATTCAATTCAGTAAGTTTGTGATAAGCATTTTTCTAATTTTCAGAGGGATAGCTGTATTAGTCCATTGTAGCTATTTATGAATGGTGGAAGAATCCAGATTCTTTGCTATCTTGGGCTCATTTGCTATCCGGGGCTACTTCTTGTACACAGAGGCTATCCTAGCCATGCCTTCAGGTACATTTTTTTTTAAGTGGGGGGTGGCGGGAACAGCAACAACTGCATCTGCAGTTATGATTGCATATTTTTCCTAATGGAAAATCATAGAAATCACTTCAGCTGTTTTTGTTTACCACTTTGTTTATGTGTTTCCATTCTCTGTAAAAATATGTAAGCAATCATAAGCTTGATTGCTCTACATGGAAAGGAAAATAAACTGTTTTAAATCAGTTCATTGGGGGAATTCATACCTATTATGACTTGAGTCCAGATGTTTGCTGTTTGCATTTTCAGTAATAGTACAACTAGTTTTATTTTACAAAAAAATACAATACTATAAAATGCTCAAATACAACTTGATAAAAATGGAAGAAATACACTGATGAACAGAGTTCTAAACACTTTGTTTCTTCTTTGCAGCAGAAGCACAATATATTGGAAGGCTTTAAAGTCCATGCATTCATTGTTCAGGATGTAGTGGAATCGTTATTCCCAGGCAATAATGATTTTGCTGAAGTTAACAAAAACTCCTTTGTTAGGGGCACTGGAAAACAAATTTTGAAAGTCAGTAATGTGGATATGGTTCTTTGACGTGACTTTTTATGACATAAAGTTAACTAACCAACAAGAGTTACAAACTCAATTTACTCAAGTTACTTCGATGGTCATGCAAACAGAAATCTGCTGCTGGACAGTGTTTTCTGTTTGGATTCTTAAAGGCCACAATTTAAAGACAACAAAGACATTTTTGCATGACAGGGGGAAAATGCACAATTTTCTGTTAGTGGGAAACCCTTTACCAGGACCAGCACTATCTTTTAATTTTTAATTGTGACTTTAGTCTCTCTCTCTCTCTCTCTCTCCCTCTCCCCCCCCCCCCCGCCCATAGGGTGGAATATCTTTGCTGTTGAGGATAGTTTCTATTTCACCACTTTATCACGTGTACTCTGGGAGATACAATAGTGGAGATGTATACTGTAGCACTGGTAGAGACAGGAAAAAATAAATTGAGGAAAGGGTCAAGAAATGATAAGGCATTGCTGAAAGTAGATATCAGGGTTATTTGAGGGGATAGATAAATGTTCCCTGCACTGAAGTTACAGCCATTGCTCAGGCAGTAAAGCTAGTATTAAAATTTTGAAGAGCACAGCATGGTTCAGACTTGGAATGGAGATACAAATTGCTAGAGATGGCCAATATGGTGCCCTCTAGGTGCTGGACTACAGCTCAGCAGGGATGCTGAGAGTTGTAGCTTAGCAACATCTGGAAAGCACTATTTTGGCTATTCCTGTTATAGGTTGTAGTTAATAGGTGATACATGCACTGTTCCAGTCACACAAAACTCTGACGTTTCCAGCAATTTAAAAGCACTCGTTTTTTATGTACTAGTTTTGTCCCCACAAACTCTGGGAGAAACTCCAGGAAAGCAAAGCCAGCTCATGTGAAGCTAATGTTTTGAAAAATGCACAAGCAAGAATACACACAACTCAGCTACTTCTTAATTATTTTAAGTTATGAAAAAGCAAGGCGCAAGCCACCATGCTTCCCTGAACTTGAAAATATTAAACTAATATGGATTTTGGAGTTTTAGTTGGCCTAGCAAATGCATTGCCCTAATACTGATTATGGAGAATGTGAGTTCCTTTTACATCCCCCACAGAAGCCTCTGGCAGGCTTAATCTAGTCTGGAGGAGTTCTGCAAAGATTTATGCAGTCTGAAGAAAAACTAGAGGGTTCATGCACTTGCAAATTTCAGCAACTTCTGCCAAAAAGAAGGAAAAGTAATTTTTAGATTCACCATAAGAATGAATTTGTTTTATACAAAGTGCCTCTGAACCCAAAGCACAGACTGAAGTGGAAAGAACAACTCAGGTTATATAAGGTGAATCTTGGGCTCATGCACACATCTCGTGTTTATGGAGCTACTTTGAACTATAGAATTTCTGAGTGCAAGCTTTTCTCTCTAGTGATGCACGAAGCAATTTGTTCTTCAGAATTTTCATAATGTCCATTATATAAAGGAAGTTCTCAGACATTTATAATACATAGATATAAAATAATTGATTGGAGGCAGAAAGTGAGCAGGAACAGGCATATATAGAGTGCCAGGAAAACATCACATTTTTAGGATTTTTATCCTACATCCATTGCAATGCTTAATAGCACCAGTAAAACTTTTTTTTTAGATTTATTACCCACTTCACCAGACAGTCACAGGATGAGATACAGTTTAAAACGAATTACAATCACAACGAGGGTGGGTTCTAGAAATATGTAATAATGCATAATGAAGGTGCCAGACACCTCTGTAGGGAGGGAATTCCAAAACTCCCACAATTATGGGAGCGAAACATTTAATACCTTGTAGTTGATGGCATAAAGCATTTACACATGTTTTAAGTTGCAAATGGTGCATTTACAAAGCTCTGTGAGAATAATGCTTTTTAAATGTTTGATAACAGCACATTAATTTGCCATCACTCCGAATTAGGAGTACAAGGCATGGTTACTATTTGATAAAGTGCATAAAAATGTGAAATTCTAGTCTTGATGAGGTGATTATACAGGATTTCCCACATACTTTGCTTTTTCCATCTCTTGCACACCAGTTTTTACTGGTGGGAGGATACAAGGTACTTGCATTTACACTTGGGATCAATGCTTAACACAATTTGCTACAGACAGTAGCTAAGTCCTGAAGCTCTCATCAATAAAAAGTGAACTTACTGCTATTGTTAGTTACTATCCTAATTCTAAGGAACATGCCATGAACCCTGTCTTCACCAGTAATATATTCAATTGAGTAGTATAGCTTTTGTAATGTTGTATTTTGCGCAATACTTCAAAACCACAAACTTGCCAACACACATTTGTGATCCATTAGTGGTTGCATATTATGCACTGTAAAGGTAAAATGTTGAACAAGAAGACTGTGAAATTGCTTTATTTCTGCCCCTGGGGGAAAATGGGTTCGGGGTGGGGAGGGAAAATCTCAAATATACTATTGCCAGGTAGAAGAGTAAACATTACCAAAGAAAGTAGCGTGTTCCTTGAAAAGTTCCATCATGCCTTCCTATTTGATCCCCTTCCAGCTCTATTCCAAGGTAGTCCTCTTCTCTCCCCAAAAGTGGTCCCAAATACTTAACAGTTCCCTTGCTGATTTTTCCTGCTGGGCATGAAAATTTCACTAGGTTTCCAACTTTCAAGTCTGTAACACTCCTGGGTGCAAATGGTCGTCTTGATAGTGCTGCCTTATCTAGACGAATCCTGGGTTAAAATGTTGTAGAAAATCAATAGCTTTCATTTGAAAGACGTAAGAGTCCCGTTTTTTGTACTCCAGCACAACTTTATTATTCAGACTCTTCATGATAACCAAAGAATCCTACATCTCTTATGAACAAACTAGACATGACAGGGGAAACCTGGGACTGAATCTCCCAACAACTTTTTGCAGAAACAAAATTGGATTGGGCCATGTTGCTGAGTATTTACCCTCACAATTTCATTTCCTTCAGTCAGCCCCACCTACCCCCAAGCTAATGTTAATTTGTAGGAAGGGCAAGGATTGACACCTATATTGTTCCCATCTTCTTCCCATTCTGGGGATAATCACAGTTCTGTAAATATTTAAACAGGAGAAATGCCACAGGGGGTAAAGATGGGTACAATATGGGTGCCCATATTTTTCTCTCCTCTTCCTTCACAGCTTCACTGGATGGTATTTATATCGGTGAAATGACATGCAAGAAAATGGTTACACTCCTCTCCCATAGTGCTGTGGTTCTTGTACAATTTGTGGACCCACACTGCTAATTTAAAGTGTATAAAAATACCTGAGATGTGATCACAGATCTCCCACATCATGTCTACTTTGGCCCTTACAGGTACCTGAGAAAACCAGTTGTTTTCCTTGAACTTATATGTACTCTAACACTGCATTCTCATTGCAACTTAAGTAAAAGAGCCGTGATAGTTTTTTTTTGTGGGGGATAACCATAACATCTGTTCAAATTCTTTATTCTAACAACATGTGGGAATCTTCATGCACAAAATTAGGGGACAGATGGCTGCTATTTGGTCTGCAGAAGAAACAAGACACAGCCCTGCTATTCTGATGTAAGCCACAGCTCTGATGTTACAGGGAAGTTGCAAGAAAAATCTTTTCTGCAGTAGGTTCTTTCAGCTTCAACCAGTGGTAGCTGCTGTACACATTTTAACAAAATCAAACTCCTTTCTTGGCAAAGGCAAAACTTACTCTGTGTTTTAAACGGTAGTGATACATGAAAGAGACTGAGGACAAGCTGCTTCATTTGTCTCTAGGAAAGCAAGGAATTCATTATTATCCTTGTAAAGGATTGGGGAATCACTGCAGTATTTGTGGAAGATTTGGATTTAGGTTTGTCCATGCCTCTCTTTAATAGCATTATAGAAGGTCTTTTTAACAACATTGCAGGACAGATAAGAAAGGCAAAGGAGGAGGCAGAGATCTAAAATGCTACCCGCTGTATGTGGGCCATGGAAGGGTCCTGGTCAGACATAGAATATTGGGCAGAAATAGAATATTGGTCATTGTTTTTAAACGCTTTTATTCTATGGTTTTGCCATAGGATCACCAGGTTTAATGAAGGGTGGGATAGAAATGAAATAGATTTTCACTGTACATAGCTTTGTCTTTTTCATGTGGAAATTGCAGAAATAAAGGGCCATATTCCCTCGTGGCCAACTTTTCAAAGCCTGCATTCACATGGTGTTAGGTCCAAAGGCAAAAGTGGGTGCAGCAATGGAAACAATGCTTTATAAAATGTGACACATTCCAGACACACAAAGCCAAAGGCTTCTGCATGCACAGGCCCCTCTCTATTGCACCAAGCAGGCAAGCAAGGGGCATTAGCACAACTCAAGGGCACATTCCACTCCAGCACAATTACTTAGAGGGCGTGGAGTAGGGGTGGTGACGTGTGTGACCTAGGGAGAGTCCTGAAGGGTTAGGGGTCCCCCTCCTCCGCGCTTTCAGCGCGCCCGCCGCTCCGGGAAGCAGGCCGCTATCCGCAGCCTATACATCCCTGCGGGACCTCCCGCAGGGCTGCCTAGGCTGCGGATGTCTTCCCGAAGCGCCAGGCACTCTGCTTTCAGGGCGCCCAACGCTCCGGGAAGCAGGCTGCAGATGTCTTCCTGAATCCTGGAGAGCGAGAGGGGTCGGTGCACACCGACCCCTCTTGCTCTCCAAGCTTCAGCGAAAGCCTGCATTCGCCCCATAGGACGCACCCAGATTTCCCCTTCATTTTTGTAGAGGAAAAAGTGCGTCCTATGGGGCGAAAAATACGGTATGTTTTAGTGCCTATCTTGGTTTTGGCTTAAAGGTAAAGGTAAAGGGACCCCTGACCATTAGGTCCAGTCGTGACCGACTCTGGGGTTGCGGTGCTCATCTCGCTTTATTGGCCGAGGAAGCCGGCGTACAGCTTCCGGGTCATGTGGCCAGCATGACTAAGCAGCTTCTGGAGAACCAGAGCAGCGCATGGAAACGCCGTTTACCTTCCCGCTGGAGCGGTACCTATTTATCTACTTGCACTTTGATGTGCTTTTGAACTGCTAGGTTGGCAGGAGCAGGGACCAAGCAATGGGAGCTCACCCCGTCACGGGTATTTGAACCGCCAACCTTCTGATCAGCAAGTTCTAGGCTCTGTTGTTTAACCCACAGCGCCACCCACGTCCCTACTGGTTTTGGCTTACTTAGCATTAAAGGACCCCCTATGCTATTGCTTCCCCTCCTATTCAGTGGTTTTGCTGGGGCAATCAGTGTACCCACAGTTGTCAATCCAACACCTGCCACTCATTCAGTTCCACGTAGTTCTCACAGCCCTACCTTTCTGAAGTGAGCCTAGCATTATATCCATAAATTGAAACAATCCTAGCTGTCGCATCTTGGAGCGCACAAAATATCATGATTGATCTCATCTAATGTGCTGGCTGACATCTATACACAATCAGAGCAAAGGGGAAAGTCAGCCCTTGATCTTGTGATGAGCTCAAGCCCAGCAGACATATTTCAGTGCTTTCCTGCTTTAGCTAGACTATTGCTGAAGAGTTACTTGACCTCTTTGCATTCATTAAGTTGGCAGTACTACACAGTGTGGGGTCTCAACCTTTTTCTTTACAGCAGAAAACTACATTTACAACACAATCATATTTATGTCCATTCAATTCTTACCTGTTTGGATAATATTTATTGCAAGTGTCCACTTGAGAGACACCACTCGAAGATGAACTTGAGATGTTTTGATCATAGTTCTCATGACTTGTTTGATTGTGTTGAGTAATGCAAGGAAAGTTGTTGCTGCTCGCCTTTGTGACCTCTTCAGATGCATCATCTTTATTAAAAAAGAAAAATTACACTGCAGACATCTGATCTGCCTGGAGACCAAGAGATGTGAGGATAGACTGCTCTGCCTCCTTTCTTTTAGCAAATCTTTGTGCCCCTGGGGAAGTGGTAATTCTGCATTGATTTGTTTTGGATGTTGTATGTGATGCCAATAAAAGGTTTACGAAATACGATTAACAAAAATTAAAAAGCTGCTCGAAAATTTGGATCAAATCTAGTTGCAATATTTTGTTCAAGGATGCCCAGCTCAAATAGGTAATGTGGAACCATTACCTCAGCTATTTAAGTCTCACCACAGCTATTTAAGTTGTAAAAATCTAGATATTTATCCTGGAAACCATTAAAGTGCATCAATCCATGGTCTGTTTGGTTGTTGTTTTTTACGAAAAATGCTAGAACACTGTAATTTGCACAGCCTGCTCCAGTGCACTCAGTTTGATCAAACTTCTCTTTACTTGCCACACTTCTTGAACCCATATTGCTAATTTGAAAGGGGACAAGGGAAGACACACTGGTGTGGCCTCAGTCATTGGCTAGTCTGCTTCATAGCCCTGGAGATGTCATTGGATGTATTGGGGATTCTTGAAGGCCCTGATAAACTCCCGGGGCTAAAGGTTTGACTTTCCTGGTTATTTCTGTGCTCTTGGAAAAATGGTATGGAGTTGCCAAAAGCACATTCGTTCAAATAATAAGATGTACCACTACAGATATATTGTGACAACACCAAGGATGAAAATAATTTCTCTAGATAAATCTATTGGTCAGATAAGACTAGATAAGAATGGTCAGATAATATAACCCTGAGATAATCTTCTGAGGCCCTTCTTCGTGTGCCTCCTCCACAACAGGTCCAGAGGGTGGCAACACAAGAACGGGCCTTCTCTGCAGTGGCTCCCCGTCTGTGAAATGCTCTCCCCAGGGAAGTTTGCCTGGTGCCTTCATTATACAACTTTAGGCGCCAGGCAAAAACATTTCTCTTTAACCAGGTCTTTGGTTGATTTGATTGACATCCTATGCCCTTTTACAAATATGGTGTGTGTGTGTGTGTGTGTGTGTGTGTTACTGGGTTGTTGTTTTGTTTTGATTATGTACTTTATGGTTTTATATTCCTGCAGGCATATGGCAGTATATAATTTCTAATAATAATAATAATAATAATAATAATAATAATAATAATAATAATTTAAATTAGACTCTCAGCTCCAAGGTTAGTCTTTTCTTCAGTTGTCTGTCTGTATGCCTTTATGATAATGTAAAATCCTTACATCGCCATCACATTTTGTGTCTGTTTTGCCAATATTGAAAACAGTATATTGAGCAATGATCCTTTCCCCCATATTGGACAAATGTACGGAGTCTACACTTTTGAGGTACTTAATTTATCCCAATCCAATAAAGCATGCAGGTGCATTACTAAAAGCAATAACACCCAAGCTCACAATTTTTCCTATATTTTGGGTCCACTGAAATCTGGCATGTTTTGTGGGGAAAGGCCATAAAGAATAATGAATAATATCCAAAGCAAGGAATGTTTGGAGGAAGTATTTCACAACTCTAATCAGCCAGTTAGATCTTACTTTTCACTGACTGCATAAAAAGAAAGCTGAAAACAGAAAACCAATTCAGTGATTTTTCTTTCCATATGAAGATTCATGGGAACATGCAGTATACTTCTTTATTCTTTTCTGTGCTAACAAGGCAAAATGAGAAAATGTGCAATTGCATATTTTAATTACCATACCTTTTAAGTCTCTGTTTTCTTTTGCTAGCCCTGTGTCACAGTATCCAGAAATCAGAAATTCTGTAGATTCACTATTTATGGATGATGGGGAAGAAGCATTTTTCCTAGAACATTCTTGTATCTTTTCTAGATAAAAATAAAAGCCTTGCTTATTATCAAATTCTGCTTAGATGTTTTAGATATTATAAAACAATATTTCATTCAGTCAATCTTTTTAAATCACTGTTGATGCAGTCTATTAAAACAAAACTATTTTTTATCAAGCACTGATGCTTTAATTATTAAAATGTAGTATTTTCAAAAAGTGAAATGTCTTTTCCGTTTGTTGGTTGAATGTCTTCTGAAAGAGCAACTTCCTGCTTTATTATTAGTATTTTAAATTAAGACGTGAGAAATACACTTCGGCTTTGGTATAGCTGGGAACAGACTTGTCTTACTTATCACAGGTGCCACATTTAAAATAAACTGTAATCAAATGAGTAACATTAGATACTCATTGGAAGAACTTAATGTAAAATAAATATACAAACTGCTGCTAGTTGCACTGATCTTCAGGCACTTTTAGTTTTAAGAAAGCTATTTTATAGCTATTTGCCATGATTCAGCATTGCTGTGACTGCGGTAGAAAGTTGAAGTCCCTTTTCTGCAGTGCTGGATCTCTTTTTGCTAACTATCAACTCTGACAGTATTAATTACCTGTTGAGGGTTAATCACCTTTACAGTTAATCAACAAATACCTCTTCTGGCATTTCGAATTCCAATAAAGATTTGTTTTGGTGAATTTCACTGTGGTAGTATTGTTGTTAATGTTGTAGCTTTGCCTCAGATAATTTATAAAATACCTGGGATAATTGTTGAGGGTATAAAGATGTACCTAATGACTAGAGACAAGATCTTTTAAAATGAAAACACAGTCATTCTGGGCACAAACACAGAGGCAACCCAGAATGATGAGATGATTTATATATCTGTACATACATCAATAAAAGCCTTACTTGCTACACTAACCACTACAAGTTATTGCCTTATCCAGCTTATGAAAGAAATTTCACACCTTTCTCTCCATGATAGGATTCATATTGAAGTTGGTGGTTGAAATCAAATTCATTGTCACTATATCTTCAGTTATTATTATTATTATTGAAAACCTGTTGAATGCACTTTATCCTCTTAAGAAACCTCAGCACCAGGTCTATCTGATTGCATGGTGAGTAGCAACTATTTTTTATACAGCAGTCAGTGCACAATAGTGATGGATAGGGGCCTGTTATAGTCAGTCTTCCTCCTGTATTACATTGCAGGGGACACATGATGAACCCATGCAGAAGAATGGGCTCCATGAGCAGTGGCATAGCATGAGTTGCCAGTGCCCGGGGCCACACAGAGAGGGGACGGAGTATGCATGCGCATTCAACTGCCTAATGGCATCTGCATCACCCAGAAGATCACAGCTGCAGAGACAAGAAGAGTCGTTCCGTTGTTTGCAGAGGTCACTTCCTAGTTTGCACGGAGGAGCCATTTTCAACAGAGCCCAGTGACGGAACTGTGCAGCTGTATTGAGGCAGCTTCAGGTGTTGAAATTTTGCACCCCTAATAATTATGCACTTGGGATAACAGCCCCTGTGCCTGCCCATGCTATGCCACTGCCATGAAGCTCTGCTATAAAGTCATTGCTCAAAAGTAACTGGTGTTAATGTTGTTAATGAGATGTGGCCTCCTATCTTTGCTGGAGCAACATACTGGGCTGTTTACTGATCATCGTAAGAACCCAAGCAATATACCATAATGGTGGTTCCTTTACCATCCTGTTTGCCAGCAACTGTATGCATGAGCCATTCATATTTCCTCTTTACATCCCATAGCTCTTCTTTCAGCCTGTGGTTTTCCTCATTCAGCTGGTGGCCGATTTCCCTCAGTCTCCTGGACTCAGCTCTTAGCTCACAAATCTCTTCATGCAAGGTCTGCTCATAAGTGTCTACTGGATCATGTCTGCTGTGCATCCTATTGATCTTTAGAGGGGGAAGAATTAGTTTAAACAGTGTTTTGATTCTTGATCATGAAGGAGGAAAGCAATAAAGAGTAGAAATCAACATATAAGAAATCAATTGTTTAAAGCATAACTGATCACTTCTGAACTGCTGTAATTCCCAGGTTGGTTAAAGTTTTGCCTAACGGATTATATTCATGTGCAGAGAAATTGCACAATGCACCCTACCTGGTCCTGTGCCAATGCAGACTGCAGGACAGGTGCTTATGTTCGAATTTCCCATGTAAAAATAAATTGTAAGACACATAAAATATTGCACGTTGCTTAGAGTTGCCGGGGCAAAATAAGTGAACAACGAATTTAATAAACAAACAAACTAAACATGCAAGTAAAAAGGCCAGAACTCTTTCTCTTCTGTGGTACTTTTCTGCATGCTGTGAGTTTATCATTCTTTACAGCATGGTTTAGCAGTGAATGTGTAAAATATGCAATTATTTTATAAAACATTTAGGAGACAAATACATACTAAGAATGTTTAAGCTCCCAGTTGTAGGCATAAAACAAATGAATATCACCCGTTGACTAATTATAGCTTTGGTTACTGTTTGATACATGATTAAATATATATTACCTGTCTTCTACCCCACTTAAAGAAAAACACAGGTTTAAAATTAAAGTATATAAGTTATAATAAAGGATTGTCCCAGACCCCTTACCTTTTTCTTCAGATTAAGGTTTTCTTCTTTAGAGTCTGCTAACTTCTGCATATATTCAGATTTTAATTGAGCCATTTCATTCTTCAGTTGTGAAATCTCCTCATCTGCCTTTGCTAGCTCTAAGACTGCAGTCTCATTGGCTTCTTGAAGATTGTTGATCTGGCTTTTAAGGTTTACTGTGTATCAATATGCAAAAATATTCAGTATGCATCATCTAGTCACATTTAAGGCCTATTGTGCTTAAGACTTTAATGCAAGATACACTTACCTGGGGAGTAAGTCTCACTGAGCTTATTTCTCAGTAGACGTGCATAGGATTGCAACACTCCTACTGAAATAAAAGGGACTTAAAATACTTAGCTTGCATCCCAGGCCTACGCTTGTTTATCAGAATGAATTAAAAGTGTGCATAAAAATACAGCCTTGATTGAATGGTGCCTAGTATTTGTAGAGGCATAGGATACGCACTTTGCGCAAAAGATTCATGCATTCCAGGGGTTGAACCAGATGACCCTCAGTGTTCCCTCCAACTCTGCAATTCTATGAAAAGAGGAATAGCACTTTGACTTTGAGTAAAGTTTTGGGGGGAAATTGTACAGGTTGGTTTGGGGTGGAAAGTTTGTTTACTTGAGTGCATTTAGAGATTTTAGCGGGGAAGGGGGAAATAATGCATTAAGCTGATGCTTAAATTTATTGCCATAGCGTTGGCTGTTTGTAGCCAGTGTTAACCAATCAGTTGTGGGATTGTAGTGGTGCCAATAACCTAAACACTCATACTATAGTATTTAGAAGGAGTAGAACATGGTTTCAAGGTTTTTCTAAACTGCTATTTGAACTTTCACAGAAATTAATAAATGTGGATCATCATGTGGATTGATGCATATAAAAACAAATTAGCACACATTCAAATGGAAATTAAAATAAAGGCACTGAATTTTGAATGATGAAATTAACAAGCTTGCATGACTTCATACCAATCTGTTGCTGTAGAATTCTGGGAGAGTTGCATTCAAATTTTGGCAGGCTACAAGTTGACCGTTCTTCATTAAGAAATTCTATCTCCTTAAAAAAAATAATATTTGTATTAGTTTGTTCATTTGAAACATTCCAGTTTCAAAAACTACATTTTTAATTACACGGAAATGGTATAAATATGGCATTCTATTTGTAATTCTGAACAATAATTAATATGTACTTTCCCCATACTTCTGAGTTTTCTTAAACTAATATCTTACAATATATCTATATAAAATCACACATACTTATATCCATCTCTGTGTGTGATATACAGATATATATATATATATATATATATATATATATATATATATATGAATGATGCAAACAAGTGGAGGCACTAACAATAAATGATTGGATTGATAAAATCTGGGAGTTTGCAACAACAGCAAAATTGGGTAACCTCTAAGAACAAAGGAAATAATATATTTGAATACTGTACAATGCATTTTTTACATTCTTGCTTATAGTATTCCTCATCCTATCAATGAAATAAGTTCTCTATGTTCACTTTTGACGGAACCTTCTTTATAATTTAGGAAGAAAAAACGTGATCTATTATCTTGTATCTTATATTTTTTATTATTAAGCTTTTATTTTTTCCACAAATTTACTTTGCATACTGGCATTCCCATACTTGTAAAAGTCCTCATTGTTATATTTTGAGAGTTCAAGTATTTATTTGGATAGCTTTTGTTTATTTTTGGTGTGGTATGCTATCTCTTAGATTCATTACTGGATAAAACCTAAAAAATTTTTTCCTTCCAGTAGCACCTTAAAGACCAACTAAGTTAGTTCTTGGTATGAGCTTTCGTGTGCATGCACACTTCTTCAGAGTGTATCTGAAGAAGTGTGCATGCACACGAAAGCTCATATCAAGAACTAACTTAGTTGGTCTTTAAGGTGCTACTGGAAGGAAAAAAAATTTTTGTTTTGACTATGGCAGACCAACACGGCTACCTTTCTGTAACTGGATAAAACCTGTGGTTTTTCCATACCCATCCATTAGTTTGTTTCGCTGAGAAAACGTAAAGCTTAGAATTTTTGTCTTTGACTTTTGTTGCTCTGATTACTTTTCTTTTTTTCATTACTGGCTATGCGGTGGCATATAAGTGTTAATACAAAAAGTGATTTCTCTCCTCTATATGTTTTCTTTTTACCCGTCTGTCCTTAAAGTTTCTGTGTGATAAGCTCCTGTAAACTTGTGCTTACAGCCCTGACTAAGAGTCTGCAGCAACTCACTCATTGGACTATTTTTATCTCTTGAGTTCCTGCCATTGCCATCTGTTTAGTGTACAATCAAGATTATCTATTTCGGAAGCATTTCAGTTCACTTGACTTGCCACTCCCCTGTTCAGAAGTCAAATCACGCAAGTACACAACCACTTCATTAATCTATTCAATCAATTGTTCTTTAAGTATACTGTATAATATGGAGGGAGGAAGCAAAGGAATGGGGAATTACACAGTTTTTATTTCCCGTGCCCCCACTTCTTTTGGATAAGTTTTGCTGGTGAGTTAATTGTAGCTTCACTCCTGCAGCTGTCATATGCCTATTTAAGAACAGAGTATTCTCTATTTGTTTTCGAATTTCGCAGTATGCCAGAACTAAGGATAACAGCAAAGTGAAAGCGTTTCAGTTGATGAAGATGTTGACCTGGTGTGTGTAGAAAAGGAATGGGAAATAAAACTGCTGGTATCAGAATGCTGGTCTACTGTTCTGGTACTCAGGATATTGCCAAGTTGGAAAAGGTCCTGAAAGGGGAGAAAGCGGTGCCATGATAGATGTTTACAAAATTACACATGGCATGGAAAAAGTGGATAGAGGTCTTTCTCCCGCACTTATACGCTAGAACTCATGGAGATTCAATGAAGCTGGACTCAATGAAGGTTCAGGACAGGTAAAAAAAAGTACCTCTTCACAATAGGCCATGAAGCTGGATAGTTTTAAAAGGGGATTAGACAGATAAGTGGCTATAAGTCATGATGGCTATGTTTTGCCTCCACCATAGGAGGCAGTAATGCTTTTGAATACTAGTTGCTGGAAGCCACAGGATGGGAGAGGGTGCTTGTGCTCCAGTCATGTTTGGGGCTTTCCCACAGGCATTCAGATGGCTGCTTTGAGAATAGGATGCTGTACTAGATGGGCCATTGGCCTGATCCAGCAGGCTCTTCTTATTTTCTTATAATGAAAGAAACTTTATGTATATATAGATGCAAATCGTTCACCTTCCCGTAAAGTTTGCCATCATCTGCGTGTGGACTCTGTCCGTTCAACAGTACTTGACGTTTAGCCTGCACATTCTTCATGGGTTGATGAAATTCCTGTTTGTTCTCATCTGGTGATTTCAGCAGAAACCCTGACATTGCAGGAGACCTTCCTTTCTTTGTTGACTAACAAAAAAGAAAAAAAGAAAGTCAAGAAGAAATTTCAAGTGTTTAATTTAATTTGGGCTGTGTAATGAGAACTGTTGCATGGTCCTGTATATTGTGACGTGTGCTTTTTTCCATGTATTAAGAATATAGCTCTTTTGTTTAAAAAACAAACAAACCTGTGCATTTATACAGTATACAAAGATTGCATTTGTACATTATTATTTTTACTACTACTGAATTGATAGGATACTTTTCAGCTCCTCTGTGGTCCATGTCCATTACAAAACCCCCACAAAGATTATGAAATTATGACAACTCTAAGCCATATCTATGCAACATAAATGGTTCAAAAGAGCAAGTCAGGTGTTCATATACTAGATTCAAACTTCAGAAGTTTAGTCCTGTCTTGTGGCACCCTAAAGACTAAGAACTTCAACCTTGTTATTTCCAACAATCCTTAAAGAAAAACATGTTTTTTTACCATCTGAAATATGAATATTGAATATCTGAAATATATGAATGGTTAAAGCTCCTTATTGTATAAACAGCACAAAACTGAAGAACAATATACATTTAAACTTAGATGGTACCTTCACTGCTGAGAAAAAGTTTGTGATTAGACATGGTACTTTAAATGAAACACAGGAAGTGGATTGTTAAAACCATAACAAAGGAAACGCTTCTCACTTATATCCATAATAAAGCTTGCTTTATACCCCTCAATTTGCTGATATCCATATATACTAATCTTTTGAAGATAAAGAAACTGCAGTGGTTGTAGGGTTCAGTAAAAACTTAGTGAAGATAATAAAAAAATGCAACATAAAAGTATCACTGGGGAAAATTCAGAGTGCTACAATGTAAGTTTGCTCAAAATGAGAAAAAGAGCAGAGAAATGCAAAATCTTGAAAACACCAAACAGTTATATACATTCAGACAAAAATCCATGAAGTCTGCATTATACAAAGAGCTCCTAAATCTTGCATCGGTGAAACCAGTAAAAAATACTTTGGTTTCTTTAAAAAGAAAACAACGGTAGTGGCAGATAATCATGATTTGGAAGATTTGGATTCTTCACATAAGCATAAGCATATATTTTGTGCTTCAGACTGAAATGTTTTATCACAGAGAAAGGGTTATTTTAAATATGGTGTTACCATGAAGCATTAGTTTTTGTTTAGTGCTTGATGACGGCTCTATTCATATTTTATAAAAAGAAAACCTTAATTTAACAGTACTTTACCATTTTACCTCTGCCGTTTTGTCTGGTTGGCCGGCTTTCATGATTCCACATCCAGCATCCCCAACAATCCTTGTGTAATGTCACTGCCCTCCATTTACATCAGAAAAGAGCTTTTGTGTTGGGAATCTAACCATCATCAGGCCAGAAGGCAAGGCTATTGTCAAGAGGCACAGCTTGAGCAGCTGCTGCTGCAGCAGCCTAGTTTAGCGTGTCCAATGCAAAGAAAACAATGGAAAAAAGGAGGAAGTACTGGAGCTTGTAGAAAGATGTTCAAACACCTGGAATTTCTTCCTTCTCCCCACTACCATCACCAGTGCTGCTTTTTGGAAGTTTTACGTTTTAGTGCAGAGACACATATACCATTCAGACTTCAAAAAAATCTTTTGTGACCCTTCCTGTCTGCATGTAATCAAAACTATCACATATAAACAATCATAGTAACATTTACAAATATTTCCCTCATTTTATGCTGTATTTTATGGGTTTCCATGGATTTCTTTTTAAAGACTTGAACTATTTGCAGAAACCTAGAAGGTGGGTATAAATCGACCATATCATGCAGTAGCTGGGGCTGCTAATGATAGGCTGAATACAGCGTCCATTGTCATTAACCAAAACATACTATCCTCACACATTGCTTATTGAACTGTGGTATATGAGATGTATTTGGGCCAGCCAAACTAGAGGCAAACCTATCATTTTCAAATAAAGTACTAGTTCACAATTGATCCTCCCAAATACACATATTAAGAAAAGGAAGTACTGTAAATTCCGGCATATAAGGCGACTTTTTAACCCAAAAAAAGAGGTTAAAAAGTCGGGGGTCGCCTTATATGCAGGATATCCACCCCTCACTGCTGCTGCGGCGGCTCCGAAGCAGCAGGTTCCGCTCCACACCGGGAGAAAGCGGCCTGGCATGGAGCTCGCCCACTGCTGCTTTGGAAGCAGCAACAGGGGCGGCGGGCTGCGCTCCACTCCGGGCTGCTTTCTCCCGGTGCAGAGCCCGCCCCCCGGCTTCTTCAGAAGCAGCAGCAGGATCGGCGGGCTCTGCTCCACGCTGGGCGGCCTTCTGCCCAGAGTATTAGGCAACTGCGCTTATAAGACAAACCCCCAAATTGCAGCTGCCAATTTGGGGGGGTCGTCTAATACGCCCAGTCACCTAATACGCCGGAATCGACGGTATATTCTATTTTTTTTAATGTCACCTCTCTGGAGTTTTTTTTGGAGGGAGATATTTTTGGTTTTTTCATTTCATATGCCAGGAAATTTATGCCTTCTTTCCCGATTGCCACTGTCAGTTTTTTTATTATGAATGTCTTGCACTACCAAGGTTACAAGGACGAGCCCTTTCCACGTATATATAGTTTGGATACTAATGATTAGTAAAGAAGCTGAACCACCATATCCAAACCTTCAAGTTCCAAGTTTATCCCACGAAGCTGAATGTTGGAATATAACATAGTTAAACTGTCAAATTCACTGCCACAAGAGGTAATGATGACCAACATCGTGAGTTGCTTTAAAAGGGAACAGATGAATGGGTGATAAGGCTGTCAAAGGCTACTTGCCATGATGGCTATGTTTCTTCCTCCACAGTTGGAAGCAATCTGACTCTGAATACCAGTTGCTGGGAATCACCCATGGGGAGAGTGCTCTTGGGACCTCTTTGCAGCATCCCATGGGCATCTGGTTCACCATTTTGAAAACAGGATGCTATGATGGATCTTTGGCATAATTTGGCAGGACTCTTATGTGCTTAGGAGTTAATATGCATGAAGTCCAGAAACATACGTAACATTTGAATTTATATGACACTAAAGAAAATAATTTTTTTTATATACCTTGTGATGATAAGAATTGCCTTCCCAACCATTTGACACGGCGATATTATGTAAGTTCTTTGCTGATGCAGCAGCTGTCCAAAGCTGGTCAGTCAAACTTGAATCTTTTCTATCAGCTGCTGAAAAAGGACACGTGAAGAACATTACACGACTGAATTGTTCATTCGTTCATTCATTCATTCATTCAAAGAACCTAGTTAATTGTCCTAGTTACCTGAGTTAGGAGCTGGCCTGCTTAAATGTTCTGGGAGCAGACCTGAGTGGAGACTATGGCAGCAAGGTCTGCTCCCTGTCCCCCCCCCAAGCCAATGTGGATTGGTTCAGAATTCAAATCTGGGTCTGGTGGAACCCCAGAACGCACCATGGCGGCCAGGTGGATGGGTTGTGTGTGAAGGAGCCACCGCGCCGGGTCACAACCACCACCCACCCATGATTGTCCTAGTTACCTGAGTTATGTGCTTGATTAACTTGCATTCCAACATCTGGAAACTTTTCTGTTCTTGGGTGCAGTATATGTTTGCACTGTGAACTATCTGAAGTTTTCTTTGAGTAGTTTGCATCTTTAGGGCTGGGTGATCCATTGTGTATTACGGGAAAGGCTGTCCTGGAATCTGCAGTGTAAGCAGCACCTAAACTATGGTTGAGCATACGAGTACATACTTTGAAAGCAACTTCATCTCCAATTATATCATCCACAACATCTTGGTTATTGTCTGATGAATCTTTATGTCCTCCTTCTGTGTTTTCTAGAGTGGCATCAGAAAAATGTGCCAGTGTGCTCTCTGATTGACTAGATCTCAAAATTTTCCATTCAAGAGGTAGGAGAGAATGGGAAGAAGTTAAAGATAATATGCTATCAGCAGAGCCTCCTAACCTATACCGTGAGCGTCTCAAGGATTCTTCCTCTTGGCTAGGTAAAGCCCGTGGATCCCAATCTGTTATCAGCACAAGTGGCTCTTTCATTAGTGGTTCTTTTGCAGTGTCAGTGTGAATGTTCTCCGTCGCAGTAGCTTCATCTTCAGCATCGCTGATAGTTTTCGGAGAAGCCAACCAATCATCTGTCTCTAGATGAGCTCCGTTCACAAGATCAGAGTTTTCTGTGGTTGCGTTTGATGTTGCCTCCATTGTAACCGTCAGATCCCATCAACTCTGATGGCTCTTTGCGAACCCTAACAAGAAAGAGTAAAAACGAACAAAACAAACCCACAGACATTAAAAGATACAAAACATATTTCAGACATACTGTGCATCTTGAAAAAGTGGGGAAATTGCTCTGCTTCTTGCTATTGCGTTTTTATGCTTGTGTATTATTAAACAATATATGGAAAAATGTAAGGGAAATATATTTCACTCTTCCTGACTAATTCCATTAACGTGCTGCCATAGAGATTGTAAAACTCCTTCTCAAAATAGTTTTCTTCCTCTTTAGTCTTAGGAGGGTGCCTTTAATCTGTTAATCTCCCATTGGATATTTATGTCCTTCTCATGCTGATGTTTTATTTATTTTATTAAATAAATAAATAAAATTAATGTTGAATCCCAATTCTGTCTTCTGTGGCATTAGCTACTCCTCCCAGGTTGGAGTCATCTGCAAATTTGATGAGCATCTCAAGTCATTTATAAAGCTGTTGAACAATGATGGGCCCAGGAGAGAACCCCACTCATCACTTTCATTGGGTTTTTCCATTTCTATGCTTATGTTTCATGTGAATATTAAACCGTACATCATCACTGTAGCCATGGGACAGCATCTGCCCTGAAAGTATGGCAGAAGCTACTGAATCAGCTAGAAACTGCTATTTTTGCTATCTGCTGACAAAGGCTGGGGCATGATGCCCCATGGAATGAATGCAGACACCAAGGACGCTGCTGCTGCTGCCGCCAGAGGTTAGCCCTTCCTTCAAAATGCAAGTAAATGTCACAACCAGGGAACTGCTTACAAAGTGGCTTGGTGGGCAAGTGTTGTTTTTAAGGTTATAATTAGGTAGTATCTGAAAACACATTAGCTGTCATTAAATGTAGCTATCTCAACTTAATAAGACAGTGTAAATTAACTGAGAGTGGTAATATTAAAACATATTTAGTAAGACTTAACTGTTAATGATTTGTGTCTATGCAATTATTTCTTAATATACATTAAGAGCATTTTTTTATGAGCATTCAGTAACAGTTCATGCTCATTTTAAAGTGCATTTGGGAATGTTACTGTAAATTAAAAGAGTTAATGAAGCTTAGTATTATGGACAGCAAAGACACATCCAGTTGGAGTGCATACTTTTCTGTGGTGAAATATTGAAGTTTAATATTTAATATCCCATAGAGTATTATCTCAGCATTAGAACACTTATTTCATGCTGTGTTTTCAACACAGAGGTTAACTGTGTGAAACAAAATAATAACTAAATATTCATTTTTTAATTGGAGGTTATAACTAGAACAAGGGCTATGCCAGAAAAGCTGTGGCTTTCATGTTGTTTTCGTTTAGCCGTTTAGTCATGTCCGACTCTTCATGACCCCATGGACCAGAGCACGCCAGGCACTCCTGTCTTCCACTGTCTCCCGCAGTTTGGTCAAACTCATGTTAGTAGCTTCGAGAACACTGTCCAATCATCCGGTCCTCTTTCGTCCCTTTCCACTTGCGCCCTCAATCTTTCCAAATCTTTCATAGGCAACTTTTAATGGCTGTTTAGGTTGGTTGTTATCACCCTACTACCTTACCCAATATGGGATATTCACTTATGAATGGGAATAAATGTTGTTCATCTTGCGTTTACCTCCTGAATTATTTAATCGGAATACTTATTATGGGTTCAGTACAGACCCATTGAAATTAATGAACATGACTAAGTTAATTAATTAAGTTCTGTAACTGAACCCTACCCTATGAAATAAAAGCCCAACCTAAGAACTAGCTTCTAGTTTTATTTTGTGTAGAATAATATTTATATATAGTGAATTAATTGAAGATGCAAAAGAATGAAAAATATTTGTTCTACATGTCATATAGCTTTCGTACTGCGGATCTGCAGAATTGTGTTTTAAAGCCCATTTCTAATTTTACACTGTCTCAATGCATTAAAATGCTTGTAGCAGTTATTGCCAATTTAAAAGTTGAGAGCACAGTGTTTCCCAATGGAATGAATGTTAGGGGAGAGGGGTTCTTACCCAGAGGATCAGGAAAGTTATACCAGTGTTCTAGCATCTGGGTTTCAAGTAGCAAAAACGACAGCTCAGAGATTTAATGGTGTATAGCAGCATGGGCTCTCCTCTCACAAGCAACAACCTATGTTATCAGATACAACAATGCTTGCAAACTAGTTGACTTGCCATTAATTATGGTGGGTTTGAGATTACAGGTACAAGAAGAGATCTAGCCCAGGTGTGCAAGTATCAGTCTCCTCTCCCCACAACAATTTTGAGGACATAATTATACTAGTCATTCCCCCCTTTCCTGTGAACCATGGGACTTGTAGTTCTGTGAGGGCCTTTAAAAAGAATTATCAGCATCTCACCACAATTCCCTGTATGACTTGGCGGGGAAGTTGTGATTATTACATTTGTATTGACTGTCATAACAGTGGAGCCTTACACAGATCAGATAGCTTTGGAACTGAGTCAGAGCTGTATGGTCACAGCAATAATCTTGGATGTGTTTTTCCCCCCTCAGTGCTCCTGATCTTTGCTTCTGACTCTTCCGCAGAGGAATGTACATACTGATGGCAAGCTGTTTATGAGAAAGGAAACACTGCATATCTTTTTAAGATTGTTGCTCTCTGTGGATCAGGTTGTGCTTGTAGGGTTTGTTTGTTTTTCTTGCATTCATATCCTGCCTTTCACAAGAACATAAGAAGAGGCCTTCTGGATCGTGCCAAAGGACCACCTAGCTCCATATTCCCAGTGCATCCAACATATAGGAAGCCCACAAGCAGGACCTGACTGCAACTCCAATCTCCCCACTTGTGATTTCCAGCAACTGATATTCAGAGGCATACTGCCTCCAGCAGTGGGAGGAGGAGATAGCTAGTAACCATTGATCAAACACAGGTAGAACACAGTCATCATAGCTAACAACCATTGCACATGAATGCCCATGATCCTCTTTCAAAGCCGACACTGTTAGTGGCCATGACTACATCTTGTGGAAGCAAATTCCATACTTTAACTATGTCCTGTGTGAAGAAGTCTCTATCATGCACTGCTTGCCTTTTTCCTAAAGGAAAAAGCCCAAATTTTGTAACATTTTCTCAAAGGGTAGATGCTCCGATCCCTTGATCATTTCGGTTGCCCATTTCTGAAACCTTTCCATTTCTACATCTTCTTTTTTTGTGACTAGGTGACCAGATGTGTACCCAGTATTCAAAATGTAAGAGCATTATAATATTGGCAGTTTTATTTTCAATCCCTTTATCTGCAGTCCCGACCCAACCCTGCTTAGCTCCAGCAAAGCAGTAACCTCAGGTGTCTTCAGATCATACCCTTCGAGCACACAAACAAAACCTTGTGCAGACACACCATTTGCATGTGAAAGTCATGGACTCCCTTGAGGTTCAAGAAAAGCCATAAACAGGAAGGTGTCGCAAAGCTTGTGGTAATCAAATTTATTACTTTCCTCAGCAGGGAAATTATACTGGATCCATGGTGATAGATGATTTTCCCTTTAAAGAGAGACTAAATACTTGTAGTGGGAAAACAGAAACCACTTGGGGCAGGCATCAAGCCTGTCCGGAATAATGTCAATCAGGACAAAGATGCTGATCTATCAGCCTTGTATTCCTAGTAATCTGTTATAAGGCAGTGGGGAAATGGATAATTTCCAGCTTTGAAGAAGTAGTAACTCAACAGTTTTTTTCTGTTTACAGTGCATTTCTTAGCAACATAAGGCTACCGATGCATTATCCTTGCCCCAACCAACTTCTGAAGCATTTTGACTCAAATAGGGACATCTATCTATATAGTTAGCTATTTATATTCATATCCCAAGCCGGGGTAACAACAGGATTAAAACAACCAACAATAAAGGAAATATTTAAATCAGGCAGGCCTGAGAACAGGCATTCAAAATGAATGTGGTATACCAAAGAAAATGCACTCAAGACAGCCAATCCTACCTTAGAACAAATAAACAAAAACCCTGAGGTTGAGTATTTCATACAGTGGCCTCTTCATCAGCTACAGAAAATGTAGTCCAAATTACTCTCCAAAGGGAGATCATAATAAAGAAACAGGAGGCTGCCATTAAAGACCAGTTTTGAAGTTTGCACGCACCAGTGGAAGAGGAATAGACTAAAATAGTTACATTTTAGAGGGCACCAAAGTTTATATTTGGGACTATGATTTGAAGTGGATATGAAGGAAAAGTTGAAGTATAATCTGGGTATGACTGGTAGAGGATTAACCCCACTGACTTGTCACTTGTAAGGCTCTTTGGGGTGTGTTGGTGTGGGTGGGTTTATATATACCGTATTGGCCCGAATATAAGCTGCACCTGAATATAAGCCACCTCCCTTCCTTGCTGCTTCTGGCTGCATACTGGGTGGGGGGCGCTGTGTTGCTGGGGGGCCTTTCCCCTTCCTCGCTCTCTCCCTTCCCTTGGGGGAAAGGACGGGGGACATGCTTATTTTCCTTCCTCAGTCTTTGAAACATAACATGATTGCCACAGCTAGTGCACACAGCATCAGTTGTACACACAGCAAATTAATCATATAGAAAGATGTCATGGATAAATTGCGACACACAAAACCCTTTCACTATACTCTGAAGTATCACGTTTTCTGTATTTTGCATAGAATTTACCAGAAACGCAGAGAGTCTTGAACCTCAGAGAATGGCCATTCAACACAGCTATTTAATCTTTATTGCAGTGAAATGTCTCAATTGCAGCAGATGTTGACGAGGCCATCTGGAAGTAGTAGTGACAGGACAAATAAGTAAAATGCAGTTCTTTTTTTTTTTACTGCTCCCCGAAGAGGCTTAACTAAAATGTCCTTTTAATTTAAAAGCATCTGGAGCTATTTATCACAAACAGTTTAACAATGCTACTGGCTGTTATGGGAAAATACAGAACAAAATTGACTACAGAAGGTTGCAGAGCCCACTGCGGGAAATGAAGAATGTATGTTAATTGTGGTTTCTGATTCTTTGTTATACTCATAAGCATGCTTTAAATTGAATGTCTAAGGAGCGGTTTCTCAAACAGGGCTACCAGTGCACTGTCCCACCAAAATCTGTCCCCCAAAATTCCCTTTAAAGACCATAAATCTATACCTTGTAAGTGGCTAAGCAGAGAGGTGATTGCCTAGCTCACTGCAAAGACAGAAACAATTCCAAGGGGAAATTGCCTTTCTGCGCAGCCAGTCACAAAGCACTGCTATGCAAGCAGGTCTCCACCTCTTGTCTCCAGGTTGGGGCACATTTTACCAGGGCTGCTAGATCCTCAATTTGGCCAGATTTCTATCTTCCTCTTGGATGGCAGCACTACCCAATCAGGACACACAATTAGCATATCAAGACATGTCAGATTAACAAAGGTGTCAGGGTGGACCTACAGCAGCCCCCCAGAGCCAGTCACAAGAATTATGCTTTTGCTGTTCTGAGCCTGTGCACTGGTAATTGCTTCTTTGTAGGCTGCAGAAACATGTTTTGAGAGCCAACAAGGCAAGAATCTTTTCAGTATTTACAATCTGTGAAATCTGTTATCCTGTGAACTGCCCTGAGACCTGTGGGTATAGGGCTGTATACAAATTAAATTTAATAATAATAACAACAATAACAATAATACAACCTGCAGTAGCAGCCCTATTATTTTTTTTACTAATATGTGGTTACAATTTAGTTTGGCTGTTGAAAATGTAGTGCGCTTTTCATATTGACTTATAGAATGAAGCATTTTCATAGACTTTGAGGGCAGCAGACTCCAAAATTTCCATTCTTGGGTAAGGTATATGTTGAGTATCTGCTTCTCCCGCAGCTCTTAAAAGCGTAGGTGTATGTAGAAAAAGAGGGAGCAAGGTCTACTGTCTCTGATACTGTAAGCATAGATATCCATGTTATATAAATGTTGGGTGATCATTAATATTATCATCACCCCAGAATTTACCGGATGCTTATTGTAAACAGTGAAGTCAGAGGGAAACGAAATGCAGAAATGTAACTCTCCCCCCTCCCGCCTTCAACAAACAGGTACAAATAAATTTACTGAGCCTACTCAGAAGTAACCTCCATTGAGTTCAATAAGGCTTACTACCCTCAGATAAGAGAGTAGAAGGCTGCAGTCTTTGTTCATTTTGTGAAATAGTGCATATGATTTCTGACTAATTTCTAAGGAAAGATATTACCATCCACTGTTGAGTAAAACTTCTACATGCTAGGATTATTCTTCAATAGAAATCACTAGGCCCAACAGAGACCAGCTGTCACTGATAAGTATAAACTACCACAGGAACTAATAATCACCCACTGGAAAAAAACCTTCTGAACATATCAGGAAAGGGAAGTTTGCATGCTTGCACTTTGTGTACAAAAGTGACCACAATACCCACCATAGCTGTCAACTTACAGATTTGAAAATAAGGGACCAGCAGCCAAAATAAGGGACCTGCAGCCTCACCTGTTCCAGGCACTCCAGTCTTCCTGTCCTCCTGCAGTCTGGTCAAACTCATGCTTGGTAGCTTCGAGAACACTGTCCAACCAACTTTGTAACCAGAGGTTCAACTGAATAGAATCTGAATCACATGCACCACAAGGCCTATGCAGCCTCAACTTAAGATGGCTCCCCGGCCTGGCTTTGCACTGCAAAGTTTGCAGCAGCACGTGCAACAAAATGGCGTCCAGCATTCAAAAAACCCCTCAGCTTGCATTAACTAGCCACACACAAGGCATGCAAGCTCCACCCCCCAGTCGTTCTTAGACTTCTTATTGGGTGAGCAACACAGCCAAGCAACACAGTTGGAGCCTCCCTCCTCCCTGGCCGGCAGGGAGGGAGGGAGGGAGGGAGAGGAGCTGCTTCCTTTGAAATTTAAGGGATATCATTTAAGGGACATTTAAGGGACATCCATCAATAAGGGACAGCAGCGGGACATGGCGCTGGAATAAGGGACTGTCCCTTCAAATAAGGGACACTTGACAGCTATGATACCCACCCACGGTTTTCAACAGCTGCGGGAAAACTTTGGCCCATGGATCTAATTATGCCCACCAGGGCTCTGTGTTTGGCCCACCAAGGCACTGTGGGCAAACTATACTCACTTTTCCTGGGCCCAGTGTCATATATAATGTCAGGTGAATGTAACTTCAAGCTGTGGCTAAAGGAAGAGAATCAGGAGGGCAGTCACAGTGTGCTTGCATTCTTCATTCTCAGCCAAAAGTCAGTGCTTTTTCCATTTTGTGCCTTTTTCTGCCCAAGAGAATGAAAAAGGCAATTCTCAACTTATACCTACTGCAAGGTTACTTATATTGCACATGTTTTAAATTCATTCCGGGCAGGTATCAAATCACACAATTCTAGATGAGCTAAAGGTTAACTATGGTTCTAGCCTACAGTTTGCAACTGTCATGCTAATTATTTTGTTAGTAGTTAGCTCTCTGTTAGCCACATTAGAAACTCTGCTTTCATACATTGGAGAGTACGATACTGGAGAGTCTGTTCCCTTTTTTGGATATTAAAGACTTATGAAAGGGTCTTCTCAGTTTTGGGGAATTAAAAATGTTCTGAATATTCAAGCTCATTGATCCAAATTCTGCATAATTTTTAAAATAGTGTTTTTAAAAGCAAGATTTAAATTTGAGGGCGGAGCTATGGTACACTGCAATATATACAGTGGTACCTCTGGATGCGAACGGGATCCGTTCCGGAGCCCCGTTCACATCCTGAGCAGAACGCAACCCACATCTGCACGTGCGCGGGTCGCGATTCACCGCTTCTGCGCATGACGTCATTTTGAGTGCATGCGCGAGTGGTAAAACCCGGAAGCGACCCGTTCCGTTACTTCTGGGTCGCCTTGGAACGCAACCTGAAAACACTCAACCTGAAGCGACTTTAACCCGAGGTATGACTGTATATGTAAGAAAGTCCCATTAAACTCCAAGAGACTTATCTGTGAGTAGAAGGCATCTATAGGATTCAACTGTATGCTTTCAGAACATGAATGAGAGAAGGAAAATTTAAAAGCTTCCTCAGATATAAATTAACACAGTGAAAGCCCTTAATGAGAGGTTTGTAAAGAAAAAGAACAATGATATAAAATGTGTTTTTTTCTCCATGCAAAATGAAACTTTCTGGAGAATTGGGATCTTGTTATGACCAGGAGAAGGAATTTGGGTATATTTATTATTCAAATCATCTAAAAGCAGCAGATATGCAATATACATATTGAGAATTAACCTTCTTTCCATTCTTACTGACAAAGACTTCTGTGTAATCTGAAAGGTTGCACCTGCAGAAGCTGGTTGTAACACAATGCTCATCTATCTGCAGTGATGTATGACACAAGAGAAGAATAAGGAAAAAAACACATAAAATGAAGTCAGGAGGTGACAAAACTGTAACAGAACCAAAGGCCTGAGGGATAAATATGTTTTGAAGTGAAAAAAGGAAGTGAAGGTTAATTAAACAATATCTGACAGCTCAATTTCATATGCCGCAATATTGAACAATGCAATGGATCAGGTAATTCTCAGTATGCCCATAGGCTTGCCATATGTTCAGTAAATTATTCAAGTCATCAATTAATATTTACACACTGAAACCTTCTCCAACAAAGCAGCACACATATTGGAGAAGAATTCACCAAGAAAAAAGATAAATCTGGATTTAGGGGCCTGGGTTTTACTTTGGCATATATTTCAGAATTCTGAGGCAAACAAAGGCATTATCCCTAGTTACAGTACCTAAGGCAGCTGCCTACACATATTCATATTTCTTTTTATGCTTTATTCTGTGGAGATATGAATGCGAGTGGATTATAGATTTGCTTAATGAAAGTTTAAAAATAGAACTTATTTAACAGGATATGAAAAATGTACTGAGCTGGAAGATGTTCACTTTCCAGAAACCACTATATAGTGTACAGATATATCCACTCTGTACGTAAGAGGGAGAAATTAGATGATTGTTGCTAAGCAATTTGAAGCGCTTTTCCTTTAAACAGTGCACAGAATTTTCATTCCATTGGAATAGTTATACAGGAGGTTACCTGAATGTTTATTTTCTTCCTTTTGCTTTCATTTTCCCCAATATAAACATTTTTAAAAGCAATTTTAGTTCTCCAATGAGCAGTTTGTGGTCCCTTTGCATAGAGCATTTGACCATCAACTTGACAGCTATAGAATTATTTTGCTGTCTCTTCCATTATTGATTTAAAGCCTCCCAGCATTTAAAGCCTCTGAAACATTTATTACCTCTGAAACCTTTCTTAAAATCAAAATCTCATCTAGTTTTTCAAGTATATCCACATATTGCTTCAGATATTGAAGCAGATATTAGAATCTGAACATGCAATGCCTTAGATTGCAGGTGGAGGCTGAAGCTTGCATGCAAGGATTTCCAAGCATTTTTGGTTGAACACACTTAGAAACCTCCCCATGACTGGAATTCCTGATAAGGCAGACCTCTGGCCATGAGTAGCTTTATAACAAAACAGACCTCTGCAGACATCTAAAAGAGAAGCATACCTAGGGAAGTTGGAGGTGCGGCTTGTGTGTGCAGCGCTGTCCAAAGTTTAAAAAGTCATATTGATTATTTAGTGACCTGGATTTCAGGCTGTTTATTTATATTATTGCAGCTGAAAAGGCTTCTAAATTAGTGTGGTAGCAGTAATGTTTAATTATTCAAAACTGTGTAGGAGGTCTTTCTCAGACTTCTTAATAACAAACAAACATCATCCCACAGAAATAAAATACTGGGGGACGGGGGGGGCAGGTAAGCATCACCTTGCATAATCGACCACATGACACAGTGCATGCACACCATTTGAATGGCAATGCCTATCAAATTTGTGAGGCCCTGGCCTCCTCAAATATTTCGGGGGGGGGGGGCTGAAGGGACCTTGACCCCTGAGAGTTGGCACTGTAATATGCTTTGGCATCAACACCCATACAGAAGGTTTTACTGGAAGAGTTCAACTGGTGCTAGTGGATTATTACTGTGGGCTAATCAGGGCTAAGAATAGTAATAAGCTCATCAGAATTGTCTCTCAGCAGTAGTTTGCCACATTATTTGGTACTGGCTTGGGACTGCTTTCCTTAATCACTTTTCGTAATTCCCATATTGAATTTTAAATTCACATCGCAATTTGACAGAAACTGATAAAGAAGCTTACTGTAAATCTAGTCAGAAGCCATACAAACTTGTTAAAACATCATAAATCATGGACAAATATGACATTCAATATATTTTGAAATCCAGGGTGTGATGAAATCAGAATCAAGGCACAGCTTTACAGGCGTCAATGGCTGAGTGAATACTTCCCTGGGAAGTCAACATGTATTTTTGTGTTTTTATATTGTAAACCATCCTGTGATACTCAGTATAGAAATTAATTAATTAATTAACAAACAAAACTCACATTGATTATAATGGCACTGGATAGCAGAGGGCAATTAGGAAGGTATGGGTTATTTGTAGAATTCTTTATGTATTTAAGAGAATAAAAATGGCTTTCTGAAATTTCCTTCCAAAATCTACTTTGGAGAATCAAAAAAAGAGGGAAAAGATTATTTCTTAGCTTTATACACAAACACCCACACACCCAATAAATGTCACCCAGCAATGTCATTCCCAAACTGTGAACAGATGTCTATATATACTTTTTAAAGTTTCACTCTATTTTGTTCAGACAGAAGAAGAATCCAGTGGGATCAGACTAGACGCCCGTTCAGCCTAGCGTTGTCTTCCTAAAATGACCAACCAGACACCTATGAGAAGCCCACCAGCAGCACATACGTACAATAGCACTAGCACTCGCCTGCTGGTGTTCCTCAGTAACTGGTATTTTAGAGGCATACTGCTTTTGATACCAGATGCAGTATATAGTCCACGAATTTGTCTAATCCCCTGTTCAAATATATAAAAGGATGTCACATAAAGGAGGGAGAAAGGTTGTTTTCTGCTGCTCCAGAGAAACGGACACGGAGCAATGGATCCAAACTACAAGAAAGAAGATTCCACCTAAACATTAGGAAGAACTTCCTGACAGTAAGAGCTGTTCGACAGTGGAATTTGCTGCCAAGGAGTGTGGTGGAATCTCCTTCTTTGGAGGTCTTTAAGCAGAGGCTTGACAACCATATGTCAGGAGTGCTCTGATGGTGTTTCCTGCTTGGCAGGGGGTTGGACTCGATGGCCCTTGTGCTCTCTTCCAACTCTATGATTCTATGATTCTATGTTAAAGTCATCCTAGTTGGTGGCATCGCTATGTCCATAGCTTAATTACGTGCTATGCGATATGTACTTCCTTGGGTCTTGTCCTGAATCTTCCAGCATCTGGAACCATTGGATAATATCAGATTCTATAATTATGCGAATGGATTTCCAGATGGTGCCTGATTTTATACATTGCTTTAATATTTTCTAATCTAAAAAGCCCAAACTTTGCAACCATTCTGCAAAGAGGAGCTGCTCTTTGCTCCATCCGGCCCCTTAATCATTTTAGTTACATGTTTGTGCAGAAGCATGGGGGAAAGGGCGTGCTGGCTCCATCAGCTGGTCAAAAAAGAAATTAAAAAAAGAGCTGCCAACTCAAGCAATAATGCCTTCAAGGAAAGATCATCCTAGCCCCAATGGATATAAATGCCTGCTCGTCTCTTTGTTTTGGCCTCAAAGAACTGATATATCTCCTCTACCTTTGCTTTCCACTTCTCTTGTGCTTCTTTGTAAGCCTGATGGCACTGCGCCTGTCTGTTTTTTAATTGATGTGAGATGTTTTAGGAGATAATTACATGAAAAACAGGGTAAGGGTAAAGTAAAACTGAGATTCCTCTCAATTTATTTGACACTATATCCTTGAACTATAGAGTGACACCACTCCCTCCCCTATCCTTCTTGTAAAGCAGACATAGCAAATCTGCAACCCAGATCAGGCACACTAAGCCATTGCGATGGTTGGTCATCCTTGACCCTGTTTACTGGCAATCCTTGCAGCCACCCCCCCACCGCTGGATAAAAGTCCCTCACCTCTCTAACCCAGTATACCCCGCCTTGCAAGAAGGGGTAGTGCGCACTGGGCAGGGAAGAAAGCCTTTTGAATGCCCCCCTCAGATCTCTCTGTGTGTGGTATCTGTGGCGAGTGTATATGCTGTTTGTGAGATGGGGGGGTGGATGCCTGCTTTAACAACACCCACTTTTGCTTTGGCCATGCCCACCAGTGGCATGTGGCCCTCAGAGGGCTGGCATACAGTGAATGCGGCTTTCAAGCCGAAAAAAGTTAAGTCGCCACTGCTATATAGCATTTTTATCTAGAGATGACCATATCTCACCCTTCATTCTACCAGGTTTCCACAATGCCTGCTGTATTTATGTTCTCCTTTAACATCAAGCACTCCAATTACTCCATTTGGGCTCAGGACCATTCAACAATAGCAGAGAAACATCCTTCTAAGCACCCTAAGTGCCACCCCAACACGAGGGAAACGCAGCAGCCAAACCAAAGTTTCAACATCCCTGAAAACAAACACCCCAAATCCCACTTTATTTCAGAGCTACCATTTCTTTGCAGCACAAAGTTATTACGCTAGCAGGTGCGTTTGAATACTGTGTTGTCAATCCTGCTGGCTATACGGTTTTTAACTTGCTAGGATGTTTCGCACAACTTTTTTTCTTTTTTTAAAGAGAGATACAAAATGCAAGGAGCCACCTTGTGGATAATGTGTTTAAGGGACCCGAAGAGGCTTTCATTATAATTACTGCATCAAATACAACCTGGAAGAGGAGCATAATAATACTAATACCCTCAATGCAACCAGGTATGAAGCTGTTAGACGCAGAGGAAATCACCGTGACCATTCTCGTTCGCTATTGCTGCCGCATTAAACCCTCCGCTCCGCTCCCACCCCATAACTCCCTGCGCCATCAATGCTTCGGCAAGGATCGCAGGGGAGTCGCCGACCTGCTTCGCCCCCTCCTCGCGGGAAGCTGCAGCTTTCGAGTGAGGGGAAGGGCTATTTCCTCCCGCTGGGCTGGTTTTCCTACCGCATCCAGTCCGGCCGCGTCTGAGAGCAACACGCGAATTAGCTAGCGAGGCAGAGCGCGGAAGCCCGAGCCTGCAATCTCGTCTCCATTTACACGGGAGCAAAGCCCCTCCGAAAACGCCCCCTTCTTTCCTTCCCAGTAAACAAGCCGAGGATTGCTCTGTCGGTTTCCCCATTTCTCCGCCACCTTCTCCCTTCCCGCCTTTTTTTTACTCTGGGAGGCTCCCGGCGGCGACCTTTTCTACTCACCCTCTGATTTTCCTCCAACTCTCCCCATTTTGATGCGCCTTTTGCGGCGCGCGCGGCCTGACGCCCGGGGAGGAGGAGGAAAGACCAGGGCCGGTGCCGAGCTGCTGCTATACCGAAGGACAAAAGCAGGTCGGCGCTTGCTTTTCTCGCCGCTCAAGCTGGCGGCTTTCTGAAAGCATCATGGCTTAGCCCCCAGTTCCCCTTGGCTGGAAGGAAAGGCCGAGGCGGCTTGTTCACCTGCTGTGGCGACGCAGCCTGCGCCTCCCTGCTCGCACGCGCTCCCTCGGGATGGCCGGGGGCCAAGCTAATAATAATGCCCGCTTCGCCGGCTTTTCACAAAAGCTCCTCGCTGCTCTTCACAAAAACAGCTACTGCCCCAATGGCGGTGGTTGGTTTTTTCCTTTTGTTAGCTTTCTCTCACACGAGGAAACGCATCACCGGAGAGATGCTTCTGTAGAGGTTATTCGGAGGAAGAGTCTCTGCATAGTCTTAAGCGCCCTCATAAGGTTACCAAGCAAAAATTTAAAAAATACAACCCAACGTTAAGGAGAACCGTCACATCCTATGTGTAAAAATGGATTTCAGAAACCGTTTACTCAAATGCCTTCCTTCCACACATATGACCCAATAATGGTTTAGTCCTGCAATTACTGAGATTATTTGTACATTAGGTGTTTTTATCCAGTCTTATTGTTTGAATTCTTGTCATGGCATCATTTCGTGATTGGCCAATATATTTGATTTGTTTTCTTCATTGACCGAGTTTCATTTTCCTTAGTAGCGTTATAGAAGCAGATTAGCAGATTTGGCTTGACTTTCCCCCTACTCCAAAACACCACCTGAAATGAGGTCAGATGTGTAACTTTGAATGTATTTTTAGCAGTGAGGATATACAGTGCTGACTCATTTATTATTTTGCATCAGTAAGGACACACATAATCTGTAAATGAAAATGGAACCTGCCCAGGATGCCTGAACTGAAAGGCAGTCAATACACTTTGGCTCTGAAGCTTATTGGTCTCCATGATGTCTTCCTAAGAAAAGGCTCACTAGCACTGTCATTTATGCTCTGTCAAATGATTTGGTCCTGTTTTAAAGTCACAATCTTTTGTTCAGAGCTCATCAGTGACATAAATATGGTTTAGGACACCTTGAGATTTGCAGACGTTAATGTTGTATTAAATTGTGTTCCAAGTCCTTTGGAATTTGACAGACAATTTAACTGGCTTCTAAGGCCACTCATGGTGGATAAACATCTTATGACTCAGCTGGCAGCATATGTGGTGACCTTCCATAAATGCAATAAAGCTAATAAATTTTCTAACATGTAGACTGATTATATAGATCCATTTGCTTGAAAGTCAGAGCACTGGTTTACTATGGACCACCAGTTGTACCTTGTCTTCTTTCCTTCCTCTCCCTTGAATTTCACATCTCATACCCACATTTGTTTAATTCAGAAATGCAGAGGATTTGTCAAGTTTCAGTTCTCTACAATAATTCATTTCATCACATCTGTAAATAACTTGCAGTCAATGATATCACCATGTTCAAGTTTATTATTACTACAGTACAGCTGCTGCCTACTGCTGAGAGCACATTACCTTCATTTCTCTCAAAACAGGGGTAATATATTTTGTTAATCAGTTGCTCAGTGTGAAGTGAATGAATAATAGCTATTCCTTCAGAAAGAAGCTTCAGTTGCAGCATTATTTTTCTTTATGCCACTCCTAAATAATGTTCCTTCTCCATCAACTAACTTTGCCAAGAAGGTGAGGCCAAGCTGTATTAAACAATTAATGCAAGTTAAACATTGGCATTTTCTATTACAATTACTCCATAGAGATTTAATTATAAGGTCCCACTTAATCCTTTATATTTTTATGCAGAGAAATGTATTTTAATTAAAACTCATGCAGCAGTACAATTACTTGGTAATTTGATAAATACATGCAATTAGAACTTTCTTCTGGTTTTGGGAGTCATACATTTTTTGCATGTAGTTCTGCAGTGTTTAAAATGATTCCTAAGAACAAATATAGAATCTGCTTAGAATAATAATGTTTTTTTCTGTTGAGATATAGAATCCAGCCATATCTGTGTCTCAAGTATAAACCTTTACATGTCCATATTTCTAAGAAACTATTTGTGAATGCACTTCAGCCAAAGTTAAGCATTCTTAATTAACTTGATCTCCCTGTGAGATTCACCCCTTCCTGAGCTCTGTGTTAGTTAGCAGTGACAAAGGCCAGTAGTAATAGGTTTAGGATTATATTTCCGCTTCATGTGAGCTAGGGAAAAGAGGTTTCAGTCTGCAGCGACAATATGGAGAAGGTGAGGTCAGGGCACAATGTGGGCTGAGAGTTTGAATCCTGGGCTACCACCTTAGGAGAAGCAAGAACCTATTGGAGTGTAATGCTTTGAACCCCTCAATCATAGGCTCAGATTGTATATATGTGTAAATAAACCATGTATCATAAAGACACCACTGTGCCTCATTTCCAAAGGAAACATGAACCATGGGTAAGCACCTGGATACCTGGAATTGTGCACTGCTTGTGGTGGCATGTAACAATACCATTCGCAGAGAATTCAGGTGTGTGCAGAAGTTTTAGCAAGTAGAAAGCAGCATAGAATAAGGCATTATTACAAGCTTCCATCTAACCATGCTCCATTTTCTTTCTCCCTACTTCATTTTCATATTTCCTCTAGCTGCTTTTGAACGGATGCAGACCTGAATTTAATATGAGCAATTGTTTTTATGAAATAGCTTAGGGGTGGAGGGGGCGACGGGGCAGGAAAGTGGGTGGAATAACCAGCTACTATTATGAATAGACGAATACTTGAGATCTAGGGTTCTCTAATACAGCAGAGTTGAAAAGATAAAAAACTTGTTTTTAAAAGTACCAAACACTATTACTCCAACAGAAGCAGGTCTTCTTCTTTTTTTTTTTTTAAAAAAGTAGAATCTTCCAGATGAAACACTGAGGAGCTATCTAACCCAGCTAAAGGTACCTGCTCCCATTATGCTGATTTTTGAGCATTTTAAAGAGTATTTGTAAGAAACTGGAACTGGCCACTAAGAGAAATTGAATCTTGGCATTTTATTCTTAATGTGTTTAAACAGTTGGCAATTGTATTTTATTCTTTTTGAGCCAAATGGTGATGTACCAATTTTTAATTATTTTATGAGACACCTGCCCCTTTTTAGCTAAAAGACAAGCCTGGGTTTTGGGAGGGCAGCGAGGGGAATCACATTTCATACACTGCTTCTGAAGTATAGTGAGAGAGCTTCTGATGGCAAGGCATTTAATTAGGTTTTACATGGAAAATATAAATGTTTTTTTCATCTTAATTATAAACATCTGGTAATTTCCAGCTTACACAATGCTGCTTATAAAACTCAATTCTTTCATGCAGAAAATATAATGTGTTGGGTCTTTCAAAACAAAATTAAAAAAAGAACTTGCAGAGCAACCAAGGCTCATTATATTGTGGAATAGTTTGTGCACATGCTCATTTACATGAAAAGAGAAAAGTTGCTTATGACATTTACTCAGGGCTAATTCAAGCAGTACTGGAAAATGCTATCAAGGAAGCAAAGCACAGTTGCAGCTACTAGAAATAAACATCTGTGCAAATGATTTTGTGCAAAACACAGTTTGTTCAAATAACAACATGTGCTATGAGGGCCTCAGAAGACTAATTCCACAGCTGATCAAATAGGAGTTTTAACAACAAAAGTATTTCCTTAATAGCTTGAAAGGTTTGGTGACAAATTTTCTAGTTCCCCCCTCCCTGCTCCACTCCGCAAAACTTAGTCATATATGCAGTTTTATTAAACCCTGTTTGGTACAGGCCAAATAGGAAGAAAACTACCACCACCTCAACAAAGAGTCATAAATCAAACAAAGAGAATCCATAGAGTCTTATCAGTAAATGCACCTGCTCACCACAGGCTTGTAGTGCAAAAGCCAAAAAACAAGCTAGCAGTCAAGACTGGGAATCTGTTTCCTATCTCCATAAAAGCTTGTGATGTTCCAAGTTTTCTTATTATTTAAATACACTAGTCTTCAGGCTGGTTCTTACCCAGCTGTAAAACAGGAACAGTCAGACACTTTTGAAAAGACAAGGGGCATATAGCAGCTAGGCTATCCTTTGCCCATGAAACCATCTCCTACCATTTCACGAACCTTTCAGTTTTAACTGGTTTTAACCGATTTCTTTGAAGTCTATGTAATCCTCACTTTGAGGTGATGATACTATCCCTGTGGAGAATTTCAAATGCAAATGGAGTGTTGTGGTTTGGAAGCAAAACTTAAATAAAATATAGAGAAGAGCTTGCACACTCGCCAGTACTATACTGGTTTACAGTTTAACAGCACAATCCCGCACATGTTTACTCAGAGGTGAGCTCCATGGGGTTTAACCAGACTTATAGGTTATATACTTGACCAACAAAAGACACTTAATATGGAGTAATTACCACTGGATACAATAAAACTTACACCCAAGAAAATAGGCATTAAGATTGTACTTTAAATACCACCAGTCAGTAACTGACTGGAAGTGTTCCAATAACTTATTAAGATAGAAATGCAACAATTCAAGCAAATATATTTCTTATTTTAAAAATATGTTAATGGTGCTGCTATAATTCTTTGATTTATAACTTATTGAACTAGATATGCAAGACATATCATATACCGGGGGGCGGGGAGTGAATGGCTACTACACTCTGATGTACCGGAGGTGGCATGCTGCCATCTTAGTTCTGGAAATGCTAGGTAAGAAAACAAACAAATAAAATTGATTTACAAGTTAACATGCCATGTTACATTAAGGCAGGGGTCAGCAAACTTTTCTTAGCAGGGAGCCGGTCCACTGTCCCTCAGAACTTGTGGGGGGGCCAGACTATATTTTGGGGAAAAAAATGAACGAATTCCTATGCCCCACAATAACCCAGAGATGCATTTTAAATAAAAGCACACATTCTACTCATGTAAAAACATGACATTCCGTGGGCCGGATTTAGAAGGCAATTGGGTCAGATCCAGCCCCTGGGCCTTAATTTGCTTACCCGTGCTTTAAGGCAAGAAAAACAGAATCCCAGGGTGAGATTTTGTGAAGTAGAATTTGCTTGTTTCCCACCAACAAACCAACAAACAGTAAAGCATTTACACACTTGAATCAGATTTCATTTTAAATTTATTCGTGGCTTCCATTGCAAACATAATTGCAAACAAGATTTAGGTCATTTTAAGTCACATGTATTCTCAGCAGTGCAAAACCAGCCAGTGTTGCTGTTACATACTTTCCATGTGCCCATTTAAATTTGAAGGTGTCACAATATATAGGGGAAAGAAATCACAAGAATCCATTCACAAAAAGTGAACAGTTAATTTAATTCTGTTTTGTAGAAAAAAAGTAAGTACATTTTACAAAATTGCAACTGTAATTATAATCTCACAAAAATAATTTAATGTCCTATATACCCCCCAGCAACTGTAGTTGAAACTGCCCATCACACATTGTTTAACAAAGCATCAGCCAAACACATATGAAGGCAGCTCAAGAAACAAGTGATTTCCAGGTTCCTTTATGGTTTGCTGTTTCATCATTTGTTTGGAAAAAGGGGTTAGTATTTGGCACTTAACTCATATCTTTGAAACCCAATGTTATCACACACTTAACACCCTAGGTCTGTGTCCATTCCATTGGCTTCCTAGGAAAAATACAGTTTATTCAGCCTGCCAAACACCTGCCCCCTGCAAGCTCTCCCCTCCCACTTTCCTCTGAAAGCTAAGCTCATGGAAATAAGCAGAATACATTGTAAGAGAACAAGGCTGTCCCCTGTGCTAGCAGGGGAAAGCCTTGGCTTGCCAAATACAGTCCAAGCTACACTGTGCCTGTGCAAGTTATAAGGCTAAGACGTGGAATTTTACATATCCTACTACCAAGTTCACATGTACAGAAGTTCTGACACAAACCAATATTCCAAATTGCTTTTGTCATTACATTTATCAACATGCTGAAACATTTAAAACCCAATCTACATTTAAGGGACAACGTTGTCAAGAGTATTCTAGAATTTACACCAAGTGCAGAATGTGCTGCAGCTTCAGAGACCATTGTTTTAGATTTTCATTGCACTTAATGAAAAGGCATTGATATTAAGTGTCCTATAAAGACCTAAAATCCTTTGAATTTCCAATGCTTAATGTTATTTCCCAAGTGATCAAACACAAATATTCTGTAAGAGTGAAGACAAAGTCACATGAGACACACATGGAAACCATTTGAGCATGCACATTCCCTTTGGCTCCTAAGTGCACATACTTAGAAATACACATCAAACTTTCAAATCAGGCAATTTCATGTTAAGATTACACCAAGCCCTCTTTATTTACCAAAAATAATCTTTTGCAGGAGATTTTATAGCAGGGAGTAAGCTATGTCATTTATCCACATAGGAGCTACTTTTTGCTGCCATTTTTGGGTACATTCCAGCAATCTGAGGCATCTCAAAGGACAAGGCAGACTGGATCCAACACGTTCTTATGTCCAATTCATTTCAGAGATGTGGAAATCAAAACTCCTTCCAGCTACAGGCAGCATTGGCAGCAGAAAAAAAAAGATAATGTGGGGGACATATCTGGGAGGACCAGAGTGACCTTTGATGAAACCCTGTTACATTCAAGATTTGAAGGGGTTATTTGTCCTTGCTTGCCTTTTCTAATATAGTTCCCACTCCATTATTCTGTTCCTCTACAGCATTCCAATTTCAGCAAAAGGGATACAGAGAAAAATCTGATGGTGGTGGCAATGATGGTAACGGCGGAAAAGGGAACCAGGTTGTGAGCTGACAGGTGTTTCTACTGATATTTTTTTTTAAGAAAAGAAACAATTCCCTCCAAAGATTGTAGAATGGATCACTTGAAAATGTGTCAGTTTAGCTTTGACGTTTTTTGCTAGCAACTAGTGCTTTTGCTTTCATGCCTAAAAACTTACACTTGCACCCAAGACACAAAATTGCCACTGTCCAGAATGTGGCTATGCTAAGAGGCAACTTTTGGTCCTGAACTTTCCCATTCCTACACCACCAGCTCCAACACATCCAAACAATGGAAAGGTTCATTTGGACTGCACCTGCTGCCCAAAGAAAACATAACAAGTGCATCCAAAACTATTTAATCTGTATCTTTACACCTTAACGTAGTACTTTGTATGTGGAGCTTCTTTGCTGCTTAGGTCTCTGGCTTGCTAATGTATAAGTGAAAGCACATATATTTAAATCTTAAATACACGTTTGGAAAAATAATATTGTTCATTAACTTGTGGCACTTTCAGGATTTAGGGTCCTCATTACTGATGGACAATGCACATGAACAGAAGAGAATAAATCAGTTATTCAGGTTTTAGTGTAAGGAAAAAGCACCATTAACCGCTTCAATATTGGAAGAGTCTAAAGTGATGACGATACAGACAGGCGTTGCTCCATTGGTCACTAGAGAGATAGCACTGGCAGACACCATTATGGGCAATTTTCTAGGAAATGGAAAAAGCCATCATGACTTTGCAGATGTGCATACTGTGCCAAGTTTTTGAACCGTACAGTTGACAATAATACAACCCTTTTCTTTGTGGCAATTTCCCATGTCGAAATGTATAAAACAGGTGATTATGGTGGAGGAAGTTAACGAAAGGTTTGCATCCCAGTGTACATTTAAGTAGGGAACATGGGGCAGCAATGTTGTGTGTGTTCCTCATTCCACGTTCAAGTCCTCTCCTATATATTCATGTTATTTTGACAATTAACCAAGTCAAAACAATCCCATGACATTGGAAGAGAGCACCAGATTCTCTTCGGATGCTGCAATCTCCTGGAAATCCATTAAGGAGCCTCATTTGCAATTACCTTAAATAGAAAACATATTGTCAGGTGTTGAATACTTCTTGCTGGAAAAAAAATGCAATGTTTATGATTACTTTTTGAGGAGAGGTTTAGCTAAAGGCAGTTCTCTCTTTCTCTTTTTTGGGGGTGTGTGTGGAGAAAGAAGAGGAAAGTCTTCATATGGGTATCACCTCTGTAGAGAGAGGCAAACACAATACAAAGAACAATTAGGGCTTAGTCCAGTCTCTCTCAAATCTTTTGGAACATAGCCTCAAGATTTGATTGTAGTAAAGAATACAAAAGATGGGTCTGATATTCAGAGGCAAAAATCCAGTGGCAACTTCTCCTGCACAAGTCTCATTGAAATGATTAAGTTAAGCTATAGTAGGTAAATTCTGGATAGGAAGCCCATTCATGCCCCACAAGTCAGCTAAAGGTGAACTGATAAAGGTACTAATATTCTGCAAATGTTTTTCTCTATATCATGGGAAGAACACTGCACATATCTACCACAAACCTACAAACCGCTGGTCGACTCTAAAGTGAATTACAGCTTCATAATATAAATTGCAATGGGCTCACTGCCTTGAAAAAAATAGACACCATCCATAGAATTTAGATTGTGCACTGAAACATACTGCACTAGTCCCATGCAGATGACACTCACCTGTCAGATCTACTGCAAGTACACAATCCATGAAATTCCCTCTGCTATTAGTAACATACTAAGGCAGGTACACAAGCACAATTAACTTTATTCTCTACAGCATGGTACAGCCACTGTAGTGCCCTCCAGATTTTGTTGAACTTTAACTCCCATCAGCCTCAGCCATAAAGGTCAGACATCAGGAATTATGTGAATTGTAATCCATCAACATCTGGAAGGCACCATGTTGGCTATTCCTGCATGCTACATCACTCTAAAAAGGAGTAGTACTTGGGGTGGTTTTGCTGCATGCGTATACTTTTTCCAGTAGTGCTCCAGACTAATTAGCCCACCAAATATTCTCCACAAGCTGCAAATAAAACGGAAGTTTATATCAAAATATTGAATCACCATGATCTTTTCAAATGTGAGACCCTAATCTTATGACTAAGTTAGATCATCAATATAATTTGTTTGAGGGAAATTTAAAAACCAACTAGCCAACCAACCAACAAAATTGCACACTCTTTTAGGAGACAAAATCTTTTTGATGTTAATGATGGTTTGACCTTAACAGTGTGCTTGAAATATCAGCAGGTCAGCTTTGTAGAGTTGAATTGGAACAACAGCCTGTTTGGCTCACCCTAAGCATTTATTTGCTGGCCCAGAAAGTTCTAAAGATTTGCTCGTAATGTCTGCAAACGCTGATTTCTTAAAATAAATTATGTAGCTTTTGAGCTTTCAAAGGATAACTCGAATGCATAATTTTGTTGTAATAAGTAGAAAATCAGAACCTATAATCATGCTAAAAAAATAATCATGGCAGTGTGGCTGACAGCAGAAGTCCTACAGAAAATATTGGTTCCAGAGAATCTTAAATCAATGTCTTGAGAAGCTGTAGCTATTTGTGCCACTGTTTATTCAACACAGAACAAGAATACTGAAAACAAACTAGCAGTGATAACCTTGTAAAAATAAGCTAGTTCAAATAATAATAAACTAACCTGAGATGTACTTTGCTCCGATTAACATTAACAGGCTATTCATTATAAAAAAGCCCAAAGGCAGACTACAGAAGATACTAGTTTCACCTGATGTCATCCAGTAGGAGAGGTTCCAGTCAAGCAAATCAAAAGAGAGATACATGTAAATTGCAAGATTTAGGAATCACATAAATAAAAATTACAAGAAAGCAGCAACATCTGCAAAATGCTACAGATAGTTTTAACACACTGTAATAATTAGGGCTGAGCCAAGCCTTTCTGCTAAGATATATTCCAACTTTGTATCCAATGTCAATATTCAATGTGATTTAGGCAAAGCCAATCAAATATTAATAAAGCAGACAATACAGAACTCCAAAACAAAGCTGATGTTAAGTATTTAAAAGATTGTTCTAGAGAGAATGCATGGGTGATGGAGGGGCACGTGCATGTGTGTCTCTGCCCACATATATATTCATAAACACACACATGCTAACGTGCAATTTAAGAGCTACAGACACAGGCCTGCATATGCAAGTCTCTCTTCAAAAGAGGAAGATTGCATGAACAAAGCCTAATGAATGTGCAGCGTCCCTTGGGTACCCCCTTCAAAGAATCTGTTCGCTCCATCATCATGCATACTACAACCTCAGTAAGCGGAATATGTATCTACCACTACCCAGACTGCAATCAAAAGCACAAAATAGCAGTATTTACCGGTATTTCACCCAATGATCCCTTACAGATGTGCTAAAACCACTGGCTTACAATATAGTGTTATCTAATCTAGACTGTTTTATACATGGATACTAGGCAACAATAAGGTCAAGAAGCAACTTGACTAGTTGAGCAGCATACATGCTGGGATAGCTCAGTCAGTAGAGCGTTGGATTCTTAATCTCAAGGTCGTGGGTTCGAGCCCCATGTTGGGTGAAAAAATTCTGCATGGCAGGGGGTTGGACTAGATGACCCTCATGGTCCATTCTAATGCTACAATTCTTTGTTTCTATGATTAAAGCTGCCTTCAGGAACAAAAACTTGCATCTAGTTCAATGGTTCTCAAGCATTTACATTCTAACCCACCTCACACCAATTTTGCTGATTAAGCAACAAGCTTTTCCTCTCTATATCAAAGAAACCCTACTCAGCAGTGTGTCGCAACACACTCAAAATGCCATCCCTGACCTATTCAAACATTCTTGGACACAGCATGGAATACACAGCATGTATTCCATTATAGTCTTCTTGGTAAGTTATCAAAAGACTCAAGTAATAGCCTTCAAAACAATGAAGAGCTCTGCAACCTCTTCCCTTGGTTTGTACACAAAGAAAGCACCTAAGGTTTAGATCAGGGGTAGTCAACCTTTTTCTACCTACCGCCCACTAATGCATCTTTCTTGATGGTAAAATTTCCTTACCGCCCACCAGTGCTTGCAGTAGCTCAATTTTTTTTTAGCGCAAGTAGAAAGGAGGGTTGTTGTTTTTTTAAAGTACTTAAATTTATCTTTTTATTTCTACTTTATGCATGTTTATAATGTTTTTAACTTTATGAAGTTCAATGTGAAAACAATAAAGTAAATTGAAATTACTTCTTTCTTTTATTTTATAAGATAACAAAACGTAACTTGCCAAAACATGAACCACTCTAAACACTATGCTTCTGCCTGTCCCTGTTTTCTCTCCTCCTCTATTTTTTCTTTTTTTCTCCCTTTTTTCTATTTTTTTCTTCCTTTTCCTTTTCATCTCCTTTTTACTCTTTTCTTTTACCTTCCTTATGGCAATGCCCAGAAGTAAGGTTGAGTTAGTTAGCACACTTATTATTATTAGTCAACAACAATTATCTTCTTCCCCTGCCCATAACTTTTCCTTTCCTTCTTTCTCCTATTCTACAAGTACTCTGCTCCGCTTCTGCCTGTCCCTGCTATCGTGCATCAGCTCCCACTCCTCCCCTTCTGTTGCAAACATATTATAACATCGCCCCACCAATCGCTCTCCTGCATTTAGATTATTCCCTTTTTTGGCGTATGGCACCACTTGGCAGAGCCAGTTACTTTCTTGATTACCTTATATCAGGCATGGCCAAACTTGGCTCTCCAGCTGTTTTGGGACTACAACTCTCATCATCCCTAGCTAACAGGACCAGCGGACAGGGATGATGGGAATTGTAATCCCAAAACTGATGGAGGGCCAGAGTTTGGCCATGCCTGCCTTATACCAGGCCATACAAGATGGATACATTTACAGACCAAGCAAGGTGGATACATTCACAGGTAGAGCCACTGGATATTTTCTACTGCAGCCTATGCCTATGGATGTACCCACTTGGTGCCTCAGAAACATAAGACACAAGTAAGGGGGGGGATTTCAAACTTGGCTACCACACTTCCTCTTCCCGCGTATTACACTCGCTCGCGCTTTCATGTGCGTTTGTGCACTTGTGCCCGCCCACACTTCCTGCTAACCACCGAGTGCAAGAGAGATGAACAGAACGTTCTTCTCTCAATGGAAGGATTCAGCTTGTGCTGTAGAATCCCCTACCACCCACCTGGAATCCTGAAACGCCACTAGTGAGCGGTTGGGACCAGTGGACAACCCACGGTTTAGATCAGGGGTCGGCAAGGCTTACCTTGCCTGGGCAGGTTCACTGCCACGGAGGCCCCTCCGTGGGCCAGATCGCGCTCCCACGTTTTCTGGCGTCTGCGTAGACACGATTTCCGGCATCTGTGCCTGAGCAGACACAATTTCCGGCACCACAGAAGCGAGTCCCCGCGCCGCGCTGGTTTAGCGCAGCGTGCGGGGACTTGCCAAGCAAACGGCTCGGGGGCCACTTGTGCCCCATGGGCCTTAGGTTGCCAACCCATGGTTTAGATTATCCATGGTGCGTTTGATGCAGTTGCTCCAGGCCCCACAACACCCAGAGCCTCGTACCTCTTTTACACACACCTCTATCCACCTTGGTACCCACTCCACCTCTTACTTCACTGTAACCTTTGTGGCTGCATGACAGGTCACAGCAGCTCCACTGCGATCGCAACAAATGCTTAGGGGGGGCCATGTGTGAGAGTTAGAGAAACTACAGTATAAACAAAGTAGTAGTAACCAGCAAGGCACTGTTTCTTGACCTTCACAAACTTCAGCTCTCACAGGAAAAAGAAAGGATATGGCAACAGATAGTTATGGGGAGGATTCCTGCTGGAGCTATGGGAGAAGGAAATTATTATCTTGAGGTGGGGGCACACCACAGAATGAGGAAGAGACTGGTCTTTTGTTGTTTCGAGGACTCACTCACCTAATACCATTACAAAGTGTATGATGACTGCAGGGAGAGTTGTATAAATGACTTCCCTAGATGAGGTGTGTGAGAGACACAGTATCTAAAGAGGGACTTTTATTTTTGTTTTTTTGGTGGGTGCCTTTATTAAACTTCATAGTGTAGCCTTCACCACCTTGCCACATTAAATTACTTAAAAGTTTAAGCCTGCTTGGGACACAGACAACAAGAGAAAGTAGGTGGCCTTTCCTTTGATTTTTATCTAGGAAAGGTTTATGTTTCCTATGATCGACCCAAACAGTGACAAGTCTCCCTATCCCCTCACAACAACCTTATGAGGTAGGCTGGGCTTATGGGCTGGGATACAGTGACCGGGCCCAAAGGTCACCAAGTAAGCTTTATGGCTGAGCAAGGATTTGAAACCAGACCTTCCCAATCAAACACTGCAATGACGATGCCTTTAGAATTACTTTGCAAAATAAGATAGCATGAGTTTGAAAGAAATGGGATCTCATAAAATGGCAGCCTTAGAGAAGACCTGAGTCGCTTGCTAGAACCTGAACAAAATACCCAAAGCTCCATGAAGGACAAAAAGAGAAAAGTAAATATGTTCTTTGATAAAAATCAAGGCTTCATAATTCATTTTGACTAGGAAAAAATATATATAATTACATAGCAATTTTTCTGAAACTTAAGCTATTAAAACAGATTAATTTTCAGACTTCTATCTAGATCTTTAAAGGTGACATTACTTCTGAGTACACATGTGCAGGATAGCACTATAAAACTAATTAACTATGATTTCACTGAAATACTAACTTTAGATATAGTTTCATGCTTTGCTTCTGGGCATTTCATTTGATTTAATTGTGAATAAAACACAACACCCTATAGAGCTGGTTTCTTCCTTGTTTTATTGCGCACATTCATGAGGAGAAACCTGATGCCCAAAACAGGAAACACAGATTTTGTTCTTCCTCAGTCTCAAATTCTTGTTCTATTGGTCTGGGTCTACGTTCATTGTGTGCTGCTATATTGATGGGATGAAAACATAAGACAGTGTCATTTTTCTAATCTCTGAATCAGCACAGAGGTTTCCATGTCTGCTAGCCATTGCTAAACTGCCTTTAAAGTGCACTGTCACTAAGGTGAGTTATAAATGCAGTATCTATGCAAGATAACTTAAGAGAATTAATATATACAGATACACACACACACACACACACACACACACACACAAAATCAGAACACAGAAAGAGCCAGTGAAGACCAAAGCTTAAGAACAGTGTAAGTGTCATTAGCATTGGATATCATTGGCTTGGTTCACACATAAACACCATAGTTAATGTTCAAATACAGTAAAAACACCAAAGTCCTAGCTTTGTATTGGGGAGTCAAGAAACAAACTGGGCTCCCACTCCAGGATACTTTGGAGTGAAACAGACCATGAGCTTGTGTTCCTTTGTAATGAAAAGCCAAGGGTTATGGTTTTTTGTGCTTGATGTAGAACAGCCAGGAGTGGGGGTAGAAACAAAACAGTGAGCTTTAGCACCAGCATGCTGCCTATTCATGCTAAACTATAGTTAACTATTGCTGAATGCTTGATGTGAACCAGACCATTAAATGCCGAGACAAAAATAATAGTGTTCACCCTGGCACAGAACATCTAAGAAGGTGTGGTGGGCAAATATATACATGGAGTGAATTCCATAGATAAGTGCAATCACAAAGAACACCTCGCCAGAACACGGCCTCTTCTGCAGATCTAACCAGGACTGGTGATAGGTACCATTCCTTGTTCCATTGCTTTGGGGAGGGAACAACTAGAATAGAGACCTCACCTGTATGCACAGTGAAGGAATAAATCTAGGCTCTTGCCCAGCTAAGAGTAGCACCAAGTGATTATTTCCAACATTGGGGGAAAGGGTGTGTGTAAAAAGGTCAAGCTCACAGAGCTACTACCCCCATATTATCTTGAATGCCACCACGTTTAGTAGAGCACACTTGAATGCAGCAGCTGTTTCTGTTGCAAGATGGAGCCACAGGCTGGATGTACAGGACAAATCAGAGAGAACATTGTCCAGTATTTCTCAAATCTTCTGTCTATTCTTGAGAATACTATGCCCTCTCTCCTATTACTGTGTTGCCCTCAACTTTTACTGTTTAGTAAGAACATGGACCTTTAAACTTGAGTTTCTTCTTTATATGCCTATTCTAATGAAGAAACAACAACTAGAAACTTTATTTACTTAACTAAAACTTCCCTCTGCAGCTGTTAAGGCTTTGAAGAAATAAAAAGCCATAGTATTCAGTAAGGGTCCAAGGACTCCTTCCACCCAGAAATCACGAAGTTTGAGAACCTTTGATCTAGTTTATGCAACTTCTTCCCGTTGGCTGAAGGAGCCAATATTTTATTATTTTCTTCAGATTTCATATTATAATGCATCTATAACCATCTAATGATAAGGCACAGAACTTTGTGCTTTATCATTGTATTTTGGAAAAAAAGCTCAAATCAAATCATTACAGTTTAAGGCTATAATTCTAAGCATACCTACAAAGGGGGGGCGGGGAATCTAACTGAAAGAAATAGGACTTGCATCTCAAATTCGCATACTTAGGATCTCATTACAGGCCAGCTCTTTAGTGCTATTTTGTAAATGACAATGACCTGATTCTCACATCACATTAAGCCATAGTTTAAAACAATTGGTTGTACCCAATGCTAGTCTAACTCAGAGAAGACCCATTGAAGTTAATAGGCATGGCTAACTTAGGCTCAATAATTTCACTAGGTCTACTCTTGAATTGAACTTAATTGGATACAAGCTTTGGTTTAATGTAAACAGAGTACTAACACATGCTGCTGAAAAATTCCTATAGCACTCCCTCCCCCCTGCCCACCCCTCCAGCTGAGTCTGGACTTCAGAGTCTGGCTTGTTATATTGTCAGAATCTAGACTCATTCTTAGTTTCTCTTCAAGGATTGTTCTTGACTTACCACTGCCCATTCACCTTAAACCATAGTTTGTTTTGTTCTATGGATTAATGTAATGTGTGAATTGGGTCAATGAAATGCAGCCAAAGTTTAATATGTTCAACATGAGAGTTGGGATATATTATTCATGCGACTTCAATAGCAATCTATAAGTCTCAGAATCAGTAAATTTTGTTCAACACATACTTTTCTATCCTGGTTGTTATAAGCCAAATTATTTCAGTCAATGTGGGATTGCAAGCCCCTTCTTGCCTTTTGCTGACACAGTAGATAGGACAGCTTCTCTTATTTAAAATTAATCCTACTTGATAGCATAGTATCCATAGATTGGTTCTACCCAATTTATTTACTATTCTCTACATGTGAGAATAAAGTCCCACAGAGCCTCTATTTCACTGGTTTCAAATAACTTTTTTTTTAAAAAGGATTGATGCCACTCTGTCTTTTTAGCATTTGTTCATATAAAAACATGTTTCTGATTTGCAAAATGCATAGGTAATTCTGCTTAGGAACCTTTAGACTGAGCTCCTGAGCCATATAAAATTATCATTAAAATGTTAACTCAGGCAGTCAAGTGGAAGCAGATAGCTATTATTTAGATGTTGCCAGGTGCCATAGAGTTTTCTCTAGTTTCTATATACTTGGCTAAAAGCATTTATAATCGAGTTGTTCCATAACCACCTGTTATGGAAGTTAGAACTGTTAAAAAAGCTGTGTATGTTCTTTGCTGCAGCCAGTTAAAAACTTTATCTTCAAACAAAATAGGTGAGAGGAGCCTCTGTTTACAAAAGCATTAATCACAAAAGGTGAACGACATTCTTCTAACAAAAACGCAGCCTAACTTTCACAAGTTACGAATAATTGTAATGGCTTACCGTCTACTTGTGGTTCTGTTGTTTCCCAGCCCATTGACTTCTGAACAGCTTTCTTCCACCTGGTATAGCGATACTCGCTTTCTGAAACCGCAAGGAAAATTTTCATCCCAATTTCTAACCTCTCACACATATCCTGATGCAATGTTATCTAGTCATATGAGACCTGGACTGGTCTTGTTAGTCACATCTAGATAAGAGTCTCCTGAACTCTTTATCAAGTGACAACAACAGTCAAACAGAAGTGTAAAAAGCACCGTACTTTTAGCCCAGAACACACCTGCACTCACTCTACTAGTCTAATTATACCAATGGAACAAACTGCACTAGTCCCTCTAAGTAATGTGAATTGGCCAAGGCCCAGCATGGGCTGATGAATGCCCAGATAATGGATAATGTATATTAGTTTCCTCCTTACCCTCAGGATTGATCTGTGGCTCAAAACGTTCACTGGTCACTGCCGTAAAGTCAGCAGGATTCAGACTCCAGACTCCCACTCCTTCTGCAGCTCCTGCTGCCATTGCTGCTCCCAGTGCAGTGGTTTCAGGCATGGATGGCTTTACTAATAAGCCAAAAATAATGAAGTAATCACATTTTAAGTGAAGTTAGAACACCAAGCAGCATGCTTGTTTTGTTTTCTCAATTTTCATCTTTTGATCTACAAATGCCCCTCCTTATTTCTAGTTCTTCTAACTGGCTTAATGCAGAAAAATAAATGAGAATCTGAGTTAAAACCAAATATATATAGCTTATTAATTAAAAAAAATAATAGAGAGCGCAGCACTGGTTCTTAAGAAACAAAGTAGAGGAAATTGGTAACAGCTGTAAAGATCTTAATATCCTGGATGTTATTGCAATTAATTAACCCCGGGGTTATTTTACTTCCAGAGATTTTAATAAAAGATGAGTAAGGAGAAAGGGCAAGCTTGTGTCTTTTAAATAATATCTTCTTAAGTTTGAAATAGTGCATGGGTCAAAGAATTCCCCCCCCCCCAACACATGCCCAAATTTAGAGTAGTATTCAACCAAGTTTAACTCATGAGTAAATCTGTTGAAAGTAACTGACCTCTCTTAGTACTGTTCATTAATTTTAATGGGATTTTCTCTGAGTAAAACTAAAGCTCATCCACACTTCCATTTGCCCTGCTGCTTCCCCCGTGGAAAATGCATGGTTTACAGCTGAATCGGACCAAATGGCAATTGGGTTTCCTGCAGATTGCCGTTTGTTGTGATTCAGTGCTAAACAACATGTTTCCCCAGGGAAAGCTGTGGGGCAAACACAAAACTGTTCAGACCCATGCATAGAAAGCATGAGACAAGCCAGAAACCTCTTGGACCAGTGCTTTCTAGGCAAAGGACAAGCAGAAAAGTGTGGACGAGCCCTTAGTTGAAGGCCCCCTAGTGTCTGTTGCCCTGTATTACACTCATCCAATTTAATGTTTACACCCAACTCATCAGAACTATATAAAGGTCAACATATGCTGCTGGATTTTGAACTTTTACAGATGACCTCAAAAACAGAGTTGCATAGCGATATTTACTGAAACTGTCATGACACAAAGAGGACTTGGAAGACATACATAAAATAGAACCCACATAAGCCAGCACACTATTGTGAATCTCTGTACATATATTGTTTGTGGGGGAAAACCACATTCCATTAAAAACCCCTTTGCACGATTCATTTAACAGAGAGCTTGCTTCCTTTATCACAATTCTGTGTGTGTGGGAAGGCGGGCGAGGAGAGGAAATTGCCTTCCATAGCAACCTCTATAGCAGGAGGCAATGTTTTTACCATGAAAAACAGGGAGAGCAACCAGCCTCCTTCTCCTGAAGGAAATTTGACAGGATGATGACACACATATTTTAAAGGACATTCTTTCTGGGAAAGAACATTGTTCAGTCATGGTTAAAGGACACATATGTGAAGGGCTCGTTCTAACTGCATGGAGAGGAGCTGAAAGTAGTCATTTTCCACAGATCCAGAAAAGTACGGGAAGATAAAATTAACTAGCAAAAACACGTATGCAGATGTAAGCTGCACAGTTTTGTATTCAGAACACCAAACTTTTTATGACTCAGCCTACATAAGTAGTTCTAAGCATCTTGCTGCATCAGCTGCTCCAAGAAATACTTTCAATATAAATCTTTAATTGAAACCTTTCCAAGGCAGAGGAAGGCAAGTTATCTTGTCTATTCAAACCGTCATACTTATTTGGCCTTGTAAGTAATAATACTAAAAGCACCAAGAGAATTATTGCTTACCTACTGGAATACAGAGAATGTCAGCTTGAAGCTGCATAAGGATCTTATTGTTGGTCATTCCTCCGTCTACTTGTAACTGTCTCAATGGTATCCCACAATCCTTATTCATTGCATCCAATATCTTAAAAGAGAACCATGTCAAACATTTCACACAAATCTCTTCAACAGGAAGAAAAACTCTTTGGATTGTATCTAACGGCTGTGCAAGCAGAAGGCAGCTTGTGCAATGAATCTCTCTCTTTTACTCTAGCTGCCCCTGCACCCTGTATCCTAAAAACCTTCTCCAGAGGGTCAGGGTCCCCCCAATAGTGGAGGCTGTATCACAGAAGCCTGCAGTGGGTTGAAGGAATTGCTTGAAATCAGATTGTGTCCCAGTCCCTCTGCCCAATTTCAAGTAACTCTCCCTCCAGCTGCAACATATACCACACAGCCCCCACTATTCAAAGGGTTTATGTGACTATCTGGAGAGGGTTTTGGGGGGTACTGCAGGCAGAATAAATATAAGAAACAGCCTGGCTACACAAACTTCTTTCTGCTTGGGCAATACTGTAGTGGGATACTTATCATTATGAAGGTGCTAGTATAAATTTAAGCAGCACACACAAGGATGCCTTATTTCCGGCATGGCCAAACTCAGCCCTCCAGATGTTTTGGGACTACAATTCCCATCATCCCTGACCACTGGTCTTGTTAGCTAGGGATGATGGGCATTGTAGTCCCAAAACATCTGGAGGGCCATGTTTGGCCATACCTGCCTTATTTGAACATAGCTGTTTAAAGAAATAAAAGTTACAAGGCCAAACTAGACATTCTCATTTATTTTGTAGAAAAACCATGCCCTGAGGCATATGCTGAAATTAATCAAATCTTTAAGAAATTGCAGGGGGCGGGGATTGAAAGTGGAAAAAACTTGACAATTTCATCTGCATTTTGAGCAAATATCCCAGAAGATGAAATGTCCTACAACTCAAAGGCATTCAGATATGTTGGCCCATGGAAATATATCTTGAAGTCAGAGACACCCATGTTGTGTGTGTGTGTGTGTGTTTGTGTGTGTGTAGTATTGGGGGGGAAAAAGATGTTCCACATGCTTTTAAAATTAAAAACAAGGCTTTTAAATTCATGCTCCAGTCTGTGACAATAATTCTTCTCAAGGTACACAGATTAGTCTCATGATACTAGCGGCTCCTGCTTAAGACATTATGCTACCTGAGGCAGAACAGCAAATACTATGCTCTGCCCACAGTCAAGGTGCATAGTGTCCAAGGTTAGCCAAATTATTTTGGTACTTGAGGCAGACAATTCCATAACTGCCTCTCCCTGGAATTAAAAACAGAGCAATAAATTAATAATTAAACTTCTAATGCTCTTTCATGGCACCCAAAATTAATTGCCTCACACTTTGCCTATTGAAAGAACCAGACCTGGCTACTAACATTAGTCTTTAAGCCATACGGAACAACTTGAGACCTTTGATTCTTCCAACCCTCCCCACAAACTTTTGAGGTTATACAATTTAAATCATCTGAATCATACAAAATACAACTCATTGTTATTATTATTTTTAAAAAGAAGTTTGTCACTGCCATCAAAGCAGCATTAATGGCACCCTTCATCCATACCTCTCGTGTTTGGAAGCAGACAGCCTCTAGTGCAGCAAAGGCAATGTGGTTTTTATTTGTAAACTGAGTAAGGCCACAGATAATTCTGTAGAAGGAAAAAGGAAAGCAAAATCTACCATCAAGACTAAACAAACCTTATGATTCTTTTAAAGACTCATGTGGCTGCCACAGCACCCCCTATAACGCACAGTGGCTGCTGTGTGCACATTGCCCTCTCAGCTGGCAAGAAGTGTATATTGGCAAGATGCACAACATCCCACTGTGTATCTGGGCCCAATTACTTAAGAATGGATAACATTAAATATTGGCAGTTCCTGAAATTCTTTAAGTTAAACATTTGGTCTGATATACCTACCCTCTTGCACTGGGTTCCCAGTATGGTGCATATAATCCTGAGAATGCTGGAACAAAGTAGCAGCCATAAGAAGTGCCCACTTCAGCAGCAAGTTTCTCTAAAACCAATGCCAAAATAGAGTTTATCTTCACGCAGCAGGAGCAAATAACATTTATTGCTATTTATTACACTTGTCAGTTGTTTATCACGCAAATGTTACAATTAAAGGTCAGGTGGTCTAGAAATGTTTTTTAAAAAAATGAAATAAAAAATAAATTCCAAATTTATGAAATGTTGTCACCCAGATTACTCCAGTAAATAAATATTGGACTAACTAAGGAAAATAGGAGTCCCAATTCTAATTATTTATAATTGTGTATCAAAGAACAAGAGCATTCCTGGGCATCTAGCAGCATGCCAAAAAGTGAAACTCTTGTCTTCAAATAAAAGAGAAGTCTTGCACAACAATCATATATATGTCTACTCAAAGGCAAGTCCCACTGAGTTCAATGGGACATACGCCCAAGATAACAGTCTTAGTGAATGATAGCACTGAAAACTCTTGCTATTTTATTTATTTTTTAAATCTGCTCCAACTAGTGGTATCCAAGTAAGATATTGTAACGTAGTGATTTCTATTTCCAAAAGCAATAAAAGGATGCAAGACTAGAAATCTACATGTATCCATTTAAACTCATACATCTCTTCCCGACATTTGGTTTTATAAATGTCACAGAATATTACCAGTTTTCTAATACCAAATGCATGCCACAGTTTGTGTCCTTAAAACTGACATATCCTAGGCAAGGGGAAGATCAAGCAACTCTTCACTAAAATAAGCTACTCCAAGTTATTGATACTCACCAACTTCACTTGAAGACTTTGCAATGCCAAGGTTGTCTCTCAGCCAACGTACAACGGCACCAGCTATGGCAACAGAGCCCTACACAAAAAGGGCAAGTTAATGTGTTTTGTTACTTCACTCTCACTCTTAGAGCAAATCATGAAAGGCAACACGCAAAACCAAGGCATGCCTTTTTCACAGTTCTGGAATTTTTAAAGGTGCTGGGCTCATAATTAAAGGACTCCCAGACTTAAAAGAAGATGCTGAGGATGTAGTCCCAGAAACATACATCATTAGGGCAGGCAACATACATCATTAGGGCAGGCAGGCGACAAGAGCAGTCACAGATCTGCTTCATAGCCTGTAATGATTTGGTATCACCTCACCTTTAGTACAAAACTTTTCAGTGCAGTAAAATCACATAGCTGCCAGTCATCAAGCACAAAGCAACTCAGTTTAAATCAAGTAACAGATATGCATGTATGAACCAGCCTCTACCAAGTCAACTTTTTGTGGAGTTACAGAACATTGCCCTTTGACATCAGAGACTGCCCCCTACCCCTATGAGTAACTATATAACCTTTAGAAGACATCCGAAGGCAGCCCCATATAGGGAAGTTTTTCAATGTGTAATGTTTTATTATATCTTTATATTTGTTAGAAGCTGCCTAGAGTAGCTGGGACAACCCAGTCAGATGGGCAGGGTACTACTACTACTACTACTACTAATAATAATAATAATAATATTGCCAAAAACAAAACAAACAAGCAAAAAACACGTAACTTGCATCTATTACCCAAGCCCTTTGTAGTAGGTTTGCAGTCATTGATAGTACATATACGGTAGTCCACCTCTTGGTATTACAAACCAAAGAAACAACTTGGCACCTTCAAAAGCCCATAGTATATGAAAAATAATTATACTTACTTCTAATGCATAATACACAGGTTTGTCTCTGCCCATTTTGTACGCCACTGTAGTCAGAAGGCCATGTTCAGAAATTGCAGGCTGGAGACAAAAAGAAAAAATATGTAATTACTTGATCTAGAAAATATTAATTATTTCTATCATGTTAGTTTACCCTTGGATGTTATCTTGAACACTGCCCAACTGCCCATAGCATTCTAGCACAATACATTTCCTCTTTGGGACCTTCATGTTAAACAAGGTACGCTTGTGAATATTTTAAGCTCAAGTGAGAATGTAAATTATACAGAACATAGGCACAGAAAAAAACCCTTTATTTTATTTGTAGGACACAACAAAAAAAAATTTTAAGGGAGTTTTACACAACAAGAGCTATTTCTTTGGGGAAAGTAGCAATTTGCCAAGGTTTCAAGTCGTTTAATTCCCAGCACTAACCTTTTGACCTGTATTGCAGAGTAAGAAGCAGCCTGTTCCATACCTGAAGATCAGACACCAAAAGTTATTATTTGCTACAAAATGAAGCATAAGAAATCAGACATATGCCATGCCATAAAATGACTAGGAATATCAAAACAGTAGTAACATAACTGGAATGTTGGTATAGTAGGACAACTCCTCTGCATAGAAACGGCCATAATCCGGTACCTAGTTTAGCAAAGACTGGCTGAATTGTGGCAAACCAGCTGACACTGGATTGGGGAAGCAATGGAGTCTTCCTTCTATCTCCACTTCCAGCCACTACCACTGCCCTTACTTCATTCAGGATTGGTGTATGTATGTACCTATGTATAAATGTCAAATTGGGAGGGCAAGCTTCCCTAATTCACACTGGAACATACTCCATCATCCTCTGTATGGAGCATTATGAGGCAAGCTTTAGTCTGCATATTTAGTTTGCTGTGTGTGCTAGCCAGGGAGAAAGGTGGGTGGACTGACTCATGCGTACTTCCGATTTTCGAGTCCATTCAAAAAACTACAGGAAATAAGGTTGGGGTTTGGGGATGGGTGGGGATATGGAGTGCTTTTCCAAGCAAGGCACTGCAGAACCTCCTATTCCTGACTATGTTTAGCCCAGGACACTTATTTTATTAGAAACCCAGTTCTTCTTCATCTGCTGGGCCTGGCATGATCTGAAGTACAGCTGACAGAAATAGACTGAAGGGGAAGGAGAACAGGCCATGTATCTTACACAAGTGTGCAAGGTATTTCAAATGCATTTTAAATTATGTAGCAAGTTAATAAAAAAAACCCATCAATCTGATTCATTATTATCAAGATTTGGAAACATGTAGCACTCCAGATGTTGTTAGACTATAACTCCCATCAATCCTGACCATTGTCTGTGGGCTGATAGGAGCTGGGGTCCAACATTTGGAAAGGCACAATGGAGATGTTCTTGCAAGAGGTGAGATTCAAAGTAGGATCTTCCTGACTCACAGTTTCATCACATACCCATTGTGTTACACTGGCTATCCCACAGTGTGCATTCTTAAAAACAGCTGATCCTCTAACACGCCCACCCCACTTTGTATCAGATCTATGGGTGCAATGATGTAGGTGTCAGTTCTCAGGTTAAACTTACGTATTTTTTGCTTGACCATCCTTGAAGCACATTTGTCCCACTAAAGCAGCAGACTGGTCACCTAAGCACTGGAAGTACATATAATTCATTAACTTCAGTCAAAGTATACCTGCATATTTAATTTTTAAAGTAGATCTATTTTGTTTACAATTTGGCTCAGCTAAAGTCCCGTTGTCTCGCTAATACTTTTTACAGAAAGAAACACACCAATGGCACTACAGTTTGGAGAACTTTTATACTGTAAAGCACCCTATAATCCTTGGATGACGAGTCATATATAAATTTAATATATAAATAAATGACAGACTTTTGTTCTGGATAGTTGAATATTTTTTTCCTGAAGGTTATCTTACCACAGGACCTCCTTCATTTTCAAATGAGCATGCTCAAAGCTCACATAACCAGTTTCAATAAACCTTAGGGGAAACTAGCTTTCTCTCAACTGGGGAAAAAAATATATTGGCCTCTTGCAGATCCAGAATGGTGCATAATCCTAGTTTTTCTGCACATCTAGAATAGTTTGGAAGCACTGATACAAATAAATACAAGCAAACCAAAATGCAGAGGAGGAAATGGACAGAATGCCCATTTCCAAAATAATGAAATCAGATGTTTGCCTTTAAAATTCTGTTTACATTAAGGCCGCAATGCTACACACGCTTACCTGGGAGCAAGTCCTATCAAACTCAGTGTGGCTTACTTCTAAGTTTACATGTATAGGAGTGTGCTGTAAATGCTGCTTTCAACAACAACCTAGTTTAAAAATGAAACTTGAATGTTATTAAAAAACATTCTGCACTTATTTTTTAACTATATCCATCACTATAAAAATCCTGCCTCTCCTAAAAGGAAAAAAAGACTTGAGGACAAGCATTTGATACAATACATTTATTGTGTAAATAATAAATATTTATGATCCTCAAAGAAAACTTTGTTTTCATGGAAAAATACTGTTTTGCCAAGTAATCACTATCCTTACTTGTGGAAAATTCTGGGCAATTAGCCTTTTACATAAAAGCTAAAAGCTACAATTCCCTTCTGTGATTTTGTCAGATGCCTTTTGAATTAGTAGAGGGCCAAGCAAATCCATTTATTTCACAATTGCACCCCTTGTGTCTTAGCAGACATAACTGTGTAGTGCAAGAAATACGGGAACTTAATGACTAGACGTCTGTGCTCTTAGGTAGTCTAAAGACTTGTTTTTGCTTGTTTTAACTGTTGTTGCAACCAATTAAAATTTGTTGCTCTGGAAACTTGTGAATTATAATATAGGAAACTTAAATCAGTCTTCTTTCTTGGTAATTTGGGCAATCTACACCAGGCAGCATAGCTCCTATGCAGATACGTTTCAGGCAGGATGGGAGGCAAGTACTTGCTCACTTTCCTTCCTTCCTTCCTTCCTTCCTTCCTTCCTTCCTTCCTTCATCACAGAGGCTGGAGAGAGGTGAAAGGTTCAGTTTCTACATTGTATTCTGCTATCCTTTGTGTCCCATGATATTGGAACACCATTTAAAACCCCTAAAATGAAAGTTATTGGCACTTAGGTCTGGCTGGAAGCATCTATTTAATTCCACAGTAACTGGTTGTAGTTACACCATCTGCTCCAGGCTTGACGCTGGGCACAGTAGATGCTAGTTATGTTTTCAATTGTCTACTTACTGCATAATCCTATATGAGTCTACTGAGAAACAAGTCCCACTGAGCTCAATGGGCTCCAAGGTAAGTGTATATGGGATCGCAGCTTAAACTTATTTTTACTAGCATATACAACTGATACTTTAGACGTGTAGTTTCTACTGACTGTGCCCCCTCCATTTTTAAAAAGTATAACAAGGTCTATCAAACATTCCACTGTATTCAGAAATAGTACCAATAAATTACAACATGGTTAGGGAACTCACCCCAGAAATTGGTACGCCAGTCAAAGCTCCAGAACTCTATAGCAAAACAAATACATTTTTAAACAGTTATTCAACATCACTAATTTTCATCTAGTAGGTTTTCCATCATTTAAAGAACAACCGAAGCAATGTACAGCTAGAAAACCTCAAAGCCGTAGTCAAGCAAGTCTATCAATGCTGTTAAAAAGAAAGATCCTGAAGTATACTGAATGTTGTTGAGCTGTATGCATATATTCTCACACACAGTCTTTGAAAAGTAAAATTAATCACCTCCAGGCCATGAAAAACAGAAAGGCCACATGACATCTCTGTCAATTAATTGGGGGGGGGGGATAGAAAAAGAAAATCCTTTGCCACTTAATCTGTCCAGCAGAGTCCCTCTTGTACTAGAGCACCACAGAAACCCGCCTTTATTATATAGCTGGAATAATAATTTACTACTCAGTTATATATAATTTCCCACACAAGGCAAAGGGACAATTTTAATTTGTATTCAGTTTCTTCAAACTCCATAGCTTCTGAGAGGGGGGAAAAAAACAGGTACCAAAGATAAAGGTTATGGAAAGTCTTTAAAAGCTACAAATCCTGAATATTATAAGAATTACAACATATTGTTCTTCCATAACGGAAACAGAAATAAGTATAACAGGGTACAAGTTAGCAACGGATCCACTGGGTATATGCAAACAGTACAATATTTCCAGATGACGGAAAACTACAATTAATGGCAGAATAGTGGATTTTAGTTACAAATGGAATATCAGACCATCTATATGTATATTTAGATAAAAAAACACAAAAATTCTAACATTGTTCATTATATGATTGAACTTTGGCTGAAACCAGGATGTGATAACTGGTTTTTAGCAGGAATTGCGTTATATTACAGCCACAGCACGACTTTACTTCTATATGCCCACTGATATCACTGTGAAATAGGCCACATGCAGAGCGAGCACATCTAAACTGGAAATGACTTGGGGAGAGAAGAAATAATCTAAGGGGCAGATGGTAACACTATGGTTGTGCACTATTAGGCACACTGAGGTGAGTGCCTCAGATCCAGAGGTGGGAAATCCCACTTTAGTGCTTGCCTACTACTTACTCCACCCACTGCCGCCACTGCCAAAGAAGTGAGGAGAAGCTGTGGCGACGGTTCCGGTGAGCTCTCGCTACTGCCTCTCCTCATTTCTCTGGCGATGGGGGTGGGGTGGGAGGCACCTATGGTGGCGCTGGCGCCTGCCACCAGAGAAGTGAGGAGAGGCAACTCCTCTTTTCGCCTCAGGTGGCAAAATGGGAAGGGCCGCCCCAAAACAGTGTACAATAACAACCAACTTATCAGGACTGCAAGGTACATGTAACTGGGCAAATACAAGAGAGAGAGGAGGTTGAATGGGAGGCCCGTTCTTGATTCCCACATCCCTGCCCAGCCCTCCATTTTCTGCTCAGTCAAGGAACGCAAGTGTGGCAGTCTCTTTTCCACACCTCAGTTCATCGAAGAGCTAATGTTTGCTCTACCATTTATACACATATTAAAGCACAGCACAGAGTACGACTTGATTTTTGATAACATGTGGGGCTACAATAAGATGGTAAACAACATGCTTCAAAATGGGAGGTCAGTGCTTAACATACAGGTGTGACTGTGGCAGAGTATTAGCGGAAGAACACACAGGAGATTTCATTTTGTAAGATACCATCGAACAGTTTGTGATGTTTTCTTGAAAAAGAAAGAAGAAATACATGTTTGTGTGCTTGCAAACAGCCAGGCATGCCAACACCTAGTACCCACCAAACCACCCACATCAAAACCAGCTTTTTTTTTGCAGGGTGCATTGTGTGTGTGTGTGCATGTGTGTGTATGTACACTGAGCAGTAGCACTTCAGTGAAGCCATGCAGAGAGTACAGTCAGTGCATTTCCATTTGGGGATACCTTATTAAATAGCATTTTGAAGGTGAGATGAGATATATACCATAAACTAGTATTCCTCCTCTTCAGTGTTTTTGCCCTCAATTCATACAATCTTTCACAAGGAAAGTTAGGAGTGAGAAATAGTAGTTTCCCATTTTAACTTTTTTTTAAGCAGGTGGGGAGTGTAAACACCTCAACAGAACCACTAATAAAAGCTTCAGATTCAGTCGGTCTGATTTGAGGATGCCGCCTGACACAATCCCTTTCAAAAAGCTACAGGATTCCCCCTAAAGAAATGCACTGCATCTAAGCATAAATGGATGGATATGTGAGTAGGGGACATCCTAACAAAATCCTACTCACCAAGGTAAGGGAGATTTTCTATAGTCAGCGAGAAAAGTAGTGGGAAGGGAGGAGGGGAAGAGAGACAAACAAGGTCACAGTTTCAAAGCTTGGTAGTCTAGTAGCCAATTCTCCTCCTATAAATTGCTGTTTGGGGTAAAATGAATATCAGACCTACACACTTTGAAGCAAACATTCAAAAGGTTTAGAACTCAAAGTAATGAACTTCACTCTTCTATTCTCAAATGAATCAAAGTATATAGCCCTAGTTACTTACTTAACAGTAATATCAGATTACCAATATCAGAGGCCAAACCTTTCAAAATCTGAGATCCTGCATTGTTAATCGTTGACAAGTAAGTGAAGGGAGAAGGCAGCTTTTACTGTTCTTATGATAAGCTGTACTGGCAACCATTTCTTCTCTTCTTCAATTATTAAAAAGGTACAAGACTCATAATATTGAAAATTTAGCCACCCTAATTTGGGTTAAAGTATTTTTGTACAGAAACACTTTCAGTTCAGTTGGAGACTATTTGCCAAGCACTTTGTTTTTAAAAGTCTGCAACCTTCCCCTAAACATTCCACAATGAAATACAGGAATTCACAATGGCTTATGTTGTATTCAAGACACTAGCGTTATAGCTCTATTTTTTATTATTGTAAACAATCCAAATGCTTTAAATTAATTTTAAAAGGCCACTACCGATACCAGTACTCTATTCACCAGTAATACTCTTTCTCATACAGAGCAGAGAGGCTATTACTTGAGGGAAATGAAAGTACAATTTGTTTCATTTTAAGCAACAGATCGGCTGTATCAAGTAATTTTTGTGAGTATTTCTATTGCTTTCACAAACACTTTCCATTTAAAGGTAGTTCAGAAACTGGAGTCTAAAGCAAATGGCTTTTTCTTTCTTTTTTTTGAGCTGCAGAGGTCACAAAAGGAGATTTGGGCCACACTATTGAAAAACACCCCGTCCACGAAGCTGAAATACTTTTCTTGTGAAGAGCATTCATAAACTAATTTAAATTGGATAACTGCATATTATCATATAGTATTCGCTGATAAGATTTTATCTAATCTGGAAACGAAGGAGAGGGTCAAAGTTTCTTCTAGCTAGTGACTCAATCGAGCTGCAGTACTTGTTTAAAAAGAGGGCTCATGCCAAACTGTTCTACAAGCCAAGTCTGGGAATACAGAATGTTGTGTCTTGTCATTTTATAACCATTTTAACAATCACTTCTTTAATAAAGTTTAGACCATTTCCAGTTCATAATTGTACAGAACTTTCAAACCAACATTACGGTAGCTGATCTTCAGATGGAAAACATATCCAGAGTGTTCTATAGTGGACCAGACATGCTGAATCACCACTGAGCTATTTCCCACAGCCCAGACATGTATGGTGCTTCAGCCCCCACCAGTCTCCGCCCCACATCAAGGCCCAACATCAGCATACATAGCAGGAATTCAGCCTGTGCACTGATTGCCAGTGGCTTCCTAGGGTGAGAAGGGGTGTGTCTTTGCGGGGAAAGGGTTCTTACATCTCCTCAAGACTCTTCCAATGCTCACAATGAGTCACTAACTAGGAACATAGTAAAGATATTTCAGACAGCAGCTTTCTGCACCAACATTTAAGTTTGTAGAATATCAACTCCTTCGGTGCAACTGTAACATTAGAGAAGTTGACCTTAGATCCTAGTGGAAGTGTCTACAACAGCCTTCTACAACCTGCTGTCCTTCAGCTGTTTTAAATGTACACTCAGCCCTCAAAAATCTGACACACACCTCTTTTATAGCTTTCAAAATAGCCACCCACATGCACAAATTCTGCAGGACTCTGCCCAACTTACAGCCCAGCCCTAACCATGTCTTCTCAGAAGTAAGTCCTACTGAATTTAGTGGGGCTTATTTCTAGTTAACGTAGGTTAGGATTGCAGCCTTAGTTAAGGAAGAGCACCGATACATATTTCTATGCCAGTTCAAAAATTCCATATGTAGTTTTCAGTAAAAAACAATAATTTCATAAGATATAAAATATTGGGAGATATAAACAAAATTGTACAGTAACTTATATCTTCTAAATGTAACTTTTCTCAAGAAGGATAGTTAACAGTCCAATTTAAAATCTATTCCTTCTCCTATTTTACAAAAATAACTTTTTCACAGAACTGAGTTATCCAGCTTATTCGATCAAGATTAAGCTGGCACAATTCACGCATATGTTATTAACTAAAAGAATTTAAGGAAAAGTTGTATATATACCATCAATCCATAGATCTCTGAGGAACTCCGCACTTTGGGAAGTATTTCCATAGGAATTCCAAAAAATCTGGGAAGGAAACACAAAATTTTCCAAAAGTTAATACAAAATTATTCATGGTTGTTAATTAAAAAGTTGAACTGGGGGTGGATGGAGAATATATGGGGCCCTTAATGTTTGCCTCAAAACAAGAAATATCCACTTAAATGCTTCTTCTGATTGGTTAAAACTGGAATCTGGTTTACCACTGTTCCCAAACTAAACCTTTGTGTGGCCAACGGAGGTCCCGCTTGAGTCTCTCCTTAGCTAATAAAGTTATCATTTGTTTAAAAATTGTTGCAAAGGTTTGCAAGCCCTCACGATGTGTAGATGTAAATACTTCATGCATAACTCTTCTTTACTTATTCTGGAGCTTGATTTGACCTGAGCTCATGTGTGCATCTCTCCAAGCTCCAATGATCAGCTTCCCCATTGCTACAGGTGCCTCAAGAAGAGTTTACAAGCAGCAAGCAGAATGAACTGCTCCCATCAGGTTATCACAGAAAATCCATGAATGCATGTTTGGTTGTACCTAACCAATTGAAATTCCACACTCCCAAATTAAATTTGATTAAAGTGTGTTAAACACAGTGCGAAATGAATTTTTAAAAGTGAGTCTTGTATAATTTGAGGAAGAAGTGAACAGCAATTTTACTAAGTGGAGAGGAACCTGTGGCCCTGAAAATAGTGTTGGACTCCAACTTCCATCAGCCCCAACCACCATGGTCAATGGCCAGGGATGATGGTAGACGTAATCCAATAACATTTTGAGGCCTACCAGTTTAGAGTCTAGTGGTTAATTCAGATGAGATTTTATGCCCAATATTTTACAGCTACAGAATGATTTCTGCACAGAATTGTGATGCATCTTGTGACCACCTACCATTTGACAAGCTGGATTTGAACCTTTACCATAAGCAATAATGGCTGCAGAATCTATTGTGTACTAATCTTTCAAACACATACAGCTCCACATGGATCCCTATTACAAAGCCGGAATCAGATAAACTCGTTGCTATTAAGCAACAACTTGTTCTTTAGTTTCAGAACACAGACCATTTAGAAGTTTTTCACGTGTGACCCTGGAAAAACAACTAGTAGGACCAAGTGCCACTCAGCTAATAGAATTTATTTTCAAGTAAACCTGCTTAGAAACCTGTACGTCAGTATGGCTTTTTGAAGATGGTCAAAGCAAATCTAGGCACTGAAGAAGATGGACAGACAAGTTACTTACTTGCAGAGTTCAGTATCCCATTCTAACGAATGAATGTTGAACAGCATTGTTCTGCTGGCATTGGTTACATCAGTGCAATGAACACCTCCATTTTTTCCACCTGTCAAACTCTTAAATTAAAAAAAAAAGCAAAGACAGATCAGTAAAACTAGAAGCTCATCACTGCTTCCGTAGAAATGGAAGTTGGAAATCTGGTAGACAACTGTTCACTCTTACTATATTTAAAGAATTTGGTCAAGGATCCCCAATCTTTTCCTGCTCACAGGGCATATTCAGAAATATAAGAAACAGTTATAATCACTATAGAACAAAAACTGGTGATGCTTACCCTCCCCCCAAAAAACCCTCATTAAACTAAAATAAAATAGGGAGTGGCAGGGAGTACTGGTAGACACCAAGGCTGTTTCTGAGGATGTCATGATCGTTTAAGGGCCCCAGTATTCAGCTTTAATAGGAACAGTTATCTTAATGTAGTATATATATGCAAGAATAATACGGCAAACCTGCTCACAGGTTGCTCAAAGGCAAATCTTTCTTCAAAGGCAAGAGCAAAAAGATCAAGGACTCATACACTTTATTGAAAACATCACAGAAAGGGGGCATATATGACATTTGGAGTGAACAAAACCCCAACGGTTTCAGTTTTGCATTTAGTTCTAACTGCTATACATCACAGTCTAGGCCAAATTGCATTTGATTGATCCCACCAGTCACATCTACTAATACTGGAAATATAAAAATCACTGACTATACCCTGTCTGAAGTTACTCTCCATCTGGGAGGGGAAAAAATAGTTCACCAACTTGGTCTTTCCAACCAGCTTTACTTACAAACTCTCTATCCAGAGAAAATGTTTTGAAAGCCCTTCAATATTATTTTAAGGAAAACGATGTAGATAACACAGCTACCCCTTTTCTCTGGGACACAATGAAGGCAGTCATTAGAACTCCCATTTTTAATAGCTGCAGTGCTTTTGAATACTCCTGTTTCTAGGACATGTACTGGAATTTTACTCTTATGCAAGATCTTAGAGGTTTATGCACATGTTCACTCTCCATGTGTTCAATGAATGCATGAGAGAGAAGCAGGATCACACCCACTGTCCATTCCTCATTCCCTGGCATGGCTACAAATTCAGCATTAATGTGAAAGGGTATGATTCACATGATCAAGAAGCCTAACTGGCCAAAGTTCCCTTTTAGGTGCAGGAACCGTAAATACTTTAGTATCCTTACGTCAGACATGCGTCTGCTAGGTGTGTGGAATGCATGGAAGGGTAGCAGCCATGATCCCTTGGATTATTCGTATCTGACACACACTATTTATATTTATTTTTATTCAATTTATATACCGCCCTTCACCAAAAGATCTCAGGGCAGTTCACAAAATAAAACATTAGCGCCATGATACTTCATGAGACAAGCAAGGGGAAGGTGAGTACTTAAAAGTTGTTGACCATAACTGATGTGTGCCCATTTTATTCAGGTGTATTACATTCTGCTGCAAATAATGTCGGAGGCATAATATATAGGCACATGTATGATTCTGATGAGGTGGCAGTGCAAACTGATTTCCTGTTTAGAAAACGTTGAATGTTCTTTGAGTAAAATTGAGAAAGTGTAAAGCAAAAGAAGTTGATTGCTATATAGCCTATTGAGACATACCCATATTAGCCATGTGTCAATGGTACCAAACAGAGCTCGCCTCTCCTGAACCGCTTGCCTGACCTCCTTCACATTGTCCAAAAGCCAGCAAAGTTTCACAGCACTGAAGTATGTGCTAAGTGGGAGGCCTGTCTTATTCTGCAAAAATGAAAGAGTTTCAGAACATAAAGGAGAAACACCAGCAGTAAAAATGACAAAAGGTTCATCTGTAGCAGAAGCACAATAAAAGGGTCATTAGCATCAGTCACTCTCTAGTATTGTAAACCCTACGTGTACCAAAATCCAACATGATCAAAGATCAAGAGAATAGGTAGTTTGAAGACTTGCCACGTAGCAAAACAGACAGAAACATATTCTAAAGGTCATGTTTTATACAGGTTATCTGTCTGTGTTTGGAAAGCAAATAATGATGGAGGCAATCAGAAAGAAAGAACTCCTGCATTATATAGTGGAAGCTTTCAAAGCAAATAGGTTAAGAGGCTGTTTTACTCATATGTTCCTAAATAATTTTATTTTGGCAATGTCTAGGAAATATGCTAACGCTGAGGGGCAATTTCTGTGTAGCTTGGAATAGATGAATTGACAGTGAAGTCGTTAAATAACCTCTTGCATCATAATCTATTTCTATGAAAATTTAGGTAGTTTCAAATTCTTAGTAAATAAGGAATGCTTGCTACCCCACTTGTTCCCAGCTTCACACATAGGAGGAATAATTTAACCCCTTGCAAGTGATAACACATATACTTCCTTCAACTTTTAAAAACATGCTTTCTGCTCTCCTTTCTCAGTATTCTCAAGGAAAATTATTCTTATTCTTATTTACTGTATTACATTTGTATACTGTACTGCCCTTCAGTTCATAACCTAAACTGTATTCACTACAAAACAAGTACAATGTGTTAAAATCTCACATCAACTTCTCACTTCCCTATATTGTTAAAATATATATTGTTAAAGCAAGAGATTTTACCTTAAAAAAGGATTTATTGTGCCCTGGAATTTTTTTAAGCAGTCGCTCAACAGTAGACTGGGTTCTTAGGTCAAGCCACACTATAATACAAACACAAACATAAGTGATTGATTAGGGTTATATTACTGAAAATTTCAGTAATTCAGGCTACCACCACAGAGAAGTTATTCTCCAAATAACTTCTACACACCGAGCAGAGGTTGTGTGTTCTGGCATTTCCCCCATGGAAGCAGAAATATGTTTTTAAATTTGCGGGGGGGGGGGGTTGCTTCATTATGGACTGTGTTATCCTCTCCCTTTCATCAAGTAGTGTGGATGAGTAAGTACTACTACATAAACAGAGTTTTGACCCCCTTGTCATAGCTTATAAGGTTTTTAAAAATCTGAAAGGATTCATGAAAGTACAATTATAATATAATTTGAATTAACTCAGGCTTGCAAATACGTGAGCAAAAGTCCTCACATATTAAGTGTTAAATGTTCTGGCACACACAGACCACTTGAACAATAAATAATAAAAGTATCCCTTCCTGGGGATAATTCTTGCTTGTTGCAGGCAACATGGTACTGTGAAGTGGTTAACAAGCTGGCATCAGCGTAAATCGAGTAAGACATTTAAAATGTGTTTCCCTCTTATAATAGAGCTAATACAACTAAAAGCATGTGATATGCACCACAATGATACAACATTCTACAAGAACCACATACTGTTTAACAGGCTATTTGTTAGAAATATTTAGATCAATAAGATGAATGAATAACAGTTAACAAAAGGCTAATGCCATTCAGACCCAAAGCTGATGCCTCCCCCCCTATGTATACTGAGATGAAAAAGACATAGGGTTGTGTTCAATGCTGCTGTTCACTGGGAACAACAGACTTCCAGTTGCGAAACAGAACCTCCAACCTCTCCCCTGAAACCCCAATGTGGACTCTAAAAACCTGCTACAGAGAATTGGGGAACCCTCTGGAGCAAATTTCATGGGTGTACAGAGAGAGAAGAGGAAGGGGAAGTCCTGTTGTGCAAGTAGATTACTGCTTGCGCCGTGTTGGATACAACTCACTCATAGGCTTGGATTCCAAGATAAATTAGCTCCAGGAAGGTGCTACTGGAAAGAAATTTGTTTGTTTGTTTGTTTTGAGTATGGCAGACCAACACGGCTACCTTTCTGTAACTAGCTCCAGGAAGTTCACTATACTCCATTATAAATAAATAAAATGATTAGCACATAGTCAAGTGGAAAACTACATCCCTATTAAAAAAAATACTTACCTAGAGCATTATAGAGAGGCTCTCCAGTTCGTTTGTCCCAAACCACAGTTGTCTCTCTCTGATTGCAGACCCCAACAGCTTAAAAACAGAATGAAATTTTAACATTTGCTGGATTTGACATGGCATACTTCATCCTTTAGAAATATTTCAATACTTTCCATAATTTCTATTGCATAAACACTTTCCCTGTTAATTCCACACACACACCCCTTAATACAATTTACTCACAGAATAAAGATACTGGTTAGGATCCAGAGAAACCTACGCATTCACAAAGTGTTCCTGTGCACACATTTGGCAGAGGGGCAAGAGAATTTACCAGAACTTGCTTTCAGCAGCAGCCCTTTGCACCAAATAAAATGCTACACTGGGCAATCCCTTAATCTGGGGTGGGGGAGAAATAAAGAAGGCAGGCTGCCTTTTGGAAGGGATGGCTGAAATCCCTATGCAAGAGACCACACACTTCCCTTGGGTTTCCAGAACAGCATTGCACAAACCGCAACCTATTTATTGCCTCATTTCCAACTTATCCCATCTTATGAAAGGAAACTCTGACAAAATAACAACACACCAATAAGCTACACTCCAGAAACATCTTGCATTGGCTTTAACAGTTTAACATATCAGTTTTATTCCTAAAGAAAAGTTCATAAATGTGCCCTTTCTGACCACTGCTTCAAAAAATGATTATTTTTATGAAAATGTGGGTGATACCTTTTATACTGGCAATGTCCACATTCAGTTGTTTCAGTTTCTCACATGTTTTTTCAACACATTCATAGACAGATTGTAGTATTTCCTTTGGATCTTGTTCTACCCACCTTAAACAGATAAGATAAGCATAGAGAAGAGAAGCATAGAGAAAACCAAGATTAGTATCAGAAATCTTTATTTTGCATCTGGCATTATGTACACAAATATCATGGAATCTCATCTGTTTCCTCCACTACTGAGGCTAACTATTGATTAAAAACAAATACAGTAACAAAGAAAAAACGAAAAGTACCGTATTTTTTGCTCTATAAGACTCACTTTTTCCCTTCTAAAAAGTAAGGGGAAATGTGTGTGCGTCTTATGGAGCGAATGCAGGCTGCACAGCTATCCCAGAAGCCAGAACAGCAAGAGGGATTGCTGCTTTCACTGCGAAGCGATCCCTCTTGCTGTTCTGGCTTCTGAGATTCAGAACATATTTTTTCTTGTTTTCCTCCTCCTAAAACTAGGTGCGTCTTGTGGTCTGGTGCGTCTTATAGAGCGAAAAATAAGGTATATTACATTATCGCAAAGACGTCCGTCTTCCAAACTTTGCCTCATATGCCTACAAACCATTTCACTGGCTTAAATAGGAATGTGTAGGCTTGGATCCATAGACATGTGAATGAAACACCACCCAAGAAACAGGTCTTTCCCATCTCCTACTCCTCACTGCAGCCCCCTGTGGTCTCCAGTGTACTTCTGAAAGGCATGGAGTGGATGGCTGCAGTCAGAGAGAGCAATGGGCATAAATTCACAGGGGCAAAGCAAAGTGAAGAGTGGAAGTGACTTTCTGCTCATGTAGAGTTTAAAGTTTAACAATATCACACTATGGCTGCTGTCTTAACCCCAATTACCTGGGAGAAAGCTCTATTGAATTCAATGGGACTTACTTCCAAGTAGATATGGTTAGGATTGCAGCCTGAATGACAAGCGGTCAAGTATGCAAAGAAAAAAAAATACTCTACCCTTCTTTGGGGAATTTCTGTTGGATTTCTACTTGGTGGTAACTCAACAGCTCAGCTGTTTTTGCATTAAAGACCTGTAATGCATAAAAGAACACCAAACCAGTTTGTAAAAACATAATTAGAGGGAGAGGCAGACAAAGAAGCTTGGCACCCGCCTCTTGAACAGTTACTTGGAAACATGTTTCAGGGATGACAGTAGCATTCAGAAGTTAACTCCCTTAACAAAGACTATATTATACATAACAGAAAATTGTCAAAGAGCAAAATGATGCAAGAAATACTTGCTTAACTCTAGAAGAGGCCACTAAACCACATGTTACAGGAACCTGAAGGGTTTTTTTTATTAAAAAAAAAATAAGTTGGAAGCAGAGACTTCTGGACCATGAGTTATATTATGGCTTTTGCAACCATATGGCTCAATTTTGCAATGATAGGAAAGGTTAATCATCCATGGAGACAAAGGGAGCAGCAGTTTCTGGAGCCTCCCTTTGAAAGGATTACTGACAAAAAGATAGGTAGATTAAGGAAACCACCCTAAAAGTCTGAGTCACCATTAAAAAGCAGGGTGAAGAGTCAAACTGCTTTTTTAAAAAAAACCACTAAGGTACATATACAGGAATATAATCTAATTATCTATTTACTATAGTGGTGCTGACCTTTATCACAATATAATATTCTCCATTTGTTTTAAGATTTTAGAGATCAGTCCAAATAATTTATATATTTATACTGTTAAGTGACATTGAAGATAAAAATGTTAAAACCAACAGTTAGACATAATTGATTATTCTTTTCCAAAGTACATATTTATTCATCTAAATAAACTACTAACCTAAATAAATCACAAACTCACTCAAGTGACCAAATAATTATGCTTTCTATGCAGTTTCTAACGTGTTATGAAAATCCAAAAGACATCAAATCAAAACATCAAGAAGGTTGCATGATCATGCCAATTCTGAAATTATGTTCCTTATCTTCTGCTTTTACATAAGAAGAGGAGTTTGGATTTGATATCCTGCTTTATCGCTACCCGAAGGAGTCTCAAAGCGGCTAACATTCTCCTTTCCCTTCCTCCCCCACAACAAACACTCTGTGAGGCGAGTGGGGCTGAGAGACTTCAGAGAAGTGTGACTAGCCCAAGGTCACCCAGCAGCTACATGTGGAGGAGCAGATACGCGAACCCGGTTCACCAGATTACAAGTCTACCGTCTAACATCTGTGATGTTAATTTTATCCTGAAAACAGCTTCTCTTTGAGATCTCTGCCGCCAACAGCAACAGCAGAGACGCGAACCCGGTTCACCAGATTACAAGTCTACCGTCTAACATCTGTGATGTTAATTTTATCCTGAAAACAGCTTCTCTTTGAGATCTCTGCCTCCAACAGCAACTTCTGCTGAATTGTTAACTGAAACCCAGTTTACTGTAGTCCTAACCATTCAGGCTAACCTTATTTGCTTTACTGTAAGAGGGCAAAAGTGCTTAATCCTTTTCAACTCACTCCAGATACCACCCCAGATAGCTGAGTAAAGAAGTTGATTAAGAGTAACATCAATCACAATAAAAATCCAAATCTGATAGAGGTATCTAGGACATGCACATACCTCTGTGAGCGCATACATCTCTTTGATTTCTAACTACAGGTATAAGAATTTTTTCAATACAAATTAAATGGTAATCATAATTTGATTACAAATAATAAGAGAAAGGTGATGATAGCTATATAAAAATCACTGGCCATTACAGTAAGAGTAGAGGTACAGTAGAAATGTAATGCTGCCACTTAAAATATTTGTCTAGACAAACATGTCAAAATGTTTCTTGTCTCAGAAACTACTGAGTAATTTCAAGTGAAAATTACACTGTGTTTCCCCCACATATTAAAAGCAGTATGACAAAATTTGCTTGCTGATGAAAACAGTACAGCATGGAATATTGTTTGCCAATACTTCTAATGCTCTCTGTGATAAACATACAGTGGTATCTCTTGTTACGAACTTAATTCGTTCCGGAGGTCCGTTCTTAACCTGAAACCATTCTTAACTTGAGGTACCACTTTAGCTAATAGGGCCTCCCGCTGCTGCTGTTGCCGCCACCCAATTTCTGTTCTCATCCTGGGGCAAAGTTCTTATCCCGAGGTACTATTTCCGGGTTAGCGGAGTCTGTAACCCGAAGTGTTTGTAACCCTGCAGCTACTTAAAATCCTCCAAACTTTATTGAGGAGGGTGAGACACCTAAAGGAAAAAGAACACAATCGGAAACATTTGCAGCTAGAAACTATGCTTAATTCATCTGATCAAAACCAGTCCTTCTTTCATAAATGAAATTGGTAAACCATTGCTGGTATGGTTGTTTCATATCAAATCAGGACACCATGGCTTGTGAAACACATATAGCTTCTGAATAAGAATGGTGCTGGAAGTGGATCATTTAAAACAGGCCATTATCTTTAGTGAACTCTGAATCACTGCAGGGCTAGGGCAGCTAGGGCTGCAATTCTATACACCAGTGGTTTTCAACCAGTGTGCTATGGCACTCTGGTGTGCCTTGAATGATGGTCAGGGGTGCCACGGACAACACTGTCACTCTTCCTTCCTTCCCTCCCTCCTCTGATGCCCTTTTGTATCTCTGCCTCCCGAAGCCTTGAACAGCTGTTTATTGCAGCAACCCTGGTTATAATCTCCGCAGGTGAATGCTGCCTCTGAGAGGCACCTCTCTTTTGGGAGGCAGCTCAGAGACCAGGGATGGTAGCAGCTGCTGCCTGGAGGACTCCCAAAGAGAGGGGAGAGGAGACGAGGCCTCCACAAGGGAGGGTGTTTGAAAAAGGGGTGACATAACTGGGCTCCTGAGCCCCAAAGGGGTACCACAGAAAGAATGTTGTTGGTTAAGGGAGCCATGGACTCAAAAAGGTTGAAAACTTCTGCTATACAGCAATGGTGACTAATCTATAGTCCTCTATGTGTTGCTGGATTCCAGCCCCAACCATCCATGGCCATTGGCTGGACCAAGAACATCTGAAGAGTCACAGGTTAGCCACCTTTTCTATTCAGTGGACTGACCTCAATAATGCTTCCTTCTGAAATGCAGAGAATAGCACAGGAGGGCCTCAGGCAGCTCCTGCTATCAAAAGACTAAAGGAGTTCTTCCTGAAATTCAACTCCTGTTGGCCCATTAAAAGAAACATCCTGTACTTTTGTGTCATCTAGCAAATAGTCTCAAGGAAGTGTGAACTATTTGTGAAAGATTTTCTGTTTCATTTAAATATTCTCTACCAAATCTTTTATTCTAAATTTTGATTTGCTTTTCAGTTAATGTAACTATGTAGTTCAAAGGTGAGGATCAACAGAGGCAAGTTTAGGAATGCTTCTAAGAGGGAGATGCTTCCAAAGTACTCAAACAGTTGTTAATCATTGCCTTGGGGTTCGTTGAACTTATTTTACTCTCATTCTACAGTATTAACTCTTTCATATAAGAGAAGCGTGTGCTGCACCTGTTACTGTACCAAGACCATTACTTCTTTTTTCAGGAAGATGTTTTATAACAATATATACACAGGAGTTGTATACATAAAAAACATAAAGACGCAATTCCAATATAAAACCAATGGATGAAGTTTAAAAACATATTTTTCTATACTTTATTTTGTTCAGAAGAAGGATAGATAAATTAAGCCATGCTCCTTCTGGGGTAGTTTGTCTACCTTCTGTCCCCATCCTGCACTCAGCTCTCACCTATAGCTGCTAGAAACTGTCAGCATGTGACAGCAGTCACACCCTGGGAATGACTTCGATTTGCCAGCTAAACCAGGTGAAGGTAGGCAATGGATCTCAAACCCTTTGTGAGTTAGGGACTTTTCCTGCATGCAAATATAGACTTTTGCAGATTGACCGGACAAGACCAATAGTGGGTCTAATGGCCAAGAAGGTAACAAACATTCAGCTGCCTATCTCCTTCTGAGCCCAATTTAAACTACTGATTTTAGCCTTAAAACCCAAAATGGGTTGGGACTAAGATATCTGGAGGATCACCTGCAGCTGTATGAGCTTGCTCAAGCTTTAAGATCAGCTTCTGAGGTACTGCTCTCTGGTCCATCAATAAGAGATGTCAGCTTGGGTACCAAGCACTTTTCTTTCCGCACTCGTGGAAATAACTATGGCCCTATCATTGTTTATTTTCAACAGAATTCTTAAAGTCATTTAATTTCAGTCTGTGTTCTATTAATAGCTGTGTTCTGATGAAGTATCACTGCTCACTGTAAATGAGGTATAATATGGATTTTAATTTGACGGTGCTGATTTTGTCTATCATGTTCTGTAGTTTTCTATACACTGCCTTAGAAGGGCAATAAAGCCTGAAAGGCAGGTTGTAAATTTATTAATAAACAAACAAAACATAAAACAAGTATCAAACCCATGGCTGGCTTGATGTTTCAGGACAAACACATACTTGTATAATCCTGATATGATATTGCAGGGTTGCATTTACCCCTCAGAATACAGCATATGTTTTCATAGTGTCTATGGAAACACGTTCATGGAATTTTATATGCAATTCATAGAAATTTGCAGTTTCAATGGTGTCCCAGAATGGGCTCTTAACATGTGCTGTATATGCACACAAAGTTAGTACCAAATCTGGCAGCCTGTTACTCTGATACAGGCAAGCAAAATGATGTTCAAAAGAACATAAAACAATGACAAATGCATTCTTGTACTTCATGCCAAACTGTAAGCAGAATGCATGAAAATCCTACCAAAGCAATTTAAAACTTTGCTGCAGAATTAGTACTTTATTGGTACATTTATGCACTACAATTGTTTTAATGGTATGATACACATTCCCCTTATCTATGATGTGATTCCACTTCAGCAATAAACTCTTGACTTCAACTGTGCCTGAAATCTATTTCAACCTTATTTGTTTTCATAATATTTGTTAAAACAGATTCCTGGACTTTAGCCAGATCCTCTATGAATGTTTGCCCAGTTTAAAAAGCAAAGAAAGAAAAGAAAAAAGTTGGGTGAAGAGAATGCTTAAAGAACAAGGGAGAACGTTCAGACCAAGATTATTATTATTATTATTATTATTATTACTAAAAACAATGATTTAACCCTTAAATCTGGTGAAAACCTTATTATACAAAATCGCCTGCTCTATACAAGTACAGTCTGCGTGAAAAACACAAACAAGATTTTACCTTATATATAAAACAATATTTAGAAATGCTTGTGTTTCCAAATTCAGAGGGACATTCCCAAGTTTGTACAGCACCACAGTTGCAAAACTGGATTAAGCAGGATACAAACTGTGCATGAGTGAAGTATAAGATGACATTTCTTGCCTGCCAGCCATTTTTTATTTCACTGTCCTCAGCTTTGAGGTTCATGGTAGGGTACCATAGTTCTGACAAATGCAACTACCTGTAGTGCATATTGATCTCTGGATGAAGCAGTGGCACCTGTTTTCCGAGGCTTCATTCACACTGGAATTGCCCAGAATCCAAGCTAAACTTTTTAGTACAACACTAATAATGCAAGAAATGGGAATAACAGTGTTAGAAGTTGTTACCACATTCTATTCACCTTTTTTCTTCCCTATATAAACTTTTCCATCCACCAACCTATGAGTTTACACACTATAGGTGATCTAGCGTAGACAGCAAATGGATGATGCACTGTGGCTTGTAGGATAAGAAACGCCAGCAGCGTAAAAGAAAGCTCTCACGCCTGCTTCCATCCATCACACCATAGATCAGAGGACTGAGTGGAAACTCCCTGTCTCTCATACTGCCCAGCATGACAAGGAAAAAGGCAGAACAGTTAAGGGGATAAAGTGAGAAAAGGGCTCTATGTCAGACTGCTCTCTATTCCAGGAGAAGCCAATATCCCCTTCTCCTTACCCCTGGGCACACACAAACAAAAACCAAAGCCAACATCAGCAGCCCTATATGTAAAGACAGAGAGGTAGAAGAGGCATTAATCATTTGCTCTTTGATGTGTTTCATTCGTAACAAAATAATGGGTTTGTTTGCTTTTTAAGCCCTGGGGCTCGTACCGGTCTCGAAACGCAACCCTCTATGAAGCTTCCCCAGTGTGGGGGGCATCCTCTTTTAAGGCGCTTTTAGCTGGCCAAGGGCACTTTCCCCTATTCTCCCTCCGCGAGCCTGGGCAAGGGGAGACCTCGCTTGGCACCTGCCCAGCCCCTCTCAGCAGCCTCCGTCCTCCACGCTCCCACCAAGGGCAACCACGCCGCCGCCTCCTCCTGTCACTTCATCATCCCCCTCCGTCCCCGGAGGCGGCCGCTCGCCGGCTTGCGCTTACCAGGAAGCGCGTGGAGCTGGTCCCTTGATCGATGGCCCCAACCAGCGGGCCCATCGCCCCACCCCAGGCCTCTGCCATGGGCAGGCTCCGTCCGCGCGCGCGACCCCGGCCCGTCTCCTAGGCGACCCTGTCACCCGCCACGGCGAGGGCGGGCGGGAGCGAGAGTGACAGAAGACTGACAGTCCCGAGCCGGCGCCCTCCGCTCTTGAGAGCGGCGCGTGGCTTCCCGGATCAGAGGCTGGAGGCGGGGAAGGGGGCGCTGGCCCGACGCGCTGCCGCTCAGCCGCCAATCAGCGAGCCGGGAGGAGGAGGAGGGCAGGGCGGGCTTATTTCCCCCCCTCCCCACAGGAAGCGGCTCAATGCATCGGGAATGGGGGCCGCTGAGCTAGCCGGTCACGTGCACCGGGCCTCTGACGTGAACTGGAGGCTCTTCGGCCTTGGGCTGCACTGGCTCGCTGCCTGCTGCTTGCTGTTGCGGCCGCGGCCGCCGCTCCCTCCCCGGGCAGAGGCGGCGGTGGATTGTGACGGCGTCGGTGGTGCAAGAGCCTCTTGCCTTGCGCAAGCGCTTAGAACGCCGTGAGCGGCCTCCTTCCGGCGCTCTCCTCCCCGCTTGTCGCCTGCCTTTGAAGTGCCAGGTGGCTGACGGAACCGGAGTCCCGTCCGGGAAAGAAGAATCCCTCCCCCTCCCCCACCAGTCACCTGCGCGCAAGGTTTCCTCAGAAGTGCGCTGAGTCAGTGCGCACCTGCGCAATCTCTCACACGAACAGGCCTGGGAGGTAGGCACCATCGACCTGGCGCTTCATTTCAAGGCAGGCACACATAGGGTTCAGTGCCGGATTTACCTATAAGCTAAAGAAGCTGTAGCTTAGGGCCCCACACTTATGGGGCCCCCAATTTTTTTTAAAGGAAAACAACCACTGGATGTACATTTCCAAAATATAAGATAAAAAACAAATAAAATAAATCCTACATACAGCAACAGTGTTTTATTTGTTATATGCAAATGGCTTTAGATACCTATTAGGTCCATAAATTGCCATATAGCATATATTCAACACCAAAAACAGCGACAATTGGTTGTTGACAAAGGACAGCTGGACATATAAAGGGCCCCATTACCTTCAGTAGCTTCAAACCTAAATCTGGCCCTGGCTGCACTGTAATTGCAGGGGAGTCACCGTCACCCTGTTAGCCGGGCGGGGGGCAAAACCAGGTATATTGTGGCAGGGGATAGTATGTCATGCCTTTGGCCTTGTGGGATAAAGCTATTTCTTCCTTACGAAGTGAAAAGCAGCAGCAAGACACATTAGGAGAAAATAAATGTTTTTTTAAACTTGCTGCCTAAAAGGAAATGGTGCTAAGTGCTATTTCTGAGGGGTGCTGCTTACAGCATGGGGCAGTCACAGAAAAGATCCTGTCCTCAGCCACACACACCACAGCTCATTTCTGAAGTCGAGCACCCAGGCTTCATAATCATATCACATATATATCATGGACCCCCAGCAACTTAAAAGCCATCACTGGCACATTAAAAGAGGGCAATCTACCAACTTTCTGTGGGGCTTGCTCCCAGCCCCAGAGAAGACACCACTCTGAACTCGATGGGCTTGCTTCTTGATTTATTTCTGGATTTACTTGCTATAATTTATATTCAGCCTTTCTTCAATCATGGAACCCAAGGTGGTATGCATGTGGTCTTGGAAAGCCTGATTAGTTGGATAATCAAGTTGGTTGCATCATGTGCTTTCTGATCATACCCTGGAACATGGATTGCACTAAAAGCAGTCTGGTAGGGTAGTTAAGAAATTAGTTCTGTTGCACCATTCCAGAGAGAATAAACGTCCCCGTAGCAAGTCACTGCAGTTTACAGATTACTTTTAGTGCTAAGAAAAAGAGTGTCAATGGCACATTCTTAATAGCCTGAAAGTTTTTCTTGAGGTTATTTTGCATAAGTACAGCAAAGCAGTCAAAACATTTAAGACACTGTGTTAATGAGACTCCACATTGCAAAGAAGAGATTAACTAGAGTTAATTTTGGTTGGAATTAATATTGAAAACAAAGCTATCCATAGAAATAAAAGGTGTGGCTTTCTACTCTGTTGCTTTGTTTAAAAAAGGGTTGTGATGAGGTCAGCTGTGTGGGTTAATGAACACAGACAATAGGCCTTTTTGTTCGTTTTCAAGGAACACAGAAGTGCAATCAAAAGCTGAGATGTTTAAACAAATAGTGTTCATGGCTGAACAGGTTTCTTCTACCTATTAATATTTTGGACTGCAGCAAAGAAGAATTTCTGGTAGTTAGACTGGGCAAGACGCTGCTGGTGTTAGGATACTGCATGGTTTTCTGATGTCAATTTATTTTGTTTTTCTTCCAAAACAGGAAATATACGACTTAGAATTTAAGCTGCTGCTGCTGCCTCTCCTTCTTCCCCTTCTTCTTCTTCTTCTTCTTCTTCTTCTTCTTCTTCTTCTTCTTCCAGCAGCAGCAGTGTGTTCACATCTCTGCACCTTTTATGATTTTTTAATTTAAAAAATGGCAACACTAGCAAAGGAATTTATTGTATTTTTTATAGTTTATTTATTAATTAAATTTATATTTCCCCTTCCTCCCAAAGGAGCCCAGGGCTTTGCACTTGGACTTTAGAAAGGAAAAAAGGTAGTCATTGTAAGAAAAGACTTATCTTTTATCTTAGTTTTCTATCTTCAGGGAACTCTTCCCCGTAATCCTGAAGAGGAATCTCAACACATATAGAAATGGAATGTCCTGGATACAGATGATTTCTGGAAAAGTGGAGCTTTAACCCTCTCCTTTCCCTATACTTGGGCTTGAACTAATAAACTAATAAAGAAGCAACTAATAAACTAATAAAGAAGCAACATTTTATACATGTAAAAAATGTTATGCAGGGCTAATGCTGGGTGTTGAGGATGCAGGCCTGTTACACAAATTTGCATTATGCTGGTTTATATGTACAGATGTATCTGGGGAAATTAAGATGCAGGTGGTTTGGGTCTCATCAGCATTTTGCTTTGCAGTTTTATCGTCCTGTGAGCAAAATAAAAAAGTAATAATGGGAGGACAAAAGTCATGAGATCCTGGACTCAGCATGAAAGACCCAGGGCTTGGGCTCCCTGAACCATCCATAACAATGCCCCTGGTATCACAGGGAGAAGCATAAACCATTCTTTACATAACCATTACTTCTGTGTAAAAAGCTCATGGAAAGACTTCCATCCAAAGTTAAGTTGCAGCCTCTCTCATTTATAAATTAAGTATACCAGAAAGAATTACACTGGCTGCTAATTAAAGTTCCAGGCTATATTCAAGGTGCTGAGACAGGCATACAAAGCCCTATACAGGTTGAGATACCTAAAAGATCATCTCATTCCTTATATGACTAACTGATCACTCCGTAGGAGAGAGCCACCTGCAGATATCTTATCAAGAGGTCCATTCCGAATAATGTCACTGTAGGGCCTTTAGTGTGGCCACATCGCTTCCTGAGGGGGGTGGCCCTGCCGCTGCTGCAGATGATTAGAAATGAACACAACAAAACTATGTACCTACATAAACAACCAAACCAAATAGAATACTTAATTTCTCCTCAGAAATGTTTATATACTGTATATTCTTATTCTGCAGTAGAACACTGTTCGTTTGAAGCTACTACTCTTATGTACAAAGATTTGCAGAGCAATAAAAGGAAAGCACTCTCTATTAAAATACTTTTCAAACAGGCATTTGGCCTGCCCACTTGTTAATTTTAATCTCTCTAATATGTTAAATAGGACATTAGGGTAAAGTGTGTACAATAAGTTGTAATAATAAATAAAATAACAAACAATCAAAAGTGTTTTATTGCTGCCTCTCTCTTATTGTTGATTATTTTGTATTCTGTTGCTGTTGTAATACATTTATTAGACTGTAAAGACACCTTGTACAATTTGTAATGGAATGGCAAGATAACAATACTTTTTATAAACAAACCCACAAACTAGAAGTCAGTTAATGAACATTTGATTTTGACATTGAACCTCCAGTAGCTTTGCACTGCAAAGTTTGCAGCAGCACGTGCAACAAAATGGCGTCCAGCATTCAAAAACCCCCTCAGCTTGCATTAACTCGCCACACACAAGGCATGCAAGCTCCACCCCCCAGTCGTTCTTAGACTTCTTATTGGATGAGCAACACAGCCAAGCAACACAGTTGGAGCCTCCCTCCTCCCTGGCCGGCAGGGAGGGAGGGAGAGAGAGGAGCTGCTTCCTTTGAAATTTAAGGGACATTTAAGAGACATCCATCAATAAGGGACAGCAGCGGGACATGGCGCTGGAATAAGGGACTGTCTCTTCAAATAAGGGACACTTGACAGCTATGAGCTACATTTGCTTTTGAATGCTATTAAAATTGCAACAGAAAAAATGCAAGATATAAATCAAAATCATCTTGTGATAAGTCAATGAATGCAGTTCAGAACTTCAGTGCAGCAAGCCCATCTATATGCACTCTCACCAGGCTGTTTGAACCTGATTTTTTTAAGGGTATAGAGGGAAGTTGTGGCCCTCCATACATTGCTGGACCCTGCAACCCTTATCATTCCTGAGCATGGCCATGCTGGCAGGGACTGGTGGGAGTTGGAGCCCAACAACAACTGGAGGACCAGAGGTTCCCTCTTCCTGCACCTTTTAAAAAAATGTTGCCTGGAATTATATCTTGAAATGCAAGAAACAGCAAGAGGATAGCCTGTGCCTGTATTTGGCTGTACTCAAACAAATTCTACCAAGCAAAGCAGGAATCTCAACTAAAGCATCTATGACAGATGGCCACCCAAACTCCAGTGATAGCGTTAAAATGTTTATTCTTTCTTTCTTCAAAATATTTATATACTGAGTTTCAGCAAAAAGTTTTCTGTGTGGTTCACACACTACAAGATGGCTCACAAACAAGCTTCAATAAAGTTTATTACAGTATCGACAAAGGCCAGCTTTCACATGTTGTTCTTCCACCCTCAAGCAAAGGAACCGACTCCTTCACCTTCCACCTAATTGTGTGCAGAGGTTCTGACTGACTTGCAGAGCACCTGTCCCTGCTCCCCCAAAGACCAAATTAAGGAGTAGATTAGATAATGCCTAGGACAGGTAGCCAGGGCTTCCCCTGTCACATTGTTCTGGAATCCTCACCAGATGGGACTTGAGAGAATTGCCCTCCTCCCTTGCCAATGCCACTCCCCCTGCTCCCATACACAAATCTCTTGACTCTTCTAAAATATTAGGCTGCTCTGATCATGGGCAAGAAGTAAAACACTTGTACTAAAATTCCCTTTTCTATATTAATTCAAGTGACACTTTCTCTGCATTCAATTTGTCGGACCTCTTCACATTTTAGACTGGTTGAACAAGATTCCTGAATTAGCAGTTTAACCACTGCAATTTAGTTTTCACACACTGTATTTGATGATGAATTACTTTGGTGGCAATAAATTTGATGAAGAGCAGTTTAATCCTGTACATGTCTACACAAACTTGAATCGTATTGACTTCAGAGGGGCTTTGAAAAAGAAAGGAAGATTTAAGCTCCACCCTTCAATGGATTACTAGGTGGTCTAGGTAAATACATACAGGATTGCAGCCTAAGGCAGTCGCTGCAGCAATCAGCTAAAGTAGCATATTATACTCAGGTGCAGGAGGAGTAATGCTTTAGAGTTACAAAATTGCTTCCATTGTTGCACATTAATCTTCTATCTAAGGTTTAATGAAATTCAGTTCTGCACAAGGTGAGGAAGCCTCTCTTCACATTACGTAAACATGAATCAGCTAGTATAAAAAAAATCAGCCAGCAATGTATGAATACATTATAGGAAGATGCTAGAATATGGGGTGTGTTTATTCCACCTGTTTGTGGGATGGTCTATTTTCATTGCTAGTAGCTGGAAAGTTCATGGATAGTTGTGATACGGTCACATTCACCTTTGGTCAGTGAGGTGAAAGTGTCCATGGCAGAAATGTGACCCTCCTACTTGTGGTTTCTGTTGGTTCAATTCTAATTGCTTCAGGGCCAGACCAAGACATTTTGGACTCCAAGATGACAGACCCTCCAAGAGTGCCCAGAGTTTTCCAGAGACAGTCCCAGATTTACAGAAGCCATCCCAGTTTCCAATGTGATCCCAGAATGTCTTGCTTTCCCTTAGGATGTCCCAATTTGTATTGGAGAAATGGAGTTATGTGACCCCTGAGCCAAGGAGATAAGTAACTATACAACCTTTAGAAGACATCTAAAGGTAGCCCTGTATAGAGAAGTTTTTAAATGTTTTAAAGTTTTACTGTGTTTTTGTATACATTGGAAACCACCCAGAGTGGCTGGGGCAACCCAGTCACATGGATGGGGTCTAAATGTTGTCACTGTTGAATAGGATGTCCCTATTTTCATCAGATAAACATTGGAGGGTATAAGATGAGGGGGAACTGACTGGGGTGCCATGAAAGGGAAGCAAACTGTTGGCTACTTAGCTTATTACCATTGCCATGTTGATGCCAGGGGGTGGGGGTGGGGGGGTAGAAGAGGTACTTGTGGTATTTTCAACCACAGATGTCTAAATAGCTTGCCTTGCCATGACTACTGTTGCTGGAGAAGCTATTTCCCGTTGCACCTCAAGTAGTGAAATGTTGTAGTCTGACCCTGCTGATGGAGATCACTCACACAGGGGACTTTCCAGGGAATACTTTCCTGAGGTCCCGCAATCTCTCAGTCCTGGAGCTGGCCCTATGCCAAGGGCTGCTTGCTGGTGTGTGTCTGTTTTAGGCTGTTCAGAAGTGGGTCAAATGTTAAAAGTCGGTCAAAAGTTAAAAGAAGATGAAAAGAAACATGTTGCTTAAATGCTAAGGGACAAGCAACTTTAAATCATATAAATCCATATTAAGACTCTTATGCAAATGTAATCTGCAGTTGGAAGCACTGTTATTGTTATGTACTGAGTTGAATAGGATCCAAACTGCAGCAGTCTGATTGGTCCTAGAACAATAGGAGCCATGTAGATGCCCTCAGCAGGCTACCACTACCGGAAACAGGCCCTGACCCAGCACCTGCACAAGAGGTTATGAGCCTGGAGCTGCTTCCCGACCGCCCCATTCAGGCACAAGAAGTTGCACACCATTCCAAGAAAGATAGGGTCATCTCCCGGGTCCTGGACTGGGTGTGGAGGGGATGGCCCAGCAGCAGCCCCGGGCCAGAATTCGCCGGCTACACAACCCGCAAACATGAACTGTCGGCCCACAAGGGGTGCCTGTTATGGGGAAGCAGGGTCGTTGTTCCCCAGCCCCTCCGCAAAAGGGTCCTCACAGCCCTACACGAGACACACCCAGGGGTAGTAAGAATGAAGGCCCTTGCCAGGAGTTATGTGTGGTGGCCGGGGATCGACGGAGAGATAGAGGCCTGGGTCAAACACTGCCAGGCCTGCCAAGAATCCCGCCCAGATCCTCCAAGGGTCCCAGTCCAGTCCTGGGAGTCCGCCCGAGCACCATGGTCACGCCTGCATGTGGACTTCACTGGCCCCTTTCAGGGGAAAACATTCTTCATAGTGGTGGACTCCTACACCAAATGGCTGGAAGTTGCACTGGTACCGTCCACTTCTACGTCCGCAGCCATCCGGGTACTACGCAGGCTGTTTGCAACCCACGGGCTCCCTGACACTCTCATCTCAGACAACAGGACTGCATTTACGTCAGGAGAATTCCAAACCTTCACAGCGCAGAACGCCATCCGCCACATCCGTTCGGCGCCATTCCACCCTGCCACCAATGGCCAAGCAGAACGCATGGTGCGGACCACCAAGGACACACTTCGCCGCATGACGCAAGGGGATTGGGAGTACCGCCTTGCCACATTCCTTCTAGCACAGCACAGCACCCCCAGCTCAACGACTGGCCGGAGCCCCGCTGAACTACTAATGGGTCGGCGCCTTGCAATCAGATTGGACCGCCTTCACCCCGATAGAGCTCAGGATGAGGTAGTGGTGGGGGAAGGCAGGAACCCCCGGACCTTCGAGGCCCAGGACCCAGTGTACGCAAAGAATTTTGGGGCAGGCCCTGCATGGGTACCCGCCAGAGTCACCAGGGTCACTGGCCCCATGTCATACGAGGTGCTAACAGATGGGGGGCAATGCTGGCGCCACCACTGCGACCAGATACGGCGACGATTCCCGGGAGAAAACCAGGAGGAGGAGGACAGGTCAGGGAACAGTGGGGCAGTGAGGCCCGTAGAGCACCAGGGGCAAGCAGGAGAGGCAGAATCAGTAAATACAGAGGGGACCCGTGAGGCCGAAAGGACACCAGAACCAGAACCATGACTGAGCAAGCCGGTTGCGCCAGACCAAACAGCCCTATCACAGCCAGCATCCTTGGAACACGAGCCAGAACCTGAACCCCGGACCAGGGAACACCCCAGGCCGCAACGCACACGTAGGCCGCTGGCGTACCTTGAGGACAATGAATGCGACCTCCCGGGCAGGACTGGAACTTAGAGGGGAGGGGTGTTATGTACTGAGTTGAATAGGATCCAAAATGCAGCAGTCTGATTGGTCCTAGAACAATAGGATCCAAAAGGCAGCAGTCTGATTGGTCCTAGAACAATAGGATTCAGAATGCAGCAGTCTGATTGGTCCTAGAACAATGCAGCAGTATGATTGGTTGGCAGGAACCACCCAATCATGCTCCAGATAGAAGTGAATCCACAACCTGATTGGCTTACAGTAGAATTCCGGAATTAGCCAATCATGTGCAGCCCATTGTGTAAATAATGTATATAAAGCAGATACTTTGAGGGGACATTCATTCATTCCTCCTCACCACTATGAGCTGAATAAAGAGCATGAAATCACTTTGCGACTCTGAGTATATTTCAGTTATTAATGTCTTGTTTTAATTATTTCTCTGCTTTACCACATTTGCTGTTGCTACATTAAGCCAACTCCCATATATTGTGTAAAAGACCCACTGCACTATTCTTTTAAAGCTGATATCTATTTATTTATTTTCCAGGATTGTATCGGATAAGAAGGGGCAGGGAATGGATGCTAGCAAAACTTTAAGCTGCGTTTAAAGAGTAGTTCCACACATTTTATCAATCACTAGGGGGCTCCAGTTGCTTACTTCTTACAACATAGCTGATGGTATCAGGTATCAGAGTAGATCAATGTTCTTTTTTTAAAAGAGTATTCTTATTATTTTTTTGAAAACAATTTTTTATCACATACAAAACAACATAGCTCCAAACATAACAACCACAATGTTTTAGAAGATCAGATCACATTGCTGTAGTTTAGAGGCTAGACCAAGGTTGCTTCTACACTGTTTTAAATCTTATGTAATCACTCACTGTATGCCATTTTTAAACTAACTCTGAAGGCACTGGTATGTGCATCAATATGCTTAGAGGATACCCTGGAGGAAATGCACTTTGCATTTTCAAATCTGAGGAGGGAAAGTAACCCTCTTTCTTAAGCCCATTTAGAAATTGGGGTTGCCAACCTTTGAGGGCCTGTGAGCCAACTTTGCAATTCTAGAGTGTCATGCTGCTTCTTGCCCCCCCCCCCAGAGCTGTCTCCCCCATCACCACTAGGCTGAATAAGAAAACACACACATGCACACTTCATTTCCCCAAAGAATCTGAGTAAAAGTTGGATACAGAATAATTAGAACAGCTCATTTTGAATTCACATTGTGTTACTCAAACCACCATCAAATTAAAGCTTTCAGTGGCAGTAAAAGGTAAAGGTAAAGGTACCCCTGCCCGTACGGGCCAGTCTTGAAAGACTCTGGGGTTGTGCGCCCATCTCACTCAAGAGGCCGGGGGCCAGCGCTGTCCGGAGACACTTCCGGGTCACGTGGCCAGCGTTACATCGCTGCTCTGGCAAGCCAGAGCCGCACACGGAAACACTGTTTACCTTCCCGCTAGTAAGCAGTCCCTATTTATCTACTTGCACCTGGGGGTGCTTTCGAACTGCTAGGTTGGCAGGCGCTGGGACCGAGCAACGGGAGCGCACCCCGCCGCGGGGATTCGAACCGCTGACCTTTCGATTGGCAAGCCCTAGGCGCTGAGGCTTTTACCCACAGCGCCACCCACGTCAGTGGCAGACTGCACAGTAAAAACCACAGATCTCAGACACGTGTGTGAGAAAAAGGTAGGAAGCCATTTTATACCAAATAAGACCAATGGCCTATCTAGCTGTGCCTCTCCAGGATCTCAGACAGTCTTTCCCAGCCCTAACCTGGAGATAAAGGAGGTTGAACCCAGTACCTTTTGCATGTGCTTCACCACTGAGTAATGGCCTTTCCCCAAGACAAGGAAAGTTCCTACTTACAGATAAAAGACAGCAGTTGTACGTAAAAATGATCAACAGCCAAAGATGGCAAATGATGGCTTATTAAGCATTCTACCACAAGTCTAAAAATAAAGGAGGAAATTTCAGTTTCTCCTGATCATAGCTCAGATTTCTGTTTGCTATTTCAAAAGTCTGAAATTATGGTTCTTATTGATAATTTTTATATATATATACACACACACACACACACACACACACACACACACACACCACTTTGAGGGTTCTTAAATATATACTCAAGCGGTGCATACATTTTATTAAATGAATATAAATTATATATTAAAAGATTTCTTTATGTCTGCATGCAATGCTACCCAACAGGCTTTACTTTATGATGAACAGCCTGTAAATAAAAATGTTTCTAGTTCTCAGTGACAGGAGTCTGGAAATATTGGCTGATAGGTGAACACAGATTAGGCAGCAACAAACTATTTTAACAACAGACAGTTTCACAAAAAGGCTTTGTGTGGGAACAAAAAGAGGAAGAAAGAATTAAAAGTTGTTTGACAGCAGAAGGTTATTTATAAAGCTGCTCCTATGCCCTGCACAGAGACTTCCGTTTAAAAACCTATTGTGACTTGAGACCCGGGGGGGGGGCAGTGTGTGTGGAAACCACTTGCCACCTACAAGGCTGTAAATGAAACTCTTACCCATGAGCTACAGTAACGGAAAAGAAGTGTTACATAAGAAGCTTTTAAGGCAACCAAATGCCTGTGCAACATTTCTGCACAACATTGCAAGCTGCTGCACAGTCCTTGCCTTAAGGAGCAGTTTAGTTCTTCAAGGTAAGTGAGAACTAGACTATACCATATAAAGATTATTTTTTCTTGTGTGTGCATTGGGTTATCTGCTGTGTGTCTCTGATGTACACCCTTTATGAAACCAGTTTAACTGAAGAACTTGGGTGGAAATTAAATGTGCATTATCTTATTGAGTGAAACTTACCCAATGGCTTTCAATGGTTCTCAGAATGCTGATTACTTTACTGAAGTATGACATCCATTTATAACCTCCTCAAATTAAAACAATGCCATCTTGGACCCACTGCATACACTTGGTTGGTTATGGATCAATGCGCTTCATGGTTGAAGCTGTCTTGTCCTAATTGAGCGGGGAGGGGGTAATTTGTTATTGTTGAGTGGATTTAATTTTGTAGCATGCATTTACAAAAATGGCAGATATTTTTGTGTCAAAAATATAACTGAAATTGAACTTAAACCATATACTAAGAGAAGGAAAGATCAAGGAACTATAATACGCTGCCTTCATAGATACTGTAATTGACCAAATCCACCCTTAATTTCATATAGATGTAATAGGTCACATACACAGCAATAGCTGACTAACTCTGACTGTGCAGTAAGACATGCACCAAGATTTATGCTCTCCAAGATTTTCTTATAGTGCCTAAAAGCAGAGTAATAGTAGATGGACAATACTATTGCATTTCTAGTCAGCTCCACACAAGCTGTGCAGACGGTGTTTTTGAGTGTCCTTTCCTCTGCACACTCTTCTTATGCAGAGATCCATTATCTCTAGGAAGAGTAGCTGTAGGCAATGGGTGTGAATAGCTGGGCAACATCCCTCTAACTGTAAAAAAGGGGGGAATGTTATAAAGAAATAGTTTAAGAACCTGAAACCCCAAAATAAAAAGAGCAGAACTTCTCTGCTGTTATTCAGAAAGTTGCCAGGAACATTTTGTAATTCTCCTCTACCTCACCCCCGCCACCAAAAAACCCCCATTGTTGTTTGGTTCTATGCCTTTCTTAAATAGAATAAATAACCTCTCTTCTGTTTCCCTGAAACCACTGCCATTTTCTCTCTTAACTAACAGCCTTCCAACTTATACTTGAAGCATAATGTTCAACTGTTTCCTAAGCCCTGTAAACATCTGTAGGATGAAAGAGAACAAACAATCCATTATGTATTCTCTGATGTCAAACTTTGTGGCACTTCTTGTTTCTTGCCATTTGTATGTTAACATAAGCTGTGATTAGAATGTGAAAGAAAAGTATGTGGCTAGGTCATCTCAGATGATATGCAGCCTACTCGCCTCCGACATTACTTTCTTCGGATTTTTCTACTTTCCGTTTTTTCTAGATCCATAGAACCTTTCAGGGGAAGGGCTGTAGTTCAATGATAGAGCACATGCTTTGCCATGCTAAACTTCCATGATTTTCCTTTTTAAGGGGGCTGCAAATGCTCCCCCCCCCCAGAATCAAATGAGCACTAAACTTGTGCTCCATTACATTCCATTAGTTTTCAAAAAGTGGCTTTTACATATTGTGAAAGCTCAAATTTAATGTGCAAAATAACAAGGAAATGTTAGGAAATCAGAATCAGCTGCAGTGTGAATGCAGGCAAAGCTTCACAAACCCCATCCCACTCTGGAATTAGCATGCATTTAATGACCTAGAATTTATTGCAATCTGGCTGATGTTTCTTATCTCCCTAGTAGCTGGTGATGGTTTCAGTTGTACTTTACATACTTATGTCACTTGCTGTTTGCTCCTGTTATACCATTCCCTTACCTGCCACATTGTGCTTCATGCTAGCTCTTTCTCTTTTCCAGTTCTAGAGGATGTTGTCAGAAGGGTACCTCTGTATAATTCCTTATCATGATCTCATGAATTACAAGCTCGCTTGCAACCAAGGAGAAGAGACAGTACATGAGATGAGGTCTTTGAATGGCATCACCTATGAATCAACAGAGGAAACACAGGACAGAAATCTCTTTTGGAGATGTAAGTCTGTTGGCAAGTTCATCTTCTCTGTTTGTTCCAATGAAAACAGAAACAGCAGAAGGCAGGTGGATACACAGACTCCAAATCCAGTACTGGAAAGGCAAATATCTCCAGCTGTGGAAATCTGTACAGGACCTGCTATCAACAGAGACACTTACCTAGTTCCACCTTCTTGTAAAAGCATTTGCAAGAATTACAATGACCTGCATATTGCTGGTGACCAGGTACTGCCTATGAGTTCAGTTAAAACAGATTTTACCTATGACAGTGGGATAGGTCCATTCCTGGAGTCATCAGAGATACCACCACCAATGGAATCCATACCAATGCCACCTGCTGAGGTCCCTCGCAAGCCAACCAATAGGTATTCTTCATGCTGGAGAGTGGCTAGCATCATGCAACACCAGCAACCCCTCTCAAATTCACTACTGAATAACTACTTGGAGGAGAAGGTGGTGGAGCTGTACAAGCAGTATATCATGGATGGCATGGGTAGCAGTGCATCCCCTACTCAGATCTTGGCATCAGAATTCATAATGACCAATGTAGATCAAATCAGCATGAAGCTATCACAAGAAAGGAACATGAAGACCACCCAAGCCAAGGATATGGTCATTAACTGCCTATTGCGACTAGCCAGTGGGAAAATCTCCACTGAAATGAGCACTCCTAGTCTTCACATTTCTCAGTTTAGCACTGTGACTAAATAAATAAAGCCTGCACCTAGACATTTCTGAGTCACCTTTGTTAAAAGTAAGTTTCGTTTCAGTAAGGTGAAGTCCCTGGGATATGGTCAGAGCACCAAATACTAACTATTATATAGGCGAACTCCTGCAAGAAGGCTTGGTTTGTAAACCATACAGAAACCTTAGATGCCTCCCCCCCCCAAATGTAAATGCTTCATGCTTCCTTCCAATAAGCCTACTTCCACATTTCCACATTTTATTAACCCAAATGTGGTTGTTGTCCCATTGCATCACACTGTTTTGTATCCTAATGAGAAGAAACATTGGCCCTGTTGCCTTGGCAATGGGGACCATTTTGTGTCCACCTCCCTTCATCAAGCAGCAGTAGGTTGGAGGAATGGTGGCTTCAAACAGGCATGAAGAAGAGAGTTGTTTCCCCATTGGAAGATTTTGCAATTAAAAATTAAACCTCATGGGAATTCAGCACAGTACTAATTCTAAATATCCCTTTCAGTGTGTGCCGGTAATTATTTTCCTCCCTTCCCAATACCTTGAGCCTCCAAGTGCATTTCTACCCCCTTCTTGGTTTTAATGTTTCTATGTGGTATTTTTGTCTGTCTGCTTGGGTGGCTTTAAGTCACTTTGGTTTGCCCTGGGCAATATAAAATGACTAACAAATTTAATAAACCAACCAACAAACAAATAAACCATTGTGTAGATGACTGTGTGTCTGCCCAGGTGGTATAGGACTGCATGACACCTTTATCCCAGTGCCTACTCTGTCCTTGCTTCTCCCATCACACCTTGAGAACTCCAGAAATTGCCAGAGGGTCCTATAGAGCATCTGTGGACCCTGATTGCTTGAACTCCTGATTCTGCCTGAGACAGCTTTTCCAAAAATGATGGCATTCCCTTGCCCACTCTCTTGTTTACATTCCTATTACTTGTATTCTCTCCCCGTTTCCCTGTAGAATTCCTGGTCCCTCGTGTTCCTTAGCCACACTTCCTTATTGCAACTAAAGCCAACATATGTCTAATTGAAATGACCACATATTGTCCCCTTGCCTCCCTACCTCTACCTCCTTTTCTCTTCCATTTTAGACCATAAGCTCTCCCCACCCCACTGTGTCATATCTGATGATGAGGACTGGTGTAACTGGTTTGACTTGACTTGAAACTTTGCATTGCACAGGGTATCAATTGTCATAGGTCTTTGCCACTTGAACAAAAGGAGAAACTTGATTAGTTTTCATTTTTTATTATGTCATCAACAAATAAACTCTTATCACTAGTGGTCCAGTGAATGGAATGAAAATGTGATTGCGGTGAAGATCAGTTAGTCATGACCAATAAAAATAAAGATGTTTCGTCTCAATATTTTTCTCAGTGAGTTCAGACAGTTTTTGGGCAGCCCTGCAACAATGGAAAGCCATACAACAAGGAAATGATACTATGGCCAAGTATGTTAAAAGCAGACCTCCCCCCCACCCAATTTTGCAGTGATACTTTCAATTTCCTGTAATTTACTTTTTCTTCTCTACAGTTAGAAGTCTGTGCCATAACACTCAACCCACACTTATTCCTACTCTCACAGATCTAATGCGCAATTGCAGATTCTTTCTAAAGGGTTGCTATGGATCTAGCCATAATTCAGAAAGGGAGCCGAGGCTCTATTCTGAAAGTCTGGCAAATAGAACTGTCATATGTATGTATACCCTAACTTGGCATTGTATCCTCAATTTTGTGCTTTGCATTTATAACGTAAAAATGAACACCTGCACACCCCACAGTTTCTGCCCCATTTGTGGCAGGGCTGAGGATGCCGTTGTAGCCATTCAGCACCATGGAGCAGCAGGAGCCAGGGTCATGATTGCTTCCTAAGCATATGAACAGATTTGGTGGCAATTAATCTTGTCCTTAACCAGTATTTGTTGTTTTCATTGAATTGAACAAATAACTGAAATGTAACAGAATGTGAATTCCAAAGACAGCACTTCAAAGCTGGGGAAAACCCAGCACCTCTGCTTTATAAACCATTTGCAGCAGTTACTAGTCAGGGTTACAAAGATCACAGCTTGCTCTGTGTATCTGAAGAAGTGTGCATGCACACGAAAGCTCATACCAAGAACTAACTTAGTTGGTCTTTAAGGTGCTACTGGAAGGAAAAAAAAATTTTTGTTTTGACTATGGCAGACCAACACGGCTACCTATCTGTAGCTTGCTCTCTGTTTCACTTTCACAACTTCAGAATTACGGTACTTTATTTCACTCTCTTTGCAAAGCTGCACTAGAAGTGTACAAATGTGTGAAGAGTTTCATTGCCTTGTATAGGGGAAGGACTGAGTTATCCCCATGATATATATTTTAAAATTCATATTTACTGGGTAATAGAACATTTTCTTTTTAACTTGTTACTTAGACTGAGCTGGCAAATTCCTGTGGGTAGAGAAGCTCTAATATACCCATTCGCTCCACTTTTTGTGGACTTTCTGCATGTGCCTGTTTTGCAGCTGTTGTTTCCTTATCTGTCAATGGGAGTGGGAAGAGAAGACTCTTTGCTGTTCAAAGCAACTGTGCAGTTGTTCCCCTCTATATAGATATGCACACCCTTTGGAAGCAATGCAGATGAATAATGTTTGCATTCATATATCCTTGCATAGATCTCTCATATCTAAGGATAGTCCCCATTTAAGTGAAGAAAGTTGATCTATGTGTGCACCCCTTTGTGAAGGTGGATTAAAGCAAATGAAGCAGCTCATGTCATGGTTCCTTTATCGGATCCTGCTCTTCTGTAAGACAAAAACAATAGGTGGCAAGGCTCTTTTTCCATTTATGCAAGGATTTACACTTGTGCAGTGGAACTTTTCCCTCTCTGTTTGGGTTCCCAGATGAGAACCAGGATTTACAGATGTGGACACATAAAATGTTTAAAGGTGAGTGTACATGCATTAATTACTTCACTATTTTGTACATTTGCTGTGGAAAACACTGGCAAGTAACACCTGTTTGTTGGAAAACTCGCCCCCTCGGGAGAGGCTGGCCCCTCTCCCCGGCTCCTGGGGTTTGTTTGCCGGTGATCTACCCTGGCTGGCATCCCCGCAGTCCAGGAAGATCTTGATAGGCGACATCTCCCAGCGTGGAAGATGCACACCCCCTTTTCCTCCTAGCATACCAGCAGGAGAAAGAAGAAAGTCAGAAAGTCTACATCTCTAGTTTATTTCTGTACAAAACATGTCCGTTCAGTTCAGTCTCCACCAAGCAACTGCAAGAGACTTCCTTCACAAAAGCAACAGGAAGGTCTCATATTACACAAAGAACAAATCCCTGTGAATTGCCCTGTGAACTCCCTGAAACATCCTGTCCCATGGTCAGGGCCATCATGTGATGTAAACACCGAGCGGCTAGTTTGCAGCTGCGTAGTACTCATATCCCAACACTGTTCCCCATAGCAATCACCATGTGCAATAGCTAATGTTGTTTGTGTTACTCTGGGTTGTAGGCAACTATTTTCTAAGAGCAGACCCACTATTTTCTAAGAGTAAACCCACTGAAATCAATGATCCTAAGTTAGTCAAGTTCTTTTATTTCTATGGGTCTACTCTGAGTAAAAATTAGTTGAATACTGAGGTTGTAGAAATTTAAGTGGCAGGCCATGTGTGCATCTTTTGCACAAATATGTAGTAAAAATTTGCACCCTTAGTGTTTTTTATATGTGGGGAGTCGTATTTCAAATATTTGTAAGTGGTGTACTTCAAAGCTTGTTGTCGGGTGTGGTATACTTTAAGGCTTAAAAAAAAGAATTCTGCGCGCAGGAATCTGGGAAGTTATGTGTGGTTTCATCTCACAGAAGTTGAAACTTGTCAAACACTTCAGTTTTCCAAGTATCTACATTCTTGGCTTAGGTATGTGAAGAGCAGGTGGTGTGTAGCTCATAGAAATAGCTTCATGCACACACTTTTGAAATAGCAAATAATGCTATATGGCCCCTATTCTGAAGTGAACACAGCTACCAGGGAAAAAAAATATTTCTACATTACAGATGTTCAGTGATCTTAATTCAAGGAAATTCCAGATGGAACCCGGGACACACAGATTACTTATGAAGCGTTACTGAATCTTTGATAATCAATATATATTCTAGAAAACATGGTGAGATAAAAATGTGAAGTGATGTAATCATATTCATGAAAACAAGTTGAAACCATGAATATTTTGCATGCCTCTATTTTTCAGTACATTATTTTTAAGGCAGGGCCAAATTATTTCCTAATGCTTTAATCTCTTGTCTCAAGTGTTTGTCTAACAGGCAATGAATTTGATGACAGCCTCTATTAAATACATTACAAGAGTCATTACACCACTGATACATGTAAAGGAACCTACAAGTGTTTAAAAACTAACAGAAATTGTTAGAAGATAAGACAGTTTTAGCTTCTGTTCCATTTACATTTCAATTGGCATGAGCTGTGGGGGGTTTTCATTGACCATGTGGCTGCATTCAAATAATAAAGATCAACTGCATACAAGAAAAGTCATTGATCTTTGTTCCATTTTGATGTATTCAGATAACCTCTGATCCTTGCCTTCTAGCTGTCTTTAAGATCAGGGACTACTGCAAAGCAGTCCTGCCAATTTTGGGTTTTAAAAAACAGAGTTGGCTCCAAGATTGAAGAAACCCTCAGTAAAGTGTCCTAAGTGCTCTTTCCTACACCAGTGGACCCACCTGGCCAAGGACTTACCTGGCTGTAGTGGCAGCTACCTGTTCCTATTTAAAATCTTCCACAATAGAATAGTGCTATGTCAGGTGCCCTGGAGCATAATGGAAAATTTAAAATGGCATGCCCATATCCTGTTTAGGTGGTCCGACCCAGGGCAGGCATCAGCACTGATGGGTCCTGCCTGGGTGCAGGAGCCAAAGCAGCTTCTCACAGGTGCCAGATGCTGATGCTGAGCCTGTTAAGAAACACACGTTTGCAGTTCTATGCATGCTAAGTCCCACTGAATTCAGTGGTGATTTTTTTGCAAGGGACAGAACAATCCAAACCAGGTCGGGTTTTTTTCATTTAGTGGAGCCATCCCTTTCTCCAACTTTGCCTGCTATACAAGGCTTCTGCTGAATGTGGGTAGGTCACTGATGAGATCGGCATCCATGGTAGCCAGTGAAAAGTCCCAAAACCGGGCAATGCAAGGTGGGGAGAGGATGAGTTGCCTCCAGGATCCATTGGGTCCTAGACTGGTTTCACTGCCATTGTGCAACAGCATCGGGCCCAATCTGGGCTGAATTCTTGCTCCGGATCTGATACCCCCTCCCCCTGCTCTTGTTTCACCCTGATTGCTGTGTGGAGCAGGGCTACAGATACAGCCATGGTCCTGCTGCTCTGTAAAACCTTGCTGACAAGGGAAAGAGGAGATTTTGATTGTGCCCTTAGTGTGCATCGTATTTCAGCCTAAAAATAAATCTCTCATTCATATAGGTCCCAGTTCTGTTATCCCAGCACATCCCTTGCTCATGTTAAGTAGCGCTTTACTCTGCATGTTATATCTGGTTGTAACATTACATTCATGTACTCGTATCTCTATTCTCTGGCTCTGCAAATACCCTAAAAGGTACTTAGGAAATAATTATTCCTAGCTTGTTTGCTTCTATGGATAGGATAGCCAGTGAGAGTGAGAAAGTGCCACTTTTAAAGAGTAATTTAGCATAAGAACAGGAACAATCCTGGGCTAATAGAATTCCTGTGGTAAATAATTAACCTGTTGTTTACTCTGAGGGTGGATAAATGATACTTTAAGAAAGGGAAATTCTAACCTATTCAAATTATTTTCTGTTCAGCAGTTTAATTTGTTAGTGCCTGTTTTCTTCTAAAATAAAATGTGAAGTGATGAGGGGAATACCAACAATGTCCAGTCTGTGGGTTTGGTACGTGCCAGCAGCCACCTGTGTTTCTTGTCATAAACGATGAGGAGGCACTTCCTCAAGTGACCAGAAATGGAAGTGATAATTTTGACTGATAGGGAAGTAGAGCTTTAGCACAGAAACGATTCTCACTCAATCTGAAATTTCTCTAAGTGTCATTGTTAGGACCTATTTACTAATGGCAGTTGCACCTGGAATGAGGCACAGGTGCAGCTACTTTGATTATTCTGTCTCACTGCCCACAGACTTGAAGAAAGGAAGATAGAAGAGGCTTCTGACAAGCTAGTGAGTACGATATTTCTGTTAGAGCAACTTGACTGCATTTACAGAGAGCTGTGGCTCTGTGAAATTTTATGCCCTCCAGATGTTGTTTCGCTCCACCTCCCAACAGCTTACAATGTACATTTTTGGAGAAGGACAGGTATTTTTACAGAACTTCCTTTCATTTAAAGCAGTATCATGTCACTTTAAATAGTCAAGGCTTCCACCAAAGGATCCTGGGAACTGAAGTTTGCTAAGGGTGCTGAGAGCTGTTAGAGGACCCATATTCCCTTTACAGATCTAGAATTACATGCCCATTTCTCTGATAAAAATAGGGACATCCTATTCCATAATAATAATTTTACTATTTACACTGTGCAGTCAGAGTTGCTCCAGTTGGGTAGCTTCCAACATATATAAAACATTAAACATTAAACAAACTTCCCTATACAGGGCTGTCTTCAGATGGCTTGGGGGTAGGATAACTCTATACCCTCGCAACATTTCTCCAGTGAAAATAGGGACGTCCTTAGGGAAAGCAGGAAATTCTGGGATCAAATTAGAAACTGGGATGGCTTCTGTAAATCTGGGACTGTCGCTGGAAAATAGGGACACTTGGAGGGTCTGGAATTACAGCTCAGAGTTCCCAGGGAAGGCAGATTAAACCACTCTGGGAACCTTCTCAGATTAAACCACGCTGAATGAAACTTTCATTTTGGCAGAAACTACTGGAACGTTTAACAGAAACAAAACAACTGTTTTAGATGTTAATCATTTCCTTAGCTATTGTTTCCTCTGTCTCAGGAGTTAGATAAAATTCGTGCTGGTTGCATGAGCAGATCAATGAATATTCTAGTGAATGGAAAAGTACTGAAATTTCAGTCTCATGTGAGACTCCAAACTGAACGATAACAGAAGGAAAGTGATTATTTTTTGTCAAATCATTTGACTTTCTTGATGCCACAGCATGCTCGTCATGCACACGCAGACGAGAAAGCTAAAAATATAATAAAATAAGATTTTAAACACTGAGCTAATTCAAGCTGTTGAAGTAAGAGCTGAATCTTAAGGTGCTACCGAGATGAGTGTCTATTGTAGGATTCTTGCTCCTCATGCAGGCAGAGTTTTATATATAGGAGGGTCCACATGATGATCCCAAAGCCAGCCTGTATTCCCCCTCCCCCACAGCACTTACTATTTAATTCAGATTTACCCTTTCGGGAGAAAACCTTGTAAGTTTTTAAAAAAACCAAACAAACCCCTGTTGGCAATGACCTGTTTGTGAGATCTGAATGACTCATTTACAGTATGGATCCCCTTGCCTGGAAGAAACCTGAAAGTCATATCACTGTACTGAGTTATGGACTATCATTCATTCATTCATTCATTCATTCATTCATTCATTCATTCATTCGGACTTTATTGGCATAATCTGTGGACTAATATAACTTTGTAGAACTCTACCAATCTTTTCAGTTCTTTTTGGAGAAGGGTGCGTGTATGAGTGAATAATCTTGCTTTTCTAAAACCAGGGCTGTCTTAAGCATACGCAGTGCTGAGGTACAAAGATCCGCCCAGCGCACACACCCCCCAGGTTGCTCAGTCCCAAGCACACAGGAAGGCAGAGCTAGCTGGCTGCCTCAGCGTCTCGCTGACTCAGTCACCCCGAACTCATGGCGCAGAGCCGCCTGCAGCGGAAGAGCCCGCCGCAGCACTCCGACCGACAGACGGGCTCTTCCCTGGACTCAATTCTCGGGCCCTGGACTCTTGGCCTGGTGCCCCTGAGAGCCGGGTGCCTGGGTGCCCTGCACCTAGTGCCCATGGGTAAGACAGCCCTGCCTAAAACTGCATTTTCCCAAATTGTTGGTGGATGCCTCACTGTACTTCTCTCTCTCTCTCTCTCTCTCTCTCTCTCTCTCTCTCTCTCTCCATTCACATTCATTCAAAAAAGTGGGTGTTATTGTGGGAGGAGAGAAAATGCAGTAAGTGGCCCCTGTCTCTGAGTAGCAACCAAGAGGGAGCGGAGTCTGACCTTCTTAGTTGCTATTAGAAACAGCCAAGGACACAGTTCAGAACATACTGTGCAGGCACATACCTGCCCATAAGGATATGAGCCTGTCCTTCATCTTGGTTGCTGCTTAGCTGTTCACTGTTTTGTGTCCTACCTCACAGGCAGACACTGTACTGTGTGACGTGACTGTTTCTGCTCCCTTGCCAGACACATTGGAAGGACAAGATTCACATGCAGAGGCTGATACTTTGTGGTTCCTTATCATGCAAGTGTCGCATGGGTGCCTTGTGGTGCTGGTGTGGGAAGTGATCGCTTTGCTGCCCTCTCATCCCGTGACCAGATTGCATCAAATGTTACTGGCAAACAGAATGTGAGCAGCCATGCTGCAGCTGCTGCTGTGCCAAGAAGAAGAAGATTTGGACCTCAAAAGTTCTTCAGGGCTGGCATGATAAAATGCTGCACTTCCACTGCTGGGTAAATGCACTAGGAGTAGGGTGACAGACAGAACCGTCTAAGCTCATTTCCAGTATGCCGTTTTGTACAGTATATTAATCACATGTGGAAAACACAGCAAAATGTTGCAGTATGTGGAGAGCTACTCTTCAGCATTCTGCACACTCCATTGTGTTCCTCCATCTTCTCAGTTTCATTTCTCCCCAATGGTCAATCAGCATTTCATGCCCACTGCTCAAGCTCAGCCATGACTGGGCTCCTTTTGGGGTGTGTGTGTTCTCCTCAATATTTTTGTCTGGAGAATTTTTGTACTTCCACAAACCTTTGAATTTGACTGAGTCAGCTGACACCTTCCTTTTGTGAGTGGGCGGTACCACTTTTTCTTCACCATACAGCTCTTGGATAATTGAGATCATTCATAGTATACCTCATTTCCCTAATTTCAACTCAAGTACTGCCGGTATTCTGTAAAAGAGCAGTATGGTCTGAGGTGAAAAGGGATTTTGGGAGTTTTGAAATGATTTTGTAAATTCCCATTAAATAGCCCATTTCCCTTTTCCGTCCACCCAGCTTCTTGAACATTCTTCCTACTCTACCCGCCCTTGCTTCTTCTTTTGTAGATGGAGTAGAGCCAAAATCACCGTAAAGGGCTGGACAATCAAATATTTCATTATCTTGGAAGTACAAGGGAAAATATGGCCACAGTTCTTCAGATGTTGGTGGGAGGAGCTAAATAGGAATGACTGGATAGATAAATGGTAAGGAAAGAGAATAAATATTTCAAATAATAATTTTGTTTCCTTCCATCCTGCTTTGGATGGCTTGAAAGGAAATGAGAAATTAGGGGCTACGTTAGTCAGGAGAGGCAACCGTTGGCTGCCTAAAGTGTAGTGTCAGCTGGAGTGCTTTACCAGAGATCCGGACTTCCGTTCTCACATATCTTTCTTTCTCCGAGGACATCTGAGCCATAATGGCTGAAATATTCTTGTTCAAATATTAGTACAAGACAGCCTATTGAGATGAAAGAACTCATCCTTTTCTTCCTTAGGACTCCACTTCTGGCAGCAGCTGTAGCAAATCAATTGTAAAGTATGAGCAAAGGGAGTCTGACATGCTGTTCATATATTTCATATGCTAAAATGCATTTAAAACCCACCATTACTTCTCAAAGGGATTTTTTCTTTACAAGGCTGATGGATTTGGAAGGCTTCCTGTATAGACACACAGCCAAACTGATGTGTGAAATGTTTAGAGCTTCCAGGGTGGGGAAGGGGGAGTGGGGAATTTAAATGACACCAACACACAAAAATGCCCTAATTTAGGAGTACTTTACATTTTTGTTAATCTGATATACACCTGAATACAACAACTCAGACATTCAAGAGAAATTTAAACAGGACATCATTCAGGTGAATGTTTCATCTCATTGCCATAAAAGTCTGTTTATTTCAGAGATAATATTGTGCTTTACTGATTGAACCAGCTGAATCAGGAAGACCAACAACACACCCGGACCCAGATCTCAGTGCTGTCTCAGAGCTCTGCAACTGGGAATCCCAGAGACAGCACTCCCTGATTCAGATTCCTCTGGGGAAGTTACCCTCTTTACACCAGGGGCCTAATACTCTACTGGACTTGCTCAGCCAACACTTAAAGCAAGAGTTGACTGAGAGATGAGAAAATGCTAGACCCATACCAAGGCAGAGGTGTCAAATTGAATAAAACATTGGGGGGGGGGCAGGAAAGCCCTGTTCTGCATAAATGATCACTTGATGTGGTGCAGCCCGCACCCATCAACCTGAAGCAACCTGAACATGCTCTGGAGATTAAGATGAAGATCACAAGACTGGGTTGGGGGAAAGACTTCATCCCCAGCTTTTGTGTTGGAATGAGGAAGAAAAGAGAGGAAAGGAGGTGAAATAATGAGAAGTGAAACAAAATGGAACAGGGAAAACCTATGAGGACATGTTCTACTCAGTTCTTGCTGCTGTGCTCTGAAGCCTTTAGCAATTTCATTCATACTCTCATCCATACAGTCTGTATGAGAATACTATCCCAGAGCCCTGAAGACATGTTCATTCTTTTCAGCATTCATGTTATTGCATGCTCTGCAGAAGAGTACAGTCCTGCCATGTACCTATGTGCAGTCATAAACTATGGTCAGATCTATACACACAATATACATCATGGGTAGGCAAACTAAGGCCGGGGGCTGGATCTAGCCCAGTAGCCTTCTAAATCTGGCCCATGGGTGGTCCAGGAATCAGTGTATTTTTACATGAGTAGAATGTGTGCTTTTATTTAATATGCATCTCTGGGTTATTTGTGGGGCATAGGAATTCGTGTTCTTTTTTAAAAAAAATAGTCTGCCCCTCCCACAAGGTCTGAGGGACAGTGGACTGGCCCCCTGCTGAAAAAGTTTGCTGACCCCTGGTATACATTGCTCTTGTGAATGGGTTTTGCTATCTGCGGGTTTTGTATGAGTCACTCAGCAGGTGAAAAGGTGTAATTTCCTGTGCCTAAATTTGATGCACACACTCTCCATATCCTGGTGGCTGTTAAGCAAGCTTCATGAATTTCTTGATGTGTGCTGCTTGCAGCAACCAATTTATGCATCATTAGATTTTGCAATAATTGGTTTGTATGGCTTTCTTTCCAACAAGAAAAGCAATTTTCCTAGCATCACATTTTATGTAAGTGTGCTATTAGTCATATGCCCCAGCCAGTATATTTGACTTGTTTGTTGTCTAATGTTTCAGGTGAAGACTATTTAAGATTTATTTTGTAATTTTCAGCATGCCAATGTAAAACATATAGGTTTTGCCTATCTTTTGCCATCAGGTTAGAATAAATTGCTTCTTGATGCAAAATGGATGTCAAGTGTTGAAACTTTCCCATGACTGATGAGCCAAGGGCCATATATACCACCTTCCTCCTCTTCTTTTTTGATGTCACTTTTCTGCCTAGGGTTTGCATTCCATATATTACTGTGGATTTTGCTTCCCAATTTGTCCTGCTTTCATGTCAGTATTGTGACATGGAGGAATGCACGAATAGTTATCAATTATATGAGAACATTATTTACTCTGTTTTCCCTCAAAACAAATAAATAAAGAAACAATAAATTCTTGTATTGCAGCTGTTTGGACTAGATGGCTCTCATGGTGCCCTCCATACATTATTGGACTACAGTTCTCATCATCCCTGACAGTTGATCATGCTGGTTGGAGCTGATGGGAAATGTAGTCCAGCACCACCACGAGGGCATCCCATTGGCTACCCCCAGGGCATTGGTTGTGGATGTACGTAGCTGCTATGACAAACTGGCTGTTTCATAACTGGAAATTGACAGAAGACACATGTCTTCCATAGTACTGACCAAAGGAAGAACAATATAGTGCTTGTATACCACATAAATCTGATACAGGTATGTAATGCATTTATTTTGCTGGTCAATTTTGAAACATTCAGGGTTGTTGTTTTTTATCAGGAACCTAAAAACTGCCAACTCCACTGAGTGCAAAATATAGAATTAAAAGACCTTGAGCCAAGGATTATGTTTTGAGTGACAGAATAGAATGGTACCCACAGCCTTCCCACATAAAAAAATCTACTCCAGATTAACTCGTGTTTTCACTTCAGCAGTGTAATTTTTTTGGCAAGGGAGTCATTTTGTTGTTTGAAAAACTGGAAATCAGTAATCCTAGTTCATCTACTGTCAATCACCCAGAGATCTACCAATAGTCTAATTCTACCTTCTATAAGCCTTGGTCTAGGGCAGGCCGCAAGATGAAGCAAGGAGAATGTCATATCGGTCAATTGCCCTCAACTACCTTAACCTTACAGGGCTGTTGGGAGGATAAAAACAGGGCGAGGAAGAACCATACATGCTGCCCTGTGGTCTTCGAGGGAAGGGATTGGATAAAAATGAAATAAATAAATTGACAGCGCAGTCCTATGTACTCAGAGGTTCAATTGGACTTAATCCCGAGCAGATGTGTAAAGGATTGCAGACTAAGGTTCTATTGTCAGGTACTGGGAAGACTGATGAATATTATCTGTAGCAGAAAGGGCTACAGTTTCAGCAACAGTGAAATAAAATAGTTTATGCTTGCTTTTAAAACAAACCTCATTGTTTTATTTTCTTCTGTTCACCACAAGATGTCACTCTTCTACCAATATAGCTTCACGCTGTAGGCCATTTTACAATCATTACCTTTTCTGGTATTTTTAATAGCTTTCTTCAGAGCATATGTATATGGATTATATAGGTTTAGTTGCAATAGAAATGGAGATGATGGCAAAACTGTGAAGGACCAAATCAAAAGGATGTCTTTGTGATATTCATAATAAGCCAGAGGAGACCGACAAGCTGTCTATTTTGATCTCTCTTTGTGTGAAGGCATACAGTACAATCATACCTAAGACATTTGGTTCTCTCACATTTCCATCCCTTTCACTCTTTCTTCCTGGATTAAATATAGCACGAAGAAAGCCCTCTCTTTTCAGAAAAAAATGTCATTTGTGGGCACCATATTTATTGGCTTCTTCTGTTTCAGAAGACAATGGATGTATTGTCCTTTCTCCAACATCATGAATGACATTATGTTGTTATTATGATGTACTTTCAAATGTGACAGTGCTGTGACCTTGAAGTTCCCATGTTGTTCACCTTGGCATTACCGAAATAGAGATATTGCAAAGAATGGACTTTTTATTAATCAGAGTTAAGGACAAGACAAAATGAACCACCATGCGAAGGCTTTGCATGACATAAACATCTACTAGTTGGATGCCATTCCTGTTTAATTCAATGTCACTGAGTTCTTGTCCACAAACAGCCACAAATGATTCTTTTCTATCATGTGGGGTAAGTTTGAGCTGCTGTGCTCTCTTAACTGTAATTAGGGGGTGATGAATGTAAAGACCTGTGAGAGCATGCACCACTTACATGTTCAGTCTGCTGCTGAAAAAGTAAACCTATGTGCTGGGGCCATTGGTGAACTGGAATTTTCTTCAAATAAATAGTTTTATTATATTTACAGGGCTGGCCCTACCAAGAGGCAGAGTGAGGCAGTCACCTCAGACGCCAAATGCTGAGAAGTAGGGAATAGGCAGAGCTGTGTGTCATATGTCTGCTTTGTGCCTTTTAAAGTAGCCGGTTGTGCTCAGGTGCAGTGGAGGAAGTGGCAAAGAAAGATACAGTTGCCTGCCCGATAAATCTTTGTATGTGATATGGGGTGTGTGGGAGTTACCATCTTATCCTTCATCTCAGGCAGGTAGAAAATGTCCTGGGTAAATAGGACCAGGTGTATAGGGACTTGGATCTCCTCATAAATACTGTTTTTTTCTGTGTGCGCATCTCTAGGAGATTTTAGATTATTTTATCCCCTAGGGAAAAAATAAGGAGGAAATGTTCAGGAAGGAAATAACTCTGAGAGGATGGGAGGATAGGGTAACTTCAGGAGATGTTTGTTTGCTTATTTATTCCATTTAAACCAGGCTTTCCATAAATATTGTCTGAGGCATCTGCATAAAATGAGGTTGGTGACCATATCCAGATCCTGGACCACCGGTTGCTCTCATGTTCCCATTTTTATCTCTCAGAATTCTGGGGTTGAATCATAGTCAATGTTGGTTTTAAGCCCTGACTTAATCACCTGGACGCATTGGAAATAGGCTGCCTAAAGGTCTGTTTTGAATCCCTCCAACAAGTATTCAGAGATACAAACAAAGAACATCATTCATAACCAACCTCAGAGACCCAGGGAGGTATAAGCCAAAAATAAAAACCAATCTCAAGTAACCAATCTGAACAGGTTCTACTGGAAATGACAGAACTGTTTTTAACATGTGAAAATGAATCTTCATACCCTTGGGGGGACGGGGACAGGAGAAATGAAGGAAGGAAAAATTATTAATCAAGCCTGGAATTAGAACAAGTTATGGGGTACAGGATCAGGAGGACTAAGTGTGCATGCACTGATCTCCTATTTAAAGAAACCCCTGATATCATTACAAATAACTGACAGTTGCTATGCGGAGTTGCTGTAGCACACAGCTATAGCAACCACCTTTGGAGAGGTAGAAAGTGCTTTCGAAGACAGAGATGCAGGCATACATCCACATCCATATTGCTCCTCTGTTCAAGAGAGTTTTGAAGAAGAACCACAAGGAAGCCAGACACTGATTGGAAGCATGCAGTGTCCTTCCACCATTAAGGCATTTCAGCGTGCTGTGTACTGAGGTGGCTGCTTCCTAAGGATCACCCCAGGAGTTATGTTGAGCAAAGCAGTTTTCATTGCGGCAGATTTTCAAAAGGGCAAATAAAAACTTCTCTGTTATCCGAAGTCTTTAAATACCATGTTTGTCCTTGAAAAGCTATTACTTAGCCCTCTAGCCATAACAGTGGCTTTTAGTGGTGAAGGATGGTGTGAAGCCGGGAAGAGTGTTGGGCAGATAAATTACATCAAAACTTCTGCAGTGCTGAAACATGGTAGTAATGGGCAGAGTTCATGAGAGATGGAGGATAGTGTGACTTGATGTCCATTATCACCTCAATACTGTACCACATTTGTCAGAGAAATATAGTATTCTTGTTTGACATTATGTGAAAGACAAATTCCTCATAAAGGGCAGAGAGTCAGCAGCAGAAACAAGATAGTTCCATGGGGCCTAGTGTCCTGCCTGAGCCACTAAATAATTCTGCACACACAATATTTTTGGGGCGGGACAGGGTAGGGAAATGTTACGAATGCTGACTGAGCAAGCCCAACCATCATTTTTTTGTTAGAGAAATTACAGGTAAGTGGTCCAGGATGAGCAGCAGGTGTCATTTACCTCTCTGCCCTGTGGCCTTGAAAACCCTTTCTCATTAGGTTGACCCACTCTGGGCCAACCCGGGTACCACCCACTCCAAATTTGTTGGGGGTGGGACTACAGTTTAATAGGCTGTGGGGTTGTTTTTTTTTTAGGAACCCTAATTAACCGTACAGGTGGTAGGTGTGTGTGTGTGGGGAGATGTTACATCTCTTTGGTTTCACTCCCCACCAAGAACAGGGGCAGGTCAAGCCTGTACCACACAGGATCAATGACTCCGCTGAGTGAGCCATCAATCCTGCATGTCGATGCTTCAGGCATGAGCCTCAGGTAGGAATGAGAGTCAGGCAGCTCTTTCCTTATGGGAAGACACAGCTGGTGGTCAGGTGTTTTCCTACCTGATGTTTCTCTTTCCTCCCTGTTGCCTCTTCCCTGACAGCCAGAGATAGCTCTTGGCAGTGCTATTTTTCTAGAAAAAAAGATGCTGGAACTCACCATGAATGCCTACCTTGTTCTCTTAGAATGCCAATAGTGCCCACCTGAGATGTGCTGGAATTGAGTTCTAGTGAGTTCTGGCTGAAAAAAAGCACAGGCTCTTGGTCATTCAACCCAGCCTTTAAGCAATGTGTGTGTATCTGTGACTAACACATCCGATGCCTGAATACTTTTGAATATGCCCAATTTGACTTGGGACTTGTCCGGATCTGGGGCACAGCCCTAGTATTTACCACTTCTCACTTCTGCAAAAAATATATTAATATTTTATCAACCAAACTGGTTCATTTAAATGATATATCCTTTCAGAAGCCCAGAGTGGTATTTTAGGCACACAGCAACTTCATTGAATTGGCAAGGCCATTGTCATGGAAGCCTTAATGGGCAGTCTGTCCAGTAAGCAATGTATGGACATTTAGAGCTTTCCTCCCCCAAAACAGAACGGCCGTAGGCAACTCCTGTGCAGTTCCACTAATGATTAACCAATACACTGTAGTGACATTCTACACCATCATCCTGCACACTTCACAGCTGCATGTGGGAAACTGGGCATTATGGGATAGACAGAGAATGATGATGGGGATTTGAAGCTGGCTATCCCACACTCAGACCCAATAACTTTGTCAGGGCATCACACTGGCTTTACTATTTGTAGCTACTATATTAGTTAACATTTTGATATCCTATGGAAGCTAGCCTATAGGGTAAGTCTACGCAGAATACAAGGATGGGAACAATTGTTTTACACGGTTTTCCCAGGGGAAAAAAGTCAAAGGGCTTCCCCATACATCAATCTAACTCATCTTTTTATTTGTATTGCTTCTAAAATGAAATTCTTCTGAAAGGATGAGTGCAATTGACATATTGACACTGTTAATATATGTGCTTCGAAGTAATGGGAGGCAATGTAATTAACTATGTTGAAGAGAAAATGTGAAATAACTGGAAAAAGAGCAAGCTTATTCTGTTTCTGAAAAGAAGGTGACATCCATACTCCTCTGACAGGCTTTATAAAAACGGAGCAAACTTTTCTGTGCCGTACGTTTGATATCGGCTTCCTTCAGAGGCAGTTGTTTGTTTAATAAGTTACAAGTGGGGGCCTGGTAAAGACCAACTTAACTTTTGCCTTGGTCAGGGTCACAGCTACTTTTGAGTACATCTGATACTGGTTCTCTAAAGATGTGCATGAGTCACTTCAGCCCAAGTAGACTTTTGCACAATATTGTGTGGGCGGGTGTATACAAAGTACAAACACACACACACACACACACACACACACATCCTGTATGACAGTTCATTCTTGTTGAAAGCAGAACTTGCAAGGAATATACTTTAGAATAATGAGGAAATTCTAAGTAACAAAATTCTTTGTACCATTAGTTCTTAAGAGAAATATTTGAAACTCTGTTTCTTAAAATCTGTATTTCATTCACTATATTATTCTGTATTATACACGGCCAACTGTGTTATTTCAGATTTATTAATATGTTTATTTTCTGCTTTCTATAACAAATAAACAAATCTTAAGGTGATTTACAACACCAAAGCACAACACAATAAAATAATACTTTAAAACAAGTGTGGGGAACCTTTTTGGTCTTGTGGCCTAATCTTTATCTCACCCGTCCCAGTGGGCCAACTTTGACAGTTGGGTTTTCTTAACGTTTTAGTGTTTTTAATTGATTTTTGTTTGTATTTTATTCTGGAATACATTTTGGGGTCTAGTACAGATTGAAATGCAGGATAGAAGTAGAATAAAATAAAATAATTATTTCAACAATGTGCAAAATATTAGTGGACTATCTCTTAAGGAAATTCCCCTTGGGCCATTTCTATCTCACTTCATCTACAAAGGGGGCTTCCAAGATTTTGCTGAGCCATGACTGAGGTGGTGTACCAACACAGTCACACACACACACACACACACACACACACACACACACAAAATGAATAATTGAGACTGAGTGAGAAAGCACCATGGTCACATAGTTCTCATTTGTATTCTTGGCACAGAAGTGGCCAACACCTCAAAACAACTTCTAACAAGTAACTAGGTGCTTCACGTCAGGAGTGAGTGGCAGGGTAGGCTGTTTTGCATTGGAAAATGATACATTTCCCGCATCTTTCTGGCGTGCTCAAACCAACAAAGCCGGGAAGTATCTCTGAATGAGTGTGTAGTAAACTCTCATTTAGAGTGCTTTGAACAGAAAATGATACAGATTAAAAAATGAGACTCCCAGGAAAAACAACAATATAACCATACACAAAATCAAATTCTGCATCTTCCCAGAGTACTCAAACAGAAAAGCAAGAAGCACTTCAAGAGGCGTGAACAGTAGATGCTAGTAGGCACCTTCAGAGTGCTTTGAACAGAAAATGATATGGATGAAAAAAAGAGAAAAGCACAGGAGAAAGAAAAATGCATGTACAAATTTGACAGTTTTTGAAAGCCAAATGAAAATTAGGCTTCTTCTGGACAAATACCCCCTTCCCTACCCCATCTCTTCCACAATCATACAAGGACCAAATGCCTCCACATATCTTGTCTCCAATTGTATTCCACACAAGGAGTATCTCTCTGGGCTAACACAGAGAATGATGAATAGCAACTTTTTTCAGGTTATGTATCTTGTCAGTTTGGGATTTCTAGGGTGTACCTAGGATATAAGTGCGGCGCAGTCCAGAGAGAATGATCTTAAGGCACATAATGCAGTTCTACCAGTAGAAGCTAAGCTGCTCAGGCCACATACACTGTCTATCTCAGAAGCCTTCTGCAATTTAGACAGGTTTTGTTTATTTTAAGGGAGCTTTCACACATTTCCTCATGACTTTGGGTATCAGTATAGTGTTGCCATATTTCATAAAGTGAAAATCCAAGCACAAACAAATTGTTGACCTTTTCTAAGAAAATTCCCAAAGATTGTTGAGCTATTTGGGGGAAATAACCCAAGTTGTTGAGGGTTTTTTTGGGGGGGGACACAAAATGTCCCCATGGTTTTTTGGTTATGTTGCCGAAAATCCAGGATAAACACTTTGCAAAACGCCCCCCCCATCAATTGAAATCCCAGTAATGGCAATCCTATATCAGTATTCACACCCAGATGAAAGGAATTGGGCTGAAACAAACATCATATTGGCATACTTTTACTTTTGTTTATTTTTCTTCATTTTCTCCACCATTTTTCTTTCATCTTCAGCTGATGATACAAAATGGATCTGTTTATATGAATGTATGTTTATTATTATGGCTAAACAGCCAGCATAATCTGCTATATGATATTTATGATATTTATCCCTTTACCATGATGCAATTCCCTCCCTAATCTTCTTGCCGTGAGTACCACTATTATCTCTGTGTTCTGCCGTGTAATCAGACTTCTGCTCTCTCCCACTACATGTCTGCTTCCTTTCCCACAAATAGGCTTCCGTGTCCCTTATTCTCAAAAGCCAAACCCTGAACCAAACGTTTCCTTTCTATCCTTTGTCCCTGAACTTCTTGTGTTCTGCTTCTTGCAGCTGCCTCAACTTTCCATCCATTAACTCCAGTCCTGACCCTCTCTAAGTTGGCTTTTGCCCTCAGCACTTAACCCAATATGCCTCTGCCAAAAGCACTGTTTGTCTTCAACTGTTAAGCTGAAAATTCTCAGCTCATCCTCATCCTCCTTGACCTCTCTGCTGCCTTTGATCCACCAGATCACCCTCTCTTACTTGACTCCTTTTATTCCCTAGGAGGTTTCATGATGCTGTCCCCAGCCAGTTCTTTCCCTACCTAATAGCTTTTTTGGTGTAGCAAGGTACTGGAACTCACCAGCACTCCTCACTCTGGGTTGTGGTAGGGACTGGGTTGGACTGGCTGCAAATACAGTGGTACCTCGGGTTACATACACTTCAGGTTACATACGCTTCAGGTTACAGACTCCGCTAACCCAGAAATATTACTTCAGCTTAAGAACTTTGCTTCAGGATGAGAACAGAAATCAGGCTCCAGCGGCACGGCAGCAGCAGGAGGCCCCATTAGCTAAAGTGGTGCTTCAGGTTAAGTTCAGTTTCAGGTTAAGAACAGACCTCCGGAACGAATTAAGTACTTAAACAGAGGTACCACTGTACTGGAATTCACTGGTGGTGTTATGCACAAGACTCTCCTTCATTGGAGGTTTTTAAGCAGAGGTTGGATGGTCATCTGTTATGTGTGATCTACAATTATGATAGGTACTGTGTACTCCCCAGTTGACCAGACAGCCAACTAAAGCATAGGTAGGCAAACTAAGGCCTGGGGGCCGGATCTGGCCCAATCACCGTCTAAATCTGGCCTGCAGACGGTCTGGGAATCAGCTTGTTTTTACATGAGTGGAATGTGTCCTTTTATTTAAAATGCATCTCTGGGTTATTTGTGGGGCATAGGAATTTGTTCACCCCCCCGCCAAATATAGTCTGACCCCCCACAAGTGGACTGGCCCCCTGCTGAAAAAGTTTGCTGACCCCTGATCTAGAGTAACAGCTGCAGCCAGCTGGGGATGGCCAGGCTTAGCCCGGAAGTAACACCCAAATGGTCCAAAGAGAAAGCCACAGGTGAGAGAGTGGAGAAAGCAGCCACAGAACGAAGATGAAATAGAGAGGTGGATCCTGGAGAGGCAGGTGTGCAGCTTAAGACAAGCCTGGGGACTGCTCACTGCCAGGGAGTCCAAGGGACACTTGGGGCAGGGAATCCAAGACACTTGGGGCAGTGAAACCCCCCCCCCATTGCAGCTTTTGGTGTAGGAGGCATTAGGTGACCTGAGGAGACCCTTCAGTCTGAGCAACTTATTACTCTGTACCAGCCTGCTGAATGAGGCCCATTCATCCCAGCACTCTGTTCTCACAGTGGCCAACCAGATGCCCATAGGAAGCCCACAAGCAGAACCTGAGCGCAGCATCACTCTCTCTTTCTCAGCCTCCTTCCTGCCTCCCTTTATCTGCTGCCTTGGAATCAAGGTAGCTGCTGGCCAATGGCTAGTGTGTTGTGCTAGTGGAACATGGAATCTTCAGTTTAATTAAATATGTTTTAGTAGTGCAGCGACTGAATATACGATTACTGACTGCAGAAATATTATTCTTGCTGTTTTGATGTTTATCCTAAAGGAAGAAATAAAACAAAGTTCTAAATAACAGTTCTAAATAAACTCCTCCTCACCTGCAAAATGGATCTGCAGGAACAGAAATCACATAGCTACTGAGCTGATGAGAATGCTTCCATGAATCCCCCTTCACAAGGGGCGCCAGCTCCTGGAGGCCAAGCCCTTTTGGGCCCCCTGAATATATGGGCATGGGTGGGGACTGCCCCCCCAACGTCCAAAAAGTGTGGAGGCGAAGCACGTAGCTGAGCGGCGTGTGGCGCAGCCCCAGTGGCTGGCCCCTCCTCCTCCTGCCACAGAGGGGAAGGAGGGTTACAGCAGCCTCCCGCAGGTGGCAGTGCCAGAAGGAGTTGGAGGAGGAGCTGCCGACCATTGAAAGTGCATGGCCACGTTGCTCCCCCCCCCCCCATCGTCCTTGCAAGCTGGCACCTCAGCCTTTCACAGTTGGACCAGAAAGCATTCTTAGCAGACCTCTGCGATGATGACAGAGTGTAGGAAGAAAGAAATCTTTGGCACAAAACATTTTACAATTAGCAAATTGGTACTGCAATGGTATCCTGCTTTTATATTAGTTCAGAATTAATTCTGCATCTTCCTAGTGCCTGCAGACAATCACATTTGAGCTAAAAGAACTGTGTATTCATTTATCTTCACCTGACCTCACTTCTGTTTCTCATTCTCTGTGTGGGCCTTATATGGCAACATTTAATACCAAACCAAAAAAATTCCATTGTTTGGTGGTGGTGGTGGTTGTTGTTGTTAAACATTACTTTCAGATAAAAATTGATCCTGGTACTCAGTAACATGATCTCTAATCAACAGTCAGTATTGCCCTCTCCTCATTCTCTCCCTTCCAATTCTACTGTGTGGAACCTATGTGAATTAGATCTAACTTTCACATTTTCTGGTCTAGTTGTAAGTGAGCAATGTGTTTCTCACCGATCTGTGCTTTTTAAATGGTTGTACCCCTACAGAATCATAAAACCAGGGATTTGCATTTCTGTTTTCCTTAGCTTTAAACCACTAGTGTAATATTGTTAAATATTTAATTGCAAATCAGTGTTCACAAGACCAATGTTTTTGGTTGCACTTGTTAAAATCTACTACTGGCAGGCAGGCAATGCATGACTCATGCTTTTGAGACTTGAAGGTAATGTAATCTCCTTTTGAACTCTGCAAAAGCTTCCACGTAAAGATACTGAAGGTCACTATCACCTTTGCTAATGATTTCCCCAACTATCTCTCTGTTAATGAGTTCTTTTTAGTTCATTTAAAAGCCTACTGCTTTCCAGTTCCAAAATTGTGTTAACTCATTTGAAGACAGTGAGTGAGGTTTAGCAAGCTGTGGAGACTTCCCATGCATTATGAAGAGCAGATAATGGATTCACATACAGCATTGTTTTTACTACACTGACACATTCACACACATGCACATGAATGAGTGTGTATGACAGATAATTGCCTTATTTAGTAATAACCTTGTGTGTCTAGAGTCTAGACCATAGACAAGCCATCAAAGATCAAGGTCAAGGACCTGCTATTCTTGGAATCCAGGTGGAAAGTATATTTTTAAAAATGCTAACATCCTGTCAGTGTTGCATTAATGTGAAGCAAGGATTTGTCCTTACTTTTATCCTGTTACCCTTGTCTCTCCCTTTCCTTCATCCTCCACTCTCTATACCTATATTGTAACCCTTACTTGGTGTCTCTCTCTTTGGTCTCTCTCTCACAACTCATCATGGCAGTAGCCACTTCATTGAGCTACCCATTATCTATCTTCTGGTTGTTCTCCAGGGTCTATTAAACTTTGCCCATCATCTCAGTTGCCCATCATCTGAGTTGTTAAACTGCCTCAAAGGTTTTAACAACTAAAACAGAAACCCTTGCCCATCTTTAGCTAATTAAAGTCACCGTTAGCTCTGAAATTCGGTTTGAGGGCAAGCCTCTAAGATACATCTGTTGGCTGTACCCCTCCTTTCTGCATATTCATCAGAAGAGCTGAAATAAGTTTCCATATACATACAACTGCCTGTTTGTATGCACTTCCATGTGACTAGGAAATTTGATCATTTTATGCTCACATGGAACAGCCCAAGTGTACATGCACAGAAGTCCCTCTCAGACCTTTTGGCAGGTTTCTTACCTGGGGGCAGCAACTTCATGCCTGCAATTTTCAGACCAACTCTTCACAAAATGTTAGGGGAGATTATTAGGTGTTTATTTTTAATCCCCTCAAAACTGTAATTGCTGTCCTTGCAGGAAAACCACTGCAGCTATTCTTCTGAAATGCAGCGGGATTCATGCTCTCAAAAGGGACATGATCTTACCTGCAAACATCACCCAATTCTGCCCTAACATAAAAAGGCATTTCATTTTTTAAAAAATAAATAAATTTAGAATACTCAGCAGTCAGTCAGCACAAAAGTCGCTGGACCTATTTTTCTGTAATAAAGTTTGCATTGTTGCTGTTATACTTCAGAATAACTTCATTATATGTTCTACTTTGAGTCATAAAAAATGAAACCTAGGTGTCACATTGTGATTTTTGAACAAGGGAAAAATTACAGTTTTAACTAAACTAATGAGTAATGAGTTGTAATCAGCTTAGGACCTTGTCCAATTTATTTCATTAGGGCCTATGTTCAACTAAGTCTGGATCTAGGCTTAAGTTATACTGAAAATGTTAAGTATGAATAGCTTTATATTTAAATCTTCTTCGACCTCTCTTCTCCTCTCCCCAGTCTGTTATAAATAGATACCAAATTCATTTTTTTACACATACTATTTCTGTTCCCATGTTTTGGTGAACTTCTCAAGGGAGTTTGTAAAGTTCCCACTTTTGCTTACTTCTAGATTCTCCTCCTGATGTGTGTCATAGCCACTTATGGTTCTTCCTCCATGACAGGTTTATAAACGAGTTCTCTTTGGCCTTGGGGTATTGTGGATGGGATGTGAAGTGGCAGAGACTCTGGTCCCCATCACAATGATATTTTACAAGCCTTCATATGATAGCCAGGATTTTATTTCTCTCCACCACCACCCCCACCTTCCAATATCTGATACTCAGAGTTGTCCCTATTTCTTTCCAACTCTGAAATCCCTCTAATAAAATACTTATTTTGCCATCATTTTTTAAAAAATGTGTCCAGTCTTCTCAGTGCCCTGTGGCAAGCACGCTGCCTTGTCCTCCATCACACATCATAGATTAGAGATCAAGACCTTTGTTTATTTCCCAAGTCATAAATGGTGGGTTAGGATGTAATGAATGACAGGGTCTGAAACTGAAGGCTCTGCAGAAAAGTAACAATGCATTACTTTTTAAATTTGCCTCTAGTATTGCTTTGTGAAGTGTGAATTAGGTAAATTTACCTAAAAATGAAAACAGAACAAAATGTCTCATCCTTCTTTTATTTTAGACATGATGAAAATTATAGACAGAATCCCAATAGTGACTTTTTCACAGTATCAATAGATCCTTAGTACTATGGAGAACTTCCAAACCAAACTAGCTGCCCCAGTGTATTTGGGTTAGATCATAACTAAGCTTCTTTGCTGATTTCTCCTTCCCCTTGCATCACCCCAGTTTCTCAAAAAAAATCTAGCTAATGACAGGCAGAACATATTGGTGAAAAATATTACCCCACTTTCATGGTTCAGCTGGAGACCCTGCTGGACCTTAGTTCTCTCCACAAACAGAAGGAGCCTTCTGTTCACCAAGGGCTAGTCAAGATCCAAGTATTTGTGGCAGGCCAGCACCTATAAATCTTTCCTAATCTATTCCTGACATTTTAATATTTGCTTACTTAAAGACAGTGGTTTTCAAACATCTCCTAAAGGGAATGTTTCTCTTACCAGCTAGACTGCTGAGAAGCCCATGATTATATCTGCCACAGAGTTTGTGAATGTTGTAGCATATTCCAGAATCCAGTTCTGAAACAAATTAGCGTGAGGGTCAGAACAGGCAATACAGTGCATTCTGACACAGGGTAGGTCAAGTTGACCTCCAGAGAAGTTTAACTACCATTCTTTTTCTTTGCATTGAAGAAAACGCTGGTAAGCTTCAAAGAAGCGTCCAGAACTCTCCAGAACACAGTTTGAGATCCATTGAGAGAAGAGTATAAATGGCTCCCCTGGTAAGATGTATTTCAGAACCTTGCTCTCTCTCTCTCTCTCTTTGCAAACAGCAGAATCATATTCTTTCTGTAAAAATAACACTTTTCACCCATTTTATTTCTAATACTCATTTTTCCTGGGAGCATTTTATCTTGACACATTCTCTCAAGGAAATCTCACTTTGGGAGCTGAGTTTTCATATTAATTTTTAAGGGGGTATTCTCCCCCCACTTTTTTAAAGTAGCCATGCTATTATTCTGTTGTCACATACATTTTGAATCATACTCCATTTTCCATACAGAAGTCCCCAAAAAGACACATTTGCCCACAGGAAACACAAAGTGCTGAAGTGATCAGCTTTAGTTTCTGCTGAACCCTTTCTTTCCTCTCCCCACATTCTTTAGTCCTAAGCTGACAAATACTGATTAGTGCCATTCCAGATGAGTACGGTACTCCCTTTCCAGAGCTTGGCAAAACTCATTTCCCATTAAGGAAGGGAGCAGCCTTGACTGAACATTCCTTTTTTTCTGCTGATACTGAACAGCCAGTCTATTTCTGACATATGATGTAGATGATACTCCCTCACTCGCCTATCTGGAGCCTTCCAACACCCTTGTGAAATCAGTGGGAAAATTCCAGTGGGCTTTGGGATCACTGGGTCATGTCCCTCCCTGCTACCATTTATTTATGCCTTGCTATCACCATTTGTATACGGGTGAATAGACTAATGCTCTCCCTGTTAATCAGCAGGCTGGCGAGTTGTAGCATAGCAGCTACAGCAGTCTTATGTGTGCAGTAGAGAATAAACTCCACTGAACTCTCTAGCATGCATTATGTATTGCATTTATATCCCACTTTTTTCTCAAAGGAGCCCAAGGGTTCTCACCCCTCCTCATTTAATCCCCAGTGAACAACCCTGTGAAATAGGTTAGGCTAAGAGGCAGTGACTTGCCCAAGGTCCACCAGTAAGCTTCCTAACTGAGTGGGGATTTGAACCTCGGCCTCCCAGGTCTTTGCCTGACACTCTAACCACTGCACCACACGGGCTCCCCAAACTACTTGTTGCATCCAATGAATGTTTGCCTGGACGCTGAAATAAACGTACAATAAGCATTTTTCAAAAACTGTGCATTGAATGTGGCCGTATTAGAAAAAATTAACTCATAAATCAAAGATGACAAGAAATGTGACTAGATAGAACGACTTCTGTACAATGTGACATCCTTTCACCTAATGTATGAATGGTGACTCCTGCATTCCTAGACAGAATAGGCAATACTGGGCCGGATGGGCAAATAATCTGCTAGAAGGAAGCTTTCTATGTTCTATGTTTCTCAGTTATCTCACTGGCTTTGTAGCCATTGACCAGATCATTGGATGGCAGGAAAAATAAGCAACTGGAGACGCTATTGATTTCCTGCTTTCCTTTATATATTACTTTGAGGGGGTGGGAATTAGAAAAGGAACACAGGCTGTTCTAACTTTAAATATGATGTCTGCTATAATGTTCATATAATCAAATTGGGTTATCTGTTGGATTGTTTCAATATGTTTTGAAATGATTTAGTATCTGATCAAATACTAAACGATTTCAAAACATTTTGTGACAATCTATTAATTATTGTAATGATGTATTGATTTGCATTTTTGTTGCTCTGATATGAACTACTTTGAGTATATTTAAGGAGAAAGTGGCATACAAATTTAAAAAAACAAACAAACAAACAAACAAACAAACAACATTCTTGAAGGGACTTGGCTTTGCTTTAATTGCATGGTTTCCCTCTCATTTCTCAGTATATGGTTTTGTTTTGTTTTAAAAATTGTATCCCATTGTTGCTCCTAAAGGAGACCAGGGTGCCACACAATGCAAATGCAAATAAAATAAGAACATATTTCAAACATTTAATTTTTTAAAAATCAAAAAACATGTAAAACAATCACATACTTGCACAGCCAATGACCTCAAGGTTGCCAGCAACAGTATCTTTCAGCAATGAAATGTACACGTAAACAGAAATTTCTCTTGTAAGTTATTAATGAGGGAGACAAATGCACTTCATCAAAGAAGGCATTCCACAAATGGGGAACCACCTCCAAAAAGTCCTGTCATGGATCAATGCAAATTGGGCAGAGCAAATGGTGGAAGCACCAGCATGCTTTGTCTGCTGAACATAGGGCCTGAGATGGTTGATACTGGTGAAGACACTCTTTAAGGTACTTGGATCCCAAGTCATTTAAGGCCTTGTACACTAATACAAACACCTGGAGTTGGGTCTGATGGCTCAACTTAACAAGTGATGAACAAAAATAGTAATCAGTATTACCTAAAATCAGTATCATTCAGAATTCAGGTAAAGATCTTTTGGAATTAATATAATTCCTGTCTTTAAAAAAGCAGACTGATCATGTAGCTACTCTCTGGTTATGATTCTTCAACCAAACTGTGATCTCACATTAAAGATCTAACTGTTTCTTTACTGTGTTTATTTAATATATACAATGCAAATGTATTCATTGCTTTATTTCAACCAAAACTCACTTTCTGTACAAAATTCTTCCCCAACTTTCCCACATCCAGACATAATTCCCTGTTCATTTGCTGGAAAACAATCAAACCCATAAAGTCATCTTAAAAGAGAATAAATCTCTTTCCTCCAGAATTCACTGCCATGTTTCGTCTTATCCTTTGGATAAGTGAGGAATTGTTTTTCTGCCCTACTGTCAGGAGTGTAATGTTAAGTGCTTCATTAATGAGGATTTGTGCTTTTAAAAAGTCTAGAACAATGAGATTTTGGCAAAGAGCAGAAGTTATTTATTTTCATTGTTTGCATTAAACTCCATAAAGGACATTTTAAGAGCAGTTTTGCTTCTATTTTGGGGTAATGCATGCAATAATTCACATGCCAGTGTCCCAGAGACACATTAATCTATGGAACAATAATAAGGGAAGCACTTTTTGACAATATATATTTGCATCTACAGAGAGCCAAGTGGACACATTTCACTGCCAAGAAATGATGATGTGGTAGAGGTAGAGAAAAAGTTCTGGGTTCTTAAAAAAACCAACAAAAAATTGCAAAGTAGAAAAGCTGTAATATTGTAAAATAAGCCAAGTAAGCAAGAAGGAGCCCTATACAGCTGAAGACTTTAGGGAGCACAGATGAACAGAGCACTTCTATATGCACATTATTCTGGGATCAGAGGCAAATTTACTGGCTCCTGTATTTATGCATGTTCAGCTTGAGAGGGGAGAGGAAAACACTTAAGCTGAAAATACAAAAATGGGCTCTAAATGATAGTCATGCCCACAGCATCCCAGGAAGCATTGCAACAGCCCACCAATGATGGACAGTCCTCGCAGTGGCGTCTATAAGATGCCCACACGAGGAGGTAGATACAGTGGTGCCCCGCAAGACGAATGCCTCGCAAAACGAAAAACGCGCAAGACGAAAGGGTTTTTCGGTTTTTGCGTTGCTTCGCTAGACGATTTTCCCTATGGGCTTGCTTCGCAAGACGTTTCGTCTTGCGAGTTTGTTTCCTTTGTTCCTTTGTTCCCTTGTTTTCTTAAAGCCGCTAAGCCGCTAATAGCCGCTAAGCCGCTAATAGCCGTGCTTCGCAAGACGAAAAAACCGCAAGACGAAGAGACTCGCGGAACGGATTAATTTCGTCTTGCGAGGCACCACTGTAATGAGCTCGCAATGATGGAGACAGGCTCCAACACATTAACACTTACACAAGACAGAAGGCAACAGCAGAGAACACCCACTCCATCAGCGGCAGTGATGCAGCCAGCAATTATCTTTCGACTGCCAGTTTCCAGGCATCCCTGATGGCAGGGCACCTGATCCACTTGTGCTCCTCACAAGCACTGTTTATGAGCACGGCACACAAAGTGGAGGGCGAAGACAACTAATAGCACAGCACTTCCATTCTTGGGCAAGGTGATTGAGCAGGTGGTTGCTGAACAACTCCAAGCACGCCTGGAGGATGCGGACCATATGGATCCCTTCTAGTCGGGATTCAGGCCTCATCATGGGACTGAAACTGCCTTGGTTGCGCTGGTCAATGATCTCTGGCGGGCTAGGGACAAAGGTGAAAGCTGTTTCCTAGTTCTGCTGGATCTCTCAGCGGCCTTTGACACCATCAACCATAACATCCTTCTGAACCATCTAGAGGAGATGGGAGCTGGGGGCACTGTTATACAATGGTTCCGCTCCTTCCTCCTGGGCCATGTCCAGAAAGTGGTGGGGGGGATGAGTGTTCAGACCCCTGGGCCCTCACTTGTGGGGTGCCTCAGGGTTCCGTTCTCTCCCCCATGCTTTTTAACATCTATATGAAGCCGCTGGGAGAGATCATCAGGGGGTTTGGGCTGGGTGTTCATCAGTATGCAGATGATACACAGCTCTACCTCTCTTTCAAATCAGAACCAGTGAAGGCGATGGAGGTCCTGTGTGAGTGCCTGGAGGCGGCTGGAGGATGGCTAACAGATTGAGGTTGAATCCCAACAAGACAGAAGTACTGTTTTTGGGGGCCAGGGGGCAGGTGGGTGTGGGGGACTCCCTGGTCCTGAATGGGGCAACTGTAACTCTGAATGAGCAGGTGCGCAGCCTGGGAGTCATTTTGGACTTACAGCTGTCCATGGAGGCACAGGTCAATTCTGTGTCCAGGGCATCTGTTTACCAGCTCCATCTGGTATGCAGGCTGAGACCCTACCTGCGCGCAGACTGTCTCGCCAGAGTGGTGCATGCTCTAGTTATCTCCTGCTTGGACTACTGCAACGTGCTCTACGTAGGGCTATCTTTGAAGGTGACCTGGAAACTAGAAGTTAATCCAGAATGCAACAGCTAGACTAGTGGCTGGGAGCAGCTGCCGAGACCACATAACACTGGTCTTGAAAGACCTACATTGGCTCCAAGTATGTTTCCAAGCACAATTCAAAGTGTTGGTGTTGACCTTTAAAGCCCTAAATGGCCTCAGCCCAGTATACCTGAGGGAGCATCTCCACCCCAAATGTTTGTCCTGGACACTGAGGTCCAGCACCGAGGGCCTTCTGGCAGTTCCCTCCCTGCAAGAAGTGAGGTTACAGGGAACCAGGCAGAGGTCCTTCTTGGTAGTGGCTCCTGCCCTGTGGAACGCCCTCCCATCAGATATCAAGGAGGGGAAAAAAACTATCTGATGTTTGGAAGACATCTGAAGGCAGCCCTGTTTAGGGAAGTTTTTTTAAATGACCAATGTTTTCATGTATTTTTACTCTGGAAGTCTCCCAGAGTAGCTGGGGAAACCTAGCCAGATGGGCGGGGCATAAATAATAAATTATTATTACTATTATTATTATTATTATTATTATTATTATTATTATTATCAACACAGCTCCCTGGGGAGAGGGCCTGCACAGCTCTTCTGGAACAAGGTTTCAAGACCCTTCCGTTTTGCTAAGTATGGTGTATGGAGTATGGTGTGGGAGGCAGAACACCCATCACAAGGAGCCATATGCCCCCATCAGCTTTTGCATGCATGAGAGGAAAACAGTTCCACTGGAGCAGAAGAGAGTAATTCTGAGAGCTCAAACCCACACTGGAGACACCAGAAAGCACAGTTTCCTAACCACATGGCCACAGTAGCAGACATGTAGGCATCCCATTCAGTGGCGGACCCCAACGTTTACATTTTTCCACTGAAAGAACTGCCCATTTATTCCTACTTTCTGCTTCCTGTTCTTTAGGCTCCAATTGGTTATTGAGCCAAGACTTGCCTTTACAAAAGCTATGGTGATTATTTGTCTGCAAGACCTGTCCTGTTTTATCTTTAAAAGTGCTTTCCTCCAGTTTACCTGGAACAATTGTTAAGCCAACTGTAAATGCCTGAATTCTCCCCCATCCCTATTAAAAATTGATGTTATATTGTCCACTATATTGAACCCTCTGGTGTAGATGCCAAACTTAGGGACATATGTGTATTACATATTTCTGTTAGACGATCAGCAATTTTACATTTAAGAAACCTCAGATAAATACTATCAGACTCAGTGATTTGTCTCATCTCAATTTGTCTCTAAGGACTAGAACTTCTATAGGTTTTTAATGCAGAGGTTGGATGGCCATCTGTCATGGATGTTTTAGCAGAGATTCCTGTGTTGTAGGGGGTTGAACTAGATGTCCCTCAGGGGTCCCTTCCAACTCCACAGTTCTATGATTCATAACTTGTACCTGTCCTACATCTTCTATTAAAACAAACACAAGTTGGCTTTTCTGCAATCTCCTAATCCTCCTTTAGCACACCTTTCACTCCCTTGTCACCGAGTAGCTCAAACACCTCCCTACACGGAGGATGAAAAAGTATGTGCAGTGCCTGGAGAAATTTCAGGTGTGCATCAGGATTTTCACTGGAAATGGTATCTATGTGCAGACCTTTCCCTCTCCCCCCCCCCATAACATATAAGACTTGATAAGACTTGATCAAGTTATGAATTTTGCTTCTCTCACTCTTTGGAGCTGATTGCCTTTTATACGCGGAGGGAGTTAACATGATGATGTGATGTCACAGAGTCAACTTTGGTATACATTCTGCAGAGAAGATGAGAGAAAACTTGACCCAGGGTTGTTTGGGTAGTGCAGATCTTGCCAAAGAGGAATAGGAGAGGGAGAATAGTTATAAAGGAGATAGAAGATACTGAAAAGTGTCTTTGGGTGAATAGGGTGTGTATGTAAATGTAACACCCTGGAAAGGGAATAAAGGGTAGGTCATAGGAATGGGAAAATATGCCAATTTCAGATACTCTCATTTCCCCTATCTTCAGTTTAGTTCTCCAAATTTCCATATCATTTTTGCTTTTTTTATTATTAAAAAAAATACTTTATGAAAATTTACCAGAATTTTAGTGCAAAATTCTTCTAATGTGCACATTTTGGTATGCAATTTGCTATACATTCTTGCAAAGCAATTTCCCCGATAATATAATTCATAATTATGTGTATTTTTATGCTCGCTTTATCTCAGTAAATGCATTTTTGTACATATTATTTGGCTGGAGAACTGCATTGCAAGATTTGCAGATGTGCGACTTTCAAAGGATGTATATGTTTCTATTCTCATATTGTTTTGGAAAAAATCCAAATCAGATAAATTCAGCTTTAAAATGCGAATTGAATCAAATATCTCTTTGATCCCTAAGAGGCCATAACAGTAGGAACACTCTTTACAAGAAACAGAAATGCTTTTCTCTCATTCAATGGAAAAACCTTGAATCCCCACTACCATGGAATAATATTGAAGCGAACAAAGTAAGGAATGTATTTGTGTTGCCACATAGAAGACAGAAAAAGCATTTTAAGGAAATACTCCAAAGAAAGCATTTCCACATTAGGACAGGCAGAAGAGGGAAAATATAAATTCCTTAAAAAAAACAAAACACCACACATTCCTGAAAAAAATCAAGTAAAAACAGTCGTCTTCAAGTGCATTACTATTTTGTCAAAAGGGCACATTGACCTCACATTCATCTGACTACACAGAACATGAGAAAACTGTTACTTAGTACATTCCAAGACAGTAAAAGCATCTTTAAGATTATGGGAGAGCTACTAGATACCATAGCAAGAAGGAAACAAAACAATGGTCCGATCCAGCTAATTTTATAGCATATATATTTGTTTGCTAGAGAAGCACCCTGTAATTTTTACTGAAGAGCCATATAGAAGTGTTTTACATTTTTAACAAATCAATTAAAAATGACACAGGCTTTTCTTACTGTTTCACACCCTATCATGCATGCAGCTATGACAACACAAGCACTTCTATAGAACAGGTATTTTATTATTATTATTATTATTTAGTGCTGCTCATAGATGCAAGCGTTGTGCAGCACACACAATGTGATCCTAATCAAAATGCTGTCTTACACTATTTTCCATTTAATCTGAATGCACAATTACCAAGAAACATGCATGGAAACACTAAATCTGGATTAAATGTGTGGTACTGGTGGAATGGGGGAGTGGCGCTGTGGGTTAAACCACAGAGCCTAGGACTTGCCGATCAGAAGGTTGGCGGTTCGAATCCCCGTGACGGGGTGAGCTCCCGTTGCTCGGTCCCTGCTCCTGCCAACCTAGCAGTTTGAAAGCACATCAAAGTGCAGGTAGATAAATAGGTACCGCTCCTGCAGGAAGGTAAACGGCGTTTCCGTGCGCTGCTTTGGTTTGCCAGAAGCGGCTTAGTCATGCTGGCCACATGACCCGGAAGCTGTACGCCGGCTCCCTCGGCCAATAAAGCGAGATGAGCACCGCAGCCCCAGAGTTGGCCACGACTGGACCTAATGGTCAGGGGTCCTTTTACCTTTATGGTGGAATGAAGATGATGTCGTGTGAGCACTTGCATACATGAGCATTGCAGAGTCCACAATAAAGTGATATGAACAATTCCTCCTATCTAAAAGTGTTGCTTTTTAAATACCTTTACATCCCAGGTCAGCATAATAGCTGGCTGTGGGAATGGGTATTTATCCTATCATATACAGTATTTTTCGCTCCATAACACGCACCCGACCATAACACGCACATAGTTTTTAGAGGAGGAAAATCCGTAGGCATGCCACCCGTAGGCATTCCCTCCATAACACGCACAGACATTTCCCCTTACTTTTTAGGAGGAAAAAAGTGAGTGTTATGGTGCAAAAAATACGGTAATAGCAAAAGAAATAGAAAGCAGGGGTGGCCAGCTCCCAAGAGACTGTGATCTACACACAGAGTTAAAAACTGGCAGTGATCTACCCCCTTTTTTGGGGTTCAGGTCAATGCAGCTTTTTTTTAGGTGAGCCAAAGTTGTTGAGCTTCTTTGGGGGGAGCCAATGTTCTACTAGTGATCTACCACAGACGTCCAGTGATCTACCAGTAGATCACGATCTACCTGTTGGGTGTGCCTGCTTTATGGCATGACTGGGGAATCTGTAGCCCTCCAGATATAGCTGTACTTCCATTATCCCTTACCATTGGCTATGCTGTCTGAGGTTGATGGGACCTGAGAGTCCAACAACATCTGTGGGGTTCCACATTGGCTGCCCTGATGTAGCACACGGGGGCACTTGATCCTCTTTCTACAGTGCTGTAAGTCAGGTGCAGGGCCTATGCTAGGAAAGCAGTAGCCAGGGGCAGTCTGTTCTGCAACATCTGGAGAGCCATAGCCAGGGACAGATTTAGATGAAGAAAGGCCCTAGGCTACTCCACTTGTGAGGCCCCTCCCCACCCTCGCAACTAGATGAAAATGGGAGAGTGTTATAAACAAAATTGAGTGAAGACAAGGATGATGACGGGTATTTAAAATTCTACAATTCACAATTTCTCCTCTAAAGGACATAAGATATTATTGTTAAATACCAGGGTGATTTTTAAAAATGCATAAAATTAACACTGAAAAACTTTTGCAATAACTGAACTTTGTAAACCTTTTGTGGCCTGGACAGGCCTGGAACTAATTCCCATGTCTTGTTCCTCTGTAAGGAATCAAGTTTAGCCTTCAGGGCATCTAAACATGGCTCAGCATCCTCTGAGGTTAAACTTTGGACCTCTTGGAAGTTTGAAGGTTCCCAAACCTTCTCTGAGTTACTAACAACAGTTGTATCTGCTATGACTGTTTTAGCAAACACCTCAGCATACCTTTTGGGTGGTTTACCCTTTGTGACCCTTTCAGATCTTTCATGCTAGGCTTCTCCTCTTTAGGAGAAGGGCAGGTGGGCAGGCCGGAGGCCTGGGCAGGCTGTGTCGTCCTCTTATATACGTGTGGGAATTGACACGGCATCTGACCCTCACCTTAATCTCATAGCTCTCCTGTAGCTGTCTGTGATTCGTTATCATTAACTCTTGGGGGAAATAATTAGCATCACACATCATGTGCATGGAAGTTGCTGAACCAATTAATCAACTAGAAGGATTACTGTTAATAGAGATTCTAATAGAGAACATTCCATGTCAAGAAGAAGGGCAAGTGGGCACTCTTATCAAATGACAGGGCAGGAGTTACACAGAGCAGGGCCTTTGCACTGGTGGTGCCCATTGTATGCCTCGTTCTTCCCAGACCTGCTCTCTTTTCGCCTGTATTTTGGAGCTTTATAATTTAGGAAGACTTTGGAAGAACTGGTTGACAAGTCTTATCAGTTGCTGACGTATGAGCAGATTTTATTTGCTGCTATTCTGTGCTTAATAGAGTTGGCCAAGATGCCAGAAGGGAAACAATTTACAAGCTTTCTCCATTATCTGCACAGCAGGCGTTTAACAGTGCAAAGGCTGATCTGAAGCGTTCCCTGCTGGTTACCTGCTTTCAGCAATAGGGGTCGCTGTTTGGTAGTACCCGATTGGTTAGCTGTCAGATTCTAGAGCTCCCTATTGGTGGCTCTTAGGTAATTCACAAAATGCAGAGCCCATTCATAAAACACTGTGACATAAATCTCTGTTGCTACATATTGAGTGTATATTTCAGCAGTTGAACATACAAGTTTATGGCCATGCTGTAGTGTAGTGCTTATGCGACTGTGAATAAAAGGTGCCTGGGCTAATTGTCTCAGGGTTTTGGGGGGGGGGAGAGGTGACAAAACTGATTTCCAATAAGTGCCCCCCCCTTATTTCCATAACAAGTCCTTGAGTCTGTACTCTGAATGGTGACACCAGGGACCTAGAAGGTGCAGGTCTTGGCAGTCCAACCCCTGCACAGTCTCATCAGGGCTGACCTTAAGGCAATTGGAGCAATTGGGCCAAATTGGGCCCCGTGGGCTGCTCCTAAGGGGGCCCCTGCACCAGGGCAATCTGCTGCCATTTAAACAGTCTGCAATGATGTAAGGCAGCTTCCAGTGCTTAAAATAAACCCTAGCCAAATCAGCAGAATTCAACAGAAATGTTGTGCAGATGCTGGGAAACAAATATTTATCTTCGTTCGCTGAACAAGACGGTATAAATAGGTGTGCCAGCTAAGAATTAGATTCAGTCAAGGAAGCAAGCTCACCACCTACTCTCTGATAAACATTATTTTGAGGAGCTCATTACCTGATTTGCATCACACTGATTTGTGTAGTTGGTTTTTTTTTTAAGGGAGAACAAATGCATGGGATTTTGCTATTTGCATTACAGCCTTTTAGAAGAGAGCAGGAGACTGAGTCTACAAGTCTTGGTTGACCATATATGGAGGTATTTATTGGACAGATGAATGTGGATGGAATTTTCCTTTAACTAGCCTCAAACTGCTGTGGGGGAAAAGTGAATGTATGTTCCTAGCTCTGTTGGTATAAGATTATTATGGTGACAGAAGCCTACAGATTCTTCTGCTATGAATAGGTGTATAGACACTAACCCCCCCCCCAAAAAAAAAACTGAACTAGTATGCATTTTAACATGTTGCTGTTTCTTGAGTGGTCTAAGTTGTTGATTGGTCCAAACCATCTAACTCCAGAAAACAAATTGGCAATGGCTTGAGGATCCCATTGTGGGTTTGAGGTACACCATGCTAAACTTTCAGACGGTTTGGAACAATGCCATTTTTGAAGATATATTTTGAGTCTTACAAAACATAAATCATTCTGTTTTGTTTTGTTTGTTTTTGACCAGGAAATAGCAAAAATTTATTTGAGGTTGATAAATATGTGGGATGTGGGAGTGGGTTAAGCATTCACACATCTTCCATATATTTTATTCTATATACAGCTGCTGTATCTCAGATGCACATGTATTCAGAAGCAGAGAAACATGTACTTCCGTATGTACTCTTGCACGTATACAGGTACTCATGCCATTGGTCTGTTTAAATGCTTGTGCTCAGAGGTTTCAGGTATAGGAGGAAAAAGTATCTCTGGGCTCCCCTATATCCTTTCTATAAATGTTAAATAATTAGTGCTGTAGCTATAAAGCTTATATATTCCTTGTCAATGACACCTTCAAGGTCTCTGTGCTGCCTACTGCTTGACCTTGGTTTAAAAGCACACAGAATGGAAACCTTGAAACCAAGATGAACAAGATTCATTCTGACAGAAACCAGATGCAGCACAACAGAAACACACACACACACACTTTATTTCTCTCGCTCTTTTTCAATGCCCCCCTCTTTTTTTACCAGTCTTTAGATTCCTGAGGTACAGGCTGACCTTTGCTGTACAATGCCAATTTCAATGCTCCAATTATAGTTTGCAAACGAAGTAACTGTAGAAGCATTGTTCTATACCTTGCATATGGGAGGAAAACAAGATGTTCCCATTTCAAACAGAAGCTGCTTAATGGAAAGAACCCATACTTTCTAAAACCCCAATAATGCCATGTGAAATTTGAACAAGTGATTGTTTACTGCTGTATGATCAGTTCCCACGTGCACACCAAGGCATATTCCCAGGGCTCCTCCAGGCAACCTGTTTATCATCATCATCATCATTTTTAATTTGTATACCATCTTTCTATCTTACGATACTCAAGGTGGTTTACAAGCTGAAGAAACAAAAAATGTACATCTTATAACAATCTAATACAATACAAAAATGTGATAATAAAACATAACTTTAAAAGAGGCAACCTACATCAAAAAGTAACATTCAACAACCATTAGAATAGTATTAAATAATAATAATAACATATAAAAGTTAAACAGAAATCCACTCAACAGTTACAATAAATAATTTCTAAACTATAATCAATAAAACAACGGCAAGCCACCGTACATAAAATAATACAATATAAATTGAGAAGCAGAGACTAGAGGTTGGAGCAAGGCAGGTGGAAGGGAGGCCTTGCCTGATGGAGTCTCTCCCCTCACAATTCTTCCTCCAGGACCAGCTCCCTTACGAGGACTCCTAGGGCCAGAGGGTGAGGCAAATCAGATGCCTGACGGAGTCTCTCCCCTTATTCAGCAGTCATCCTGAATTACTTGCACAAAGCCTATATGGTGGTTAGATTACATCTGGTCTTTATTGTGATTTGTTTGGGTGGACGTTATACAACAATGAGCATTTGTTCCACATTCATCCTTCCATTTGCTTACAGGGGCTTCAATCCACTGCCAAATACCTGATCCACCAGCACTAGGATTTACATGTGCAATGGGATTTCCCCTGCTTTCCTCTTCCCCACGCACACAAGCCCACCCCAGAACTGCTCCAGAAGGTTAGGGGAGCCTCCAGAATAAATTTAGGAGATGGTGTGGAGGATGTCCTGCTGCATATATCCTTGTACCGACAGGACAGTTACTTAGCACTGCATTTGATGATGTCTTTCCATTAGCCATCAGTTCATCCCAGTTCATTCATGTCTTTTGCATTTCCCCTTCACTGTCCAACCTCAAAAAACCTAGTTTTGTTTAAGGTGGATTTGTTGAACTAGGGCAGGAGTGAGGCACCTCCAGCCCATGGGCCAAATGAGGCCCAGCTCAGGTCCCAATTTGGCCTGTGAGGTTGTTCCCCCATACCCTAACTATGTGCCCCATGCCTGTCACTGTATGTGATGTCAGGTGTGTGGCAAGTAGAGATGAGGTTGGATCTTGAGGAACATGACCATGACATGGATCCCTGCAGAATGCAGGGTTGAAGACGCCACCCACCAGCTGATGGGCAGTGACTTCAAGTTTGCTGGATCAACTGCATGACTGAATTCCCAGTGGGGACCTTGACTATGCAGTCGAACCTTGCAGAAAGCAGCTTCTCAGCCCTGCATCGGGAAGCACTGAGCACAGGGTTTGTCAAGCTCCTAACGCTGCAGTTCCCAAGGACCTGACAACCAGCTGGCTGACAGACCCTTACGAACAACTGTCCATGGGACTTTGACAGGTGGGCAGGATAACCCACCTGCCAATCAACTGTCATAATGATTTCAGGTGGTTGACAGGTGGGGTGTCTCATCCACCTGTCAAAACTGGCCTGTGAGAGTAGGGACAGATAAGGATTTGGCCTACCAGGCTAAAAGATTCTCTACGCTGTCACTAAGGTGATGGAACCCTTTCATCCACTTTAATCTTTCAAACTCCTGGGCCTAGCAGACAATTAGCTGGACAATGCTGATGGTATAAGAATATTTAAAATTCTGCATTAAACAGAATTTCAACAGAAAATGGAACAGCTGTATGTCATCTTGGAGTGAATACTTTGAATAATTTCTTTTATGTAACTGACAGAAAATTTGAAGTCCTTTTCCCTCTTCTTTCTCTTTTCCCCTTCTATTGTTTCCTTCTTTTATATTATTTCTTCACATTCCCCTTTCTTTCATTTTCTGTTGTGTCCTTGGCTCTGGGCTGTTATTGGGGTCCAAGGATTATCTTAACATGAAAGTGATGGATGGTTGATGAAGGACCCTGAGTGAGAGACAGTGAAGGGAAGATCTTGAGAGACTGGGAAAAGAAAGGAAAGCTCCCAGTGAGATTTGGGAGGGTCCATCTCTGTATGAGACAAGGGTTAAGTTACCATTTGAGAGAGGACTCTGCATTCTCTTTTTCCTTTCTCTTTTCCATTTTGTTTAGATTAGTTTCTTTTATTTTATTGCATTATGACAAAGTTTTAATAACTTTAATTTGGCATGGTAACTGCACACCCTAAGCCACCTGTAGCTGCAGTGATGAAAACTGGTTATGGATTCATGTTGTGCTTATTGTTGTCAAAGGGGTTCTATAATTTATTTAGCATCCACAAGCAGCTGAGGGTACAAGATATTGCAACAAGGTCAGTCGATTAGCTGCAGGACACTGGCAAACCTAGAGCAATGGGTGGCTTTTGCTGAGTGCCCGCTATGAAGTAAAAGCAGACAATTGCATCTAAGCTCTCAATTAGAGTAGCAATCAGTTTATTCTATATTTATACAATATCCACTCACTCCAGGCAGTGCCTTTTCAAATGACTGCATTGTTCTCTCTTCCTTCAACCTTGTGACTCATAATGTACCTTAGTCATGCTTAACCTTCAGAATTGCACTCCATCTCTTCTGATTGTTTAACACACAAAACTCAGGGAGACAACAGATAATCTTCTTCAGTAAAATGCTAACGTAAAACGTTATGGGGTTTTCTCTATTTTTTTCCAAGCAAGGAAAGTTGTTCAAAGATGGGCCAAGATATTTTGTTGCCTGAGGGAGAAAACTCCCATGATACTCTCTGTCAGTGGTAAAATATCAAAAAATGACAATATTTGATCACAACAATTGTTTCTCTTTATTGGAGCCTCAAATCTGCTGTCTTAGGTGACCATTACCCTCTGCTTAAGAGTAGGACTAGCTTTCTACTGCAAACTAGTTTGCTATACAATTTTTCACAAACATTGATCTTGATGCCCTAATTTTTAGTTTGTAGCTTATTCCATGCTAATAATGAACTTGTGGAGCTGCCCTCCCTTGCCGAAAGCATGGTCAGTACATCCATTGTGGTTGAGTGCCAAAGAAGGGGGAATTGGACTCCTCCTCCAATAATGGACACTGTTGAATCTGAGAGTGCGAGATCAGTTATGCAGATACAAAGCAAGAGCGCCACATGCAAGCCTTGAGGTCTTGATTACAGAGGATTTTTACACCCCCAGTAATCCAATGAGATGATCAACACGCAGAAATCAATCTCTATGGACAGGCCCTTTCAATAGATTGGGACAAACATTTATAGTAAGAAAAGGCAATGATATTAGCCACTTGTTGTATGGATGAAATTGGATTAGATTGATTTGGCTTCTAATATTGGCTTAGCATATTGTATACTAACAGTTCAATCCTATGAAAGTCTACTCAGAAGTAAGCTCCACTGACTTCAGTGGACTTACCACTGCCAGGTTGTGGTCTAATAAGACCCCTAGATCCTTTTCACATGTACTGTGGGCAAGCTATGTGTCCCCCATCTTATATTTGTGCAGCTGGTTCATCCTGCCTAAGGGTAGAACCATACGTCTGCCCTCTATTGGAATTCTTTTTGTTAGTTTGGACCTATTTTTATGATTTGTTAAGGTCACATTGAATCCAGATTCTGTCTTCTGCAGCATTAGCTACCCCTTCCGTTTTGGTGTCTTCTGCAAATTTGATGAGCGCCCCCTCAATTTCTTTGTCCAAGTCTTTTATAAAGACATTGAACAACAATGGGCCCAGGACAGAACCTTGTGGCACCCCACTTGTCACCTTTCTCCAGGATGATGAGGAACCATTGATGAGTCCTCTCTGGGTTTGGTCAGTGAACCAGCTACAAATCCACCTAACCGTTACCTCACCTAGCCCACATTTTATCGGCTTCTCCACAAGAATATCATGGGGGAGTTTGATCTTATTTGGAATAAAAACTGAAAGAAAATTGAATTAACATGCCATCATCTGTTGTTTGTGAGATGATTTTACCAATGATATCACTAGAATTTCACTGTAAGATGAATTAGGAACACAGGAAGCTGCCTTATACCAAGTCAGATGAATCTAGCTCAGTACTGTCTGAACTGACTGGCAGCAGCTCTCCAGGGTTTCAGGCAGAAGCCCTACTTTGAGAAACCAGGGATTGAACCTGGGACATTGTGGATGAAAAGCAGATGCTCTACAACTGAGCAGCAGCCCTGGCCAACCAGGCACTGGGCAATGAAATGGACACTTTTAAAACTGATTATTGCATATCCTTCCGTTCCATTCTATTCCTTAAAAAAAAAAAGCCTTTTAGAGTGTTGTGAAAGTCAACCGTGCAATCCTATTCATGTTTACTTGGAAGGAAGTTTCACTGTGTTCAGTGTAGAGAATGGGAAACGACAGCTTTAAGCAAAGCACTCGCCTCAATTCTATTATAATTTTTTTTTTGAAGAGACATAATTGCAGCTTTGTGCTGTGGCATCTTTCAGATGTAGTCTTTTTCTAATGTTATCAGGGCTTCTATGAATGTCTGTAGGTGGAAGCACATTGTGGTGGCAGGTGCTTCCCACCCACATTTATTAGAACATGCGAATGAAGCAGCTGTGAGTTCGGCTGTACGCATGAAGGGCCTGTCTGCATGATGAGCAGGATCCCCAATCTAAATATGGGTTTGAGTCACCAAATGACATTTTGGCAGACACGATCGTTTCACTTCCAAGCAACTGCTGCACTCCCCAGCACATTTAAAGCTAATGTAGCACACACAATCATTTTTGAAAACAATTGAGGAAATAGTGTTGGGAGAAAATGCAGAACCCCAAAAAACCAAAACCAAAAAAACCAAAGGTCCAAAACAATGCAACCAATCAGGGCCATCTTACCCATATGTGCTAGGGGTGCGGGGCACCCGGGCTCCGGGCTCTCAGGGGCGCCAGGCCAAGAGTCCGGGGCCTGAGAGTTGAGTCCAGGGAAGAGCCCACCCGTCGGTCAGAGCGCCATGACGGGCTCTTCTGCTGCTCTGCACCGTGAGTTTGGGGGCGACCGAGCCAGTGAGACACTGAGGCAGCCGGCTGGCTCCGCTCTCCTGCGTGCCTGGGACTGGGCAACCGGGGGGGGGGGGACCGGGAAGATCTTTGCACCCCGGTGCCGCATATGCTTAAGACAGCCCTGCAGCCAATTCTTCATAAGGGAGTTGCTCCATCCTCTTTATCATTATGTGGCCCTTTCTTGAACCTTTTCCAACTCTAAAACATCCTTTTTGAGGTGAGGAAACCAGAACTGTGCGCAGTATTCCAAATATGGTTGCACCGTAGTTTTGTATAATGGCATTATGATACTGGCAGTTTTATTTTCAATTCATTTCCTAATGATCTCTAGCATGGAGCTATCTATTATGATCCCAAGGTCTCACTCCTGGCCTGTCACCTTCAGTTCAGACCCTACAAGCGTGTACGTGAAATGATTATTTTTTGCTTCAACATGCATCACATTTCACTTGTTTGCATTGAATTGCATTTGCCATTTTATTGCCCATTCACTCAGTGTGAAGAAGTCCTTTTGGCGCTCTTTGTAATCTCATTTTATTTTAACAGCCCTGAACAATTTAATGTTGGACATTAAACTAACTGGCCTGTAATTTCCAGGATCCCCTTTTAAAAATGGGCTACTTGTCGGTCCTCAGGTATGTAAATACTGTACAATTACTAGGCATCATGCACAACCCTACACAACTATAACCTGTCCCTGTATCAAAACTAGGCAGCAAGGAAGGCATTTGTCATTACACTTCACTTCACATATTAGCAGCATTTTCCTTTCCTATCCCAAGGAGTGATGTAGATTCACACACAGCCAGTATGACATTGTAACTGACATATTGGAGCAACTCTGGGCTCAAGGCTAAAAATAAAATTGTTGTTTCATCTGACATTCATTAAGATGTTAATTAACTAATTTAGCCCATTAAACAAAGAGCAGATCACATTTTACTCAAGGCTTCACCTTGAGCAAGGAACTCTCTCACATCAAAAAGGACTTGCTTGTATTGAAAAATGTATAATTATTAACGAGCAATTTTAAAGAGCATTCACTCTTCTCTAGCTAGAAAGTGGGTTATTTGAAATAGGAAAGCAGGATCCTGTGGAAATTACTTTTGAAACCTAGGCAATTTAACAGAGAAGAGTATTTCCACAGAGTTTCAAAGCAAAGCTATTAATGCAAAACAATGTGTAGCAAAAAAGAACAAGGTTATACATACAAATTGACATGAAATTGTATAGCCCATGGACACTTGTTCAAGTAAGAAATGTTCAATACTTTGAAATATCTCTGTAATCCAAAGTTAGGTATCTAATTGCATAGCACGCCACACCAGATTTAGAGGGCTACCATGAACGCCCAAACCATGGTATATAGGAATTTATGCTTGGTGGGAGGACACTTATTTGTTTAACAAAATTCATGTTCCACTTGATTGTAAGAAAACCTGCAAGTGGTTTTTAATATCTATCTATCTATCTATCTATCTATCTATCTATCTATCTATCTATCTATCATCTATCTATCTATCTATCTATCTATCATCTATCTATCTATCTATCTATCTATCTATCTATCATCTATCTATCTATCATCTATCATCTATCTATCTATCATCTATCTATCATCTATCTATCTATCTATCAATCAATCAATCAATCATCTATGAAAATATTACTATTATTGATAAACAATATTTATCAATTCAAAAACATTTAGAAGATTAAAATCAACAATAACTAAGAAGAGATAAAATGCATGTAACATTCTACATGACCTGATAGGCTTCCCTAAACAAAAATGTTTTAAGCAGGCACCAAAAACAATACAGCAAAGGTGCCTCCCTAATTTCAATAGGCAGGGAGTCCCAAAGTGTAGGTGTTGCCATACCAAAAGATGGGTTTCTTACGAGTGCAGAAAAATGTTTCATGTGGTGCCTGTGACAGTGCCAGTTTTGCAGGCTGAAGAGATTGAGTGGGCATATATGAGGGAAGTAAACTGGTCTCAAGCTGTACATTTAGAAGCTATTAGTGAGTGATGAAGGGGTGAGTTATATTTTCAGGAAATGACCACTTGCCTGAAGATTGAGGTTTGAAATAGCCATGATAGGGATATAGGGAAAGGCATTTCTTAAGCTGCCCGTGGTAGAAAGGCTATTGCAGTTACTGAAATTAGCATTTTCAATAGGCATTTTTGATGCTATTTTCAAACCAGTTTTTGACTGATCATGTTTATGTACTGGCTAAATTTTTAGCTAATTCAGTTCAGTTTAATCCAATAATGTTTGATCTACCATGTTAAACTTCTGCCAACGGTCTGCAAGCATGGATACTTTTATGGAAAGGTGGGGTAATGTTGGAAAATAAACAAATAAATGTAAAATCAACTTTTAAAATGTTAATTCCTAATATACCTAGGACATAGCTACAGGAGGCAGGCCAGGCTCCCTCTGTGAACGTTTGAAGAACCTTCATTGAATTTTCATCGTTCATAAAATAAGACACGCTTTTAGCACTTTCACTCATAAAAACATAAGAAAAAGTATGCCTGAAGTATTCTACCAAATAGCTCACTATGGTGTATTCTCAGCTTTCAGTTTTCTGGTCAGCGAATACAAAAGCACTGGAATGATTTACAAACACTTATTTCTTTTCAATGTTATTATAATCATTTTTTAAATTAACATTTTATTAAATTATTTTAAACGTATCAAGCTCTGTATATGGGTTTGTGCTGTATTGTACCTCCCTGGTGTGCCACCTTAAATATCTGGCTCAAACCTGCACGTGCCCCAAATAATAAGACCTCTAGTGCTGAAAGATTGAAAGGGCACGCTCTGGGATTTTTAAAAAATAAAGTTCTTAACTATTCCTTATGCTGAAACACCAGAAAATGCAGGCTGTTGGATTCTACTCCCTTCCCCCCTCAAAAAAACAGTACACATATACCCTATTAAAACATTCTTTGTTTCAGGTAACCAAAGAAGCCACAAACTTTTTTAAAAAATGCTGTCAGTGTGAATTTACCCTAGGATGGAAATTATTAAGGGAATTACTCTATGAACATGGAATAATATCAAAATTGCTACTTTTAAGACAAGAACTGCAAACAATTCACAACACTTCATGCTGTGTTTAATAGCCCACCTGCAGCAACTCCATAGCTCATGCTACCAAAACATTTAAAGCTCTACCAAACAGTAAACATGTGAATACATTGGGAGTTAACATTAAAATGGATTCCACACTTGATTCAAAAGCTATATATAATCATGTGTTCTAACGTGTTCTAATATATAATCACGTGTGCTAAAGCATGAATAGGCAAACTAAGGCCCGGGGACGGATGCGGCCCGATCCTCTTCTCAATCCGGCCCGCGGACGGGAATCAGCATGTTTTTACATGAGTAGACTGTGTCCTTTTATTTAAAATGCACCTCTGGGTTATTTGTGGGTCATAGGAATTCGTTCATCCCCCCTCAAAAAAATATAGTCCGGCCCCCACAAGGTCTGAGGGACAGTGGACCGGCATCCTGCTGAAAAAGTTTGCTGATCCCTGTGCTAAAGTGTGTTTTCAGGTGCCCCGATGGGTCATTTCAGATGGTCATTTCTGACAAATAAACAACCCTAGCTTTTAAGATTATGTAGTTCATTTGTGTCACAAAGGACCAGATTGGACATACTTGTTCAGTCCAGAAATACTCCCAGACTATGAGTCTGTTCCTTCAGAGGGAGTGCACGCCCTTTCAAAAGGAGGTTGCCAACTAATTCCTGAATATGGAAACTGCCCACCCACAACACCTCAATCTTATCAGGATTCAGCCTCAGCCTATGGGGTCACACTGCCCTGTATCACTCCCCATTAAGGTAACCAGTCAGGGTGATAAAAGAGCTGTTTGGCACTAAAACTGGGCTTGAAGCCAAACTGAAATGGGTCTAGATAATCTGCTTTCTACCGGCATATCTGCAGCTGGATCACCTTGCCCAGGAACGGAATAATAGAGAATGATTGTGTTATAAAGCACTGAATCCCAATCCTTGAATTATTGATTTGTGAGAGGGCTATCCTCTTATCCCATGACTGCTAAGCTTATTCAGGAGTCTTGGGTGAGGGGCGTTATTGAATGCTCTTTGAAAGACTAAATGCACAATGTCAACTGGATCACCTTCATCTGTATTTTTGTTAACACTCTCATTTTTTTTAAAAAAAGGTTAGTGAGGCAGGACTTGGCTTTCTAGAAATCATACAGGTTCTGCTTCAGCAAGGGCTGTTTTTCTATATGCTTATTAAATTGATCTTTAATCATGATTTCCATCCATTTTCCCAGATCAAACATCATTAAGCTAACTGTTTTGGTTGGTATTGGCTGTGACACAAACTTCCACTATCCTAGAAAGTTATGTCAGATGTCCCTGTAAAAGATTTTGCTACAACCATTTGTCAGCTATAGCAACAGAAATCACCAAGAGGTGTGTGGAGTGTTTGTTCTCCTCCTGCCTTGGCCTTTTGATCAGGGCTTCTAACAAAGCTGCTATTTAAACATAAGCAGCTAACTTTCCACCTGGATCATTTTCAAACTAATTCTGGAAAAGTACCTCACGTCATCTGAAATGGTGTCCACTAAAGGAGTGCACATACCTGCTTGTTATGTTACTTATCATTGTAAAAAGAAATTGGCTTATGTTACTGACCTTGTGCACATTGTTTTGCTTAAAGGTCCTTGAGTCTGGCTTTGGGCTTAACTAAAAAGCCCAAGAAATTAACCTGTTTCAAAGAACAAAGCTGAAAGTCCATTGACAAATATTGTAACTCTTTTATTCCCCCTCACTAAACTCTTCTGCTTCTTAGAATCTCTGATCTTACAGGGCCAGCAAGGTTATCAGACTTATATGCCTATTGTCTTGTTTTGACTTGCCAAATCAATGTTTTGCTCAGGGAGCAGAACAGAAAGGAGTAAAAGGGAAGGAAGAGAGAATGATGGGGAAGGGGGGAGGGGGAAATGAGAGTCATGAAACTGTCAAGGCCTCCACGGTGGTGATGGTGTGGCTGCAAACATTACCTGTGGTCAATATTAATCAGTGCCTTGAAACACAGGCTCTTGGTGGGTGACAAACATTGAATCAGAGCATAGGAGTTTAAGGCTCTTCAGAAGGAATCTAAGAGGAAGACAATGAAAGGAATGAAAGACCAAGTGTCAGGTCAAGAAGGTAAAGAGGAAAGGGATGCAGCCGCATGATTTATATTTGTGCATAACTGTGTCTTGAATTCAGACTAAAGTACATTCACACTGGGTTTATCCACACTTACCTTTTGCCCCGCACTTTCTAAGAACAGGCCTGTGCTTTAAAGCTCCGTGTCCGAGCTGAATTGTAACAAACGGCAACTTGGCTTTTTGTGGGGAAGGCGCCGGGACAGAAAACAGCCCACTTGGACACAGTTTTAAAGTGCATACATGTGCCTAGAAACACAGAACAAAAGAAAGACTGTTGAGCTGATATATATATAAGCTTATGGGATTACTCAGGAGCAATTACGTGTGGAATATAATTGTAAAACTTGTCTGTGAGCAGAACAACGAAAGAACACCAACAGTCAATTCAAGGGACAGACAGTGGCACCCATAGATAAACCCTTTTGAACTGAGAGGTTCTGCTCAGTTTGTACAAGCTTGAAATCTGGAAGCTTATCAGAATGAACTTTCTGAAACTTCTGCACTCGGAAAACGAGTCTCTGTTTGTTTGTGGCTCTCCACAAAGACAATTCTAAAGCTAGGGCTAGTGTATGGGAGAAATAAACATACCAGGAATTTACATAAACAAAGAAAAGGAATAAACTGAAGACTGTGAGGCAAAGAGCACAAAGGACAGATCAAGCCACCTTCCAAGTCAAAAAGGCACTCCTGTTTTAATTATTATTCTTATTTCCATAGCTTAGGCAGCCTCCTCCCTATCTAAGTACAGTACTGCTAAACAGGAAGGGGAAAGACACAACCAAGGGAAAAAAGCATCAGCCAGTGCAAGGATTTCATACAGCAGCCAGGGCAACTCTTGGAGACTGTATGTGATGATTGTGCTAGAGTCCAATTTGCTGCAGTCCTCCTGTGGCATAATAACATTTTACCTCACCAACAACCTTGTGAGGTAGATAGGCAAAGGGGGTGCAGGGAGCTAGCTGTTCAAGCCCAATCAAAGAACTTCATGGCCGACCCATCTTAGCAGTCGGTCTAATGCTACTCCTTACACCAAATGGCTCACATACAGCTCTACAAATATGTTTTCTCCATGATTTCAGCTACAACAGCCTGAAATATCATCTTTGATGGCAAGACTGCAATTTCATTTGTTTAGACTGCATATACCTGGGTTCTCAATTTGATAGGAATGTTCATCTACTGAGCTTTCGTATATCACTGGATCTCCGTGTCAGGAAAAGCTTTACCTGTTCTATTTCTGTCTTCCATGTAAAAGGTATAAAGCCACTGCAAGGAGGGTGGAGGCAACCTTCGATGGCAAAATCAGATATTGTTGGACCTCAACTCTCATAATGCTTGACCATTTGCTCTGCTGGCTGTGGCTGATAGGAGCAGGAGTCCAAAATATATATATTGGGGGGGGGGCACAAGTCCTTTAGACATGTTCTAGCACACAATATTACCTCTTGAAACTATTCTTTGAATGAAAAGGAGGAATTCAAGGTATAAAACAGACTCAGATAAATGCGTTTCACATAAATCCATAGTGTTTAGAATGTCAAAGACAAATGAAGGTTAGAAGAATGAATAAATCAACTATATTTCCTTTCAGCTTTTAGAACAGTTTCACTTCTTTTTGCCCTGTTTTCCACCCTTCTTCTGTTTTCATTTTTGTTTAAAAAACAGCACCTTGACTTATTGGCTTTCTCCTCTCAATTTCCCTCCTGTATAAAAGCTTTGTAGTCTTTGAAGCACTCAGTTACGGCTTTTTGGGTCACCGTCAGTTCAGTATCTAGTAGAAAAGTAAGTGTGACCTTCATATTCTTTAAAGATAGAATATTTCTAGCATAACCAATATTGTTGCTTTCACATAAGATTCTGGGTTGATTGGAAACATGGACTTCAGTACATCTAATGGCAAATTGAACATTATTATTTGAAGAAAAGAATATGACACAAGTTATAACTACCTGTATTGCTATCTGTGGCATTGAACTGATTGTTTATTAAAACATGTAAGACAATACTTACTATGGAAAAAGGAGGATGAGTAAAACATTAGATTTGGTTCAATGGTTTGCTAATGTGGAGGCCACACTAAACCATTAATGGAAATAAACTAGGGAAATAATCACATCAATTCTGCTCAGCCCCTGATTTGATTTAAAGCCACATTATCTGTTTTTATGAATGTGAATTATGTTGATCTGCATCTTGATCTAAGAGGACTGGCTATATAAAGCTGAGTTGCATGGGTTTGTTGTTGTTTAGTCGTTTAGTTGTGTCCGACTCTTCGTGACCCCATGGACCAGAGCATGCCAGGCACTCCTGTCTTCCACTGCCTCCTGCAGTTTGGTCAAACTCATGTTGGTAGCTTCGAGAACACTATCCAACCATTTCGTCCTCTGTTGTCCCCTTCTCCTTGTGCCCTCTATCTTTCCCAACATCAGGGTCTTTTACAGGGAGTCTTCTCTTCTCATTTGGTGGCCAAAGTATTGGAGCCTCAGCTTCAGGATCTGTCCTTCCAGTGAGCACTCAGGGCTGATTTCCTTAAGAATGGATAGGTTTGATCTTCTTGCAGTCCATGGGACTCTCAAGAGTCTCCTCCAGCACCATAATTCAAAAGCATCAATTCTTCGACATGCGTAAGAGATGGTAAAAAGAAGAGATCCAGCAGGCTTAGGTATACAACTTGCCTCAGGGATTGGTAAGAACACTTGAAAACCAACTTTGTCATTTCAGGCTGATTCTTGGAGCACTACCATGGGTTGCCTAGATAACAATATACTAAGCTGGCCATGCAAACTGACCATTGGTGTCACAGTAGAGACAAAGGGAACTCTACAAAACATTCTTAGTTGGAAATGCAAGAATGGGGAAGGGAAGACTGCATCAAGTCCACACTCTTGGTCACACTTCTTAGCTGTAGGAAAAGTCCCAAAGGGCTGAAAATTCATATTTGCCACCTAGAAGGTGAACTTTGCTCACCCAAACCCTTCAGATAATATAAGTGTTCCTACCCGTAATTCATCTTCTTTTGGGCCTTCTTCCCATACAACTCTTGTAACCTGAGCTGGAAAGAAAGCGATTTAGAAATAGTTGTATGTACTTGTAATGGTTTTAGGGGTTGCTCGTGCGTAAGTTACCGCCACTCTAGGCTAGGTTGCCTGGTTAAACCTTTTCTGTCTGGACAGCCATTCACTTCGTGGCTGTTCAGTCGCTAGCAGAATCCATCAGTGGGCGTTTCTTGAACTTCTTCCAGCAAAGAAGTTCTTTGACGCCAAGTCTACGCCTACTTTCCCTGCGTGGAAGTCTTCTGAGCAGGGTGGGTGTGGGTAGCGGAGGACCCGTGCTCTCCCCGCTGGTCTCCGGCGAGGAGTCCTGGAGCCCCCTCGCCGATTCCCCCACCTGCCCCCCTTTATCCCTGGTGTTACGTTGATTTCCTTCCCCAGCCGATGAGTTGCCTCTCTCCCTGCTGGGCCCTTCTCCAGCATCGCTTGGGAGCCTTGCCTCCGCCTCTCACTCCGATGTCAGTTCCCTGACAGTACTTCTTCCAATCAATGCAGACACTTCCATTCACATTGTGGCATTGGCCCTTCATCAGTGTCTGCCCCCAATGCGAATGTTATTCAACAACATACTGTACTTCCTTAACTTTCATAGCTAATAGCTGTTGATAGACCTGTGCTCTATGAATATGTAAGGCCCAGCAGATACAGTAGAAGTCTTCTCTAGCCTGATGTTAAAGGCCCTTATGTTTCAGCAATGACAAACAGGCAAGCACCTTCTCTCCAGTAATAAGGTGGCATGCTTTCATAATTTATTTGAGATATATTGCTCATAGATCACATTTGGCAAATCTTGCTGGCATGTCACAGTTTAAACCATTAACCTTCAGGTTTCTGCAGCAACAATTTGTGTCTTTTATTTGTAGCAAGCTTTTAATTTGAATTACAAATTCCTTTGTGCTTGACTTATTAGTAGTTTATTGTAGAGTGAGAGCTTGCAGGAGTGAATTACTTTCCAATTTGAACTCTTCAGTATCACCACATTATTGAAATTATGTATATCATCTCCTATAGGCATATCAAGTACACTTTTAAACATTCTAGGAGACAAATTCACAGCCTCAGAGATTATTAAATTGTTGAGTTGTTTATTTGAAGTGTATGTGTATGCCAATGCTGCATAAAGGTGTTTGTAGTGAAATATTCTCATTTACTGTTTTTTGTGTAAGATATGAAATATTTTCATCAACTTGACTTTGTTCAGACCATGAGTACTAGAAGTCTGTTGATCAAGGACACACAGTTGCTTTGAATTTTTGTTTCCAGATTTAAATATTTAAAAACCACATTTAATTCAGTTTAGATTCCCTTTGGATCACCTGCTGCTTGAAATTAAATCAATTGTTTTAAAATACAAATGTACTTGTTCAGGTAGGAGAAAGAATTCATGCGAGAAATCCAGCCATTACTCTCTTTTTCCTCTCTTAGGATAGTGGCATATCATGGGTTGCTAGCACCTGAGGCAAGACAAGTATCACACCCCCTAACCTTCTCGCGAGCATCATGCAGGGCTGCCCCCTGGAGACAACAGGTGGACTCTGTGGCTGCTCCTCATGTAGGTTACCTGCCACCTGCTGGTTGCCTGATTTGCCTTCTTGTGAGCTCCTGGCAGAGCAGCAGCTTCTGCTCCTTGGCAGGCTTGGCAGTGTCAATGAACCTCAGAACCCCAGATACAGCAGGCATAGGAGGAGGGTGGTGGGGAGCAGGCAAAGGCTGAGAAGCAAAGGGCACCTCAGAGCTGCTGCCTCCCGACTACAAGGTGAGGGATAGGAACCTTGCAAAAGGTCTTGGCGCCCACACTGTTACTCTGTGAGCTCCTTCGGGACAGCCTAAATAGCTTAGGCAGCCCATTGGTCCTCCTCTCGCTTGCAGGAGAGAGCATGGCTGGGCATGGGGCTTTATTTGAACAGTGGCGCAACAGGTAGAAGTTGAGGCAAGGGAAGGGAAGGAAGGCAGGATGGTGGTAAACTTTACCTTTCCTTCAGCACTTTCCCTTGACACTGCATGGTCAGAACCGGCTTTCCTGTGTGGCCAAGTTTTGAATCAGGGTCTGTCGCTGCTCCCTCCAATTTTCTGGGTAGTTGCAGCTTGCATTTGATCAGAGTTTTTTTTAAAAAATAATTTTTTGTCCTGGGCAACTGCCCCTGTGGCCCCCCCATGCTACGCCACTGTCTTAGCATTCCTATCTGTGATTTTCTCTAGTTCTGTGGTAGTTCTGTTCTGCATTAAGCACCCTATTCTGTACTTTCTATAGCACTGCCTCTGGCAATTAGTTGGTGCATGCTGAGACCCCAATAGGATGGCCACTTACACATCAACCAAAAGAGGAAATTTACCACCAAAAAAGTGAACGAAAAGGATATACATAGTTTGCATATTATGTCTAGATGCAAATTTTGAGGGAAATGCTATAATGTAAACAGAAATGCAAGGTATCTCACCACAGTAGGAAGACTGTGACTGGGTAACCTGTATGTTTGCTCAGTCTGTTGACCAGATGCTAACTGTTGATGGACAACCTCAAAGTCCCTGCTCTCTCTTATGGTTCATCTTTAAACTAGATTTGGATTGGCTAATCCTTTAAATGGAGGGCAACTTCAAACAGTTGAATTATCCACTGACAGTCTTCTAAAATTAGAACTGCTCTAAGTAGAGTAGGGTGCATGCTGAACCTAGGCCTCAAAGCCGTCAGGCACAGAATACAGTTTGGAGAACTTGGATTTGCTATACTTTGTATAAATGCCAGTCCCTCTAAATTTGTCTAGTGAACAGAGGAGTACTTTGCAGCTGAACTTCAGTCCCACATTCCTACAAATGAGGTCATGAACCTTGGTCTAAGCCTTAATTTGGCTCTGGTTGCCCTGGCCTCTGTTGGACAACCTTCAGGCACATGTTCTGTTCCTTAATTTTTGGGAAGAAGAAAATCCTTAAATGAATGGCTGAGCTAAAGGTAGCCTGGCTATTAGAACTGCTGTAAAGTGACAGAACGGGAGGCTGATGGATTGCCAATAGAGACGTGATGGTCAGACAGTGCAGCTACTGCTTGATTCTTCCTCTGCTTCCTGCTTTCCCTTTGCAAGCTGTTGTTCCCCATTGCTTTGCTTCTAGTCAAGACCAGAAATAAGCCATGTCCAAAGAGGAAGGATTTCAAGCAAAAGGCACCTCCTCCTGCCTGCACTTCTGTAATGGAAAACATACTCTCTCCCTGACACTGACTTTACATCTTTAATGTTCATTCATCCCCGAAACTTGGAAGTACATTTCATTTCCTCCCCCTTTTTTGCCATTTAAGGGGGTTTCCTGCAGCTGTACAGCATTTTCCTTTTTGTATGACACTGGCCCACCCCCCACCCCCGCTTCTTTGAAAAATAGGGTGTGATGTCAAAGCTTAACAATTTCTTTATCTGTACAAAATGAACCTGAGGCACTTCAACAAGTACTTTCATGTGTAATCAGAAGGTCTGTTATGCAACATGCTAACAAGTCTGATGTATGTTCTGAATTGAGTTTTTGAACCAAACAAAAGGAAGCCTGGGAGTGAGGAAGATATAGACTTGCCTTTTAAATATATTTTATTTTCTGTTTTCTGAAATCTTCTTCGTTGAAGCACTAAGGCCAGTGGATCTGTGTACATTCTGAAAGGTGTTGAAAACGCCTATGATGTCACTACATGAGGGAGATGCATTTTTCAGAGATAACATGCTGTGGGTCATGCCGCACTGTTATGGTCCCACAGACGTGTGTTCTTTTCTTTGTGATAGACAGTATATGTTTCTATCTCTTGTTCACTCTGATTAAAATGCAAGCAAGTAAAGGCAGGTGGGAGGCTAAGTGTACAGTTAGATAATAATGAAATGTATTTTCTGTGTTGCCTAATCCTCTATTGGTAATTAAGACTGTGCCCCACATTTTGAAAACAAATTTCTAATGCTTCTAAATACATGTCAGCAACAGATAGACACTGCCAAAATCTAAAAATGTTCAAAATTAAAAGCTTGATCATCATTAGCACCTGAATTTCACCATTTCCCCTCTCTTTCGTTTACAGATAGCTTACTTGACAGTAAGTACTATAAAATAATTATAAAACCATCCACCCCAAAAAGAAAGCATAAACAAGAAAATAACAATAATTTATATTGACCCACCTTTGTAACAGTATTGTATTCCTAATAGACTTACAAAGTAATATATAGATCTAACTATACTACAGTTAAATTAACTGAAATGTTTTTTTAAATGTTGGATTTGGCTGGAGATGTAACAAAGCTAAGAACACATTTACTGATGTATGATGGGATTGTTGTTTAATTAAGGATTACTGGGAAGAAAATCCACAAAGTGTTAAAGATATCATTAGCTGCAAATCACAAGTGAACTTGACAACAATACTTTTGGGATATTTGCAACATTAGGTACAGAGAAACTCTTGTGTTCTTGTCATACATATGTCATACATACATTAGTGGCTTAGACCATATTTTGCACTCTCCTCTTTCATCCTCATTAAAAGGTTCTTTACGAACAAACTGCGGGAGACAGTGGAAGACAGGAGCCTGGCATTCTCTGGTCCATCGAAGAGTCAGACATGACTAAACGACTAAACAACAACAATGGTTGTGGCCCTTCACTTTCTGCTTCTGTTCCTGATGGCCTGCCCGCGCATTCTTGCCAGCCATTGGAAGGGAATTCCCCTCGACCCGCGGGATCCTGGGGCAGTCTTCCCACCAATGTCAGCTCAAATCAGTGGTCCCCCCTGGGGGGCTCCAATAAAGTTCTGTCCATTTTTAACCCAGATGATGATTGTCTGCCTTTGTACTCTCTCACCTCACTATAGTATCAGGCCAAGGGGGTTGGGGAGGCACTGTGACTGGGACCACAATATCTGGAAGCTGTAAGTTAGCCACTTTTGTGCTCAGTGAGCTACTGGAGTTTGTTCAGTGCTCAGTCACTGTAGAGCACCTTCTGTCTAGCAAAATGTAAGCAAAAATTGAAAGGCTGTGGCATGGCTAATCCAATCCAATTCATATTGTGCACTTCTATTCTAATTAACCACAATTAACCACAGAACTATTAATATATGAGAGGAGAATAAATTAAACATGAACCAAGAAAATCATTTCTAGGGAATTTCACAAACAGCTGGGTTAATTTCTTTGTTTATTGCTATTCTGTTTAGCATTTCATTATGGTGTGAGGTCAAATATGGAGGAAACATAGTTTCAAATCACATTTGAGACAATTTTGAAATAAATCTAAGGCTTTACATTTGTATACATTTCCACCCTTAAAAATATCAGAAAAACCATAATATGCATACAAACAAGATTTTCTGAAACACCTTAGGGTAAATGAGGTATAATTGGATGGGGGGAGGGGAAACCATTTGCATTAAGATGGAATATGTTAGGAAGCAGTGTTTTAGGGTGAAAGAATCATATGTATTAAATGAAAATGAGCCAAGTCTTTCTCAAAGCAGAGGTTGGAGTCTCATAGGAAAATGATAAAGAAAGAGACATTATACAGAGCTGAAATCTGAAATGTAGAAGTAATCAAATAAATAACAACACCCTGGATAAATGTAATCTTTCTTGAAAGAAGACTTAGTTCTGAGGCTGTTAGTGTTTTCAATTGATTAAACACGGCCTTGACATATTTGGCAACGTGCAAAACTAATGGGGCTGTTTTCCATAGTATCTAGGTGAGTAAGGTCAGACTTAAAGCCCGAAACAAGACAATTCCAAGTCTAGAGTAAATATAAATTGCGGGTTGCAGAGGGCAATCAGAATCATGTAGCAATTTCTCTATATTTTCGAATGTGTGACACAGTTCATTCAACCTAGCTTGCTTACATATTCAGCAACAAAGGAGAAGTTAGAGAGACTGAAGAGGCCTGGAAATTCAAAGCAACTTTTGCAGCCTGAAGTAATTTTAAATCTCTTCATTCAAAGGTGAATACCTCTTGATGGAGAATTTACACATCCATGTTCATCATTCAAGGACTGTAACAACAAGGGATAACCTGCATTTATCCAACAGCCATCTGCAATCAACCACTGCACATCATTATTTGTGAGCTTTTCCATCACATTAAACACATCCCTAATGTAGGCAGTTTGCGATCCCCCCAAATTAAATAATAATAAAAAAATCATACCACATGCTTATTCTGCATCTATAGATTTATGTTAACCTAAGGTTACCAGATGTCCCCGTTTCCCGGGGACAGTCCCCGGATTTACAAATCAGTCCCCATACAAAATCAATTGAAGCTGAAAAGTGTCCCCGGATTCACTGAAACAAATCTGGTAACCTTATGTTAACCTGGACCTTACAACCACCATCTGAGGCCCTCCTTTGTGTGCCTCCTTCACAAGAAGTCCAGAGGGTAGCAACGCAAGTACAGGCCTTTTCTGTGGTGGCTCCTCATTTATGGAATACTCTTCCCAGGGAGGCTCACCTGGCACCTTCATTAAATATCTTTAGGCACCTGTCAAACATGTTTCTCTTTAACCAGGCTTTTGACTGATTAACACTCTATGTCATTAAAAAAGTGTATGGGGGGATTATTTAGTTTGCTTATGTATTTTGTGTTATCATTTTGTATTTTTCTGTTGTGAACCACCCTGTGATCTTCCGATGAAGTGGGGTATAAAAGTGTAATACATAATAAATCATCATCATCATCATCATCATCATCTAATAATAATAATAATAATAATAATAATAATAATAATTATAATTATAATTCATTGTTTATACCACGCCCATCTGGCTAGTTATTTTTCTCTTTGACATCTGGTGGGAAGGTGTTGCACAGGGCGGGTGCCACTACCGAGAAGGCCCTCTGCCTGGTTCCCTGTAACTTGGCTTCTCGCAGCGAGGGAACCGTCAGAAGGCCCTCGGCGCTGGACCTCAGCGTCTGGGTAGAACAATGGAGTAGAGACGCTCCTTCAGGTATACTGGACCGGGGCCGTTTAGGGCTTTAAAGGTCAACACCAACATTTTGAATTGTGCTTGAAAACGTACTTGGAGCAAGTGTAGTTCTTTCAAGACCAGTGTTATATGGTCTCGGCGGCCGCTCCCAGTCACCAGTCTAGCTGCCGCATTCTGGATTAGTTGTAGTTTCCGGGTCACCTTCAAAGGTAGCCCCACATAGAGCATATTGCAGTAGTCAAAGTGAGAGATAACCAGAGCATACACCACTCTGGCAAGACAGTCTGTGGGCAGGTAGTGTCTCAGCCTGCGTACCAGATGGAGCTGATAAACAGCTGCCCTGGACACATCAAGTTATGCATATGCATAAGCATAGGATTTGAGGATTAAACCATGTGCAGTGCATTCCCTCCCACTGAATTGCTAATGATCCTAAAGCTCTTCCATGGTCTGGAAGCTTTAAAACTTAGGAACCCCTCCTACCTTATGCCCTTTCCCACTCTTTCAGACTGCTGGGAGAGGTGGTATGCCATGTTGCATCCTTAATAAATATCAGAGTTGTAAGGGCTTGGAGCTACATCTTCTCCATGGTATTATCTGGTCTGTGGAATGCTCCAATGGCTGAAACATTTTGGCCCCAGCACTACTCACTTTGTAGTGCTTTGTTAAGATACAGCCTAAAAAAGAGGGGAAAGATACAGCTTGGGGGGGGGAGGCTTGCTGCAGATGCCTCCACACAGTTCTGCCATCTCATTGAATTTTGTCCTAGCATTTAGAAATATTTCTAAAGCATTTGTCACAAGTATTATCTTTTTTGTAGTCTAAATTTGTTACTTTGCATTTTCATCAAGAGTTCTCTTGTCCTTGATAGTGTGAGAGCTCAAGTAGCCTTGGCTCCAGCTTTCATTACTTTATAACTTTTGTTATTTGGATGGGTTTCTCAGACAACAATCCAGTACCCATTTACATGCGACTAAGTCATATTTAACTCAATGGAGCTTACCTCTGTGTAGATGTGCATTAGAATGTGCTGATAACATTAGATGCAATCCACATCTATTAAAATCAAATGCTAATCTTCCTCTTAATTTCAGTGTCACTGTATTATATTCCTGGATTATGGGAAATGCGCAGGTCACTTAATTAGTATGGTCCTGTTAGCTCCACAGCTATCACAGGAAAAAAAATTGTATTTTATAACACAAAGCTATGGTTTTGCAGATCTCTTGATTCACTTTAATGATGTTCCTCTTCATTCCTATGAGGAGAATTTCTGATGGGATGGCCAAATAACAAGACAGACACTGGGACTGGGTTGAACTAGAACCATTTCACTGTCAGGAGCAGGTGTCAGGAATAAATCACATGGAGTACGTGGCATTAATGCTTTATTAGAAGAAACATGGTCAGCTCAGGAGCACCAGGCCTAACGAGCACAGCAACTCTTATTGGTAGGTCTTAGCCCTATGAGGAAGTTGTGGAGGTTGCAGGTCCCTGTCTTCCCAAAGTTTCCTAAATCTCCTCCTCCCCAGGCTCCTTCCCAAGCAATCTGAGACTACACCAATATATCTGTCTCTGCTTCACCCTCTTCATACCTCTTCAGGTTCTGGGAGATCAAGGGGGAGGGGAGCTTGTCACAGCAGAGGGGGAGACACCTTGGCTTCTTCATCAGTCTGACTCATGTCTGCTTCTTGACCTCCCCCTGTCCTGCTTCCAATTCTGATTCTGATTCTGGACTTCTCTCTGCTGCAAACTCCCTGTGATGGCCTGGGATTCGAACTCGGATGCTGAACCTGAGGGATCCCAACCTGCACAGGGTTCCCCGCCTCCAGAACCAGCTGAGCCGGGGCTGGGGCATGAGCCTGAAGAGCCTCACCTGTGCAGGATCCTCAGGTGCAGGCATCAGCTGAGTCTGCTCTGGTTCCTGAGGTGATGGAGGACCCATTGCTTGCAGGTGCTCCACTCTTAGCCCTGTCAGAGGAAGCTGAGGTTGCCTCTGGGTCCGGTAACCCTCCAGCCTCTCCTGAGCTACAGAGGCTCAGGGCAGAGAGGCGGAGGGAACTAAGTTCCCACAGGAGGAGTGCTCGCCTCCAGGCCAGGAGAGGCAAGTCACCAGAGGATCGCGGCTGCCCTATGCCTTGGGGCAGATAAAAGCCGGCCAGCTCCAGTCACAAGTTGCGGGAGCAACATTGTTGGTTGCTAGTTCCTGCCTGAACCCTGTTCTGCTTTTCTGCCAGAGCTCCTGACCCGTCCTGGCTCCCGGCTTGCATGCCTGTTCCTGACTTCACCTGACTCCCTGCCCTGCACCCAGCTTCAGCTACTACGGACTGCCTCCACGTTGCACCTTTGACTACGGACTGGATTTGGACCTCGCCTCTCGGGTAATGCACGGGACCAGCACACTCCCCCTGCTCCCTCTCCCCTTCAGTTTCCAATACCTTCTTCTTCCAATCTTCTCCCTCTGACCACTCATCGCATCCTATCACCAATCACTGAGCACTGAGCCTTCTTCCCTTGGGGGTTTCCAGCTGGAGCTTCCCACCATTGCTCTGTGTCCAGCCAGTCCATGACATTTATTTAAGATTAAACTCATTAAACCCCTGTAGAGGCGGAAGCCTATTGGTGTGGGAGTAAACCTCAGCCTGCATGAAACTTCAGCCACTAGGGCAACTAAACTGCTGCTACAAGCACTGGAAGAACAGCCATCCAGCCTGCCTGCCACTCCCAGGGCACATAATGGAGAACTCTTGCCAATCAGTGTAGACCAGAAGCAGCCAACTTGGTGCCTTCCAGATGCTGGTGGAATATAACCCCCATCACTGAACCCTGTCCTTTTACCATATTGTCTTGGGATGGTGGGAATTGTGGTCCAACAATGTCTGGAGGGCAACACACTGACCACCACTGTAGACAATACTTGTTCTTTACTGTTGCTACTCTCCCTGGGATCTTAGGGTGAAGGGGAAATAATAAATTGATGTTGGTGATGGTGATAATGATGATTACAATTGACAGACTTGGTATAAACTAGCTTTCTATGTTCTTCTTTGACACCCCAACAAGGCATCATCACAATGCTTTATGTATATGAGATGTTGGTTATTTAAGCTGATATGCCAATGCCTCAAAATGTTCCACATAACAACAGCATATTTTAAACATAACCAAGGATAGCAACAGCTGACTATCACTTGGAGAACCTAAACTGTTTTCAGCATCTCACTAGTACACACAAGGCCAGTTTCTATTAGTTACTAGGGTAACATGTATCGAAGTATTCAAATACCTTTCAAGGTTGAGAGGCTGCCTATTATCTCACTGTCATTGTCCTACCAATCAAAAACTTGTCCCTGTACAAAGGGAAATAATTGCTTGGATAGCATTTGAAATATTTTTTCATTGCTTTTTAAATTTTATGTTTCTTTTTTATTAGATCAATCATTACTTCTACATAAAGATTCCCTTTGGTTCCATCACCCATCACTCAGATGCTGCATATCATGTCTAATGTAGGTTCTGTAATGTGAATGGAAACAAAAATGTCAGATTTAGATCTCAGAGTCCATTTGCACAAATGCTAGATTCACAGCAGACCATCTGTTCTTCAGCTCTTCATGAGCACAGTTGACTAATGTGCCCATGATGAGAAAAAGCTACCCGTTTTCCAGCCATGTTGGTTGTTTCAGTGGCAGGTTGCCAGTTTCTATCATGACCACACATTCACTGCAAGTAGGGAATTGCCACGAGCTGAATCAAAAAGTGTCAACCACAAACCGAGCAACTGTAGGAAGGAGCCCTTACTATATTTTTTAAAAAATGCCTTGCCTTACCTTGAGGAATGTCTACACCCACATCATAAGAAAATAAAAAGAGCCCTGCTGGATCTGGCCAGGACCCATCTAGTCCATCATCTCACAATGGCCAACCAGATGCCTGTGAGACACCCATAAGCAGAATATGTGATTTTCCAAGTAACTAGTCTGCAGAGGCATACTGCGTCCAACAACTGAGAACACAGCCATTGTGGCTAGTAGCCATTGAAAGCCTTCTCCTCCTTGAATATTCTAATCCTCTTATAAAAGTTCTTCACTGGGTATCTGTGTCACCAGAAATAAGTCGAGTGGTGGCCAGTGGTGATCAGCTATGGCAGCTCAGTTATGGAATGTCCTCTCCAAAGAGTTATGCCTGCCTGGTACCTACTCCATTGTCCGTTTGGTGCCAGTTGAAAATCTTTCTATTCTCCCAGACTTTAACTGCTTTCCCCCCTTCATAATTTAAAGAAGGGCAGATTTGCTGTGTATTTTAACATATTGATTTAAAGCATTTTAGTGCCTTTTGTATTTGCATTTGTCTTACTGAATTTTGCTTTAATTTGAATTGTAAAACATTCTAGGATAGTATTATGAATGTTTACACGAAATACTACTAAGGAATAGATGCCCCAGCCTGCCAAGTCTAGCAATACAATTCCTGGGGTGCGGGGTTAGGTAGACTCTTGCAGATCCATAGCAGAGAAGTGCCCACTCACCTTACTTATTGAAGCAAGAATTGGCCTGCTATTTCCTGTGGAAACTTGCTGGGAATAACGTCCCTTACAGAAATTATGCCCATAGCTTCTAAGGAATGTTATTGGGAAAATGAGTATCTTTTAAAAGTGGTATTCAATTCCCAGCAACAAAAACAAAGATAGAGCCCGAATCAGCTACTCCTGGGAGAAACAGTTGGTGCAGCGTAAACACCACTCTTAATATGAAAATAAACTGGCATTTACCATAATGCTAGGTCTCGTTTTTCCAACAGTTAATCAAAATGAAATGAAAAACAATATTATAGACTAGTATCTTATGCGTCTGCTGCCATGCGGGATATCTTCAGGGGAAGAAAAGTCTAAGGAGTAAACCCTACACAAATATAGGGTGGAGTCCCTAAGACGGTTGGATGGTGTCTTGTACGCCTCCTTCCAGCAACTCCTGCAGCCAAGCTTGTGTCAAATGTATTGCTCTGCTTTCCTTTGGACCACATTGGCAAGGCCAAGAGGGATGGGTCTTGTAATATGGGCAGCCCAGGACCTCCATATATACTGCCAGGCTTGCGTCCCAGGAAGGTCACTTCAGTGCTGCTAACACAGTGGTTTGACTTCACCCCTGGAGGCACACTCCATTGCCCCACAACTGCATTTGGAAATTTGCATCGGTATATATGAATATGTACATCAGTGGGTGAATAACTGTGTCTAGCCCCCCCCCCCCCCGATGAAGGCAGTGTTTAAGTGACCACTTACACTGAGGTGACACCAATGCAGTTAGTGACAAAATTGTTCCCTCTGGGGCTATGCATCATGTAGCAGAGATTGGTATTTAAATAGATATAAGATACAACTGAAAACCAGTGTAAAGGTGAATAGTGAGATGGCAGGAGGGAGAGGGCTTTTTGTTACCTTACTACTTTAACAAAAAGACACAATCAATAAGCAGTTATTCCATAGTTCATAGATATCACTTATTGGCCACTCCTGATCATGAGAGGGAAAAGTACCCTTCAGTCTACACAAATTGCAATGACAATGACTGCTTTTGGGACATAGAGTGAAATTAACTTCTAGGTTATCCCCGTCAAGGGCCATTAAGTCCTGAACTATGAGGGACACTGTGAACAAGTCATATTTTAGCCTCCCCTGAGCACAAAGGAGGCAGGTTCTGCTCTGTCCCTCGAAACCCTGACCTTCACTGAAATTTATGTGGAAATGAAAAGGGGAAAAGAAGGCTGCAGCCCTGCCAAACTCTGATGATGTGACTCATTTTAATTATTGGTATTTGGAAATTAAATGGCCTAAGGCTTGTTTGGCAGTTTGTTTCAGGCAAAAGAATGATTTAAGCTGGCTCCAGCATTCTAGTACCTTTTTACAGCAGGTGTTGTGTGAGGCACTCATTTTTCTTTTTGCAGAATGTCCTTGTAAGCATAATAGCAATTAGGAAGGTAGGCCTTCGAATCAAGATCACCTCTTCTCTCTGACATTCCTCCTTGGGGCTACTTCATTACTTATAATTTTATCAACAAACTTCCCACCAGCCCATCTTTAAAAGTGGTTTTGAATAATAACACCATATGGCTCCTTTAAGAGCAGAGTGTCTAAGGGACTGCACCAATAATGCTGAATAATGAGCTAACTGAATTTCTTTTCCCATCAGCGCATTCTTCTCACCGCTCAGTATGCTCAGAATGTTCATTAGCAATGACAAAAAAGAGTGTTCACGTGATTTCGCATAGAAGAAGAGTTGGTATTAAATGAGGTTAAATTAAATTATCTCATTGTATATCCATGTTGTTCTCCTGGCTAAAGGTCTGATCTAGATTTGGTTAAATTTCAGATTTTAATCCTACCCCTTTTCAAAGGCCCTGCTCCTCTCATTACTTTCTATCTTCATCAAACCATAGTGTACAGTTACATCCAAACTGTGGTTTAAGCAGTCCCTCCAAACCAGGACTGAAAAACAGTTTGATTCCTGGTTTGCAGTCTTCATTTTGAGGGAATCACCTTGCTGGTTCAGACGTAAGAACATACCATGGTTTTAGTAAGGCAGAGGACTGTATTCAACCAAACAGTTGTGCAAGCGGAAGCCAGCACAACGATTCCCACAAGTGCAATAGAAATCCCCTCTCCTTCCCCATGCCATGTGGTTTACATTCACCACATTGTTTAAAAATGCTTAACTCATATATTAGACCCTACTATTCATTTGAGACTTGAACCCCTGACTGCAAGCTTTACAAATAATCTGGGGTTTTTGCTCTGCTCCCCCCCCATATGGATTCACTAAAGAATACTCTCTATTGCATTGCATTTCTTGCACTAAGATATCTTATGTTGATTGGCTGAGCTTGTGTGATGACATGGAATGTTCATAAACGTTTCAGTTGTTTAGGACCATGTTGTCAGAATGTTTGCAGTCCAATATCTATGAGGGAGGGAAAACTTATCCATTTCACTGGGACTTAAGCTCTACACATGTCATAGATGAAGGAGGGTGTTTATGGGGAAGCCTGTGGACAAGGAAGCTATAATAGGGAGCAAGACCACTAGGAAGCCCATAGACACTTAAGAAAGGTACAGAATAGGCAATTGATTGAGAAATGGGAACCTGAGGGAAGGGTGGAATGATGGACTATTATTTTTTTAAACATAGAAAATGTTAATTTATACTTTTATTTCTATTTATTTATAAGGAACTCTTCCAGAGAGGAATAGAGAGCAGTAGTGATGGGTGGAAAAGAGATGGATGAAGGGTATACCAGCCATCACTGAACAGAAACATCTTTGTGACACATTGCAAAACCCCTTTATTTGTACTATCTTTTGTAAGACTAGCAATTCAAATACCTTCTTGTCTGCCCCCTAGAAACTTGAGTGCCTAGAAATTAGAAATATTTAATAAACTCTGATATCTGGCACTTAAAATTCTGAACATACAGTAGCTTCTAAACAATTTATGCTGGTGGTGATGAATAAATTCAAATATTTCCCCAGCTACCTCATAAGCTTTCAGTGCTTGTAGTAAACAGGTAATCTCTTAGAAATATATTGGTTTTTCTTATATTTACCTTAAATCTGCTTCGTTTTCATGTTTGTTACTTACCACTAGTTAAATACACAAAATATTTTTTCTCTCAGAAACTAACAGTGTAATCCAATACAGTGGTACCTCTGGTTACGAACTTAATTTGTTCCGGAGGTCCGTTCTTAAACTGAAACTATTCTTATCCTGAGGCGCGCTTTTGCTAATGGGGCCTCCGGTGTGTGATTTCTGTTTGCATCCTGGGGCAAAGTTCGCAACCAGGAGCAACTACTTCCAGGTTAGCGGAGTTCGTAACCCGAAGCGTTCGTAACCAGAGGTACCACTGTACAGATATAATCAGAAATTATGTCCCATTGAGTTCAAGAGTATACATGCAGCCTTGGATTAAACAAGGACTGTACATGAATCAGTCTCAGAATTTTTGAGCAGGAAGAAAATTGACCTGGCCTTGAAATGCTGAATTATAAATTATAAAGACTAAACATATCTGAAGAGTTAGGTAATGTGCCCAAGTACTGTTGTGATCATTCTGAATTGCCACACTTTGGGTGAAAACAGATTTAACAAAGAAGGATAAATTCTGCAAAGTGGGAATTGTAAAAGCTAAGCTACTATTGTTTGTCACAATTGAAAAGCAGTATAATAAGTCTTACATACCACGAGGAATTATCTGCAGATTCTTCAAGAGTTTTAACTCTCCTACAGAATACTAGAGTTCCGAAGAATTTTCTAGTGGCCTTTATTTTTCTAAAAATGCTACTTATACCCTGTCAGAAATGTTTGAGCATGGCAGAAGGCTAAATGTTCACTGCATTCATCAAATGGATCATGAATGCTATCAGCTCCAATGGTACTGATTGTTAGGTGAAGGAGAGATGTTGACTTATATTAAGCCAAGCACCAAGCACACATTGTTAGGGTATTCACTCATCTCTTGAACCTATAGCAGGTCAATTGGTCTCATACTGTTGAGGGTGGAGCAGGGTTCTCAGGCCACAGAGAAGAGCCTAGACACAAAGGTTGTAACCATTTTATCTCTCTCCCCTCGCTTTCCCTTTAAAAACAGCATATTGTGAAATTACTGAAGGCCGCATACAGCATACTATTAGAATGGGAGATGAAAGATGAAGAGGTAAAATCAGTTATGATTAAATGGGCACAAGATGTAGGCCACAATATTATGATGGAAGATTGGGGGAAATTATGGAAAACTGATTTAAAATTTACAGATTGTTCCCTATTGAAGGAGAATTACATGAAGATGATGTACAGATGGTACACGACACCAGTGCAGTTAGGGAAAATGTACAAAACTAGTTCAAATATATGTTGGAAGTGTAAGGAAAAGGAAGGGACATTTTATCATATGTGGTGGGATTGTAATGTAATTAAAAAAATTTGGGAAATGATATACAACGAATTGAAGAAAATGTTCCATTTAACATTTGTTTAAAAACCTGAAGCATTTTTGTTAGGGATTGTAGGGAAAGATCTGCCAAAAAAGCTGGAAAACATCTTCATGTATGCGACAACAGCCACGAGAATTCTAATAGCACAAGGATGGAAGACTGAAGAAACCCCAACTAAAGAATCATGGCAAGAAAAATTGATGGACTATGCAGAACTGGCAAAACTGACATATAAGCTACGGGACAAGGATAACTGTGACTTTAAAGATGAATGGGAACCCTTTACAAAGTATCTGAAGATGCAACAAAGCGAACTCATTGGCTGGCTTGGAATAAACATTCACAAACTTTTTATTGATAATAATCAGCTAAATAGTTTGAGGATCTATACAACTTTGTAACATGCAGAAAACAGCATTCTCAGAGAAATCAAAGACTGGAACTGAGGGAAGCCGGGGGGTGGGGGTGGGTGGGTTTTGTGTGGGAGGGTGGGGGGAGGGAGGAAAAATGGGGGGGGAATAAGGATGATATGTTTCTGGATAATATGTTTTGTTTTAATTTTGAATAAAAATAAAAAAAATTAAAAATGGCATATCCAGCAAATCAAAGTAATATGCAAAGGTTCTGTCATGATTCTATCAATGCTGATGGATAAGGTACAGGAAATGAAATCGGATTAATTAACGGAGTTGAGTTCAATTTCAATTGAAAAATTAATCGCACTTTCCAATGGCAAAAGCTCCACAAACAAGGGGCAACGTGACAGAATGGAAATTAGTCCTCCTTGCAATCATTTAGATACCAGCTTTCCTAGTCATTGCAGTTATAAAGCAATGAAGTGCTAGCTGGGTGCATTTTCACTGGATTCCTCCCACAATCTGAAGGAAAGATGTTTGCACACACACACCCCAACTATACGTCCATCCATGCTCAGGTCAAGGGAGGTAATAATACTGCTTTGTTTTGCCTTGGTTCAACCACATCTGGAATACTGTGTCCAGTTCTTGGCACCACAATTTAAGAAGGATATTGATAAACTAGAACGGGTGCAGCGGAGGCTGGCCAAGATGATCAAGGGTCTGGAAGCCAAGTCTTATGAGGAATAGTTGAGGGAGTTGTGTATGTTTAGCCTGGGAAAGAGGAGACTGAGAGGAGATATGATGACCATCTTCAAATATCTAAAAAGCTGTCACATGAAATATGAAGCAAGCTTGTTTTCTTCTGCTCCAGAGAGTAGGGCATGTACTAATGGATTCAAGTTAAAAGAAATTAGATTCTGACTAAACATCAGGAAGAACTTTCTGGCAGTAAGAGCTGTTCAACCGTGGAACAGACTCTCCTAGAAGGTGGTGGACTCTCTTTCCTTGGAGGTTTTTAAGCAGAAGTTGGATGGCCATCGGCCCTGAATGCTTTCCTTGAGATTTCTGCATTGCAGGGGGTTGGACTAGATGACCCTTGGAGTCCCTTCCAATTCTACAATTCTAAATTTCTATTATTCTATCACACTGCTCCAAATAAAGACTCAGCTCTACACTCCACACAACAGGATGTAACAAAAGTCAGAATGAGATTATTTCTAGGAGAAACCAAAGGTGGAAACTACAGTGGAGAAGTGGGTGGGTGGAATCAGAAATGTTTAACCTTTTCTTAGCTGACTGCTTCTACATTCAAAATTGCCCCTCCCCCCCAAGCTGCCTGCTTCTCACACGTTTGTAAAAATAGTGTGAAGCATGGCTGACGGGGAGGGTTATTCGTAATGGAGAAGCATGAAAAGGTTAAGCATCCCTCCCCATTCACTGCCTCTTCTCTGCTCCAAATCTTCCTCCTGAACTTGCTTTTTCCTAGGGCAAGCTGCAATTGGGTTTTTGTTACATGTTTTGGATCATGCTGCTGGTAGTATATACCCAGTGTGCTTGCATAAAGTGCAGTTCTTGATAGCTGAATCCAAGGGGCACCTCCACAGTCTCACATCCCCCACCTGTGCCACCAGAAAAGAGTGGAGAAGAGGTTGCAGTGGTCTCTGGATTCCAGTAAGATCTCACAAGAGAGCTTGCAGGGCAGCAGCTGAAGAAGGAACAAAAAGGGTTTTCTCGTGTGTGTGTTTCTTTGTGGCTGATTAGCTGCTCTCCCTGTGCAAAGGTCAGAGGGGGCAGGGTTTCTGTTGAGGCAGGCGATTAGCTGTGGGAGGAGCTTATCAGAGCTTGCAGGGCAGCGGCGCGTGCCTAGCGGCGCGCGCAGTTTCATCCATCTTTTAGATTTAGGGGAGCTAGTCTCAAACGTTTGTTGGGGGAGACCTAGGTTTTTTTGGGGGGGAGTTATTTGTCCTGTCTTCACACTTCTTATGATGGAGGACCGCTGTAGCCACCCCCAACGACACGTTCTCAAAATGGAGGGTGAGGGAACAGCTGCAGTCGCCTGCGGTTCCTGCGCAATGTTTGCCATCTTGCCAAAGGTTGCAGGCAGCTTTACCTGCAGCAATTGCATGTTGATTGCCCTCTTAGAAGACAAAGTCCAGCAACTGGAGGAACGTGTAGCTACGCTTCAAAGAATTAGAGAGCTGGAGCTCTTCTTGGAAGCAACAGAGCACACAGTCTCCACCAAGGAGGAGACAGGGGACTCCCCTGAGAAGGAGGCTAGTTCACCAACACAGGAGCCAGATATATGGAGAAACGTGACTCAAAGAAGTAGGAGGCCCAGGGTTCGCTCTGATTGTTTAGAAATACACAATCGCTTTGAGGTCCTCTCCCCTAGCATGGAAGACGAAGAGCAGACTCCATTTGAGGATCTCTCCCTCATTACAGTCGATCAGGTATATGAAGATGAGCAGCAAAGTCAGTCCTCAGGGAATGTGCAGGCGACCTTGGAATGGACAGCTCACGGAAGAACCTTGACCAAACCTAAGAGGAGGCGTGTAGTGGTGATAGGGGATTCCCTACTGAGGGGAACAGAAGCAGTGATCTGTGGGCCTGACAAGATGTCTCGGGAAGTGTGCTGTCTCCCCGGGGCTAAGATCCAAGATGTAACTGAACGACTGCAAGGAATCATAAAACCCACTGACAAATACCCCTTCCTCTTGGTTCATGTGGGAACCAATGACACTGCAAGCAATAGCCTCCAGAAGATCAAAAGAGACTACGAGGCTCTGGGCAGGAAATTGAAGCAATTAAATGCACAAATTGTCATCTCGTCTGTCCTCCCAGTTGAACAACGTGGCCCAGGGAGAGAGGGAAAAATAGTGGAAGTGAACAGCTGGCTTCGCAAATGGTGTAAACAGGAACGGTTTGGATTCTTAGATCACGGACTGCATTTTCTTGAAGATGGACTTCTGGCAAGCGATGGGCTGCACCTCACAACGGTTGGGAGGAATGTTTTTGCCCAAAATCTCAGAAACCTCATCAGGAGGGCTTTAAACTGACTAATGTGGGGGAGGGAGACAGTGCTCCTGAAGGTAGGAGTCTATCAATTGATGAAGATGATCATCCAAATGTCATAGACCGAATGGAGCAAACAGCACGCAGACCTAGTAGTGGGAGGAAAAAATTCTTAAATAAGAGACACGGGGGAATGATGAATGGACTTCAATGTCTGTACACTAATGCGCAAAGCATGGGAAATAAACAAGATGAGCTTGAGCTCTTGGTACAGCAAACTAAATATGACATAATAGGCATCACTGAAACCTGGTGGGATAGGTCCCATGATTGGAATGTAATAATGGAGGGATACAATCTATTTCAGAGAAACAGACCAGACAAGAAAGGAGGAGGAGTGGCGTTATATGTCAGGGATGTGTATACCTGTGAAGAGATCCAAGATTTAGAACCTCAAAGCCAAAGTGAGAGCATTTGGGTCAAAATCAAGAGAGAGAAGAATAACAGTGACCTCATTGTGGGAGTTTACTATAGATCCCAAAGCCAAACGGAGGACATAGATGATGCCTTCCTGGAACAGATGGCCAAGCATGCAAAAGGAAGGGAGATAGTAATAATGGGGGACTTCAATTACCCGGATATTTGTTGAATGTCAAACTCAGCCAAGAGCATAAGGTCAAACAGATTCCTCACTGGCCTTGCAGACAACTTCATTGTCCAGAAAGTGGGAGAAGCAACAAGAGGAACAGCCATTTTAGATCTGGTCCTAACCAATGTTGATGACCTGGTTAGTGGGGTAGAAGTGGAAGGATCATTAGGCGTGAGTGATCATGCTCTTCTGAAGTTTACTATACAGCGGAAAGGAGCAGCCAAGCATACTAGGACTCAATTTCTTGACTTTAAGAAAGCTGACTTCATAAAACTTAGGGAAGTGCTGGGTGAGATCCCATGGACAGTAATACTAAAAGGAAATGGAGTTCATGATGGCTGGGAGTTTGTTAAGAAGGAGATAGTAAAAGCACAACTTCAGGCAATACCAATGAGACGGAAACATGGAAGGTGCCTAAAGAAGCCAGGGTGGCTATCTAAAGAACTTTTGACTGAGTTAAGATTAAAAAGGATGTGTACAAAAAATGGAAAAGGGGGGAAATCACCAAAGAGGAATTCAAACAAATAGCCAGCACGTGTAGACACAAAGTCAGAAAAGCTAAAGCACAGAATGAACTCAGGCTTGCTAGAGAGGTTAAAAGCAACAAAAAAGGCTTTTATGGGTATGTTCGTAGCAAAAGGAAGAACAAAGAAACAGTGGGGTCACTCAGAGGAGAAGATGGTGAAATGCAAACAGGGGACACAGAAAGGGCTGAACTCCTCAATGCCTTCTTTGCCTCAGTCTTCTCCGATAAAGAAAACAATGCCCCACCTGAAGAACTTGGAGCAAATGATTCAGCAGAGGAAACACAGCCCAGAATAACTAAGGAGATAGTACAAGAATACTTGGCTAGTTTAGATGTATTCAAGTCTCCAGGGCCAGATGAACTGCATCCAAGAGTATTAAAAGAACTGGCAGATGTGATTTCAGAACCACTGGCAGTCATCTTTGAGAATTCCTGGAGAACAGGCGAAGTCCCGGCAGACTGGAGGAGGGCAAATGTTGTCCCTATTTTCAAAAAGGGGAAAAGAGAGGACCCAAATAATTACCGCCCAGTCAGTCTGACATCAATACCAGGGAAGATTCTGGAGCAGATCATTAAGCAAACAGTCTGTGAGCACCTAGAAAGGAATGCTGTGATCACCAATAGTCAGCATGGATTTATGAAAAATAAGTCATGTCAGACTAACCTGACCTCGTTTTTTGACAGAATTACAAGCCTGATAGATGAAGGGAACGCAGTGGATGTAGCCTACCTTGATTTCAGCAAGGCATTTGACAAGGTGCCCCATGATATTCTTGTAAAGAAGCTGGTAAAATGCGGTCTTGACTATGCTACCACTCAGTGGATTTGTAACTGGCTGACTGACCGGACCCAAAGGGTGCTCATCAATGGTTCCTCTTCATCCTGGAGAAGAGTGACTAGTGGGGTGCCACAGGGTTCTGTCTTGGGCCCGGTCTTATTCAACATCTTTATCAACGACTTGAATGATGGACTCAAGGGCATCCTGATCAAATTTGCAGATGACACCAAACTGGGAGGGGTGGCTAACACCCCAGAGGACAGGATCACACTTCAAAACGACCTTGACAGATTAGAGAACTGGGCCAAAACAAACAAGATGAATTTTAACAGGGAGAAATGTAAAGTATTGCACCTGGGCAAAAAAATTAAAAAATGAGAGGCACAAATACAAGATGGGTGACACCTGGCTTGACAGCAGTACATGTGAAAAGGATCTAGGAGTCTTGGTTGACCACAAACTTGACATGAGCCAACAGTGTGACGCGGCAGCTAAAAAAGCCAATGCAATTCTGGGCTGCATCAATAGGAGTATAGCATCTAGATCAAGGGAAGTAATAGTGCCACTGTATTCTGCTCTGGTCAGACCTCACCTAGAGTACTGTGTCCAGTTCTGGGCACCACAGTTCAAGAAGGACACTGACAAACTGGAATGTGTCCAGAGGAGGGCAACCAAAATGGTCAAAGGCCTGGAAACGATGCCTTATGAGGAACGGCTAAGGGAGCTGGGCATGTTTAGCCTGGAGAAGAGGAGGTTAAGGGGTGATATGATAGCCATGTTCAAATATATAAAAGGATGTCACATAGAGGAGGGAGAAAGGTTGTTTTCTGCTGCTCCAGAGAAGTGGACACGGAGCAATGGTTCCAAACTACAAGAAAGAAGATTCCACCTAAACATTAGGAAGAACTTCCTGACAGTAAGAGCTGTTTGACAGTGGAATTTGCTGCCAAGGAGTGTGATGGAGTCTCCTTCTTTGGAGGTCTTTAAGCAGAGGCTTGACAACCATATGTCAGGAGTGCTCTGATGGTGTTTCCTGCTTGGCAGGGGGTTGGACTCAATGGCCCTTGTGGTCTCTTCCAACTCTATGATTCTATGATTCTATGATCCCTTCAAAACCATCTGACAGCCTCCAGAGGCCCTGCACAATCTTGCCACAGCCTTACGACTCTAGTAAACAAAGTTTCAGTGGGGATGGCAAGGTGGGGTGGTGGAGGCGGCAATTGCGCAAGGCGGCACCTTCCAGTTTTACCTTCAGGGGAGACACTGCTAGCTTTGACTCATTGTGCAGTGATTTGCAATAGGGTGGCATCTCAGCTATGGAATTCCCTTCCGTCAGACCAGTTTTGGAGCTCCTCCCGATCCGCTTTGGACATTTTGACAGTATGGTCAGTTGACACAAATTCAGAGGGGAAAAATGGGAGTGCATTCTAAGTGCACTCCCAAATATTTCCTTTCCTCCTTTGTAACCCAGATTGAACTCCATCTGGCCTGCAAAGGAAGACTTCTGCCGAAAGCAGCAACCCCCACTCTGGGCAGGGATTGGCGGCATTAGAATGATCTCAATGGGGAATTTAAACTGTTGATGCACAGGAACATTGTTCCTTTTCAGGTGCAGCTCAAGCTGTGCCTGCAAAGGGAGATCCTTTGTATCAAAGGAATTCTTTGATTTGAAGGAATAATCCAGAGTGCAATGTAAATGCATTCCTGGTTCTTCATTTGCACCAAAATACTAACGCCTTTTGAATTTGATGTATTCTTTTGATTGCTCTGCAGGAAAAGGTGGCTGTGATGTGCCCAAAGCAGCCTGGCAGGCCACTCTCTAAGGTCTACAGGGCAGAAGTTCCCTCTGCCAGCCAAGAGGTACACCACGTGCCATTGTTTTCACCCGGAGTTTTGTTGGGTGTCTGATATGCTTCGGCCAGTTGCTGCTGTATGTTCTGGTTTGATATTAATCTGGTTTTGATTGCTGTATTTTGTTTTTATCCGTTTTAATGTATAATCAGCTGTATTTGTTAGCTGCTGCCTAGCGGGACATCTTCAGGAGAATTAAAGGCTAAGGAACACACTCTACACAAATCTGGAGTGGAGTCCCTAAGGCAGTTGGATGGTGTCTTGTAGGTCTCATTCTGGCAACTCCCACAGCTAAGGTGGTGCCAAATGTATTCCTTTCCTTTGGACCACATTGGCAGGGCTGGGAGGGTGTGTATTGTCATCTGGGCAGCCCAGGACCTCCATGCACACTGCCAAGGCTTGTGCCCTGGAGAGGTCACTTAATGCAGCAAAAACAATGCAGGAAGCAGCAGTTATGAGTTACTAGTCTCTACAACCAAGCAGGCACAATGATTCTCGAGTGGGTTGACTTCTCCCCCCGAGGTGCACCCCATTGACTCTTGGAACAGATGGATGCCAGCAACAACAACAAACGCTGTATTCGTAGTTCACCATGATATCACACAAGGCATGGTAGGAATCACGTATGTGTGTGTGTGTGTGTGTGTGTGTAGTGAGAATTCCCTCTGTAGCTCTCAGCATTTGCTCCCAAAATACTACCACCAGCTTTAGGGTGCAAGACGTTATTAAACAATTGTCAAGATCTCCCATTCATTTCATCACCCCACTTCTGGAACATATAACATACAAAGGAGGTTGCAAAGTGGTTGCTTGCCTCCTTCGCACTCCCTTGAGTCCTTCTGACACAACTGCTTCATCATTGTTGCTTATGCCCTTGCTCCGCCAGCAATTGGCGTTAATTTTGTTCTAAGTACAGTTCATCTTCTATCTCTACCTTCGAGCCTTATAGGCAATCTATTGTAATTGTAGCTTTTATATCATCTTGAGGATGCCCTTCACCTTGGTTTTACCCATATTTCTTTGTTCATCTTGTTTTCCCATGTGATACCAACTTAATATCTTTCCAGCATTGCTCTGCAGTTCAAAGCTTGTGCTCTTTCTTATCTTTCAAAAAGGAGAAGAAAAAAGGGAAAGGAAAAAGGACGCTTAATCTGTCTCCAGTACAAGATCGACACATTCAGGTCCAGAATGCCTTCTTAAAACAAAGGACAGGAAATATATAACTATAGAAATATTGCCCCCCTATGAACTACACTACGAGTAGGCAACAGTTTATAGGCCACAAGCTGACTGCTTATTTAGAGTTTTCCTTGAAACTTCAGGTAACTTCCCAGGAAACTGTGGCCTTTGCTGCATTTTACTTTCTAGCTGGCTATTTCATTTTTTTACACTGGAAGGTAAAGGAAGTAAAACAGGGAGGAAATTGTGTGTGTGGCTGCTAGGAAACTGCAAGCATCTCCTGGTCTTCCCATCATAGGCTGCAATTCAGTCAGTCAATGTGTGTTTCTTCAATGGTTCCATTTCAACGGCATCCACTTCTGAAGGCAGAGAAAACTGCCTTATGCCAGGCCATACTATCTAGCACAGTACTGTCTACTTGGGCTGGTTACAGTTGAGGGCAGAGGAGGGAACTCAGGCAAATGTTTTTCAAAGAATCTGCTACCTCATTCTTTTAACAAGAGGTACAGTATTTGTAATTCAACCAGATACCTTTGGTACACAAAACACACCTGTATCACTTACTTGTGGCCCTTCCTTTCCCCATGTGGTGCACATCAGTGGTGCAACTGGCTCTAGGAAAAAAGTTAAGGAACCCTTCCAATTTTTGCCTGCATTTTCTTTTTGCATGCATACAGCGTTTCGCTAGAATATAGCCTGCAAGAAGACATAGAGACACACTTGTGTTATTGTGTAGAAGCAACACACACAGTTCTCAGCATTTGCTCCAATCCAGTAAAAAGTTACTTATAGACAGTGCTTTTTTCTTAAAAAATGTTTACAGGTACTCTCATTTTCTTACTCATATTGAAATACTGCCTCTTAATGAGGCCAAACTAGGATTCACAAAATGTTTAGGGGTATGCGTGTGTGTCCCCCCCCCCGAAAAAACAACAACACTGCTTATAGAAGCTGTGGCATCCAGGCCCTGCAATTCAAATTTGAACCCAGGACATCCATGTCCAAGTCCACTGTTCAACACACAGGACCAATTTAACTCCTTATCATTGCATTAAGTTCAAAGATTTACTCTTCCCATTGTTCACTTTGCCCCTCTCCCCCTCACTCCATATTACTTGTTAAGTCACAGTGTCAAGGAGGTCAGGGACAAAATCAAGGCCAGCTTATTTGCATTCACCAAATGTCACCACACAACCTTCCATTAAAAAGCAAGTGTTTTATATATAATAGTAGAACTTTGGTATAATATGAATACAGTCAACATCTTAACATGAGAAACAACAATTTATGTTTAAGATAAAAGGAGCCTAAGATCAAAGGAATGCATAATAGTTACAAATGTAAGAAAAGTGTTATAGTTTTCACCTTTGGGAGAACCTATGGCTGGCTAAGCAAGTGCATTGTGTAGTTGAAATGCAGCTGAACACAGTTCACATTTTTATCATATTATAGATAAGACATAGGCTACAGCCTTGACCAGATTATTTACAAGGAATGTGACAGAGAAGATTGAAGGGCCTGTCATCCTTGCACTGTATACTGCACATTGTCCTTCCATCAAGCTGAGATCTCATGAATGAATTCGTATTATGCAGTCTAAAGAGAAAAATATATTTGATTAGAATCAGCCGGCTAAAATTAGCCACTGAATTAAACAAGTCTATATAACACATTTGCCTTCATGAATCGAAAAGCCAAGCAACACACTTATGGAGTATGTTGGTATCACTGACACATACAACGAGACTTCTTTAATATATTATTATATATTATATTTAATATATAACACACTATATGCATATATAATGTACATATATACCAACCCATGATATGGCATTAACAGGTCCCATTAGACCCCAGGGTTGGACTACCTGAATTGGTCCCCTGATCCATTGTATTCTGTTTCTTATATCAGAGGTGGGAGAGACCTGGCAGCCTTTCGATGTTTCTAAAGTTCAGGATTGTATGTTAAACTTACGTAGATGTACCTGTCCATTCCACCAATGGTTGATAGTAAATGTGAAAGACAGGCCATGTCAAGACACACCTTTATTTCACAATTGCCAACACAGATGGAGAAGCTACATGCAATAATCAGCCTGTATCCAGAGAGGAGTAAGAATGTGAACTTTCATCTGAATACCTGCCCTGATTTTGTTATAGAAAGGCAGGGTATAAGTGCTAAAATTAATAACAAAGCACTGGGTGATCAGTCAATTCAGCATTGGATGATGGCACAGAATGATGTGCATCTGGATGTGCTGCACACATTCGTGTCTGCAGGTTGGCCCAGCCATGCAGCTTGACATCTACTACAAATTTATGAGCATGCAGGAATGTGGCTGCCCTTTTTTCCTTGGTAGCAACAGCAACATTCAAATGTTTTAAATATGTTCTTATTTTATATTTAATTGTATTATTTTAGCACTTCCGTGTTTTCCGCTGCAATGGGAGGAAGGGCAGGATAGAAATGTGACACACACACACACACACACACACACACACACACACACTATGTGGCAAGCTTTTAAGTTACCCAGAATTCTTCATCCTGCAAGATGTTTCACAAGTTAGGGGTAATTTTTTTAAAAGAATGTTTTTATACAAAAGCACTTAAAAAAAAAACCAACAGCAAAATATTGGCAGATGTTAGCATGTGGAAGGAGAACAAATATTGGCAGTCACACTGACTCCTGCTGTTTCATGTAGGAAGGATATGCTGAGCCTCCCCAAAACTGATTACATGGTGAAACTGAACCAGCTTACTTAATTGCTTTGTTTCCTGTTCAGCTCAGTGATCTGCATGCTATGACAGAAGTTTAAAAGATACTCACCTCACTGCCTCACTAGATAGTTGGGCACAATGAATCAGATGCTTAATTATGTGGCCAGCCTGGACAAGGATAGTCTCAACACTATATTACCACACTACGGAAGTAATGTAATTCAGGCTTCATTAACATTTATTTAAAAGGATAAGCCATTCTATATATTAGGTCCATAGTCAGTTGGCACCTTTTTGAACCTTTTTCCTGTCTACTTCTTCAACAACAGAAAGGTTGCCCCCAAATAATACAATTTGTACATTTAAACAATGACAGGAGATTTGCTTGAAGAGACATAGTCAGATTAATTGTTGTGACTATCAGAGTTGATTAGGTTGCAGAAGCAATTAGAAGTGTATTAAGTGAAGGAGCTGTTTTTCTGGACTGAAGCCAAACAATGCTAGGGGTTTAGTTGCTTGATGATTATTTTATGAATATAAAGGTCAGAGCTCTGGGTGTATTAATAATCCATGTTATTGTTGGTTTAGGGGAAAGTAATTTTCATAACAAATGTGCTCTGAATGCATTGCAACATTGCTATTGTAGAAAAGTAGACAGAAGTGGTGAACTTCAGCTGTGTCCCATCTTGATTTTCAACACCGTGCATACATTTGAAATTTACTCCCAACGTTATTGTATACGACACAGTGTCAGCGTCAGTAAATAAATGTTTAAGATAAGATGCTTGAGAGCAGCGTCAGTCTCTTTCTGCACTGCTGTGCTCACTCCCAGCAGTGAAATGTTCCAGGGACAAAATGCTTACCCAGGTTGGGAGGATATCACTAGTGACTAATGGCATTTTGAAATATTTATTTACAAATATATAGGTTGAACATACGTAGAAATGAACCTTAAACACACAAAGACACAGTCAAAGACACAATCTTATGTCAGATCTCCAAAGTAGTCAGCTCTCCTAGAAGACTTTTTTTTGGTCTTACTCAAAAAACTCCTAATTGCAGTCTGTCCCCCTTTGTTCCTTTTAAAAGACACACACTCAGAAGGATTGTGTGTCTGTTCCTTTGGTTCCTTCCCACAGATGCACACGTAGGGACTTAGACTGCATCATCCTTAACTGTGAACACCCTACAAAATTCTCTGTTCAGTTCTTACAATTCACTTCATTCCAGTGTGGTCATGTATAGAAAAAATAATCCAACAATTAGCTGTCATGAAGACACATCATCTCAGTGAATATCCTAGGCTGTTACCATTATTTGTGCAGTATAAGACTCTGGCCATGTGTTGCCTTAAGGCTGGGATCTGCAATGTGGTGCCTAGGTGTCAAATCATCACCAGAGACGCCTGCCATGGTGGCCACTAAGCTATCCCCCTGCCTCAAATGGTATATTTTTAAAAACCAACACAAACCCTCTCGGTGCTGTTCTTCTGGCCGCTTGCTGTTAACTTGCTAGAGAGCAGATGGGAAGAGGACACAAAAGAGGAGAGCCAGAGTCATGCAGGGAGGACAGGAAATGAGGTGGATGGTGCCTTAGAGAGGGACAGATGGGGCCATGGCCAGAGGGCAGAACTGGGGCAGGAAAAGTTTAAAAAAAAAAGTGCCATGAGGACTGAAATAAAAGAGGTTGAGGTCATGGGGGAGGAGAAGAGGTGGTGCTACAGGAGGTGTGTGTGTGAGAGAGGGGTTGGGTGGGGTGGGGGCAGGGAGGTTGTTAAGGGAATCAACTTGAAATAAAGATGAGGGAGTTAATTTAGATGTGATTCATTGGAATTAACTGGCTTGCTTTTTCAGTATTCTGTTGGGAAAAAATGATGGTTTTGCACTGTTGGGTTCACACCCCAGCTGTGCCTTGCACTCAGTTTCTTGGGCATGATACTAGTCCTTTGTGACTAGCCATGTCCCCTTGGCAGCCATTTGGTGCCCACAATTTAAAATGTCTCCACCAACCCTAAAAGGAGGTCTGAAAGCCACTGCTATGGGAGATATTATCATGGCATTAACAATAACATTCTGCATGTGGGAGGGCAGGAACTTTTATATATTCCTAAAGCCACAGATTAGGTGCTCAAGACTGTCTAATGTAGACTTGCTGAAAAATATCCAGCAGCTACCTTCCTCATATTTATAATGTCCTGGTCTTTTTGTGGAACAGCCCTTATGGCAAGCGGGCAAGGCAGGTTGGTTGCTGCAAACAAAAAGTCCCTGCAAGGTCTTTGAAATGGAATTTTTTTAGCAGTTTGGAAAGAAACAACTAAGCTCTTGACAAATAAGCACTTGCGCCAAAATAGTTTGGGCAGATTTAATAATAATAACCAATCCTTTCTAGCAACTTTGGAATACACTTCTTTTTGTTGTTGTTCACATCATTGGATACTTCCTGTTTTTGGCGTGTTTCCCTGAGGGTTGGTTGCTGCAGCACCAAGGAGAGCTCCTAACAAGGGTTGGTGAACCTTGTGCCTTTTGTGCGTTTGCTTCCTGTCATAGAATAACAGAGAGTTGGAAGGGACCCATAGGATGCCTGCAATGCACGAACATGCAGTTGGCCCATACGGGGATTAAACCCACAGCCTTGGCATTATTAGCACCACGCTCTAACCACCTCTCCTATTCTCCACCTGCTTTGTTGGAGAATTGAATAAGTCTTCTCCAACCTGGTGCCCACCTCCAGAACTTTTGGACTGCAACTGTTACCATTCCTGATCATTGGCTATGCTTGCTGGGGGGGAACATGATTACTTTAATTAACTTTGTGCTCATTAAAGTTGCAAGAGATACATAAATATGGAAACAATTAAATGAACAATCTTATAAAACACAATACAGTGGTACCTCGGGTTACAAACTTAATTTGTTACGGAGGTCTGTTCTTAACCTGAAACCATTCTTAACCTGAGGTACCACTTTAGCTAATGGGGCCTCCTGCTGCTGCTGCACGATTTCTCTTCTCATCCTAAGGTAAAGTTCTTAACCCGAGGTACTACTTCTGGGTTAGCGGAGTCTATAACCCGAAGTGTTTGTAACCCAAGGTACAACTGTAGTTTGTGGGAATATCATTTATGAGGACAGAATTTTGCAGAATTTCAGCTGCTGAATTAAATAGCAAAGTTTCCTGTGTTATTAGTACTAGTACAACTGTAGTTTGTGGGAATATCATTTATCGTGGAAAGCATGGCCTCCATGGGGCTGTCCCTGAATAAGTTTGGCCCAACTCATAGCCGTGGACATGCCTTAGACTTGGTGTTCACCTCTATGGATGTTGGTGATCTGACACTAACTAAAAGCGAAACAAAAGAAGTGCCATGGTCAGATCACTTCCTGGTGCAACTGGACTTCTCTGCAACCCTTCCCCTCTGCAGGGAGGTGGGACCGATTCGGATGGTCCGCCCCCGCCACTTAATGGATCCAATTGGCTTCCAGAGAGTGGTAGGGGATGCTTTATCCCAAGCTGATGGCCTTTCAGCTGATTCCCTGGTGGCACGCTGGAATGCGGAGTTAACCAGGGCTATTGACTGTCTGGCTCCGAAGCGCCCTCTCCGATTGCATGGAGCCCGGAGAGCCCCGTGGTTTTCCCCGGAGCTGAGGGTGATGAAACAATCGTTGAGACGGCTAGAGCGCTGGTGGCGGAAAACTCATTCTGAATCAGACCGGACACGGGTTAGAGCTCAACGTCGAGCCTACCAAGTGGCAATGGCGACGGCGAAGAGGGCCTTCTTCGCCGCCTCCATTGCATCTGCAGAAAACAGCAGCAGGAGACTTTTTCAAGTGGTTCGCAATCTATCGGAACCACCTGTACCACCGGGGCCTGGTAGGGACCCCAAGATCTCCTGCAATGCTTTTGCAAAGTTTTTTGCAGATAAAATCGCTCAGATTCAGAAGGAGGTAGACTCCACCGTGGGAGCAGGGCCAGGGCGGGAGAGTGCTAGAGTTCTGCCTGGTCCTGTTACATGGGATCAATTCCAATCTGTTACCTCCGAGGATGTGGACAGGCTGCTTGGACAAGTGAAACCGACCACCTGTCTCCTTGATCCTTGCCCATCCTGGCTGATAAAAGCAAGCCGGGAAGGGCTGGGCGATGGGCTCTGCGGGGTGGTGAATGCTTCCCTCTGTGAGGGAGCCTTCCCAGGCCCGCTGAAAGAGGCAGTCATTAAACCGCTTCTTAAAAAAACATCTTTAGACCCGGCCAATTTGGCCAACTATCGCCCAGTCTCAAATCTGCCATTCTTGGGCAAGGTGATTGAGCGGGTGGTTGCTGAACAACTCCAAGCACGCCTGGAGGAAACGGACCATTTGGATCCCTTCCAATCAGGATTCAGGCCTCACCATGGGACTGAAACTGCCTTGGTCGCGCTGGTTAATGATCTCCGGCGGGCTGGGACAAAGGTGAGAGCTGTTTCCTAGTTCTGCTGGATCTCTCAGCGGCCTTTGACACCATCGACCATAACATCCTTCTGGACCGTCTAGAGGGGCTGGGAGCTGGGGGCACTGTCACACAGTGGTTCCGCTCCTTCCTCCTGGGCCGTGTCCAGAAAGTGGTGGTGGGGGATGAGTGTTCAGACCCCTGGGCTCTCACTTGTGGGGTGCCTCAGGGTTCTGTCCTCTCCCCCATGCTTTTTAATATCTATATGAAGCCGCTGGGAGAGATCATCAGGGGGTTTGGACTGGGTGTTCATCAGTATGCAGATGACACCCAGCTCTACCTCTCCTTTAAATCAGAACCAGTGAAGGCGGTGAAGGTCCTGTGTGAGTGCCTGGACGCGGTTGGAGGATGGATGGCGGCTAACAGATTGAGGTTGAATCCTGACAAGACAGAAGTACTGTTTTGGGGGGACAGGGAGCGGGTTGGTGTGGGGGATTCCCTGGTCTTGAATGGGGTAACTGTGCCCCTGAAGGACCAGGTGCGCAGCCTGGGAATCATTTTGGACTCACAGCTGTCCATGGAGGCGCAGGTTAACTCTGTGTCCAGGGCAGCTGTCTACCAGCTCCACCTGGTACGCAGGCTAAGACCCTACCTGCCTGCGAACTGTCTCGCCAGAGTGGTGCATGCTCTAGTTATCTCACGCTTGGACTACTGCAACGCGCTCTACGTGGGGCTACCTTTGAAGGTGACCCGGAAACTGCAATTAATCCAGAATGCGGCAGCTAGACTGGTGACTGGGAGTGGCCGCCGGGACCACATAACACCGGTTCTGAGAGATCTGCATTGGCTCCCAGTACGTTTCCTAGCACGATTCAAAGTGTTGGTGCTGACCTTTAAAGCCCTAAACGGCCTCGGTCCTGTATACCTGAAGGAGCGTCTCCACCCCCATCGTTCAGCCCGGACACTGAGATCCAGCGCCGAGGGCCTTCTGGCGGTTCCCTCATTGCGAGAAGTGAGGCTACAGGGAACCAGACAGAGGGCCTTCTCGGTAGTGGCGCCCGCCCTGTGGAACGCCCTCCCATCAGATGTCAAAGAGATAAATAATTACCTGACATTCAGAAGACATCTTAAGGCAGCCCTGTTCAGGGAAGTTTTTAATATGTAACGCTGTACTGTTTTTAACACTGATTGGGAGCCGCCCAGAGTGGCTGGGGAAACTCAGCCAGATGGGCGGGGTATAAATAATAAATTATTATTATTATTATTATTATTATTATTATTATGAGGACAGAATTTTGCAGAATTTCAGCTGCTGAATTAAATAGCACAGTTTCCTACAGTCTGATGATTCTGGATGCACTATTATTTCTCTGTTAGAGAAATTAAAATGTATGAAATGAGAACATTAGAATACATAATGAATTTTCCACATTTTCCACAGTGGTACTTCCAGTATCAAAATAAAAGATTGGGGAACTTTTATCATACAAACAACTGACTGCCTAAGACAAATGAATAGCAAAGTTACTGCACAGTTCTGAGGATCACAACATTTTCTTGATTGTATTCTGGATAAAAATAATATAGCTCAGGTGAGGGATGGAATATCTGAATGTCTTCTTTCAAAACCTATTTAACAGGAGAATTGCTAGCAGGTTTCCCGCAGGCATCTGGTTGGCTGCTATGAGAACAGGATACTGGACTAGATGGGCTACTGGCCTGATCCAGCAGGATCTTCTTATGTAGGGTAAGGTCATCATGTACATGGATGATTATTTAATCTATCAAATTCTGGATTTTTGTGCAAGATCAATTGGTGCCTGGAGGTGCTTAACAGTTTAAATAGGTTTATGCTATGACAGAAAAATACAAACCAAGGCAAGAAGAGATAAGAAAAATGTGGTAAGCTTTTTAATTAGTATTCCTTTAAAAAAAATACTACTATGCAGGGGTGTAGGAGTAGTTGAGAGATTACAGATTCAGCCACACAGACTGGATGACTCTGAACCCTCTGATAAAATTAGAAAAGATACTTTCATTTCCCAAGTCAACATCACATAGAAGTCAGAGAAAACCCAAAACCGATGGTGTAAACATATTTGCTCAGTTTTCCCTCCTAGCCAGAAAGGAAACTATAGGAAGCAATAAGTGCTTTGCATTCATTTTTCTTCGTAATCTGATTAGTAAACACAAAAATCTCATTTTTATCTTTTCCTTAATCCCACCACAATGATAAGCAGGGCACTGCAATTAATTAAGAACTGTGGCAAAGCTTCAGTCAGGGAAAACGAGCCATGTATAATTTGTGTTGAAATCAAGGGAAGAAATTAATTGAAACAATTGTTGTGCAGCTTGTTGTAATCAGTGCTTTTTTCTGGGGATACTCAAGGGTATGCAGTACCAACATCTTTTTTTCTAGAAGAAAAGCACTGGTTAAAAGTGTGGCACTTATTGTAACAACTTCATGGTGAGTGCTGGCACTTTTTCCCCACAAGAAAAACACTGGTTGTAATGAAAAGAAGATGCCGCAGGATTCTTAGAGTCTCCCTCCCCTCACAGTAGATCCATTCTGATCTCTCAAATTATATAATTATGAGGGATGTACTGCTCCAGTGCAGGCTGATCCTATGCACTTTTACTCTGATCCTATGCACTTTTACACTGGGCTTAAAGGTAAAGGACACCTGACAGTTAAGTCCAGTCGTGAACGACTCGGGGGTTGCTCATCTCACTTTACTGGCCAAGAGAGCCAGTGTACAGCTTCCGGGTCATGTGGCCAGCATGACTAAGCCGCTTCTAGCGAACCAGAGCAGCGCACGGAAACGCTGTTTACCTTCCCACAGGAGTGGTACCTATTTATCTACTTACACTTTGACGTGCTTTCGAACTGCTAGGTTGGCAGGAGCAGGGACTGAGCAATGGGAGCTCACTCCGTCGCGGGGATTTGAACCGCCGACCTTCTGATCAGCAAGTCCTAGGCTCCCACAGTGCCAACCGCGTCCCCAATTACTACATTAGGTGTATTAATTTCAGTGGGTCTCTTCTGAGTAAATTTTAGTTGAATACCATCCTAAGAGTTACATCTGTTGCTCTACACATTTTTGCCACTGGCCCTGCCTTTTGTTCTGGCTCTAGTGGCATGTGGACTCTGGAAGCTTACTCACAAGTTGAAAAATGTCCTGGCTCCCTGGCTCCCCTTGGACAGTGGAACCGCAGGGGATGCGAGACTCTCATTCTCCCTGCTTCTGCTGAGGTGATGGCTAAAGCTGTCTTCTGAAGCTGCTATTCATAGCAGGAAGGAATCCCCCAGTTGATGCTTCAGGGAAGTGATTTTCAACAGAGCCACAGAGGAGGCAAAAGGGTGAAATTCTCTCTTTCCCATCTCCTACAGTCCTACTGCTACTTGGGCCGCTCTGTAGCTTTTTGTTTTTTTAAAACAGCATGTTCATAGCATTCATGTCAACATATGTTAAAATGCATTCATGCAATCAATGCCCCACCTAGTTTGGCCTTTAGTCTTTAGGTCCTTGAAGAGATGTTATTCACCATTTTTGCATGTCACGATGTTGCAACATTACAAACTTGCAAGCTTGCCAGATCAAATGGTCTCCCCTTCCGTCCCCCTGCATGGTGTTCTGGGGGTTCTCCCAAGCTTCTGAGCCAATTTAGGGGGGCACAGGAGGGAGGAGAGAGGGGAGAAAACACCACTGCAAAAGCAATAGGTCTTGGGCAGTGCTTCCGTAAACAGGGTATGTTATGTGAATCCCAGCCTCAATCTTGCATGCTTTCTCTCTCCCACCCCTCCCCTTTAATGCACCTCTTTGAGCACTTCAACAGCTTTTATTTTCAGTTTCCCTTAAAGTTGGCTTGTGTTGTCCACCCCAGGAATCATAGCTCCTTTCTACTGTGCATGTCTTGTGAAACCATGGATTAGCATGATGTTCAAACAGAACTGCAGTGTTTCTCTTTCAATAGGCTTCTGAAAAGGCTGAATGGGGATTTCAATTCTGCTGTTTAAACCACGACTATGCTGCTAGTGCAGCTGTTACACGCACTCATCATTTTCCAATAGTGTTGAATACTGTACTTGAAGAACTGAGCTACCGAGTGTATGAATCACAGTATCCTTAACCAACTTGCTATATGAAGCCAAGTAAGCTGAAGGAGTGCCGACTTTTCTCTACATCTTCACTGGTAAAACAAGTTTAACCCTTTCTCTCGCCTGGGTCCTTATAGTAATTTGGATAAATAAACTAGGGCATGCACCCTGACTCAATAGATAAGCCTTTCAAGTATGATACACTAGAAAAAGATAATGAATCCATGTAACACTTATGTAGATGTGTAGTGATTAGACCAGCATTCCTCAACCTGGTGTCTTCCAGATGTTTTGTTTGGACTATAGCTCCCATCAGGCCAAGGGTGTCAGATAGGAATAGGGTTCAAATCCTTACACAATCACAAAGCTTATTTGTTGACTTAAGCCGCCCTCTCTCTCAGTCTAACCTATGATATTGACACAGATTTGTTTTGAGGATAAAAAGAAGAAACATGTACGGCTACCTAAGCTTTGTGGAGGAAGGGTATATAAAATGTAATAAATAACTAGAGTAAATGAATCTATCTCAAGCTAATTTATGATATGTTGTCATCAAAGTTTTGTTCTTAGCATGCTAGGAAAACAGTTATATTATACACGTTCAAAGAAAATATTACACTATTGCTGCCAGATAGTTTGCTTTAAAAAAAAGAAAAGATTTTTTGTCATTTCCTTCTACACATGGGAAATAAAAAAAGAAATACTGAATTTAAGGTCACCAACAGCAGACACCACCTGATGTTACAGCCATACTAATTTACTATCAGACTGGAAGCATCAGCTTTGTATGACCTTCATCAAAAATACACCCTAGAGGGTTTATTGACATTATATATGTGAGTAACAGAATGGGGGACAGGTGACTCTTGAAGGAAATTTCTGCTGGCAGAGGTATTTTATCTAATAGTTTATGTGCAACTCATTGAACGATAAGAATATGCAGTTCACTGTGTGGCAGAATAAAACAGCTATTTTTGATTAGGAAGCAGACAAGCTAAAATTAGTTCATTATTTACTCATTGAAAGAAAATCAATTGCTAGAGCATAATCCTGTTAACAAAACCAGTCTGGCCTCAAGGCATATCAGCAGCATGAACTATTACAACACTAAATAAACAAGGGCACAGACCTTGAAATGATATAGGCACCAACCATTTCCTTGTTTCTGTGAAGGTTATAATCCGGCTGTGTAGAAAATGTATCTCAAGTTTAAACACCTTTGAGGATGCCTAGCATAAATGTGGACGTGTTCAAGAATGAGAATACAGAAGACAAAATGGCTGTTGGGACAGAACAGGGAATTTATCTGAAGTTTTTGAAAACAGTATAGTTGGGTACTTCCCATTCACTTGTGTGCATGTATATATGTGTGCATATACACACACTTAAAACCCCTGGGTTTATTCATCTACATGTGTACAGATGTACCATTAGCAAGTGTGCCATTAGAAACCTCAAACCTTCACTTTCTGCTCTTCTTGAGCAGCAGAAGCACCCATACAAAACAACAACAACAACAACAACAACAGAGAGAGAAAATCCATTTTAATGAGGAGGAGGAGCAGACTAACAATCCCTATAAAGCACTGAAGAAAACAAAGGTCTCAAACATTTATTTAATAATTTAAAATGTTTTTATTCTACTCTTCACTCAAAGAAATGCTTCCATAGCAGCTAGCAAATGTCAGTGATAACACAGTCCCTGTCCTCAGGTTTACAATCTAAAAGACACAACAAAAAAGGAAAAAGGATTGGGAGGGATGACAGGGCTGGAATGGCTGCTGTTCTAACCCTACTAACCTGAGAGTAAGCCTCACTGAATTCAGTAAGACTTAGGTTTGAACAGAAATGGCACTGTTCCTTGTTTATGGGATTCTTGTAATAACCAGCTGGAACTGAAAAAAGAGGAGGCAGCCCATCTTTCAGCAGATGTTTTTGTTGTTTTTGTTACCTATTGTGTAGTAGCAATACAGACATTAGATGTTAGAAAGCCCCAGTGAGCACAGTATGATCCTGAGTTTTCCCATAACAAGAGTGATCTGTGTCTTTATAGACATACTGTTAAAACCCAATTACCTAAAATTGCATTTGTCCCAAATGAGGTCATGTCCCTCTTCAAATATATCAAGGATTTTAAACTTCCTCAATAATCTAAATTCTCATTTTGCCTGCATTCCCATTACATTAGGATAATTGAAGTTTGTCTGTAATGCATTAAACTAATCAAAACCAATCTTTTTAAAACTACCGAAGACTTAAAGTCATGTACAAATGTTTACTTGGTGTATGCAGTCTCCAACTCCTCCGAAAATGCCAGCACCGTCATGAAAACCCTTAAGCCATGAAAGCTTCTCGCTTTCTCATGCAGAGTCCCAAATTCTTATCTTTGTTGAAGTACGCTAACCAGAAATGACTTCATGTTGGAAGAAGTGGGAGGAAGAGAGAACTGCCAGCTGAGACTGACATCTCATCCTCCTCTGCTTATTGTGCTGCTACTCCTAGGAATCAGAAAAGGCAGGGTGGGGGAAAGAGAGAACAGTCTTGTGCTGGGTCCGAAGGAGGGAGCCAGGCCAGCTGGCTGGTAGAATAAAAGCAGCAGTAGCAGAAAGAGAAGAAGGAAGGAGGAGCCACTACAACCACCATCGTCCCTGCCATGGGTGGCTGTGACTCTCAAGCCTGGCAGGCTTGCACCCACCCACCCAGCCAGCCATGCCAAATAAAAACAAGTGGTGCTGTGCCAAAAAAAATCTGCATTTTTTCAACTTCTGCCTATTAATTAATGAAAAAAAGAAATTGCATTCATAATGGCTCAAAGGTGAGAGGTAAAATTTAGAATAAATTGTGATGGGTGCTGTGCAGGGTTTTTTTTTTTGATGTGCATACCTTATTTCCAAGGCGCCTGAGGAGTGTTTGCGAGGATCCTTTCTTTTATTCTACTTGTCATCTCAATCAGCTCAAAGCCACACACAAATTGAAATTCTGAAGTAATTCTCAAGTGCCCTGAGAAGGAGCAGTAAAATGGAATCTTGTCTAAAAGAGGAATACAGGTTCAAGAACCTAGAGGGCAGATTTCGGCACAGCAATTATCAGCACGGTAACTACAACTGCATCAGTAAAGTGCAGCTCCAGAAGACAATAGGCTACCAGCGAGACAAAATCTAAAACTCTCATAGGCCTTATTTCCACATGCATGTACAGTACTTGAATATCATATACTTGATGGCTTGCAGCTGAATGGGTATGACTCAGTTTTTGTGGACTGATGTCCAAAGGGGCGTACGTCAAAATAGAAAACTTGCAGAATTATTTATCTCAGTGAAGTATATTCAGATTGGTAGAGGCTCTTCAAGGTCTCAGAAAGAGGTCTTTCTCATCACATGCTACTTGATCTGAACTATCGTCCTTCCTTGTGGTTGGCTTGATCAAGCACACAAACACATCATTGCTTGATTTTGTAGGTAATGAACATGTATGTATGAAGTGTCAGAGAAACCACAAAAACAGTTTTACAACAGCTTTGAAGTAAAGGCATTGTGATACAAATTGGCCTTCATGGAGTTAAACAAGCAGAATGTTTGAGTCATTTTAAAACCTAGCATTATTCTTCACCTTCTAAACAAGGACACCAAATTCAGCACAATGATTTTTTTTAAATAATTCAAGAACAAAATAGGTCAATGTCAAGATTTTTTCCTCGTATAACAGCAGAACAAATCATTTTTAATTCACTAGGAAAGGTAATCTTTGATTACCTAAATATTTCAGCAAAGCAAGCAGGTGCTGGGGACAACAGAGTAGGGTTTTGTTTTTTGCTTTTTAAATGTATTCAGTTTTAACACTTTCTTAACATTTAACATTTTCACACAGGTTTCTGAACTAAACAAACATCACCTATGGATCCAGAACAACAAGCTGCAAGAGATGATGTGCACATATAATTACAAATAATCTTACATTAGTTTCTATATTATAGTATCCAAATCTCCTTTTGCAATGCTGTCAGGGAATCCTATTTATGTGTTTACAAGATGTGAGATATAAAGTCCCACCATGTTGCAAAAAATGTTCCAGGGTTTCCTTTCCTCCGGATATACAAGGTGGTGGTGGTGGGTAAGTTCAGCAATTACTAACATCCACATGTTTTTTATTCCACAGAGACAGCTGTAAGATTTTTAAAATGTTGTCCATTGTTGTCCTTTGGATATTCTGGCTGCTGCCAGCATCTTGGTCATGAGTTCTTCAGAGTGGAATTGAATCATAGCATCACCTCATACGTTCGACAACAGTATAGTTTTATTGTTTGTCTCCTGAATATTTTAAGCAGAGGCTGCTTTATTATTTACTTTTTTAACCAGATAAAGAGCACCAAAGTAATTAGTTCTTTCAGTCTGCCTAGTATAGTTCTGGGAACACTAGTTTTCCATGTCTAATAAAAAAAGACTGCCCCAAGAGAATTCACTGTAACATTATGTGGTTACTAATTTCTTACCTATTCTAGGTGAGATCCAATGTAGTAAAAGTGGGTGTCCACTTAGGATATGGCACTTCTTGCTCTCTTCCCCCTCGGAGCCTTTCGAGTGCCCTTCAAAATTTGCTCTGGAGGTTTGGGGGACCACCTGGAACAGATTTTGGAGCTGCATGGGGGCTAGAGAGCAGAGCAGAGAAACTGTAAGTTCTGTAATGTAGGCAGATTTCCTATGTGCAAGCAGGCAGATATCGTTCGATCACACACACAAATATCAGTCCTGTTGAGAGAACCCCACAGGATTGCCCTTCTCTGAACTACTTCTGGGACCCTTTCTGCACTTTAATCTTCCTGCTCAAGTCAAGTGAAGCCTGAGAGATGTGGGATAGAAATTATTAGGGTGTGCTTTGGAGCCTCATGGCTGCACTGGATTGGTAAACTGATGTGAGAATGTATCCATTCTTAGAAATACATTTTTATGCTTTTTGCTTCTTTAATATCTCTGTGCCAGTTATGTATTAAAAACTATACTCCAGATAAATTGTTGGTTAATGTGCTGAAACAGTATCTTGTTCTCATAATTTAGAGCTATAAATGCACCTCTATTCACCTTTCCTGCCCCGATAGCTCACATGTGTGCCTCTCAGCATAAATACTTTATTATCCAAGGACAATTATAAAAGCTGGCATGAGAGGGTGAACTCTTGGGAAAGGAGAGATTAAAAAGCTCCCTTACGGATCCTTATTAGAGCAACAATTGGAGCAGTGATGCAGAAGTTTACAAGCCTCAGCAAGGAGCAACACAAACTAATTAGAACAGAAATAAATGACATTATGCATGGCCCACTAAGTGTGTGTGGACATAAAACTAAACAGTGACCTAGGTGTAATAAGAGTTTATTTGCTACATTACATTCCTATTATTGCAGAGCTGATTCTTCCATGAGTGATCATTGTTTGGATGCTCCTGCTGCACATAAAGGTTAAAGAAGCAGCTATTATTTTCTAAAACTACAGGTAGTGCAATAACTTGGGCAGCTAAAGCATGTTCTTATGTAATCATATATAAATTTGATTATTATTTTTTTTAAAAAGAACTCTCTCAAAAAAACACACACACAAACGGAAGTTCAACCTTTCATAAGGCTGGTGTAACATTAAAGAGCAAATGTGTCTGAGCTTTGTGTCTCAGCTGTAATCTTCTGTGTCCTTGGTTCAGTGATGAGCTCCAATCTGCTAGCCTCAGCTCCTGATCAGTATTCTGTGTATTATTATCTATACACAGTTAGGGCTCTTTTGTGTGACACCACTCACTGGTATAGAGTATTGATATAGAGTACTGGCACTGCTTGTTTTTGCTGTCCACGGCAGCCATTTTATGCTGGCACACACGGCACTTTATGCTGGCACACAGGAGAACTGGCACCTCATTTTTTTTTACCTAGAAAGCACTGTTGCTCTGAGTGGTGTGAGATTCCAGGAGTTCCAGGCTCTTCCAGGGTTTGTGTTTCATGTTAAATCACGCACAGCAGAGACTGTGGTGTCTTTATGATACACGGTTTATTTACACATATATACAACCTGAGCATATGATGGAGAGGTTCACAACATTAACACCCCAAGAAGGTCCTGCTTCTCCCATAGACACAGCCTTGGATTCCAGTAGAAATCAGGCTTGGCTATCTGCCTTTCCAGCCCAGTATATTACAGGATAGTATCAAAAAATAAATATATTTGCAAAGTATAAGTAGATATCTTTTCAAAATGCTGTGTTCTATGTTATAAATCAAGCACTGCTAGGAGTTGTTCCTTTTTGTTTTCCAGTGTATTTCTTATCAATAAAAATTTGGTGTGGCATAAGCCAATTTTTATTCAGAAAGTGTGGATCAGAGAAAAAGGTTTGAGAACCATTGCTTTAGTTGCTCATTCATTGTTGGTCCAAATCAAATAAAAAAGCAAGGACATGTTTTTAAATATTATCTGTTTTTAAATATATTAAAACTAGTATGGAAGAACCAGTGACATAATCTCTAAGTTACAGTATATCTAGTGTAAATTAACAGTGCAATTCTATATGTATTTACTCAGAATTAAACCTCATTCAGTTCAACTGGACTTGCTCTCAGATGTATATACAATTGCAGCCTAAATTTCCACGGTAAAATATTTCTTGGAATTATGATTTCAGTTCTGCGGGTGGCTTTGAACAGCATATAGCAAGGCTTTGAATGTTATGGGAAATAACCATTTACACTTGGCAATGACAAAACATTTAAGGAAAAACCAGTAATCTCTCTCTTTCTCTTAATAGAGTTTTATGCAATTCTAAGCAGACAAAAGACAGGTCAAACCTTTTGTTCTACTAAAATACATGCAAAGTTGGGTTCCCTCTAATGCCAAAAAATAGACATCTGAGCACTACTTTATCACCATAAAACAACCTGGCCATGTTTGATCCAGTTTAGTATTTGAACTTCCCTATGTTGAAATTTACCTTTTGCTTATTTCTTGAGACTACAAAAGCATGTTTTATAAGCAAAGGCAAGAAATCTGAAGTATTTTTAACCTAAATTAGATAAGAATGTCTAATCTACTGTAGACTTTGTAAATGGCCTTGGTGATTTTAATGAAGGTTCTCTTGGGAGAAGGAAAAGGAAATCCCTAATAAATTGTGCTGTGCATAGTGAAGATAGCAGATAGTACTGAGACGCTAGTCAGCTGTTACATGTCAAAATGTACTGCCCTTCTGTTTATTATAAAACTGCTGTCACTGACCACTTTAGTACTTTCTCACACATTTAATGGAAGCAGGGGCTGTTTAAGAAAGTTGCTAGATTGTTGGTCAGTTGCATTTGAGTGATGACAGAATTTCTTCCTATGAGGTGAAGGACAAAAGAAAGATTTGCTTATATCAAGAATGCTGCAGACTGATGAATATGCTGAAATGGCATGCAACGTGCTTGAAATCCAAAAGCCAAGTTCAGGAACAAACATCTTCAAAGAATAATGGTTCATGGGAATAAAATGGAACAAGAGTTCTCATGATGTGATATCTTCCTAAGGAGGTGGGATAATTGCCAGGGGAGCAGCTAACTCCCTCTGGTCCTTCTTTCTATTGGTAATAGCCCTGACCTGTAGCCCACTAATACCACAATAAGAAAAAGTAGGCTCTGTGTGTTTCCACAACTGATGCATAGATTAGAAGTGTCTGAACCAAATTTTCTAATGTTGTGTAGAATTTTATTGTCCTAAGATTTAGGGAACGTAGTTTGTGTAACATTTAGTGGGGGAAAATGTTATCTACTAAATCATGTTTGCTTTGTCTTAACTGGAAAGATAAAGCAAAATTATTTTGAGGTGGGGATTTGACTAGGCTTGGCTTTCACTTGGTGGGCACCTACCTAGTTGGGGAGCAGATAAGGGTAGCCAGGATGCTTAGGAACTTAAGAATCAATGGCCTCTGTTACAAAGTCCATTTCTGGTCTCACTACAGTGGAGCAGTACTAGAAAACAGCAATGACAAGATACCTTTCCACCATCATACTGAGATTGCTTCTGGTGACCTCTCTCTCAGTCCATCTTCAAAGAAAGGGAGGCCTACAGTATCCTATGGTCTCTCAGCTACAGCCCTTCCCATTAAGCATCAGATTGTCTCCTAAATATATGCAGTAAAATTAATAAGTTAAAAGCCCTTCCATAATTGCTATTTCTTATTTAGATTATTCCATATAATGAGAATGTAGACAATAATTCCTTCCTACATGCTTACTCCATAGTTACCTATGGCTCATCAGCGTAGCTTCAAATCATTCACTCAATTTCCTGAAGTTACACAAAGAACTGGAGGCTTGGATAATATTCAGATTTCCCTATTGTCATCAGCTAGCTTTCAGCTGAAAACACCCTTTGCTTCAATGGTGATGCTGAAATATAACATCACAATGGACACTCGCTGTCTTCTCAGCCTTCTTACTTCCATTTGTTTAACCAATGCTTTTTGAGAAAGGCATTATACTTGGTATTAAGGTAGATGTTTGGGATGTGTTCAACTAAATTATGGTAGGTGATACAATTTAAGATTTGTAAGTCCAAAGTAAAACATTTGCTTTTTGGAAAAGGAATAAAATCTACTGGATGAAGTAACATATTTATTCCAAACTAAAAATCGATACTGCTAAGTACCCAAGGTGAAAAGAATACAATTAACACAAGTGAGAAATTAGAAGGAGGTTATGTGATTCCATTATGTTAAATCAACTTTTCATTTAAAGAACAAAACAATACCACATTTAGAGATAAGAGATAAAGACGAACACAGTATAGTTAACATTTATCATGGTCGTTAGATAATAGTGCCAAAAGATGCAGATCAGCAGGGCCAGCCTAATAGGTTTTGGCACCTGAGATGAACCATAAAATGGCACCCCCTCCCTGCCAGGAAAGAAGGGGTAAGTGTAGATCTGCATCAGGAACAAGGGGGAAGTAATAAAGATCTGCATCAGGATCTGCTGCCCCTGTGGATCCTGCCACCCGAGGTGGTCGCCTCACTTTGCCTCATGGGTGGGCCAGCCCTGTAGATCTTTACCTGTTAATTTATTCATCAGTTGTTGCAATGAAAATGTTTCTTTACAGGACACACTGAAGATCTTGTATGGTATGACTCTAAAACTGCAATCCAATATACACTAGACTGGCTTACTTCTGTGGAGGCCTATATAATCTGCACTGTAACTGTCTAAAGCCAAGCATAAGATCCTGCTCTAGGCTTGCTCAGGCATTATGCTCCCCTCCTTTGCATTCTTGTGAAGTCTGAAAGCCAACACCCTCAGAGTAATTTACATTCAGAAGTAGTCTTGCCAGCTGCATATTTTCAAAAATACTAATGCTAAGGAACACAGCCAGAGTAGAATGTGGTGAATCAAAGTAGACTCAGGACTAAACAAACTGCTGGCATATGGGTGATGGTTGGCAGAATGTGGCAGGTCCTCATTGCAGTTTGGTAAAATCCACATTTTACTAGGATTTTAGCCTACAATACTGATTCATTGACTGGTCAATTGTGACTGGACCAGTAAAATACTGGCAGTTTGGCAATCTTATGAGCATCTAGAAAGTGTAACAGTGACTTTCTGCAGAATGTAGGAGCACATCATTTCATGAAGAATGTAATTATGAATAAACTTTCAAGAATAACATAGAACTAGCACAAAAACGTGCACTTCTATGGGCATTAACATCCTGGAATTGCATTCCAGTACTCTGCAGTATACTTCTATGATGAACCCATGTTCTTTTCAGAAAAATACTAGAAAATATTTTTAGTACCAGTGCCAGGAGAGCAGCCACAGAAAACCAGGCTTGATAGTATATTTGAATATCATTTTAATTTGTTTTTATTATGAAGAATCGGGGCATATCCTGGTGGGTTGAGATGGAGTCAATATAGACTCTTACACAGCAGAGGTGGGATCATGGTCTACCAGTGTGGGGAACCTCTGGCCCACACACCAAACCTGGCATGCAAGGGGGTGAAGCTGTTTGGGCTGTGAAGCTGTTTTTCCTAAATCATACCCAGATCCTGACTGCTCCTTTGCTGGAGCAAGCTGTGCTCTCAACCCCACCCCACATCACAGGCCCTCCAAGTGTCCCTCTTTTCCAGGGATAGTTCCATATTTACAGAAACCGTCCTGGTTTCTGATTTGATCGCAGGATGTCACAATTTTCCTTAGGATGTTCCTATTTTCATCAGAGAAATGTTGGAAGGTGTGGAAGGGTGTCCCTATTTTCATCAGAAAAATGTTGGAGGGTTTAGAGTTATGTGACCCCCGAGCCAAAGAGATAAATGATAACTATACAGCCTTCAGAAAGAGGGATTTTTTTTTAGTGTTTAATGTTTTATTATGTTTTTATACATGTTGGCAGTTGCCCAGAGTGGCTGAGGAAACCCAGTCAGAGGGGCAGGGTATAAATAAAAAAATTATTTTCAATCAATCAATCTTTATTATGGTCCAGAGACCCAACAAATTGTTACAAAGCAATACACAATTCATACAGCCTACCTCCAGGTTAAACAAGCATTTTGTTCAAAAGATAGGGATCATTGGTTCTTGCAACCACTGATAAAAACCTTTGCCACTGCTAATGTTCTAGCGTTTGTCCGGTCTTCGAATAGGAACCTTACATAGTGAGCCTCTGATTTTCCCGGGAAAGGTACCAGCAAGGGTAATATCAGTTCAGCCCTGGCTTGCTCATATTGACCCACACTGGTCTTTGAACCTCTGAAACATGAACACATTTTCCACACATCCTTACAAAGACAGAAATAAACATGTTAACCCAGGTCTCCTAGGCCCAAAGAGCCACTGAATGAAGTAAACACCAGGACACCTATGACTGAATAAATTAACAGCAACTGGAAAGTCCAGTTCTGTACAAGCTGCTTATCACTTTTGTTGAAGTTTCAGGTACTAATTTTCCTTGTCACAGGGAATTGCACACGGAAAACAAATGTAAAGTGATTTGGTAAACTATCCTTAAGTAACAATTTAAGGATGTAAAGTTTGCTTACTTTAGGCACACACTTTGGTTGCATTTTATAAGTATCTGCATGTACTTCATATTTTCATTTCTTATATTAATGTGTTGCTGAACTTATTTCTGGCATATCTATAACTGTACTCTGAGATGTCAAGAGAACATCCACACTGATTTTAATGTTGCTTTGAATGTGCTTATGCTTCTGATGTGTTCACAGCAGTTGAGTATTCCTATTTTATCTTTACAAAACATCACCTCAACTACAATGGAAAGGTTAAATGTGCACAATGGGGGCCATGTGAAAATGAGAGGGAAACAGATTATTGCATACATTGTGAAGCACCCATATGATGTGGATTTACTGCGCAGTTGTTAATGCAGAAACCAGCCCTCAGTTAAAAGTAATAATAATGAAACAAGGGAAGATATTTATTATATTCTAAAAAAATGTTGAGTTAACCTTTCTCAATTGCCTATTTAAATCAAAGAAATGACTTTCTCTCCTCATAACAGACAGTGTTAAAGCCTCCTAGTTCCCTGAGTTAAACCATTTAAAGCTGGAAGAGCATCAGAAGTCTCCATTGCACTCGGTAATAACTCTTAATTCTCATCACCAGGAGAAAGAGAACAAGATGCTAAGGTCATCCAGCAACACAGGTAATAAATCTCATAAAATTGGAACTTGCCTCTACCAGTTTACTGAATAAGCCAACAAAACAGTTTATTATAGAAACTCCCATTTGGGGCTGAATTATGAGCACACAATTGATGACTATAAATGAAATATATTGCATGCAATTTATAAAAGGAAATTGAGAGTCCGTAGTAACTTTTTCCATGTTTAGTCTAAAAAAGACTCCTGTAGAGTATAAAGAAGCAAAAACTCAAATAAAAAAGGAACAACATTTATTTCAGGCATATTTGTTAAGGAAATGAGACACGCTTGCATCTTCATCTACAAATGTTTCAGTTCAAGTATTGAATTCTATCAAGAGCTGCCAGAGAAGGTTGCACAGCTTGGTGCTGGGAATCTAAGCTGCACATTACAATATTGGTGAAGTTAAGCAGAGTATGGGAGATTGTGGAACAAACTGTAAGTTCTGCCTTGAATTCCCTCTCAAGAAAGGCAGGATATAAATGAAATAAGCAAAAGCTTGTGCATATATGTGTATAGATACTAAATTATTATACACCTTATTGTTCTGTTTATGTTCTTTGCCCATCTTTTTGCTTGACACTACCCTTCTGCCTCTGAGCAAATTCTGCTGGAAATGTGCCATGGCTCCTTTTATCCTACACCAGGGTAAAGGACATTTTATTATAATCATGGGTCCAATGAAGCCTAAGTAGCAAGTTGAAGGGGGTGTGTGTCTATCATTGTCATACATCACAGGAGAGGGAAAACTTTTTGACACAGTGCCTATCCTGGCTTTGGACAGTGAGATTTCCATGGTAGCCAAAGAGGTAGGCAGTGAATCAGTGGGGCCAGCTGCACTACAGTAAGAAGGGGACTTGGAAGGTCTGACCCAGGTCTTTTTGCAAAGGATGCATTGCTGCCTATCCTGGCACAAACAGATCCAGCCCACCCACCAGAGTGTATGCTGGCTCCAAGGGGAGCCAGGGAACCGGGACATTTTTCAACTTGTGAGTAAGCTTCCAGAGTCCACATACCACTAGAGCCAGAACAAAAGGCAGGGCCAGTGGCAAAAATGTGTAGAGCAACAGATGTAACTCTTAGGATGGTATTCAACTAAAATTTACTTAGAAGAGACCCACTGAAATTAATACACCTAATGTAGTAATAGGGGATGTGGTTGGGACTGTGGATTAAACCACAAAGCCTAGGACTTGCCGATCAGAAGGTCGGCAGTTCGAATCCCCGTGACGGGGTGAGCTCCCATTGCTCGGTCCCTGCTCCTGCCCACTTAGCAGTTTGAAAGCATGTCAAAGTGCAAGTAGGTAAATAGGTACCGCTCCAGCGGGAAGATAAACAGTGTTTCTGTGTGCTGCTCTGGTTCGCCAGAAGTGGCTTAGTCATGCTGACCACATGACCTGGAAGCTGTATGCCGGCTCCCTTGGCCAATAAAGCGAGATGAGCACCGCAACCCCAGAATTGGCCACGACTGGACCTAATGGTCAGGGGTCCCTTTACCTTTAATGTAGTAATGTTCTATACACACACTCCTCTATCCAGGCAAGGAAGTGGATAGAGGTTATCATAGTTCAAGGGTAGATGCCAGTCTGGCATAAGCACTTGATGTAGAAGAAGGCAGGTGAGGAGTATGGTCTGGTTAGAAAGGCCTGGACTACTATATTTGTCTTCTGGGCCTGCAGTTCCTAATTTTTGTTCTGCACTAAGAATTGTTAGGCTTTTTTTTACCATAAACTTAGGTCTAGCTTTCAGACATCTAGGTATCTGTGCATATAACAAAAGCACAAAGTACAACCACCTTTACTAACCTGGCACCCTGTAGATGTCTGCTGGCTAGGGCTGATGGAAGTTGTAGTCCAAAACATCTGGAGAGCACTAGGTTGGCAAAGGATGATGTATACCAATAATAGTTGTTGGACTACTTTGTGAGTTGAGTGCAGTATTGCTTGCATCTCTGTATCTCTTGTCCTTGTTACTGTCTTCTGTATTTGGTCAGTAACTAATTACAGTGGTACCTCGGGTTACGAACTTAATTCGTTCCAGAGGTCTGTTCTTAACCTGAAAATGTTCTTAACCTGAGGTACCCTTTAGCTAATGGGGCCTCCCGCTGCCGCTGCCCCTCCGCCGTGTGATTTGTGTTCTCATCCTGGGACAAAGTTCTTAACCCGAGTACTACTTCCAGGTTAGCGGAGTCTGTAATCCGAAGTGTTTGTAACCCGAGGTACAACTGTATTTAACAGGGAGCTGACAGGGTTTGCTACAGGGCCTCAAACAGCTTACTCCCTCAAGAAATTAGCCACAGCCAAAGAGCTCTTTAGTCCTATCCTCTCCAATATTATTATTTATTAATGATGATGATGATGATGATGTGCACAGCAACAGTGGCATTATCAAAGTCCTCCCCTTATGGACTTCAACTACGAGCTTTTTCTGTTCTAAGTACATATGGTGTACACTCATTTTCCTACACATGCTTTCATAGCTTAGCCTTAACAAGGTTTACAGGGAAGTCTTGTGGCTTAATTGTCTTGTTGGAAGTTTTGCTGCTTGGTCTACCCCCGGTTCACTCAGGAGCTTATTTGAATTCTGACTTGCTCCCAAGTAAGTATACTTGGAATTGTAACCATAGTTTCATAGAGAGCAAAAAGTGATAATGGTAGTGCATAAAACACTTTTTTTTTAAAAAAAAATATTTTTAATTGAACAAATTATAAATCAATATAACCAATTACATTTCCCCCCCTTTCCCCTCCCTCCCTCTTCCACCCTCCAAAGGCTCCCCTCAGCTCCCCTCTGATTTGTTTATACATGTTATTCTCTGCATGTTGTAAAATTGTACATATCATTGCCTTATCTATCATATATTCTACTAATAAATTTGTGGATGTTTATTCAAAACCTGTCAAGGAGTCCAAATCCTTTTGTTGTCCCTTTAGATAGTTTGTAAAGCGTTCCCATTTTTCCTTGAAGTCACAGTTGTCCTTCTCACATGGTTTATATGTTAACTTTGCCAACTCCGCATAGCTCATCAGTTCTTCTTGCCATTGTTCTTTCATTGGGATTTCCTCGTTCTTCCATCCTTGTGCTAACAAGACACTTGCTGCTGTTGTAGCATACATAAATAAGCTCTTCATTTTTCTTGGCAGGTCTTTTGTTTCCCATTCTAGCAGAATACTATATGCTTTCTTCAGCATCTTCACTTCTTCTATAATCTCCTTTTGAAATCTAGAGATTGTATAGCTAAACCCTTTTTTGTTATCTTCCTTGTAAAGGTAAAGGGACCCCTGACCATTAGGTCCAGTCGTGACCGACTCTGGGGTTGCTGCGTTCATCTCGCTTTACTGGCCGAGGGAGCCAGCGTACAGCTTCCAGGTCATGTGGCCAACGTGACTAAGCTGCTTCTGGCGAACCAGAGCAGTGCACTGAAACGCTGTTTACCTTCCCGTCGGAGCAGTACCTATTTATCTACTTGCACTTGACGTGCTTTCGAACTGCTAGGTTGGCAGGAGCAGGGACCAAGCAACGGGAGATCACCCCGTCGCAGGGATTCGAACCGCCGACCTTCTGATTGGCAAGTCCTAGGCTCTGTGGTTTTACTCACAGCGCCACCTGCGTCCCTCTCATATAATTGCCTATAATGCAGCCAGCTCTGAAAATGGTCTTTGATTTCCTCATAATCTTTTAATTTCCATTTTCCTTCTTGAACTCTCAGTAAATCTCTATATGTAGGCCACGTCCCCTTTTTACCAAGCAGCTTGAGTAACGAAGCTTCAATTGTTGATAACCACCAAGGTGTTTTTTGTTCTATTAAATCTTTATACCTCTCCCACATGATCTCCTGATTATAATCCGAGAGCCAGTGTGGTGTGGTGGTTAAGAGCGGTATTCACGTAATCTGGGGAACCGGGTTCGCGTCTCCGCTCCCCCACATGCAGCTGCTGGGTGACCTTGGGCCAGTCACACTTCTTTGAAGTCTCTCCACCCCGCTCACCTCACAGAGTGTTTGTTGTGGGGGAGGAAGGGAAAGGAGATTGTTAGCCGCTTTGAGACTCCTGAAGGGGAGTGAAAGGCAGGATATCAAATCCGAACTCTTCTTCTTCTTCTTCTTCTTCTTTATGTACTTTCCCTTTCCCATACCATAAGTATGCATGCCATCCATATCTGTTATCATGACCTTCCAAATCTAATGCTTCTTCCTTTTCGAGTTTTATCCAGTCGCTAATCCAGACCAAACATGCAGCCTCATAATACAATTTGAGATCTGGAAGGGCAAAGCCTCCTCTTTCTTTTGTATCTGTATCTTATGTTTAATCCTTGGCCTTTTGCCCCCCAGACAAACTTGGAAATATCCTTTTGCCATCTTTTTAGGCAATCATCCTTAACCATTACTGGGACTGACTGGAAAAGAAAGAGCATTTTCAGCAACACATTGATTTTTATCGCTGCAATTCTTCCTAGTAGGAAAGGTTCATTCTACTACATATTTCTAAATTCCTTTTTATCTCGGACCATACTTTTTCATAATTGTCTTTATACACATTTATATTTCTTGCTGTTAACCATATCCCTAAATATTTTACTTTTTATGGATTTCTATCTCAATACTTTGCACCAAATCATTTCTCTCTTCTTTTTTTAAACTTTTAACTAATAACTTGATTTTATTTCTATTTAATTTGAATCCTGCCACTTCCCGAAGTTATTGGATTTTCTCTATTACTCTAGGGAGAGAGTTTTTTGGATCTTCTACAGTAATTACTAGATCATCAGCGAAGGCTTTCAACTTAAATTCATTTTTTCCAGTTTTTATCCCTTTATCTCTTTATTCGCTCTTATATTTCTTGCAAGTACTTCCAGAACCAGGATAAATAACGGTGATAGCGGGCACCCTTGCCTAGTTCCTTTTTGTATTTTACATTCATTTGTTATCACCTGATTTACAATTAATTTAATTAAGAGAAAGTATAAAAAGAACTTCAAAGAAGATGAGGAGGCATAGAGAAGAGTAATCAAGAAAAAGATAAAAGATGAGAAAAGAAAGTGAAGTGCCTATGGAGAGAGATGTTATAACTGTAATGATCTAGAGTTGCCAAGACTTCTGCTCTGCAGGATTCTAAGCTGGATTTGGTGTGTAGGTGTGTGTGTATGGTTTTTTGGGGGAGGGCTGCATCTATAAGTATATCTTGGTGGTGTTGGACAGGAAGAGGCCTCAGGAATTTGTCACATTGTTCCTGTTTTTGATGAAGAACTGGCTTCGGTGTAAATACTTTGTGGCTTAGCTGGTTTGTGGAATGCACTGCTGTTTTACAGATACACATATCCAGCAATGACCTCTAGCACCACCTTTAAAATTAAACTTATTGTGGATTTTAAAGTTAGAATAGGAAGCATAAAATAAAAATACCAGCATGCCAATTCAGAGCTAATAACACAGATAGAAATATAAAACCCGGCAGATTTGTAATCTTGTGATTAAGAAAAAGGCAGTGCCCCAGGCACATTCTTTTCCTTAATATTATAATATATATTTGCTTGCACTGCAGTATATGATATTCATATATCCAGCAAGGAACTTATAAAATATATTGTAAGAAAGAAAACCAAATTACTAGCGTGTGCCTGCTTTTTAATCACCAACAATAACGTGGAAGCAAAAGTGGTTTGAAATTAAGCTTAAAAAAAAATAGTTCAGAGAATGTTCTCTAACACCTGGATTTCTTAGAAGGAAATATTCCTTTGATGAGTCTCCATAAAACCCAGGGCGCTTTATTAGATCACTGCAGAGACTCTCTACTCGCAGGCAATTTAACTCCTTGAACTTTGCTCTGCAATTATTTGGCTGTTTGCAAAGAACCTCCTCGCTTTCCCCGAGCCCTCCATCGAAAGAGGGAATGGGGTGGCGAAGGCATGGCAATATATAAATATGGGCATTACTTTTGCCCTGCCCTTGAAGCCGAGTCTAAAGAAAGAGGAGGAAGAAAACGAAAGCAAGGCAACGCAATGCCGCCCGTAAATACTGCGCCTCAGGAGACGGCGGGGCCACATTGACGAAGGGAGCACAAAGGCGAGCGACTCACAGCCTCGCGCTTCCGCTGTGTAGCCGGGAGGAGGAGAGCGGGAGAAGGTGGAGTTGGCGCCGGGACTTGGCTCCGCTCCCACCCAACCCTCGCCTCTTCCCTCCCTCAGCGACTCAGGAGCGTCTGCGCCGTTGAACTCTAGCTGCCCGCGCGCTATAAAGTTAAGGGCCGAGCCGAGGGCGAGCACTCCGCTCGGCTGAGGGGCGGAAGCGGCGAGCTTTTCCCGCTCTTTCCAGCCCTCTTTTCCCAGCCGCCTCCTTTCGGAGCCATGGCGTGCGTGGAAAGATGCCGCTGCTGCACGGGCAGCCGGCGGCAGAGCAGCATCCTCTACAATATCCTGAAAAGCGAGCAGCAGCGGCAGCAGCAGCGGCGGCAGGCGGGAAGCGAGCAGCCGCCTCCTCCTCCTCCGCCGCCACCGCCTCCTCCACCGCTTAGTTCGGGCGGGCACGCGGCGTGTCCCGGTTGCTCGTGCGGCTTGCAGAAGCGCGTGGCTCTGCAGAGCCCGCAGGTGGCGTGCAAGGCGGCTTCGGCGGTGCTGGTGAAGACGCTGCGCTTCGTCAAGAACGTGCCCAGCTTCCAGGAGCTGCCCCTGGACGAGCAGCTGGTGCTGGTGCGCAGCTCCTGGGCTCCGCTGCTGGTGCTGGGGCTGGCCCAGGACCGCGTGCACTTCGAGACGGTGGAGACCACCGAGCCCAGCATGTTGCAAAGGATCTTGACCGAGAAGCGGGCCGAAGAGCAGAGGCAGCAGCAGCAGCAGCTGCAGCACCGGCAACGGCGGCAGCCGCAGCACCATTTCCTGCTGCTGTACAAGACCCAGGAGAAGCTGGCGGCGGCGGCGACCTGTGGCAGCAGCGGTAGCAGCAGCAGCAGCAACAGCCCGAAGCTCCCGTCGGCAGAAGAGATCGAAGCCATTCAAAGCTTCCTGGGCAAGTGCTGGAGCCTGGACATTACCACCAAGGAGTACGCCTACCTCAAGGGGACGGTGCTCTTCAATCCGGGTAAGCGCGGGGAATTTGGCGGGGAGTTGGAGGCGAGACATGGGTCACGGCTAGCTTCTCTTCCCACCATCCGCACTACCATGTTAGCACAGGCACCACCTGTTGGATTTCTTCAGCTGGTTTCCTCCTGCCAAGTAGCTACGAATAGCACAGAAGCTCTGTTTAAAAAGCCTGGGGTTTTTTTTGAGGGGGGATAGGTGTGGTAGTTGGTCCTGCCTTGAGCCTTTACTTCTAAAGCTAAGAAAGTAAATGCCTTGCTTGAACATAACCTCAGAAGGTGAATTAGTGTGATGGCGACTCAAGTTTTGTTTTGCTGGGACTCTGGAAAGTCTTAGAGCAGTGGTTCCCAACATTTTTTTTTGCCATGCTCCACCTCAGCATTTCTAAAATCCTGATGAGCCAACCCCCCTCCCGTGACATATGATTCTTATTATTCAAAAAGTGAACTCCTATTCAAGTGGAGGAAGACTAAAAGGCCATTAACTCTTAATTTGTTCTTAAATTGCCTCCCTTAAAAATCAAATTGCCCCCCTGCTCCGCATTGGGAACAGCTGTCTTCAAGGGTTTTCATTGCGCTAGTGACAGGCAGACATGAGAAGAAAGAGGAAAGGGTCAGAACTCTCTCTACCTGTTTTGCTCAGGGAAATTTTCCCCAAAACGTGGGCTATGTCATATCCTCGGAAAGTAACAGAAGTGCAATAAAACATACTAGTAGGCTCGGCTTTTTGGGGAGAGAGAATAAAAACAGTTTCCATGTGCTCTTTTAGTTTCCTGTTGCTTAGCCTGGCTGAACAGCATCCAGTTTTATATTCAGAAAAACAGACCGCACATGGAGCTTTTTCCCCCTGGGTAAACCTGTTTAATGCTGGGCTGCAAAGCTAAGAATATCTTCATTTTGTCACCTCTCTTTCCTTCAGAATTTCTTATAAAACAGGGATTCTGAAAGACCCTCGCGAGCTAAGTTTTTCTTGTGCTCTAGAAACTTCCTGTGCTCTGATCAAGTACTGTGGTGTTTAAGGGTAGAGGGTGTTTTATTGCTTTATTTATTAAATATATAGATTCGCTTAGGGACTGAATGATTGTACTGAATTGTAAGGAAACATGTTCAAGTACCTCATTTTGAAACATTCTAAAAAGTAATTTTCAGGGGAAATTGCTACTTTGACATTAAACTAACACATCTAGTGGATACTAATAATTAACATGTAATAATTTATACTAAATAAATAGTAATGTAGAATGAAGGAGAAAGAAAGGAAATTATTTGTAATTATAAAGTGGTCAAATGAATTAAGCACATTTTAAAAATGGTTTAAGAAGTCAGAACCAGAGATGCTGCCTTAAGGCATTAGAAAATATTTACATTACATTCAGAGCTTTTTTATTTGCATTGTAGAACCTTGGAAGTATGGCTGTCTGCAGTGCACATTTTAATATGAATGATACTGGCTGTCAACAGGTTGTGGGCAAGCCTTCTTTTCTCTCTTGCTCTCTCCCTACCATGCTATCTTTGTCAATTTGTGAACATTTTTATTTCTAAAAGCAGATTGGTGAGTTTTATTGGTTTAGACATATTTGTTAGAGAAGTTAATAATTTTTGTAGAAAGTGTCATTTGTTCTTGGTAGTGAGTGGGCGTGTCTGTTCCCTGAAATGAGCATGGAAAATTCCATTTTGTAAAAAGAAATAGAGTTGCACACTTCAAAACACATGCTTCATGTATTGTGTTTATATTCTTATAGTGGTATGATGACTATCAGACTTGTCTTGCTACTAAAAGTTCAGCGAAGTACTTTTTTGTTCTCTGTTAATTCTGATTACTTTCCAGCCATTTTGCACAATGGAGTAAGTCACTTCCAGTTGTGTATATTGCAGATAAAAAGGTATTATGAAGAGAGGACTTAATGTTCATGTGTTTTCTTTTTACCCTTCTAGATCTGCCTGGGCTGCAGTGTGTACAGTACATCCAGGGACTGCAGCAAGAAGCACAGCAAGCCCTAAATGAACATGTCAGAATGATTTACAGAGGGGACCAGACTAGATTTGCCAAACTGAATGCGGCTCTGTCTATGCTCGGATCTATTAATGCTAATGTTATTTCCGAACTTTTCTTTAGGCCTATCATTGGAACAGTGAATATGGATGACATGCTGTTGGAGATGCTTTGTGCAAAATTATGAAGCCATGTGTGAATTATAACTACATAATAGAGCAATCCAACATGAAATGTCCCACAACAGAGTAGTGTAAAGTATTGTAAAATAAACTAACTTATTGTTTTTACATAGATAGTATTTTTGTATTCAGTAATAAAATATTATTTGAGTGCTCTTAGCTTTTATTAAATACTCATACCTTGAAATTTTCCAGCAACATATTTCAGCCCTTAAAAAAAAGAAAGAACTGTGTAATCCAATGCATGTTACTTCTAAGTAGGCCCCATTGTGTTCAGTGGAGCCTACTCTGGGCAAGTGTGCATAGGATTTAAGCCACAAAGTGCAACTATACATGTTTACTTGAACTAAGTCCCACTATATAGTCAGTGGAACTTATTCCCAGGTAAGTGTGCATAGGATTTCAGTTTAGTTTCCAAAGCAGAGTGAATATTCTTTGGTATATCTTTAACTGAAACTTAGACAAATCTGTGTATTGTGTTCAAAATAGGAAGTCTCTCTTTTCCGTTATGTCATTCATTGTTATGATCCTATATTCTTGGAACGCATGCAAGACCAAATATGGTGTAATGTTCTATCTTTTCATATTTATCCTGACAAGTTATTTCATAATTTTTTTTACTTAAGGGACTTTGGATAGACTTTATTATATCAGGAGAAGTTGGACTCCCAAGAGCAGTGTTTGGATCAGGTCAATGGGTGAAGAAGATTGTTTTCACTACACAATTTATTTTAAAGACATACTGTTTGCATTTATGTAGACTGGAAAAAAGCCTGATATGTAAGTGTTGGCTGCAAGAGATTCAATACCATGTATGTTTCAAGCTGGAACCAACTCTATCCTGTAAACACAGTAAATTGTAACAAAGTTGTAAGAATTGTAAATTAATGCAAACAATTTATTTTTTTCTTGCATGTTGTCTACATAGGCTGAGTCATTTATCATAAACTTGTGGACAAAAGCATCCTTGAAATCAGTGGCGTTAATCTAAAAGTTGAATCATTGTTGCAAGGATTAGAATATTTATGCACTTCTCTTATTTTGTCTTAAAAACATCACATGCTGTTTCTGTTTCCAAGCAAATTTAATTCTCTGTCAGTTTACATGGTGCAGTCACCTTCCAACACAAAACTTGATCGTATACCGGTAATTGGTGAACCTTTTGCCAGGTTTCCAAACTACATTTGTACTTCCTATAAATACACCAGAGTAAAGTCACTATAAGCTAGATGCAGTAATTAATGGATAGGGAACAAATAATGCATTAAAAATACTGCTATAGTTATGTCACATGATTTATTGTTGTAAATAATGGGACAGTGAGAGAGCTGAGAAGTTGTGCATCTTCTTCACTCAGGGTGAAGAAAATTCACAACATTAAATTTAAAACCTTACATTAATGGACAAGTGTCATTTTCAATATTGTTAACACCACATAGATACATGCTGCATATTGCTGTTCTGTGCTGCATCCAAATCTACTGAGTGTTTTTAGAAAAGGACTAAAGTTTCTGTTTGGAACAGAAAGGAAGAAAGAGAATGCAAAATGACTAAATTTTGTAACTAGATACATTTGTGTAGGTGTGATAATAATAGAAAACCACTAGAATATGTACTGCAGACCTGCAGAATATGTGACTCCTGAAACCAAATGCTCTCCATCAGCCATGGGTGTGTAACATGCAACCAGGGAAATAAAATGTTTGCTGACAGCTTGAGATCGGGGTGATTGAGCACGAGGAAGACTGATAAATATCTCACAAGTTTGACAGGCATTGATGAAAGTTTTTTTAATTGCATACAAATGCACAAAGGTTAGGTAAATGTCCCTGTAATGAACATATGTTTTCTTATTAAATTTAGGGTTAGGGTCTAACTCTGGATTTGTGTAGGGTTTACTCCTTAGCCTTTTCTTTTCCCAAAGACATCTCTCAAGGCAGATGGGCTAGTTTTCCAGGTTGATAAGACCCATCTGCCCCATATTATGTTGCTGTTAATTAGACATCCTGAAACCTGGACAAAGTTCCTCCCAGCTAGCACATAGAACACTGTAATTAATATGCATATGTTGATAACTTGCTCTTATAATTTACCATTCCAGCAAGAAAGTGGCATGCAACATTTTATAATACAATAAATAGGAATTATAACCCTGGCATTGATGGGTTACAAAGGGGGAGATGGGGAGACACATTCACCTCTGTCCTATAACAGAAACTAATGACTATAAACTGACTTACACACAGATTGGGACCGTATACACACTTATCTGGAAGTCTGAAATATATTGAGCTTACTCTGGAATAGACATATATGGGTTTGTACTGTCGGCTACTCTGTGAAACTGGAATCTACACACAGTAGGGTAGTGCTCTATGCCTCTAGCAAACAGAGTTGTGTTCATGGTTCCTGATGCTGGGCTATGAACCATACATGCAGCATATGGTCCCTGCAAATTGACATGATATTCAATATACACTTTTCTCATTAGTGCTATAAACATCTTGCAGTGCAGATGCCACTGTACGGTTGGCTGCAATCCAAACAGGTATGCTCAAGGGCTTGGATATTGCCTTTTTCCCTTTGAATGGCAGAGCCCATATATCACAAACAGTATTGCAGTTGGGGTGCATGCGCATAGGCTGTTGTTAAAGAAACTCAAGCCCAAACTTGCCAGGGATACAGGGCACTCGTCATGTGGTTCTTTTCATCTTGGCCCTAGATGAATTCAATTATCTCTGGGCTGAGTCCATTCTCATGAAGCTCTGGTATAAAAGATACAATGCACTACAGTAATACCATTATTAAATATAAAATACACTCTGTACGCTCAAATCTAACAAATAGTAGAAATCCATGCAGCTTGTAACAAAAGTTCACTTTAAAATCTAATTCTTACTAAAGCAAGATTAATGCAATACAGCACATAGTTTGTCTTTTAAAATAGTAACACTTCCCTCCCTTGTTGCAGTCCTCATGAAAAGTCCCCTGACCCATGCTGCAATTAGCTATGGGTTGTGGGTGAGGGGAAAGCACCCATTGACTTATTTAATTTGTTTGGCTTGGAAGGGATATACAGTACAGTGGTACCTCGGGTTACATACGCTTCAGATTACATACGTTTCAGGTTACAGACTCCGCTAACCCAGAAATATTACCTCAGGTTAATAACTTTGCTTCAGGATGAGAACAGAAATTGTGCTCCGGCAGCACGGCAGCAGCAGGAGGCCCCATTAGCTAAAGTGGTGCTTCAGGTTAAGAACAGTTTCAGGTTAAGAACGGACCTCCGGAACGAATTAAGTACTTAACCCGAGGTACCACTGTAACTCCTTTCCCTGCACGCTGGGAGCCTTATGAAAATTGGCTCCATCTTCATTAAATAAGCAAAAACCACCGATGTGATTGCCAACTATGCATTTAGCATCACATGTAGTTAGGCTGTTACTTATGAAAATTATGTGACAACTAGCTTGGGTGAACTCCAACACCCCCCTCCCCAAACCACTAAGCTACCTCATGCATGGATACTGTTGAAAAATGGGACAGATGCTATGCTAACAGAATCCCTATCCTGTTCTAAACACCTACTGTAATTTCAGAAAACCACACTCACAACATGGCACAAGGTGAATGGGCTGGTTAGGGCAATAGAATCCTGGTAGACCACCATGCCATCCCTACATCCCTCAGACTGATCCTGCTTCTGCCCATAAAAGCCAAGTGGACATAACTTAGACCAATTTACCACACACAGACAGACTTCATTCTGTGACATGCACTAGGTAAGCACGTTCATAAATTGCTAGCAGTTTCAAATAAACTCCAGTTGATTTTTTAAAACACGACAATCAGACCAGATGCTACTTGTAAATAATAATGAGAGAAAGTCCAGGGAACTTCCTCAAATGATGTGTTATTAAAAATGCCAGATTGTACAAACAGCTAACTCACCCAGAAATACTACCAGTGCAACCCAGTGCTAGGCATGTATACTCAGAAGCAAGTCCACTGAATTCAATGGAATTTATTTCTAGGTAAGTATGTTTAAGATTGCAGCCTTCATGTATAATTCCAAACTACATATAAAGCATCCCATAAAACTAATTGTGTAAAAGGATGACATAGATAGATATGGAAAAATAACCCAGCCCAAGGACAAATTTGCATCAGTTCTGAAATGTCAAAACAGAAATGCCTGGGATATCTGATAAGTAAACCCTGCTTCCTTCTGATTCATTCTGGCCCCTTTTCAATTCTTTCTAGTTTCTGTCTCCCACACTGCCTTCTGACTCATGAACTCAAATTCTGAAAGCTATGGCCTCTAATTTCCCACCAAATAATGTGGGAAAGGTCCTATACATGAGAGATGGCTAACCCTTGGGCCAACCCTCTGGGGTTCACATGCTAGCAGCCTGTGAGAACAGAATGCGGCCCAGCATTTGACCTGATCCAGCAGCGCTCTTATGATGGCAGTGGCAGTAATTGCCCCACTTGGAACTTTTTTTCACAACACTGAGATACAGCGTGGCTAGTGGTATGTTGCTTTCAGCACCCCCACCCATCCCTGCCATTGCTGCCAGCCTGTGCACAACATCTGGTAAGTAGGGGGCGGGGTCTACCAGGGTGGTACTGGATGATGGCATGAGGCGATACTTTGGCCACTGTGGTACTGTGTCTTCATACTCTTAGCATCTATACTTTGGCAGACACATTTTATTAGGTGTATACTGAAAAATGTTGATTTCTAAATAGTGTTTCCAGAGTACATTTTAGGCCTTTCAAGCTAAAGGTAACATCTTCACATGTTATTTAACAATCCTAGCCTCTACAGCCTTTGTTAGAAAACAGCTGTTGTACATTCTTCCAAACAGTGGTTGTCAAGGTTGAAACTAACATAATACCAGTGTCCTCCTTTTCTAATCACAAAGTTATTCACAGTAGAAGCTTGACATTTTTTTCCTGTAAATAAATTTGAGATAGTTAAAAAGGGGAGTAATTTTTATAGAAAAGGCTTTTTGTGTCTTGCCATCTGCTTAAAAATGAATAAACAAAGTAGCTTATATGTTCAGGAAGCTTTTTCATTGGCTTTCAGATTTCTGTTAAACCTATGAGATGTAGATCGGTTAACATATCTTAAATGCAGAAGAATGTAGTTTCAAATATGATTCTCAAGGCGTTGCTGTGATTTTACAATAGCTATATAACTAAGAAGCTCCACATAGTAACTAAAACATGAATACAACTGCACCAATTATTCTGTGCATCTGAGGATGGGAGTACTTCATCTAGTGGATTTTCTTGGTATTGCAGTTAATGTTTTAACATTTTTCAAGAAACCTCATGTGAAAAATGCTTACATTTAACATGCCACCCAAAGCATTAGGTGATAATTGGAGAAATATATTTGCTGCAGAAAAATTACACTGTATTTTTTTAAAAAATAATATTTATTAAGGTTTTACAAAAAACGAAAGTTTTACAGAATAAAAAGAAAAGCATAAAAAAAGAAAGAAGTATGAAAAAATACACAAAATACAAAAATACATAAAAAAGAAAAAAGAAATAAAATGCAAGATAAAAAAATTAAAACAAATCCATTTTTTGATATCTTTAAGCTCATTTGCTTGTTTCCTTGACCTCCTCACACCTCCCCTTTTTGTATTCCCATTTACATAATCAATTCAGCAAATCCTTACCCTCTTTCATTTATCTTAACTCTATATCTTAACATATTATAACTGTATATTTTCATCCATTATCTATCCATTTTTGCATATTCTTATTAACTTTGTTGCTAATGCCAATTATTTTCAATCCAGCATCATTTTAACATTCATTAACTTTACAATATTTCTGCAAATAGTCTTTAAATTTCTTCCAATCTTCTTCCACCGACTCTTCTCCCTGGTCTCGGATTCTGCCAGTCATTTCCGCCACTTCCATATAGTCCATCACCTTCATCTGCCACTCTTCCAGGGTGGGTAAATCTTGTGTCTTCCAGTACTTTGCAATGAGTATTCTTGCTGCTGTTGTTGCATACATAAAGAAAGTTCTGTCCTTCTTTGGCACCAATTGGCCGACCATGCCCAGGAGAAAGGCCTCTGGTTTCTTCAGAAAGGTATATTTAAATACCTTTTTCATTTCGTTATAGATCATCTCCCAGAAAGCCTTAATTACACTGTAGATTACACATTACCCTATTATAAAAATTCATATGGAAGTAAAATATAAAATGGATTAGTTATGAGAATAGCTACCAGGTACTGTCCTTACAGAACATGACAAATCTTAAAAATAAACAGCAAGGTAAACAAACTCTTTATTACATGGTTTTTTAACATTAATTCATCCAAGTGAGATTTTGAGTTCTGCCAAACTCCTGGAGAATAAATCTTCATGCCACAAAGTATATGTAGAGGCACATCCTGGTACACACATAATTTGGCTGTTGTTTGTGTGTCTGAGAAAAAAGCACCATAAAGCTGAATGGAGCTCATAAACACGCCCCCCCCCGCTACCTTACAATACTGTGTCTTTATTAATTAAATAATAAATAAGAACACAGAGGGCCCCCTGAACCTAAGCTTTGGTAGCAGCTGTCAGAGCTGAGCGATGTGTAGCAGGTTTGAGATGAGCTGGGAACTGGGAGCCCTGGGACAAGCCAGTAGTCAGGAATGAAGAGGAACTAAGAACCAAAGGACAAACCAGGAAGCAGGAGCAAGCCAGAAGTTAGGCCTGAAAAGCAACCAAGGAACACATCGGAGGACAACTTTGTCGCTCAAGGAAGGATTAACTGCAATCCTCTTGTACTACTTCCAGTCTAGGAGGAACCAGTGGCCAACTGGTGTGGACAGGGTCAGTCCAGGACTTGAGAAGCTCCCACCTGAAGTTGTTGTTGTTGCTATTATTATTACATTTATTATCTGTCCTTCACCAGGTCACAGAACTTAGTGGTTTATGACATGGGACTGCTGTCCACAGACCCCAGCAGCTCCTGACAAAAGCAATGCAGTGTTGACAGTGACAAGTTACATCTGCACTCACATGCAACACACAAGCAAGTTTATTATATATTTAATAATAATAATGATTCTCCAGCATACTGCAGGGTTCATTCTTTCTGCTACCCCATCCCATTCTGGTTCTTTCTTCCATTCTGGTGCCCAGTACACTTTACTAAATAGGAGGCATGATGATTAGGGCAAGGTAGAATTTTGTTTGTGTAATCAAATGACAGTGATATGGAAAGTATTTATGAGCAACTAGTACTAGTCACTAGTACATATTAGCAACTGATCTTCTTTTGCATTGTTGCTCGTGTCTACAGCATTTTACTGTATTATGTGCTTTCTCCAATAAGTATGCATTCCTAGGGAATTTAAACAGAAAAAAAGATGTATGAATGCACCTCCTATTTAATTCATGCTGTTTTCTGACACAACATTCAATCCTCTTCTGCAATGTGTGTCAAGTGGACTTCAGGCTCCTGGATCACAAATGCTTTTCAAAAACCAAGGGACAAATAAAAAGAAAAGATTTATTTAGAAGAAAAAACTGTAACTCCTGCAGTACAGCAAATAAATCCTAAGCAGACCGCAAGGAGCTCCACAGGTATTTCTTCAAACTGCTGGCCTAACTAGGTGTTAAAGGGGACCCACAGCTGCCACTAACTCAACATGTCCCTTCGTGTGCTTCAGTAATGTCTAGAAAAGTGTCACATGTAGCGCGTGCGTGCGCGCACACACACTCACACACACACACATATATATAGAACAACCAAAGAACTGTTAAAGCACATGACTTTTCTCAAAGAATCATGGGAACTGTAGTTTGTTGGGAACTGTAGCTTGGTGAGGGTGAAACTAGTCCCTAGGTTCTGGGATGGGGGAATAATGGGCGAACAGAAATTGCAGCAGGCTGCAACAGTCAAACACTTAATTGTGGCTGTGTTGTGTAGTTCAGACGCTACTAGCCCTTCATGTTGTTCTATTTCCACAATGAGTTACTTGGAGAGAATCACAAGATGTGTAAGCAACTCCTATAAGCAGGCTGCTACAAAGAAGTTCAACACTCAGTAGCAAGAAGCCCACCCCCTTTTTTCATTGCTGGTATTCCTTTCAAAAACAGTTTGCTATTACTGAAGTGTCTAGAGTCAACAAAATCTTTTATTTCTGCCAGATAAACAAGCTTTCTCCTGCCCTTCTGCGTCTTTCTTGTTTGTGTGTCACGCACTTCCTCCTCCCGTCTGATTTCTCGACGCTCTCTCTTTAGTTCCACACGTTGATTCACTGTCGGAGGTTGTGCTAAGCGGAGCAGAGCAGGTTCGGTTATGGGAAAAGTCCTTGGCAAAGCCTGAACAACTTGTTTGTTTTTGCCTCCCTGTTCTGCATTTTTGGTACAGACGTCTCTGAGGGAGCTGGGATTGTGAGTATTCACTTTTAACTATAATTGAATGGGGGGCATATTGCAGCTGAATTTACTGTACTAAGAGCTTTTTGCAGCTGAGGGGAGTGTATAATCCAGTTGTACCATCAAGTGAAAACGTAACATTATTATTTTATTTTTTATTATGTATTCAGTTTGTCTACCACCCACACCTGTAGGTCTCAGGGTGGTTCACAACACAAAAGTTGCAATATACGAAGCACAAAATACATAATAAAAATAAACAAAAACAATTAACAATGCTTATGTGTATACACACTAACAAACTATATGTTCCTCAACGAAAGCCCGTAAACAATACTCCAGCCCACAAATACAAAAATCCTAATGAGTATATGATATTTTACAACAATTTAAAACAACCCCACCCTCCAGATAAAAGAGCACCCACCCAAGTTGAAATCTCAGCTTGCTCAGAAAATAATTTTAACACAAGGGAAGAAGAGGCCCACTGGGTCAGACCAAAGGCCCAACTAGTCCAGCATTTTGTTTCCCATAACAGCCAGCCAAAAGCCTATGGGAAACCCTATAGCAGGATGTGTTTCCATGGGCGTAGCCAAGGGGGGGGGCAGCTACCCCCCAGATCAAGTAAATCAGTAGAAATACTTAACTAACTGACCAATCACATCGGCTCTGCCCCCCCAAATCTTGGCTACGCCCATTCCCACTATGGTTCCCCAGTCCTTGATATTTACAGGCACAGATTACCCTGGAATCAGTGCTTTTTTCTGAGGGGACGCAGGGGTACACATACCCCTAAACATTTTGTGAATCTACATTCTGCCAAATTGAGGGGCAGTATTTCAATATGAGTAGGAAAATGAGAGCACCCCTAAACATTTTTTTTAGGAAAAAAGCAGTGCCTGAAACTATATGCATAATTGTAGAAGCTTCTGTGGCAATCCTTTAATTACAATTGAGAAAGTGAGAACTGACACTGTGTGTATTTGTGCATTGCAAATTGTGTGGGGCTGCCAAATCTTTGCCAATCTACTGCAAATTACTCAGAGACCTACTGGTAGATCCCGATCTCATTTCCTTCCACTTATAGAATATCATGGAGTGCCTGGCACTGAGTTTCATTATCATGGTGTAATATTTGTATTCATACTATCGTAGAATTGTGGAGTTGGAAGGGACCATGAGGGTCATCTAGTCCAACCCCTTGCAATGCAGGAACCTTTCGCTCAAACCCATGACCCCGAGATTAAGAGTCCCATTCTCTACCAACTGCGCTGTTTGGCACACTATGTTTGGGCTGTTCTGAGACAAAGTATTTTAGTTGATTTAAACACAGAAAAATTATAAGAAAACAACTTTAGAATCAAACTATTATTTAGTCTTATCTGAAACATCTGGGATATAGAGCATAGCTCTGAAGATTTTTTTTTTGCCTTCTAATTGCTAGATTCTCTGCAAATGTTCACTATTAGGAAAACTTTAACTTGCTCTAGTTCAGCTAGGTGAATCCCATGACTTTCCTTTACTTATATTTGGTAGATTAAAAAGGTTTAAAAACTGCTATCTGAAAACAGTAGACGGGGGGCGGGGGTGGGAATCTAGTTATGGGCATATCTAATTAATCATTTATTCACAAAGCATTGAAATCCCAATGCATTGAGACAATGCTCTTCATCAGGAAAAACTACAAAAAAATGTAAAAAAAGAAGATGCAATGATTCCTGAACTGTCAGACAGAAAGGTAAAGTGATATGATAGGTAGTTAATTCTCTAATTGCTTTATCTTAATGACAGATCTGTTTTATCAGTCACTTACAATATATATATGATTGTCTGATTGATAATCCTTAGGCATTCCTTCTTGATATATTTTCTTTTAATACAAAAAGTTGATATGAATGAGGCTTTTCAAGTTAATTCTTGTTAAATATTTTTTTTTTAAAAAAAACAGTCCAGCACCTTTATAGCATCAGTTCAAGTGGAAATTAGCATTCAGAGAAGAATCCTGAATGAGAACAGCTAATCTCTTTTGTTTGCTGCATTCTCAAAGTAGACACTTTATATCTGAAGTTAAATACTATAATTATTCTAGACCTTTTCCTTCACAAAGAGCTCAAGCTTTTATTTCAAGCATATTTGCAATGGAGAGGGAGAAAAGAGATAAAATTGCAGTCATTTGCCTACTGACAACTCATAGAATAAAGCTGTAGAGTTGGAAGCAACCCTGCAATGCAGGAATCTCAACCAAAGCATCCATGACAGATGGCCATCCAACCTCTGCTTAGAAGCCTCCAATGAAGGAGAGTCCATAATCTCCCAAGGGTGTCTGCTCCCTGTTTAGTTGGAATTTCCTTTTTTGTAACTTGAAGCCATTGGTTCGAGTCCTAACCTCCAGGGCAGGAGAAAACAAGCTTGTCCATGTGACAGCCCTTATGATATGATTGTTGTTGTTTAGTCATTTAGTCGTGTCCGACTCTTCATGACCCCATGGACCAGAGCATGCCAGGCAATCCTGTCTTCCACTGCCTCCTGGAGTTTGGTCAAACTCATGTTAGTAGCTTTGAGGACACTGTCCAACCATCGAATCTGTCTCCTCTTCCCCAGACTAGATGTACTCAGCTCCCTCAACCATTCCTCATAAGGCTTGGCTTCTAGACCCTTGATCATCTGGGTTGTTCTCCTCTGCACACATCCAATCCAGCTTGTCCATATCCTTCTTAAATTGTGGCACCCAGAACGGGATACAGTATTCCAGGTATGGTCTGAACCACCCCGTTCTGGGCTGGCATGGTGGGAGAGGAATACAAGGCAGCAGGGCCAGAATGCTGAAGCAACCAGCTTAGGCATCAGATTCTCAGAAGCAGCAGTAGCCTCAGGTGTTCATCCTGAGCCTCTCAGCCATTCCCTTCTGTTGCTGAGTGGTTTCTCCTGGGCTGCTAATCTGGCCTGCTGTTTCAGGTGTGATGGAGGAAGCTATTGCATCACCAGTGTTTTAGGAAGATAAAATTAGCATTCCAACTGGCTTCTAGCAGTGAAATTGGGAGGGGCTGCCATCTTGTCCTTCACCTCAGTCACCATGTCTGGGGCTGGTCCTGTAAGGCAAAGATAGTGCCTAAAGTGCTGCTAGGCCATTAAGAGATAAGGCTCACAAACTAGAATTGCCTAATAGATGGCCATTGCAGTTGCTGCAGAGCAGGCTACATACGTTCTTTCTTCCTAGTATTCAGTTGAGAGGTAAGTCATGTTTCACACAGCATGGCTGGGACTTGGTTTTCCAGCCCAGATGCAGATGTCAAGTGCTTTCTCATCAATCTCTTTCCCAAGAACTAGCAAAGCACCTGGCTGAGTCTAAGGTACAGTAGCAGCTGGCAACTCCACCAGCTTCCCATCTTGATGCTGCCACCATGGGGACAAAACATGGGGCTCCATTACAGTGGGGGTGGGGTACTCAAATGGAGGTGCACAGCACCCAGATTGCAATGCAAGCTTCTATAATATGCTAGGCATATTTAATTGGAGAATACATGTTTGCTGTTATCAAAAGGCATGAAAGAAATTAGTTACGCCTTATTAAGCATATCGGCTCAAGCAGAAGCATTACCCTCTGGAGGGAGTCTCAATGGCACTTTGATGTCGGGTATCAAACCAGTAAGAATGTGGCACCTGCTCTAGGAGCAGAATCAGACGCAAGGGAGCTTAACTTTTTATTTTGTTTCTTGGTGTGGTATTTCATTAACACCTCATCAAAGCCTCACTTGAATACACAGTGTTTCTCTTCCATCCGAGATTTGCAATTATTAAGCACTTTCACCTGAGGTTTAAGGGAAGAGGGATTAAAAAAAATCACACTATTTTTAAAAATGGCATGTAAGAAATACTTGTAATATTTTGAAGGCCAGGATTCTAGCTGGACAATTGAGGGGGAAAATATGAATATATTCCTCTTGCTCTACCACAAGTCCAATGAGAACATTTTTTGTTCTATATAAATTTGAACAGATTAGATTTAATATATTGGTGTGCTTGTAACAGTTCCTTAGAAAAATGATTTTCATGCTAATCACACGAACTGCAGACAGACATATTTATTTTATATAGTGCAATATTTATATACCCCTTCATACATCAAAATTAAACTAAAAATGCAATAAAATTCATAATAAAATAGCATCTACCTTGTCATTGGCAGGTCACTAGTAGAATCTAACTAGTATTAATGGCTAGCAAAGGCCTCCAAGAATAAAAGTGTTTCTCATCAAGTGCTGAAATTACGTTACTTTATGTGCTTGCCTCAATTTAGAGGAGTGGTGGTTTCTTGGGAAGGACACCTCTACTGAAAAGGCCCTTCCTCTGGTCATTGCTAAGATACCTCTGCAGGTTGCAGGACATATGTCTGAGTCATATGACAAGGCTAATATGTGGTGAATTACTGCTTTAAATTCATCCACACTGGAACTACTCTACATGGTGAATTACCACAATACAGAACCTCCCATTTTCATGGCTTGTCATTCATCTATTAGTTTCCTTTATCCAGCATGATAAGAAATAATAATAATAATAATAATAATCATCATCATCATCATCATCATCATCATCATAATTTATTATTTATACCCTGCCCATCTGGCTGGGCTAGATGGGCTAGATAGATCTGAAATCCAGCAGAATCTCACCCAGAGTCACTGATGTAACTACAGGCTCGAGAATTATGGCTGAGTACCCACTATACCTTTCAAAGTACATTCGAAGCACAATATTTCCCTCAGAGGATTCTGGGTTCTGTGGTGTTCCCTTAACAGAGCTACAATCCCCCACAACTATTAACAAACCATTCTTTGAAGGTAAAACAGTGCTTTGAATGTGTTTTAAGGTCATGGTAGAGACAGTGGTCCATTTAGAACCCCCAACAGTGGTTAATCCTAGAGGTTTTGAAAAAACAGCCCAGGGTGCTTTTGGGGTGTGTTAACACCAGCAATATTCAATGTGATCCACTGTCGGTATGAAGGGGATGAATTTCCTTTGGGTCTCTTTAAATCTTTGTCTTCCAATTGTGGTTCAAGCGTCTCAGTTTTTCACTTATGAGAAAGATGCAACACATTACCCACCCCCATTCATTCTTTTATAGCACATTCCCCACTAAGTGATAGATCTATGCTTATTTCTCAGTGTTTGAGAACTAGTAACACTCTGAAGCGATCATCCTCCCTGCACTGACTCTTCAGAGAAAGTGCCTCAGGCAGTTCAAGGCCTTCATTTTAGTCGAGACTTTGTAAACGGTATCTGCTCCACGTGAACTCGTTAATGAAGGGCTCTTACCAAAGTGTCCCTTAGTGCTATCTTGAAACTCACTGCCTCTTCAATATGCTCCTGAAGCTACTACTTTGGAGCCACCTACAGGAAAGGGCATATGTAGTCAATAGCAAAGGGCACTTTCAATGGGTTTCTTACTGTGCTATTCAGTGAAGCCCCCGCTGTTGCTTGGTAGCCTTCTGCTGAATTAGCTGGGCAGTTTACATTGTGAAAAACCAGCTACACAAAGATTCTTGCCTGGCTAAAGCTGGACAATTAAGCAGACAGGGCAGCGGTTTGATTCTTTAGCCATTGAGTGTTTGGCATGCTAGGAAGTCCAGTTGGAGGGCACACTGACAAGGAAATAGTAGATTCTCTAATTCTACCATCTTAATAGGAACAATACTTACTTTATTCGCTTCTTTTGCTTTTGCTTTTGTTTATATCTGATGGGGGAAACAAAGCTAGATTTGTGAAACTCAAGAGTACAACGAAAGGCTTTGTAAATAAAAGGCTTTGTGGTTTACAGATACAGTTTCCTGTGGGCGGCTCCAACTATTTGTGGTTTGCAGCATGCTTCTGCAAAGGTAAGTCCTGTCTAACCTTTCAGAGTTCTTTGAGAGTATAGTTTGAGGTGATCCAGGACACATTATGTACTGGGCTTTCAAATAGTTTTTGATAGAAGTTCCTCACTGAAGGCTACTGAGTAAACGTAGCAGTCATGGGATAAGAGGACAGGTCTTCATGTTGTTGTTGTTGTTTAGTCATTTAGTCGTGTCTGACTCTTCGTGACCCCATGGACCAGAGCACGCCAGGCACTCCTGTCTTCCACTGCCTCCCGCAGTTTGGTCAAACTCATGCTCGTAGCTTCGAGAACACTGTCCAACCATCTCATCCTCTGTCGTCCCCTTCTCCTTGTGCCCTCCATCTTTCCCAACATCAGGGTCTTTTCCAGGGAGTCTTCTGTTCTCATGAGGTGGCCAAAGTATTGAAGCCTCAGCTTCAGGATCTGTTCTTCCAGTGAGCACTCAGGGCTGATTTCCTTAAGAATGGATAGGTTTGATCTTTTTGCATTTCCATGGGACTCTCAAGAGTCTCCTCCAGCACCATAATTCAAAAGTATCAATTCTTCAGCGATCAGCCTTCTTTATGGTCCAGCTCTCACTTGGTTAACAAGCTGGCAGCAGACAGTAGGAACAAATAGGCAATTCTCACAGTGTTCTAAGAAGTAGGGTCTGTATTGGGATCTGTGCCTTTTAACTAATTAAAAAATGATCTATAGTTAGGGGTGAACAGTGAAGTGGCCAAATGTGCTGATGACATCAAATTGTTCAGGGTGGTAGAAGCTCCAGAAGTATTACTCCGCATGTCACCCAATAAAGCTGAATGTTGAAAGATTCAGGACAGACAAAAGGAAATAGTCACACAGCACACTGTTAAACAACAAGATATAGTAATGTCCATCAATTTGTATGGCTTTAAAAGGGATTTAAACAAATTTATGGAGGATAAGGCTATCAATGGTTATTAGCCATGCTGACTATGTATCAGAGGTGGCATGCCTCTGAACACCAGTAACTGGAACTGGGAGGTTACTGACAAGGAAATAAAAATTTGGGTCACAGCGGATAGCTTGAACAAAGTGTTAACGCAGTGTGTGGAAGCTGTAGTGGAATCCATGTTGGGAATCATAAAAATAAAATAAAAAATGCCAATATTCTAATGCCTTTATACAAATTTATGGTGTGTCCACATTTGGAATACTATGTACAGTTCTGGTTGCTGCACCTGAAAAAGGATATTGTAGAGCTGAAAAAGGTACATAAAAAGCACAGCCAAAATGATCAAGGGGCCAGAGCAACTCCCCTATGTGGAAAGCTACAATGTTTTCAGTTTTCTTAGTTTAGGAAAAAACAGGAGGGAAGTGTCATGATAGAGATGTATAAAATAATGCATGGTGTGTTGAAAATGAATAGGGATAAAGAATTGTCTCACCATACTAGAACTTAGGGTCATCAAAATAAGCTGAATGTTGGAAGCTTTTGGAATAGCAAATACTTTTCAACACAGTAAAAAGTATCTGCAAAGTATTGTTCAGCTGAGCTACCCCCGAAGTCTTCACTTTTTGTTCACTGGTATATTGCCTTGTCAATCACGATGTTATTTCAATACCGGTATTCATCAATATGGCGATTTATTGCACAGCCTTAGTGTACTATTGTGCTCATGTCCTGCTTGTGGATTTCCTGTAATCCAGTTGACCATTGTGAGAAGAGATTGGTGGGCCAGAGAGGCCTTCGTCAGAACTAGCAGGGTTCTTCTTAAGTTCTGATGTCTTTTTAGTGGGTCATGTCATCCAGACCTGGAAATGTGTTATGTACACTGGTACCTCGGGTTACATACGCTTCAGGTTACATACTCCGCTAACCCAGTAACAGTGCTTCAGGTTAAGAACTTTGCTTCAGGATAAGAACAGAAATCGTGCTCTGGCAGCGCAGCAGCAGTAGGAGGCCCCATTAGCTAAAGTGGTGCTTCAGGTTAAGAACAGTTTCAGGTTAAGAACAGTTTCAGGTTAAGAACAGACCTCCGGAACAAATTAAGTACTTAACCTGAGGTACCATTGTACTGCTTTCTCTTTACTCCACTGTGAGGAGTACTTTTTCATCCATCTTCCTACTTCATCTCCCTAATAACACTCCAGCTATTTAAATCCTATATCTCTGACCAAATGAGTCATTTCTGCACTTTCTATTTTTGGGGGGCTTGTATTGATACTTTTGAATTATGGTGCTGGAGGAGACTCTTGAGAGTCCCATGGACTGCAAGAAGATCAAACCTATCCATTCTTAAAGAAATCAGCCCTGAGTACTCACTGGAAGGACAGATCCTGAAGCTGAGGCTCCAGTACTTTGGCCACCTCATGAGAAGAGAAGACTCCCTGGAAAAGACCCTGATGTGGGGAAAGATGGAGGGCACAAGGAGAAGGGGACGACAGAAGATGAGATGGTTGGACAGTGTTCTCAAATCTACTAACAAGTGTTTGACCAAACTGCAGGAGGCAGTGGAAGACAGGAGTGCCTGGAGTGCTCTGGTCCATGGGGTCATGAAGAGTCGGAAATGACTAAACAATAGCAACGTATTTCACCCAGTCGCTCACTTATTATTCATGTTGTGCCACATCTAGTTTCGTTTGACTCACGTGTTCCCCATGCCATCCTTGGATTGCCTCATATTCCCAGACAGAAATATGGATTCCTTATGCTTCTTCTATCTTATTCTTATCCCAGGGTTATTTTCTACCTCTATCTCTGCTGTGTCCATTCCTGACTCTTTATAACATCCCTTTCCTCTTTCATGTTCCCAGCATTTGCACAAGTTCATTTTTGTAACTGTAGGAGGAAGGAAATTGCCTTCAGCCAGCGATGCTGGAGCACAGTTGAAAAGGGACTTCCACTACTATTACGGCCAGCATTAACCATGCTGGAAACTTTCCCTCAAGTAACATTTCACTTCATCTGCCATGACCTAATATGTTTGTTTTTGTTTTCTTTTGGAAATGAATACAAAAAAGTTATATTTAAGGTTAGATGCGATATGTTTCTTGACTCCTATTTAAAATTACTAGGTTTTTAAATTGTTATAATTTAATTAAGCTACAATTGACACTAGAAAGAGAAAAGGGTAAATTTCAATCGGAAGTGAAATGCAGAGGATTACAACCATCATATATACCAAGGTTGTGCTTTAAATTGCTCTCATGTGTCTGAGAATAATTCATCAGCACTATGGATGAATACACACTATGTGAACAGAATGTATATTATCTGCAAAAAAACTACCCTTGAAAAGTTCTGTTGGTAAACATATTGGGATTAAAAATAATAACTAATGGACCCCCCTACATATGATTTTGTATGTTTCTTTAATATTTCCTAATTTGCTGGTCTCTGGGGTGATTCAGACAACAATGTTGCAACCCAGCAGTATTTATTTATTGTTTTATTCCTCCTTTCTTCCCAGAAGAGATAACAGGGCACCTAGCAACATGAAATGATACAACAATACAAAACAATTAACACATAAGCCAAACAGTTTCATTAAAATAAAAGCAGTTAAAATATCTGGTTATGGGTCCAAACACCCATGGGCGTAGCCAAGCTTCATGTTGGCGGGGGGTGGGTGGGCAGAACCTCAGTTGGTTAAGTATTTTTATTGATTTGCTCTTACTTTATTTAGGGGAGGGCAGCAAACAGTGGGCAGGGAAACAAGTTGTTTAAGCTGAAGAGCTAAGCAAAATGTTATTGTGCCAGAATAAACACTGTTGGCTCCTTGTGTCAGCAGCTTAGTGAGAATTGGGTGCCAACTCCTAGGGGCTGAGCCCTTTTGGCTCCTGCAATATTTTGGGAGGGGAGAGGGCTGGGGCTCCCTAATGTCTGAGATAATCAGGAGGTGGAGGAGGCCAAGGGCCTGGTCAGTGGTGGCAACAGCCGCATTGAAACCACCCTGTTGCTGCATTTGACTCTGCCCTGGCTCCTCCCGATGTGTTCATTACATTATGATTGGCTCCATCCCAAACTCCTCTTGCAAGTTGGCGCCTCTGATGATAATGCAGGCTTCTGGTGAGGGGATTGTGGCTGATTTGTTTTTCGCTGGTCGCTTTGCTGAGCGAAGCCATGGCTCAACATGCACTTGTGGTTTAGTTTCCCCAGACAAATTACGAGTTGTAAACCAAGAACAAGCCTTGTTTACAGTTGATGGTTAGTGAACCATGCAAAAGGTTTAACAGCCTACATTCCTAATGCTTCACTGTGCTGCTTGACTTTGTGAATTTAAACTCTGCTACTGGGGGCTCTCTCCAGCTGGAGAGTTGAGTTTAGCCCTGTGTTTCTAATCTAGGCACTGAGGCCATAGGGATTCATATTTTTCCTCCCATATATATTTAACCCAGGCTGTTGTGGCTGCTTGGAGCCCAGTAAGACCAGCACCGGAAGCTAAACGCCTGATCCTCTGCAGCATTTCCCTTTTGCTTCTATCAGCCTTCGCTGGGGGAGAGACAAGGGAGTCAACTGTGAATCTAGCCTGGTAAGAAGACCACACCTTCTCTGAATTGCATTTATTTGTTGTCTTTCAACTTTCATTTTGCTCTGTACTTGCACATTGCATTTAGATTATTTATTATTATTTATTTTCAATTTGTGCAGAAGGGCAGTTTTGTATGTGTATAGGCTTTGTGCGTGGAAAGGGGAGAGTGATTAAAAACATGTGGGGGACTGGAGTAGGATCATTGACCCCGTTTCCACTTTCTATTTCTGTGCATTTATTGCACATGGATTTCAGGAAGTATGAAGATGGCTACTTTGTGGGGCTTATTAAAACAAAAAACATGTTCCAAGTTGTTTGCTTCCATATTGTGGTTGCCAGACATCATGAGGTGGGGAAATAGTGCTCAGTAGCTCAACTCTGTGAAGTAGTCTAGGATGCCCATTACTCACTGGTAGAATATTCAACCATGTTTTCAGTTCTTCAGGTGTTACTTCAGTCTCTCACCTGTATATGCACCCCCCCCCCCCGTTTTACATAATCCATCTAGAAATGAAATAATATCTGTTCTTTGAATTGAGCAAGAAATTCATCTTGGAGAATGGTACAATTACATTTTAGGTAACATGAAGGGCACATGCAAGATGACTAAAAGTGGGAAAGAGCCTGTTCTGCCCATGAAAGGCATTATCTACATTGTCACTGAGAGGTGAGGAGAGGTCAAATTGGCAGTTCCTTTTGAGGAAGAATGGCTAAGGTGGTACATAAGATAGTGACACATAGAAAATTGTGGAGTTTTTTGCCTGTTACTTATTGATTCAGAGAAGTGGCCTGCAGATGGCACTGTTCACTAACTGTACTCTTTCTTTAAACCCAAACATGACATCTGCATGTTGTTTTGCTAAAATTATTATTATTATTACTATTTCCCTTGGGATATATTTACTTTGTGCATCCTGAATGACAACTGGAAAGTAGAGAGTGCCTTCGATATGAAGGAGGGAAAAGGGAAAAAATAAATCTTAATAATAATAACTACAACAACTACCTAGATCTAGTGTTGATTTTAACAGCTATGTGTATTGCATTAGTCATGCTGTTGTGATGGTATACTTCTAAGAGGGCCAGTAGGAAAGTGAAACAGTGCTCCTACACCTTGCTATTATGCAGAAGAGAGAAATGCTGGGAGGCACAACTTTTCTCTTTAAGACAAGCTATGCTTGTCAAAACTGCTTCTTCTGTACAGCTATTGAAGGTGCAGCAGCCCTGTGTGCTTCTCTGTTCAGTGGCAAGGACTTTGTGGTGCAGTCATGTAGGGTCCACTTCTTTTCCTTCTAAAAGGGGCAGAGGTTTGGGGAAAATAAATGAGAATCCTGTTTATGAACCATATGAGGTCTTAGAATATACGGTATTCTCCCCCCCCCCCCCAAAATGACTTCTGATATCTGGGAGAAACAAACCATGAAACAAACCACACAATGAATTCAAAGCATGGGGCTATTTCCAGTAGTGTGGGGGCATCTGAGGTGGGGGCAGGTGGGGGAGTAAAGCAGCCACAGTTTTCTTACTGCGCACCAGCACTCTCGCTCATTCATGCTTAGCTGTGGTTTGGCTTAACATTATGTGTGAATGAGCCCAAAGTATTTCAAAATCCACCCAGGACAAAACTCTACAAAACAAACTGTAAAAACAGAACCATTAAGGTGTTTTGTTGTAACTCTTAAATTTAGTCCCATGTCTTTTGCGCACAAAAGTATCTTGCATGGTTTCCACCACATGGTTTAGTTTTGAACATTTCGTGGTTCCCCATCTTTCTTGGCATCCTCTTTTTCAACCCAAAGTTGTTGTTGTCGGCCTCTGTCTGTCTTGAGAGACAATGGAGTGCGCCTCTGGGGGTGAAGTCAAACTGCAATGTTAGAAACACCAAAGTAACCTCTCTGGGATGTTTTCTTAGTACACTCACATCAAAGAATAAAAGGCTATTTCTAAAGAAAGAGTGGCCTCTGCTGACTTCAGCCAGAACAAACCAAAATGGCAGGAGAAAAGGAACTTGCATAATATTGACTATGCATAAGATTTCCCAAGATGAATTTTCTGAAATGAAAATACAAATGCAATAAATCAGATGGGGAATCCTGTGTAATACAGCACAGGAAGAGTAAAGTGTTGCTTTTAAAAAAGAATACGGCGAGGTAACTGCAATGAAATGTCTCATCTGTTTATTTCTCTATCACCACTTTCCCTTTCTCACGCCTTTTGATTTCACTGCCCCAATGTTTTCTTAACCCTTTCAGTAGCTCTGTACACAGCTAGTGCTTGGGGAGATGAGATGAGCACTGTTCTTTTTAATACTGACAGCTTCGTCTGCAGCAAACTCTGTAGCCTTTAAATAGCATTTACCCAGGGGCACACCATCTTATACTAGGCAGCTTCTTTAAAAGCCAAATGTAAAGGTGTATGTTGCTCCCAGATCTATAGCTGCTGCTTCTTCTCCTTTTAAAAAATAAGCACAAATATATTGGAACAATCGGATACAAATGTTATTGAGTAGAACAGCTGATCAAATTGGATTTTTAAGCATGTAAAGTTAGGGACAGGGAATTGATAATGAACCTTTGATTCATGGCAAATTTAACATGAACTATAGTTGATAGCCTGATAAAGTTGATAGCCTTTACTTGGACTTTGTTATTTTAACTCATGTGCAACTACTCATTCTATGTGCCTATTTTATAGTGTTGCTTTTCAGCTTTTATTTTTTTGTCTGTTGTCATAACTGTTCTCTCTGTTTTATATACATTATAAAATGAGATAATAATAAAAAAAAACTTTACCAGAAACACTGATGTAACGTGTAAAAGCAAAGAAAAAGTAACTAACTATATCTGAGCTCCATCTGGTATTGCTTTCCAGAGAACTAGGGGAAATAATAAGAACTACTTGTCACATTATATTTTTAAAGGCAAAACTGTTGGGTTTTTTTTTTTAGTATAGGTGCCATGTCTGGAGTTATGTGGAAATGTATTTCGAGAAGCAAAAGGCATATTTAATAACGATATTGTGTTTTCCTTTGCAGTAAAATGCAATCACAATGCCACCTTGTACAGAGCAATCATGCAACATGCTGTTTTAATAGTTACTGTACCTTTAATTAAATGCTTCTTGCTTAAAGTATGTTCACCATTTATTACTTACTACCTCCTCAGCTTGAAGGGGATTTATGATGAAGTGCCACTACAGGAGCTCGTCATGGCTTTTATTTTGCTACCTATAGCACAACAGCAGTATAAAATAACGCCCCCTACTTCCTGACCTTGTTGTTTCATTCTTCCATAAGAAGAAAAACACTATTTATTTATTCATCTGATTTAATCTTTATTTTAGAAAGATTCACCTTAGGACTTTTTTCAGTCCCTTTGCTGAAAGCTACCTGTGTCAAACTTGATTTTTGAAGTTTGTAAAATTGATATTATCCTGAGCTGTCCTGTATATATTGAGCAGTGCTTTCTACTGCCTCCTTCTATTGTATGTGTTCCCCTGCAGTGAGCCAGCTTCATGGATTCACCTGACAAAGAGGGAAACAAGTAAAATAAAATTAATCCTCTTTCTGGATGATGCATTGTTTAATATCCAAGTTCAAAATACCTCAACACTCTCTACCTGCTAAATGATACAGTGCAGCAGTTTTGTCATCTGTAGATTTATTCCTGTTCATAAAGTAGCTTGCTTTCTCTCTCGTTTGCTGAAACAGGCTGTGTCTCTCAAATATATGCAGCATGATGTATTAGTAAGTGACAGAAACCACCTAGCTGACAACAGCCTCCATTGGCCCAAGTGACCTTTGCTGTCTCAGTGCTTGGCATCTGCTTGAGATAAGGGGATCTATAATTAACATAATTATTCATGTTCCCATGACTGTCCCTCTATTCTGGTCACAACGTCCTTCAGTATCTGGAGAAAGACTTAACACAAATTCAATGGATTTCTAGGCCTTGTACTTGCTGATGTTAGGAGGATGTGTATTTTCTCCCAGATGACCGAAGGTCTGAACTTCTGCACATGGTAACAATAGAGAGTGATAACTGTGCCACCAAAAGCTAATATAGCAGTAGAGAAAACCCTGATTGATTGTCTAAAATGTGTTGAGTAAACAAGAACCCTTGGGGGATGGTTGGAAATGGCAAACAGCCCTGTTATGTCCAAACCCAGGCTCACGGTTCAGCTGCCTCAGATAAACTATGAGCTGTTAACCATAGGGCCAATATTGGTTGCAGATCATTGTTTGTCGAACCATGAGCCTGAGTTCAAATGACACTATAAGCCAAACCACAGTGTAGCTTGACACAGAGCAGCAGCAAAATGATCAGGAAGGATAAAAGCAGCTGCAATCTGCTCTTCAGTAGCTTGCTTGTTCATGTTAAGCCATGGTTTGGTTTAGCATTATGTGTGAACCGCCTCACTGTTTGTCAATGAATTATCGGGTGACTTACCTGTATATTTGCCTGTCTCTACTGCAAGCTCACCTTTGGAAATGCAGCAATAAAGTGTTTAATAGGTATTGTTTCTGTATGAGAATCCACTGCCCCTGAGACGTTTACCTGTTTGATTTTTCAGATTTGTTTAACCTTCCTTGTACTAGGCAAGCAAATAATGTCAAGGTCAGCAGACTCGAAAGATGACAGCAAACTATAATTACAGTTCAGTAAACAGGGACCGTTAGCATGAAGCAAAATACCACAACTCTCTCCCACGCCTTTCCAAGGGACACACAAATATAAATGTTGAGTAGGAGGATTGCACATAAACAAAATGCACGCTGCTGTTAAATTCCTTAACTACTTCCGCAAGTCTATAAATTAAACAACACAATTTTTATTTTTATTTTAAATTACCTGAGTCTCATTAATTCAGATTAATATCGGTGGCTGGCATTTCAGTTTGAGGGGTGGGGCATTTGAAAATGATCACAGAACAATTAAAATCAAAGTGCTTAACGTAGAAAGACGTGACTTATTACCTCCCTTCACACACAGTCTGGAAATGCTAACTTGACCCTTGAGAATTTGCTCTTCTCTGAATAGCTTTCCTATCTTTTCTCCTGCTGGCAATGACATATTGATTTCTGTGGTATTTAGCTAAAGGTACTAGAGCTCCGGTTATGCTGGGGGCGTGGCATTTAAACTGATGTGGACTCATCAGTGATGTACAAACTTGCTTCACCTGAAATATCTACAGTGTGCAATATTTTTCTAGGCATTACTGAAATATTTACAGTATAACGCAGGCATCAACTTCTTCAATTCAAATATTTTCAAAAATCTATATTGTATTCTACTTTTGACAGGGCCAGTTTACTAGTTAGACAGGGGCAGAATGTTTCAGTTGTTGTTTGCTTGTTTTTATTTATTTGTTTTTACATTAATATCCCACGTTTCCTCCAAGGAGCTCAGGGAGGCATATGTGCTTCTTCCTCTCCCCATTTTATCCTCACAACAATCCTGTGAGGTAGGTTAGGCCGAGAGATGGTGACTGGCTGAAGTGAGCTTCATGGCCAAGTAGTGATTTGATGTTCCAGGTCCTAGTCTAAGATTCATGGACTAAGTTGAGTGTGGACTGAGATAGCATGGATTTGAAGCAGGGCCTTGGATGATGAATTACAACATAGAATGGATCATGCTTTAAGATCTTAAGTGTGGAATCATTGAATCACTAAGAGATTACTTTGAATCTTCTGAGTAACTGATAAAATGGCCCCAGTTCTGCTTGTGTTCCAAAGTCAATGCAGGTAGCTTATCTGGCAGATGATCTGTAAGTTTTAGATACACATGTCTGCTTTTCCATTGATATTGCCTTCATAACCTTTCTTCTAACAATATCTAATTAGCCTTGCATATTAAAAATGGGTTAAGCATCAGATGAACCTTTTAATTTCCTCAAGTTCCAAGCTGTTACTCATATTATATCGTCTTGGCCCACCTTTAATAATTCCTCCTGATCTTTTACATTATTACCCTGGTACTTAAATGTGGTCTTCTATCTACTCTTTGTGATCTGTTCTCTAAGCTGCACATATGAAGTTCTTTAATTTTACTTCCCAGGTCATAGCCACTAAGCCTTTTATCATTTTAACTTCCTCTCTTTGCATTTTTAAGCAAACTTATCAATGTCCTTTTCTACATTCTGAACACTCAGAAGTGTACAACTCTTAATCAAACTAAGACAGGAGCAAAGGGGAGAAAATGACCTAAAAACTTGTAACTGCTATTTTGTGATGATTAGTCTCCCAATTAATTACTCTTTGATCCACAACCTTCTTAGGCTACAAACAATACCTGCTGAGATGTAAGTCCTATTGAATTCAGTGGGGCCTGCTCCTAGGTAAGTAGAGGTAGGATTCCAGCCTTAAACAGCAGTACTTCAATTTAAGGCTGTTTTAATAAATAAGCTTTGCCCTCAAAATACTTTTCTTAATTGTGTTGTTCTTATGATGATCTGAGTATTCATTAAAGCAACCACGGCTATTAAATTAATTTAGAAGGCTCAGTCGGATCATGGGCAGATTGCCTGTGGCTACCAGTGGCACGGTCAATAACATTTTGTGATGTATCTGGATGGAAGAAGGATGTTCTGAAGGCCTGGCTATAGCATAAAGAAAGATTGTGCTTTTACCTATCTCTCCCATGCTACATTCCTGTCTCCTCTCCAGCTCGATAGACTAGAATGTGTCCCATGTGCAGACTTATAAAGGTTTGGATCTCTGCATGATGTGGTGAGCCACAGAACAGTGGATTGAAGCTGCAGTTTGGAGTAGTTAAGTACCCTCAGGCTCTGAATTAGCCCACCCGTCTAAGATGGCCATTCGAGGACCTTCCTGGACAGAAAGGACTATACTAGGGTTTCCCATATGAGTTAAAAACCTTGCCTATGTGCCAAGGGAGTGGATATATACAACCAACTTCTCACTTGATTAATGTGTGGAGCTTGCCCATGTCTTCTATGTGCACCAGTGCAGATCACCATGGGAGGGTTTGTCTTATGTGTTTTTCTGTAGATCTTCTCCCAGTTACAGATTTGTTCTGCTGTTATGGGATGCATACCTAGTCTTGCAATAATTCTGAACTACTCATTGATGTTGGGTCTTCCCTTGTCCTTGGTTCTGACCAGATTTGCTCATTGTCTTCCTGATTTCACATCTTATCTTGGACAGCTGCTTATGGTTCAGCCCTGACAAGGGCAACACCACAGCAAGTTATAAAGGGCTGCATGCATACTACACATGTGAAGTATCTCAGGCCAACAGTGTTAAATCTGCCTTAAAGCTTTGCCTAATGGTAAGTTGTGAGGAAGCATGACATAAGTGCTGTCATACCTGAAACTTTGCACTCACCAGCTCATTTCTGATGTTCTGATACAGCTGGACAATCTATTCCTTATGCCGCCATGGCCGTTGCATAGCTCTTTGGTATCAGTGTGTTTGCTCATGGCATACCTTACGCAAGACTGAACTCACACAGGAAGTCATATTGTGGTCCTTGCTATCCAGAAATTTAATTTTGCCCTGTCAGAAACTGTTCCTTTGAGTGACATGAGTGTAGTATTCTTGGTCCACCTCTCTCCCCACCTCCCTCCGTTTTCAGATAAACAAATGATGAAGGCATTAAGCTTTAACCTGGCAACTCTGCTCTGAATTTTATTAGGCAATATTAGACAGCTGAACAACAGATTCCATGCTCTCTGCACACAACCTATTAAGCTACCCTTAATTTTGCTGAGATTTCTGTAATAGTCTCCAAGATGCCTGCCAGTGAGAAAAGGACGCCATAAGGTCACTGAATGACATCTTTTCTTCATTGGCAGTCATTTTCACACTGACTAGAATTAAGGGAGCTATTTTGGTCAGTGACTATTAATATGGATTTAATGGCAAAGAAGCTAACGTTAAGTGTAGGGTTAAGACATTAGCAGTTTTAAATGCTCAAAGAAATGCAAAATCAAGCAATATCTGCCCTTGGTGGCCAGCAAAGCAGTTTTCAATCTGGGCAGCACAGTTAGTAGTTTGGTCTACATAGGGTTAGGAATGTGGGCTTTTCAGAATGGAAAAAAAAGTTATGGCCACTGAAAGCAACCTAGACCTGATGTTGTAGTTAAGCAACTGATCCTTTCACTGTGTTGGAATTACAGCAGTGGTTCTCAAAAGTACCAGGTGAGATACAGGCTCATTTCCTTCCCAGGGAAGTGGTGACAGTCACAAACTCTTTCACAGACACTTGGATGAGTCTCTTAATTGGGCCAGGAAACAAAATAACCACAAGTAACCATTGTTTTCTCAGGGTCTAGTCACATGGCAAGTTGAGCCTGTGTCCGATGGTGAATTTTAACCTATGCTATTCTATAATCGTATCAATTGTGATAAGCACAGCACTCTATGTGGACTTTAGCCACATGGGGATTTTTACATGGATGCAGGATGACTTAAAGTTGGAGTGGGTTTCCATAAGTTATTTTATTTTATTATTTAACATGATTGTGTCCTACCATTCTATGAAGGTTTCACTTATGCAAGTTAATTCATTTGTCCTCACAACAAACCTGTGAGGTAGGTTAGGGTAAAAGAGGTTGAATGGCTCAAAGTCAAATGGGGATTCAATCCCATATTTTGAAGGTCTAAATCCAATGCTTTGTCTACTACACCAAACTGGTTGTCCTTCAAAGAATTATGAGAAGAACTGTGAAAACTGTGTGTTTAATTACATTTAGAAAAGCCCAAAATTTCCTATTGGTTCACAGAAATTATAGCAGTACACACACATTGCAACAAATGTTTTCATTTTCACTCAGAAGTTCAGATTTCTGTTGTCTTATTAGCTTTCTTTTTCTTTTTGTTGTGACAGTTATGACTAGAAGATACAAAAGAATAACATTTGCCAATGTCCTTTTTCTTACTAGCTCCCTATAATTAAGTCATAATGTTTCCTTTGATGCACATTTATTTTCATGGCAACCAAACCATTTTAGATAAACATTACTTTTAACGATTTCTGTGTGGAATCTGGGGACTTATTCAATGATAAGTATGTTAACCTCAGGCAATTGTGTTACTGAAGAACCAGCTCTTATACAGCCATGAGTATGGCATCTAAAATAATAGCAAAATAAATAAAACTAATAATAAGGTATTTTTGTGAGTGTAGGAAAAATGTGCCCCCACCTGAATACAAAGATTTCCATTTCAAATTCAAATGCAGTGTATGCAATTCTACAAGGGAGGCGAGACTCCTGTAATACGAATTCGTTTTCCAAAACTATTACGTTTTATGCTAAAGCATTTAAAATTCAGAACTTGAGTTATCCCATAAGCACAAGTTTCATCTTTCCCAGGAATAAATAATAATAATAATTGGAAAGGGAACTGCAGAGAAATGTTGGCAGACTAACTTGCTCCTGTTTTGCAAAACAAAGGCTGCTTTCATACTATGGTCTTTTAATGCTGCTGAGATGTTCATGTTCCACTATCAGCTGGAAACATGATTAAAGTGATGATTCTACCTGACGCCAAATAGAGCACTATTTTGCCCATTGAAATCAGCAATGCTTCTTCATGCTGCAGGGAGCAGAAAGGCCTCCTTTTGAAAAGCAGTGGGCTGGAGGGAACCTTCTGAGATATATTCAGTGCGGTTTTTTTAAGAAAAAATGTTGCCAGTATTGACCGTGAAGTTGTTACAGTAAGTGCCACACTTTTAACATTCTTTTTAAAAGGTGCTGGTACTGCATACCCCTTTAGTACCCAGAAAAAGCACTGTACACTCACTCACTCACTCACTCTTCTACACAAAGTTCCAGACCAAGAAATGTGGCTGGAGAGTTGAGACCTCTCAGCACTTAGTGCTTCTTCTCACCAGCCATGGAACTGCTTTTGCCTTTGGCTAGTGTGAGCTTCTTCTTCTCATAGTTGCCTTCTATGCTGGCTGCTTTTTCTGCATCTCTCCTGTTCCACCTTGCCTAGGGCTGCCTGTCCACTACCTTCTGCCCTCAGCTTCTCTGAATAGCTGCTAGGCAAAATCTCCACACAGGACTGTCACCAGGATTTTCAGCAGCAGGAGTCACCAGGATTTTCCCATTTATAATAATAATTATTTGTTCTTGCCCAGCCTGAGGCTCTGAAAATGAATAGGGAAATGCTGATGGCTTCTACTAGCAGCTTATTCGGTAGCCTTAGGGGAGATGGGTAGGGTATGAGTGATGGCATGTAAAACAAATGTGGATGTCATTTAAACAATGAGTGAAAAAAGAAGTTGATTTTTCTGGAGTAAATGCTTCATTGATTGTGTAACCCAGCCAGATGGTCGGGGTATAAATTGTTGTTGTTGTAGTTGTTGTTGTAGAATATGGACCAGTTTCAGGTGATTCTCAAGAATATAGCGCAAATAATGAAAAAAAAATGCAAAACTTTCCCCCTCAAATAGATGGCTAGTGTGTTTGTAAAGGGATGATTGAAGGGCGGGACTCTTACATCTGATGTGCATGTTCTATCTGTTCAGTTGAAAGAGTCTAGAAACATTTTCTCCCAGGCTATATATATATATATATATATATATATATATATTTGCACTATCAAAAATGGGAGTACTTGCAAGGAAGTGTTACCACAGGAATAAGTCATAAGCAAGAAAAACTGCTCAAAGTAGCTGTTAACAAGGCTTTATGTGATTTTTTCTCCCCATGGTTCACAAGATGTCCCTAGGCCACAATATTAGGCTCCTCTCCCCTGCTATTCCAAAGAAATGGGGTATACGTAAGCAATGAAACTGTGCATATAGTTGGCACTTTTTTATCTGGTTGCAAAGCCAAACTCCTGTTGTGCAGTTCTGGAAGCTGTTGCTGTACAAATTGAAGTGCAAGCCGTCAAGTACACAAACATAGATCCATCAATTTTGGATTGTAGCCTGTGCCTGACTCCAGAACAAGAACTTCATAGATCATTAATGTTTTTAAGATAAGAGTTTATATTCCCACATGGAAGAAGAGTGAGGTGGGTAAATGCAATCAGAGTCTCAGGCCCCATGCCCCTCAACTTGGAGTGAGCTGCTTAAAATTATAGTCAAGAACTTACAAAATTCATCATTTTTTAAAAATTGAGCATTTATTTTCTGAATTATAATGCCTTGGGGAAGTCTGTACAAATAAGTGGTCCAATTAAAAAAAGATAATGAATTTATTCAACAGCCTTTTGCTGTTGCCCAGAGAGTGAGATGTTTGCTTTGTGGTTTTTTTTTAAGCTTTTGCAATTTAATTAAGAAAATGCTTCTTTTGTGCCAGGTTGTTGAAGGTGTGGTCTTTGACTGGTATTTACCAATTCTTATTCTTCTCTCTTTTAAAGGTTATTTTCATATGTAATATTAAACCTATTTGGGCCTCTCTCATGCTATTCATCTTCTGCATCTAAATGTTCATTTGGGATAGAATATGAAACTGAGTCTGCAGTCCTGTATCCACTTAGTTGGGAATAAGGTACATCGAACTCAGTGAGGCTTTCACCTCAATATCTGCAGAATAGTGTTCAGTGAAAGAGCTATTATGTACTTTGCACTTCCCTGATAAGTTCAGAGGCAATATTACAGGGTTTTGTTTCCTTGTGGATGTGAGATCAATGTAAACTGATGGTGTTTTTGGTAATACATTTGATTACAAGTGTATACCTGGCCACGAAGGAGAAGATAGGCAGCCATATGACTAGCCCTATCGTTATTCTCCTTAAAGCAATCCAGAGTTCTTTTGTATTTGTTATGTTTCTATAAAAAGCCACAAAAATCAGATGGCTTGAATATTTGTTTTAAATATTGCTAGTGTCAAGTTTGTGATATATGAATGAGCCATTTGCAACATTTGCTTCCATCTGGAGTGAATGCAAAATGGCAAGTAAGGTTTAATGTGGATAAACATTGCAGCAATGCTCCCTCCCCCAACTTCACTTATAACAGCGATGGAGATACAGTCATACCTCTTGTTACGTTCGGTTCAGGTTACATCTTTTCAGGTTGCACCCCGCGGCAACCCGGAACTACCAGAAAGGTTTCGCCATTCGCGCATGTGCAGACGCTCAAAATGATGTCATGCGCAGAAGCGGCGAATCGCGACCCGTGCAGACACGGGTTGCGTTCTGCTCATGTTGCGAATGGGGCTCTGGAATGGATCCTGTTCGCAACCAGAGGTACCACTGTACTGGATTTTTCCAGGATGATGGGCAGATGAGTTTGGGAGCTGAGCAAATGGGACACTTCTAAATCACACCAGTGTACCCTATGCTGATTACACTCCAAATCGAAACTACTTCTTTCCTAATCAGTAGTTACATCCTCACAGCACCTGTAAAAAGAGCCTGGACCATTCAGAAATAGCAACTGATCATTAGGAAGCATTATGTTATAAAAATATTTGTCAGTTAGCAATGACTACAGATAATTCCTGCCAGTGGAGATTTTATGTTCACATTAGAAGCTGATGCAAAGGAAAGCCTTACAGGCTGATTTAAAGAAAAGTCAATTTAAGCTTTACATGTGAAAGTACTTGTATTACTAGCCATTTCTAAACAATACCCTTTCTACAAATTCATGCATTCATATGCTATGTAAGTGTGGTGTTGTGCTTGCAAACCCCTGACAACAGCTGCTCTGAAGAGGGGGTGGGAGGGGAAAAAATGAGAACAGGAGATAAGCTGCATGAATAAAATTATCTCAAAAGGTTTGAGTGTTCCAAATAAGCTAGTATTTCCTGTTGCAATGCATTCCCTCGTCATAAACTACAAAACAATGAAGTGCCTCAAGATTTTCATTCTTTCTGCTTATTAAACAGGGCTAGTGTATTACTTAAATTCATCCAGTTCTAACATCAGTAGACTTCCATGGCATACAAAGAATGACCACATGCAAGCTGCTGAAATGCTTTTAGGATTTAACTTGGATTTAGGCAGCTGCAGTGCTTGTGGTTGCTAGGGTTTAATCTGAGCCAAGCTCAGTCCCAGAAGCAAGGGAAAGCCCTGGAACCTGCACGGTGAGACGTTAATGCATTTGCAATGGTATATTTGTGCTAAAGAAAAACCTCCAAACCTCTTTTCTTGATACTTCTCTACCACTTTTGCAGAGATGTGTTGGAACATAGAACTGCCATTTCATGCAAGGCCCCCCCCCACCAACTGTTGCCCAGGGGAACAGGAAGATAATGCCCTCCAGCTGGTGGCAGATCTGTTTTTCAGCTACAATAATTAGAAGGGCTCATGCCCTGGACTTAAGTTTCAATATCTAGTACTGGGACCCAGAAACTTGGAAGTGTAAACAGGCCCTGTTTGTCCTATGATTTCACGTCGCGGGTCATATATATACGACCCCTTTATGCCTTTGCCATTTTCCTTGAGAAAACCTGCATTTTACTGTTGAATCAGAACAAATATCAATCTGCAGAAAACCCACCAATACCATGTATTAGATACCATGTATTAGATTGAACTTTGTGTAAATAGGCTCACTACAGAGGAGCCCATCTGATCATGGGCAGTGTGCTTTACCCCCTCCGAACTCAGCAATTCCCTCTCCCCTTAATATTAGAAGACAGAACTCCTAAGTCAGGATTTATTGCTTTTTGGGGGGTGGGGGGCTTCAGTTGTGCCACAATATGGTTTTGCTTAATTAACTAGAAATGCTACCCCTTGCTTCAGTTCATAAGGAACTTTACTTACCTTAAAGTTACCTAGTCTGGAATCCACAAAATCTTTCTAGGAAGGCAATATCTAACTCAGGTGGATACTGGAAATGCCTTGCTGAAGCATATGGCATGGTCATGTCCAGTGATATTTCATTTTTCAGCCTGAAGTTATTGTCCCTATCAATTTTGACAAAATCCTTCATGTACATTTAAATTATATTCTTGTTGTATGGAGATTAACAGCAGGACAACAAGAATGGCTGCTTAACAGGTCACGGGGAGGGGGCAGCTACTGCGGCCCATTGTGGTGGGCTGCTATCTCCAGGGAGCAGTGCTGGGGCCAGTCAGTCAGCTGCCAGGAAATCCCCAGGCTGGCCGCTTGGGATTGGCAGGCTTTCCCGCCATATGCTTATTTCAGGGGTTGGCAAACTAAGGCCCGTGGGACGGATCAGGCCCAATTGCCTTCAGGATCTGGCCCATGGACTGTCCGTGGATCGGTTTGAGGATTCTGTTCATTCAGGCTGCGCCATTCCCCCCCTGCGTCATTCCATTTTCCCCTCCCTCACACACACCGCACCGCCGCTTCCTCCTTCCCTCCTCCTGTCTTCTCCCCGCCCTGCCTAGAGGAGGAAGGGGGCTGAGCTGAGCTGGCACACATCTTCCCTCCGCCGCTGCCGCCCTGGTGCTCCTGTGGGCCAGAGGGTGGAGCGGACAAGCTCACTCCTCCTACCCATGAGAAGTGGCAGCAGTGGCAGCGGTGGCGGCAGCCCCTGGGAAGTGAAGCGCTGGGGCTGGGGGGTGGGGAGGAGAACTACTTGCCCCCCTCGCCTCTTCTTCCAGCTCCCCGCCCCAAGGTCTGAGGGACAGTAGACTGGCCCACGGCTAAAAAAAATTGCCGACCCCTGGCTTATTTGAATTCCAGCCAATCTGGCTGGGCAGAGTGGGCGGAGGTACACAGCCATCTATAATCCCGAATGTCTTTATAGATGATGACTTTTTGCATAGTGTGTTAAGCTTTAAGAAAGCACATTAAGTATGTGCGCTGATGCAATTTCTTTGAGAATTTTTTTGCCTCACTATAATGGTGTTCCTTTTGTGCATTCTCTCTCTCAACAGCAGTTCCTAAGGAATTAAAGGCAGTTATGTTAATAAAAACGTGTGAGTGAAAGTTAGAGGGAAATGAGATCAATTTTTATTGCACAGATAGAAGTAACGTTACATAACGATGAAAGTACACACTTTCTGCTGCTTGACAAAGCAGTCACAATTCATGCATAGGCATTTCTCTCATAGTTTTCCTAGGTTTTAAGAGCTGTCCTACAGAACCTGTTATCTCAGCCATACAGCCAAGAAACTTCGCACACCACTGAGCAGACATGCAGCAACTAATGTTTTTCTCCACATTTTCCCACCCATTATTATTTACCGGTGTGTGGCAGTGATGCCACATAAAACTCATCCCATTTACTGTTCCTCATCATATGTTGACACTGTTGGTTCTTGGGCTGATACACATTTCCTCTGCCAGTGTTGTCTTAATTGTGAGTTAATGCTGATTGGGTGGAATGTTTTAATGGCTTTTGAAGTAAGGAGGGATTTGTGGCCCTGCAGATATTGTTGGACTCTTTACTTCCATCAGCCCTAGCCAATGAAATGTCAAGCATTTATTTTTAGAAAAGTTTTCACCAAAATCTCAAAGCTGCACTTTCCTGTCCCCTACATTCTTCCATAATTCATTTTAAGTTAGACTCCATGGACCAATTCTAAACCAAGATAGGTTCTGAGTTTTAATAAAACATTGGTGTCCACAGTTATGAAAGAGGAAGATAGGGAAAGAATCAGAACGGGTGAAGAAACACAATGTTTCTCCCAGCACACAATCAGCTATGATAGCAAGGACCCCTTTTGAACCCAAAGTGAGGCACTTTTCAGTTAGGTGCTAAGTATTCCTAAAAACACAGATGCTTTAGTGTCTGCAAGGGATGAGAATGGGAGAAAAACATTTTGCCATGCCCCGTGACCTCATTGGCCACACCTCCTGTGACTACCTAGCAAGATCACAGGTCCAACAGGGGGCGGTAACCACTCGTTGTAGTCTAACAGCATATGGGAGGCCATTTCTGCAAACTGGGAAGCAAGTTCTATTCCTTTCCCTTCTTATTACTGAAATATGAACTCACTATTGCAGGTTTGTATTTGCTTTGCAGCTAGTCGTGTATAATTTTCTGGAAGACCGGGAAAACTGCTTGCTCTCCTCACTAGTCTATTCTGTTATTTCCAACTTAATGATTAGGAAAAAAAATAATGCCCTACTCGTATTCTTATGTGCATGCAAAACCTTATTCTGACTTCCAGCCTTAATTTTGCCCCCCCCCTTCTTCTATACTAAAATTTCTTCAGCCTTTTCATTATGGCATCTCCATTAGTTAACTGCCAATCCTGCACAATTACCTTTGATAATCGGGCATCCTGTGGGAGACCAGTTCTCTCATGTGCAAAAGGAGTAACAATTTTAAAAGGGCATATTTAGAAACAATAAGGGAAGTGGTTAACATGAGGCTGAGGGGCAAAGTAATAAAACTTTAAAAGCACAGACTCGGCCTGGAGGCCATTTAAGAACACTGTAGAAGAGGCACAGATGGTATGCATACCTCTGAGCAAGGGACTCTAAAGAGAGAAGGTGGCATGATTATGCAGATAATTGCACAATTTTATTAAGAAGGGAAGAGCATCATTCAACAAGAAGAAAAATGGAATGCCAATATATGCAAGTATAAAACTACTTGTGACAGGTAGATGAAGAATGCAAGAAATGGAAGTGTAACTGTGGAAACTAGCAGCATAAAACAGTAAAGTGACAATTGGTGATTCTTCCAACATAAATAGCCTACTGTAAAATGCGGATCCACATATAGAACTTTTGTGTGAGCAAAGGCATTCGTTTTAGTGTCAAGAGACCTCTACGTGTACACTAGGATTACAAACCTACCCCAGCCTGTGAAAGTGGTTGAGGAAGCACCATCAGACTGTTTCCCCTAGCCTAGTGCATACTTGGAAGTGAATAACTGCGTAAGCCTTCAAAACTCTCATATGTATTACAAACTGCACCAGTGACATGGCTCCAGATCAATGATTAGGAAACTGAGAACCTTGTCAGTAATGGTGTATGTCCCATTTGTAGAATTCCTTCCACAGAGACACAAACATAGTTATCCTTTTAGTACCAGACAAAAGCGTAATTTCCTCCACATTCGTAATGTATTTTCTCTTTTAACATTTTGAGTTTTTATTTATCTTGTTCTCTTAACTATATTGGAAGCTCTGGTGAAGAGTGGTGTAGAAAGGATAAAGATATAAAATTTTATATGAAATGGTGCCTACATTCACATAACAATAACCCAGTTTTTCTAGCTTTATTGTGGATCACTGTGAATGGACAGCATGCTGATATCTGCTGTCTGTTCCTGGTTTGCTTCTCCCCTGGTGCGAGCAGGATAACAAGCCAGCATGTCTTGGCTTCTCTTATGGCCAAACCAGGAATTGTTGCTCCCTAATAAGTTACAACCAGCTAGCTAACGAGAAACTATGACTTACAGTGGACTAGCTGTCTTGGCTTTTTATGGAGAAACAAACCACCGTGCCTGTTTTGGATGCAGCAGGAAGCACACTGCTCATTTGCAGTAAATCAAGATAAGGCTTATTACATGTGAATATGGCTAATGGATGGAGCATTGTCTTCATTTGAACTCCAACAGTGTCATACATTGGCCAAAAAAAGCCATTCTTCCCTTGCTCCCTACCTCTCTTTTTAAAAAATTCCTCTCATTATTCCTCAAGCAGTAGCCTGAACCCACCACAATATTATTGTGTCCTGCTAGTACATTAGTTTCTATTATATAGGAATTGCTATCCTAGACAGAACAATTCTATGATCCTCCTGTGATATGAGCCCTGGTGTGCTACTTCAGTTCTGGATGTACAAAGCTAATCTGTTAATAGAGGCAACATTCTATCATTTTCTTAGGACACCAAGCAGTACAATCTGATACTGCCTTTATATCCTTCACAGATAATATTCTGTATGTAAGTTGTTGTCATTAGCAACTGTATTTATTCTTTTCTGACAGCAATTGGATGAAAATATCATGAAGTGCTTAGATGATGTGCCAGTTGCCACAGGAGGCTCAAGAACTGACTCCTATGCCATGATCTCTTGTTTTAAAGAGTATATATTTAGTAACCTATCATTACAGCTCTAAGCAGATAACATGTAATTTGTGGATAATGAACCACCTGGAGGAGAAAACAGGGTTTCACTTATTTTCCCATACTCTGTGTGTTTTTGGCTCTTCTGAACGGAGCCTATGTGTGAACATGCTGTACATATATAGGGTAGGTATACATGATCTGTACATTACAAAAAAAATGTAAAGGAGAAGGTGTAGCAAATTGTGGATCTAATGTTCTGGAAACGTGTGGCTATGAGTTTAGATAGAGCACACACTAAAGCTGTTATTTAAGTGCATTTAAGTGTATATATCATGCTTTATGGACACTCAAGTAACATTTGTCCTAACTTGCCAATTTGACATGGACTGATGCTGATCTTCCACAGAGTTACTTCAAATATACAGGTAGTTAAGAGCTGTCTGTCTTCTCCCTCCATCAGCCACAGGATATATGTGAGACTTACCATTCTAGGTTGTGTTGCAAGTGAGGCATTTCCTTGGAAGTATTTTTGTTTACCTCAACTTCTGTTTCCTTCTCTGTCTCCTGGATGTAGAAGCCATGGATTTGCTTGTTTACTGCAAGTTTTGTTCATCCACTTCCCAAGCACAGCAATGCTTTCCCCTGGAATCTCTGTGTACACAAATGGTTTAGAAATAGCAGCAAGAAACATTGCCATTTCTTCCATTCAGCTAGCCGATGCCTCATCTAAGGGCTGCTTTCAAAACCACTCCACACTGTAGCTGAACTCTGCTTGAAGGAGAACACATTGTAGTGGGAGAAACTAGGCTAGGGAGGTTAATTTAACCCTTGTGGTTCACAACCAGATTATTACCTCCTGAAAACGATGCCAGCCTAATACCTTACATATCAAGTGTATCATAAAAAGGAAACTCTGTTTTAAACATATGTGGCTGAGAGAATGCCGATAGTGATGTAATTCAAGCAGAATCCTGTGTGAGAGAACTGGTATTTCAATAATATATCTGTGCATTTGAAATGCCTATAAGCAACCTCAGGCCTGGAGACAACTGCAGCCTTCCAGGCCACTCTGCTTAGCCCACAGGAAACCCTCCTGAAACACACCCATCACCAGTTTTGCTTTGCATTGTCCTTGAGCATTTTTGTCTGGCTCTAGTATGATCTTGAACTCTAGTACGTAATTGTTTGGATGGAGGATAGCGAGAAATGTGTGGGCGTGGAGAAACCCAGTGACTGCACAAAGCTAAAATTAACATTACTGCTCTGACCAGTTTTGCCTCACCCTACTCACCACCGACTAGTGGCCTCCAGATGGATGCACAGAGTGGGGTGTACTTCCAAATGCGAGTGATTCCCCATCTCTGGCCTATAAGACTGCTCTGGTGTTACCCAGGTACTGAATTTCCTGCTCTTCACCCACTTCACCTGTCCACCAGCTCTGCAGTTGAGGGTTTTGTTTTGTTCTTAAAGAAGGTTGTTCTTCAACTGATGAATGGTATGCCCCCACCAATGTATGTTTTGTAGTACAAAATTCTCTTACGAGCTCTCTGTTAACTGTTCCTTAAGGTACATGCGTGTCTCCTTTACAGGCAAAAATTGGACTAATCTCATCATGAATTTGTGCTCATGTTGTACTTGCCTTTACCAAAGGAAAAAAAAGCTTAAAGAACAGCTGGAAATTTTATCCCATCCATCTTGGGTAAATATTGTTAGAACCACTGTATATGTTTATGGGATTAGTATGGAGGCTGTACCTACTTTTTCTTCTACTAGAATTAAGCAGAGGCTTAAAGAAAGAATTCACCTCTATTCTAAGTGATGGGATTTGTATTCAGTTCCACATCTTATTCTTATTGGTACCCATTATACAAAGCGACACTTGGCTTAGAAAATTATTTAATAATCCTTACTGCTGCTCCATTAAGAATATCATTTATAGGCTTACGTCTCCAGTGTATGCCCTCTGCTTTCTTGGATAAGAGGTTTAATAACATTCCAACTCATTAAAGACTCTCTGTATTTGTGTGTCTGGTGAGATTGGAGATGTCTCCCATTACCTGTTACGTTGCCCCTAATATGAGTACCATGGGCACAAACCTTTTACTTGTATCCTCAGGTCTTTTTAAAACTGACTCATCCTAGACTAGATATGTACGCTTATTTCAGACAAAGATGTATTCATCCAAGTAGCAAAATCAGCTCTGGCAGCCCTGAGAATACAAGCCAGGTATCCAAAAACTTAGCTGGTAGACGAGATGTGCTTCTGGTTCATTGTATTTTTAACAGCTTTATAGTTTATTGTAGAGTGGTAATTTGTTACAGGGCGAGAAGTATTATCTTTCTCTTTTTTGTATATATACCTGTCTTTATATCTTTTCTACCTGGGCTCCACCATAACTAGCAATCTCTCCATTGATGCTGAGCTGGACAAGTGTATTGGCAAGGCAGCTACAGCAGTAACTGACCTCTCTTAAAGGGCATGGGATAATGTGATGCTAATGACCAATACGAAGATGAAGGTCTGCCAGGCTTCCATGTTGAGCACACTGCTTTATGGTAGTGATATGTGGCAATGTACACCCAACAGGACCGATGCCTCAATGTCTCCCACATGCGTTGTGTCAGGAAGATTTTGGGCATCGCATGACAGGTCAGTGTCTCAAAGAAAGTTGTGTTTTCCCAAGCCCACATTCCCAGCATGTTTGCACTCCTGTCTCAGAGATGTCTATGCTGGCTTGGCTATGTCCTCAGAATGGAAGACTAGGATCCCCAAGGACATGCTCTATGGGGAGCCGGCTTCAGCCACCAGGCCTGTTGACAGACCAACTCTGTGTTACAAAGATGTCTGTAAACATGACATGAAGGCTGGCTGGCAACATTGACATCGCTGTGTGGGAATCCCTTGCAGATGATGGCAGCGTCTGGAGACAGGTTGTGTATCCAAAGCAGTAAATAGAGGAGGAATGATCGCTAGGAGGAGTGTAGAAAGAAGAAACACCATCGGGCACCTGTAGCAGCCAAACTGGATGCTTTCACTGCCACAACTGCAACATGTCTCTCCCATCTTGGTCTCTACAACCACAGCAGGCACTGTAACTCTCCAACAGTTTGACTTGTAAAGACTGCAGTTTGTGGCATAGCAGCATTGAAGGGATTGCTGCACTAGTGCAATATTGTGAGCAAAATCACAGTGCCTACTTGACAAGCTGAAATCATGACTTTGTACTTGTGGTTTTATAATGAGCAGGGAAAGCATGACTGACCTTGACTCTTCTGCATCACTGATGAGAGAAACCTGTATACCAGCAGTTATAACTATGATCAATTGATGGGAGTTAAGTGCAGCAGTACAATAAAAAGTGATGTAGTCAATGTAGTTAACTGCTTTTTGCCAGTGGAAATGCATCTCTGGTTTGCCCACAGCACTGCTATCCCTAATTTGGACTGCAATTAAACTCTGGTTTATACTCCCTGATATTTGTTTCTTTAGAATTCAGTTATCATTGAAAGGCAACAAAGGGCAGTACATGTATTTTTGTCTCCAGTAAACATTTATCCAGCACTGTGCAGCCCCCGACTGTTTGGAACCAAGAAAGTGGCTCTTGTGGTATCTGCTTCTGGGCTTTCATTGAAGTGCAGGCACCCAAGAAGACTGCAGGCTGCTGGTGTGATGATTTGTAGAATAAAAGGAGGGCACTCGTATACTCCACTCAGCCACCTCAAAAGTACGGTTAAGTGCATCAAAAACATGTAGCCCATTCATGAGGACTTCACTTAAATTCTATCTCCCCATTTGATAAGTTTCAAATGCAACTTACTTTTCTCATAAACATTGAGAGTGGTAGAAGAAAAATGCTGGATGAATTTTCAGCACAGCACTAACATCTGCTGCCCCAATTGCATATTAAAGCATTATCCCATCATTCATGTGATTTCTTCTATCAAAAACCAATTTACAATTCATCTTTGACCTCTGTGTAGTTTGATAATATCTAGTCATGCTCAATTGTGTCCCAGAAGAGTAGCAAATGATCAGACAAGACACTAGGTGATGGGATGAAATCAAGCCAAATCTTCATTGACTGTGATAGGCAAGATAAGGGTTGGCATGGCAGTAGGACCAGATCCATTTCATTCTACTCACCTTCTGCTGGTGGAATGGGATCTGCTGAGGTTGGACTGCACCAAGCCTGTTCCATGGGACTTGGCCAGGTTGAACCCTGCCATGGTGCAAACTATGCTGGCAATGTCTCGCTGGGCCACCGGGGTGAGGTATCTGGCCAGGCAGAGACCATCCCAAGCTTGGGCGATGCTGTGGCCAATCTCATGCCCCTTGTGCTCCCAACCTTTCATTATGTTGATCCTTCCCAATGCAAATTTCACTCTACGTCCCTCCATTAGGATGTAGCCTCTGCTTTTTGGAGCAGACATGCCTCCTGCCCCCATTCATGGACTGAAACATAGATATGTGAATAGTCCGCATATCTGCAAAGTGATTCATGTGCAGTCTGAGAAGAACAAAAACCAAACAAACCCTAACTTACGTTGCTGTCCAAGAGCAGCTTTTCCCCACTTCTATAAATATTCTGAAGCTGCTTGAAGCAGCTTTGTAGATGCTGCATGAGGCTGCATGAGTAAATTATCTTTTAAAATGTACCAGGAAGTGATTGTGCATCATAACGTGCAATCCCTTCCTAGCGAATTGTTCATAAATAAAGATGGCTACCCCCATAAATACATGAGGATTTTAATATCTGCTCTATTGACCCTGTTATATCAGCCATATAACCAAGTACTCCAATTGGCAGGGATGATGGGACTGTAGCCCAACAACATTTGAGGGTGTGGGCACTTGTTTCCCATCCCTGATCTAGAAAGTATGCATACCATTTTTTTTAAGGGAATGATGTTCACACACAGGAATGGAAGAGTAGGAGAAGGGACTAGGAAGTTGTGGGCCAGGACAGATAACTGAACAGTTGGTTCAATAGGTATGTTTGTGCTTGATATAAATAGAGGAGTCTGACCACTCATTCACGAGCAACAGTATATGCAACACTGCAATTTTTCTGATTACAAGCCTTATGCTGCATACACTGCCATGAGTTTGTACCGAAGTTATTCTGAGGAATTGCCTGAGATTCCACCAGAGATAAATTTGTCTCATAACCAGATCTTGCAATATGAGAAAATGTTCAAGGGAAGTTATAGAGGGAAAATAACTGTGCAGCATACTGTTATCATTTTCATTGCTAGTTCTTAACCACTGCAGTTGAAGGATCCCCCAGTTTTTGTCTGCTAAATTGCTGTTCCTTAAAAGCAAAAAAAACCTAATCCTTCCATTTTCAGCAAAAGACTCAGAGTCTTTTCTGCTTTTTTCTTAACACTCTATATGCAATAGAATATGATTAAAGTCACCCAGGAAACCAATCTTCGTAATAGTAAAGTGTTTATTCCATCTTTCTATTCTGAATGCACTTCTTTTCGTTTCAGAATCATAAAAATGAAACTATATAACAGGTACCTCCCTCCTCCCAACTGAACTGTTAAATGTTATAACAGCTGTTGGACAAAGCAAGCTCCTTCTTCTAGGAGTGTGTGGAAGCGATATTACATACAGCAGGGACCCAACATTAACAGATCTATACCACTGCTGTATCTCTTATTGCTGTATCTCAGGAACCCAGAAGAATGTAAGGGAATGAAACCATTTATACCACGGGTAGGAATCAATGCAAACAGCAGCCACAAATGAAAAATGCTGGAAGCATGGAAAAATCAGTAAAGTGCATGACTGCAGAAGGGTTTCAGTGCAGGTGTCCATCTTCAAGCATTACTGAAAACCTAAGAAATACCTTTGCTAACAGCTTGAGAAGTTTGGGTTTTAGTTAATAAATCTAAAAATATATATCTACCAAAAAATTACATGGCTGTAGGGAAAAAGTGAATATTTGCACTTGAGCAGAAGCTCAGTGTAAGCATTCCTGTGCAAACATTTTAATTAATTTAAACACTTGCATCCCAACTTTTATGTCCCACAAAGTGAGACCCCTGGTACAGATAGATTAAATTCTAAAACATAAATAAGCAAGCATAAAACTATACACTAAAGTTATTTAAAGTATTGAATAAATTAAACCTTATGGGAAGTAGTATGTCAGGCATACATTGCAACAACAATTTATTCTTAGATTGCTGTCTTCCATGTCATTTGCACTGCAGGCAAATGTAATCTCAGATGTAGTCACGGTGCCAATGTCTCTGCTGTGTCAGAGCTATTCCATGGAAGTTTATACGATAATGTGTTAATCTTTGAGCTGCCACAAGACACTCTGTTTCTGCCACAGATTAACATGGCCACCCCTTGGAAGTTATTACCTGTTAACAAGATATCACTGGATTTTAGCAGGCTTGTATACTCATACTTGTGAAACCAGCATGGTGGCATATTAAAGGTGCTCATTGCGACATATGGTCAAATGCCGCTATGTATTTACAGCTTATGTTGGGCTGGGGCTTGCATTAGAATTGGATAGCGTTAAAGTTTCAGAAGAGGATTCCTGCTGCCTTAACTACCAAATAATTGCCCTCTTCGTTTGGGAGATAGAGCCCACTAAGAATGTGAAACATATGGATAAACTCATGGATAAATGTGCCTTCTCTTATATTTATGTATGTAAGTTGTATAAGGGACGTGGGTGTAGGGACGCGCTGGTGGCGCTGTGGTGTAAAACACTGAGCATGGGCTTGCCGATCGGAAGGTCGGCGGTTCGAATCCCCACGACAGGGTGAGCTCCCGTTGTTCGGTCCCAGCTCCTACCCACCGAGCTGTTCGAAAGCATGTCAAAGGGCAAGTGGATAAATAGGTACCGCTCCAGCGGGAAGGTAAAATGCATTTCCATGCGCTGCTCTGGTTTCGCCAGAAGTTGCTTAGTCATGCTGGCCACATGACCCGGAAAAACTCTGCAGACAAATGTCGGCTCCCTCGGCCAGTAAAGCAAGATGAGCGCAGCAAACCCAGAGTCGTTCAGGACTGGACTTAACTGTCAGGGGTCCTTTACCTTTACCTTTAAGCTGTGTAAACTTATATAGGTCTATTCAGAAGGGAGTCTGAAGTGAGTCCATTGACTTCAGTAGGAAATAATCTTAAATGTGCACAGGATTGCCACCTTAACATTATCTGTCAGATGCTATTACTACTAATGCTATTTACATGTAAGATGAACCAAAATCCTTTGTTTACTAATCCTGGATATGCATGAGCGTGTCCCCTTGCACACAACCCTTGTCACTTTTCTCCTCTTAGTGTGAGCAACAACACAAGGATTGTGCACTTAATTACAGCCTGCCATTAAGAGCAAATACAGAAACTATAGTTAATGGCTTCAAAACAAACCAGAATTGAAGTCATGGTTGCTTTATTTTCCTTTCTTTGAAGCCATTAGCCAGGGTTTTGCTGTGGCTAGTACTGAGTTATGGATTGTTTTGCCACTTGCACAATTAAGGTTTATTAAGCCAAGAGTTTTGGTTTAGCGTTACGTGTGAACAAATGCTGCATTTTTGTTCCTAGTATGGAGGAAATGAATGCAACTTGAAGATTTCTTGTGTCCTCAATACTTGAATACTATTATGGCTCCTATAGTTGCCCAAAAGCAGCCCGGCATCTGGCCTGGGGAATGGATGTCTGTGATGCAGAGCTCCAATTTAAAACAATCTTCTGAGCTTCAGAGGAGCTAGATGTGAGTCTCTAGCATAGACGACCTGCTTTTTTTGGTTGCCTTCCCTTCTCTTGCTTTCACCTCCCCTTATTAAATATGCAGACATAGCATTGTTAGAGTTGCTTGTTGTGCACAAATTGAAACAGAGGAGGAAAATATCTAAGTGGAGAAACTTCAAAATGTACTTAGCTCACGCAGAAGAAATTGCATCCCTTTGCAAATTTATAGCATAGTACATTAGCCAATTGCAAATAGGAAAATGAAAATATGTGAGCTGGGACTGAAGCATCCCATTGCACTCCCCGCCGCCAAACTGTACTTCTTTTAGGGAGGCATAAGATGTCATATGAGAAGTATTGATAAAAATAGCACATATGGCAATTTAGAGCTCAGGCAAGTGTTTTGGAACCGTACCAGAAAAGATGCTATAGCATAGCTTCTGAAAATGAATGAGGGTTGAGGTGGGGGAGAAAGATTTGATTCATAATAGAAAACATAATACTTACAGGGAGTGTTAGCAATAAGTTAACAGCTAAGAAAATTCTAGTGCATCCTTATTAAGATATAAGTCTGAGAAAGAATTGACACAGGTCAGAAAGAGTACAAAAATCACTCAAACTATTAAATACACTGATGTTCACATAGGTTACAAAGGCAGAAATCTACGCACAGTCTAAGTTGTGGCATTAGGAAAGCATATGGCAAATGAAATATGCAGGAGTAATGCAGACTACAAAATGCAATCTAAAGGACTGCCAGAAGATGTTATAAGGATTGAGGAGGAAGATTTTTAAGTAGAGCAGAAATTCAGACAGACACAATCCATCCTGAACAGGACTGGAGAGAGGGGAAAAATATCTCATAACTAAAAAATTATTACTCCCTGCCTTTTGCTGCCTTATTTAAAAAATGTCTGAAGGCCAGACTGGACATAACAAAGTTCATCTCTCAAAGTTTGCTAAGTCGTTTGCCCATTATGAGGGAATTTTGATGAATAACAATGACATTTGGACATACAGTGGTACCTTGGGTTACATACGCTTCAGGTTACATACACTTCAGGTTACACACTCCGCTAACCCAGAAATAGTGCTTGAGGTTAAGAATTTTGCTTCAGGATAAGAACAGAAATCGGGCTCCGGCGGCGCAGCGGCAGCAGGAGGCCCCATTAGCTAAAGTGGTGCTTCAGGTTAAGAACAGTTTCAGGTTAAGAGCGGACCTCTGGAACGAATTAAGTACTTAACCCGAGGTGCCACTGTATAAAAATGTAATCACTTTTATTGTTTGCTTAGAACAAGAGTGGGGAACCTTTTTTAGCCTGAAGGCCAGATTCCTTTCTGAAGGGCCACATAGCAGTGGTGGGTAAGGCCAGAGACAAAAGTGAGTAATGTAAATGTAACTTTTTACCTTTGTACAGTATGCTAGTTTCCCATCTAGAAAAGCAAGAGGCATCAGACTTGGGGGGAGAAGCAGGTTGGATGGGAAGGAATCAGTTTGATTGCACCCAGGCAGTGGTGCCAGTATTTAGTTCCTCACTGCAGCTTTATGGGCTCCTGTTCAAGAGTGATAGATCATGAAATGACTTTTTTTGGGTTCTCAGGCCTGGAGCCATAGTATGACTGCCAGTGTTGTGGTAGTTTCTCTTATGCAACGGTGCAGAGATTGTGGTTTGTTTCCCACGCCCCTTAGAAACTATTGTTTGATTCATGTGCAAATGTATGCAGATAATTCAGATAATTAATTGTCTAAGATTCCTTTATTAGGGTGAAAGCCCTAAGTTTCACTTTCTTATTCCAGAGCTTATCACAGCTACAACTCTCTGATCCACCTGAGAAGTGAATTTCACTGGCAGACCCATAGTTTTGCATAATGCAGAATATATCATGCATAACACCAGCAGTTAAAGGGATCAAGAAAATATAGTGTAAATGTGTCAAAGTAGGTGTTCTACTTTGCAGTAATGCCTTCCTGTCATTTCAAGATAAACGGCACTAATTTCATACTGGCTTCAGCAGCCATCTGCTGTGCGGTGATCTGCTGCTCTTGCAACAGATGTGGGGAGAAAAGTAAGGATTCTAGGTCCTGGAAGTGCCTTTGGCTTGTATACATGATCAAGCTAAGAATTTAATTTCACTCAACTGTCATAGAAATGACCTGCTAGATATGTTGCTTCTGTGGTTTTTTCCAATGTGCCACCTTACGTTGTTCAGGTATGCTGGAACAAAGAGGGTGCGTAGGGTGTGTGTGAAAGCCCACAGCACTATGCTCAATCATCAATGCACTCAGTGGTTTTGGAAGCAGAAACAAGGGTACAAGGATGCATTTAAATAATATAGATACACGAGAAGGTAACCAGATACATACATAGTCTGTGCCTCGTTGCAGTTATGTCCACAATATTTCTGATGGCCACTCAGTGACAGTGGTGTAGTTGTTGTTTTGTCCCCTTGTTATCCCATCTGATCTTGCTTGCTCATGCGAGGTTACAACACATTTAAAACCAAAACCTAACATTCTCAAAATAGAGATTAAACAACATGAGAAAATCCAAACCAAACTAAAACACCTCTAAGCTTTGTTTTCTTCTTTCCCCACAGCCTCTCCATAAAAACTGAACTCCAGTTGTTAAAAAGCAAGGCTGAGTAGGGCAACCTTCCATTGTTTCCAGAGAACCCAAATCTTGTTTTACCCTTCATAATATTTATTTAATTTATTTTTTAGTTACTTCTTTGCCATGGCTATTCAAATCAACTTACAATAATTTCTTTTAAGTTTATGCATTCTCTTGATCAACACATGCATTTTTCCCCATGAACTGTTAGTTTCTCTTAATTCACAGTAATTCTCTAAGGCTGTTAGTTTCTCTGATTCACAGCAAGAGTAAAGTGTTTTGTATAATTATGCTTCTAATGTCTGAAGCAAGTGCTCAAGTGAGTCTATCTGCTTTTTCATCCCAAACTATTCCTTCTAAGAGCTCACAAGGCCTTTTACATGTGGTCAGCTATTAATTTCAGTTGCCCTCCAACTGGTAGCTAGCTATGGAAAATAAATATGGAGGACCAGAGTGTGGATGAAAGCACATAATTTCTGGGGTTGCAAGTTCCCTCTCATGCATATGTTTTTATCAAAATTCTATACTGGAGTGGAGGAAAGTAATTGTTGGAGATATTGCCCCTTGCCCCATAATCCTACCTGTGAATAGAAACTACCAATATGTGGAAGTACTAATCTAACATGTGCCTGCATTTGCATGACAATCTCCTTTTGCCTGCGAATTATTATTCTGCAGGATTTTCCAATGTGCAGCAAACAGAGTTTTCACTGTTCGGATAAGATTCATAATGAACACTGACATTTCTGAACATATGGAGAAAAGAACATGGTGTTGCCAATGGTGACCAATGAAGGCTTACACAAAGATGAACATAGATGTATAGTTTAAAGTAAGCTTTAACTGAGTCGTATTGCTGAATGTATATTGTAGCTTGCTTGGGGGTAGAATAAATATTTTGGTAATTTGCTTAAAGGGTGCTGGGTTTTTCTTAAAGACTCACCTTAAAAAAACCCAAAACAGGCAATAAAACAAGGCTTATTTGCTTCAAGTAATGTTCTTTGTGCTTTCTTTGGCAAATTAGTTGGAAAGAGGATAAACCAAAAATATAGAGAAAGTTTGTGAATATAGCCAATCTAGGTTTGAAAGTACAGTGCAGTAAGAAAACAAACCAGCAGTGCTGGCTGCATTTTTTATTTAACTATATTTAACGATAACTATATATTAAACTATAGTATTTTTTCTGTTCTCTGTAGCTGTTTGAGACATTCTGTTATGAGGCCCTGAATCTGTCTATCTTTGTGCTTGTGAGGTGCTGTTTTAGCTGAGGATTGAATAAGTAGGTGACATTCAAATCTGCACAATTATGAAGGAAAAATGAATTGGCAGAAATATTCTCATCTGTATGCAAATGTTTCCAAAGCTCATCATGTTCAAATCAGTTTACTTTTATTCGTGTTTATTTTCTTCTTTAAAGCAATGAATATTCATATATCATTTACTGCATGAATTCAAATTAGAATTTTCAGTCTAGAACAGTACTTTTCACCCTATACTTGCCTGTTTTGACCCAGTTTGCATGTCATGATAAACCATAATTAATGATTCATTGTAAACATGCTGAATTTGCTTGCTTTGCTTCTTCCTGCTAGTGGAGAGAAACCAGTCATGATCTCTGGCTTAGTGTTACATCCAAATCAGGAATTGTGGTTTGTTTTGCTCCAAGCTGTTTGTTCTTAGCTTACCAATCATTTTTTAAATAGCAAAACAAACCATAATTCCTGGTTCAAATGTAACTATAAGCCAGAGATCATGGTTTGTTTCTCCCAAATGCTAGTGAGCAGAAGGAAAGAGGGCAAGATAACTGAGGTTTACTGTGACATGTGAACTAGGTCATTCTTCATTTGCTTTGTTGAGTGTTTCAGATACTTTTAAAAATCAAAATACCACAGGAATCTCTGTGTCTAGGGTATGAAGGTAAAAAACATAATTTCTAACCCACTGCTTCAGCCAAAGTGTAGTTCCTCTGAAATCAGTACCAGAACAAAGTTAGCGTAACTGTAAATGAGATCATGAACTAGGATCAGAGATACTCATTATCCCAATTCCATTTCCAACCGGGGCTTGTCTTCTTTTCACAAATAACACTATCAAGTGTCATTCTTGCAACTTTGTGATATAGGCCGAGGTTTCAAGGCTGAAGCACTGCCTTGTAATTGTCATTATATCTATTATGTAAGCTTTAACCAGTTGAGTGGAGGAAAGGCGGGAAATTATTCTAATTACTCACTGCTTTTGATGGTTGTGAAGTAAAAGTTCCCCTTACATAATAGAGCTCTATTGGCAGAGTCAGTGGATTTTGAAAAATAAGGGTCTGCCACCACCAATCACACAAATGATGTGCTTTCAGCTTCTTTAGGAAAAGCAATGAGTTTATCTTTTGTGTGTCACTGCTTGCCAATTCCATTTGTTCATCTAACCTCTGTGACTCGGTTTGAGTAATGGTGCTACTCGAGTCAGCATGTGGTTTGGAATAAGCTTCACAGATCACCATCTAGTCAGTGTATATTGAGTAGGCCAGCATTACTGGCAACTATGGGGCTTACAAATTGGAAATACTAGCTTCCTGTTCTTCATATCATATGAATGAAAGCACGTCAGTGCTGGTGCAGATGAGAAGGTTAAGGCCTAAAGGTTTAATACAGACTTTATTTGGGATGTGTTGGAGACAACTGAATTATTATTACATGGCCTGGGATTCTATATAACTCTTACAAAGGTGGTGTGGCACTATTAGTGCAAAACAGAGACTGCATGCAGGAAGCTTTGTATGACAAGCTAATTTTATCCAGCTACTCTTCACATGACCTAGTAATACTTCACATTGTTAATGAGCTAAGCACCCAAAAAAGGATGTTGAACTGGTTTGATGAACATTGCTGGCACCATGTGCCACACAATCATTTAATCACATGTGTCTGTATTTTAGCTATGTACTTTACTATCGGTTTATAGTAATAATTATGAGTTTTTTTTTTGCATTTTCTGTTTTTTTTTTAATAATATTTTTATTGAACAATTTTTTTATATAACAGAAACAAAACATACATGAACAAACATTCAACAATAATAAAACATAAAACAAGTACCATTTCATGACCCAATTTCTAAACCTTACTTCCTCGACCTCCTCTTACTTCCCGTTTCTGTATTCCAAATTCTTACAGTTATTCAGCGAAATCTTGCCTTATTTTATTATAAATTTATGCTAATCACCCTTATTCTCTTTGTCATAACCATTACTAATAGTAACCATTTATTTTAATCCAACATCATTCTAACTGTCTCCAATTTTATGATATTTCTTTAAATAGTCCTTAAACTTTTTCCATTCTTCTTCCGCCGCTTCTCTTCCCTGGTCTCGGATTCTGCTCGTCATCTCTGCCAAGCTCATATAGTCCATCACCTTCATCTGCCATTCTTCCCGTGTGGGTAGATCCTGTGTCTTCCAGTACTTTGCAATGAGTATTCTGGCTGCTGTTGTAGCATACATAAAGAAGGTTGTGTCTGTCTTTAGCACCCCCTGGCCGACAATACCCAAGAGAAAGGCCTCTGGTTTCTTGGGGAAAGTATATTTAAATACCTTTTTCAGTTCATTATAAATCATTTCCCAGAATGCCTTAATCTTCGGGCATGTCCACCAGAGGTGAAAAAAAGTGCCTTCCTTTTCCTTACATTTCCAACATTTATTATCAGGCAAATGGTAGATCTTTGCAAGCTTGACTGGGGTTATGTACCACCTATAAATCATTTTCATTATATTTTCTCTTAAGGCGTTACACGCCGTAAACTTCAACCCGGTGGTAATAATTATGAGTTGATAGGGTGCTTTTCAGCATTCAGAGCACTTATATTACTTTGTTGCAATTCTTATGGCAACCTTGTAAGGTAGATCAGTATTATTATCAGCTGTAATACATATGGGGGGGAGGAGCGGTGAATGAGGATGCAGATCTTTTAGCTCCTATGCTATGTTGTTGTTGTTTAGTCGTTTAGTTGTGTCTGACTCTTCGTAACCCCATGGACCAGGGCACACACTACCTCCCGCAGCTTGATCAAACTCATGTTCATAGCTTCGAGAACACTGTCCAACCATCTCATCCTCTGTCGTCCCCTTATCCTTGTGCCCTCCATCTTTCCCAACATCAGGGTCTTTTCCAGGGAGTCTTCTCTTCTCATGAGGTGGCCAAAGTATTGGAGCCTCAGCTTCACGATCTGTCCTTCCAGTGAGCACTCAGTGCTGATATCCTTAAGAATGGATAGGTTGGATCTTCTTGGAGTCCATGGGACTCTCAAGAGTCTCCTCCAGCACCATAATTCAAAAGCATCAATTCTTCAGCGATCAGCCTTCTTTATCGTCCAGCTCTCACTTCCATACATCACTTCTGGGAAAACCATAGCTTTAACTATATGGACCTTTGTCAGCAAGGTGATTTCTCTGCTTTTTAAGATGCTGTCTAGGTTTGTCATTGCTTTTCTCCCAAGAAGCAGGCGTCTTTTAATTTCGTGACTGCTGTCGCTATCTGCAGTGATCATGGAGCCCAAGAAAGTAAAATCTCTCACTGCCTCCATTTCCTCCCCTTCTATTTGCCAGGAGGTGATGAGACCAGTGGCATGATCTTAGTTTTTTTTTATGTTGAGCTTCAGACCATATTTTGCGCTCTCCTCTTTCACCCTCATTAAAAGGTTCTTTAATTCCTTCTCACTTTCTGCCATCAAGGTTGTGTCATCTGCATATCTGAGGTTGTTGATATTTCTTCCGGCAATCTTGATTCCGGCTTGGGATTCATCCAGCCCAGCCTTTCGCATGAATTCTGCATATAAGTTAAATAAATGGGGAGACAATATACAGCCTTGTCGTACTCCTTTCCCAATTTTGAACCAATCAGTTATTCCATATCCAGTTCTAACTGTAGCTTCTTGTCCCACGTAGAGATTTCTCAAGAGGCAGATGAGGTGATCAGGCACTCCCATTTCTTTAAGAACTTGCCATAGTTTGCTGTGGTTGACACAGTCAAAGGCTTTTGTATAGTCAGTGAAGCAGAAGTAGATGTTTTTCCTGGAACTCTCTAGCTTTCTCCATAATCCAGCGCATGTTTGCAATTTGGTCTCTGGTTCCTCTGCCCCTTCGAAATCCAGCTTGCACTTTTGGGAGTTCTCGGTCCACATACTGCTTAAGCCTGCCTTGTAGAATTTTAAGCATAACCTTGCTAGCGTGTTAAATGAGCGCAATTGTGCGGTAGTTGGAGCATTTTTTGGCACTGCCCTTCTTTGGGACTGGGATGTAGACTGATCTTCTCCAATCCTTTGGTCACTGCCGAGTTTTCCAAACTTGCTGGCATATTGAGTGTAGCACCTTAACAGCATCATCTTTTAAAATTTTAAAAAGTTCAGCTGGAATATCATCACTTCCACTGGCCTTGTTATTAGCAGTGCTTTGTAAGGCCCATTTGACTTCACTCTCCAGGATGTCTGGCTTAAGGTCAGCAACCACACTGCCTGGGGTGTACGAGACATCCATATCTCTCTGGTATAATTCCTCTGTGTATTCTTGCCTCCTTTTCTTGATGTCTTCTGCTTCTGTTAGGTCCTTACCACTTTTGTCCTTTATTATGGTAATCTTTGCACGAACTGTTCCTTTCATATCTCCAATTTTCTTGAACAGATCTCTGGTTTTTCCCATTTTATTGTTTTCCTCTATTTCTTTGCATTGCTCGTTTAAGAAGGCCCTCTTGTCTCTCCTTGCTATTTTTCGGAAATCTGCATTCAATTTCCTGTATCTTTCACTATCTCATATATAGTGAAATTGGGCGATTCTATAAGCTTTAATGTTTGGCATTGCTAAAAGCTAGAAAAATCCAGACTGCACACCTTCATATTCTGGGAACACAAGATATCACTGCAGTCATTTCCTAGGTGATAAGCAGTAATAGTTTGTTAAAATATATGCATTTGCTGGGTGCCTTGGAATGGCTGTTAAGGACTACCATAGTGTTTCTCTTCTTTGAAAACAGGTGACTAGCAGAAGTCAGCATGCTTCCCTTCCCCACCACAAAAAACTAGAAATGCTCCAAAATTGATTTAAATTTGGTAGAGTCTACAGTTATGCAATTCTTGGTTACTCCAACAATATTAATAGTTTAAGACATTATTTAAATGTTGTGATTTCATCTATCATAATAAATAAATAAAAGGCAGTATTTAAAAATAAATCCTAAATGCAGCTCCGAGTCTGGTGCTACCTGCTCATAGATCCAGTAAGAGAGAAATAGCAGTGATTAGCTATTTGGCAGGAAAGGAGGGAATGTCCTGCTGCCCCCCCCCAATAGCTCATGGTACTAACTGGGGCAACGTGATTACATCCCTGTGTGGTGAATCAGGTTGGGCAATGTGCAGCTCATACACCTGAAATTTGCCTTATAAGAATAGAAACCTGCTCCTCTGCAGATAGGGTCCCTAGCTGTACCAGGATGATAGGGTTTTTGGATTCACAGAAGAAAGCAAACAGCCCAAATGTGTTTACCATATAATGCTGAACACAAATACAGAAGCTGCCAACAGGTAATTTATTCCTATTCAGGCCTGCCCAATTATTCTGCTGCAGTGTGGAAAAGCCACCATTACTGGACATCAGATGTGATGAAAGTCTGAAAATGGGTCTTGAGAAAGAAATCAAATTACAGTGGATGCAAAAGGCCACAATTGACCATAATTTAAAAAACAAAAAGCCTCTGAGTTTGAAATGATGGTCCCTGGTCAAGATAAAAATGGAGCAGCAGGTCTCCTAATTCATACTGAGCACATAAAGTGAAATCATTTTATAAAGGTGGCATAACAAATCTGCCCTGTGTGCTGAAGAGCATGGGCTTAGAAAGAAAATAAGCATCTTGTGGAAAAGGCTGAGAAGAAAGCACAATCCCCAGCATATTGAAGCCTTTCATTATGGATGGATTGAATTTTGTTCTGTATGAAACAGAGCAAACAGATTGCCAACAAATATGTAAAATCCAGCCCTCTTTCTCCTGCTTGCCACCTTGGACTCCATTCTTCCTCAGATCCTGATATTTCAGGCACTGTTTCCGCAGCCAGTGCTCTGTTCCTGATGCTATTCCAGGCACTGTTTTATTTTATTTAAATAATTCTGCTCTGCATTTCAAAGAACTCTCAGGATGGCATGTAATAGACTGAGGTTTGAAACATAGTCTAAAAGCAAAACAGAAAACAACATTTTTACACAATAAAAACACAGTAAAACAGCAGCAATAGAACTTTCTAAAACAGCAACTCAGCTAGAGTTAAAGGCCTGAGCAAATAAATGTTCAAAACAAAACATCAGAAGTCTCTGTGCCAGACGAGGCTCTCTGTCTCCAAAGATAGGATAGGAAAACTGGAGGGGGAAAGCCTTTGCCCCCAGGTGCTGTACATCTAAGTCACTTCCAGGCCACCTCTTTATTGCGTATCCATCCTAATTTGTTTGCATACAATATCAACTGTTTTTTGAGTGTTCATTTTGATTTGTGGGGAACCTTTGGCTCTCAAGGTGTTGCTGAACTACACCTCCTGTCAGCCTTAGGAAAATGGGCAACGACCTGGAATGATGGGAGTTGTAGTTGAGCAGTGTCTGGAGGGCCAAAAGTTCCCTACACTTGTTTTTCAGGAAGGTTACATGATGTTCAGTCAGGCAACTTTTATCACACCTTTTCTAGCATGTTTTAACTTTCTTACTGCAAAAAGTTTGACTTTTGAAGGGAACTGGGTTACTTGTGCAAGAACATTGAAACCACTTGAACTTCTAAAAACTGAAATGTGCTGGTATGTGATTGAATCTCACCTGCTGAACAGTGACAGTCTGGAACACTTCATTGGTTCCATTATAGGCGGGCATTTCATTAATGTTTCCAAAGATATTCAAAAACTTCAGTGGTTTGCCAGTGATAGATATAGTTAGCATCAATTTGATGAAGCCTGGGTGGCGCTGTGGTCTAAACCACTGAGCCTCTTGGGCTTGCCGATCAGAAGGTCGGTGGTTCGAATCCCTGTGACGGGGTGAGCTCCCTTTACTCTGTCCCAGCTCCTGCCATCCTAGCAGTTGGAAAACTTGCCAGTGCAAGTAGATAAATAGGTACCACTGTGGCAGGAAGGTAAACGGTGTTTCTGTGTGCTCTGGTTTCTGTAATGGTGTTCCATTGCATCAGAAGCTGTTTAGTCATGCTGGCCACATGACCCAGAAAGCTGTCTGTGGGCAAACGCCAGCTCCTTCGGCCTGAAAGCAAGATGAGCACCGCAACCCCATAGTCGCCTTTGAATGGACTCAACCGTCCAGGGGTCATTTATCTTTTTACCTTTATTAAGGTGTCTTCCAACTCCTTACCCACATTGCTGCTTTGGTGCCCCCTCTATTATGCTTACCAGGGGGTGGCAAACTGCAGCTCTTTTTCTTTTCTTGTAAAGGCATTTTTGCTGGGTTGGCAGAGCAGTGGTGAGAAGAAGCACTAGATGAACTGCTGCCATCTTCACTGTAGCCTAGAGTCATTCTGGGGGAAATGGTGGCTGAAGCTTCCTCTGGCCTTCTCTTCACAGTGGCAAGTTCAGCGCAACTGCACAACTCCTTAGTATGGAGCCCATTGGCTCCAACATTTGTCCCACCATGCCAGATACTGAAACTGTGGCTGTGTTGGCTGGTGGATTATGTTGCAACTATACAAAAGAGTGAAGTGTCTTTTGTTTCTCCCAAAGAATTTTATTCAGCATTGCCAAGCAGTAGAGCATAAATGTCCTCCATTTCGCTATCCTTTCCCTGAACACCTCCAGAAATACTGGCAGCAGGATCAGGGTCACCAAACAAAATGAATGCTCTTGACACTGGGGGGGCAGTGGCCATGGAAGTGTAAAAATTGTATTTGCATAGTTAATTATGTACATTATGTAACTGTGTCCTGTCTGTTCAAAAGGCACTTGACTGTGCGATCACAGAGCAGAGGCAGATTGTTCTGTTCATTTCCTCCTAAGAGATGGGTTGCTGTTCCTTTTTTCCCTGTGTTACTTTTAGGGCCAAGGACTGGAACAAATAAACAGAACGGAATAAAAATAAACTATGTAAGATAAGTCAGGTGAAGTGCCTAAAATGAAACTGGCTTGAAAATGGGCCCGTCTTCCTTGTCCCATCCTTGTTCTTAGGGAAGTTCACATGTGTTCAAAAAAGGAATGCAGGCCTGGAGAACCTGCAGCCTCTCCTGATAAATTTCAGCTGATGTTCTTTCTGAATCTGATCAGTTCACATGGCCAAGGTTGAGACAGTAATCTCCACACGCCCAGAGACATTCAATTCTCTCTTGTTATTTCTTATGTTATACGGCTAAAATGCCACTAGAAACATTGTAGATTTAAGCTTTAATGAACTTTTGGATCATATTAAGCCACTTACTTTAAGTTGCCAGAAAGTTGCAAAAGTCACCTCTGATAAATCAGTGGCTGCACCAAGTTTAGAAAAGAGGCTTCTGCTTCCTCAATTCATTCAGCTCCTCTGTGTGTCTTTGAGAAAAAGTCAGTTGGTATAAGTTTTCCTTCGTCATTTTTTGTTGCCTTCTAATTCAGTAGATCATCATTGTAGACTTAAAATGCAGGACAAATGTTAATTCTACACTTGACTACTGTTTTATTATTAGACTTTGTTGCTTAGGCAAGGTTACGTATTGTCATGTGCTGAAATCTACCATATTTCTCTCTCCATAAGACACACTTTTTTCCTCCTAAAAAGTAAGGGTAAATGTCTGTGCGTCTTATGGAGCGAATGCATGGTTCCTGGAGCCGAATTGCCCAGGGGCAAAAAGCACATCGTGCTTTTTTTTTTTAAAAGAAAGAGGGAACCGCTGAGTAGCTGATCAGCAAGCAATTGGGAGGGGGAGATAAGGGACTCTAGTGATAAAGGTGGTTGCCTGGGAGGGGGGAAGTAAAGACAGTGAACTTGCAAGGAGAGGAGACAGGAAGATTAAAGCAATGAGGAGAGAAATTAGAAGAAAAGGAGGAGCAAAAAACTGCTCCAGCTAAGGAAAAGACACTAAGGCAAACAAGAGGGAAGGGGTTGTTGAAACAAAGCAGCTGATCTGCAAGGGACTGGGAGGGAGATAAGGGACTCTAGAGATAAAGGAGGCTGCCTGGGAGGGGGGGGGAGGTAAAAGCACATGGATCCTCAGGATTTTTCCATTGGGTCACCCCAAATTCTCCATCAGATCACATAGCATGTCCATGGCTACAGGCTGCACCAAGAAAAAACATGCATCTACTTTTGTGGGGCCGCAGTGGCGCAAAAACGTGGTTACAAAGCATGGCTCCACATGGATTCTGAGGATTTTTGCATTGGGCTACCCCAAACTCACCGCAAATCACATATCACATCTGTGGCCACAGCATGAACCACAAAAATCATACATCCACTGTTTCGTTCAGAATATTTTTTTTCTTGTTTTCCTCCTCCAAAAACTAGGTGCGTCTTATGGTCAGGTGCGTCTTATGGAGCTAAAATATGGTACTTCTGAATATACTCAATGTGATGAGATCTGAGATATAACAGTTATATTTACCATGAAATTTACCTTATAGGGAAAGGGTGGTAGCAGAGCACCTGCCTTGCATGCAAATAATTCCAAGATCAGTCTGCTCAAACTGGGGAAATCCCATGTCCAACAAACCCTAAAGTCTGTGCCAGTGAGTGTAGAGCAGTCTTCCCTAATCTGGTAGCTTCCAGATGTTTTGCACCACAGCCACCATCAGCCCAGCCACACGGCCAGTGGACACGCTGGATGTAGTAGTCCAGTGTTGTAGTTCAAAACATCTGGAGGATCCCGCATCACATCAGATTCTTCTGTCTCACTGTCCTTTGGCCGTTTGCAGGTATGTGAATAGACACATAAATCATTGATCACCTCATGAGACACATGTATTGCTATGGTGTATCACTTTCAGAAACTGAGGCCATGTAATACAGTTCCATACCGGTCAGGAAGAAGGAAACAAGATTTTGCTACCCGTCAAGTAATTTCTGTTCATCTGCATTTCTTTGCTATGTTTGTTATGATGTCTCGTTTTGGGGAAAAAAGCAATAACAAGAAAAATAAAATGAAATACGAATACAACCAGAAACATTGCAACAAGCAAATGTTGCAAATGTACTACACAGGCACGCTCATGACTGACTGCAGGTTGCTGTTGAATGTACAGTTGGGTTGATTTGATATGGCCCTTAATCTTCCCACTTTTTGAGGGGTTGAAGCTCAATGAAGGACGCAGGTGTGTGGCAGGATTTCATGCTGCATTTCCCAGGTGATTATATTTGCAGTTTTAACAGGGTACCTTAACCCAGGAAATGATTCGACATGAATCATTTTCCTTGCTCCAGAATCATCATCCTTTAACAGAGTCCCCATTTTGGTATACAAAACAAGATCAAAGTTTACACTGATCTATTCTGCATTCCTTTGAAAAGCTAATCTGAACCATTATGCTCCAGACAGCTTGTCTCCTGGAAGGCTTTTCTTTAATGAACCATTATTTTACATAGTTAAACATCTATTCAACTAAAATCAAACATTTTGCAATTTTACAGCTGGTCTAGTTAAAGAGACATTGTCAGGTCAATTTAGGAACAAATGTATAATTTTGCTCTTTAAAAAAAATATTACATACATATTTCTGGACAGGGTGTTGAGAGAGGGGGAATGTTGGGGCTGACTGCAGTATCTCCACAGAAATACTGTATCTACTATACAGTATCTTTCAAAATGTGACCTACATTTTAGTCAGTGGGCTCCTATTTCCTCCAAGATCATCAGATAAACTTTTACTGGAATCCTGCAGACAAGTTGTTTGTCATAATTACCTAATTATGCACACTCCTAATCCCATCGCCACTGCCCCTCCCCCCACATTCGCTTCTAGTCCCTTCTCTTTCCAAATCTCCCCAAAGCATCTACATAGGTTTCTAGTGATTCTCTTTTCTTCTCATGCCTTCCCCTCTTCACCCACCTCCATCTCTTCCCCTTTCTTGTTCCTTTTCCCCATGTTCTTTCTCACCACACATCTCTGTTTCTATCATCATCGGATAGCGAAACAGGGGTACGCACTCTGACAAGGTAAATCTTCTAACTGCACTCTGCTTGAAGCGGCAATGTCTTGCTACAAAGCTGAGTAAAAATGGACTGTTAGACTTTCCCACATTTTTCCGAGCTATTGCAGAAATGTAATATGTGTGAGCAGCCACCCCACCGTAGATGCTCATAACTTGAAACAACTTGAGTACATTATGCAACAAGAGTTATTCCATCTTAATTAATGTGGAATACCAAAGTCATGTATGTGGCATTTATCTCCTAATTGATATTCCCTATGGGTTCACCTCCTTTTATGAGGACTTCTGATGCTTCCCAGACCATTAAAATAAATGAGTTTGTGCTGAATATAATTTAGTCAAGAGGCATGTAAAATTTAGAATAACAGTCAGTTCAGCTATGGAAATGGGTGATGCACAGATGCAGATTTATGCATACACATCACTTGCTGGATTGGGAGCCACTGGTGTGAATGAGATGTGCAATCATATGCAGATCCAAATCTGCTTCGGGTCAAGGATGCAGTTTATCTGGGTGATTCACAGTGGTAGGGATGTGATAGAAAGACAGAACTTTACTCACTCTCTTCATCCAAATTTCACTATCCCTCCCATCTTGATAGTGATTAGGTGGGAAGCTATGATGTAGTTATCCCTGCAAAGCACAACATGGTTTGGGGTTTTTATTGTCTTCCCCTTATTGGTTTCTGAGTGTCATTTTGTGAGTACTATTTAGGAAAGGTGTTAGCAAACAATATAAACAAAGAGAGAAATAAATAGAGCTGTTAGTCATGTGTAATCAGACAGCTGCTGGCAAATTTTCATCACATTCCTAACAGCATCAGATTTGTGTTTAGAAAGTCTGACTTCACATGGAATCGAATTCCAAGTAAAAACATTTAGGATTGCAACCTAAAGCTGCATTATTATCATTTTTTGCAGAGTGTAATGGTGCACCAACAGGTAGGACTCTTGTTCCTATAATAGTTCTGAAAAAGAGTTAATTTTGGCAGATAGAGTTTGTGAAGCAGGGGTGAGAAGCTACATACCTGCCAGGATTTCTTCTTTCATACTGTAGGAACCCTGTTACATTTTGCTACTGCACACTGTTAAGCTTTTGATATAATGATGAATGGGTTCATTTAAAAACAGAGAGATTAAAGTGAACCTTTTACATTTGAAAATGCAGCACTCAAAAGACATTGCAATCCTGTGTTGTTAATTATTAACAGGAAATACTTAAGTGAATTAGCACCGTAGTTGCGATGACATCAATATAATAGCCACTGTAAAGCCAACTGTTCTATTTTCATATGTTTAGTTTTATATATTCTTTGGTTTTACCTTTTTTTACACTTGAAATAGGAGATACTTGCCATATCTTATCTTGTATGGTGTAGGGGTAACCAGAGAGTTACTTTATGTTTGTATCTTTATAGTTTGAAACTAAATAAAAACAATTTAAAAACCAGTTACCTTACAGGTGAAACTCGGAAAATTAGAATATCGTGGAAAAGTTCGTTTATTTCAGTAATTCAACTTAAAAGGTGAAACTAATATATGAGATAGACTCATGACATGCAAAGTGAGATATGTCAAGCCTTTATTTGTTATAATTGTGATGGTCATGGTGTACAGCTAATGAAAACCCTAAATTAACAATCTCAGAAAATTAGAATCTTAAATGAAATGAGCAAAACAAGGACTGCAAATAGAGCAATATTGGACCTCTGAGACGTAGAAGCATGCATATGTACTCAGTACTTGGTTTGGGCCCCTTTTGCATCAATTACTGCCTCAATGCGGTGTGGCATGGATACTATCAGCCTGTGGCACTGCTGAGGTGTTATGGAAGTCCAGGAGGCTGCAATAGCAGCCTTCAGCTCTTCTGCATTGCTCAGTTTCATGTCTCTCATCTTTCTCTTGGCAATGCCCCACAGATTCTCTATGGGGTTTAGGTCAGGCGAGTTTGCTGGCCAATCAAGCACAGTAATCCCATGGGCACTGAACCAGGTTTTGGTACTTTTGGCAGTGTGGGCAGGTGCCAAAGTCCTGCTGGAAAATGAAGTCAGCATCCCCATAAAGCTTGTCTGTGGAAGGAAGCATGAAGTGCTCCAAAATCTCCTGGTAGATGGCTGCGTTGACCCTGGACTTAATGAAGCACAGTGGACCAACACCAGCTGATGACATGGCTCCCCAAATCTCTTTTCTGATGAGAGCAGCTTTTGCTTTTGCATCTCACTTGGAAACCAAGGACCCAGAGTCTGGAGGAAGAATGGGGATGCACACAATGCCAGATGCTTGAAGTCCAGTGTGAAGTTTCCACAGTCTGTGTTGTTTTGGGAAGCCATGTCAGAGCAGAGATGGGCATGCGGGCCCAGTGCAGCCTCCTGGACTTCTCTGCCTGTCCCTTGGGACCTAATGGCTTTCCAAGAAATCATATTTATCTGAAATATTTGCACTGTCTTGATCTTTCCAGGTAGGATAGAAAGGCATGCTGCTATTTCAGTTCAATGGTAAAACAGTTGTAGGTGATAGAAACACATGCAAACAGGCTTACACAAACATTTTGTAATGCTTTGAATCTTAACCTTGCTAAAACTTCCAATGCTCTTCATCTCTTGTTGCCAAAAACACATAATCATTTTGGTTATACAAATGAATAAATTGGTTCTATTACTATGGGATGGACAGCATCCCATAGTTACAGAGCTGTGTGGAGCACTTGTAATTTTTATAGGAAACAAATCCTAGTGGAGGCTGATCAGGGCAAATGGAGCATTGCCCCGACTTCAGCCAGCCCTCACCTGCTTGCCTTCATACTTGCAGCTGGTCCAGACGGTGGCACTGCCTGCTAGCTTTCTCTTCTTTAGTCTGAATGCTGCTCTTGTAGTACTCAGCAAGAAGGAGGATGGAGAGAGAGCCAGAATTAGTTGGCTTCACCTGTCTTTGTTTCTGGCTCGGCCTTCCCATTGTTTCTGACTTGCCTTCCACTTTACCTATCCTAAAGGGCGCCAGCTACTGTTGCGAAATACCACACAATTTTATAAGTTACTAATTTGTAAATTTCAGTGGTGTTATAATTTCTGAGAAACGTTTGTTAAACTTTGTTCATCAAAACCACATTTGTACCGAGCAGACAAAAGCAGAAACTTATATCCCTCCTCCAGTACAAAGCAGAAAATACCAAAATTTGATAAATGTAGCTTGCAAATGTTTCCTCGCAGAGCAGTGTTCTGTAGCCTAAGATGAGCCTTTCGCAATACAGTGGTACCTCGGGTTAAGAACTTAATTCGTTCCAGAGGTCCGTTCTTTTTTATTATTATTATTATTATTTTTTATTGGTTTTTCAACATATAATATAAGACAATACAAACAACAAACACTAACAAACAAACATATAAACATGTATAATTTCATAAATTTTTTCATATACCCAATTTCAACGACTTCCCCATGACTCCCTTTTCTGCATCCCTGTTTTAAATTTTTTTCAGCAACCCCTGGTCTGAATTACTTATTAATTCCTTTCTTTAACCCTTTTCTTTCCTCTTGTCCAATCATTTATCGCTGCAAATCTGCTATGCTTTACCCATGGCATTTTAACACTCAATAATTTTACAAGAGTTTTTAAGATAAAGTTTAAATTTCTTCCAGTCTTCCTCCACCGTCTCTTTCCCTTGGTCACGGATTCTGCTCGTCATCTCTGCTAGTCCCATGTAGTCGATCACCTTCGTCTGCCACTCTTCCAGTGTGGGTAGTTCTTGTGTCTTCCAATATTTTGCTAGTAGCACTCTTGCTGCTGTTGTAGCATACATAAAGAACGTCCTATCTTTCTTTGACACCAATTGGCCTACTATGCCCAGGAGAAAAGCCTCTGGTTTTTTGTGAAAGGTACACTTAAGCACCTTCTTAATTTCATTATATATCATTTCCCAGAAGGCCTTAATCCTTGGGCACGTCCACCAAAGGTGATAAAAAGTACCTTCAGTTTCATTACATTTCCAGCATTTGTTATTGGGCAAGTGATAAATTTTTGCAAGCTTGACTGGGGTCATGTTCTTAACCTGACACTCTTCTTAATCTGAGGTACCACTTTAGCTAATGGGGCCTTCTGCTGCTGTCGCGCCGCCGGAGCACGATTTCTACTCCCATCCTGAAGCAAAGTTCTTAACCCGAGGTACTATTTCTGGGTTAGCGGAGTCTGTAACTTGAAGCCTATGTAACCTGAAGCGTCTGTAACCCGAGGTACCACTGAAAGTTTTAAATTCTGCCTCCAGGTTACTTTTTACAGTAATCAAACCCACAGTTAAATTAATGCTTTATATACATCATAAATCAACCAACTAAGAAGAGTATGAAATTGACTAAAAACACATACTAATAGTCACTTACTGCAAATTACTATACTCTTTAGCAAATTTTAATCACGGTTTTGTATAGACAGTGTGATTAAAGAATGGTAAACAGATGCTGTGAAGGTACACTTTTCCATGTTTCTGGAGGCTGCTTCTATGTATGCTTCATTCAAGATGAATCAGGTTGCACATTGAGGCCTTCTACCATTTCCTTTCAAGCATTTCCTTTTTTAATTTTTGATTTTATTTTCTTGTTACAAAATTATACACACATAAATAATAAAACATGACATTACTGACAAAAAAAATGGGTCACTAGGTGAATAAAATACCAAACATATTATTTTACATTACATACTGTAAACCAGTAAAATGAATTCTTCAGTTGGAATACAGAGTAATAGCCGTGAGGTAATGAGTGCCTGCTTATCTATGTCGTATTGCAATATATGTTGTAGGCATTTCTCATCCATGTGTTGTTTCATTCGCTGTAAAAGTCTGTTGTATATGGGGTGAAATGTGAAAAGGTTAAAAGAATAAAATATTCTATAGCGGTTCCCCCCTGTTTGCTGTGATCGACACAATCACAACACATTCTCAATAAGTACACATGTGGTACTCTTAGAATTTGCAATATCAGTGCTCCCTGCTCTATGATATGCAATTATTTTTTTCAAAAGACAAATGATTTCCACAAGCCAAATGAACCTAATTTGGGAAATGCAGTTTATAGAAGTGCTTAATGTCTACTGCCTTCAGCAGCAATGTAATCTATGCAATCTACTACATTTTCAGGGGAAATAATATTATGTGGCTATCAACTACAACCTCAATCTTTTAATAAGTACCAGTTCTGTGCATCCCAGAACAATGCCCAATCACTCTAATTTCATGAGTATACATCTTTTTTAGTTCAGTGCAATCATGTTAGAATAGACAGACAATGATTGATGTTGATATTTGCCAGTGATTCAGTTGTCAAGACTACTGCCATGTCTATTTCATAGTTTCTTGTCTGATTTGCTAAGAGAAAACGATGGGAATAGTGAAAACTGGGATGTACAGAGAAATGTTAATAAGGACAGGATTAATATTACTTCCAAGGTCTCCATGTAGACTGAGGGACAAATTTATCACTGTGTGGTTTTTATAATTTGGCAGCTGGGGGGAAAAAGGGAAGCCAAACAATTACCTGTTTAAAGATCTTTCTTTCTCAAAGTAAGGCACCAACACTGAAGCAACAATCTGTGATACAGAACTAAGCTTAATTCTGTGTTGGATTACTGCCATACCAAGTTTTTTTTTATAACAGTTTATGTAGGGACTGATTGTCCCATCCTACACTGCTTAAAGGACATTTCAAGCAGAACAAGTGATGTGATGAGTTGTACTGAAGTCAGATGACAATGTGAAAAAGGTCTTTCCATAGAAATATTGTTACTAGGATTCAGGGTAAAGAGATTACATTCCTTTACTTGAAAATAGCCTAGCGTTTCCTCACCCATTGTGCACACCAGGGATAGCCAGCATGAAGCCTGCCAGATGTTGTTGAAATACAATTTTCATCATTCCTAAGTAGGGATGGGTAGGAAAAAAATTCACACTGAAAGCCAGATCTATAAAATTTGCACTTCCAAAACAATATTAGAACTTAAATGCAGCCATCTTTTGAAATTTACACTTACCTGAATTTTGCAAGGCATTTTTCCAACCAACCAATCTTTACAAAAATACTTATTTAGTGGAAGTCTGCATAAGAATTAATGTATTTGTGAACGTAACATACAAAAATGCATATTACAAGATTTTGTTTCCAAAAATGTGCACATTAGTCATAGTGGCATGCACAAATGTGTTTATGAGGAGAAATTCACACTAAAATGCACGGGATTTTTTTAAAAAACCCCACACATTGCTTCAGAAATGTGGAAAACTGAAAAAAAGGATTGGAGAAACAGAGAAAACTAGCTAAGAAATATTGGATACAAATACATACACAGATGCATAAGATTTTAAGGTTTAACATTCAATTGAAGCCAGAACTTTTCCTCTTGGGAATAATGAATATTCAATTAGAAAAAGACCATGGAGCATTATTCAACACATGATCACAGTGGTGAGACTTTTATATACATAAATATTGAAAGATTCATCATTACCTACCATTGGAATGGTAGTTAAAATGATTGGACTTAGCTGAGATGGCAAAGTTGACGTGTTTAATCAGAGACAAATCATTGTCAATATGATACTTGGGTGTGAGGATTTAAGAAAATACTGGTTTATAGAATGTGGAATTGTTAGGTGTTATCTTGGTGCTGATGTTTTGAACAATTTTCTATATACTGTATAGCTGACAGATGAAGAATAAGAAGTTTTCTCTTCCCACACATTTTTATTTTTTGTTCTTTCTTCTTCCCTTTTCCCTTTTCTCTCCTTTCCTTTCCTTCCTTTTGGTTTGTGTTTTTATTTAGATTAGATTGGTTTGTGATTTTTATCTTTCATAAAAATGGTATTTGATGCAAACCTTTGTAGTTTCCCCTCACACTTCAATTATATATATATATATATATATATATTAATATTAAAGAGAGAAATTGAGAGAACTGAAATGGGTAGATCCTTCCATCCCTATTCCTAACTAATGACCATGCCAACTTGGGCTGATGGGAGCTGGAATCCAACAGCATCTGAAGGGCAACGCATTGGCTGCCTGCTGCACATTTTATTAAACCCTGTCCATACGCTTAGCAGGCATAATTGCTTAATTGATGTATGCATATTTATATTGATTACACACTTGCCTGTGTGTATTGAGATGTCCAGACAGTTCCTATTGAACTTATTGACTATGAGGTTAAAGCAGAACATTGCAACCTGGAGCCATTTGTCCCATGTAACAAAGCACAACAAGAAATGGATTGTGTTAAGTTTTAATGGTAGTAAGTTTTAATAAACTGGTATTGTGATATTATAAATATATTCCAGTTCTGAAGCCCTGAGGCACATGAAGGTCACCAAATGACACATTGTATCATTGCACAAATGATACTGGAGAACTAAAATAGAAACAATTTTTTAAATTACATTATTAGGATTATTTTTCTTAGAAAATCTAAAACTACAACATATTTTATAAAATACCAAAATATATACATTTTTTTTTTATTTGAATGTTAAATGTATATGAATATTGCCTTCATCTCTTGTATATCTATTCCAAGTAGTCCTTAGTGCACTAAACAGTGAACAGTAAGCAGCAAAACTAGTCCTGAAAGAAGCAATGTGTCTTTTTGGTCTCGTACATAATTGAGTTTATTGCTGAATCCTAATTATGGCTGATAACATAAACAGCAGACAGGACATAGCTTATTTTGCACGCATGACACCAGGCCAAGCTTGGCATTGCTTATACAGTATTTCTTTTTTTAAAATGCTGACCAAAATCTAAGAAACAGATAGCTCAGAAGCAGACTAAAACATGTAGACCAAAATCTGTCACTTTGCAGAACCATATTTTTGACTGCAATACTATTCAATTCCAAATACTGCATAGCAGTTGGATGCCAAAGAAGACTTCAAGCTTTTTTATGACTTCTTGGATGCCCTAGAAATGATTGATGACAAGCATGCTATCATTTTGTCACCAAGAGACATATAAAGAAATGAAATAGAAAGCATTTTCACAGCATGAAAACTGCAGGAGTGAGCAGCAAGGAACTTAGTACAAATCATATCATTACTTTTTTTTAATCAAGATGGCATCTACAATAAATAATTAAACCTGAACTTTTATAAAGATTTTTAAAATTGCCTTCACCTTTCAGGCTCACTAGCAATATCTATAGTTTTGCATTTAAATACTTCTTTTAATTAATAGTGGCTTCACAGGATGCATTTTTAATTCATAGTATTGTACTAGATGTTAGTGATTAATCTGAAGAATTATTGACTTGTGTAAAATGAAGAATCAAATACTTTGCTAATGAACCCCATAACTAGGTTTAGTTCTTTAAGGTGAAATCCTGTTTGACTGCAGGCAAAGAAGCCTTCACTGGTATGGAAAAATGGATGAAATGACATCTTAAAAAGCAATTCAGCACATATTTTTTTTTTTAAAAATAGAGAGAATAGAGAAGGCTTTAAACTAACATCATGCTGTGGTTGACTGTTTTCAAGGTTGGACATGGGAGCTTTTGTCCAATGAGTTACTGATCCACCCTAGATGTTGTTTTGATTGATAGCATATCTCCAAGGAAAGCCCTGTGTCCTACTGAAGATGTTATGTTAGGCCGCCATTTTCTAGAAATTAGCCTCTCTGCACCCTTCTAAATGAAGAAACAACTAGCAACCCTATTTGTATTCAAGCTATGTGGTCTTATTGAATGCAAAAGGTTTTATTCCCATTACGGGCTCCTATTGTTTGCACATTCAATCATCCTCCACAATGGCTGCATGTTTCGACATGTGGAAACACACAGTCTATGGAGCAAGTGCATAAACCCTTTAAGTGAGGTCCCAAATTAAGCAAACACTTTAAAAAGCTGATTAACTTTAGGACTTGCTCTGCATTTCTTCTGAATATTGATGTTTTCCTGCCTCTAGGCTTGAAAAAATCTTTAGTGTGCCAGAATGGCATTTTGTTTCCAGGATGAAACTGATTTAGAAATAGAGCAGGAAGGGGGAACCTTAGGCCCAGGAGATGAATGTGGCTTTGCAGGCTTCTCCATCCAGCCCTTGGGACCCTCCCCAAGCTGTGCCCCCCCCCTTGCAGGTCACACCTCCCACTAGCCCTGCTATGTGCTCTCCTTGCCTGCTTTTGCTGACTGGAATGTGCTTTTGAACACATTTGGGGAGATGTTAAAGCAATTTTCACAGTAAAAAATAAAGCATATAATATCTTTTTAAAACCACTCTGTATCACCAGCAGCATTGCCTGCCTAACATTTGCTATGGTTTAATCCTATTCCAAAATGTAATAAAAAGTTGCCATATTTCCAATCAAGAAATGATTGTACAAGATTTACTTTCCTACAGCCATTTAAAATGAACTGCTTTGCAATCAATATCATTTGCCAAGCCCGCCTTCTCTGTTCTTTCACAGTTTGAGTAATATTCCATTTTCCCCACTGTTGTCATCTTTGCAGCAGTCAATAGATTACACACCAGTTCTCAGTGTTCAGGTTTAACACTGTATTTCAAAAGCCAAAGCAATGAAATTAAAGGAACAATATAAAATGTTATATATTTTTTAGTATATATTTTCGTATAGACTCACATCTCCCCAGTATTAACCTATCTTTACATACTGTCACCAAACATGCATGCTCTCTCTGACTTCTTTAACATCGTTTTGGTGTGGCTGAATACATTCCAGATGTGCAATACTGTTTATATGATAATTTGAGGAAATTCTCCCACACTGTTGAATTAACAGAGAATTAAGAATCACTTCTACCTACGTGGTTTGTTACACATATCTCTGGGGACTTGCATGTATGCGCACTTCACACTTCACACGTGACCCTTAAACATGCTTGCAAAAGGAAAGGAATCTTTATGTGGCCCAATCCCGCACCACCTTTGGCATGTGTCTGGGATTTCAGGATCCAGCAATTCACAACTACACCAAGAACTCAAATGTAGAAGCACCAGATTTATTAAACTGGGGTGGAGAAAGGAGATTCGATTGCACACTAAACAATGCAGCACAGTACATAAAGCATAAATCCACCGGTGACTCTCACCTAATACCCTACTGCATTCATAACCCTAAAGTGGAGAATAAATTATTGGAAGAGAAAGAGAGTGAGAGAGAACATGAACACTATGCTAAAAAGTGGAGAGGAAAAGAGATGGGAGCATGTCAGTTTGACACAGAACGCCAGACGACAGGGAGAGGGTTAATAGTTTACCCATCCAGTGCTCAAGTGTAACTGAGCGTGATGTTGTGGGCATGTGTGTTTTCATGTCAGCACTAGGTGTCCAGGCCAGGGATTCTGTGCCACAAGCTCTCATGTGGTTTCAGGCCTACTAATTAGCCCCAGTGTTCAGTTCTGTGTAAGGTTGCAGCAAGAGGGAGAGCCAGTACCTTAGAGCTTCCAAGTCCTGCGTCCTGCAAACCTTAGCACTGGTGCATGCAACATGTCATATTCCTTTATATTTCAAAAAGATCAATTACTGTGCCATAAAGCTTGGAAAGCTGGCTGGCAGTATCTATTTATTCCATTGATTCCCCACCCCTAACAAAAAAAACCCCTCACTTTAATAGCTTAAGAGTTGGTATAGGAAACTTTTGCAGCACTTTTGCTCAGTGTATAAACAAGCATACTTTTGATAGGTGTTAGAAATGCTTGTGAAAAATAATATTTTATTACAAGTATTGGGATGCTCTGTTTTGGAAACAGTTATTCAGGAAAGAAATTACTTACAGCATGCCCCCTCTGTCAACCAATATTCTCCTATGTCTGCTTAATGTAGTGGATAGCTATGCACCATATGGTTCTTAAACAGAGCTTTTACGCTATCGCTTGATTGTGATTGTGATTGTGTGTAACTGGAAAAATGAACCTTTGTTATTTAAATAATGTGGGTAGATTAGGTATGGCCAATTTTCACTATGGGAAAAAATATGCCAACCATACTAGTAGAAGTTTTTTGTGTCATTTGGATCTTCTTTCTCAACTTTATTGAATAACTTAACAAGATTTATTAAGCTAACATGCCCATAACATGGGACTGGTTCCTGCTTTTTGAATATACCTAGTTGTTTGAAACTTTCCTCATATGGTGACTCACCACAAGGTGACCTTTTCATTTTTGTAGGTCACATAAAAGAAAATATCTCATGGCATGACATTATCACCAATTAAATAGGTCAGTAATGAGTCATCTGAATCCCCATGATCTGTGTAGGAGTTATGAAGCATTTACAGCCCAGAACAGCAAAATTTTACAGGACATGCTTTACAGTTCATCACAGCAGTATTGAGCATTTAAAAAAAATCTCACTGAGAGTCTTCAGGACAGAAACTCATCCTATTTCTTTGTCTAGTCTGAATCTTTCATACAGATGACCTAAAAATCAAAATAATCATAAAATGAACAAAAGCAACCCAGTAGTAAATAATTTTAGTGGGTTGGTCATACATACTGGAAGTTTAACACTTGCTCCTAGATTTGAGTATAGGCTAAGAAGTCAGGAAATGAAACACTCGGAATTCAGAGTCATTATAATGTTTACTCCTGCAATAGGGATGTAGGTGGCGCTGTGGTCTAAACTACTGAGCCTCTTGGACTTGCAGATCAGAAGGTTGACAATTTGAATCCGCACAACCAAGTAAGTTCCCGTTTCTCTGTCCCAGCTTCTGCCAACCTAGCAGTTTGAAAGCATACCAGTGCAAGTAGAAAAATAGGTACTGCTATGGTAGGAAGGTAGCTGTGTTTCTGTGCTCTGTGGCACTCGTCACAGTCATTGCTGGCCACATGGCCGGGAAAGCTGTCTGTGGACAAACACCAGCTCCCTCAGCCTGAAAGTGAGATGAGCGCCATACCCCATAGTTGCCTTTGACCGTCCAGGAGTCCTTTTCCTTTACCATTTTACTCCTGCAATCCTTTATACAGTTACCTGGAAGTAAATCCCATTGAACTCAGTGAGTCTTCTGAGTAGAGGTGCTTAGGATTGTGCTGTAAAAATAACTAGAACTTTTTATTATGATTTCTATGGCACCACAGGTGTGTTTAGCATTTGATGGACATAGTAAGAACCACTGTAATTAAAATTGTCGGTGTTTTTCTCTATAAATATAATTTGCAGAGTATTTAATTAAGCCAGTAACATGCACTCGACCTTGGAAAACTCAACACATAATATAATCTTTGTATAATATTTCCTCCTCAAGGCTGTACCTAAGCAGCGATTTTTCAGACTCTTTTCCTGTTATGTTCAAACTATTGCCTGTGTAGACTACCTAAACAATGTAAAGGAAGAAATCACATGTTATCAAATGTTTTTCCCCTACCTCTGTTTCCCTCCCTTTCATGTGTTTGTTTGCCATGTGTAGACCTGTCCACTTTTTACTCTCGAGAGCACCATGCACACTGATGGCACCATATATGGCATTAATACGATTGATTTGGAATATAATAAGGTAGCTATTGAAATGTGGCAGCTACCCAGGACTACCCCACTGAGTTGCCATGATGTCAGAGGAAGGAGGTGCAGGGTGAGAAACAACGCTTGACAGTGTGAATGTTAATTTGTTTAAATACCTGTCAGTAGCATTGAAACAGTTAGAACTGGATATGGAAGAACTGATTGGTTCAAAATTGGGAAAGGAGTACAACAAGGCTGTATATTGTCTCCCTGCTTATTTAACTTATATGCAGAATTCATCATGTGAAAGGCTGGGCTGCATAAAACCCAAGCCGGAATTAAGATTGCCAGAAGAAATATTAACAACCTCAGATATGCAGATGACACAACCTTGATGGCAGAAAGTGAGGAGGAATTAAAGAACCTTTTAATGAGGGTGAAAGAGGAGAGCTCAAAATATGGTCTGAAGCTCAACATAAAAAAACAGAAGATCATGGCCACTAGTCACATCACCTCCTGGCAAATAGAAGGGGAAGTGGAGGCAATGAAAGATTTTACTTTCTTGGGCTTCATGGTCACTGCAGATGGCGACAGCAGTCATGAAATTAAAAGACGCCTGCTTCTTGGGAGAAAAGCAATGACAAACCTAGACAGCATCTTAAAAAGCAGAGACATCACCTTGCCAACAAAGGTCCATATAGTTAAAGCTATGGTTTTCCCAGTCATGATGTATGGAAGTGAGAGCTGGACCATAAAGAAGGCTGATCACCGAAGAATTCATGCTGTTGAATTATGGTGCTGGAGGAGACTCTTGAGAGTCCCATGGACTGCAAAAAGATCAACCTATCCATTCTGAAGGAAATCAGCCCTGACTGCTCATTGGAAGGACAGATCGTGAAGCTGAGGCTCCAATACTTTGGCCACCTCATGAGAAGAGAAGACTCCCTGGAAAAGACCCTGATGTTGGGAAAGATGGAGGGCACAAGGAGAAGGGGGCGGCAGAGGATGAGATGGTTGGACAGTGTTCTCGAAGCTACCAGGATGAGTTTGATCAAACTGCGGGAGGCAGTGGAAGACAGGAGTGCCTGGCATGCTCTGGTCCATGGGGTCACAAAGAGTCGGACACCACTAAATGACTAAACAACAACAACAAAAGCATTGAAACTTGCTGTTCATTTTTTAAATGCATGAAGAAAAGTAGGTAGGCCTTGTACATCTGGAGGGGGTGTGCACAAAGACTTCACGCATTTGCATGGTGTTATCGTCTCAGTCCTCCAAAGATTCATGCTGAGCTTTTCTACAGAAATGGGGCTTTTCAGTTACACTGGTAGTAGTTATGAAAAAAAGCATTTGTTTTCTTTGTTGCATAGATTTAGAGTCATTCTGTCCTAAGGATGTAGGGTGGGGAATTTTAGAAATGTATTAGTCCTAAACAAAAATAATAATGGCTATTTAATGCTTATTTATTTGATTTTAATGTCTATTTAATGATGAGCTTTAATGAGTCTTTCTCCTTCAAGCATCTTAGACAAGATTTATATCAAACACACATGCACATGCAGAAAAAAACGGCTCCAGAGAGTAAGTGCCAAAATACTTGTTAAAAAGGTAAAGGACCCCTGGCAGTTAAGTCCAGTCGCGAACGACTCTGGGGTCGTGGCGCTCATCTTGCTTTAGAGGCCGAGGGAGCCGACGTTTGTCCGCAGACAATTTCCCCACACAAACTAATAGAGTGTAACTGTTGCTGAGGGGCTTCTGTGTGCTTGTAAAGCTGCTTAGGGAGAAGGCACTTAGGAATGAAGAAGTGGCAAGGGGAAAGGACTTTCCCACCATTTCAGCACTCCAAATTGTCTCATGCAAGAGGATGCCATCCCCACCAGCACTCAGGGCTCCCAGGAAATCAGGCAGACCAGGCACCCTTTAGACTATAGTTCTAGCCTAAAGAGATTCAGCAGTCCTCCCAGCTAGGATAGTTTCACTGAGTCACCAACTTAACTGTAGCACACAACGTCCTTTAAAAACATAGCTGTCAACCTTCCCTTTTTTTGCGGGAAATTCCCTTATTCCAGTGCCGTTTCACACTGCTTCCCGCTGCTATCCTGGATTGTTAGCTACCCCGTAGACTGTCACCGGGACACCTGAGGCTGCTGATCCCTTATTTTCAAATCTGAAAGTTGACAGCTATGTTTAAAAACCCTTCAGCCAAGCTAATTCATCTGACTAGATAGCTTGTCTTGAGCATGAAGACTCTGTCTGCTCTGCGCCTTTTCCTGCCTTCTACCTTAGATCAGGGGTCAGCAACCTTTTCCAGCCGTAGGCCGGTCCACCATCCCTCAGACCATGTGGTGGGCTGGACTATATTTAAAAAATAATAATGAACGAATTCCTATGCCCCATAAATAACCCAGAGATACATTTTAAAGAAAAGGACACATTCTACTCATGTAAAAACACGCTGATTCCCGGACCGTCCACGGGCCAGATTGAGAAGGGGATTGGGCCGCACCCGGCCCACGGGCATTAGGTTGCCTACCCCTGCCTTAGATCATGACCTCTGCTCACTTTTCTGCCTTTGACCATCTATTTCTGCAGTCAACTCTCTATTGCTGCTTTGTAATTTGATGTTCCACATGGTGCTGGCTCTGTATTGGCCTTTAATCTAGTGTCTGATCTTCAGTTTATCTGGGAACCTGTCTATCACCCCAGCCCTTTGTGCCTCATCTGCTGAACCTTCATCCTATCTATGTCCATATCCTTGTCCGCCCAGACCTGGGCATGGTCTATTCCAAGCCTCAACAGCGGTAGAGCACATACAGTAGAGTTTGGGTTCAATCTCTGGCATCTTCAGTTAAATGAATCAGGCAGCAGGTGATAGGAAGGGCCTCTGCCTAAGACTCTGGACAGCTGCTGATGGTCAGAATTTACTGGGTCAGAGTTGCATGGTATATGAAGCAGCTCCTGTGTTCATTCTTCATAGGCAGTATAAACACAATTCCTTGCACATGTTGAAAGATGTCTGGTGAATGTGCAGAATGGCTAGATTTTATGTATGGTATATTCTTCATTCAACTCACACAGACCCCAACATATCTAAACACAAGCATGCTAAATAAGGAGCAGCCTTATTTTATTCAGTTGCTTTCAGAAAAATAATCTTGTTTTAATGCTTCTCTTAATCTGACAGAAGACAGGAAAATCTAAAATACTGCTTGGCACCTTATTCATCTTTTATATATTTATTCCTTTTCGTTCTATTTTATTTTCTTAAGAAGAAAAGGGAAAGGAACATTAGCTCCCTTTAATGTTAATGTAATTGTTCCAAATTGTGGAAATCGCTAATTCTGGAAGAGCTGGACTGAATTTAATAGATCCCACTGGAATTATAATCCAATGATTTGCTGTTCAGAGTATCTCTCAGATATATGCCTTAAAGAATGGAGCATCTGGACTTCCTTATACATAACTGGTAGTTGGTAGCAAAATAACCTTTGGTCACGTACACCTTATGTATATTTTTTATTTATGTAGTTAGTGGATTTCAGGTATTAGTATGTTCTATTGTTAGTTTTTATGCCATTGTTGTATTTTAAATCAACCCTTTGCAAACTTCGAGACTCTTGTAAAAAGCGATGAATAAACTTAGCAATAGTAAACAATTATTTAATAATAAAAAGAATAACAACGCAGATGTTGTAAAATTTGGACAGGCTTTTGTGTAGCTCTGCATTGAATTTTACCACTGATGAAGTTTTAAATATCACAGGGAAAGCAAATGGGAGTGGGGGCAGATAAAGCAGAGCAAAATATTGACTGCTCTGATCTCATACATACACAAGCTGCTTCTGTATTACCCAGTTTCTCCAGAATTGACCTAATTTGTTCCCTGAATTTTTACCAAGGACTCAAGTGTTGCCAAACCATTGCATTCTCACATGGAAAACAATTGCAACACCAACTAGATCAGTGTGGACTGGTAAGACACTACAGTGGTACCTCGGGTTACAGGCGCTTCAGGTTACAGACTCCACTAACCCAGAAATATTACCTCGGGTTAAGAACTTTGCCTCAGGATGAGAACAGAAATTGTGCCACTGCGGCGCGGTGTTGGCGGGAGGCCCCATTAGCTAAAGTGGTACCTCAGGTTAAGAACAGATTCAGGTTAAGAATGGACCTCCAGAACGAATTAAGTTCTTAACCCAAGGTACCACTGTATTGAGGTATTTGATGGAAGGCATGGCCTGTGAAGCTGGGTAATCTATGAGTCCAAATGAGATTCAGGGAAGTTGATTGAATAATAAAGAAGCACAGCACAAGCAGTAAGCAAAGGACTTGAGAATGTTAGGAGATGATAGATGATGGCAAGGACCAAGAAGAAAGTAGAGGTAGGGAAAGCCCTCACATGGATGGGGGAACAGTAAGTGGGTTCCCCCACCCATGTGAGTTATTGCTATGGAGGGAATGGAGTGTCAAGGGAACAATGAGACTTGGGGGCTAAGGGGGGATTTTTTTTTCATTTTTCATTGTTGCTATTACTGTATTTTGCATTTTCACTAGGAAAATAATTATTTTAACTCACAGTATTCAACCAATCTAACTAATTGAAAATTACTTGTTTTAAATAGTTGCAAATTCTTCCAGTTTTAATTAAAATGATAAAACACAGTATTTGCCAGGAGATTAGATCAGCCACACTGCAGCATATTTAAAGCCAAGGGAACCCATTCTAGGTCCTTGAAACCCCATCTAGCATGGTATATAAATATGTATTTAGTTATAAGAAATGCCAATTATTTACCACAGTGACCAAAACAGTTCCTACAGAGTTATTATAGTTTCTGAGTAAATGTATAATTATACTTTTAAAAAATAATACATTTGCATGTGCTTCCATTGGCTCAGATCTCTTTAGTATGTTTGTATTATCTTGGCTAGTTTTGCTTTTTAAAAAACATAGTTTTCCCATCATCTACTTTCTGATCCATTTTTACCTATTGATTTGCTATAGATTCAGTATTTAATTAGCTCATTGATTAATTGAAAAGACATTTTCTATCAGCAATATGTATAATAGTGCGAGAACCAGTATTTTTAGTGGAACCAGGAAAAAATTACTTGCTTTTGTTGACACCAAGAAGTGAGATGGGCAGTAGAAAGAAATTCATGCAAATTGAGGTGTGTTTTTTAGCAAATTCTATCCCTAGTTTGGGATTAGAGGGAATGATTCAGCACTTATACCGTACACATCACCAGACACGTTCACGTGCAAGATGCCCCCATGTGCCCATTTGTCTGAAATTATGCAGACTTGATCCACTGTGGAGGGGCTACTATGCCTGAAAATTCCATTCAGTCCATTCCTGTCAAAATGAGTTTGTTATTGTTTAATCGTTTAGTCATGTCTGACTCTTCATGACCCCATGGACCAGACCATGGCAGGCACTCCTGTCTTCCACTGCCTCCCGCAGTTTGGTCAAACTCATGCTGGTAGCTTCGAGAACACTATCCAACCATCTCGTCCTCTGTCGTCCCCTTATCCTTGTGCCCTCCATCTTTCCCAGCATCAGGGTCTTTTCCAGGGAGTCTTCTCTTCTCATGCGGTGGCCAAAGTATTGGAGCCTCAGCTTCACGATCTGTACTTCCAGTGAGCACTCAGGGCTGATTTCCTTCAGAATGGATAGGTTGATCTTTTTGCAGTCCATGGGACTCTCAAGAGTCTCCTCCAGCACCATAATTCAAAAGGAGTTTAGCTGTTTTTAAATTTCTCTATAATAGTGAACAGGGAAACATGACACTTCAGGTTTCCTGAAGCAAAGTTCGGATCTGGAACTGAGATTAAGGCAGCACCCTCCAAAGAGTTCCAAGCCAAAATGGACAGTTTTCTGAATTTGGGTCTGAGCTGAATGTTATGCACACCCTGGATATATAACACCTTGGATAAGCTTAGATACTACAGTCATGTGTGCCTTTCCTACTTTGGTGTTTATCAGCACACTAGCTTAGCAGTTCATTTTAGGCATTCTTCCAGTGCTGCGGTCCTACAGTATCAATCTAGTTCTAGCAAAATCAGTGGGAGGTTCATTAAATTTTTAAATGCTGTTCTCTCCCCCCCCCCCACTTTTTCCTTTTTGGTCAGCCTCTTTCTTTGTCTTGTTTTTTGTTTAAAAAATTCATCTGAAATCTGTCTCATTTAATCTTGCAAAATCCCTTCTTGTTTATTTGTCTTAAATCAATTGCTGCAACTTTATTGCTAGTTTATAAACTTATTTATTTGGGGGAAAACTGAGGTCATTGTTTTTCAAGAAAGAAACTTGTATTCAGTCAGAGATATGTCAACATTCGTTCCAGGCTTCCTGAAGCTGATGGGCATCTCTCTACAAATATTAATGGAAAATTACTTTTGAATTATGTGAGATGGTTGTTTTAAGTGAAATAGGGATGAGGAGTTCATACTTGACATTCTTTTTTACAGCCCCTGGTGCTCTTTTTTTGGAAGGAGTAATTTAGTTCCCCCCCCCCAGATATCTCTTGATGTTTGTTAAGTTTTGTGTATTTTCAGACACACAATACTATGTAGCTGCCAAACTGTTATATATCATCTTGACTATTCTTTAATACATTTTAATGCAGTGTTCACTGAGTATGAAGCAACAGAGTACAGCATATTGTTTGTTTGTTTTGGATTTTATCAGTGTTCACGTAAATGGCAATATTCTTTTAAAGAAATTTAACATGCACAAATGGTCTTGTAAATTCACTGGTTATAAGGCCAGGTTATACTTCTACTCAGAAGTATGTCCCATTGGACTAAATTAGGCATATTCCCAGGTTAGAGAGTATAGTATTGCAGTCATAAGCACTTGAAATGCTCTCAGTAGAATAATTATGACACATACACCATGTAATTTTTTGTTTATTGTCATGATGCTATAGCAGTGGGCTGTTTGGTAGCCTATATTATTGAGGAAACCTTTTAAAAAAGCATTATTAATGATGTTTATGGCCAATACAATAAAAGATTTATGAGAGTTTGTGCTGTTAACCCAAGACACAGCATAATCTACAATGATAATAACAAATCTAGTGAAATAGTGCTAGATAAATTTCAGATGGATTACTTAGGCATTACAAACAAACATAGAGCGGCATTCCCAGTGGCCATCCTGCACCAGGACTCAATATTTATATGATACCTACCTAACCAACGAGGTGAATAGGGCTGGATCTAGGCACACTAAAGAAGCGTTTCAGTTAAACATGTTGTAAATGTAAACAGGGAAAACAGGTAGAGAAAAACAGGACTCCACAGCACCATCTGGTGGCACAATGCTATATAGCTTTTTCTTTACCAATGTAGCTGAGTCCTGGTTATTCTCTTTCCCTCTGATAGTAACCTAGTGATGTGGGAATGAGTAGCAGGTTCCTTGCCATTTGGCACAGGCTATTAGGGATATTCCATTCTGGACAGCACCAGACTCTGTGTGTGCATGTATATGTGTGTGTTTGGAAATGGATGGGGGTTACATTTTAAATTATTTCTCTCCCCCCCTTTTTTAAAAACCCACAACTCCATGCATATTAGGCCACTTATACGTCGCCAAAAAGAAGGAAATGCATCATCCAATGGGGTATGGGTGAGGAGGGATACAGATTTGCATAAAATTTGCATATGCTCATATATATGTATCATTGTGCATTTAGAACTGATTACTATGGTTTACACCGAAACACAGTACATCTCACCAAGGTGGGGAAGACTGTGAGCAGGTCACCTGTGTGCCTGCTCCATCTGCTGTCCAGATGCTAATTCTTGATAGGCAATTTCACACACTCTGCTTTCTCTTCTTCTAGTTTCTTACCTCTGAAGCAGACGTTGATTGGACAGTCCTGCAAACAGAGATCTGTCCTCTATAAAATGAGATACATGGTCAGCCTAATGCATGTAGTAAGCCAGGAAGAGAAGATTGTTTGTTTGTTTGTTTGTTTGAGTGACTTCTCTGTGTGAAATGGTCTGGACCTTTCATGCAAAACTGAGCTGGCCACATATTATACCAAAGGTAGATTTGTATGTTCCTGGCAAGCAAGGCTGAACATCTGTTTCTGTTACACTTACTGGGCTCAGGTTTTGAATTTATCTTGTGCCACTGAGATCTATAGGATCATAGGGTTGAGCTGGCGAACAATCTGCCACTAATGTAGCCAATTCAAACAGCTTTCAAAACAACACTGTAAAATTAATACTGGCAGTCATTTGGCTTTTTTAAAAAAAAGTTTTCACACACACTGTTTTATTTTTGTCTCAGTTTGCAAGAGGGGAAAGCTTACTGTGTCATGATAACTTTGCATTTTTGCCAGTAAAAGAGTAAGATTGAAAAGAAAACTGCACATAAACCTTGTTTATCTGCTCTGAAATTATGCACTCACCTTTTATTTATTTTATGGAAAGAAACCCTATATTTTACCTACTTTATGGTGTATGTTTCCTCAACCATTTTCCCTTCCTGGGTGTGGAAAAATTAAGGTTTTTTAAAATATTGCTAGCATGTGCAGCATTCTTAGGAATAAAAGTTAATAGAAATTCAAAAAAATTAAGCCTGTTGCAATTGTTTCAGCAAGTCCTGTGACTCCATGACTCCATCATGATCACAGGTGCCAAACAAAAAGATTCTAGTTGTTACAGAATTTAGTGTAAACATGCACAGTGCTCTTTGCATGTTTCTGCTGCTGAATCTCAAAAGACTGGACAGCATTTACATGAAGTTGCAAAAACAAACAAATATTCTTTGGATATGGGATTGTTCAGGTTTTTGAGAATGAAACTCTGTTATAGATCTCTTTGTGGAAAGCAGGTAACTTTATTGCTTTGACTATAAGCACCTTCTGTTTAAACCTCAGTGTTTCTATGGCAGGAGTCTGTCAAAGTTCTGCATTCCACTGAGGGCATTTCCAGGGGTGGGATTTGGTCATATCCCATCTGTGTAATTAAATCTGACCTGAACCCCGGTGAGAAGCAAACCCACTTCTCCAAAAGAGTGGGCTTTTTGCAATAAGGAAAATGACAGGGAAATAGATTGGAAAGTGTGGGATAACACTGGCTTGACCCATGGTAATCTGATCTCCCCACAAACAACTCTACCTGAATACTCATTAAATAGCTGATGTCTCTGCAAACAATTCAGACTGAATGCTAATTAAACAGGTCATCTGGGAGTGACCATAGAGGTAGAATTGAACTGAGCTAACTCGACTTTAGTGGGATTGCTGCTTTAAAATAGAGACCTGTGTGATTATCCTGCTTTGGTGCTGTGTGAATAATTGTTTTGTAGTATGTCCATAACTTTGTAGTATGTGTATAATTGTTCCCATTTGATGTTTTCTAGGTGTTAGGAAGATAAATGTGAAGCATTCTAATGTAATGCTTAAGTTACATGTATAATGCTAATTGTTTTAATTGTCTTTCTAAGTGTCCCCAAGTGCATAATTACAGCTACTGCAAACTGTTCACCAGAGAACAAAAGCTCTGGCAAACACTCCACCCGCCTTGTAAGTGCATTGCTGGTCACCTGTTAAGCTTGTTATGAAGGGTGTCCCTAAAATATTCCCCTGCAATTTACCTGTCAAACAATGAAAAGCATCCACTCCAAAAACAGCATACATGACTGCTGAGAAAATAAACATTCCTTTGATTAGAAGCCAAATCATCTGAAACGGCTACCACGATAACTTCAGAATCATGAGCTATTTTATTTAAAGTGTGGATGAGAAAGTACACCACATGATCTTGCTCACGCAGATTATGCTTGTGGTAAAAGGTAAAGGTAAAGGGACCCCTGACCATTAGGTCCAGTCGTGACTGACTCTGGGGTTGTGGCGCTCATCTCACTTTATTGGCCGAGGGAGCCGGCGTACAGCTTCCAGGTCATGTGGCCAGCATGACTAAGCCGCTTCTGGCGAACCAGAGCAGTGCACAGAAATGCCGTTTACCTTCCCGCCGGAGCGGTACCTATTTATCTACTTGCACTTTGACGTGCTTTCGAACTGCTAGGTTGGCAGGAGCAGGGACCAAGCAACGGGAGCTCACCCCGTTGCGGGGATTCGAACCGCCGACCTTCTGATTGGCAAGTCCTAGGCTCTGGTTTAACCCACAGCGCCACCCGCGTCCCATATGCTTGTGGTAGGGTATATTAATTATTACCTCCAGGGAGAAACACTATCTTTTTAGCATCATCATACTCTTTTTGAGAGCGAATCACTGGGAATATTTCAGGCTGAACGCCTCTTACTATTTATTCCATAGCCCAGGGGTGGGGAATCTGGGTCTTTCTTCAGGCTGATGTACTCTAACTCTCATAAGGCCCAGCCAGCATGGCTAATGATCAGGGAAGATGGGAGGTGCAGCAGAGCAACAGTTAGAGGGCCACATGTTACCTACCCCTGTTGTAGCTTGTTTTCATATTGTTTTCATATTTATACATAGAATATAGAATCAATGCAAACAGAAGCACGAAGCTTAAAAATGGAAGCTGACGATTTTGTAAACTTCCAGTCAATTTTATTAACCTATCTTCAAGTGTCGTTAACATAGAGAACAAGAACAAAGTATTACATCTTAAGGTATGATGGAGTTAAACTGCTACCAGAAAACAAAATACTTTGAAAAATGTATTAAATTAATTACCGTATATTATACTAATAGTAGGTTCCTTTCAGGCACAGAACAGGGCTATCTATGAATCAGGAAAGTTTTCAAAGATCCATCTCACATTCTGCATGTCACTCATAAACACTATGCATTTTACAAACATAAGGAAATGGGAGAAAGGTGGGTTAGCTTCCAGGTGAGGTTGCACATAAGCAACATATGTGGTCACTTGTTGCTTTGTGCTGGAATCCCAGGGTGGGAGCCAGGAGTTGGAAGCAAGAGTTGGAGTAGGAAGCAAGAGGATTGTAGAGGGAAGCATTCCTTCCCTGCCTTTTGCTTCTACACTGCATATCATGCCCTGTTGAGACTGCTTTGTGGAGAAGCAGTGGCTATAAGGATTTTTGCACACAAAGTGATTCTCGCCTAAGATGTCATGGTAGCACCAGAAAAAATATTGGGGCACAAGGGTTGAGCGACCTTTGTAGAGGCTTGCACCATATGCTAGATTTCTACAGGAGAAATGTGGCCTCAGTGCAGATTGTAGACCAGGCATCCCCAACCTGCGGCCCTACAGATGTTTTGGCCTACAACTCCCATGACCCCTAGCTAATAGGACCAGTGGTCAGGGATGATGGGAATTGTAGTCCAAAACATCTGGAGGGCTGAAGGTTGGGGGTGCCTGTTGTAGACTGTCCTGTACTTCACTAATGTTCAGTAGCTGAACGTTACAAGTCTTGAAAAAAAATTTGTTTTATTGCTCACAAGCAGATCCAAAGCAAGCAAAAGCCTTCTTTACTTGACTGTAAATGTCCACAACTCTTGCCTCTCCCTCCCCATTGCTCCAAGGGCCAGTTACTCATCTTACGGGTGTCCGGGAAGGAGCAATGTAGTGATAGATGCTCTGGAATACCTTCTTCCAGGCAGACTGCACCAAATAGTGTCATTTTGCCATTAAGGAACAAATTTCTAGTGGAAGGAAAGACAGGTGTGCTGCTTTGTTACTCCTTCAGTAGCAGAGTGGGTCTTTGTTTGTTTATTTAAAGTAAAACCAGTGACGGTACCCATCAGCATTTAGCTATGAACCAGGACAGGGTAAAGTAGGTGTTCAGGTGCAGCTTGATGTCCCCCCCCCACAACCCCCCCTCATACATAAGTGGATATTTCCTTCACAAGTCTCTCACAAAATTAGTTGACAATTTGGAAGAGTGGTTGGGGCTTGGTTGAGACTTTTTCCTCCTTCACACTTTAGTTTCCAGTTAAATCCACACTGTAAGAATGAGGCAACATCGTGTGTACCAATTCTTCCGCTTCTCTCTCAGTTCTGTAGATTGGTGCAGTGCCTTTTAGAAGTTAATAAATATTTGAATGGGAAAAGTATTGTTTATTCTTTTTTAAGTTGCCAAAGCTTTCCAAATTTTAGAGCAGCTGTGGTTAATCAATGGCCTTCCTATTTAGACTCCCATTACTATGGGAGCTCCAGGCAGCATGGCCCAATAGTCAGGGATGATGAGAGTTGTCATTTACGAATATCTGGAGGTTAGCTACCCTTGACAGAATAACCAAAGCAGCCTTCCCCGACCTTCCCCAATAACTTCCATAAGTGCATGACATGTGAGAAACTGCTTTTGAATCTGAATGAGTCCTCTGGATTACAAAATTAACACCCCAGAGCTTGGGTGAAATGTCATTTTGTCATTTGTTTCTTATGGGTTTAAAACCTGCGGTAGTTGTGGTATATGAATTGTTTAAAGTTCATTGCTGCTGTTGAAACACAAATCTTTATGACAACAGGTCTAAAACTGAAGGTTTAAATCTAAACATTTTATATTCTGCTTGATTTATGTGCCTTATATGTTTATATCTCATCCTGGTTTATTGAGAGAATGAGTATTTGTATACCCCTTACTTCTATAGTTGCCCTATCACCTATTTAGCATGCTCTACTTTTGTATGTAGGTACTTTTACCTTATGCTGGCGTGTGGCCATAATGAAGATTTGACTTTGACTTACTTCATGATAACTGTTTACACTATTGCAGCTGATCAACAACAAAGATTATTTTTAGTGATTCTTGCCCATTAGCATGACCTTACCTTTATGGTTTTTCCAAGGTACATTTTGTCAACCTGAATGCTATGGGCAGCTGTCATCTCTTGCTTTATCCCCCCCCCCCATATAAACTGTGAGGGAGAACAATTTAAGGATCATATTAAAACAATGAATGACAAAAAACCACAGTGGACCAAATGATTTATATTAGTCTTTCTCTCCAAAGTTTCTGGAATAGCAAGATGGGAGAGAATGGTGAAGCAGCTAAAATATCTCCAGCGGCTATAGCCTGGCTCAGCACTTCAAAAGAATAACAACATTCTAAATTTTGACAGACAAATCCCTTCATGCTACCAAAATGATATGTGACGGGTATTTTTCTTTGCTCTCCTGCGAAACAAGTGCTTTTTACAAGCAAACTGCTAAAGATATTGAAATGTGTTATGAAGGCAGAGACTGTGTGTTGCAAAACTGTCTATGTTCATTTAATTCCTGCTCTAAGAGTTCCAAAGTGAGTAGAAATGTGTTACAATAAGCAGTAAGTGAGATTTGGATGAGAGTTGAAGCAGTTGCTCTAAATGATGTCTGCAAGGAAAGGGTTGTATTTCATGGTGACTGACGGAATTAACAAATGTGGTTCATCCCACAGCATCTCTGGTCAGCCTATGGATAAGCAGCAGCAAGTATACAAAGAGGCAGCTCTGCTAAAATGCAGGGTAATATTTACAAACACTGCTGGTACACTTGTAGGCCACATCTCCTACCAAGTTGATGTGCTCTTCTATTCTGAGACGCGCTTTTCCTAATGAGGCCTCCTGCTGCTGGTGCCCTTCCACCCTTCGGATTCCATTCTTAGACCGAGGTAAAGTTCTAAAATCAAGACACTATTTCTGGTCTGGTTTTGCAGAGTTTGTAAACCAAATCGTTCTTAAACAGGACTGTTCTTAAACTGAGGTACCACTGTATATCTTAGGTCTAAACATGATTGAATTTAATACATAATATTAAAGAAAGAAGAAAAGAATGTAACAGGAATAAGAGTGTATATGGTCCAGTTATCTATCTAGTATCCAGTGATCTCTGCTTGGTTCTCTCGGCTGGATACTAAGAATAGATGTATACATCTGCAAAAGTACTGTTAGAATTCTATGGGTCTTCAGCATTAGTGGTACAATGGTTATTCACATAACTATCTTTAAGGTGGAAGAATCTCCATGAGTTTAGTGATTTCCTTACTTTTCCGGACATTGGATCCAGGTTCACATTCGGCAGAATTCTCCTCTTGCTGGAGGAAGCTGAGAGGAGGCAATCTTAACTAGTTCTTCCCTGCCCTTGCAGTGTCCCTTATCCGTTTTGAGGGATTGTGGGACCTAGAGCAACATGAAAAGTACTGCAGGGGATGGGAAGATGGGAGAATAAGTTAAAAAAAAAGAAGAAGCTTTACTCTTCTGCAGAGCCTCCTCAAGATGTTAATGGCTTCCATGAATGGAAGGGCTATATTTTATTTATGGAAGTCACTGTAGATCCAACTCATTGTGTGTAAGTGCTTCCATAATCATCTCCTTATGGTGACATTTTCTTTAAAATGGTGGTATGAAAAGGCCATTTAGTGGTACACCTACTACTTACCTTGGACCCTTTGGGGTGAGAAAAATCAAAGCAGATGGTGAATGGCCACTTGTTTCAGAGAATAGTAGCTCCACATTAAGGATGGTCAGGGACTAAGGAGGTTTAACACACAATTACTGACATAATCCATATGACCCCGTATTAGCTATGAATTTTGAGCCAAAGATGTAACCTTTGCCCAGTGATTGTGCTGTTGAATTTGACCACAATCCAAAACAGATTTGTGGGTACAGAAGTAAGCACACTTAGGTCTGCATTGGGTTGTGAACTTTTTTTCCAAACAAAGTGCTGTGCTTTTATGGCTAAGCCTTTAACATGGCTTTGCATGAAAACTTTCACAGAATGCTTCTCTCCCACCTCCTCCTTCCCCAGTAAAAAACAAAGGATAGAGCCCAGGAACTAGGGCAAATACTTTTTTTCTTTTTATTTTGTGTTCTAACAGAATTTTAGTCAAACATTGAGTACGTGAACATATGACAGTTCCTTTACTGTTTCTTGCACAGCTGTTTATAGAAGAGGAATACTTGGGCGGAATGTTTCTAAAGCCAAAAATGGCGGTCTCCAGCCATTTGGAGCCTTTATCTCACATACTCTTCCTTTTCTCATTTGTTTGATTTTATTTAATAATATGACAAAGCATTATAAGAAAATCTTTTCTTTAAGTAGTGTGAATATCAAATAGTACCCATTAATCCCTGAATCATGCTATTCAAAGTGCTTAAATCTACATTAAAAATAGAAGAAGAAAAGTATTCCTGGTGAGACTTAAACAAAAAAAAACCTTAAAAAAAGAGAAACCAAACCTGCTAACACCTACAGCGTAGCTGTGGTCATACTGCAATGCTTTACAGTTACTTCACAACTCAGATCTAAGCTTCAAAAATATAAAAGAAAAGGCCATTGCACTGATTTACCTTTTGTTGGGAATTTGGAGAGTGGAGGGGAAAAGGTCTGAGATTTGGAATCTCATTAAAGGCCATTAAATTCCATCAGTACTTGGCAGGTGTCTATAATAGCCATCTTACATTTTCAAAGAACAAAATGTGCAAAGCTGCTTTGTTGGTCCTGGCAGCTTTATTTGCTTGATGTGATTTATTTGGCACATGCCCAGACTTTTATTTTGGTGGTGGTTGTGGGGAGCACATACTAACAAAATAACATTATTAGAAAAGGACCTGAGTTAACTGTCACAGAAATGAATATTGTTAGGCAAATAAATGTCTATATACATCCTAAAGGCTCTTGAATATGACTTGCAGATGCTTCCTTTCCAGTTACAACATGAGACTGGATATTTCCAGTGTATAGGCTGAAGCCCACAAGCACCTCTAGAATGCAGGTTACAGATTGTTTCACCACATTGCATCTTATCCAAACCAAACTATAACTTGGCAGTCAAACAAAACACACAGTATCTATTATAGCAGCTGTTACTGGTCAGCTCTTTAGGAAACTTCCTCCATCTGCGGTGAATTCAATAGTTTCAAATAGTCATTTCCAGCAGTTAAATTGTTGCATTTTGAGTGCAAGACAAACAAAAAGGTCACATTCTGTTCTGGTGTAAGTTAATCAGCATTAGAAGTGTGCTCCCAAAAGGCTAGTGCCATATGAAAAGCAATCCTACTGTTCCTCCCTCTCATGGTTCTTATGTGAAATGTGACTATTGCATCAGTATGTGTAAATATGGAGATTAATGCTGACTGTGTTAACATTCAGTGAATGAGGAGTTAATTGGCTCCGTTAATGTCTATGACAAACTCTCCTTGAATTCTGTGTGGGCAAAAAAATCAGTCCTGAGGTTTATGCAGAGAATGTTTCCCAGAGCCACGTTCCATGATCCTTCTTTAACTTTTTAAAGATGAAATCATACATTTAAAATAAAACTAGTTTATTTTATTCAATAACATTAACTGTTTCCAACATTTCTGGGTCTGATTTAAATATTACTCTTTTATAAAATATTGATGTTTGTTGGTATTTACTTTTGCAACCTCCTGAGATCTTCTTTAAACAACCTTGGAATTAAAAAAAAAACCTTCTAAATTATTACTACAAGCTTCTTCTTCTTCTTTAAAAAAAGATAAGAATGAATAATAAAGAATTCTAAATTCTGGATGTATCAGCAAAAAGAAAAGGCAATGACCAAACTTTAATATACACGGGGACTCCAAATCGGCTGCAAAAGAATTTTCTCATACTTCTTAAAAGACAACTTTTTCGTAATACAATGTGACAAACCATATTAGATATTGTCCTTCTGCTTTCCTTTGGTTTGGAAGCCATCACCGTAAATCTCTGCGGGGTTTAGTGCACTTCAGTGCCTATTGCCATACTTGCCTGATGAATGTAAATAATCTCATTTGAAGAATTTAAAGCAAGAAAGAGATCCACTGGTCCCAACCAAAAACGGAGTGGGGGAGGGAGTCACAAACACATCCAACACTTTCTCAGGAATTGAATGAATTAGAGTCAGCATGTTATTATCTTTATATAAAAGGAATACAACCAACTCATAAAATAAAGCATAACACCCTATTTTTCTTTCTACATACTCCATAGTGGTTATTGTGAACCAAGTGATACAGACTGGGTTGTGTATTTTTATTTTGTTTTGTTTTGTTCCACAACTATTAACTATGTGAAATGTTAAGACATTTAGACCACCTGTAATTTCACTCTGTGTGGTGCTGTAAAAAAGGCAAGGGTAAGGGGGTAAAGTGTAGCAGTGGGATAATGAATGAAGATAGGGCTATGAGTCGTTAGTGGGGTCCTCCTAAGAACAAATGTCCCCCTCCCCACACACACACGCACACACACGCACACTGGTGAATTGCTGCAAGCATGGCCGCTGGGAATCAGGCTAGGCGGGCCAACAAATGGATAGTGCTTCTGGATTCAACATAACTTTGTCCAAGCATTCCTAATAAATGTTTTAAAAAATAACACTCAAACTATACTAATGAAGCAAAAAGGTTTTCCTATCTATACAGCAGTCTCTTCATTTTTTCTCTTTTTTTAAAAAATGCAAATATACAAATCCCAATGACATATAAAACAAAGTCAAAATGTGAATGGCAGGAGACATGGGTAAAACAGGAAGACTGATGCTACAAAGAAATTCGCAAAAACATATGTACAAGACCCTGTTTTTCCTCATATTTCATAGATTGTAATGCATGTTTAACAGCAGCAGTCGAGGATGTAGTTCCAGGCACCAGACTGCAGACTTAGCTTCTACACAAGGGGGGCGAGTTCCCCCTTGCATTTATGTCACCAAATGACACTTGATATACTGGTTTCCCGTGGTAGGAGTGGCAGTATCGCACTGTTTGTGTGAGCCTCGTCGGGATTCTGCTCCCTGTTAGTTTTTGTCTGTGGCCTCTGCCCATTAATAAGTGTCATAGGGATGTTGCAGTAGGTATGCTGGTTACCTATTGAGGTAAGAGGCAGGGTGCCAGTAGGAGGTACGTCGTATTCATAGCTTCGATAATAGTGTTTCTGGCGCATCTGGGAATGATACGTGTTATGAAAGGTGGAGCGCAGATCAGGATGGGCCGTGGCAAGAGCCGTGGAGGTAGCAGCAGCCATGGAAATTGCTGAGACCGTCTGCAGTTCCCCAAAGGGGCCCTGCTCACTGACATCTAAAACCTGCTCGTGTGTGATGGGTTCTATCCTCTTAAAAGGCATTTCGTACTGTAAACGTTTCCAGAATTTGGAATTCAACTTGTTGCATTTTGGTCCGTGCCATTTAATAACAGTTAGGAGTTTGATAGTATGTTTCAGGGCCTCAACCTCCTGGTAGTTCATGATTCCCCGAAGTTCACTGCACTCAATCAGTATCACTTTAATTTCTCCCGTAACTAGCATGTTCCGAAGCCTCGTTTCCAGTTCAAAGATACTCCAGCCTCTTCTTACCACGTAGTTTGGAGTCATGACAATGATCAGTCGCTTGCTTTGGTCTACACATCTGGCCACGTCTTCTATGTATGCTGTAAAGCAAAAGAGGCTCAAGGTCAGGCAAAAATTATACCGGAGCTTCAAATTGCTTAAAAACAAAGTCCTTTTTATTTATGCATTATGCAAACATTCAGTGCAGATTTACAAATAACCATTTGGTCACTCATGTGTGGTAAATAAGAATTTCCCCCAAGTAAGTTCCCATTCTTCATTCTAGGAACCAAGAAAGGAATACCCCTGTTGCAGAGTGCAACTTGGCTTGTATGGTAGGCTGATGTATCTGCATGAGAAAGGGTGGAAAGAGAGGAACCTTCATACTTCCTAGAGTGTTCTTCTAGTGCTGAGCTGTTGATCTTCCTTAAATGTTAGACTGTTGATATTAGGGTTGCTGACCACACCTCCTACTCACCTTCCTTTTCTCTGTGCCTCCCTCATGAGAGCAGACATACATGGTGCTTCCTTCAGTTGAGATAAAACTATTATTATTATTATTATTATTATTATTATTATTATTATTATTATTATTTTACTTTTAATAAGACTTACAGGGGAAGAAAAAAATTAGAATATTTCCTTTCAAAAATGCATTTCCAATAATAAATGCTAGCTTTCTTACTTTCCTAAACCTAGAGTCTCAGTGTAATTGTTTTCCAGGGTAAAGTGTGCTCCTCGAACTGGGTTTCTGTATTCAGTTCATTTTCTGCTGCACATTCAACTCAAATACTAACATAGCTTTCATTTGTTTCACTTAGAACCAGACTCCTTTCTTTAAAAAGGGAAGAAGTTCTAATAACAAGTTTGTGGAGATATCTTGTTCATAGTAAGGCTGAAAAGGATAAAGTCTGGTCTGTAACTGGGACGTCCAAGTTTGGATAGTTCTTATAGATGAGAAAGACAAAGACTTGGCCCCATCCTCCACAATGCAGGTTAGTGTCATGGAGGCTTTCTGCAAGGTAACAATGCATTCCATTATGTCTAATAATGTGGCTCCTTTCCTGTTCCCTGGAGAAGGAATAGAGCTCATGGATTTTTGGTAGCAATCCAACAGAGCATTGGATGGTGGGAGACAAGGGGCGGTAATCTGCCAAATCAGCATGGAGGACATGGATAGGGTTGACACCTCCCACTAGATGAGACAGGCAAGGTCCAACCAAATTTTCTGCCTTCTCTCCAGAGATAGGAGCATGCCCAGGCCCATGCAGAGCTTGTCTGAGGGCTGGGACAGGAGCCTTGTTAGAATAAAGTTATGAACTCAAATAAAAAAACAGCCAGTCCCTGGTAGGCCCCCCCCCAGCTAGCTTAGCACTCCAAAGCGCCGGGCAAGTGTACCTGGCTGTCCCCTTCTCTGCACGGGCCTCAGTAGGAGCCATCCCACTCACCAGACTAACCCAATCTGTAGGATGTGAAGGAGGTGGTCTGTATAAAGTCTTCTGACTATTTCGTGTGCATTTTCCAACTTTTTCTAAACCCTTTGCCTCTATTTGTGTTGGCTGAGTGTGTTTCCTCTGCTCCCTGTTCTCCTTTTGATTCCTGCTGTGAGCCATTAGCTTTCTTCATCATTCATTGTTTTCCCTCCCCCTTCCTCTTCACATTTGTGATGATCCGTCGTGAAACAACCCCCTTGGAGAAGATAGCAGTGGTTACCCAGATCTTGTGGCTGATTGTGAAGCCTATGCACCCATTCTGCTGCATGTCATTGTGGTTTTCCAATGGTTGACATTTTTAAGGTGGCCATATGGGCTTCTCATACCTTCACTAGACACTCAAAGGTAGATGTGTTCTGTTCTGCTGATGTGGCATTTGATAGGAAGGCCCTGCAGAAAGTGGTGATGTGTTACAGTGGTGCAGGGGAAGCCTTCCCTGAGTATGTTTATTGCCCTACTATATCCCTTTCCAAGAAATGTCCTCCATCCTGATCTGCAAAACATGCTAACTTGAAATGCCATGAATTTCTATCTTCCGATTAGGATGGAGGGTATTCTGCCCACCTCTCCTTCTTCTGCACTGTTTGGTGGGTGTAGTAGGCTTAGGGCATCTGTGCTCACCCAGATATGTTAGAGCTTTCTATTACCCTCTTTCCTTGGGACCAGGAACTTGTTACTTCAATGTGTTATCCTGTTTGAGGATGGTCAGTATGTCTGTTGAAGGTTTTGTTTCAGGTCTCTTGTGGGCATCAGTGACTATCATAGGATGAGGGGTCATCTTTGCTCTCTCTCAGTTGGTCTGGTGAGTGGGATGACTCCTGCCCCTAAAGAGGAGGCAGAAGACCTGCCTGTCACATCCAGTGGGAGGTGCCATCCCTATCAGAGGAATGTCCTCCAGCCTAATCTGCAAATAGAAATTCACAGTAAGACAAAATTCCTGTTTTCCCACGTAAACTATGTTTAAGGCTGATTCAAAAATTCAACCCAATAGAACATTTCTGCAGTAGTTGTTGTAAAAGCTGAGTTCTTAAATTTCCTTGCAAACTGAACCTACTTTTTCACAGTTCAAAACAATTCAGTGTCCCATTATTTAGAGATGTAATATTGTGCCATTTAGGAATTCCACAAAGTTATGTGCTGTCTGCATATTAATTCAGAGGTTATTCTTGTACAGGCAGGGCATAATGAAGCCTTGTTTTGCCCCACTGTTTCTCTCCATGTAGGAACTGTGTCAAGTAGTTAAGGTACAATGGAAGGAATATGTACACCTTATTACTCTTCCAAGGATTGTAATTCACCTTATTTGAATCAGGAGATGAATTAGACAAAGATATCAGAGGCATGCATAAATTCCCTATTCCCAGGGTATTCTTCAGCCGGTACTCCCTGGCGACGGTGGGTGATCCGCCCTAAAAAAAGGTCAACAAGGAAAAAAAAAGCCCTTCCTATTTCCAATAATGGACTAATGAGGCAAGTGTCATGTTAGCCTGCTATATTTTGTGTGTGTGTGTGTGTGTGTGTGTGTGTGTGTACACAACTGGGCGCTGTTATACACCATGGGGATTCCTCTGTTCATGGTCACTGCATTCATGGCAGGATTGGACTGAGTGCCAGATGTTCTACAATTTTTGGTTGAGTTGAACCCGCTCCATTGTCCCATTTGCAGAAGGCAAAGTTGAAAGCATTTCAGTGGTATTTAGGGTAAAGGGTAAAAATCCACCAGAAATTACTAGCGATGTTCTGGTGGCTCATAGGCACCATTTTGTTTGACAAGAAGTCTCTTAGGAATGTTGTTCTTAGTCTTTATTTTATTAGGAATAATACTATATCATCTGAAGCCAGGGTGAGGAAGATATTTCCAGCCCTCGTTTTGGGGGACTTTGAGGTGGTGGTGATAATGGTGAAGATCACAGCTGCGAGGAGGAGAAGCACTGTGAAACAGGTGCATTGAAAAAAGGTGACCTGAGAGGCATTTTCAGGGCACTTCTGAAAAGTTTACAGACAACTTTAAGCCTGGTCTTATTGTTAAGTGATATTTTTCACAATATGTTGTAACTTTGAATAATTTTATTTTGTATCCTCAATTTTTAGATACATTTTACATATCAAGTTCCTGGATCACAGGTATTGGGTTTGCGTGATTTATCAGTGTGTAATGGACATTCATTTTCTTCTTTGTTTTAGCTAAAGAGAATACATTGAATGTAATATTTGCAACTGGTAGTATTACTGCTAAACTTTACTACAGTTTTTTTATGAGACAGCATTGAAACAATACTGCATTAAATATATATCTTAAAAAATAAACACACACATATGTAAAGGTACTGGTATACAAACAAACATGTATGCATGCACACACAGAATTGAAACTTACTTCCAGTTGGAATCAAATCTCTATCAGGAATGAACAATTTGTACCCATAATGCTTTTCAAGCATATCTGGTAGGATCTCAAGAGCAAATCTTTCTTCTTCCCCCGTTTCCTGATTCCACTGGTCAGGATCCACTTTGGTGTATGACAGGTATGCATCATAATCTTTGTTATCTGCAGTTTTAAAGGGAAGGGGAATAGGGACAGAAGAAAGAAGACAGACTTGATATTTGTGAAGCAGAATATTTGTTTGTGAGACAGAGAATCACCTTATTGGATGGGTGGCTTTAACAATAGGGACAAATGCCCTTTTTGGACAAACTTGGAAATTTTAGAGGATAGAAGGAAGAGCTTCACTCATTTTGATCATGAGAAACAACCATCTGCATTTAAGCAGAATTTTCTATTTAAAAGCTGATCCCTCAGGGTTCCCAATTGCTTTTTAAATTTCCACTAGTTTAAAATGTTACCACTCCCTGAAATCACCCTGTCCATTTCAAGCTGGAAGCTGTCACCTGAACTTTCGGCTTATTTACACACCATAGGTTTAAAGTACATGGCTTCTGGAGCTGTAGTCTGTTAAGGGTGCTGGGAATTGTATCTGTGAGTTCCTTTGGAGGAAGTGTGCTTTCAATATTCCTAACATGTATGGTGTGTGCACAGTTGTGTGACAAAAAGTACAGGCCCATCACGGGATCACGGCTCATGTTTTCAGTTACTGAAAACTTAGGAGGACGGATGTGCACATAGTGAAAGTTCAAAAGCAATCACGTACAGTATTGATTTGTTCTCTAGCATGCTATAAGCAGAAAAAGAGGCAGATTTCTGGATTTCGAGAACACATTTTGAAAAAAAAATGTTTCAGTATTATATGCTCTACTGTTCAAATTATTGTTGCATTCAAAATTAGTATCTTCATTAGGATTTCAGGATTCATATATAAAGTTTCGAAATTTGCTTTCAGAAGGAGCTCTTTTTAGTCAGCATGGTCCTGATTTCACATCTCTCTTGCATGCAGCATAGGTGTATGCCTTTCTCCCACAAGAACAAATACCTGCGTGTGGCACTACTGTCAATGGGAATAGGGATGGTGCCAGGGAACTCAAGTAATACAGCGAATAGGGAAAGGAGACTAGATCATCCCTTTGCTAATAAATTAAACTGAAATTCTATGGCTCAACTTGGCCATTTTAAGAACTATAATAAAACATGCATAATTGGGATTGTTGGAAAAACTGAAATTATAAATGCAAAGTTTTCAAATAATGTGAGTGAGAAGAATTTGTTTGAGAAGTAACAGATCAGCCCTCCCCACCCCACCCCACCCCACCCCACTTCTAACATTCATTTGAAAGCAAATCTGGTGGATGCAAGTATGTATATGTAAAAAGATAATGGAGACTGCAATGAAAGCCATCCTTTTTATTTCTGTTTCAGTGAACCCAGTTCATTGCATTAAGGTGAGCTTTTGTTTTGAATATATTATTCCTTTTCCAATGGCAAATAAATGTACTCTTTTCAATATATGCATTCTGTTTGCTTACTTATAAGATTGAATGAAAGAAGCCACCATTAATTTTCATTAAGGGGTCAATAATGCCAAGTGCTCTGGAACTAATTCAGTGGAATAAGAGGTCACATTTTGATGTTTGTTGTGAAGAAAGTAGGGAGAAATCAATGGCAGGAGTAATGAAATGTTAACATCCATCTAACTCTCTAGACAGCATTATGCACAGGCTATGGAGAATATCAATTGCTTGTAAAAAGGTCTGATTGAATATCCTACTCTGTACCATAAGTAATGCTAGTGATTCAATGCTGAATTCAGCTATATGCTAACATTTTTTTCACTTTACTCCTTTTTACCTTTCAGACACAGCTGTAAAAACAACAGTATGCCAACTTAAGGCAGTGCTGATGTCTGGCTATATGCAAGACAAAGCACAGACCCTTTGCAGATATGATCTCTGTATGTGGAGTAAAGCGAAAAGGTCTCCTGTCTCGGACATTACATGTCTTGCTGCCCTTCCCTGCCCCCACAATATTCACATCTTAACTGCAGAAAGCTGCAAAGAGGAAACCTACTCATTTGTGATAAACTTGCATAAGTTCCCAAACAATTAAAAATCCCACATGTAGATGTCCCCATTGCAAATATGTGAGTGCTGGGGGCAGGGTGGGCAGGATACATGAGACTAAGATAGGAAGCCAGGAGCTATAATCACAGTTACCCATCATGTGTTTAGTTCTAAGAAGATAAGAATCCTGCTGGATCAGGCCAGGGGCCCATCTAGTCTAACATTCTGTTCTCACAGTAGCAAACCACATGTCAATGGGATGTCAGTATGCAGAGCTTTGTGACTCGAATTCAGAGGCATACTGTCTTCTGTAGTGGAAGTAGCCATTTATAGTTTCCCTCCCTGTTTAATTACAGATATTGGTAAGAGAGCCCAACTGCCCATTCAACACTGGCAAGAACTTTGAGTACAGCTGAGAACATGGCAAGGCCCTAATCACAAACCTGTGTTCAATCAGGAGCTGCTATCTGGATAATATTCTGGCTGTGAAAGGTAATAGAAATAAAAATGTTCCTGTTGAAACTGATGGAAAGCCCCCTATCACTGTCCCCTCCTTCTCTCTGTTCCTGAAATATGTCTGCTATCAACAAGTTCTTCAAGATTGGGAGAATTCTGATACCGTGAAAACACACTCACTGACGGGCTCCTGAAAAGAAAGTCAGAAGATACAGAGACTATTTCGTACGTAATAATTTTATATTACAACAGTAGGAATTTTTTTTACTAGTGAATGATATTATCTAGTTTTCTTTAGATGGGATAAGGAAGGAAGATATATTTCAATGAAAAGATGTGGTCATTAATGCAAGTTTAATATGAACAATGGTGCACTGAGTTGACATGGGCCATCTTCACTTGCATGTTGAAATCTGCTTCTCTGTGATGCAATTCCATGCTAATAGGGAACATGGGTGAATTAAGTGGCTACATAAATGTTCCATTATTCTGGAACCATCTATTTCATATACAGGTTACTGAAAGTTAGAATGTAGGCGAAGCTGAGCACAAGGAAAACTGATTCTTGAGTTGAATTTTGCGGTCACTATCATAGATACCGATCAGGCTTGAGGATTTAGAATTGCCACTAAAGCTCTTGTTATCTAGCACTTAATCTAGCAAATATCTACTGATTGTTATTTCACTGCTATAAGAAGATGGAATATACACATTAGCTCCAGTGCAATGAACAATTCACAGAGAAAGGCAAGTGGATATGTTTAAGAAATACCTACAAAAATATAACGACATAACATCTATGGCAGCGTTTGAATGACCCTTGTGTAAATTAAATACTACTCAGCAAGGCAAAACGGTATGATATGTTATAAGAAAGTACTAGAAACTATAGTAAGAGTAAGGTAAGAAGTATAAGTACATTCAATGTCGTAAATGTAACTTACATCGGGAAATGATGGGAAGTCTGTTTTCATATAATTTAGTTTATCGGATTTTTATTTTGGTTTATTTTTGTTTAGTAAGAAAGTATAAGAAAACAGCATATACAAATACAAGTTTAAATCAATATTTAATGGTATAATTATTTAAGGCTGTACATGTACCTAAGATTGTGTATGGATGTCAATTAATAAAAGAAAATTAATTTAAAAAATGAATAACACCAAAAAAAATAATTGAGAAAGGCAAGTGTTGCTATAGATATTTTCAAGGCTTGCCTAGTCATTTGTCAATTTTACAATAGGTGAACCACCAACCTGAATCAGATACTATGGTTGCACCTACAACCTGCTAATGATAGCGGAATCCAAATCACAATGGATGGCAAATAAAAGGAATTGTCTTTTGGATAATTTTCAATAGTACCAAAAAGCAGTAGAGCCACGAGAAAGTTTTGCAATTATTGACCTATGTCTGTTTCTGGAATTTTAGATTATTTACTGAAATGTGGACTCAATTCAAGTTCATAATGTGCAATTTAGAAGCTCTGCTGTACGAGCAACTCCATAAATATATTTCCAACCTGGACTTCTCGTAGGCCAAGCATATATTCTTTAAAAATGTAGTGGAATGCTTTGCCTTACTCTGACTCTAGGTTTTTTGATGAGAGCACATGGCTGATTTCTGACTTTTTGCAGGCTAAAGATCAAACAGACAGAGAGTTAAGCTCTAGCAAAGTCTTAGATACATTGTCAGCTTATGCCTCCTCTTTGAATAGAACTTCAATTAATTTTCAAAAGCATGTAAAGAAGCACAGCTAAAATCTTCTATCAATGCATCTTGCAAATGAAGATGTGATTGATTTGTTGCTTGCACTTTGGCTCTAAGTATAGATTATGCCATTTGAAAGATTTGCTTTTTGTCAGAGTAACATGCTTTAGTGATAAACATACTAGCCTCTCTCCTTCTACGCGTAGGAAGAAAAACAGCACCTGCTATTGAGCACATAGAAGCTGGAATGCTGAAAACATTTACCAAGCCTCCTGAACTGGCAAGGAGATTAAAGGCAAGAAACTGATTTCTGAAATCTCTGTCTTGCTTTAATAGGTATTTATTCCAAATGCTGTCAGTATTGTAGTGTGCCACCCCAATCTCCAAGTGGCACAAGATTCCAGGACTTCCAGGAGCTTAATACACTCTTAACTGGGAAGAGATCCCTTCAAATCTTCCTGGCTTACTTTTTAGTAGACATGCATCCGATTGCACTGTTAGTTGCCTACTAAGGCTTCTCAGTACAATTCTAACAGCACAATCTATGCATGTTTACTCAGAAGTAATTAACCTCACTATATCTTATTCCCCAATAAGTGTGTATAAGATTGCAGGCTAAATGTACTTTTAATTGAAGATTTCCATTGGCTGCCATGTGGGAGTGGCAGAAACATATATTAAGTGCACTAGGGAACAGAACAGACTTTATCGCTTGCTGTCTTCTTATGAATTCATTATGCCTTAATGTTTAGAAGTCTCAATCACATAAATTATTAAATTCCAGCATTTCTGTGATGTTTTTAATACACACTTATTAAAAATGAATTATACAAATAGTTTGATGTTACATTAGACCCCGCAATATAATAGGGTGACATAAAATAAGCAACAAATTAAGCACAAGAAGCCCAGCACACCATCATTTTCAAGTACAATAACAAAAGACCTATATCGTTTATTCTTTTGCTGACTTTCAGTTGTCAGCTCGGCTCTGAAATTGATATAGACACCAAATGCAATGCTGTTTAATTAGTTGGACCCAAACTGAATGATCTATTATTAATGATAGACGTTTGCTTAGTTTTACTCTAAAAACTTCAGAAATACTTATTAGTTGATCAGTTTATATGAAAAACAAATTACACTCCTCAACACTTAGAACAAAAATCTCTCTATGCATTGCCACAAATTCTTAGAAGTCAGCCTGAGTTTGAGAGTCAAACTTTTGTTTTTCTCTGTTATGCGTTGAAATTTTTAATAAAGTATAAATTAAGAAAGAATAAGTCAACTGGTTAGGAAAAAGTTAAGCACTTCTGTAAGCTTTAGTGTTCTGCAACCATTTAAATAATGAGGTATTAAATGCATCTTCTGTTCTGATATTTATATGTCCAAGTCAAAATTTACCTACAGAATCTTTCTAAGGCATAGGGAATAAAAAATGGCAAAATTGTTTATTTTCTGCCTTTCTATATCTGCACAGATAATCTATTACAAACTATCCCATTAAAAGAAAATCCTATTTATTTATTTATTTATTTATTTATTAGATTTAAACACTGCACCTTCCTCTAAGAAGCCCAGATGGGCAAAAATCTAGCAAAAGCACAGTGTCATAGACTGAGGAGTTTGTATAGATGAACATGGAACTATTACAGTGGTACCTCGCAAGACGAATGCCTCGGAAGACGAAAAACTCGCAAGACGAAAGAGTTTTTCGTTTTTTGAGTTGCTTCGCAAGACGAATTTCCCTATGGGCTTGCTTCGCAAGACGAAAACGTCTTGCAAGTTTGTTTCCTTTTTCTTAAAACCGCTTGAAGAGGTGCAGTTGCGACTTGACTGTGCTTCGCAAGACGAAAAATTCGCAAGACGAAAAGACTCGCGGAACGAATTAATTTCGTCTTGCGAGGTACCACTGTATTTAAATCTAAGACAAGGAAAGACTAGGCAGAAGGTCCTAGGTTCAGTCCAAGAACCTTCAGTCAAAGCATTCCAGATAGCAGGGTGGGAAAGGACATAAGCTATAGATCAGGCATAGGCATACTCGGCCCTCCAGATGTTTTGGGACTGCAACTCCCATGAGCCCTAGCTAACAGGACCAACGGTCAGGGATGATGGGAGCTGTAGTCCCAAAACATCTGGATTGCCAAGTTTGCCTATGCCTGCTATAGATCTTAGAGACTTGCTGCCGCTCAACAAAGGGTATACAGGGATAGATGACCTAACAATCTGACTTGGCACATCCAGCGTGAAACAATATGCACCTATGAGGCTTACCAAAGAAATCAACATATGTTATGATTATTCAAATTCAAGAAAGTTGAACGTGCTGCTTTTTTACTTGGTGGAGTAATAATCTATGTTGATAATTCTCATAAGATTAACTACAGAGGGTAACTGTGGGGCACTCTGGTAAAGTTTCAGGACAGTCAGTTAATGGAAATACAGAATCAAGTCGTTTGTGATGTTTAAGAAATCAAAATAAATGAGGTGAAAATTCCATGTTCACAAACTTATCTCTTTATGCACAACAAAGGAGTTGTAAAATAATAAATCGTCTAATGGGAAATAAACATAGCTTAAAAGGAAAAGCTGAATCGGCAATACTGTGCTTTAATAAGACTTCTGACGAAATGTTAGTTTTCAGCTTCTTTGTTGGGTGTGTGTAAGTCATAAAAGGCAGGCATTAGGAATAAGTCAGAAGCTGAGGTTTTTCTATTCCTGAAAAACCTACAAAAGAGAGACGTTGCAGCAACGGCACAGAAGGATGAAATGCATATATTAAATGAACTTGGTAACTTATATCAACAAAATAAATAAAGAGTGCAATAATTTTGGTGGCATAATACATTTTTGTTAATGATTATGTGATTTTTTTTAGCCCTCCCCTATTAGGTTTAACATGAAAAGTTAAAGTGTTAATGAGCAAATCCAATTTTTAAATGCATTTCAAATAATAAAAGCAGCAGAAAAGAAACCTATATATGTAATAGTGATAGTTATAGATCCAGCTGGCAGAGCATTTGCTAATGGGTTTTCATCTTGAGCAAGAAGAGTAGCACTTTGGTCCATATGAAATTCATTTTGAAGTGTTGAAAACAGCTGACGCAGGGAAAAGCTGTATTGCAGTGATTTTATGGATAGACCAGAGAATCTTATCTATAGCTAATGTTACTATTCCAAACATGGATTTTTTTTTCTTTATTGGTTTTTTTCCAGACGTCAATAGATTCTTCTTCTTTAATTATTGGTGATGTTATAGTTTTGTATTAGAACCTTTTCATGACAGAAATGCTTCATTTAATACTGATATCATGTGGTCTCAAAACGAAGAGTGAGATCCAATGTCACGATAGCAGATGCAATGGAATAATAATAATAATAATAATAATAATAATAATAATAATAATAATAAATTGTTTATACTCTGAGCTGCTTCCAGCAAAATATAAAATAATAATAAAATGTCAGACATTAAAAGCTTCCCTGAACAGGACTACCTTCAGAGAGGAATTCCTCATCCTTTCCTCTCCCTGCTGCGTCCATCTACTCCAACCCTCTGAAGCAGATTTTGGGGTGTGGGGGAGCTGTAGAGGGGGAGGAAGCATGTCCTATTTGTGTAGAGATGCCTGCTGCACAAATAGGACACCACAGTTGGCTAAATGACACAGATCCCAATGGCTGTAAATTTGTTTGCTAGAGTTCTTAAACTGCACAGTTCTGTTAGGTGTCTGAAGAGAAGGCTATTGAGCTACTGGCATTCTATTAAAAGCAATACAGAAACAGAAGCTTTGCAGACAGTCTAGTTAACAGGAACCATTGCCCAAAGAAGTTCCATGAAGAACTATGTAAGGAAGACAATTCCGCTTAGCCACTTGTCGAGGTGTCGTCGTGGACCTGCAGGGCTCCTGGCCAGCAGGAGTCTTCTGGCAATGGGGGATCCAGTTGGTCCTCTGAGCTGTCCAGGAGGTTGGAGTCTAGGCCTGCCTGGTGAATTGGCCTATTGCAAGCAGGCTTGGGGTCAGCCTCTTCCTGGGAGGTGGGACCAACTGAGGCGAGTAGGCTTCACTTGGGTCCACTCTTTGGGTATTTAAAGCAGCCTGCCCCTGCTCCCTCATGCAGTTTCCTTGTTAGATCTAATCATAATAACCCTCAAGAGCTCTTTCAGGATATTAACATGCCAGTTGCAAATGAGTATCAGATCGTGTGATTATCATATCATTATCATGACATCAATTCTATGAGGGAATCGAGATAAAAGGAACAACTGGCAAGTTTGGCCTTGGAGAGCAAAATGAAGCAGGGCAAAGGCTAATACAGTGGTGCCTCGCAAGACGAACGCCTCGCAAAACGAAAAACTCGCAAGACGAAAGAGTTTTCCGTTTTTGAGTCGTTCCGCAAGACGAATTTCCCTATGGGCTTGCTTCGCAAGAAGAAAGCCCATAGGGAAATCTCCGCCGGCCTTCAGAAGAGGTCCTGGACCTCTTCTGAAGGCCGGCGGGGGGCAAAAGTCTTTGCTCCCCCCCGCCTGCCTTCCCGGGATAGCGGAGAAGCGCAGCGCATTTCTCTGCTATCCCGACGGCTTTTGAAGGCAGGCGGGGGGGGGAGCAAAGACTTTGGCCCACCGCCGGCCTTCACCGCCGGCCTTCAGAAGAGGTCCTTCAGAAAAAGTCTTTGCTCCCCCCGCCTGCCTTCCTGGGACAGCGGAGACTTCTCCGCTGTCCCGGGGCGATCTGAAAATGCTGGCGGGCGGCAGCGAATGATTCGCTGCCGCCCACCAGCATTTTAAAATCTCCCCGGGACAGCGGACAAGTCTCCGCTGCCCTGGGGGCTTTTAAAATGCTGGCAGTCAGGAGGAAAGCCCTCCTGTCCCCGGAGCTTGCGGGGTGGGAGGTGGGGAGAAGGGCTTTTCTTCCCACCGCCAGCCTTCAGAACAGCCTTCTGAAGGCTGGCGGTGGGAAGAAAAGCCCTTGTCCCCCCCCCCAGCCTTCAGAAGAGGTTGGGGGACAGACTGTCCCCGGACCTGGTCTGAAGGCGGTTTCCATAGGAACGCATTGATTGATTTTCAGTGCATTCCTATGGGAAACCGTGCTTCGCAAGACGAAAAACTCGCAAGAAGAAAAAACTTGCGGAACGAATTAATTTCGTCTTGCGAGGCACCACTGTAGAGTTCTGTCAAGAGAACAAACTGGTCATCACAAACACACTTTTCCAACAACACAAGAGACGACTCTACACGTGGACATCACCAGATGGGCAGCATCGAAATCAGATTGATTATATTCTCTGCAGCCAAAGATGGAGAAGCTCAATACAGTCAGCAAAAACAAGACCTGGAGCTGACTGTGGCTCAGATCATCAGCTTCTTATAGCAAAATTCAAGCTTAAACTGAAGAAAGTAGGAAAAACCACTGGGCCGGTAAGATACAATCTAAATCAAATCCCTTATGAATACACAGTGGAAGTGAGGAACAGGTTTAAGGATTTAGATTTGCTAGACAGAGGGCCTGAAGAACTATGGATGGAGGCTCGCAACATTATACAGGAGGCAGCAACGAAAACCATCCCAATGAAAAGGAAATGCAAGAAAGCAAAGTGGCTGTCCAATGAGGCCTTACAAATAGCGGGGGAGAGAAGGCAAGCAAAATGCGAGGGAGATAGAGAAAGATACAGGAAATTGAATGCAGATTTCCAAAAAATAGCAAGGAGAGACAAGAAGGCCTACTTAAACAAGCAATGCAAAGAAATAGAGCAAAACAACAGAATGGGAAGAACCAGAGATCTGTTCAAGAAAATTGGAGATATGAAAGGAACATTTCGTTCAAAGATTGCCATAATAAAGGACAAAAGTGGTAAGGACCTAACAGAAGCAGAAGACATCAAGAAGAGGTGGCAAGAATACACAGAGGAATTATACCAGAAAGATATGGATGTATCGTACACCCCAGGTAGTGGGGTTGCTGAGCTTGAGCCAGACATCCTGGAGAGTGAAGTCAAATGGGCCTTAGAAAGCACTGCAAATAACAAGGCCAGTGGAAGTGATGGTATTCCAGCTGAACTTTTTAAAATTTTAAAAGATGATGCTGTTAAGGTGCTACACTTAATATGCCAGCAAGTTTGGAAAACTCAGCAGTGGCCAGAGGATTGGAGAAGATCAGTCTACATCCCAATCCCAAAGAAGAGCAGTGCTAAAGAATGCTCCAACTACCGCACAATTGCACTCATTTCACACGCTAGCAAGGTTATGCTTAAAATTCTATAAGGAAGGCTCAAGCAGTATGTGGACCGAGAACTCCCAGAAGTGCAAGCTGGATTTAGAAGAGGCAGAGGAACCAGAGACCAAATTGCAAACATGTGCTGGATTATGGAGAAAGCTAGAGAGTTCCAGAAAGACATCTACTTCTGCTTCATTGACTATGCAAAAGCCTTTGACTGTGTCGACCACAGCAAACTATGGCAAGTTCTTAAAGAAATGGGAGTGCCTGATCACCTCATCTGTCTCCTGAGAAATCTCTATGTGGGACAAGAAGCTACAGTTAGAACTGGATATGGAACAACTGATTGGTTCAAAATTGGGAAAGGAGTACGACAAGGCTGTATATTGTCTCCCTGGTTATTTAACTTATATGCAGAATTCATCATGCGAAAGGCTGGGCTGGATGAATCCCTAGCCGGAATTAAGATTGCTGGAAGAAATATCAACAACCTCAGATATGCAGATGACACAACCTTGATGGCAGAAAGTGAGGAGGAATTAAAGAACCTTTTATTGAGGGTGAAAGAGGAGAGTGCAAAATATGGTCTGAAGCTCAACATCAAAAAAAACGAAGATCATGGCCACTGGTCCCATCACCTCCTGGCAAATAGAAGGGGAAGAAATGGAGGCAGTGAGAGATTTTACTTTCTTGGGCTCCATGATCACTGCAGATGGTGACAGCAGCCACGAAATTAAGAGACGCCTGCTTCTTGGGAGGAAAGCAATGACCAACCTAGACAGCATCTTAAAAAGTAGAGACATCACCTTGCCAACAAAGGTCCGTATAGTTAAAGCTATGGTTTTCCCAGTCGTGATGTATGGAAGTGAGAGCTGGACCATAAAGAAGGCTGATCGCCGAAGAATTGATGCTTTTGAATTATGGTGCTGGAGGAGACTCTTGAGAGTCCCATGGACTGCAAGAAGATCAAACCTCTCCATTCTGAAGGAAATCAGCCCTGAGTGCTCACTGGAAGGACAGATTGTGAAGCTGAGGCTCCAATACTTTGGCCACCTCATGAGAAGAGAAGACTCCCTGGAAAAGACCCTGATGTTGGGAAAGATGGAAGGCACAAGGAGAAGGGGACGACAGAGGACGAGATGGTTGGATAGTGTCTTCGAAGCTACAAACTTGAGTCTGAACAAACTGCGGGAGGCAGTGGAAGACAGGAGTGCCTGGCGTGCTCTGGTCCATGGGGTCACGAAGAGTCGGACACGACTAAACAACAACATCATGGCATCTTTTGTGTCATTCATTCAATGCTAATAGCAAAAGCCCCAGGACTAGATGGTTTCTGATAGAATGGTATACGAGAATATTTATTTCCCATGTTACAATATAAATATTTTTTATGTCTAACAATGTATGAAGCTAATCTCTAAAACTTATTCGATCCAGGAAGAAACGGACACAATATTGTTTTAATATCTACACAAAACCACCAGCAAAGACTATATAAAGATCTGAAGTTGTGCCACTAATATGTGGATGATACCTAACTCTTTTTCTTCTCGCCATCATATCTCAGGGAAGCTGTGGAGAGACTGAACCATTGCCTGAGGACTGCGATGGGGGCCAACCAAATTTAATCTTAATCTTGGTTGTAGGATTTTGTCCCAAGGCAAATTGGGCATATTCAGAGAGATATGGGCATTGGACAAGTCAGATACAGCAGCCATGGATTGTTACAGGTCAGGTTTGACGGCTCAGACTCCAGGGCAGACCTTAGTAATACAGCACCCTGTGCGAGGCCAAAATTTGCTCCCCCCCCCACCCAGCAGTCATGCCACCTTCCCAAAGTCTGGTAAGTGAGGGACCAGGCTTTGGAAATGGGGCTGAGGGCTCTGTCAGTGTCTTAGAGTGTCTTCTGTCTCCTTCCCAAACCTGGGAAAGTGCTAACTAGGTTTTGGGGAGGTTGTGTGAGGTCTCTAGGACCTTGCCAGAGCCCTCACACCTCTTTCGTGAAGCAAGTATTTACTAGGCTTTGGGAAGGAGCACTCTGTACAAAGCAGGCATAGGCAAACTTGGCCCTCCAGATGTTTTGGGACTACAACTCCCGTCATCCCTTGCTAACAGGACCAGAGGTCAGGGAAGATGGGAACTGTAGTCTCAAAACATCTGGAGGGCTGAGTTTGCCTATGCCTGGTACAGAGGAAGTAGTCACGCTGCCCTAAATCTGCCTTTATCAGAGTGATTCAGGTTTGGAGAGTCAGACAGGAAAGAGGCAGGCATTGGGTGGTAAAATTTGAGTGATGTATAGTGGTTCTGGAATTAAGAAATAGGCATAATTCCTTATCCCCTTCACTGCCAGTTGGAGCTCTCTGCTAGGAGCTCAAAGTGTTCTTTAGATGAAAGGAGCATTTCCACCCACAATTTGTTTTACAGAATTGTTACAACATTAACATTTTTTCTGCATACTTGATTAAGATTCAACTAAGCCCCCATGTTCAGGGTTAATCATGAATAGTAGAACTTACATATATCTTCAATTTAGCAAATGCCTGACATATTGTGTATTTTTGCTAGTGCTAGTACCTTCAAAACCAGTATAATTTAGACATTACTGGAGTGAAAATTATAGCAAAGAGATATAAAGTGTGATTAGATGCTGTTTGTACTTTATTGATTTTTCCCCCTAATCCATTTACCTCAATTACTAAACTGTTAGATCTAATAAATGAATGTTCACCTCTATCAAGAGTCTTAATAAATTGGAACAAGCCAGTAATCAAGCCTAACAACCATAAGGAGAATGAACCTGTACTACAAGGTTGACTGTTCCAGGTGAATATTAATTTTTATTAAGTACCTAAGGTTAATCATAACTGTCAGTTTGTCAGGAATAATCACTGCTAAATTGAATTCTGTGCTAAAAGAAATTCAATCATATTTAAGCCAATGTCAAATAACAAAACCAAACAACAACAACAACAACAATAATTAGTAGCAGTTGTAGTAGTTTTCACTTTGGATCCAAATAAAGATATTAACAATTGCCATTTTTATTTCACATATTTATATCTTATGATGTATATCTCTAATAAGCTGAAATACTACAGTTTTGAAATATACCACATATTTGTGGGGTATTTCAGGAAAATGGAAAATTGCATATAGTAAACTGCAGAGTATATTTATATGATTAACCTTGAGTATAGCGCAGCTAATATCATTAACATCTCAACAGTAGTGGTCCATGAGCAGCATTGCAGAAGCAGTGGTAAGGGCAATGTAGTGGCAAGGTTGGGAAAGCTCTGGTCTGGTACCAATAGTGTCCCATAGGTTTACATGCACCAGTGGGGCAGCAATACTGCCAACCTGCAGCTCCCTTAACCCTTGCATCCTCCTTCTCCCATCCCATCCCCATGCATGCAGAATTACTGGGAGTGCTCCCGTTTCTTCACATGCCGTTGCTAAATTTTAGCATCTTATGGGGAACAATACACAAGTGTTTATAGGGTGGGGGAACTGTTTATTCTTACTGGCTAGTGAATAATTGTACAATGTTTTGTCCATTTACATGTGTTTTATCTCTTGTTGAATAAATCATTACTATGTACTTAATAATGTTGAAAGAATGGACTGGTCAGAGCGTATGTACTTTGAACGCACAATGAGAAATTTCTTCTGCAGACACCAGTTGCAGAAAATACATTTACACTATTTCCTAACTAATGTTTTAACACCAGGTGCTTCTATCAAGCCCTCTGGATACTACAAATTTTAGATTCTGTTAACCAGGAAGTGTTGAAAAAATGACCTCTCTAGGTCACTGAAAATAAATAAAGATCTGTTACAATGTCATCCCCAGAAAGTAGAATTAAACTGATCTAGATTTAGACGGATCTGTTTAGGACACATTCCTATGAAACACTGACAGAAGTACACATGTGTGGTTTAAAGTGTTTCTTAAATTTCTTGACCTGATCTGCAATGGTATTGTTGTAGAATAGTAACATTTTAGTAACTCCCCCCCACCCCCTGTATTTTAATATAGCACTTATATTGTAATTTGAAACATTCATAGTTGAATGTAAGCCCCACTGAACAAGAGGACATATATAGAAATATTCCTGGTCATGAACAGGTCAGATTCCTGGTCAAACAACAGTGCTGAATTACATATGCTTAGGCATATTTTCTTCTGACTATGGCCCCTTCTAGATATCCTTTTTATTGAGCATTCCTGATTAATTGTGTTCATGATTCTATCAAGGTGGCCATACGTGATCCTGCTTTCAAGACTACTTGCTCCTGCAAAAGTTTTGGAATCGTCTTACTGCTTCATTTCTAGTCAGTGCATATCCTGTAATTTTCTGCTGAAATTCTGTAACTGCAAATTTTCTGGGGGATTTCTTCTTTTCCCACCTTTGTTGCATCATAGCTATTCTGGACAGCAACAAGGTGGTAGTAGCATTGGGGAAACATTACAGAACAACTAATAATAAATGCACCACCAATGCACTGTTAGTGTGCCAATAATATGTTGCAGAATACACCTGCAATAAAACATCAGTTTGGAGAGGCCCAATGACTTGTCTGCATCATTTACACATCCTGATTCCCTCAGTTGTTCCCTTTAGCATGTTTTACTGTAGCTGTTTTATAGGTTTACCTATTATATACGGATTGGAATCAGCGAGTCTTCTTTTCGCTGTTCTTTGGTGATCTTGTGCTTTGACTGCGTTCTTCCTTTTTGTTGCCTTTATTTTAACTTTGTTTCAAATTAAAATTCCATGGATTTTTATATATATATATAAAAAGGGTATATGGAGAGGCTTGCTTGCTTACCTCCATCTAGTTCTTCAGCACCAAAATGATTCCTGTAGAATAGCATAATCTCAATCTTGTAGCACTTGTAGATAGTCACTAAACAAACAAGTAGCAGCAGAATAGCACCAAGCCCGCCAGCAAGCTCAACTGTATACATCAGCTCTGCAAAGAATTATAAAACTTAATAACCACCACATTCCGAACTAAAAGCAGCCATTTATTATCATGTTGTGGGGGCAGAAAATGCTGTCAACAGTTCAAAAATACATGATATTTAGATATTCTGTCTGTAGAAAGAGCATGTGTTTTACTAGTTTGTCACAGGTATAACACCATTTTTTACAGGAAGCAACAACCATGGTTATCTTTTTGTTGTACACAACAGTCGTGTGATATGCACAACTGTTTACATATGCGGTTGCATTGTTCAAGGAGTTTTTGTCAGTCATGTAGGATGAAGCTAAATATATACTTTTTTCAAAATTTAAATATGTGAAGACAAATCATTTCATGTCTTCCAGTGTCTCATGGATCAGTTGTGTTTTAATATCTCTGACACCATTCCCTGTTGATATGCAATTCATCTTCCCTTCTCAACTCTCCATAAACAGATTTGCCTTTTTTCTCTCTCTCTTAGATGTTGCAAATCACCCCAATTTGTCATTTCTGACATTCAGAGCTGGAACGTGACCACTTTCTTGTGTTATGTTGTACCACTGGAGATTGCATGATGGATTGAGATCACTGTCATGTAGGTTAGTTTTCAAGGATGAAAAAAAAAATCCACACAACTCAAGACAAATGTAATCATACTGTCTGTCAACAGTAATCTCCTTGGTAATATCACTTATCGGATAATAACTGCAAGTGTTAAAGTCATCATTGCCCATTGCCCTCACAATTACCAAGCAGTTGCATACGAGTGACCATACTATTATTCCTGCTGCTGTTAAGACAGGAAATGAGGGGTGGTAAAATGAAGAGAAGCATTGCTAAATGTCATAAGGCTGTTGTATTGTTTCACAAGCTGTACTGAAATTAGAGATGAAGAATAGTCTGTCATTCTAAAAAAAAAAAATTGAAATACATTATTGCTTGTAATATTTCTATCATTCAGCCTAGAAAAATGGCTGTGGCTCAACATAAAAAAAAAAGCTTTAAAATACTGTTTGACAGATGAAAAGGAAAAAGAGAATGCAGAATTAAAGGACTTTGTTGTGCATGCACTACAGATTAGTGATTTTTGCAAAAAACAACTATTATATTTATCTACATCCTGCCTCTCCCTCAAGGAGCTTAAGGTGCCCTGCATGGTATGCTCCATATTTCATCATCACAATAACCCTATGAGGAAGGCAACTGTGAAGCTAAGTACTTACCCACAATATGTTGGGCTGCAACATTCTGTTATACATATCTAGGGTCTGACCTGGAAGTTTATTGGCGTGACCATGAATAAGTGAAGTGAGCCTGAGTTCCATTATCAGAGGGTATGTGTACCTACTATTATACCCAGTGATGGCATGATGACTATTCACTATTTATCAGTTAGGTTTAAAACAAAACAAAACTCAAGAGCCTGGATCATCAAGAGTACGCTAGTTCATGAAAACGTATTATATTATAAATGTGGTAGTCTTTAAGGTGTCACAAGACTCCTTGTTGTTTGTGATAGAACCAACTGACACAACTGCCCCTTGGAAATTTTTGACAGGGAATTTTATCCCATTGTCATGTGTGCTATATTGTCGTGGTTTTTGTTTAGTATTTGCTGCTATAACAATTCAATATCATATATTTCAATTATAGAAATACAAAAGCTAGAGGGGGGAAAACATAAGCAATAATAGTTCTTTCCACTGCCTAGGTATGTTTATGCTTTTATTACTGAGATGCATGCAACTGCTATAAAAGCCTCAGTGTTCTCTAGAAGACAATAAAATGTAATTAAATATTTTTTTTGCTTTTTTTAAAAAAGGATTTATTTAACACACCGTTCTCTTAAGAATGGTAATGTAACCTCCTTTATATTCTACAGTTTTAAGATCAGGAGTGTTGGTTCCACATATTTGGAATATTTCTTATCTATAGGGAAAAGATGTTTGTTTTCCTCAAATAAATAAACCCACAACAGTTTCATTAGAATAGTAATAAAATGGCTTAGAAAATAAATGGAAATGGAAATTGTACAGCACTGGCTTACTACATTGCTGTTTATCTTTTTCTGCCACATGTGATGCAGCCGTTCAGTGGTAACCAGAAGATGGGGATTTAATGTGCCAGGTTGCTAGGTGCAAAATACACCATTTATATGTCTGCTGTAATGATGATGCATTAAGACAAGGGTAAAATACTAGTATAGAGAAACTAGATTACAATTATTACAAGATCAAACAGAAAAAAATCATGAAGTTCTTTTTAAAAAAAGAATTATTGTGTATGTTACTGAATGCTTATGCTACTAAAGGCATATCATTAGGGACCATAGAATGCCTCATTTGAAGAACACTTTCATGCACTTTTAACGGTTAAAACTATAAAAAAACCTATCATATATTTGCTTCAGTTCTGATGAAAGTACACTTAGGTCCCACTGAAATCAACAGGATGTAAGTTTGCTTAATTTTACTCTAGATTGCACTCAATCCCTCCACTTCTCACACATTGCTTGCTAAGCCAGAATCAATCTGGAGAAACTGAGAGTATTCTCTATTGACCTTACTAATTGCACCAAATGCTTTTCATTCCAGAAGCAATGTAACATCCCATGGTCCTACATTACTTCTAGCATGGCATGTGTCCAACACAAAATCCACTAGTTGGTACATGTATCCAATCCAAAACAGTCCTATGACTCTCACCACCCAAAAATATTTGGAACTTACCTGATTAAATCAGTACAGTTGGAAGGCTGTGGTCACATGACTTTACAAAATGTAAGCCAGCGTAGCTTGACATATCCAGTATTGTCAATGAACTCTTGCCTTATGCTACATTTTGCCTTGTTGTTACAGGGCTGCTACATTTTGCATTACAGTCGTACCTTGGACGTCAAACAGAAGCCGTTCTGGAAGTCCGTTCGACTTCCAAAATGTTCGAAAACCAAACCACGGCTTCTGATTGGCTACAGGAAGCTCCTGCAGCCAATTGGAAGCCGTGGAAGCCCCGTTGGACATTTGGGTTCCAAAAGAACGTTCGTAAACCAGAACAATCACTTCTGGGATTGCGGCGTTCAGGAGCCAAAACATCCAAGTTCCAGGGCATTCAGGATCCAAGGTATGACTGTTTTGTTACAGGGCTGCAGCAGCTGCAAGTATTATTACTTTATTTGAAAGTCCTGGAAGTGATAGATATTTTTTTTTTTAAAAAAATAATAATTTCCCACTACAAGGGGAAGGAGGGAAGAAAGAAACAAGAAGTGCACACCATTTCATATCTGCTTAGACTTTGTGTTATGACATTAAATTACAGGCCTTGCCCTGTTTAAGGACTGAGAGAGCTCTGAAAACTGCAGAGGAAAATTACCAGGCATTTCCTTGGGGAAATGGCATTCTGTTAAACACAACAAATGAATGAGTGCTGAAGAGTTACATTTGAGGGCAAAGCAATCATTAGTTACAGGCAATTAACAATAGTCTTGCGGTAGCACAAGCCTGGATCTACTCTAATGGAAAAGTCCATTGATTGCTTTTCAGTTGTAGATTTTTTAAAGAAATAAATTGCTTCAATTTGAAACAAGATTTGCTACAAGCTTTCTGACCAATTGCTACACTTGTTTTCTTATCAAGATAGTTTGACCACAGAACCCAGTGAAAGAAACAGCTAATTAAAATAAAGTACCGCTATTCTCTAGACATATTGAATGATATCATGGGTAATAAATGCATTCATTTTACACTAATCCTACCGTAATTATCAGATGTACTTCTGGGATATCTTTGATCTGCACCTGGTTTTAATTTTTGATAAACTTCTCAGTAGTGTCACAGAGGTAATTTACTTATCATTAACTGCACTTGCACAGAGAAGTAAACAAATGGAAGAGTGCTCTCAGAAGCTTCCACCCACTACTGATTGAGTTTTTGAGAGTCTTTATTGAGAGCCAGTGTGGTGTAGTGGTTAAGAGCGATGGACTCGTAATCTGGGGAACCGGGTTCGCGTCTCCGCTCCTCCACATGCAGCTGCTGGGTGACCTTGGGCCAGTCATACTTCTTTGAAGTCTCTCAGCCCCACTCACCTCACAGAGTGTTTGTTGTGGGGGAGGAAGGGAAAGGAGAATGTTAGCCGCTTTGAGACTCCTTAAAGGGAGTGAAAGGCGGGATATCAAATCCAAACTCTTCTTCTTCTTCTTCTTCTTTATATCCCCTACTTATCACATGCAAAGATGCTTTTGTATTAAACACTAGATTGCAAAAATATGACTAAAGTTCCCAAGTATGTAATTATCTCTTCCCTCACACACACCACTTAAAATTGTATCTATTTTACAGAGTTACCCTGGTCCCTAAACTACAGTTCCCTGCAGCCATTGGGACCATTTGCATAGCTCTATCTAAATAGTGATTGGATTAAAAACAGAGAAACACATTTTTTAAATTTTCATGCAGTTTGCTCAGCCTTTGCCTTCCTTCATTAAACATGCAAATTTTGACATGAAAGTGGAAACCCAGTTCTAGCAATCTAGAAACTCATCTCAGTTCTAGTCATGAGTATTTTGAACACAGTGATGGTGAGAAGAACAAGCATGGGAGTTGATCTCAAGAAAATAACAGTACTACAAAGCATGAGGGCCTTCAGCCAAGCACTACTTTATATTGCACTGCAGCCTCTCCATGATTGCCTCACTTTATCAGGAGCTGCAGTGCTGAATGGTGGTTGGCTGTCCTGATGAGCTGCTGTAGGGACAGTCTCAAATCCAAACCTAAAAATGGTCTGCTGAAAACACCAGTCACCAACCAAGCTTCAAATTACAAGAAAGGAGATTCTGACTAAACAGCAGGAAGAATTTTCTAAGTAGGAGCTGTTTGGCAGTGGAATGGATTCTCTCGGATGGTGGTGGACTCTCCTTCCATGGAGGTTTTGAAGCAGAGCAATGGCCGTCTGTTATGGATGCTTTAGTTGGGATTCCTGCATTGCAGGCTCCCAGTACTTTTTCAGGCACAGTTCAAAGTGTTGGTGCTGACCTTTAAAGCCCTAAACGGCCTCAGTCCAGTATACCTGAAGGAGTGTCTCCATCCCCATTGTTCAGCCCGGACACTGAGATCCAGCACCGAGGGCTTTCTGGCGGTTCTCTCACTGCGAGAAGTCAAGTTACAGGGAACCAGGCAGAGGGCCTTCTTGGTAGTGGCACCCGCCCTGTGGAACGCCCTCCCACCAGATGTCAAAGAGAACAACAACTACCAGACTTTTAGAAGACATCTGAAGGCAGCCCTGTTTAGGGAGGCTTTTAATGTTTGACACACTATTGTATTTTAATATTTTGTTGGAAGCCGCCCAGAGTGGCTGGGGAAACCCAGCCAGATGGGTGGGTTATAAATAAATTATTATTATTATTATTATTATTATTATTATTATTATTATTATTATTGCTGCAGGGGGTTGGACTAGACGACACTTGGGGTCCCTTCCAACTCTACAATTCTATGATTCTATGAATGTGTTTTCTCTCAATTCTCATCTGGAAAATGGAGTAGAATTATCTTTCTTAACCAGCATTAACTATGAATAATTTGCAAAAAGGAATTTGTTTTTCTAAAAATACAACACATGGTATCATGTATAAACCACTTTGAGGTCGTTTTCTACAATCAAGTAGTATATACATTTTGTGAAATAAATAAAGCTTTGCAGTCTGAAGTTTTAAGGCAGTAGACTATTGTTTCTATTACGATATTCTAATTGCTCATAACATTGGGAACAATTAATAGATGTTGACACATAAAGTATGTTACCACCACATCATGTGTTTGTACCACCTTTAGAAAAACCAGCCATTTTGCAGAATTGTGCTCTATTATAGTGAAAAGATCTGGAATTTCTTAGATCTGCAGTTGCTGCTATAAAACAGCTGCTACTATAAAACAGTTGCTGCTTTTTGTCCACTCAAGTCCTATTCCTCATAATCACTTTGTGAAATATAAGGCATAATTGATTCCTAATGACTGAAGAAGCTCATGAGATCAGCAGTTTAAGCTGGCTGTAGCTCTGCACTTGCAAAACAGTCTGGTATTTTCATTCTGGTTATAGTTTTGCCAGTGATTTTATCAGCAGCAAAAGCATTAAGGCCTACCCACTGGTTGAACTGCAAGTTCACAGGGCTGGCACCTGCTAGCCTTATCCCCAGCAAGCTTGCCAACCACCACTCACATGTTCACAGAGAAGATCTGAAGAAGGAAGGTCCATCATCACCATATGAATTCAAACATCTGAACAGGGCATCAAGTATTTTTTGCAGGTAAAAATTACTGTCCTCATAAAACAAGTATGCTGAATAATGCAAACCCCCCAGTTATTGGTCTGAAGTATAAACTGAAAAAAACATAGGGGGGAATTGAACATCAAGCTAAGGTGATCATTCTATCAGGTCAAACATTTTGGCATGACAGAGTAATTCCCCACTGTGGGCTGTCCTGACCCCACAAGCCAGTTTTGGGTGGTGCAGTGTTTGTGCATGGAAGAGGGAGGGCATCATTGCGCAAAGGGAAGTCCCTGTGCAGGGCTTCTACTGAAGGAAACCATTAGTTGAATCCCACCCATAGCCTTGGTTCATAGATTTAGTAGTTTCATGTGATCTCCCCCCTTCCCTCAAAGAAGTGGGATGTCACATGAATCACTTTTCTCTGTGTTTGGATGTTCAAATACAGCATTCATGTATTCATGTATGAACCAAGGCTTAGTAAGTATGAGCAAAGCTATCTTCATGGTCCCGACAGTTGTTATTGCCCTTAACCATTGCCTTAAAAAAAATAATGGGGGATATACCTTATCTGGAATCTAAGGAAGTATTACAGCCTAGTAATTTAAGCTGAAAAATAAAACAGGAGTTTAACAAGCCTAGGAAAGTCTACTGTGATTAACATTTAAAGAAATTATTACTATTACTACTGTCTAATCACACAGTAAATGAGTGATCATTCTTTTTTTACCATGGTAAGGACAAATTTCCTTCTTGAGATATTGGTGTACCCTTTTATACTCTTGAAAGCAAGTTACAGCACAATCCTACACACAAGTGACTTGGGCGTAAACCCTTTTGAACACAGTGGGTCTTACTTTTGAGTAGATATGTATAAGTTTGTGCTGTCGTGCAACAACAGAATTAAGAACACTTTCTTAGGAATGGAGTGAATGAGTGAAGCAAATTCCTACAAGTGCTAACTTAGGAAAACAATACAGAAGACTAAGCCAACTATCCCTGATTTTTATAGCTCACAAATTTTCAACCAGTGTGTCAGGACCTTCAGGTGGATTGCTACAACGCTGTCACTGCCATGCTGGACACTTGCTAAAGCTACCCAGGCCAAAGGAGCACTGCACATGGTGCCTGAACTAGGATGTGTTATTCTGATGAAAAATCCATTCTAACAATTTCCGGAAGGGCTACAATAATGTGACAGGTGAGAGGTATAAGTCTCTTCCCAATAAGGTACATATTTCTTACATGTCCCAGATCCTATACAGTAGCTACACCTCTCTTGAGGGAGTTCTAAATAGAGCAGGAGCATTATAGTCACTTTGAATACTATTTCTATCGTTTTCTAGACTTCTTCAGGAACAGAAATATCCCAGAATGCTGAAATGTTAGTTCCTAATGCCTCAAGTGTCCCTGCTTCCATTTCCCTGCTCCTTGCAGAAGTAGATTTTAGTGCGTGAAGGAGGGAAAACAAGGAGTTTTAGCTGTTTCTGATCAGATCAGTTACGTGTGATGGAATGGCTGTGAATGTCTATAGGGAAGGCAATAATAGCAGGTAAAAGAAAGGAAAAGGTGTGAGGAAAAAAGAACTTGAAATGTGTGAGAAGGTGGAAGGTGTCAGCAGAGAAGAAAAGGCAACAGGGAAGCAGTTTGTGATAAAAAGAATTGTGAAATAAAGTGAGAGAAGCAAATGGCAACAGAGAAAGGATTCAGAAAGTGCAAGGAAGAGGCAAAAAGGAAGAAAGCAAGCTCCATTTCTTAGCAGGATTTGCTGCTTGGCTGATGTGAAGGGAAAGAAATCCTGCTTGCTCTGAATGCACCAGAGACTTCCTTCAAGAGAGTTCTCTTGCACACCTGAACAGGGTGCTAAGCCACATCTGTCTGTCTGTCTCTCTTACACACACACACATATGCCAGCTGAGTGGTTGGCAGAGGAGAAATCAAGTTATCTTTTGCAAGCAAAAGCAGGAAAGAAAGAAAGAATTTAAGGAAGAAAGGAAGGAAGGAAGGAAGGAAGGAAGGAAGGAAGGAAGGAAGAAAATCTTTTCTGTGACACAAACTGAATATAGCATCACTTAATAACTTTGTCATATTTACTAAGCTTAGCTTGAAGATAAGAATAAGCCATTTTATTTAACAAAATGTATAGTCTGTTTGATTACAAAACCTCTGAGAGGTTTTGATAGATTCTGGAGTAAGACTCTTCATCTGTATCTGAATCACTGTTGGGACCAAAGCTGAGCAGGAGTGGGGGAACATTTATCCAGAAATTTCACCCAAAAAATAATAAACTGAAACAGATCCACAGGGACAAAATTTCTGGTGATCCATTAAAGTTTGGACATATGGGACCATTAAGACTAATTGACGCTAAGTTGTTTGTTTCTAGTTTTACAAATGGCAGAGTGAGCTTTAGAACATCCATTATATATTTGCTATTGGTCTTCAACCTCATATCTGGATTTTTACCAAAGCGACAGGTTTTTTTTAATAGAGATTTAGACAAAGAAATGGCTTTCAGGTACTGGATAGCCCTGGGCAAAATATTACAACTTCATTAGTGGCATGAGAGGGTTGCTTAATGGATTAGCTAAGATGTTCTTATAAGAGCATTTTATATAAAAATGAACCAGTGTACTATGAAAAGTAGAAGATACATGGGACCCTACTGTTGGATCCTATGGACATAAATTCAGAAGGTCCACTCCGTATAGTGTGACTATAAGTATTGCCAATAAGTATACTATTTAACATGACTGTGGTGTTTTCCTCAAATTATATCTCCATAAATAGATAAGTATGCCTAGATAGATAGATAAACATAATTACTCCAGAAATAAGGGCAGTTAGAGACTGCACTTCCAGGTGTCTAGAAAGAGGCCTGGGAGCATATAAGTTGTTTTGACTAGACCAATACTTAAAAACTGAAACCTTATTATAAAAAAATGTGGTCCTGTTGTTGAGCAACTTTCATGATGGGAAGAACAAAATGGTGGAAGGAGACAATGGATGCCAAGAAACTGTCATTTGCTACAAAGAAACAGAAAGCAGTAGCATATTTGTTCAGCTGGCATCATAATCATGGTAAAATATTGGAATAGTGTTAGAAGAAGCTTTTATCAAGGATCTGGATGGAAAAAGCAGGTTAAGAACATGAATGGAGGGAGAACATTTGAATTTTGTGTATGCACCACATTGCTAGTTTCAGTTGAAAAAGGAAGGCAAAGGTTGGGAATTGCCATGAAGTGTTTAACACCATATATTGAAAGGAGAGGCACAGGGCATGCAAAAAGTTAAGGGTGAGTAGTCCAAGTCAAGGAAGACATTAATGAGTAGTAACAAACAGCCATGAGATAAACCTTGTACAAAACAACAAAATAAGATGCTAAACAACTTTGTGAAAGGCCCCCTACATCTTTGTCAGCTTGGAAGTTTTATATGCATAAAAAAACCAAGTTTTTTTTAAAAAAATGGAAGACGTAATTAGACAATTAGAGGCTACTTTGTAATAATGTTGCAGTGTAATTAAATAAGACTGCAGGAGGTTGGCTCCATGATGAGTGAAAGCCTCATATTTCAGCAGTGTGCCACTGAATGAGTATGTCCCTTCTCCATTTATTATTATGTTAGATTGCATTATTAAGAGCTTTTATATTTAAACACTATGAGCCTTCCTACCGGCTTGCATTTAAATCTAATGAAAGTATAAAGCTGCAGGACAGCACAATCCCCTCCATATATACATTTATAGAGAGCTTGTTATTAGTTTCAGCACCTGCTGGAGTTTGATGAGCATGTGCAATGCTCCAGTACAATTTGTGTAGGTTGTAACGGCAAAGAATTGTTCATAACAATGAAATTAGTGAATGGAATCAACATTTCCCCTGTCCAATCATTTCACAAAATATTTGCAGCCTTTGGTATGTGCAACACTGCTTTAACTCAACAACTCTTAACACTAGGAAAGAGACTGAAAAACCCCCTAGAATTGATAGACACATAAAACAAGTGTGTTTTTAGAAGGATTATTGTGACTTCTTCAAATGGACATCTTACCTTGCTAACCTTTTAGATTTCTTTGCAAGTGTCAACAAATCTTTACACAAAGATAGTCTGATGGATAATGGCAATTTGGATTTTCACAAAGTCCTTCCAAAGGCCTTTTTAAAAAGGCTTCTAAGTGAAGCTAGAAATTGTTGTATACAACAGCTGGCCTTATTATGGATCAGCAGATGGTTAAAAAATAGGAAGCAGGTGAAAGAAAGAAGGGGACTGTGCTTATTGGCCTAGCTGGATGAGAAGTTGGGTGGACTTGGTTGGGAAAAGGGAGCAAAGCTCTCCAGTGAACCTGGCTGGCACTCGGTTCAGGACAAACATAAGGAAATTAGTTCTTCATTCAGCGTATGTCTACTATACAGGATTAATTGCTGTAAGATGTCCACTTGCTTAGACAGTTGAAAAGAGAGAGAGAAATACATAGAAGATAAAGCAGTATGCCTATGCCCTTGCAATAAATAGTAGGGATTAGCTATTTCCCTTGCTTGGGTGTCTAGCCCAGGGGTCGGTAAACTTTCCAGCCAGTGCACACGCCCACTGCTCTTCCCCCACTGGCTTTTGGAGCAATGGCGGGGGAAGAGGAGGCGTCTATGGCTTCCTGTTGGAATCACTTGCCTGATAAAGCACATTCACAGCCACACCTTAGCCACTCTGAGGAAAATCCCTTGCGTAGATACAACTTCTGTCGTAGTGTGGCTTTCAAATCTACTGTGCTGACTCCCCTGTTTTGGAAGGCTTATGTTCAGTTGTCTGTGAGGCAACTAAAAATATACGTACATCAAGAACAGGTTGTGGCCAGCAACACTCAGACAACACTCCCTGATCTCAAAGAAGTTCCAGCTTCTGAGTAGATGTTTTCCATTCTGAGTTGTTGTATCACCTCCATCTGCTAGGTTTCATTTTTGAACACTGGCAGACAGCCACAAGTTGTGCTATGCATAAACCATTCATTCATGCTGTGAAGATGGCTTTGTTGTGGATCTTGCTGCTATCAGAGGTCAAAATGATGGGCAGCAGAAGCAGGCCTTTTTCAGGAGTGGTGTCCTCTACTTGGAACTCTACCCCCTAGGAGTTTTGTCCAGCTAAGGCACCTTTAGCATGCAAAAAGCTGATGAAAAAACTCTTTCTTTCATAGGGCTTTTGATCGTTCAACATTTTGTGATTTTAAGCCTTCACCATTTTATATCTTCACTGCATGTTATGATTAAAACTGTTGTTTAAAAAAATTGTTTGCATATTATATTAATGTTTTGTTATCGTATTTGTGAGTTAGGTTAATGGCATGATTTTGGCTGAAAGCTCGGCTAGAAATTTAAAATGGCAAACATTTTAATTTAAAATTTAAAATGGCAAACATACATGAATTAGAAATGGAGGCGCTGGCTTGCATCCAAATAACGTCACATGAAAGTTCCATCACACAAGGATTTCTGCTTGTGCAATGAAACACCCTTCTTTTCTCGTCTCCTGCACTCCCCCAATCTGTTCTAGGGGTTGCCCTGACCCTCTGGAGCAGATTTAGGGAATGCATAGGCCGTGCTGGGCAAGGGGGGAGAGAACGGAAAGTCCTATTGCTAAAATGGAAATATTGCACTCTTTCACTATTCCTTTCCTGAATATTAAATGAATAGAATTGTCCATATGAGATATACCTTTATAATGTTGTAATGTCAACAAATAATAACAATTACTAAATTGGTAAAATGAGAACTGTAACTTATTTGGCCTGCTGCAGAACCAGATAACCCCCACATTAATTTGTAATACATTTTTTTTTAATAGCCAAGATGTAGGTCTAAGGAAATCTTACTTAAAAGGTTGCCATGGTGAAAAAGAAGAGCCTGCTAACTATGCAGAGTTTTTCCAGCTAGGAACTCTGAGACACTGCTTGATTTTGGTTTTATCTGTCACGGCTAATTTCTCATTTTATTGAAAAAGTTGTCAAAATGCAAAGTATGTTGAATGCATGCATCAGGTACGTTTCAAATCTTATAGATGCAATCAAGTAACTTCTCAAACAATTCAAATCCTCTGCTATTTCTCCTTGCCAAACCCCTTCTCCTATTTCTAACTTTTTGTTATTTGCAAAATTTCTCAGCACTACTGATAAATCATGTCCTCAAAGACCATGCGCAATAGTAATCTTAACTGATACTTTGCTAGGTAGCCATTGTTGCTATTACAATGTCATTGTTGTGAACTGCCCCGAGATCAATGGGTATAGGGCAGTACACAAATTTAATAAATAATAAATAATTGAAATGCTGTCAAGTAATATTAAATTTTTGTGATATCTTCTTTCTGAATTTGACACACCTATTGTATTTTATTATTTTGGCTGCAATGTGAAGTAGCTGTTATTGTTGTGAATAACACAAGCTTGTTTATAGAACAGCATCATGCAAATATTAAATCTAGGGCCAGGTTAGTTGTTTTAATTTCTGACCTTAGAGCGACATGTGGCCACAGAAACCTCCAGCAAATGGCCTATATTCATGCTTTCATTGGCTACATTGTGAATGCTGGAAAAGTGTACCTGACTGGGTGAAATTGGCTCTGTGGACTCTTGGTGCCCTAGGACAGCAATTTTGCAGAAATGCATGCCATGCTAAAAGACTAACATTTCTGAATGGTGGATGAGAAGGGAAGTTCTATGAACTCCACTGCCATTGGACATTGAACAATGACCAAAAGGACACAGAAAGCTCATTCCACATAGATGCTTCCAACAATTAGCTGGTACAGACTGGTAAACGTATCTGGGTAGAAGCACAACTGCATTAAATTAATGGCCCACTCTGTTGTTTTTTTATGTGGTCATAGATCCGACAACTGCTGCTACAAAAGTTGTGGGGTTAGATGGAGACTGTCCTATGTGAGTGCCCAGCCCCCGTACCCCAATTTTAGTAGGTCATGAATGGAAGAGCCTTAATCCTGCCCCCCCATAAATGCAGCAAGTTTTAAATACAGCATTTAAGACGACCACCAAACAAACAGAAAACCCTCTGTGAGTTGGAATTCATCAGGAGCAAGTTTCCCAACTTTTGTTTGTTTATTCCCCATGATATATTTCAAACCTTTTCCTTTTTGAATTATTTAGACTTATTTCTTACAGAAAATGATTAAACTTCTAGTGTCAATAGCTTCCTGCCAGGCTAGTTCTAGTAAATTTTTATTAGTTCCCATACTCACCGGTTGTTAAAAGTGTTTTCTATATAAACATTATTAAAAAGTGTATTTAACTGCATTCCTTCGACAGATAGCCATTTTTAATGATGGCTTTCTTTCTTTTTCTTTAAAATGTCCTTTTCTAACTGAAGGGGGAAAATGACTAACACTTCCCTCCCTCAGTGTACAGAGGACTAAGGAGCCAAGGAATAAAAATTGGGAGATAGCTATACAAAACATCAACTTCTTACAGTGTAAACCATCTCTGTTGTTTTTGAATAAAAAAATAAAATATTCACCCCTTTTAAGTAGAATAACGGTAGCAAGTCTGCGGCCATATCCATTTTCAACATAACACGAGTAATTTCCGAGGTCTCCTTCTTCCACTGAGTCAAGAATTAATGAGATGGAAACTTCCTGTTCCCCGAGATGTTCCTTAAGAACTCTGTGAAAGAAAAATCAGTTTGGTTTTTCCCCCCATATATAATGTTGTTTACACTACATCGCATTGAAAGATGATATCCTGATGTGATGTTTCTCAGAAATGAAAGCAGCCTGGTTTCAAATTTGGTTATGGTTTGATGCAATCTTAATTAAATTATATAATGCCTTTTTCTTCTTCACTGTTAATGAGGACATTTGGTTCTGCAGATACTAATAAGAGCTGCAATTAATTTGACATCTTTAAGCATACCCTGATAAGATATCAAGGGGTTGTGCACAAATTATTCGTAAAAGGTTTACATGCTCTTTAAATCATATATTAGAAAGATTTCTTGAAATTATGGTATATAAAGCAGGTGTTGAAAAACGCATTATCTGATTGATCTGACACCAGGAGTGCAATCCTGCACATGTCTCTATGGAAATAAGTCCTATTGAATTCAGTGGCACTTACTCTCTTTTGCTTCCCATCTTGGTAAACTAAGGTACCGCTATGTTAAAAGAAATTTTATTTTTAGATGTTTCTCCATTGCTCTCATGGTACACATACAACCCCAAATGTGTCCCCTCTTTCATTGCAAATAAATTAACAGAGGATGAATGTAAGCACTTTGGGTTTAAAAAACATGTAAAGATAACCTGCCATCCCTTGTTTTCCTTTACCATTTTAAGCAATAAAGCAAATAAAATATTTCATACTCCCTGCTCAACAAAGAAAAAGAATACAAACAGTTCAGGGTCCTTCTCAACATACTCAAAATCACCAAACCCACAAACCAGTGAAAATCCACCACTGGGATATTTTTTTTAAGGCCTCAGAGTATGTAGGTGTACATCTTTGGGAAAGCTTTAGATAAGAAATGCAACATGTTAACTGTTCATGTAATATTCTATATGAGAGCTGAGCTTTGTATGCTTGTGTTGAAATATGGTAGACCTTAACATATTATTATTTAGGCTAACTGGAGATAATAGAAGCTTCTTCTAGATACTTTTGTACAGCCTCAAAATCTGCATTTTTTCATTTAAAAGAAAATTGTTGAACTTGAGCTTTCAGAGATAACTGTGTACATGTAAAAGAACACATCTTTTATGCCAGTCCCAGAGTGCACCATGTGGAAAGGCAGGCCTGCGATGCTTTAGTGCATTTTAAAAATAAATGTCTATAGCATCCTTCACCTAGCACTTAATTCACTAAAGAATTGCAGATTAGTCTTGACAAAATATATACAATTTCCTCACTTTACCTAATATCACTTTCCCAAACCCGACTTTCATCCAAATCTTCAATAAACTTTTCGCCTTTCATCCAGTACATTAAAGGGCTGACTTCTCCACTGTATCCAAAGAACGCTCGGCAGGTTAGATTAGCAGAATGGCCTGTTGAAAAGAATTAATAAAGAAAACATGTTATTCCAAAACTGGCGAAAATTATTTATTTTATTATCAGCAGCTAAGTAATGTTTCCCCATACAAACCTGAAAGAGCATAGCTTGAAAGCTGACCTTAGCATTCGTAACTTTTGAGAAGCAATTTTTACTCAAATATTGTCAAACTATTGACAGACACGTTATCTAGTGCGGAATATAGATCTACTAATTACAAAAGAATAGAGGCTAATCTTAGTCCTTGAACTAAGATTATCCACAGACAGCTATCCACAGACAGATTAAGTATATGGTCTTCTTTCAAAGCATTGATTTTCCAAATATGGGATGGCTGCAGAACTCATACACTATGCCTCTACAATACACAGAACCCAAGGATCGTACAATTAATGTTTTCCCTTAGAAAGTGATTTATCATACTACAGATAAGAATCCTGCAGGCTGCATTAAATTAACGTGGCCCTCAGCCTACCTCTTTCTGTTCCCCCATACCTCTGTGCAACCAACACTTGTTAGTATCATACAATCCAACCTCAGAGCATGATACATAAAGTGTCATTATGGTTTTTGAAGTGCACATGCTCTTCGGTTGGCTTCAGTTATGTGGCCCCAAAACACTTTCCTCTTGGGCAGGGGCGGAGCTTCATGCTCCGGCACCGGAGGTGGAGAGCAGGCGGGGGTGGGGCTGGCATGTGTCCTGGGAGCTCCCAAGGACTTGTATTTCTAAATCCATAAGTGTTAAGTTTCAGCACCATCACAATATACAACAGAAAAAGATTACTGGTATCAGAAAAGCGCTAGATCTAAAATGTCCCAAAGGTAAACTAAATGATACAAAGTACACACACACATAAAATTCAGACCAGCATAACCATGACTACCTAAAACAATAACGTGCCGGTGTATGGAATGCTGAAAAACTTGTTAAATAGGTTGCCCTGAATGCTGACTGACATCTTTTGGGAAAAGAAGCAATTTCCACTCTGCAAAACACTCACCCATCATTAGATGTTATATTACAATGACTTCTTCACTTTAGATATTTTAGGTGAACATCTAAAAATATAGTGTAAACGTGATGAATGGGATAGACATGCATCATAAATGTGCATTTGTTACAGAATCATCAGTTGATGACAAATCTTGACTTGCTGCTGTGCAATGGCTGCAATGACCATGAGCATTACTTTTAGCGGATGGAGTGCATCTTGGAATCAAGTATCCCTCAAAAGGAAGGAAGAAGGCCTCTTTCTGTTGTCCCATGCCACCAGCCTCACAACTTTTCCTTTGAGTTCTTTCCACCCAGCATCGCTCACCTGTTGATATCTAATCAGTGTACAGACTGAGCTAGCTGGACTGCAGGCCAAGTTACCCCTTAATCACCAACCTCATGCTCATGGGAGTACTGAGCCATGAAAGCCTGCTGAGCTTTTCCAGCCAGAATGAAGCAACCTGCTGAGATGAACTTCATACTCAGAGGGTTCCGTCAACCATTTACAGGTGCATATTAATGTGTGCATGGTGATCTTTTAAAAGGATCTCCTGAATCAACAAGGAAGGGGGAGGAGGTAATGTCAAAAAGACAAACCTCAGAAAAAGAACTCTCTTCTCATTAAATTAATGGGGATTTCCCCTCCTGGATGAAATATTTAAGTGTATTTTTAAACGTGGAATTCAAAGTTTCTGTTAAATATGAAATATTTACGCCTGGGAAATTAGGAAAGAAGCACCATCTCCCAGCAATATTGTACAGATTACTGCTGAGCAAGGGCCATTAATATGCCAGGTGTTCCACTATAAATTAATACCGAGGCTGCGGCTGCTGTATAATCTATACTTTCCAGGCTGGCTGAGCTTGACAATAAACTATCGAGAAGGTCAGTGGTGGGTCATGCAGGCAGGATCTTTGTGACTAGCTACTACTGCTGTTACTGATGTCCTTGTTTGTTACTTTGAGCTAATAGCACAAGGAATAGGGGGTGTTGGTTCTTGCTTTGGGAAGAGAAGTTTCTTATTTAACAAGGCTATATGTACTCCCAAAAGTGAATCTGTTGCTTTCACTGGAACTCACACACACATGCATCATGCCACTTGTTGATGAGATACAAAAACACTGCAGACATCAGAGGGTTTTTAATAACAAAAATTGGGATGTAATGTGCGCCAATCTTTCATCATATTATTTCCCCATATGTGTGTATTAGTAAGTGCAGATTGAGTTTACTGCCAGTTAAGTGTGCATTCCATTAAAAAATGCAGCCTCAGCCATTGTTTCACACTCGTGTTTCTAGCTCTCTGCCCTGGGCTCATCTACCCTGGATTATAGGAAGCAACCATCAAGGATCATCTATATTGTGGGGTGTGGGTGGGAATGGGATCAGTATTCTTCAGAATCAAGACCCACATTTAATGCAAAAATGCATTTTGGAACCCCCCTTTTAATCATATATTTGCATGGTGGTAGTGCTGCTGTTATGACCCACGATCCAGCTGTGTGTCCACACCCACCATTTGAAAACCAATGGTCTGGAGATAAACCCCAGATCTAAGAACAACTCTAGCAAGATTCACTTCTTCATGCTTTAGCCAATCTTTGAGGTTCCTTCAGATTTTTAAATGGCAGGTAATTCATAGAGAGCCTTAAGCAATTATTGCTTTTGCAAATACATTTTTGAGCTAAACTTTGAACATCTGGTCTAAAAATGATGCAATTTGGACAATGACTATGCACATTATGACTCCCATGAACAATCTCATCTTTCACTTTTTGCAGCTGCAATATCATTGCACCTCAACGTTTACAGCCTTGTAAAGAGCTTAACTTTACAGTTGCAACAAATATATATTTTCTGCCTCTTCCCTCCTACCCCATAATTTGCTGCATCATGGTCTGAAATCTCAACTTTCTCCAGGAGCCCATAAGTGAGTGCTTCCTAATTCATGCCCCAACAACATCTTTAAACAAGTTCAGCAATATATAAATGACCATGCGGTGCTGAAGCCAATATAAAATATTGAAGGTGTAAGTGGGTAAGTGATGGATAATAAAAACCGGTTTCCTTATGTTGTAAAGTATAAGCACACTTTACCTGAAAAAATTAGCAGTACCAACAAACACATTTCAAAGATAAACATACTCTTTCCTTGCTCAAGTTTATTTATTTAAACTGGGGGAAAATCAGGCTAATCTAGACAACATGATTATGCAGACTCCAATGATAAAGATGCACTTTCTGTTCCAGCTAATTGGATTCAGGCAGAGGCTTTAATCAAAAAGCTTCTCTGTGATTTAAAATGGGAGCTTTTCTTGTTATGTAGCCTGGTTTCAAAGTGAACAGAATGTGAGGAGGACCTTAGAGCATCAGAGGGTGTTTGCTTGAAGACAGCCAATAGCATCAGCAATGACAACATTTGGTCTCACTGCTGTATTTCTCTAATTAGTAAAATGCTGGGCATTTCCAGGTTGCTGTTGCGGCACCTTTTCTCCACTAGAGGACAGTGCCTATCTTTCCAATGACCAAAACATTTATTTTTAATCCATAGAGATTGTCTGGTATATAAGCTCTTAATTAAAAACACCAGCATTCGAATAACCTGCTAGTTGTAATTAGCAAACAGAGAATGTTTTGTGCTTGAGTAAAATGTCATATTGTATGGACAGCTTATATTTCATTTGCAGCATTAGTCATACATGTTAGAATATCCTGCAATGACATCCATGTTCGCCTCTTATTTGTGAAGGCTCGTCACTGAAGGATGTCTATTTCTTTTGGAAGCAGCAGTAATTAGCAGAATAGCTAGGCAGTTTAAATAAACCCTCAAAGAGACTTTTCGTGATTTGGAATCCTGGGCAGTTTTACCCAGGTCTAATAATATGCATAAACTTGGAATACAAACAAAAAGCCACAAAAAATCTAAAAGAAAATTAAAAGAAAAACCATTTGGTAATGCTGATCAATGTATCCCAATGCACAGGTACCAAGGCAAACTGTATATTCATACCCAGTGGCAATACTAGATTGTATAAAGAGATTCTGCCAAGTCTGACAGGAATAAAACATTTCCCTCCCACACGTTTGCTCACATTCTTTTTCTTCAGTATGAGAAGAAAGAAATGAAGTGTAAAAGGAAGAGAATTATCTTTTAAATTATCAGTCTGCCAAAACAAGTGCTGCAGGACTGCTTAAGGTGTCAGGAGCTAAGCAAGGGACAGTGTTACCTGTCCGTGTGCATGTACAAGCAAAGGTGTGTGTCTCCTAAGCATGTTCTTGTCAGATAATGTGGGGAACACTTAACTTTCCCCCACCATCTTCTGTGAAGGAGGAGGGAGAGCTTAGGGAAGAAATCGTGTGGGAGAAGAGATAAGCCCTCCATCTCATTCGTCACTTCTCTCCTGTGAATGCTGCTGTCCTCCACCGTTATAGTGTTGTGAGGAAAACAAGGGGTTGGGAGCCTGGGGTTTGCCTGGTAACATGGAATTTGTGGGGGCAGATGTTACTTTCTGTGGATATGCAGGGCCATACCATTTCCTCTGTACTACCAGAGAGATGAACATACTACAAAAACTGCCCAATGCCTTCATTACTTCGAGACTACACATTTTATGTAGTTATTAATGTATTTATTCCCCCTAAAATCCTTATGTACCACTTTTATATTTAAAAGAAAATAACCAAATCTTCTAGTGGTAAACAATAAAAAATAATAATTACCCAACACTTTCAAACAGCTAGGGCAGGGTTTCCCAAACTTGGGTCTCCAGCTGTTTTTGGACTACAATTCCCACCATCTCTAACCACTGGTACTGCTAGCTAGGAATGATGGGAGTTGTAGTCCAAAAACAACTGGAGACTCAAGTTTGGGAAACCTTGAGCTAGAGGAACAAAATCCACTTCAAAATATAACAACACTGTTGTTAAAATCAACGAATAGTGTCCTGAGCCCACAGATATAAACTGGGTTCCTACTGTCTGTTGAAAAGCGGCTAGAGAGGGGGCCAGGTGGCTCCCCCTTGGAAGGCATAACATAACCACAGAAGTACAAGATTGTGCTCTGGTCTAATGTTTACCAAAGGCAGGGCTGGCCCAAGACATTTAACCTCCAGGTCACCCTGCCCCCTGGATGACAACTCCCACAGATCTGGGTCCTCACCCCGCTCCCTGTCCCTACACTGCTGCCAGCCCCTTCACCGCAATGGTACCTTCGCTTTTGGCTGTGCCCGTGCTGCTGCCACAATGCAGCAGTGAGGGCGCGGTGGCAGCGGTGAGGGCAATGGGGCAGCATGGGAGAAGCCTTGGTGGGGCTGGCAGCAGCTCACCGGTGGGAGCAGGGAGGGAGAGGACAGGGGGTGGGTTCTCTGTCAGAAGCAAATGGCTATACAGTGGTAGCTCAGGTTACATATGCTTCAGGTTACATACGCTTCAGGTTACATACGCTTGAGGTTACAGACTCCGCTAACCTAGAAATAGTGCTTCAGGTTAAGAACTTTGCTTTAGGATGAGAACAGAAATCGTGCTCCGGCGGCGCAGCGGCAGCAGGAGGCCCCATTAGCTAAAGTGCTTCAGGTTAAGAACAGTTTCAGGTTAAGTACGGACCTCTGGAACGAATTAAGTACCTGAGTGGTACCTGAGGTACCACTGCACGTTGCCTAATGCACAGATTGCCCCTGACCAGAGGGCACACATCCACATGTATGCTTTGGGGTTTCACCGGGTTCTATCTTATCCCCATACATAGAAACTCAGTGGTTTGTATGACCCCATCTGGGGATTTGGAGTGCAGTGTCAGCAGTACGGGGGCAACACTTACTGAATCCAAATGAGGCATAGAAGTGTTAGATCAGTGCCTCGCTATGATAAAAGACTGGATTGTGGGCAATAAGTTAAGGCAAGACAGAAGTACTGATGCTGAGATTTCATCAGCTGAGAAACTTCTCCACAGGCTACTGTCAAATGGTGGGTGGCTACAAAATACAGGGCCTTTTCAGCAGTGGTCTCTCAACTATAGAGTCCCTGCCTGGTGCCTACTTTAATATATTTTCAGCATTTTTTTTTATTTTTGCAGGCCTTTTTGCATTTTTATTATGCTGTGGTTTAGTATTTTGTATTAGTTTAGCTCTGTGATACATTTCCCTTAGTTGTTTCGTATTATTTGTTTTACTCTGTGCTACAGTATCTTATTCAATTCTTGAGTGATTTGTTTGATCTGGTAATTTTGTTTTTGGTGTGTTGTAATTGTATTGTAGGTCACTGTGATTTTTAATGTTATTGTTTATTTCTTGCTATTATCATAGGCAGATGCAGGGCTCTCCCATCTTGTCAATGCCATGTGTCACTGCCAGGACCAACACAAGGAGGGGAAAGGCAGCAAGGATTGGGCAGCAGCATGGCAGAAAGGAGTTTACACTTTTGCTTTGTGCTGTTTTTTCCACTGCAGATTGGCTTTCTCCAAGGCTCTTGTTTGCCCCTTGAGTTCCTGTTTGCATCATATAATAGCAGGCATAGGCAAACTCGGCCCTCCAGATGTTTTGGGACTGCAACTCTCATCATCCCTAGCTAACAGGACCAGTGGTCAGGGATGATGGGAACTGTAGTCTCAAAACTGCTGGAGGGCCGAGTTTGCCTATGCCTGTATTATAGCTTTGTATCATGCTGAATAGGTTTTTAATGAAGAACTCCACTGAGAAAACAGAAGGAATCCCAAGCATGGGATTCAAAGATGCAATGGGTTATTATACAGTATTATTTCTACTCAGTGTATCCCATTTTGCTGTTTGAGGCAAAATGGGGCATAGCGCTTTGCTCTGCTGCTACTGCTGCTGCCACCACTTACCAGCTCCTGCCTGCTCTGCTGCAAGAGGAGAAGGGGCAACAACACTGTTGCTGATCTTGGGAAAGGTCATTCCAATTTGGGGTGAGATCTCATCCCAAATCGCTTGAGATACTGCATGCTCCACAATATTTTGCAAGATTTCAGGTAGGATCTTTCCCAAAATTGGTGCCAATGGCAGCGGGGCAAGTGGGGCAGCCACAGGTGTCCTACCTGGGAGTCTTCTGCTACCTGAAGCAGTGACCTCACCTGCCTCATGGCTGGGTTGGCTCTGAGTAGACCCATTAAAATAAATGAACTTGGCTAACCTAGGTTAGTTAATTTCAACTGGTCTACTCTGAAAAGAACTTAGTTGGGCACAACCCATTTAGAGTCACATCTTCTTTGGTCCTGAGGTGACTACAGAATTGACAGTTCCAGTAGTACAGCTGAACTTACATTCTTGAGGAGAAAGCATCTATCTTCCAGAATAATAGGTCAATATGATTCATGGAAATTCCTTCCTGACTCCAGGTATCTAACACCAAGCATGAAACAAAACCTACCCACTGATTCTCCGCCAAATAATACAGTGGTACCTCAGGTTAAGAACTTAATTCATTCTGGAGGTCCGTTCTTAACCTGAAACTGTTCTTAACCTGAGGCACCACTTTAACTAATGGGGCCTCCCGCTGCTGTTGCTGCTGCCACACGATTTCTGTTCTCATCCTGGGGCAAAGTTCTTAACTCGAGGTACTATTTCTGTGTTAGCGGAGTCTGTAACCTGAAGCGTCTGTAACCCGAGGTACCACTGTAATAAGAAAGACTATTGTGGCTCCTTGAAGACTAACATACTTATTATGGACTATACTTCCCTACCTGAAGAATGTTTTGAATACATATCTGCCTTATATGATGACTCAACTGTAGTATGCCCCTTGGCACCAAAATATCAAATGAGGGGGAAGGAGTTTTTGTGACTCAGTCTTGAAATAAATAATCATAAATAATCAAATCATTTTTCTGTGAAGATTATGTCTTGTGAAGACTATTTCAAAATTCTACTTAGATAACTCCCAATTTCTAATTTGCTTTTATGAATGGCTAGTATTTTACACCCATACGCTATAGCTCCCTCTATCTGGCCAAAACTGCTCTGCAGCTTCATAAATCATAAAACAGGTACCAGGAAAGAGGAGGTTGTGGATAATCTGCTCAGAACATTTCTTCTGGCTTTATATAAAGGAAAGGTTTGAACCAGTAGAGGTTAAAATTACCATCATCCGAGCAAAAATGAATCTAGACACATTCATTAGTCATCCTTAACAACATCTGCCAGTTCAGCAGAGAAGATGACACTAAAAAAAGGGAGAGGTGTGCTAACACATACCCCTGCTTTGTGCTATTAGCATACAAAACATATTTTATGTAACTTTATATACAATTTTATATTTTATATCCAAAATGCATTAAAATATTCAAGAGTGATGTGCAAAATAATTAAAAATAGCAAAATGCAGAAAAATAATTACGATACTTTTTTAAAAAAACGTAAAAGCTGAAGCAAAAGAAAGTTGAAAGAATATTATTAACATTTAAAAGTGAAGACAGCAAAAAGATAAGGTTGTAAAAGTAAGAAGCCATGAAAATCTAGGTAAACAAATTTAATTTGTCTTCTGAGGTGTGTGTCTTCCTCGTTGCAGAAGAGCGTTTCACAAATGGGATGCCACCACTGAAAAGGCCTGCTCTGCTCTGCAATGACCACCAGCCTGATTTCCCCTGGTGGGGGTACCCATAGAAGGGCCTCTGATACAAAACTTAATCTTTGGGCAGGTCTCTAGAGGAGAAGACAGTCCTCCAAGTACACTGGTCCTCAACCATTAGGGTATTAAAGGTTAGAACCAGCTCCCTGGATGGAACACAGAAAGAAACTGGAAGCCAGTATAGATATTATATGGCCAGAATTATGGCTCTCCACGTATGTTCACTGTGGAAGAAATTCAACATCACACTATTATGATCATTCTGACAGCACATTTCTGTTTCCAGATCTCCTTCTTCTGAAAAAACTATGCATTGGAGAAATGAAGGGATGAAGCAGGGGGTTAAACATGAAATATAAACCATGGTCACATAAATTTGAATATTCCGCTGCACAAACTAAGTAATTTTATTTTAAATACTACATGCAAGGAACCTGCCAAAAATCCTACAACCTTTCTTCTTTTCCTGATGGTTGCCTCAGACAACAAGCAAATTTATTCACGGTAGGCACACATTCCACATCCTATTCAGTGGATATCATTAAAACGTCAACATTTACTAACAGCTTCCACCCAGACACTGAAGTTACTGCACTTTTCCTCCCAGTAAAAATAAGCGTGTCAAAAGCCATTGTGAGATAAATGCTGAAAAATACTGTCTTCTTAAGTAGCGATTCTTCTTTGGTTCCCAAAACTGAAAGCCAGATTTACTTGACACTGTGCTAATCAGAAATATTCCATTTCTCACTGTGATTGTTTCATGTCGGTTAATGAGAACTTGCATTAACCTACTATTCTTATCCTGGCATGCAGCTTGTTGTGCCAATCTCTGCATGCATTAAAGTGCAAAATTAGTCAAAGCAATCAATGGACCATTAAAATACTGATACCAGTTTCCTAAATGATCCCTGACAGTGACCTAGATAAAGAGTTTTGCGATCAGTGCCCTACTTATCAGATAAAACACACAACCCTGAATGAAATCTCTCATTCATTCATTTCTCTCCCTCTCCCTCTCGCTCTCCCTCTCCCTCTCCCTCTCCCTCTCTCTCTCTCTCTCTCTCTCTCACACACACACACACCTTACCCCATAGATAAATTTAACATAACCTGAGGTGGATCCAATTCCTTTTCTCCAGTCGGAGACTTCCTCCAACAGAATCTCCTTCCACTGAACTAATGGATGCTTTAGACTCACCCCTCTGTATCTAAATCCATCTTAAGAGACACAGGTACGATACTTGAACAGGCAAATGTGTGTGGTTCTATGCTAGGAACTTGCCTTTAAAAATTAGCTTCTGAATGTCAAAGTTTTATCAACTTGATTCCCATGTACAAATCTTGTCACCCAACAAGATAAATCAAGAGTCTTGTGGCATCTTAGAATAACAAATTTATTATGACATAAGCTTTTGTGGAGTCTGGTCCACAACTGCTTACGCTATACTACATTTCTTAGTCTTTAAGGTGCTACAAGGCTCCCTGTTGTTTTTACTGCAGCAGTTTAACACTGGCTGCCCCTCTGAAAATTGCCCTCCAACAGTTCATTTTAAGTTGCAATGACAGCTCTGTGTTCCCACTAATGTCAACTGATCCCTGGTTCGTATGATTTTTATGAACCACACAGACATTCATTTTTAGCTTCAGTCTTCTTTATAATATAAACTATGACATGTTTAAAAATCACTATCTCAACGTTAAGCTATACCCACAATGTCCAGCTACGTCTTTAATTTTTCTTTAGTTTTTTTCTTTAGTTAGTTACATGGTGAATACAATGCATAAGGAGTGGAAGTTCAGCTGTTCTCTCACCAGCTGGAATCTGGACCACCCCCAGCCTTTTGGTGCAACTATATTGGTACCAATAGGGATGGGTGGGGTTTATTTAGACTGGATCTTTCCCCCACCCATTATTCTTTCCCCATACCCTAGGCCTCTTCATTATCTATCACCAGTCCATATTGCCATGTCTTTAGCTGTACATACAAAGACAGACTCAGGTTTCGCCTTTTCTACACAAAACATTAGCTGCAGTACTTCTGGATTGACTCCCTGCCAGTTCCCTGTTGCTGGATTCCACCATTCAGTATCAGGGATCTTTGGTTGCTACAGTTCTGTCAATCAGTTTTCAAACTAAATTTATAGCCTAATTAAAAATCAGTCAGACTTGTGCAATGATATTTCCTCTCAGGTAAGTGTGCACAGGATTGCAGTCTGAAGACTGAAACTGTATGTGACAGGCACTGTAAGAAAAGAGTATTTATCTTCAGTTCTTTGTCTCCAGGAGTTATACACAGCATCTGTGCAAGTGTTTTCCCTATATCACCATTTGTCTTCTTTCTTGCTTCTCTAACAGCAGCTATGAATTGATTCAATAGCAAGGAAGATCTCTGTGAAATGGTGGATAATTGGCTGCCTCATCTCCTCTTCCTCTTGCCTAGCATAACCTTCTTTTTTTGTCTCTACAGAAGAGCTTTCTAAGCCTGCCCATGTACTTCAGACATCCATGCCCCTCTTATTACTGATCCAGTTCCACCCACCCTGGTAATCTTTTGGTCTTGACCACCCACTCAGTGTTTCTAGCAACAAAGCCACAGCTAAAGCATTAATTCACAGGCAAGGTGAGGAGCATGTTTCATCATCCAACCCGGGGGTGACGATTAATTTTATTTATAACTTGAAACTATATTCTGTCCAGCATCACTTTTCATAAACCAGGGCAGGTTACAGAACACAGACTTAAATATAAAAACAATAAAATAAAAAATACAACAATAATGTGGTAAAACAGCAGATTCACAAAAACCAGTTTGCAATTCACACTTCAGATCAGTCCCTAGCAGAAACCTGGGTGAACAGGTATGTTTTAAAGTAGTAGCAATCATATGTCAGGAACCTACTTTAGTACAAAATTCTCAGGTGATGACCCATCGTCACTAAGAGACAGGCTAAAAATTTAAAGAGCATGGAATGGGAACATCTCAGGAACAATCACTGTGCTGTGCTAAAGAACTGCTCTGCTGAAACAGATCTCCATCATACCAGTAATTACTACACAAGCCCTCTTCAGATGCTCAAATTCAGAGTTAAGTGGAAACATGCAGGTGCTCCAGAGTCAAGCATGCTCTTGCCTGTTGTCCTCTGATTTTACGGGGGTTCTAACACTTGTGGGACCGTTCTATGGGTGTTATCAAACTCATACATTCTCAAAATACACCCACTGATTTCAGTGGACCTATTATGAAAATGACTGACATAAGCTATCACCTGGCTTCGGACAGTCCCCCTCCAACTCCTGAAGGGCAATGAGAACAAGAGCTAAAACTTGTGCACTTGTACCCATGCTTCACCATATATATTTATTTAACAACAACTATTAATGCTTTAGGGATGCAGGTGGTGCTGTGGGTTAAACCACAGAACCTAGGACTTGCCAATCAGAAGGTCGGCGGTTCGAATCTGCGTGACGGGGTGAGCTCCGGTTGCTCGGTCCCTGCTCCTTCCAACCTAGCAGTATGAAAGCACGTCAAAGTGCAAGTAGATAAATAGGTACCGCTCCAGCGGGAAGGTAAACGGCGTTTCCGTGCGCTGCTCTGGTTTGCCAGAAGCGGCTTAGTCATGCTGGCCACATGACCCAGAAGCTGTACGCCGGCTCCCTCGGCCAATAAAGTGAGATGAGTGCCGCAACCCCAGAGTTGGTCACGACTGGACCTAATGGTCAGGGGTCTCTTTACCTTTACCTTTATTAATGCCTTAAGAAGACTAATGTCAGTTTTATAATACATCAGACTAATAGCATCTATGTTTACATAATTGGTTTCACATTATTTTTTAAAAAAGGAAAAGCAGAAAATCAAATAAATAAATAAACAAACAAACCACTCAACTTGAACACTCTGGGAGCTGTTCTGTAATCCTCAATCCCTCACCTTTCACAGCCTTGTAAACTGGTCTACTTTCACATTTCTGGTGCATGCTAAATCACAATAGCACTTCACTACAGGTACTGTAGTACTGCAACACTTGTACAGATTCACATTGTGATGCACCTAAGTACATGTCCAAAAACAAAGACAAATTCAAAGTTTACCTTGGATTCTAAAGGATGAAAATAACACATTTTGAGCGCCAAAGTAATTCCCTCTCTGGGGGAAGAATCAACTGCCGATTTACTTGGACACAGCCAAATTAAACAAGGATGCCAAGTTTTTGTAAGAAGCAGCTCGACACATCAATTCACACAGAGGCTATCAGAGAGCATAAACTCCTGTGGTTAAACCCCAACCCAATTTGTACATATATATTACTGAAGAGAATGTGTCAAAGAAGTCAAGTTCGTGCTCTCCAATGCTTGGCAGATAAGAATTGGTTCCTTATTGTTGCATTAAGAGAGCTATTCTCTTACAGCACAGAAAAAAGAAATTAGCTTCTAGACATTTTAGCAGGCCCTTCCTCCTCAGAATGATAGCATCAAATGAGAGCCAGGAGACATTTCCAAAGCTGCCTTTTAATGCTACCTGCAAAGCATAGCCTATGCTATGCTTTATATACATTTCTTCTTAGATCACATGAAGACTGGATTTACGCAACCATGATTTTCCACATAACCATCACGATGATCATGTAGGAGTCTGAAGTTTCCATCATGTGTCAGCAATCAGGATTGGAGTACTTCACAATGGAAGAAATACTCTTCTATGAAGAGGGGAACTTATGTGCCATAAAATGATAATATGAAAATTACTACTTCATTATATGAACCCATCATGCGGTTTCAAATATGAGTTTCATATTATCATAGCATAATATGGTTTCATAGTATCACTCAATGCTATTCTATGCTATGAACATATCATGGGATGTTGCCAACCGTAGCTTTTAGTCTTCTGAGGGCACAGATTCCATAACCACCCTATTCCATTGCTATACTGGCCTGATAGTGAAAGGTCCTTCTCTGCTCTCAAGGTTTGATGTGAACTCAACATCCCTGCAATTTAAGCGGCTTGTCCTATTCTCACCAGAGGCAAAGAACACCTTCTTACATGCTCCTTTTGCCTTAATTTCATGTGTTTTGAAGCTGTTCACAGGTTATAATGTTGGAAATAGGAAAGCTGTATACAGTGGTACCTCGGGTTACATACGCTTCAGGTTACATACGCTTCAGGTTACAGACTCCGCTAACCCAGAAATAGTGCTTCAGGTTAAGAACTTTGCTTCAGGATGAGAACAGAAATCGTGCTTCGGCGGCGTGGTGGCAGCGGGAGGCCTCATTAGCTAAAGTGGTGTTTCAGGTTAAGAACAGTTTCAGGTTAAGAACGGACCTCTGGAACGAATTAAGTACTTAACCTGAGGTACCACTGTATTGTTATATGGCAGGCTGATCGTAAAGAAAGGGCGTTACTCAACACATTATATGTAGGGCTGCCTCTGAAGATGGTTCAGAAGCTTCAGCTGGTGCAGAATTCGGCAACCAGGTTGTTCACTAGGGCAAGACAGTTTGAGTGTATTAAACTGATCCCTGCTCAATTGCAATGGCTGCCAATTAGCTTCCAGGCCCAATTCAAACTGCTCAGGACCACAATACCTCAAGGACCTCCTCTCTCCATATAAACCGACCCATACCCTTTAATCATTGTCTGAGGCCCTTCTCATGTGCCTCCTCCACTTGAGAGTGGCAACACGAGAACAGACTTTCTCTGTAGTGGCTCCCCATTTGTGTAATGCTTTCCCCAGGGAGGTTCGCCTGGCACCTTCATTATATATTTTTAGGCACCTGGCAAAAACTTTCCTCTTCAACCAGCTTTTTGGCTAATTAATAATCCTACAGCCTTATAATTGGGACTGTTATTATTTTGTTGTTTTTGTTTTAATTATTTACTTGTGTTTTAACCTTGTATTTTATTCTGTGAACTGCCCTGAGATCTTGAGATAAAGGACAGTATATAAATTTAATAAAATCTAATAAAATAAACTTTCAATTTTCTTCCTGTACAACTAAGACCTCTTTTTGCACTTGCATAACTCTCCCAAATTTGGTTATGGTTGTGACTTCAAGCTAAAGTTTAAATTCTGTTCCCTGGAATTTGAAAGAGTCTGTTAATGCAATGTAGTATGTTTGCCCAAAGGTACATTGAGGGAAAAACAACAAAACGTTGTGTCCAGTGCTGTCCATTAGCCGAGGAAGGCTCTTTGATCCAGTAGATCAGTAGAATAGGAAGGTAAGCTATTTCAGCTGATTTGCCTTTCCCCCTGCAGCTCCTGACAACTTCCTAAATGTTCTGAAGGGTACCCCAACCCTCTGGGGGTTGTTTTGGGGAATACTGGGGGATTCAGGGAAGGTTGAAGGTTGAATATGCAAAAATCTCATTCCTTCTGTGCTGTTCTGCACTAGGTCAAATAAACTTCTGTCATTGGGACACCACTGGAGATCAGCAAAACCTTATTCCCATGTCCTTCTATTTCCACAAAATATAATGAACTGAATTCTTTCTTTTGAAAATGGAGTACTAGTTGGTGCAAAATATTTACAGTTTTAATTATTTTTTTCTAAAAGTCCATCACAAGAGTTAATTAATACTGTATATATACTTTCGAGCTGAAATACTGGTTAGGCGGAAAATGAATAGGTAACTAGGAATATGAATATATGTATCAATTTTCACCACAGTAATGAAAGTGGAAGGGCAGGCAACTATATATGGCAATAATCATATCCCATCCACAGATACATACTTTATTGAAGAATGCTTAACTTGACTCCTCGGATTTCCAGTTGCTTCAAAATACCACAGCATGAGCCATAACCTAAGGTAGCCATTTACAACTTCTCCAGAGTTATTAATACGTCATTCTGCAATTTTTCTGTCCTCATTTAATGTGCATTACAGCTAGCTGGACATCTTTATCTATTATTTCAACAGGTAGAGTTATTATTTTAACCTGCAGTATAGTTGTTATCATTAACCCTGCCTATAGTTCTAAATGGCATGAGAATTTGGAATGTGGTATAGTTTTCTAGATCCAATATATGTTAAACTTGCCTGGAACCAAAATGATTTACTGAAGAAGGGTTAAACCATTGACCTTTGGGAACTGTTTTTACTTGGGAACCCCCTCCCCCAATCTATCAAAAGGAATTTAACATCCTTTAAATGGGATGAATAATGTTTAATATAGTCAACACATGTTATATATCTCAGATTCAGACTGTAGCTTATATTTGAAAAGAAAAGTGTCAAAAAAGGCAAGAGAAAAAGGTTGACACGGCATTTCATACATAATCAAGGATCTTGAGAAATAAAAAATCTATATAACAGATGAAGATGTAGCTTGCTGACATGAGGAAGAAATAACAGCAGAGAATGCAGATGAGATTTTTGTCATAGCATAAGAAAAGAGCCAAGCAATTTCAACTCTGTATGGGGGAAATGCAGTATTTAGACCAATGAAATGCTTTAATTTTGCAGTAAAGCACCAAATATAAAGGATTATTAGTTGGTGTCAATTATGTAGGCATTCAGAGAGTTTGTCGTACAGTTGATCACAAGAAGTGATTACAAATAATTTGTATGCTTTTAGTGGCGAAACATTTCTTATGTTAGCAAAAACTGGCTACAGGGTCAGAAAACCAAGAATAAGAATAAATTGGCCAATTTTCACCATGGCAAAAGGTTAACCGTGGAATAACTCTCAGGGTTTATTAATACACCCTGGTGGGGGAGAGAGTGGGAGGGGGGGGAGTTCTGCCCTCAAAGCACATTTCTTCTATTTCAGGTCCCACTGAAATAAATCGAGCTTTTGGTGCTGAAATACTTTGATGATCTGGGAAAAGCTGTTGTCAGATATGACACAGAATTTGCTTCAAGTTAGCTAAATCAAGAAAGGATTATGCTCACAGAGACCTAACCGACTGAAGTGAGTGAGCAACAGTATGTGATATGAATATTGACGGATGTGTAGTAGGAAGATATATGGACTTGCATAGTGTAGGAGGAAGACATATGAACTCGTACTCAACAGGAGACTAAAATAACAATAGCATCTTGGGAGGGAGGTGATATGCAGCTGCAGGTTTTTTGGTTTTTTTTAATGTACTGGAAGACATGAAAAATTGTTGTAATGGAGTTATTTGTCATTCTGCCTAACATTTTGACCTTGTACAAGCCTCCTCCAAAGCATCAAATCCTACTTACATATAGAAATAGAACAAAAACCCATAACTGTTTTGGTTAACCAGTAAGAGCCCCACTTTCCAGCCATCTCAACAGATGATCTCTTGCAAATGGCTATAAGAAGTATGAATGTTATCAAGCAACCAGTGGCTACTCTAGAAGAAAGGAGAACATCCTTGTCTGATGTTGGGGGTAGCATTGCTTTCCTCAACTGGTTTCCTCTGTTGGACTGCATCTCCCACCAGCTCCGTTTTCATTGAAGCTAATCAGCACTTTCTGAGCTCTACATTCCTCTCAATTAATGGAAATTGCTTAATCTTTGCTGTTCTTGAAAACAAGGCAATGCTATTGTAAATCTGTGTTGCTATCTATTTAATGAGGGTGAAAGTGGAGAGTGCAAAATATGGTCTGAAGCTCAACATCAAAAAAATGAAGATCATGGCCACTGGTCCCATCACCTCCTAGCAAATAGAAGGGGAAGAAATGGAGGCAGTGAGAGATTTTACTTTCTTGGGCTCCATGATCACTGCAGATGGTGACAGCAGCCACGAAATTAAGAGACGCCTGCTTCTTGGGAGAAAAGCAATGACAAACCTAGACAGCATCTTAAAAAGCAGAGACATCACCTTGCCGACAAAGGTCCATATAGTTAAAGCTATGGTTTTCCCAGTAGTGATGTATGGAAGTGAGAGCTGGACTATAAAGAAGGCAGATCGCCAAAGAATTGATGCTTTTGAATTACGGTGCTGGAGGAGACTCTTGAGAGTCCCATGGACTGCAAGAAGATCAAACCTACCCATTCTTAAGGAAATCAGCCCTGAGTGCTCACTGGAAGGACAGATCCTGAAGCTGCGACTCCAATACTTTGGCCACCTCATGAGAAGAGAAGGCTCCCTGGAAAAGACCCTGATGTTGGTAAAGATGGAGGGCACAAGGAGAAGGGGACAACAGAGGACGAGATGGTTGGACAGTGTTCTCGAAGCTACCAGCATGAGTTTGACCAAACTGCGGGAGGCAGTGGAAGACAGGAGTGCCTGGCGTGCTCTGGTCCATGGGGTCATGAAGAGTCGGACATGACTAAACGACTAAACAACAAAGCTAGAAGTTGGTTTTCTTTTTTCTGAAGAGAAAAGAGATGGCTCTTGTAAGACTGCACCATGTAGCAACAACCATCGAGCATGTGCAGTGCTACAGTTGCTTCCATATAACCACCTGCAAGGGGAAATTCCTCAGTAAGGCCAGGCAACCAAATTAAAGGGTTCATGGAAGGAATTTTAAAACATACTAGAAAATTATTCTCTTTCTCCTTGCACAATGGGAAGGAAACAAAACAACTCAGTGCCTATGTATTAGTTTGGTTTAAGGATCATGGACAGAAAGGCCATGCTGTGTCTTGCTGAGCAGAAAAGAGGTCCATGGAGGACAAAGGGATATAAAGCTTTCAAATAAATAGATAAAAAGTTATGTAAAGAGACTACTGAGTCTTATACTGATAAGGTAAATAAGCTAATTTGGCAGCTCTTATAATTATGCAGTTGACCTTTTGCATAAAAGAATGTAAAAATTTGCAAGTCCCTCTATGATCAGATATACAAACTAGAGAGAAGACATTGGTGAACAGTGTCAAGGATGTCTAAGAAATATCATCATAAGATTAATTGAGAATATTTTAAGATTTGTATCCTAAGTAGGGAGAGTAATAGCAGGAATATAATTGTGTGTTAGAAAAAATATTATGCAAAGGCATAGTAGGAGTAGATTTCCCCCCTCGTTATGTCAGCTGCAGGGAAATGTTCAATGCATATTGAGAATTTTAATGTCTAAAGGCAATTATATTCTCACTTAGTGTGTAATTTGACTTTCAGAGGGATTGCTATTTATCCAGAGTTATAATTATTAATGTTAATGATGTATCCAGAACATTTAATAAACTTAATAGTGTAGCACATTCTACAGTCTCTCATTGCAAGAAGTTATTCCTCAGGTGTCTTGGTAGTATATTACTCCATTTTTACTGGTATCTGCAAAGCTAGAGATAGAGAACAATTTAATATTCTCTGTAAAGGCCTAATTACATGTTACCTACAACTACATGTTCTTCCTAGGGAAAAACAGCTTTTGGGAATGCATGGAGGAACACATGAAGGAGAAATGTTGACCTTAACCTCACTAGCCCACTGCTCCTCCAATCCAGTTTTTATCCAAATACCTTTCTTTTCTCTAGAGTTTCAGGTGTGTTTTTATCTCAAAATATGTATATGGATTACTTAGGAAAAGTAGTGGGGGTGGGGAGGTTGAGGGAGCCACCCCACCTTCCATTGCTTCTACACTACACTACACCCAAACTGCTCTCATAATACTTAAGTGTTATGCTTTTGTTACACATGAAACAAAAAACACACCTATTCACTAAGGACTTTGACACTTGAGATATGTATAATTATAGAACCCACCCTATTCTGGTTGTCAATTCTATGCAATTGCCTTCTGATTGTAACATTGGTTTTAATATTGTATTGCAACCTGTAACTTCCACTTACAGTTTTGCTCTCTGGTTCTGTTGCCTTGTCTGAATCCCTGTTGAATGCGAAATCTGATGTCACATGAATTCTGTTTTGGATTCTGTAAGTGTGTTAACTGGGACACGGGTGGCGCTGTGGGTAAAGCCTCAGCGCCTAGGACTTGCCGATCGCATGGTCGGCGGTTCAAATCCCGCGGCGGGGTGCGCTCCCGTCGTTCGGTCCCAGCGCCTGCCAACCTAGCAGTTCAAAAGCACCTCCGGGTGCAAGTAGATAAATAGGGACCGCTTACCAGCGGGCAGGTAAACGGCGTTCCGTGTGCTGCGCTGGCTCGCCAGATGCAGCTTGTCACGCTGGCCACGTGACCCGGAAGTGTCTGCGGACAGCGCTGGCTCCCGGCCTATAGAGTGAGATGAGCGCACAACCCTAGAGTCTGGCAAGACTGGCCCGAACAGGCAGGGGTACCTTTACCTTAATGTGTTAACTGTTTTTTCTTTACCTTTCCATTTTCCTGTTTTATCCTTTTGTGGTATGCAACATATAAAATATTAAATACAAACAAAAAATATAACCATGAGAACCCCAACTTTCAGAGGTTAACAGAGGTAACTTTAAATATTGTTACTGCCACTCCCGGCACTACAGCTGCTACTGATTACTCCAGAACTTCCTGAACTTGTTGAGTTCTGTACAAAACTCATAATAGAGACTTCCATTGTACCTGAGCCATTCTAGTTCTTGTTGCTTTGATGAAATAGAAGAGGTCAATCCAACTTTTCCTTCTTGTTTGTAATAGGGATCACACGCTTCCTAGGGTCACTCATACTAGGCTAAGCAATTCTTGTACAATTGCAGAGGATGTGGATTGAATTGCTGAGTTAACTTGACTTTCTGTAGATGGAGTGTTCTTGCCATTTCCCCCCAATATGCTCAGTATGACTAACTCACAGACTCAAAGTGAACTTTCAACACACAGAGAATGCTGTCCAGTCCCAAGATGGCTCACCAGGACTTCTATGCAAGACAGCAGGAAGCATGTTTCTAAACTAGAAAGGAGCAAGCATTATATCTCCAACTCTGTATTTAAAGAGAAAAGCCACAGCTGAAAAGACAAACTGCTATTCCTGACACAGCCTTGTTGCAATATTTTATATGCTGTAATATCCATGCTGCTGTATTTTAGGTCCTTCATACAGCCACAATGGGGTGATTATTCCTGAAAATACCACAGCAATGAAAAAAGAAAAGCTTGCAACAATTGTTATGTTAAGGCAATGGCTTTAAAAATCCCCCAACTTCAGGGAACTCTTTCCAAATTGATTCATCTGTCAAGGGACCTGTCTGTGATGCAGAGGATTCTCAAGAGCATTTTAGGAGATGCTTGCTAATTATTTTAGGCTTTGCCACTGCTCCCACATGAATTGAAATTAGATACACTCAAGGCTGTCCCAGGACTTTATGGTGGATAGTGGTCAGGTTGCTTTTTCAGGGAAACGTGTCAGTCCTTAGTGACTGTATCATCAAGGAATCCTTAATAAGGTTACAAATGCCAGATAAGAGTTTCAAATCTACTGGCTTAGGCATTTTTCAGATAATAGGCTTCAATCCTAAATTGGCCTTCTCCATATAGAAGGCTCCTTGTAGGAGAGATTTAATCCAGTGGAAGCTCCCACAGTGGAAGGAGGTAGGTGGTTTTGGCAGACCCCAGACCCAACACCACCATTGTCTCAAAGGAATCTTCAACCCCTACAGTAGATTTTTTTTAAGGACTAGGGAAACATTGGTAATCAGCAAAAAAAAATTCGCCCTCTCTTCCACTGGGAGCAACTTAGGATCAAAGCCTTTATCCAGGGCCGTCTTGACCATAGGTGCCAGGCGTGTAGGGCACTGGGCTCTCAGGGGTACCAGGCCGAGAGTCCGGGGCCCGAGAGTTGAGTCTGGGGAAGAGCCCACCCGTTGGTCGGAGTGCCGCAGCGGGCTCTTCTGCTGCGGGTGGCTCTGTGCCGCGAGTTCGGAGGCGACCGAGCCAGCAAGATGCTGAGGCGGCCGGCCAGCTCCGCCCTCCTGTGAATCTGGGACAGGGCAACCTGGGGGGGTGAGTGTCCCAAGCGGATCTTTGCACCCCGGCACCGCATATGCTTAAGACAGCCCTGCCTTTATCTGTAATGCTTAAAATGTAGGACAGTTGCTCACTTGTTACACGGGATTTGCTAAAGCAACTCTGTCTTGTGTTACTAGAAATGCAGATAAATGTGATACAGATAAATGTGACTTTTCTGATATTAAAAGGGCATAATATTGCCATTGGCAAAATCTGATATTCCGGCCTACTAGCACTTCCAATGCTCATGCATTCCTTTCCCTCCCTTTCCCAAGTGCTAACAGTTGTTATCTTGCACTTCCTTCAATAATATTTAATGTAGGTATATTCTGAGTGTTGCTGTGGCCAGCTGTGTCTGTGTCATGGATGACTTTTGATGACAAGAGTAGGGATGAGTGAGAACTATCCCCATTTAGAGCCTGGTAGGAGCTGTTGCACCTAACAGCTGGAATGTTAGTCCAGCCAGGCAACTCTGTATAGACATCTGGCTGGCCACTGTGAGAACGGGGGGGGGGCCCCACTGGCCCGATCTTATGTTCTTATGCCTTACACACAAGCAAACAGTAGGCTGAATCTCACATGCAATATTAATATTGACAAAGCAAGAAAATCTTGCATTTCCAGTGGTTCAGCCCAAGGAAAGGGAAGGAAAAACGCCCAACCTAACTTTAACATCTTGCCCTTTTTTGTAGTGTTGCTGAGTTAATTTACAACCTCTGATTTCCATCTAGAACCTTTCCTGGAGATATCTGGCATGATAAAGAAAGAAAGCTGGAGAACTCTGCCTGTTTTACAATCTCAGTATTGAAAGAAAAGCTATCACATTAAAATTTTCCCACCTAAAACATGAAAAAACAACCTCATGGACAAAATGGTTTCTTTGTTGTCTGCAGCTAGAGTTTTATTTCCACTTGGAGATGGATGTTCTGTTTATCTGTTTGTTGTATTTTGTCAATGGTATTATTATTTCATATAGAATTATTTCAGCTGCCATTGTGCAAGAATCTTTTCTATTAAGCAGAGAAGGGATGCAGTCTAAATCACTCCTTAAATCATGAGCTGATGCCCAAGAAACTGAGGAATAGGTATAAGGAAGAAATTTAAGAACTGCAGAGCCGTCCATGGAGTGAAATGTTAAGGGTAGTTTTAAAGTGCCCAAGAATCTGAACTGTTTAACTGCAGTGCAGTCAAGTTATAGGTAGTCATTATCTCTTACTGCACTACCTTCAATTCCAGAAAAACCTGAGCTGCCGCTGGATAAGAAGACTTACTATTATGGGAAGAAACTGATATTTTCATTCTTTGTTCATGGATGTAGACAGTGATAAATTAGTAAATGGAACAACATTGTATAAAGATACTTGTACTTTCATGGTCATAATTTAGAAAAGAATCATACAGATCACAACCATAGATTGTGCATTTTAAGAAGAATGGAACCCATATTTAGATGATCATATATTGTACATGTCTGTGTACCTGCTTCACTGCGCAGATATCTGTGGAGACTGCAATAGACTATGGGTTCTCAGTGTGTGTACATCTCATATACACAAAATGAAATAATCTATGTGTATAAATGTGAGACACATAAAGGTTGCTAGTTTCCATCTACTTGGGAAATGTTTTCTAAGGAAAAAATTCAGAAAGTGTGAGGAGACCCTTGAGGTGGATTCATGGATCTATATGACTGTTCCTTGCTAACTTCCAGTTTTGAAAACTCACAAATTCTTTCCAAATTTCCAGATCTATAAACCCTCTCTAGCTTCTGTTACACCTCTGGTTATTATCACTTGTTAAAAACAAACACTTTTTTACCATACAAAATATAAATCCCTACAAATACATATAATAGAACACCAAATAATTACATTTCAAAGTAGGACAACTCTCTAAAGAGATTCAAGAAACTTAAAAGTGAGACATTTAGGTGAACACAGCAACTGAACAAATCATAATGTTGTCCTAATTCTTACTTATATTCTTATTTATATAAAATACTTTTTATATAAAAAAGTAGAATCAAAAGGAGGAAATCTTACAACAACACTAATACAACACACATTCATAAGTGCTATAAATACAGCTGTCCTTTTTACAAACTGATCAAACCCTTTCTATCAATATGCACCCTCGGGTAAGCTGCATCTTTTATAGCCTCTTGTGATAAAAATAAAACACTAAGTACATTTCTTTTCCTAACCATTTCCTCCCCCCCCCCCAATGATGGCAATGAATTTTTGACCATCTGTGTTTATAAAATATTAATAAAATATTCTCATGCAAGATTCAATCAGATACTAATATTGTGGGTGTTAAATACTGTGCTGAGTTAGTGGAGCAAAAAGGACAAGCCCTGTCAAAACATAACTGAGGTAGTTAGCTTGCATAAATCATCCTGTGTTGACAGAAGTGCCCTTCACACATTAACAGAGACCCATGAGAACCACTTCACTGTGAATTTATCCCATGGCTCTGCTGTAACATTTAAAAGCCCACAACTAGATGGGCGGGCCTGATCATGTGGATCTTTCCTATGTTATTGGCACCCACGGTGCTACTGCAGTAACATCTAAAAAGGCATCAGAGATAAACTGGAAAGTGTTTAAACTAAAATGGATTGGATACTTGAATAAGTTGCATAAAAGCTCCTTCTTCAAGAGGGGAAAGCCCTCAACCTAGGGTGCTGTTATAGTTTACAGCACAAAGCTGAAAATAAATGTGCTATTTTTCACCAAAATATTGTTTCCCATTACTGAAGAGAAGTGATGGGCCTGAGGGTCTCATGCATTACAAATCTCATGTGCTTTAAATTGCTAGTAAATCACTTGCGTTTTGCCTTTAGTCGTTTTTGCCGAGCTCAGCATTTATTGCTTACAGCTGAATACAGCCACCTAAATCATCCATCACATTTTTATAACCTACTGTAGCTTTCCATTTCATACACCAAGGAACTGGCACATTTTCAGATAGTGCAGGACTGAACACTTTATTCATTCACTGAATAACACAACACCTTCTCTCCCTCCCATATGCACAATACGTTTCACGATTTTGTTTTACAGTAAACTGGGGAAAGGATACATCCTTAATGATCAAGCTGCAGGAAGTTTGATAATACAAATTCTGGATTATTATTATTATTATTTACAATCCATTGCTCTATCTGCTTTAAAACTCTTAGGTTAGTAAATACATGCCTCTTTATATATGCAAGCATATTTGAGAAGAATTCTACATTTACTAAAGGTTTCCACTCCCTTTTGTATGCTTACATGACCAGGACAGTTTAAGAAGCTGCTACCATCTCTGCTGCTTCCTAGCATTTCATTACTACTTAGTAAGTGATATACAGAAAGTGCTTGAGATCCCTTCCAGGTTGAACTATATCTAGTCATCAGTATATTTTCACAGGGTGTATTCATTCTGTCACTGTATTCATCTTGCTCATTCTTGAGCTTTTGATCAGTGTTTATTTTCTCTTGTGTTTCAAATATTCTTTAAAAACACAAAATGGGATTTCATTTATGTACAGATTTTTCTGTGACAGAATGGCAATGCAGATATCAACAGCTACGGTGTGTACACAAACCCATTTATTCAACGATGATTTTGCCTTAATTAATGAGACAAAAAAAGCTGTGAATCAATTGGTTTATTTGTTTCCAAAACTTTCTGCCGCTCAGGATTTCAGAATGTTAATAAATCTTTACAAACATGCCTTGGTTCTAATATCCTTAGTTGAGCACCTTCTCTCGGTCCCATTAACTTGAGAGGCACAGCCAGTGTTCGAAACTCCTGTTGTTCCAGGCGCATTTTGCAACAGGGAATTTCATTAGTGCGAGCAGTTTCTGAGCTCTGGGCACAGTACTGCACCAAAGATTTCAGATTAAAACTGCAGAGTGGAAGGAAAGGAGGACCTTTTTCTGCCTCCCCACTTCCAGCTACTCTCTGAAGACTGGAGAAGAGACCCTCTTAAGAATATTAGGGGGTAAGCAGGGGAAGGAATAAACCATGTGAAAAATGAACATAAGATTTAAGCTGTAGATCATTCATTTTCAGCTTTGAATTCTTGTTATTAAAAAGTGCCTAGACATTCCATCGTTGCGCCCATAATCTAGGTTTAAGATGCCATTTAGCTCCTAGCTTTCATATCTGTTTCTAACACTGGGCACAGCTGGTCGTAACAAGAGAGCCCTTTTGGGACTACTGCCATATTGTGGAATTTCTACCCTAAAGAGATTAGGTTTTAGGGTTAGGCCAGCAGGCTAAGACGTTCCTATTTAGACCAGCCTACAGATTAAGACTCCTTACCCACATGCCTTTGGCATTCCACACAATTGGTCTGACTTGGTACAGAACGGCTTCCTATTTTCCCACATAAAATGCATAAAGACCAAAAAGAACAGAACTGTCTGCCTTGAATTCTATTTGGGGAGAGAATAACTATAATTAAAATAATTAGCTTTAATTTATTTGCAGCTTACATATACCACAACTCTATATGGTTTCTTAGCATTACAGTGGTACCTCTGGTTATGAACTGAATCCATTCTGGAGGTCCGTTTGTAACCGGAAACTGTTCTTATCCTGAGGCACGCTTTCGCTAATGGCGGAGGCGCGCGATTTCCGCTTGCATCCTGGTTGCATCACAACCAGGAGCAGCTACCTTCGGGTTAGTGGAGCGTGTAACCTGGAGCTTGCACAACAAGAAGCGTTCGCAACTAGAGGTACCACTGTACTATATAGGGTTCTGTATAATTTTGTTTCACAGGCAAGACTGAATGATTAGGTGAGACTTCTGTTGCATTCATGTAAACAATACATCTTAAGGGAGGAACATCCAAATTTCTTGTATATTTATTTATTTACTCACTAGCTAGATCCTCTGAACAGGTTATGTAAGGAGCCATGCAGATGAATGCCCTATCAGTTGTCTCATGGGTTTCCAGATAACAGATCCATTCTACATCACACTTTCACTCTTGTGGTGGTAACTTACATTGAAGTCTGACTGTTGGTAGGGGTGGAGGGAGGGAGGATGCAGGTCAGAGCAGAAGATTCCCAACACAAATAGGATGTCTGCTGAGGGTATGGAAACAAAAGGCTATGGTGCTGTGGTGGCAGTGGTCTTTACAATGTCTTGTATTTGTTAATGAGTAAACAGCAGGAAAAAAAGCTCAGAATAGTTTAATATGTAGCTATATTTGTCCCCTGTTCTCATGCCCTTATTTCATGCAACCATAGCAGTTCTTCCTGTTCCATCTATGAGATTATGCGATATACAACAGCCAAGAGGATCCCGTGCTAAGCTGCCTGTACTTGTGAAAGGGCACAACCTGGTTATGTTGTGTTCTTAGCCCAGCTACAGTCTGTTATGCATCATACCAAAATAGACATAAATGTTCCCAAGCTAGAGTGGCCAGATTTGCATTTGGTAACTTACATGTATGGATGCAAGTTTAGATACTATATTTTAATTCTGTTTAAATATAAATACATCTCACCATATTGGGGAAGACACAGGATGGCTTGTGTGCCTTCTGAGTCTGCTCATCAAGACTCCTACCCTTTCTTATTATGGTTCCTTACGTTTCAATCAGATGTAGACTGGGCATCCCTCAAACAGAAGACACCTAGAAGAGGGCTGTCCTCTGTCTGCCCTTCAGAAGAGAGGACTGAGCCCATGGGTGCCATAATGATTACTCCAATCTTGGAAAGCAGAACATCTGAATTCTTACCTCTCTCGCCCTGACCTAGCCACTGTGATCCACATGATGGTCACCTCCAGACTGGATTATTGTAACTCGCTCTACATGGGGCTGCCCTTGAGACTGACCCAAAAACTCCAGCGGGTGCAGAATGCCGCGGCGAGACTCCTTACAGGGTCCTCGCTGCGGGATCACATTCACCCAGTGCTATACCAGCTACACTGGCTCCCGGTGGAGTACAGGATCAGGTTTAAGGTGCTGATTTTAACCTTTAAAGCCCTATTCAGCCTAGGAGCCTCGTACCTACGGGACCGCCTCTCCTGGTATGTCCCATTGAGGACCGTATGGTCTTCAAACAAAAACATCTTGGAGGTCCCGGGCCACAGGGAGGTTAGGTTGGCCTCAACAAGAGCCAGGGCTTTTTCGGCTGTGGCTCCAATCTGGTGGAACACTCTGTCACAAGAGACTAGGGCCCTGCGGGACTTGACATCTTTCCGCAGGGCCTGCAAGGCAGAGCTGTTCCACCAGGCCTTTGGCCAGGGCACAGCCTGACCCCCGCCTTTGGCAATCCTCACAGAACTCTAGCCCAATGGTTGCCATTAATTTGATTTGGACTGATTTTATAATGAAATGATTTTAGAATGTTGTATTATTTTACTGTTGTTAGCCGCTCTGAGCCCTGCTTCGGCTGGGGAGGGCAGGATATTATTATTATTATTATTATTATTATTATTATTATTATTATTATTATTTGGTGGAGCAATCAGGCTCCTAACATGTCCATATGAATGACCTACTAGAGCAGGCATCCCCAAACCTGGCCCTCTAGCTGTTTTTGGATGACAACTCCCATCTTCCCTAGCTAACAGGACCAGTGGTCAGGGATGATGGGAGTTGTAGTCCCAAAACATCTGGAGGGTCAAGTTTCGGCATGCCAATACACCTGGAGGGCCGAGTTTGGGGATGCCTGTGCTAGAGCTATGAAATTGGGCACAAATGTGTGCTAGTCAGATTTAAGTAGTAAAGACAAATCGGAAAGGGGACATTAACAAAAAATTCACAGATACAAGATATGCCTTTACCACTGCAGATGAAGCCAGTGTGTATTATCAGGCTGAAACATTGCTTTATGTATTGGTTCTTGCATGCTTAGATCTTTAGTCACTATCTATTTTAATAACAAAGTATTGTACAAATTTGCTATTTACCATGTTAGGAGTGCACCAATTTATTTTTGTTCAAGTAATATTGAGACCATTTCCCTTGGTCCGAATGAATCTGGTGGTGAGACAACTCCAAAGTAGCTTTGATTGTCAGCCTCATGTTCTGATAAAAAACTTGTTTTAGAAACCTATGATGCATGAATAGGTTTCAAGGTGAGCAACTACAAAAGAGGCATTATAGCCTACAAAACAGGATAAATGAAGGTTGTGAGTAGTACGGGGGGGAACCCCCTAGTTTAAAAATCATGCCACAGCATGAAACAAAATAGAAACCTCTCTCACACATGGCTGCAAGAATAATTACGGTTTCAAACTAAAAAGCACGAAGATTTGTTGATTTAAAAAACCCACCCCGTAGTATGTGACAAATTAAGTGATGTTACTTTGGCAGGAAATATATTGTTAGATCTGAAATGACAGAATTTTGCATTAAGCAAATGTTTCAGGAAAAGCTTACTGCCAAATATTTCCTTCTTCTTTTATTTTTGCTCTGAAGACTGCTTAGTAACATTTTAGCCATTGGTTATAAAACAGAACACTTTATTTCACATGCCACTGGCTCATCTGCATTTAATATTCTATTCCATTTCAATTTTTCACATTAAATTGTGTGTGTGTGTGTGTGTGTGTGCGCGCGCAAATACCGGGAAATGCTGGCAACTTTTGTACAATAATTTATGTACAACAGTTCTCCAAAGGGAAGCCAGGTATTTTCACAGGGAATTTTGGATTCTGAAAAACAATATTAAATCCAGGGGTCAGATGGGGTGGCGATGGTGCAAGTACAGGGAAATGCTGGCAACTGTTGTACATTAATTTATGCCAAACAATTCTCCAGTGGGAAACCAGCTATTATCATCACAGGGACTTATGGACTCTATAAAGCAATTAGCAGAGCTCTGGAAAATGGCTCTGGAAGGTTCAACTGCAAATACAAAACAGAGTTCTTGAATGACATTTTACTCTTGCTTAGTCTTTTATCATCATCATAAAATTTTATTTATATCCCACCCTCCCCAGCCAAAGCCAGGCTCAGAGCGGCTAACAACAGTACAGTGGTACCTCGGGTTAAGTACTTAATTCGTTCTGGAGGTTTGGTCTTAACCTGAAACTGTTCTTAACCTGAAGCACCACTTTAGCCAATGGGGCCTCCCGCTGCTTCTGTGCTGCCGGAGCACGATTTCTGTTCTCATCCTGAAGTCAAGTTCTTAACCTGAGGTATTATTTCTGGGTTAGTGGAGTCTGTAACCTGAAGCGTCTGTAACCCGAGGTACCACTGTATATACATATTTTAAAAATATATTAAAACCAAAGAATAAAATAAAAACAGTGCAGCAGCAGCAGCCCTTTCGTTAACAGCAGTCAGTTCCCAAAGGCCTGTTGGAACACGAAAGTCTTCACCTGCCTGCTGAGGGACAACAATGAGGAAGCGAATCTAGCTTCTCTAGGAAGGAAATTCCAAAGTCTGGGACTAGTAACTAAGAAGGCCATTTCCTGCATCCCTCCAAAAGACAAACCTCTGGCAGATCTGTACAGTGAACAGCATTTTGGATCTTGTTCTTACAGTAGCACAGAATGTGCTAGGATACAGAAAATGAATTATTTTAGGATCAGAAGGCCCACAAAGTCTCTGAATATTTTTTCAGGATCCATTTGCCTAATCTCTAGAGCTACACAAGGTCCTGAGCAAAGTTCTACAACCATCTCAAAATATTCAGTGATGACACCCTTGTAAATTGAGTAGAATTTATCTGCATTTGCACATCCATATAGAACATCTGCAAGGCTAAGATTTCAAATCCTTCCATCACGTATTGCTCTTATCTTCCCAGTCAGACCTTCTTTAATTGAGTGAGACTTTTTAACACAACAGATACAGTGTATATATTCTGCCATGTTTGCAGGCCAGCAGCCTCCACTGAAGGGAAAGAAGAACTCCAGCTCTCTAGCAGCAGAAGCAAAAGAGTGTGGACCCCAAGCCACATTTCTTATGCCATCGGTTCCAGAATATGCTCTAACACTATTTGGAGCATCAGTATGGGCTTCAGCAAAATTTGCGGGTCCTACTAAATTTTTCCTTGGGCATATAGCATCATATCCCAACAACTTGTTCAGCCCCAGATATAGGCTTTCCCATTTTTCCAGTGTTTTTACTTGTGGTAAAACACTATTTAATTGCTGAAGTTTCATCTTGTTGCTGTATTATTTCTGTTTTGTTAAGATTAATTCTATAAGCTGTCCTTGGAATATTTTTACATTGAAGGCTGGGATATGAATTGATGAAACAAACAAACAAATAGGCTTGGCCAGTGGGCTGGAAATTCTTTTGTTACAAATATTCACAAAGCTGCACACTGCAATCCATTCTTTGTTTTCAATCTGAATCAAACCTCTATGTAGGTCAGAGTGTTTGCCTGCTTATACAGTAGAAAGAGAGACTATAATACAAGAACTTCATGGGAGTGGAACACTGCACAGGATGCCAGGCAATGGGAACAGGAACATGGGAGCTGCCTTAAAGCGAACCAGACCATTGGTTCATCTTGCTTAGAATTGTCTATACTAACTGGCAGTGATTCTCTCCCAGGCAAGTTTCAGGCAGGCGTATCTCCCAGTCCTGTATCGAGATGCTGGGGATTGAACTTGGAACCTTCTGTATGCAAGACCCTTCCTTGGTGGCAATGAGATACTTTTTCTATCTTCAGTATATCTAAATACAGTAGAAGGCTTTTTATAGGGGGACGGGGACAAGCTAAAGCTGAACATCTCAGCAACCAAGATCAGCAAGCATTAGAAATGTCAAGCTATTTGAGACAGCAAGACTCTGCATGTATAGTGAATTACCCAAGAGGAATTAGTTCAAGTTTAAGTTGAAAATGAATACCATGGAAACTATGACCATTTACAAGGGATTGGAGTTGAGAGATGAAATTTTATCTCCACATGTTTTGTTGTGCTGCATACTTCCTGCATGCCGTCACAGAAGCATGAAACCCATTAGTGAAATGAGCCTATTCAGTCCAGGATCTTCTATGCTGAGAATGTTTTCAGTAGGCATCACTGCAAGGCTTATTCTGCCTAAAAAATAAACCCTGGGTTGAATGGTTAGTTGTGGCACTGCAACATAGGCAGTGTCCTGCTGTTGCATCATTTCCCTTCAAAGGAAGATGGGAAAGGACCAACGCAACTTTGCTTTGCTGATGCTAGTCAAGGCACAAGAACTATCAATTTAACTTTCCCCAAACTGGTGGCACTAAGTTCCCATCACACCAGCCGTAAGAGTTATTGTTCAGGGACAATGGAAGTTATAGTTCAGCAACATCTAAAGGGCACCAGGTTTTCTGCAATTTATCCAGTGTGTCAGTGGAAAACTTCAGGGTGGAAAGAACTATAAAGGCAAAACATAAATTAAGTGCATTAGGTAGGCTGTGCATCTTCTTAAAAATTATTATGCAGAATACATTTTTTGTCTCTTTTGTTACAAACCTCCACAGAAATTATTAGCAACATTTCGCTTGCCCAGTATTTGATATTTGAATCTTATGAGTCCAATTACAAGTTAGTATAAGTGAATAGCTGAAATTCATTCTTCAGGAGAAAGATAAAGCATTGTGTGATACTGGGTGCAAAACCTGTTCACAATCCTGATTAAGACCCCCATGTGGTTCATTGTACTATCCAAGTTATCCCACACACAGAGAGAAAGAAGGATTTGCATCATAATCCACTTCTTGCTTAAAACAATAAAAAGTGAAGCTTTCAAATGTATTAAATGATACTTTTGTCATTGAAAATTTTACAGACCTAGCTTCCTTTGATAAATAAGATAATTTGAAAACCGTCAGTTCCATGAAAAATAACAAAAGCTTCTAAAAAGTCACAGTTCATCATTGTTACTTAAAACGTGCATTATACCTTTTGTGACATCAGAACAAAGGGTAGGAAGACTTAAAATAGTCTGATTGCTATGCAATTATTACCTTCTTACATATGAATGACAATCAAAACTTAAAAATCTAAGATAGTTGCCTGTCATGTTACTTTTTATCTTTCATTTTCTTCTGTGTTGGGAAAAAAACACCCCAGAACTCTTTGCCTGCTGCTACAAATGAATCTGTGATGGAAGATGAGAAGCAAAGCAATTCTCTGGCAGTCTGATTTCACAAAGTTTTAACTGTACATGATGGAAAATGTCATGAGCTGCTTGTTGAGAAAAACCAAGAGTTCTCTGTGGATAACACTTAGTAACTTCAAGATTCAAGGAACTTCAAGGAACTTCAGTATACCTGAAGGAGCGTCTCCACTCCCATCGTTCTGCCCGGATACTGAGGTCCAGTGTCGAGGGCCTTCTGGCGGTTCCCTCACTGCAAGAAGTGAAGCTACAGGGAACCAGGCAGAGGGCCTTCTTGGTAGTGGCGCCCGCCCTGTGGAATGTCCTCCCATCAGATGTCAAAGAGATAAACAACTACCTGACATTCAGAAGACATCTGAAGGCAGCCCTGTTCAGGGAAGCTTTTAATGTGTGACATCTTAGTGTATTTCTGATCTTTGTGGAAGCCGCCCAGAGTGGCTGGGGAAACCCAGCCAGATGGTCGGGGTACAAATAATAAATTGTTGTTGTTGTTGTTGTTGTTGTTGTTGTTGTTGTTGTTGTTATTATTATTATTATTATTATTATTATTATTATTATTATTATGCATTTGACCAGCAGGTGACCACTGTAGCACTGCTGCTGCATTTGTACATCCCCAAAACAAATACCAGGTATGTGAAATATAGCATAGACCCAGCTACCTTACTTCAACTGTCCCAGTTAACTAGAGTATGTCCCTGGTTGTCCCTTTTTTTGCCTTGGGGTGAAATTTATTAGTGTCAGTTTCTAGAATTGCCTTTAGGGCTCAACTCTCTTCCCAAGCTCTCTTAATGTTAAATGCTTCAGAAGAGTGAAGAGGTGGGTGCATTTTCTCTAAGGTGCACATCATTAATAAATGTCTGTGCATGAACACTAGGGCACAACACAGATGACATTTCAGATGCCAGTGAGGCCCCATCTTGAACGGTTGATAACAGATTGTAGGACATGGGTGTTTTTCCAATGCATCATAAACTGAAATAACATCTTTTTAGTTGTGGTTTTTTTTAAAAAAAGAGGGATCAGACTAGTTATAGATTAAATATAGACAACAGACCAGTCTTCAGCAATGTCCAATGAGAGGCAGCACTTGGCCAGATAACCTTGGTATGAGAATCGAGGTGTGTAGGCCATATGATAAAAGACTTGTATTAGCAAACACCAATCTTTCAGTGCTCTGAAACACCAATCTGCCAGAGCCTTGCCTCCTTCTCAAGCCCAGCTTGAGCTTGAGCCATGAGGGCTGGGGGGAAGGCATCAAATGGCCTCACACAGGGCAGCATATTACCAAGTATATTGCCCTGATCACAGCAATATTCACAACGCTTCTCACAGCATATTGTAAGCAGGACTGTGATTGACCAATGTCCCCCTTATACCCCTGCAGAGTGTTTCCCATCTGGGGTTTTCTTTAGTAGGGGCTGCAAGTACACACAGAGCCCACAGGGAATCTATTCACATATAGCTCACTTCATATCATATGGTTTTTACCATTCCACCACAAACCACAGTGGCATAAATAGATCCACATTAAGAGTGGCTATATGTGACAAACGTCTTGCCACATGGACCAGTTTCCATTTCTCATGGCTTCAAAAGTAGTACCTTTGTACATCTAACCTGTATCTTAAGCCATTATTGACCAATACTGATGCCAAGAGTGAAATGTACCATAACAGCAACTTACTAAGCAGGTAACTGACTTAGAAATGAATTTTGCTATGTAGCACCAATGTAGAGCTTGACTTTGCATGGTGACAGAAATGGTGACACAAGAAGCCTGGGCCATCCACTCTTACTCCATCGCCTTCGGTTTGGGCAAACATAATCTTTCACACTCATTCCATCACCACCATTATTATATTTTCTTTCATTTATTCATTCTCATAGACTACAAAATCAGCCTAAAAGCACCAGTTCTAAGCCAGTTTTTTTTAATTAAGAAAATTGCAACAGAACTAATTGGATGATGTAACAAAAAAGAAAATTGATATGGAGCCTATAGAAAAAATAAAATAAAATTGTGATCTATTCATTGTAATAAAACACTAGAGGAAATCCTATCACTAAGCTAATTTAAAACTATTCTGGGAAAAGAATAATTGAATGTTCTCTGGGGACAAATCATGCATTGTAGTGGTGCCCCATTATTTCTTCAGGCCTTTTCTCATTTATTAACCTCTAAATTAACCTCAACATGAGTATTAAGAAAACACTACCACAAATCTCAATGGACCCTGATCTCCCTGTCTTTATGAGAGCCGCCAGTCATGTTAAATTATTTTTGGAGGTATTTTGTATCAAGTAATCTATATATTGAATTTGCAGCTTGTTACAAAACAAGAAACTGTGGCAGATTTAAAGCCTAAACTATGCTGAAGGATTCATGAATATGCGGATTAAATTATCTTTTCCCCCACAGCTTTTCTCTCTACTTCCGTCCACCCACATCTGTACACTACAATGTTTGTTGCTCAAGAGGTTGCCCAGAAACAAGATTTAGGAGCACTTTCTCCCTTGAGAAATGTAATTAATTACTATTGTTTTCCCTCAAGGATTTCACTTTCAGATCATTTATTTTCTAGTGTCACTGATGAGCTGACTGGGAAAATGAAACACTTGAGTTTAATTACCAGTTAAAATTGCAGCTTTGTGAGCAGGTACTTCATCTTCTACTCTTTCTATAATTGTCTCTTCTTATGATATAATATGCAGTTGTATCTACTACATTTCACAATGTTAACAATGGCTTACTATCACTTTCCCGATTAAATGAATATATAATGATTATGGAATGAATTAAGAGTAGCCACAAGCCTTTGGTGAGCAGCAGGTTTGATTCTTTCACGTATGTTTTCCACAGTCCCAGGACTGGAGAACCATAAAGATTTTGGATTAGTGTTACAGCTTTTATGGGCATTTCTAAGACTGGATAGTCAATTTCAGATTGTCAAACAAATGAAATATGTCAGTGTTGTGTTATGTGGTACAGTTATGTGGTTTCTTTTAATGACCACGGATTATAGCAATTTAGTGTTAGGTCTCTAGTTGAAAACCTGACCCTTAGAAGTCTGGCTCTTTCTCTGTACCATAAAACCTATTTTAAAGTTTGTGTTAGTAGTTATAAAAGAACAGGAAGTCATTATTAGATTCAAATATGAAAAGAGAAATGGATGTTCCCCGAGTTGGTGAGGATCATTTGACGACAAAAAAAAAACCTGAGCCTTTCACGTCTTTGGCCCAGTTTCATTGAACACTCTGCCAATAAGATTCAGTGGGCACCTTCTGTGCCAACTTTTAAATGCTGAAAACTTCCTTATTCCTCTAAGCCTGTGCAAGAACTTAAGAGTTTATCCTTCCACAATGTTTTTTTTAAAAATTGTTTTAAACTTTTTTACACTTTTATTGTATGGTTTTTATCTTTTTTATGTTATAAATCACTTTAATATATTTTTTATGATTTAGTGGTATATAAATATTTTAAGATTGATAGAAAGAAATATTTTACTTGGAAGAAGTGTTGCGTATTTCTTTTCTTTTAAAAATATGCCTGTCCAATCTCCATCTGTGGTGATGTTAGACAGTGTTTTGCAGTACTTGAGCAAGCACGAGGAAATAACTGTTTAATGCAAATAACAGGTGATTGCTCAGCATAAGCCAGTTCACCTGAACATGAACTGAAATGCAGATAACCTATCTTGAGCTATTACCATCAACGTTGTTTGCTGCTTATTCCTTCCCTAACAAGGGTTCCGTAGCATACTGACAGACAAGAAAAAGGCAAAGTACTTTTTAATTATATGATGAAAGTGGTAATATTTTTTATCTGTGTTCAGATAGGTAGAGTGGTTGCTTGAGGCCTAAATCTGATGATCAACACAAAGTAGGAGAACAGGGCCCAAGTTTCTACCTACCAGCCAACATGGTCAACACTAGCAGATAGCAATTTCAGGTACTTGCAAAGGTCCAGAGGCGCATGAGAAGGTCAATGAGCACAGAGGTCTCAACCAAGTGGCAAAATTGCCTGTCCAAAAAATGCCTGGGTAGGCTTGCATAAACATTTAAAAAAGCTGGTGCAAAAAAGCAATACAGCCAATGTGTTTTGGCACTTGAGGTGAAACACCCGCTACTTTCATGATCTTTTCTGGATCTTCTCACTCCCACACAGCAACAAAGCTGGGTGGCAGAATCTCTCCCCTTTCGCTGTCTCGGCAGGAGGGGAGGTGTTCTACAGAACTTTGCCACCTGTCCCTCTCTGTCCCTAGAGGCTGGGGAGAGCAGTGGGATAACTGGGCAGTGGAATGGGGGTGCCATTGCCTGTGGGTTGCAGCAGCCTCATCCTGCCTCAGGGCCAGGCCGGCTCTGAATACTCTCGAGACAGACAGACGGCTCTGTTGTCTCTCGAGACAGACGGATGCCAACAGCAACAAATGTATCATGAGTTCAGTAAGGCTTTTGACAAAGTCCCCCATGATATTCTTGTGAAGAAGTTGTTGAAATGTGGGCTAGGTGAGGTAACTATTAGGTGGATTTGTAGCCGGTTGACTGACTGAACCTAAAGAGTGCTCACTAATGGTCCCTTGTCATCCTGGGAAAAAGTGACAAGTGGAGTATCACAGGATTCTTTCCTGGGCTTTGGTCATGTAATTTATACATCTGCACTAACTGTCATGCAATTCATACATTTGCACTTATATAATAGAACTATATTAATTAACTCTCTGTGGAATTTCAGTGACTTAAGGATCTGAAGCTTCTTGTGGCGATCAGGTCCTTCTAATGAGATCTCTCAATATTTTTGTCCGTTCTGCAGACTTAGATGTCACTTCATTCCCTTCCTTTAAGCATTTAAGGAAAAGGTGGACCACCCTTATGAGATTTCTAAAAGATAAAACAGGATGAACTTGGGAAATGCATGGACGAAGTAGACAAATGAAAAACTATTAAGGCAACGATAAACGTGTGCAAAATCAAAGAGTGGAAGTGAAAGCAAAGAGAAATGAGGATAGGATGAACTAAAGAAAACACAGAAAGAAAGGAGAAGAGCTATATATGGTGCAATATTATTTATCTCTGTGGTCCGAAGTAAACAGCTTTAAAATGATATGAATAAGACAGGTTGTCAATAAAGGGATTCCAAAGGATAGTGACATGATGGTAGCAGAGAGAAAGGAGCAGAACTCTAGCAGTGACATTTTAGACAGATTAGAGGAGAGAAAAGAAAAGTGACAGGCGGTGAGGCCAAATGAATTATAGCAACAAAAGCCCAGAGAAGCATTACAAAGAAAAACAAGCATCTCAAGCACACCTTCTGGAGAACAGTAGCAAAACTACTGGATCATGAGAGTTAATCTGTGGAGGTCTTATGTGATGAGGATCCTATCCTGTCCTTGGGACAAAAAATGGAACTTGGTCACCTTATGGTGATCTATGGTTCTTATGTGCAGTCTATTACATATGGCCTAAGAATGGTATGCATAAACCCTATGCTCTTTACTTGAAATACTAGCCCTATCATCTACAGACCTGGACTATTTGTGGGTAAATGGTTTTATGATAAAATCTAGAGCTGGGAGAAATTGATAAATATATCTAATGATGTATATTACCTCATAATTTTTTTGCTTTAAAAAGCTGCATTTTCTAACATCAAATCAACTCCTCCTGGTGCATGTATGAGGTGGTGATTTTCTTTCCTTTCCTTTCCCCCCTTTCTTTGCTTCCTTCCTATCACATGTTTCACACCTTTCCAACCCCAGCTGTTTAGCAATAGCAACAGAGAAGTCACAACTCCTTTTATAGACTGATATGTCATTATTCAACTTAATAACCACAGTAATGAGTGGCATGGTAGTGCAGTGATGCTCACCAAAGCGCTCAACAGCTGAATTGCTGCTGCTTACTCAGAAGGAAGGGGCGGGGCATTGGAAAGGTTGCTACAGTGTTCCTGCAGTGCTTTCATACCACACTGACCTCCCCACAATGCCACCTTTCTCTCTTTCCTTCCCAGTATGCTACAGTGTCAGGATGTGAGGTGAGCACTGCTGCGCCACCACGCTGCCCACTACGGAGTGATTAATAAAGGTCGAATAAGGAAGCCAGGATGAGAGTTGCGGCTTATCTGAGGAAATTACTAGCACTTCAAAAAGCCGTTATTTACTGACCAAGAGAGTGGAACTGATTGTTGAACTGACCTGGTTCACATGGCAGTTTAAATGCTATTGTTATTACTGTGAGCCGCTTTGAGCTCAACGTTATTGTTGGAAAAGTGGAGTGCGCATATTAAAGTAAGTAAACCCATGCCTTTGCAAGACTGCGCAAATGTGTGAGCTCCCAGAGAGGAGCTCACAATCACTTTGCTCCTTCCGGGACCTTTTTACTGCTGTGCCACACAGAGTTAAGCCAAGGTTTGACTTAGTGTGTCATCCGAAACAGGATATGTGCTTATGCTTTCTCTATATTAACCATGAAGTGTAGCCAAGGTTTGTTCTTGCAAGTTCCCCCTTTGCCCTACCTGTGACCTTCTCTCATCCACCCTTTCCACGTTCTACCATGGACTCAGGTACATTCGTAAAGATAAAGCACTTTATGTGCGTTATAACACTGTGGCACCAGATAATGCTATGGAGCCCTGTCTTTTGCTACTGGGATTTCTCTGTATGAAGTTTACAATGCATTTAACTGAATCACTTTTTTTGATGTGTCTAGATCCAGCCCATGTTTGGGTCTTTTGATCTTTCAAAAGGAGCTAACCTTCCTCCCTTGCTGATACCCTATGCCTAGAAATGATACTCAGAATGCTTCCACATGACTACCAACATGCCTTGAAATCCCTCCTCTAAAACCCATCTTTTCAATAAAGCCATTGGAATAACCCGCTAATTCCAGTGCCTTACTCTCAATAAGCCTTAGTACAACATATAGCAAACCTACTTACATATTTGTTTCCTGGTTACTCCATTCCCCTACCCATTCCCTTATTCTTTCCCGTGTCTATTTTTGCAGTCTAAGTCCCTTGGGTGGGGGACCTGTTCTCTATTTCTTTGTAATATGACTTGTACATGGGTGGCACTTAGTAAACTGCTAGGTACATAGCTAGCGGGCTAGCTAAATAAATGAAAATGTTGACTGTTGAATCTTGAACAAAGAGAAGATAACAGATTACAGGGTCTGCCACGCCAGCAGCATATCTTTAGGTTGAGAACAGTCAAATAAGACAAAGGAATGGCTGTGGGGTAGAGTCAGAATGACTCCACTAGAGCTAAGCAGAGCTACAAATATTAATAAATAGCCTATTTTCTCTACAGATATTTTGTGTCTGGCTATCACTGTCACATATTATTGACTGGTATGTTAAATCATTCTGCTAGGAAATGCTGCTGTATGTTTATCCTCCGATATAGTCTCTGTCTGAGGTGACAACACTTGAAACAGAGACAATTGGTTTTGGTGACTTTTGTTGGTCAAAAGTGCAATTATAGTGAAATCTGCTGAATGATGTCACTCTGCTGAGCTCGTATAATTTTCTCTAACACATTCCCTCACTTTCCAAATGCTAAACTACCGAGACACAGCAAACCTGCAATCACTAAGTCTGAATCACAAACATGACTGAGAAAGAACTGAATATACTGGAAAATAAAACCTTTGTATCTGGCTGTGTAACATTTTAACCGAAGTGCAGAGCTAGTGTAATGCATAGGTTGGTGATATGTGGTTTGTGGGATCTAGCCAGACTATGGAATGTGTCAGCTTTCTAGTCCTCATGCTTAAAAGCATCATTTTTATAATGACAGGTTTGTTATTTGATGTATTTTTGGAGACACCATGTCTGCTACCCCTCGTCCAGGATCAGTGGTGTCCTGAGGAGGCTCCTGAGGGGATAGATAGAGGGTTCCTGAGGGCCACATTTGTCCCCTGGGCCTGAGGTTTACCACCTCTGTACTGGAGCATTGCCTTGTGCAAATGTATCCTTTGGTGCTAGGGGTTGTGGAGTGGACAACTTGTATATGTCTGTACAACTCATAAAATATAGGCAAAAAAGTTTGTTTTGCAGCATTTCCACTAGTGCAAATTCTTTTGAATGGCTTCACCAGCAGACCTGTTGAGTTGGATTCTTCTGTTATACAACACTGGGAAATAAACTTCTGCTAGAACAAGGACCCTTGTGCGAGTGGATGGACAGTGTCGGATACAAACCACATGGTTTTTCCTGAACACTGGAAAAAAGGAAACTCATAAAATGACAGTTTCTGTCTCATCCAAACTCTTGTCAGCTTTCAAGGTTAAAGCCATATTTGTGTTTTCAGTTTTTCCTTCTCATAATTGGTAAGGTTATATCTATGAATATTATAGTATCTAATCTGAAAAATTTCAAATAGGTTAAAAGGCAATCCATCATCTCCTTTAAAATGTGATATTAACAGCTTTATAGTTAAATTAGGCTTTGAAAAATGGGTAAAGGTTGTCTATGAAAAAGCTCTTTTTTATGACAAAGATAATTGAACCCATGGAGAGGAAAGTATAACCTGGAAACGATTTAGAAAATTCATCACGAAAGTGTGTCATTATATTAATTTAGAGAGAAAATCACTTTTTTATTTACCCATCTCTAATGAATTCATCTCACTGGGTTCAGAGAAGGGAAGGGAATGACAAAATTTTAATAATGAACATGTCAAACATTGGAATGTAACCTTGTCATACTCCACATAAGACTGAGTAGTTCCAATTTTTTTTTAATGCCCTTAACAATCAGTGAAGGGTTTCTTCATATGTATATATATAATAAACTTTTTTTATTTGAAAGATAACATAAAATGACTTGGGAAAAGTTATATCCAATAAAACATTAGGGATGCTCTCACTTCTTGCTCTATTATTCAACAAGAAGGCACATGACTGTGAAAGTTCAATTCTAGAGTGAATGTGAAATAAATCAATCTTGAAAAGTAACTATTTATCATCATGAGATGATTATAAAGTATAGAACAGAAGTTTGAAGATGGCTGTGTCAAGGACTATTATTTTTTCAGCTCTGAAATTTGGCCAAAGTCAGAGTATGGAGACAAAAAAGTTTGAGGCTGATTTATGGTCAGCCATATATTTCAGTGCTAAAGTCAATGAGATGATCATAACAGAAATAATAAATTAGGACATCTGAAGGATTATTACCCGTTTGTGCTGCATTTTAATGCATATTTTAAAATTACAAGTAGTAGTCTATACCCAAAGCTACCAAGGATATTAATTAATATACATGTTACATTCCTGCATTGCATGGGTTGGGCCAAAGGACTCTTGGGGTCTCTTCCAACCCTACAGCTCTGTGGCTCTCTGTTTTTGCTTTTGTAAAGTAAAGATACAAATAGCAACTGGCAGTAACTAATTCAAGCTAAATCATTTGCATAGGTAAAAGCTGCACAGATTACTAATCATTATTACTTTTCAGAGTTCTTTTTCAAACTGAAATAGAAGTCTTAAGACAGGTCTATTTCCTGATGACTCAGCCTGCTATTATTCAATGTTTCACATGCTCTCTGTTTACGCCACCATACAGGCTACCATATATACTGTTCTTTGTCCTAAATTTGCTTCAATCTCATCCCAATGTCCTGTCCCCATCTAAAAGCTGTCCAGTCTCAACATCCCCTTCCCTGGCAGTTCCCACCATAACATCTCCCTATCCAGAATCGTGGTTTTCTGAAAGATCTAGTATATACTAAAGTGCTTGTCCACTATACATGGAACCCTTGAAGATGCTCTTATCAAGGGCAGTGATAATGATAACCAGTGAGATGGCATCTCACTTAATAACCTGTGAGATGGCATCTTCTGCCTCTGCCTTCAGCAGGATAATCTGAAAAGTGTTGAATCTAAGGCTGCATGCACACCATACATCTAAATCACATTTAACATGCATGACTTCCCCCCAAGAACCTTGGGAACTGAAGTCTATCCCTCACAGAAACATAATTTTCAGCACCCTTAACAAATCATGTTTCCCAGGATACTTTTGGGGGAAGTAATGTGTTTTCAATGTACGGTATACATGCAGCCTAAGATTAAATTAGTCACAGCTTGGTCTCACTGAAATCAGCGGGAAATGTTTTATCATAAATGACTTAACTCCAACTGATTTCAATGAGAAAGAAATGTAAATAACTTAGTACAGATCCAACTCAAAATATTTTTTTGGCCCATCTGCTCCTGCAACTCCAGTTCTGTTGGTCTCCATGTGGCCTTAACAGTGACAGTACGATAATATCTTAAGACAATATGTGATATATTGTCAATATTTCATTACCTTATAACACAAAGGTCTCAAGCCAATTTACAACAATGCAAAGAAGCAAAATATTAAAGTTGCATGCGGTTAAAAAAAAGAAACAATCATATTCTCATTCTCAAACACATCCGTACAATTACCATTAGAACAAAAGCCAGCAAAAACCACCCAGGAACAGAATAGAAATTTAACAATCAAATGCTTGGGAACAGAGGAGAGTCTTGTCTGGTGCTGAAAATAGCATGATGTAAAAAGCTGTGAGTTAGTGTCTTTCCAATCTCATTACTGCATTAGCTACTCCCTAGAATACAGCCTTTAAAAGTAGCATCACATTTAGTTCCAGTGATGGGAGGTTTTCATGGTTTACTTTTTGCTATTTGCCTATTCCCCAGTACCTTCAAATTTGAAAATGATCATATGAGACATGACATTCTGTTATCATGTACTAAGTCTAATATCAATGATTGCTAAATATGAAGCTGCAAAATTGCTGTTTTTTAAACCATGTATTATTGTGATATCACACAGCTGAAATCACAGTTCATTTTCTCCTGCCTCCCCAAACTACCTCAGTATTATTTCTAAACCAAACACTTTGTCCAGCATAGGTCAACTATGGAGTCTAGTTGACTAGATACAGGAAAAATAAATGCTATTTGATGATTTTGCAGTTGAAATTGGACTTCAAATCTAATACAGATGCTAACACCGGAAGTGCATGCATTGGTTAGAGTCAGGATAGGGGCCGAACACTCTAGCTGTCTCAGAGGCAAAAGCAATTTTAATGCTCTTAGATAGACACTGAAATTCAAAAGATGTGAAGAGTGCTATGTCTAGCTAAATAAAAGCATTAAGGCATATTTGTATATGTGTATATTGTGCACGTTTGCACAATCCTACAAAATTCTATACCTCAGCCAGGGTGTCCTAGGGCCATGAAATAGATCAGATATCCTTCTCTGACACTGGTCTTCTGCCTCTGCTGTTGGAGAAGCAGATTTGAAATCAGATCCCCCCCGTCACAGAAACATCTAAGAAACATCCCCAGCTGATCCCCAGAGTTACAATGTTAGCTTTTTCTGTAAATTGGTTTGAACATGGTTGCTATTCCACCATCAATCCCGCCCAGACATATTAATTGCTACCAGATCTACGAATAACAAGATGAGTCATATAAATTGGCTTGAACTGGGGCCACATTATATCAGTAACATCTGCAAGAGAAATGAGAAGTGTGGGAAGCTAACCTCAGACCTCTACTTTGGGTGAGCCCAACCCTGTCCATGCCAAGTGGCATGGCAAAACATAGTCCCGAAGCTGGACGCCACCTTTCAGTGTGTAGGGATGCCTTTGTGTTCCCACCCCCTCCCAGAGCCCACAGCTCTGAGCAGATGTGGTAGGTTACCCTCAAAAACATTTCACAAAGGTCCCACATCCCTGAGTAGCTGGCCTCCAGAAACATCCTTCACCTTCCAAAGTGCCTAAGTCGCAGTATCCTTTGCCACACTTGCCTGCTGAACAATGCTACTCATCCCCAAACTCTTGCTACCACCCTCCCCTGCAAGCCTACAGTACAGAGTAGCTGGAAAAAGCTGGCCAACTGGGCCAACGTGTGACCAGGCAAAAATTTCCTATTAAGCCTTGAAGCAACTGGAAATCTTGCACTGGAACCTAGGAGTGGGCTGGGCACTTGCAAAGAAGAAGAAGAAGAAGAAGAAGAAGAAGAAGAAGAAGAAGAAGAAGAAGAAGACACAAAAACACACACACACAAACCTCCAAATAGCCCAGAGATTTATAATCCTTGTGGACATGCTACTGACATGCTACATGCCACCATGCGTGCACCTATCCTGGTGTTGCATGCATCTCCTCCCTGCCCCTCCCCCAGTTGCCACAAATTGTGCTCTTGAGCCAGAACAGATAAATATTAAAATGTTAGTTAGGCTCATGGGATACACATCTCATTTTCCAGGAAGTCTGAGAAGATCGACATTCAAACTATACTGCAGGCTTCCTATGTGATATAAATGCAGGGCTGGCAATATAAACTAGCAGATAATGCTCTCCCAGCACTCTCAACTAATTAGTGTGTTTTTTTAACACCAGCATGGCCATTTCAAGATAAAGTTTCAAATATTTGGTAAGAAGGCTTTATGAATGCCTTTTTTAAATATAAGAACCATTGATGCATATTAGAAGCATTTGGGTTGAGGCTAAAGATGTGATAGGGATTGAGGTGGTTTACCTTTATATATCAATACTTAATGGTTAAAACTCATTCCAAACTGAATATCAGTGCTTTGTAACATTTTAAAAGGCTGATAATTCTTAGCAGGATTTAGTCTGAGCAACCTCATACTGACATACTGTCATTTCTAAATGTCAAGGATTTTATGCCCACTTCATGAAAACAGATCTCATCCTCGGGGATAGTATTTGTACAGCATATCTTTAAAAGCCTTCTAAAATTCAGTTCAATAACCTAGAGTGACCTTTGTTCTTCTACGCAGTCCTTGAAACACAGTGAACTTACAAAGAGTTGCTGCATTCTTTCTCTTTTTCCCAGTCTGAAAATTGGTTCCCGCACAATTTTACACACATGGAGACAGCATTCAGTGTATGAGGTAAGCTGTGGATAATCCCTTATGTGTGGAAAAGGCACAAAGCATGGGATAAATCAGCCTCCTATAACCAGCATGCTCAACTCTAATTAATGGATAAAGATCGTAAACTGTCCTGCCAGGCTTAGCTATGTCACCCTCACCTTGGGAGAAGGGCTCCCAAACACTTTGTTCTCGCTCTTCCACCATGTGAACCCTACCAGCAAGCAGTTCTAAGCCAGATGCTCCAAGCTTAGACTGTGTGGTTTAAGCAAGTCATCTTTGTGTTTCTGTACAAATAATTCAGAAACTCTTACCATTTTGGAACCTAAGTTATACTGCCTGCCTTTTCTTGCTGCTGTATGGAAAAGCACATGAATATGACCTTTGACAAGTTTGTAAGTAAACCATTTTTAACTTACCAAACGTATAGTCTCTTTCTCTGCTAAGGAAAGTGGAGAACTTTGGAAGCAACTTAGAAAGGATATTTTAAAGGTCTAATGGACTATATTTCCAGGCTTTACTTTGCAGCATGTTTTGTGATTTTAAAACTCTGTTAGGGTTTTCTCACCAAAGAGTACTTGCCCCAAACCTGGCATTCAGGGAATTCCCTTTTATATCCATACCAACTGTTTCTCCCTTTAACCAAATACAAATTTAAAACTAAGACCAGGGTCTGCATGTCTATAACTGCACCAACCTGGAAAGTATGACTCCGCACATTCAGAAAATATGATATTGAAAGAAAGCCTTATTATTTGCAAATCTAGAGCTCAGATTTTTCAGGTTAGGAGCCCCAGCCACTTGTGTGGACAGCCACATTTTGGCAATTTATGGTGGCAGGATGAAAATCATTACTTCATATGAATAGCTTGCCCATATGGATTACTCCCTGAACGGTTGCACCTCAAGCAACTACCACACCACTGTGGCATGTCTTGAAAAGATACATTTGAATGGGTATTGACATTGATTTGCACTCCTTTAACATATTCTTGTGACACTTTAGGGCCACAGGACATAAGAGATGACAATATCAAAGGAACCACTATATATATTCCTTTCTTCAGTGTTGGGAAAGAGTCATGGCTCAACCCAACTGCCTTTTGGTCTTATACCTATATCAGCTAGGAATGCAAATAGGCTTTTCTCCATGCCCACTGGTAATGTCTAGTTTGGTACTGAGCCAATGAGGTTTCACCTCTGCCCTTGTTGTGTCACTGTGCCCAGAATTACAGGCTCTAGCCAAAGAGGATTCTGCTGCTGCTGCTGATATAGAGATTCATTTTATTTTCTGATGTAAGGTAATGCTGTCACTCAAATGCCTGCTTAAACACAAATGCATTGTCCTTCTGAATATCAAATTGATACTGGGTTAGATGTGTGCATATGGGACTTCCGGTTAGCGCCAGCGCTTAATGGCGGATTTCTCCCGGAGCTCCGGGAGAGATCTGCTTCGCGGGTTCGGGTCCTGCAGCCACGGCGGAGCGAGGACCCCCAAAAATCACAGGCGCGTAGCCTGTGAACTGGAGACTCGGCGGGCACCTTTGCGCCCCCCCGACGTTGTGAAATAGCCTTTTTAAAGGCTACGGATCAGCGGAGGGTGTGTGGAGCGGTGCTGAGAGTCGCTTTCACCCAGCCTGCGAAGCGAAGCCGCGTCGCCATTAGCGGAGAGCGCTGACTTCTTCCGGTGAATTTGGACTAAAAAGAGCAACTTTCCGTGAGTAGGATTGAGCTTTAAAACATAATTGGACGTTAAAACTAAAGAAATTGGGCACCGAGACGGATAAGCATCAAAAAGGAAGTCTGCTTTCCGTTCTGTAGCAAGATCAAAGCGAAAGGCATTTAAGCTGTAACTTTCTGACAGGAGAGTTTTGCGAACTAAGAAATCCACCACCAAGCAAAGAACTCCCTCCCCCGAAGGCAGGAGGGGGGGGGGAAGAAGACTTTAAAGTGATTTCCTGCCTGTTTTAAAAGAAATTGAACTGTTTACCGCTGCTCCTTTACCTGGGGGTCGGACTGCCGGAGAAAAGGAACCGGCTAAGGACTGTCGCTACAATAAGGTTAAAAAGTAACTGTAATATTGACTTTGGCTACTCTCAACTTGAAACATCTTATTTTGTTGCATAGTAAGTTATCTGCAGGATACTATTGATTTGGATCTTTTACAAAGAAAGGGACTAGGAGGGCTTTTGCTTTTTGGAAGGTGTGGGAACAATTTGAAGTTAAAGAACTGATTTTACGCCCTCTAGAGGACTTGTGAATAGTTTCAGCAACAAGTGGAGCTTAAAACCTGAGAATTTTTTTTTTCTGACAGCTTAAGAGTGTGGGAATGACCTTGAGTGAAAGACTTTGTTATGGCAGATGGTAAACAGAAAGAGGACTCACAAGAAACAACTTTGAGATCTGGTAGACAATACAAAGTCGATCTTTCTATGCAAAGAAGGGCCTCTATATCAGGGGCTTCCGGAACTGCAGCTGTCACAAAGGCAAAAGTGAAAATAATGTCTTCAGAAGAAGCATTTGCAAAGGCACTGGGGAAAATAAATGACTCTTTGGAGGAACTAAAGAAGCAAGGCGCTGAAACAAATAAGAAAATTGAGGAAATCTCTGGGAAAATTGATTTAAATACCAAAAGTATAACTGACCTCGGGAACAAAGTGAACTCCAATGCAGAAGCAATTGGGAAATTACTGGAAGATTCATCCACAACACGAAAGATAGCTGAGGAAGCTAAGGAAATTGCAACTGCTGCCGAGGAAAAATTTCCACCGGTGTACAGGAAATTAGATGAGTATGAGCTGGCACTCTCTATGCAAGATATGCAACGCAAGGAGAAAAATTTAAGGATCAGACTTGTGCCGGAAAAGGAAGGAGACAACTTGGTGGACTACTTGACAAAAGAATTTTCTGACTTTTGGAAGCAGGAGCTGAATAAGGAAGAATTCAAGATAGAGAGTGCATTTAGGCTGGGAATAAGGCAGAGGAAGAACAGACCCAGAGATTGCTTGATAACTTTAAGATCAAAGGAGGAGAGAGACAAAATATTGAACCTGCACTATCAAACAACCCTTCGAATTGAAGATTTCCACATTGAGATCTTTAAGGACATTCCCAAAAGTATTTTGGATGCAAGAGGCCCTTACAAGGACTTGGTGACACTGCTGAAAAGGAACTACATACTATTCAGGTGGGAGTTTCCCCAAGGCTTGTCTTTTAAATACAAGGGGAAGAAAAGAAGAATAAAGACAGTGAGTGATAAAGACAAGTTCTTGGGAGAACACGAAGAAGACCTACAGAAAGAGACGTTTCCAGGACAAGGACACCCTTCAAGTAAGGGACCACTAGATACGGACACAGAACCACCGACAAAAGACGAACAACAACTGGGAGCTGTAGGAGGAAGCAAATAACCCCATCATGGCCTTGCAACTTCTAACCTGGAATTGTAACGGTTTGAACAATCCCAGAAAAAGAAAAAATATATTTCACGCTTTAAAGAAAGACCAATTGGACTTGATTTGTTTACAAGAGACTCATGTGACAAGAGCACATAGAAAATTATTAATAAATAAGAGATTGGGGCAAGAATTTATATCTTCAGACAGAGTAAAAAAGAGAGGAGTGGTGATCTATGCAAAGGAAAATTTGCAACCGAAACAAATCTTTAAAGATGACCAAGGAAGATATTTGGCAATTGAAATTCAATTTCAAGGAGAAAAATTTTTGATAGTGGGAATATATGCACCAAATGAAGGGAAAGCAGAATTTTTTAAGAAGTTGCATGAGACTTTGATGGACTATATGGATTACAATTTAATTATGATGGGTGACATGAATGGAGTAGTTTCAACAAATATGGACAAAGCACAAAGACAGGTAGTCACAAAAGACGGAAGACTACCAAAAACTTTTTTTGAAATGACTGACAATATGGACTTGATTGACATTTGGAGAACAAAACACCCATTAGAAAGAGAGGGAACCTTCTTTTCTGAAGCCAAAATGACATGGACACGGATTGACCAAATTTGGGTGACTAGCAGTATGGCGTCGAACATAAAGAAAGTGGAAATCTGCCCAAAAACCTTCTCCGACCATAACGCAGTTAAGATGGTGATGAAGCAAACAACAACTGGTTCCTTCAGATGGAGAATGAATGACACCTTATTTAGAGACGAGGAGATTTGTAAGAAGGCCCAAAAAACTTTGAAAGATTATTTTGAAATCAACTTAAGGACTAAAGTAGAAAAAAGAATAGTATGGGACGCAAGTAAAGCCATGATGAGAGGGTTTTTGATACAACAAAATTCAATAAAGAAAAGAAAGCAAAATGAGAGGAAAGAGAAAATCTTGGAAAAGATAAAAGAAGGGGAAAGGAAACTAAGACTGAAGCCAAAATCACAAGAGATTTTAAGAGAAATTAAATTGTATCAAACACAATATATGGAACTGATGAATCAAGAAATAGAATGGAAAATTAAACAAATGAGACAAAAGACTTTTGAATCTGCAGATAAATGTGGCAAGTTATTGGCTTGGCAAATAAAGAAGAGACAAAAACTCAACACGGTAACAAACTTAGAAGTGGAAGGAAAGAACATATGTAACCCAGTGGAAATTAGGAACTGTTTTCAGAGCTACTTTAGACATCTGTACACACAAGGGCCGCAGAAAGAAATGGACATACAACAATTCCTCGAGAAAAATGGGCTGAAAAAGATTTCGCAGGAAAGTAAGATTATTTTGAACCAGGAGATATCAGCACAGGAAATAGAAGATGCCATTCAAAGTATGACGTTGGGCAAATCACCTGGACCGGATGGACTGACTTCCAAATATTACAAAGTTTTGAAGGAAGGGTTGATACAACCTTTGAAGGAAGTCTGCAACGAGATCATGGAGGGGAGGAAGGCACCCGATACGTGGAGGGAGGCCTACATTACACTTATACCAAAGACAGAGACTGAAAAGACCCAACTTAAGAACTACCGACCCATCTCGTTACTAAATGTGTATTACAAAATCTTTGCTGACATTTTAGCAAAGAGATTGAAAAGAGTTTTGATGGAGGAGATTCATGGGGACCAAGCGGGCTTTCTCCCGAAAAGGCATTTGTCGGATAACGTAAAGAATATAATTGACATTTTGGAGAAGTTGGAAGTGAATATAAACACTAAGGCTGTTTTGATATTTGTGGACGCTGAGAAAGCCTTTGACAATATATCTTGGAGTTTCATGTTGAAGAACCTCCGGGGGATGGGGGTAGGCCAAGGGTTTGAAAATGGTATAGGTGCAATATACTCTGAACAGAAAGCAAAACTAATTGTAAACAATGTGGTTACAGAAGAGTTCAAGATTGAAAAAGGGACACGTCAGGGGTGTCCTATCTCCCCACTACTTTTTATATCGGTCCTGGAGGTTTTGCTTAATATGATTAGGAGGGACCAGTTGGTTAAAGGGATCCAGGTCGGAGCTAAACAATACAAATTGAGAGCATTTGCAGATGACCTAGTACTTACATTACAAGAGCCAGAAGCTAGTACGAAAAGAGTTTTGGAAATAATTCAAGAGTTTGGTCAAATGGCAGGATTTAAATTGAATAAGTTAAAGACTAAGGTATTGGAGAAAAATTTAACACAGGTTGAAAAAGAAAGGTTTCAGAATGAGACGGGGTTGACTGTGGTTAAAAAAGTGAAATACTTGGGTATAAATATGACAGCTAAGAATGTGAACCTATTTAAAGACAATTATGAAAAAACTTGGACAGAAGTGAAAAAAGATTTGGAGATTTGGTCAAATTTGAAGCTTTCCTTGTTAGGTCGAATTGCAGTTATAAAAATGAATGTATTGCCAAGAATGTTGTTCTTGTTTCAAGCATTACAAATAATGGATAAAATGGATTGTTTCAAGAAGTGGCAGAAAGATATATCTAAATTTGTCTGGCAGGGCAAGAAGCCCAGAATAAAATTTAAGATATTAACGGATTCAAAGGAAAGAGGGGGGTTTGCCCTGCCAGACTTTAAACTGTACTATGAAGCGGCAGCTTTCTGCTGGCTAAAAGATTGGCTGCTTCTTGAAAACACAGACATTTTGGATTTGGAAGGTTTTAACAATATTTTTGGGTGGCATGCATATTTGTGGTATGACAAGGTTAAAACACATAAAAGTTTTAAAAACCATATTGTCAGAAAAGCACTATTAAATGTCTGGGTCAGATACAAAGATTTGCTGGAAAATAAAACCCCAAGGTGGCTGTCGCCAATGGAAGCTAAGGCAGTTAAAAAGTTAAATATGGAGTCGAAGTGGCCAAGATATTGGGAAATTCTGGAAAAGGAAGGGGACAAACTGAGATTGCAGAGTTTCGAGAAATTAAAAGAGAAGGTGAGAGATTGGTTGCACTATCACCAAATAAATGAAGTGTTTAAATTGGACAGTAAAATTGGCTTCCAGGTGGAAAAATCAAAATTGGAGACTGAATTGTTAGAATCCAGTACTAAGAATCTGTCAAAAATGTACAATTTGCTGCTGAAATGGAACACACAAGATGAAACGGTTAAATCAACTATGATTAAATGGGCTCAGGACATTGGTCATAATATTTTGTTTGCTGACTGGGAAAAGTTGTGGACCACCGGGATGAAATTCACGGCATGTAATGCCTTAGGAGAAAACATTATGAAAATGATTTATAGGTGGTACATAACCCCAGTCAAGCTTGCAAGGATTTACCATTTGCCTGATAATAAATGTTGGAAATGTAAAGAAAAGGAAGGTACATTTTTTCACCTTTGGTGGACGTGCCCGAAGATTAAGGCATTCTGGGAAATGATCTATAATGAACTTAAAAAGGTATTTAAATATACCTTCACTAAGAAACCAGAGGCCTTTCTCTTGGGCATTGTCGGCCAAGGGGTGTTAAAGACGGATATAACTTTCTTTATGTATGCTACAACAGCAGCTAGAATACTTATTGCAAAGTACTGGAAGACACAGGATCTACCCACACTGGAAGAATGGCAGATGAAGGTGATGGACTACATGGGCTTGGCAGAAATGACGAGCAGAATCCGAAACCAGGGAAGAGAAGCAGCGGAAGAAGAATGGAAAAAGTTTAAGGACTATCTAAAGAAATATTACAAAATTAATGAAAGTTAGAATGATGTTGGACTGGAAAGTAAATGGTTACTATTAGTAATGGTTAAGACAAGGAGAATAAGGAAGATTAGCTTAAATTTAAAGTAAAATAAGGGAAGATTTGCTGAGTAATTGATTAGAATTTGGAATACAGAAAAGGGAGGCACGAGGAAGTCAAGGAAGCAAGGTTCAAGAAATTAGGATATGAATTGGTACTTGCTTTCTTGTTTTGTTTTTGTTATTGTTTGTTTATGTATTTGTTGTTGTTATGTATTATGTATTGTTTGTGTGATTATAAAAACTGTTTAATAAAAATATTTAAAAAAAAAAAGATGTGTGCATATGTGTGCAATGACGTACACATCTTGTAATTTAAAATAATCAGGTATTAGTGCCAAATTTCAGGTTAAATAATGGGGGGGAGGCATATACAGTGCAAGAATAATGGGAGTCTAGGTGCTTGCTGCAATTTCATTGAACAAGCAATGCCACAGAAAGTTAAATCTATTCTTAATTATTTTGTTTTTTTAATTAAGAAGTAAATAACCTTATTAAAAAGAATACTTTCTCTTCTTGTCATGTTAGTTTGCTCTGTAAGAGACAATTAGTGCAGTCTAAGGGTGAATTATAGAGCTCATTTCATCAATGAGGAGACAAGCTTTCTTTTATGTGCAATATTTGGCATTCTTTGTCAGCAAAGAAATTTGTGCTTTTTTACAGTTTAGTGTATCTTTGTTACAGAGCAGCTTTCTGCATTTAATTAGGAGAGAGTATAACTGATGCCATGATAAAATCTGATAAAAGCAGTTTATATTGTGAAGTAAACTCTCATAGATGCACTGCTGGCTCTATGGATTTATTTTGACTGGATGGATGGATGAATGGATAGATAGATAGATAGATAGATAGATAGATAGTATATGTGTGTCTACATAAAAATAGTGTGATTAAATAAGTAAATATGGAAGTAAGTGAGTAAGTTAGTGTGATTAGAATCACAGTCTAAGGCAATGGGCCAGAGCACCAGAGCTTTTATTTTATTCCACATGTTTTGAAGAAGCAGACAGTTTGCATTATAATAGATGTATGTTTTGATTACCTTTAAAGAAGCATGGGCAAAACAATTGCTTTAGCTGCTTTAACTGTTTTTAATTTGTGTGCTGCTTGTTTTTGGTGTTGTTGTTGGTTTTTATTGTGGGAGGGGAGATGTGTCTGGGAAGAGAGGAGCTGGGAGAGCATGTGGGGGGCCAATCATAGTGCCACAGAGTAGGGGGAGGTATGGAGTGGGAGATGGGGCAGGCTGTGAAAGGAGCACACAGAGCAGGCAGTTGGTGACTGTCAGGTGCCGGCATATTAGTCCTGTCCAGTTCAGGCATTCTAAATCCCTCATGCAATGAGGAAGAGCCGGGATGTGCATGCTAGCTCTGCCCTTGTCTCCATTCCCATTGGCCTCTATGGGTTCTGAAGCTCTATTTGTGTGGGCTGCCTGCACAACTTAGAGCAGGGGTCAGCAACCTTTTTCAGCCATGAGCCGGTCCACTATCCCTCAGAGCATGTGGTGGGCCGGACTATATATATATATATATATATATATATATATATATAGGAATGAACGAATTCCTATGCCCCGCAAATAACTCAGAGATGCATTTTAAATTAAAGGACACATTCTACTCATGTAAAAACACACTGATTCCCGGACCGTCCGCAGGCCGGATTGAGAAGGCGATTGGGCCGGATCCGGCCCCTGGGCCTTAGTTTACCCCTGATTTAGAGCTTGATGAAATCAGGGTTCTAAAACACATAGGGAGCCAGCATGAGTAGAGAAGGGTCCCAGCTGCAGCTGACAGGCTCTCTAGCTTTTTGGGGGCTGACAGTAATGAAGGTATAGTTAGAATATGTAGCGATGGGTGCACTCAGTTAGAGAAATATGTAAGGAGAGTGATTTAAGTATTAGCAATGAACTATAGCAGTTTAACTACTGGGTTTTCTTGTACATTTTAGCCTTCAATGCAATCAAGTACATTCACTGGCACACAAACTGGACACAGAAGAAAATTTGATTCCCTGCTTGCATGGAGCTGCATAGGTATATTAGGAAAGCTTGATCAGAGCCAGTGGTTTTAGTTTTCTGATAAATTTCAAAAATGGGTTGGGGAAGGTTTTATTTTTATTGTTTATAAAATACAAATAATTTTTGTCTTTCCGTCTTTATACAGTGAATGAAAATGCAGACAGGTTCCCCCCTCCCCCAGTTTGTTTTTCACTTGCATCATAGGATATACTGATTGATCTGGTGATTTGAATTCTCATGAAACCTATTCTTTTTCATAGCATTTCTATTTAAGAGTTCAAAATCATACTGAAAGTGCCACTATTTAGTGACCTTTTACTCTGTTTCTTATGTATTGATTTTCTTCATCCGACATATGGCGTACCTGCCTGCACCTCTTGTTATTTTGTCTACAGCAATTGTATTCTGTGTGGTGGCATGAACATCTTAGTTCTTTGTGCTTCTGTAATATAGTGTTTCCAATATTTGATATAGCTGCAGATATCTGCCACACCGGGGCAACCTGTGGGCAATTCTGAGCTGACCCTGAGCACCCTGAAGTGGGCGAAATCACTGCTTACTGTGGCCTACTTTCCTGCCTTTTACAGGCACATAAGAAGCAAGGGGAATAAAGGACTTCCTGCTTCAACAAAGGTAATAAACAAAACCACAGAAATAATACTATTAGCAATCAGTGAAATATGTTACAGAGTTTAGAAAGTTAGTTATTGCTGTTTCCTTAGTTTCCTAGCCTCATAAATTAAAAATGTAAAATGATACTATTAGATTTTTTAAAATTCATCCTCCAGACAGCATTGAGTTTGTTTCCTTAGAACAGTGATTCCCAACTAGGGGTCCGGGGACTCCTAGGGGTCTGGAGAACATACCCAGCGGGTCCGTGGCAGCATCCCCTGCTAGGGGACCCATGGACAAGTTAAAGTGCACAGTGAAAGCCTTCCATGGATCATCCAGCCTCTGCTGGGAAAAACTTGTGAAAGAGTTGCTGGATGGCAACTGGGATTGGGCAAGAACCTCTGACACAGTTTCTTAGGGCTCTTGCCATTAGAGGGGGGTGGGGTGGGGAGAGAAAGAGAGAGAGCAAAAGGCTTGCTCCATGGAACGGGTTCACGTGCTCATCATTTTTTTAAAACATAAGGGATCCCTTCCCTTTGTGCGCCCCTAAAGGGAGAAGCTTAAAGGAGACCCTACCTCACCCTGCCGGCTGGGGCCAATGCAGCTTGTTTCAGCATTGCAGTTTATCTCCAAACCATTATGTCCGGCTGGTGATAAATCACAATGTTGAAAACCCGGTATCGCCCTGCCGTAATGTAGACTGGATTAATTCTGAGTGAAGGTTTTTACTGATTATAAGTTAGGTGAAAATGCTTTGAAACATCTAGTTCCCTTTTGCTCCACATATCTTTGTGAACAAACATAAAAAAATCTGCTTGATGTTGAACCAGATTTGAGAATAAAAGTAGGAAATACTGGTCTGCTCTGAATTGTCCAGGAAGCATTTTTAACCACTTGTGGAAAAGCAGTGTGGAGGGATTTTGAACAGAGAGCTGGCAGAAAAGTCCCTTCCCCCTGCTGCTCTTTGCACTCTTGATCTCAGCCTTGGAGACTGCTGGGCTTTTCTTTACAACAACATAATGTCAGGGGAAAGAACGTCACAACTCGGTGTCACGTGTAGTTTAAACCTGACCTTGCTACCATGTGGCGTTCTAGATACCAAAATAAGTTTTGTTTCACTTCAAGTTTTTAATATGAACTTGGCACCAAAAAGTTTATTTAGTGCAGCTCCAAAACATAGTCGTTAAAACTATCCCATTAATGAATGAATGTCCCTCATTCTATACCTACCTACCCCATCTTAGAGACTAACAAAGAAGAGAAAGTAGATTAAAATTAAATCTGCAAAGAAATCTCTCTTACTTGGCCATTGATTCTTCAGTCTTTCTCAGAACATTTCTAGACATCTTCCGATAATTCAGTTTTTTTTTTATTTTCTTGTTATAGGAAATGACAGTCCTGCAGTTCTCACTATCGATTCAATTTAGGTTACATGCACATTTTTTAATGGCAGGGTAACATATATAGCAACTTACTCTTTTTAATTATTACTTTACTTATTCTACAAACTGGGAGGCTGACGGGTGCTGAAATAACATACCTAATTTGTCGTACCGAAACCTCTCACACCTCATACTCACTACAGTTTTTGATAAAATAGTTGGCAAATGCTCCAAGTTTACACAGAAGTGCACTTGGTTAAAGTAATAACGAGACCACAAGCCTGTGTTGACTGATGCCACATTTCACTTTCCATTATAAAACATATCAAAACTGCTGAACAACCAAATCTGGATAAGAAAACTTCAACACTACCTCAGAAAGTTCAGCCTTTCCCCTTGACAGAATCTGAATGCCTTACAATTGTCAGAAAATCAAAAGAATCTATGTTCAGCATTTCTGAAAAACTGAACTGACTTCTTATGTCAAAACATGGATGCATCTGTATTGAGCAACATAAAATCAGAAGTCACTTGCAGGTGTTTGAGCTCTACTACTTACTAACTCTTGGGAGGAAGTCACACTAATATTCCTATAACTTTCTGGAATAATTATAAAACAAAGCTATCTTCATTACTATCTTCATATAAAACAAAGCTATCTCTTTCTTTCCATTTCTGTGTTGTGTTGAACTACACTCCATTACCTAGGCTCCTATAGGGTTTACTTGACAAGAATTTCAAGTAATCTACCGAAAAGAAGAGAACTTCACTTTTTGATCATGTTTGACGGAAAGCAGGTTTTGAGGGAAGACAACAGGTAGGAGAAGATTGAGATCTTAGTCCTGAGTTTTGTACTGAACAAGAGAAAAATAAGTCTTAGCTTCTGTCATCTTGCCACTCAGATTTCTTCTTTAGCCCCAGAGAGACAATAATAAGCAGCATATAGATCAACAGGAGGGGGAAATGCAAGTAGGAATATTAGTTCTGGAACAAATTATAATATGCTGAGGAATCAACTAGAATCTTGCAACAAATTCCCTTCATTATTATTATTATTCCTATTAGCAGTAGGTACATCAACCGAATCTAGCTTCCAAAGTAGATTCAGTTGGAAAATCAACAGCAAAAAGGATTTGCCAAACTGCTGTGGCAGGGAGTCTTCTGGAATTAAATGTTGGGAAGACAGTTAAAGAACAAAGTCACATCAATCCTTGACGGCTGAAATAAGTCTTGTAACTCAAATGATTTGCATCTCAAATAATTCTAATTTCTAAGTTATATTTGGATCTTTCCCCCTCAAAACGCAAGATTAATAACATATACATTTAACCCAAGAACCCTTGGGAAATTATACTTTCTATGCTCTGACCTCACTGGTGTGTTTGTTTGCATTTTCTCCCATAGAATTAGTAAAGGATTCATGTGCTACTTGTGAACTTTAATTTGCCTTTCATTTCCTGCCCTTGTTTGAAGATGTGTAGATTGATATTTATATAGAAAGTGCAGATGGTGCTGTAAGCAACTCATCAGCCCCCAGTTTACTATTACACCGAACTAAATATGAAGCTATGTGACCCCCCAAAGTTATGTATTTTAAGCTTATCTCCTCAAATCTAGTATTCCAAAAGAGAAAAGAAAATCTCAAGGCCTCAGAGCAACGACACTGGTTCTGGGCAGAGTCCACACTTCGATTCCTCAAAAGGATCTTGCTTGTAGAGTAGGGCTCATGTGTGAAATTTTGAACCAAACTGAAATACAGGCAAATCCCCACTTTCACACATTTGCATTGTGCACAACCACGTGCCAAAAGGGGGTACGGTGGGGGTGGAAGAAGTTGGAATGGACTTGCACACATCCCGCTGACAGGTGCAGTGACCCAGAATGGAATCCCCACATAAGTGGGGGTACGCCTGTAATTAAATGATTTATAGAGCAGAAAACACATTGTGAAAGTGATCAGGATTTACTTTGTTTTTCATTATTTCCAGGCCAGTGAAGTATATATAATTACTACGTGCTACGTATGCCTGAATGCTAGATCTTCATGTCCATTATAGTTGTGTAAATTTTGGAGGCATAACAGGGATTCTGGTACTTAGAGCTATTGGAAGTTTTATTTGCTGAAGCCTTTTTAGACTGCTAAATCCACTCCACTTGCCAGGGGGAGACATTGCGGTGGACCACATGGCCACCCACTCCCTTCCGGAGGTTCCTGGCCGTGTCATTTGCCAGCCAGCCAATCCACTGTCTGGGGTGTGTGTGTGGCTGGGCCCCATTTAAACTGAGGCACGAGCCAGAGAGCTTCCTCTTGGCTCGCTTCCTCGATCTCCCTCCCTCCCTATTTTTCAGGTTTTAACATTGGCCTTGCTATGGACCTCGGTTGGTCGCGTTGAGGGGCCTGGTAGGAATTTTTCCACTTGGCAAATTGGCATGGGCCATTTGGTTTTCACCTACCTCGTAGCAATCACCACAACTTTGTAAAGTTTGGTGGTTAGGCATTGGTTGATCTTACGATGGTGGAGGGGAGGTGTGGCCATCACCTGCCCCTCTAAGCTTAAGGGCATTCCGTTAAAGGAATCCAGGGGTGTGTGTGGATCATGTCTGAAGCCCAGGGCAGGGCTAGGGCCATGCCATGACCCCATCGGGAACCCAGGGGGAGAGCTTGAGTTGGTTGCATCAACGGGGCTCCTCCTACAGGTGGTTGATCCTTTCTGGACTTCCTGCGTGACGGGCAGGAGTCCGATATAGTCAGATCAATTCCAATGCCTAAGCCAATACTGCTCACATTCTGTAATGAATAAAGTTGTGGCCTAAATTTGCCCAATAACATTAACCTAATATCCGTGTCCTTGTGTCTTATTCATCAACGAGGGGGTGGTCTTGGGGTCTCGACACGCAATGTGGCTTTTTGTAAGCCTGTTTGGAAAAGGCTGAAGAAGTATGCATTAAACTCATGCTGAATGTAGGACTATGTAAGAGTAGCATCTGAAACAGTAATGTGGCAAGATCTGACTACAAAGCAAGTTCAGAAATAGCAATCTGAGGAGTGTTAGGCAGGTGCTTAAACTGCTCACTACCTCCCAGCTTTAGAAAATATTAGGCCAAAAGGGATCAGGTAACATTCCCTGACCCATAAACAGCCTCTGGTGCAGGCTTCCTCACCAGCCTGAGTGACAGATATGTAGATATGTAAGGCAATGATACCAATGCTAAATACAGGTATTCCTGCTATACAAGTCAAAATCACCTGCCACTGTGTTTTGTTCATTGTTGTTAATTGTGAAATCAAAAGTAAGACATTGCATTTTGCATCTCATAAACAGTCATTTCTGTAAATAAACAGAGGCAAAAGAAGGTATATTATTTACTTTCTTTCCCATTGTAATTGGAATAAGATGGCATTGGCATGGATTTTATATTCAAGTACTGGCTATTGGGTAGACAATTCATTATTAAGCACCCATTATTTAACTAAAGGAATAAACCAAAAGACAAGTTCCATATTAAGCCTATGCATTTTACTATATTTATTATAGAACAAATGTCAGAACTACTCTAGTTGTAAGAAGCATATAGCAGCAGCTTGTCTTCAGGATATTCCCGTGTGTTCCATTTCTTGCACCGAACAAATAGCTCTGTGTTTTTAGCCTATGCGAAATGCTATTGAGCTCATCACATATAGCTCTGAAACTATACTGATCTGCTGATTTTAAGCATCAAGCTGATCTCAACTCATTTTGTAATACAGAAATGGGAACCACAAAATGCATCTTCATGATGTACCATTTTTTGATGCACGCTGCGGGTAGGATGGGAAAGAACACATTCCATGTGTCAATATTTATGCTGCGATTATGGAGATGACTTCATAGCGGGCACAGTTGTGTTTTTACTTGAAAGGCTGTGCTAAATCTCAGCTGTACACATTGGGACCTAATAACATTTGGAGACCACATTAGCTATAGGAACGGCAATTTGCCATGTGCTGACTCCAAGTGATAGCAAGCTTCCCAGCAATTGATTACTTGAATGTGCCTTCACTTAAGTCACTTCCAGGACCATTTTGTAAACACCACAAGTTTTTGGTCATTAGCTACTTCATTAAAAGAAAAACAAAAGAGATAGAGAATAAATGCTGGCACCACACATTTGTATTTGCTGTTTTATCCTGAAGTGGTAACAGAAAAATCTGGCTCTCAAGCCTGTTTACTTCCCAATATTGGCCTATTTTCCAACTTTTTATTCTTTTAATTTTAATATATAATCAAGATTAGAAAATCATATTCCCACAGAGAAGAGCATAATCTAAAATTGGCACAGCTAGTGTTTGCTGGGAATGCAAGAAGAGAGAGATGCCTCATTTGCTTTTAAAATTGATACATTGAGTATAGCACATGTAGGGAAGAATTAACTAACTGTAGCAAAATGTTTTTCTCAACTGCTTCTCTCTGTTGGAAACCCCACTATCAGACTTAAAAAACAAAGATAATGAGAAAGGCCTGTAAACTGCAAAAAGGCACTGTCTATCTTTAATCATTTCAATCCCAGTTTAATGTGGAATATTATGAAGTAGAACAGTCGTCCTTTTTCCAACATCATTCTCAAATATATCCTTTTACAATTCTAATCCGTTTCTTTTTGTTTTGTTGCTAGGGATCATTTTTCAAGGCTCCATCGCCCACAGTGGAATCTGAATTACAACAAACAAAACGCTGCAACGCTTTGAAGATGAAAGTGAATATAAATGTTGCCAACAGCACAATGCAAAAAAGCAGGAAGTAAGACATGGGCTACATGCTGGTGTCTGACAATAGCACACATATGATATTCAGGATGCTGACGAGAAAACAGTGGTAGTAATATCAGCTGAGGTCACAATTTGGACGTAAAAGGATGATGCAGCAAACTTACCAGGAAGCCCCAGTAGATAATGTCTGTTGAATAAAATCCCTCCCATCAAAGATTTTAACATAATGCAGATCTTGATTAATGCTCATTTTGCTACAATAGTCTGCAGCATCTATAAGTATGCTATGAATAGGATTACCTGCTGACCAGAACACACATAATATTTATATGTGCGTGTATATACATGTGTAAAAGTCCTCATTTCAGGGAAAGTAAGTCTGCTAACAAAACCTGCCTTCCACCTATTCACACCCACCCAACCTTTTTATAGCCACAGCTTTGGCCTCTGCATTCTGCCGCCGCCTCACCACTGCACTGTGTTCTGAAACTGGCATCTTCACTGCTAGATTTCAGACCAGCATTCTGCTCTCACAGTAGCCAGTCAGCTGCGGATGAGGAGCAGGCAATTAGGACATGAGTATAATAGCTTTCTTCCCACTTCTGTTACTCATCAGCCTCTGATATTGAAGGTAATAAAGCCATTGTGGCTAGTAGCAGTGGTACCTCTGGATGCGAACGGGGATCCGTTTTGGAGCCCCGTTCGCATCCTGAAGCGAACGCAACCCATGTCTTCGCGTCGCGATTCGCTGCTTCTGCGCATGTGCATGACGTCATTTTGAGCATCTGCGCATGTGCGAGCAGCGAAACCCGGAAGTAACGCATTCCTTTACTTCCAGGTCGCCATGGAGCACAACCCAAAAACGCTCAACCTGAAGCTACTTCAACCCGAGGTATGACTGTACTTCTTTCAACATTCAGCTTCAGTGGGAGACCCTGAGTTATAGTATTATGATATGACAGAACAGGATGGAGGGAACTCAACTTTATTCACATCATGCATAATTTTATACACCTCTGCCATGTCCCCCTTATTTGCCTATTTTTTTAAAAAGCAAAAAGCCGCAGATTAATTCAGTACTCTCAATTTCTAGTGTCACACAGTTATATAAAACTAGTCAGAGGAAACGATGGTTGGGGGACAAGCATTCAGTGTGTGTAAATGTGACAAGACGACATCTACATTAGGGTGTGTATCAGGATATCATCTTTCTATCAATACTCCATTATTTTTATGGCAGGTACGTTCATTTGCTAGCCACATCCACATACTGCTCTGAAAATACTTGTTTTTTTGGAGTGTGGGATATATTTAAATCTGTAAAATAAAATATAAAAATGTAAATATTCAACTACATGCAATGGATAGGAATGAAGGGTGCACTGGTTGCTTTTGGTAATGGAAATGCAGTCTGTATTCCACCATTATCTACATGCTTGTGAGCAATTTCACACTTTTGCAAATAGCTGCAAAATAATCACTAAGAGTGGGTGGCATTCTCAAGCTGCACACCCTATTATGGCTAAGCACAATTACACTTTTCAAACACTTAGGCATTTCACAGGAAAAAAGAAAGCAAGTAGAAACAACACCATGATTTTAATTAAAAACAAACCAACATTTCATTTTTATTCCTTCTTATTAACATTATTTATGTGCTATTTGTAAGGCTCTGTGCCTTAGATTTAGTAAAGGTATAATGTAGATTTTAAAAACATATGCAGACAAGTTAATAAAATTCGTACAAGAGAATCTTTTTAGAATGCACATGTGCAATTTCAGTTCATATGGCCTTTTCTAACATTAAAGATAACTATTGCTTCTGGAAATTGTCCCATAAATGTTAGAAAACTACCCTCTAAATTATAATGCAATTTTCTTTTTTGAATGGAATTTAAACATTTGGGTAACTATTGTTTTAATCACCAATGCATTATAGTTCATTTATTTGTTGCAATTATTTGAAGGGAGTGCCTCCGCCTAACTTTCATTTGAGGACAAATTAAATAGTATAAGCCAACCAGTGAAGAGCACATTTAGAGGTTTTATTACATAAGGTACTTTTATTGGCTCCTGAATGGTGGGGTTTGATTTGAAGAATCAGGAAGCACCAAAAACAATCCAAAAGCAGTGCAAGATTGTGTAGCAGCAGTAGCAAATTGCATTCATTGGGTACAGTCTAGCAGCCTATGCATGCAAAGGCTTCCTGTTCTCTCAGACATGAACAGAAATTGCCCCCACACCCCAGAGTGAGGACTAACACATAAGAATACTGCAGTAAATGCTTGGTTTCCCTGATTGGGCCATACCACCCCATCTCAAACCCTACACCGCCATTATATATGGGTGAGGTTCTCATTGCCACCCATCATGACAAGGTGAGCTGAGGGGGACCCTGTTTCTCTACTCTGTCCCTACTGCCCAGCATTCAGCAGGGCATGAGAAGCCCAAAACACTTCTTCCCAGCAAGAAAAAGCCCTGCCAGGTGTGGGTGAGTGAGTGGGGCAACTTTTCTCCACTGGCAAGAACTGGTGAATTCACAGTTGTGAATTCAATGGGGAATTTCAATGTATGCGCATAGAAGACTTCCCTCCACAGGTAAGAATGTTTTGTCATCAGCCAAACTACACTTACAAGTATATTACAGCATTATTTTCTTCACATATCCAACTGCACATTTTTTGACTAGTTGGGGCAGAATCTTGATGAGGATGAATATTTGAACGCACATCCCATTGAACATAACTACAGCCACTGATCTTTTGACTGACTAGGTAAAAGTAAACATTTCTCGTATGGATTCCTAACTATATAAATATAGGGCTTATCTTAACTAAGATTTGGACCATTGGAAACCCCTAGAATCTGCAATATTGGGATGAGTGAATATTGACAAGTGAATGCTTTGTTGTAGTAAATTTACCATTTTAACTAATTGTTTCTGCCAAAATGACTCTGCACTGCCAGCTTTTTGGTGAAGTGGTAAAAGAGCCAAAACATCACTTTCCAAAATGCAGTTGGCTGTAGAGAAGGGCAGATTTCATATCCTGGAACTGGCAACCAAGCATTCTGCTCTTCCAATCTCCCAGTCATTTAATTGATGGAGGCACTGTGAACAGCCTTAGGCAATATGAATAACACTAAAATTCTCTTATTTGCATGGCCCTTCTGGGAGAAACTGAAAACAAATCCAACTTACAATTCTATGGGGAGGGGAGTTTGGCGGGGGGGAAGACGCCTCTTCTTGACCATTATATTAGCAAGGGCTAAACAGAGGCCACTAACTGCTCAAATAAAAATTGGCCCTTATACATATTAGAAATCACCAATCTGGCTTAAACAAGGCAATTCCCTTTTATGACAAGCTTGTGTTTTGTATCTACTGAGGCAGTTTCAGTCTTGCAGTTACTATATTCATAAAATTGTTATTATCTTCCAGGGAACTACAAACAAAAGACAAATCGAAAGTCCTGCTCCAGAATGATATGAATGACCAAGCCCTATTCTCACCTTCTAAATTAAATGTGTGGAAAAGGGAATGGTTCTGCGCCTGCAGGGCCACCTCAACATCCCCTGTTCAAAGAGCAGTTTGGAAGATGAGAATAGACGGAACAGTTTGGAAGACGAGAATAGGTGACAAAAATAGATGGCACACAAAATCCTACCCGTTTCCCTTTTATCTTCTTCTGCCTTGTTCCTCACTCTTCCTGTTTGCCTTTATTCCAATTACTATTCACTGCCAGGAGGAATGACGCCACTGCTAAAGAGGCGGCAAAACAGATAGAAAAGTTTTAAGAAAAACTGCTGCTGCTGTGCTGCCATCTTGAAAAAAGTATTTGCCCAGTTTCATAGTCCCATCACTGAAACGAGAGCCCATTTAAAGGCCATTTCCATCTGGCCCCACATTTTGAGCTGGAAGTTTTCCATTGGGTATCTGCATGTTTCCCTAACATAGTTTAAGTCTCTCCATTCTAATGATAGGATTATGGAGAATACCATTCGGAAGCTGTTATGCTTCGCGGAGCTTCATAATCTTTAATCCTTTTAATGCTGTCTTTTGCTGCATCACTGATGCCCATGCAGATGAACAGCCTGGGGTAGTTAGTGGGTTAAATAAAAACTGGCAGCCTTTATTTGACATCTCTGTTGAAGTCCCCACAGCTCCTCTAGATGCTGAATCAGGTCAGTAAATAGGCCACTCAGTTGTTCTCAGAAATAACTACCCACATCTTTCTTCTTTCTCTTGGGAGGGCAGAACTCTCTCTTTGAAATAGTTTCAGAAGTAATCCACAGCTGGAAGCCCCATGACTCCTTGATAGTAATAGGGAGCTGCTCTATGAGAGCCTGCAAATCATGCAGCCTCGTAGTAGATGGTCAGAAAAATGCTGTTTTGAGACTGCCCCCCCCCCCGGGGACTTCTATTTTTTGAGGGAAGCATATGTGCACTGTATATGACACAGACATCCAATGTTGGAAGTTTCAGGACAGATAAAGTACTTCTGCATGGAAAGCATAATTAAACTATAGAACTCACTCCCATAGGAGACCACAAAACTGCATGACTTTAAAGGAGAGATGAGCAAATTCATGGAGGACAAGGCCATGCTACACACACACACACACGAGAGAATATGACCAGGTTTTCTTTTCTACACATTTTGGTCAGCTTTCACAGCTGGCCATTATTTTTGGTTGCCCCCCCTCAAACTACCCCACTGTGAGACCTCTGCACATCTGTGCAGAGACAGATTCCTGGCCCTTTCCAAAGTCCTGAAGCATAAACAGAAGACTCTGGGAAAGAAGGGCAAGGCTCTCCTATCATGCTGGGCTTTGCACACTCAGAAGTTGTAAGTGGGGTCCTACCTGCTTCCATGAAACTGGTGCCAAGCAGAAACGGGTGCAAAGTGAGAGGCTGCCCTCTCATTCTAGTCTTGCATTCTTGGCACGGTGCAAATAATTTTTGCTCTTTTTCAAATTCATGCCATGCTGACGCAGAGCAGATGGTCAATGGAAAGAGTTTCATACTTGCTAACAGTGACTTGGGTTTTTGTGCGAAACCCAGCTTATGATTCAGCTTTTTTTAAAAGCAACTAGGTATAGCAGTAGTGAGTGGAAAGCCCACAAACAGTGCATTTTGAGGTGGTAGTGGAACACCAAAGACGTTGGATTCATGTGATCACCTGAGGGGCTTAATTCTCAAACATCTCAGCTGTGCCATCCTGGAGGCTGAAGGGCAAGAAATGTGTGAAAAACCACCTCTTCATTTCCTTCCCTGGCCACTGGTAGGGCATCAGATGCACAGTGGATCTGCTGCTCTTGCCTATGGAGTCTGCTCATCTTCAACACATGTAAGAATAAGCTTTTAAACCTCACTGAGAATCTCCCATCTCCCCCCCCCCCAAAAAAATCCATCTTCTTTCAGTACTGAAATCGGAAATGGCACCCCCGTTCTCTCTTCTAAGATACTGCTACAGATGTGAAGATTGGTAAACAAACGAACAAGCAAACAAAAAACCAATCCCTTTTGTAGCACAGGTATGCTTTTCTTCAGTTCAGCATAATAGTGGTCATAATGCTAATGTTTAATGTTAAATATTACTATCATTATATTCAACAGAACATACTATTTTAGCGGTATGCACTCGTATAGACTAGTATAGGACATGGTTAACATGAAATTAAAATAAATTTGTGGGTCTACAGACACATACTTCTAAATACGTGATGGTATGATTGTGTATAAATGTACATTTATATAAATATTTGTGCATGATTGACATTAAATATTCTCCTAATTGTTTTAATTGCACACATATACCACAGATTATTTAACATGTTCACAGCAAAAACTATCAGCATCTGCTGTTAGACCTGAAAGGAAATAACATATTATGAAACTGCCATAATTAACTACTTATAGAGTTACTATGGAAACAAAATGGACTCACACATGTATCACAGCTGTGTATGATTATGGAGCCGTTATTTTCATTGTTCCTATGGCTAATTAAAAAAATACATTCTTTCAAATTTGACTTCATTTTGTTGGATTTTCATCCAAATAACGTTTTTGTGTTTAACAACTATCTGAAGTTTATTGCCTTAATAAGAACATAAGGTTCTCACAGTGGAACAAAGGGAAGGAATTTATATAATAATAATAATAATAATAATAATAATAAGAATAAGAAGAAGAAGAAGAAGAAGAAGAAGAAGAAATTATTTATACCCCGCCCATCTGGCTGAGTTTCCCCAGCCACTCTGGGCGGGGGCTATCTCCTACCAAGTCAGACCAAAAGTCCATTTAGCTCAGTATTACCTACACTGACTGGCAGTGCCCCTCCAGGATTTCAGCCAAGGGTCTTTCTCAGCCCTAAACAGAGATGCCAAGGATTGAACCAGGGACCTTCTGCATACAAAGCATAGCAACATATTACTAATGTGTTTTTAAAAGTTTTAGGGGTTTTTATTTTTTTTGGGAGGGGGGAGTTTTACATGTGTTTGATTCTATTTTAAATTGCATTATTTTATTGATTTTTTTTTGTTTGATGCCCTGCACTTCTTTGGGAGGAGGGGTAGGAGAGAAATGTAATAAAATAATGGCATAGCCTCATAATGCCCCCAGAATATCCCTTGTATGAGTAATGGAATGAAGAAGCAAACACTGGATGTACCCTCCCCCATTCATTTATAGAATCTAAACTGTGAACCAGAGCTTGCATATGCCACACATGAGAAGGCTCTGCTTATATGATGCACCTTGAAAAGAAGGGTGGACAGAGCAGATTTCTGTAAGCATGAAATCAGTTCTGGTACGCAGTACAAGGTTCACAGCAGAAGTTCTGGTCACTGTGTGGGAGGAGCATATAAATTCAAGGCTCGTTCCTTTGGCTTCCCATGTTTAAAACTGTACCGGCCATTATCTGTCATGCAGAATTTGGCGTCTCAACTCAACTGTCATTATAACAGCAGGTTTCTTGTTCTCATGCCTGCAGAGAAAATCTCTGAAATAGTTGAACAGTGCTGTGAAATATCAAATAAGAGAAAGGATTAAAAGTTGGCAGGAGATGTGACCTTCGAGCCTTACATTGGTCCTAGTCATTTCCCTAAACAAAACTTACATTTCCAGCTTTGTTGGTATGGCCCATCACACTGCAATATTGTGAAGCTTCGTTTTTCAGTAATCATTTGCTGATTCATATTTTGACAAATTCTGTTTGCTATAACGGTACATTATAAGCAAAGCCTACCAAGACTGAAATACAACCATGAAAAAATGGCTATTCCCTAGTACAATAAGCAAAGTCTAGCCAAAATGGAAATTACCTAAGGCTGCAAATCTATACACCAGGAATAGGGAACCTGTGAACTTCCATACGTTGAACTATAACTCCCATCATCCCTGGCCATTGGCAGTGCTGTCTGGGCTGATGGAAGTTGTAATCCAATAACATCTGGAAAGACAGAGGTTTCCCACCTCTACTATACATATTTATCTGTGAGTAAACCACACTGAACTCATTGGGACTCATTTCTGAGTATACGTGCATAGGAGTGTGCTGTAACTAAGTATTATTAAATGCAATATATCCTAATGCAGTGTTCTTCAGTCTTGGGTCCTCATGTATTGGACTACAACCACACTAAACTCTGAGCCAGGGATGCTGGGTGTTGTAGACTAGCAAAACCTGGGGACTAAGGTTGAAGAATGCTGTTGATCCCTAGCTAACAGGACCAGTGGTCAGGGATGATGGGAGTTGTAGTCCCAAAACATCTGCAGGGCTGAGTTTGCCTATGCCTGTATAAGTAGGTCTTCCATTGTATTTTAATGGTGGTTATATCTAGAGGTTGTTCAGTTGTTGGAAGCAGATGAGATGATCATCAATAGGGTAATACTTTTCCTTTTGTATTTTAGCTTCTATTATTATTGGATACTCAAGTGAATCTGTATTTACATAGCAGGTTGATATATCCAGTTCCTCTAACAATATAAAAGGCAAAAGCAAAACTGGTAGATTAATACACAAAGGAAACATCTGCATACTTGGGAACAATTTTGAAAGTAAAAGATGATTACCACCAATGGTACAATTTAGAAAGATATGATCTAATTATCTTTTGAGAATCTTCATTAACGAGCAATCTTTGCCTACACACAGAAGCTTGGCAAGTACAATTATCTAAAAGGTTTGTTATGTTAATTTATTTTTTTGCATTTTGCAATGTGCAGCAGGGCACTCAAAAAGCTGAGCAGAATGTAATAGATGTTTAAGGGAAGAGTCACCAACTCCCCCACAAGCTACTATATTAAATCTATTCATCACATACTTTTGTCTACCTCCAATTTACTCCACTCACTTCTTTCAGTCAGCCTTACAGTGAAATACCATTTTCAAGTTGCTCTCCCCACCTTCCGCATTGTACCTGTGGGAGAGCCAACCTCATATAACCAACATGCTCAAGTCTAATTAATGCATGAAGGGGTTAAGACCATAAAGTAAACTGCCCTGCCAGGTGTAGCTCACCTTGGGAGGGATTAGATAATCAAACCTTTCTTCCTCTGAGTCTATCTGAGGAGCTCAGCTTGTGAGGAGGTCTGAGCTCTTACATGCCTTTCTTGTATTGCTATATGAATAATTTAGGAACTTGCACCACTGTAACTAAGCTAAGTTTTACTGCCTGTGCAACATTTTCTGGACGTTGTATGGAAAAGCACATGGATCTGACCTTTGGAGAGTTTGTAAGCAAACCCTCTTTAACTTATCAAATGTGTGATCTTTTTCTATGCTAGGGGAAAAGGGAAACTTTGGAAAGAACTCAGAAGGGCATATTTTAAAGGTCTAACAGCCTATATTTACACGCTTTACTTTGCTGCTCATTGCAAAGTAATCAACCCCCTTCACTCCCCAACTACTTGCAATACCAGAGGCTTCTGGGTGATTACAACAACAAAGCCATGTTTGGATTTATATAGTTGGCACAACAGCTACAAGTTCCTTTCTCCACCTCAGACTTCAACTGTGATGAAGAGTGCTGTGTAACTTGACAGCATGAATGAAGCACCTTTGGGTAACTTGAAAACTTATCAACTTAACCTATCAATTGCCTCCAGTTCATTAGATTTCCAACTGACAATATTCCGACCAGCTTCAGGGTTGAGAGAAGGAGCACTTTTCAGTGGGAACACAGTATGAATAGAACCTGCTCCTTGGATATGGGGAATCAGATGGCTTACCCCATCCCCTTTTTTAAATAAAACCAAGGCTCATTTGAATTATGGTGCTGGAGAAGACTCTTGAGAATCCCATAGACTGCAAGAAGATCAAACCTATCCATTCTTAAGGAAATCAGCCCTGAGTGCTCACTGGAAGGGCAGATCATGAAGCTGAGGCTCCAATACTTTGGCCACCTCATGAGAAGAGAAGACTCCCTGGAAAAGACCCTGATGTTGGGAAAGATGGAGGGCACAAGGAGAAGGGGCGACAGAGGACGAGATGGTTGGACAGTGTTCTCAAAGCTACGAACATGGGTTTGACCAAACTGTGGGAGGCAGTGGAAGACAGGAGTGCCTGGCGTGCTCTGGTCCATGGGGTCACGAAGAGTCGGACATGACTAAACGACTAAACAACAACAAGACTCATTTGGATACTTCCAGAGCTATGACCACTGATCATCACAACCTAGTTGGTGTAAGGAACTATGAAGGCATGGCGTAGCAAACAGCTATTGGTCCACATGTTCTGTTTACCTTTAAGGCAATAGGAGTTTCAGCAGCAGTGTTTTGGAAATAGCATGAACCACTGGATAACTCATTAGTGTAGGTATCAATTTGTTGATCAATACTTCAGCCATTAAGGGTACTCCTCACTTGGCTTGTGTTTAGACCAAAACGAATCACAGCCTGACAGCCAGTATGCCATTTCATCATCAAGATATGTAACAACTATCAAGGAAGTATCGATACAGCTAGCATAACAGTACCTATATACTTTTATTCTCTACCTCAGATACTGAATCTGAAGAAGTTAGGTGTGACCTGAAAGTACTTTACCTATATATATAAGGTGAGCAATGCTAGCGCAACAAAAGCATTTTATTCATTTCTCACAAAAATGAAGCAATTTCTATTGACAAATGAGACATTTGATTGTTTTCAAAGGCACAATTATTCAAAAAGACATTACAATTAAATACAGTTCAGCAGTTTAAACAACAGATGGCTGCCATCCTTTATGCTTCAATTTTTTCAAGTAATATTTTACTGCAGTATGAAAAGGATAATCTGTAATATTTCTTGCTTTTTTGTTTGTTTGCACAAAAGAGCAATCTGGAAAGGAATAATGACTTGAATGTGAAGGGTGAACATTTTAAAACAGCATTTTATTTTATTTTATTTCTGTTACATTGACTCTGATCCTGACACAGACAAGAGGCGGTATGAGCAAAAGAGGTAAAATTTCAGACAGATTGGAATAAAGGGAATCACTAAGTCCACAATCTAAAAGATTGTGAAAGTTAATGGAAGTTATTGTATTGATTTTGACAGAGTAACATTATACTATAAGCCAGGAGATTGTGCCCTTATAAAGTTAAGTGCTTAAAAAAATACCTACAAAGTAATAACTACAGAGACTTCTCAGTAGCTGCACCACATCTATGGAACTCATTCCTTGGGAATTGCAACTGCCTCCCATACTGTTAAATTTCAGATGTCAAGTTTTCTTGCACTTTTGGGTCTTGATTTTTGCTCTGGGTCTTAACTGTGTTATTATTAATGCTGCTATATACTGCTACTATTTTAGTAGTATTGTTTTCAACTGAACATATTGCTGTCCTGTTATTACCGTATTGGCCCGAATATAAGCCGCACCCAATATAAGCTGCTCCTCTAAAATTCCGCAGGCACTCATACCTGTTCCAATTTACCATATGTCTGTTTCAGCAGTGATATCGTAAAATCCTATTTTTTGTAAGGTCGCGAATTTAAGCCGCACTTTAACTTTTCACGGTCGGAATTTGGAAAAAAAAGTGAGGCTTATATTCAGGCCAATACGGTATATTGTTCATCAGCCTGGCTACATCAAGAAGGAGGACAGTATATAAATGAAATAAAGATGACAACAACACATAATACTTGATTAACAAGTCTGACTTGTCACAGATATGTGGCATGGCCCACATAGAGCTAGATCGATTCTGATCATTAAGGATTATTTCTTAGCTCTGGAACAGGTTAATCTTTAACAAGAAGAAAGAAAAAGTCAAAGAACTTTAGAGAAGCAATAAAAATAACAGAAGAGAATCATGACGTATTCCATGGGTGGGTGGGTATCCATTAAAAAGATGTTGCTTAAGAGTGATCCATGACGGTGACCTTTTAATTGCAGACTTGGTAGTCACAGAGTAAGAGAAAGAGGAGACAAATTAAGCCAGGAATTACTTTCTTTATTGAGCAATGTCTGACAGTGGATAAACCCTCCCAGCCTCAGAACTTCTAAAAGCTTTTCTCCAGTTCTGTCAAAGGTAAGCCAGGCTCTATATAGAAGTTGTTGCTTTTCAATCTCATTTTATTCCTCTACAAGATGGGCGAAGCTTTGCATCATTATAGGTCAGGCTTCCTCAACCTCGGCCCTCCTGATGTTTTGAGACTACAACTCCCATCATCCCTGACCACTGGTCCTGCCAGCTAGGGGTCATGGGAGTTGTAGGCAAAAAACATCTGGAGGGGCAAGGTTGAGGAAGCCTGGTCTAGGTTATGTTTTACAAACAAGCTAAGGAAGCATCTGGGCTTTATATTTGACTTGAAACTTAACTCACTCTTCTCAGACCCAGGAATGACTCAATGAAAGCTCATAAGCATACTCACATGGCACTATAGAGGAAGACATGGCCTGATCCACGTTTTTCTCCATAAATATATTAGAAATATTCAATTATGATTATGTATCACATTCCTTCAATTAACAAACCTGGATACGCACGAAAAACAGGATTTTTCGCTTTCACCCATGCACACCAAAAACAGGAAGGTCACTTAAAAATGGCATTATTCCATATCAAATGTTACCATCCCAGTGATTTGTGGAACAACTTAGGAAAGGGGTTACACAGGTGGCAAGATCTCTTTGAATTATCATCTTTTGGGAAAGCATACAGAAACAGAATAAAATATGTAAGCTTATAAAGCCTCCATTTTCTTTCACTGTAAATGTGTTCTGGGAATGAGGTATGATACATGATTGAAATTTGCAGCATGAGTAGTTTTCTACACACTTCTGCCACTCGAGTTTGACAGAAAGCCCTCTCAAATGGCATAGTACAATTTCTAATAAAAAAGCAAATGAATATTAAGGGAGTAAAGGGACAATGGGAAAACCTATATTGGAATGTAAGACGCAAATAAAATATGCATGGGTGGCTGAAGCCATACCCAGCTGCACTGAAGAATGAGGGAGGCCAAGTGGTTTTATTTTTAGTTTGGAGGCTAGAAGGTCCACTTGTTTATATGGAATTAGCCAGCGGGACCAAGCAAGACACACCATGAGCATTAGTAGTAGGAAAGTGAAAGTTTATGATCCGTGAAAAATTGCCTTTGGGCTTTAAGGTATTACAGATTAATCCTCTATTACTACAGAGTAGCATCTAATAGACCATTCAGTCTGACTGCACTAAAAGGCGGAGAAAACATTGCTATTAGAGAGAGATCTGGGAATTAGGGTGCTTTAACCCACCCATACAATCATGTTGACACCAGTAGTACCCCACATTGAAGCAATGTGAGTTGGGGAAAATGCTGTATCTGTTATTTACATATGAACTCCAAATACATTGCTCAGGACATACCAAGAAACATTGAGTGGGTTCAAAAGCTGACTAAAAAAATACAATCTTTAAGTTGCAAACGCGCCTTTCATTACCAGATCTGAGGAAACACCACAGAAATTGGCTATCAATAGTCACACGGGCTTGCGAGGTTTCAGACCCATCTGGCTGGCCTTAGTTTAAAATAGAATCATCACAGGGCTGAGCTGAAATTTCTCAGAAAAGGATTCCCCCCACCTTTTTTTCTTTTTGGAGAATTTTTCTTTTCTGAGCTTCTCCTGAACTGTTGAATTTCAATCCTCCTCTGGAGAGTATTTAGTGAAAAGGATTCCCCAGTTCTATTACTATTTGTACCCCACCTTCTTCCCAAAGGAGCTTGGGGTGGCAAGTACCGAAATGATAAAACAACAAAACTAAAACTAAAACCATTAAAAGCATCTAAAATATCTGAAAACATTTACCATTAAACACTATATTTTACAAGTTTTGTCAGTATGACTGCACACACATTCCTGTTATACTGAAGGATATGGATACAGCACAGAGGAGAGGAATAAGAGAGAGAATGCCAACTTTTTATCTTCATGTGTAAGAAATTTAATAAAATCATAGTGTGTTTTCTTGTATACTCCTGGGTGGTGTACAAGCTCCGGTTTTTCTTCAGATTGTATAAATCTTTCCCCCTTATAAACCAGAAATGCAGTGATCTCCCGCTGGTGGGGTCAGGCAGAGATACCGCAAACACAATGCGCACGTATTGGGATTAAACAGACCACAACTTTATTGATTGCAGATGTCAGTAGGTTTTGGTGTAGGTATTGGGGTGTGTATCCTGAATCATCTGGCCTTACTGCTGGTTGATAAATTGTCAGGGTCGACCCTGGATTAAGGATCTTTCCATGAAACACATAGAAGCATCCCCCAGAGGGTTACCATTGAAGGATGTGCTATGGCCTATTCACCCTGGTTTGGGCAGCTAGACAGCAGCACCTTACCCTGGACTCCTTTAACAGGGTACCCCACTTCCTTGGAGGCCTGTGGGGGGCTCCCAACCCCCTGCTCTGCCTTGACCAAAGATCCAACCCAATGCCTTATCTGCCCACAGGTTGTGACTATTGCTATGAGGTAGGCAAAAACCCCAGACAGCCCCAAATTGACTGGAGGGAAAATTACGACCTAGCCCTAAATAATTGAGAATTGGCTGGCTCCAGGGCAGGCCCCAGCAACCCCCATGGCCAGTAGAAGAGGAAGTAATATCCTGCGTCAATCACACAGGCCACGAAAGGCCTCCCCAGCCCGGTGGTGAGCTGGACTGGGCCACAACCACTGCCCCCACTGAAAGGTGAGCATCATTTTTAAATCTTCCCAGTCCTGCCAAGAAAAACCAGATGCCATTTCTCCTGATCATGTGTGCAGCATTGCAAATGAAGATGAAACGGATGCTGTGGTATCCTTGACAATATGGCATCAAGAGATGATTATGGCCAGTGTTTTATAAACACCTTAAGGCTTCAAGATGCAAAATTTTTATCACAGCTAAATATAAATAGAAAATCAATACCATCATTTCAAAGACTCATTTTGTCCTTGTTTCCCCCCCTTCCTTCCATGTGACTCGATTAGAATCCACTTTCGATCACAAATGCTTGGAAAAAGTAGACAGTGTTCTATGCCGTTCACCCTCATTGAATCCTATTCAACACAAATACCGTAGTATCAACATAAGACCACAATAATCAGAAACTGACTTAGAACTCAGTATTTATTTTGTTTTATAATGTAGAACTTCCTGCATACAGCAGAAGTTGCAGGTCACTACTGGAGTGGGAATGGAGTGGAATTGACCCCTACGGAGTCAAAACTTTATAGCAGGGGTCGGCAAACTATGGTCCGTGGGCCTGTGGACGGTCCGTGGATTGGTGTGGGGATTCTGATCATTTTGTTTCTGCGTCGCCATTTTTTTCCTGTGCCATTTCCCCCCCTCTCCCTCACACACACTGCGGCTGCGCCTCCTCCCTCCCTCCTCCTGGCTTCTCCCCGCCCTGCCTAGAGGAGGAAGGGGGCTGGGCTGAGCTGGCTGAGTTCGCTAGATGACATTGCGGGAGACTGCTGCCTCAGGAGAGTGAGGAAAATTCTTAGGGACGACTCACACCCCGGCCAGCACCTCTTTAATCTCCTACCTTCGGGCAGGAGATACAGAAGTATAGTCAGCTGCACCAACAGGTTAAAGAACAGTTTTTATCCGTGGGCTGTTGGGCTGTGAATGAAAAAAAAATAGTGGTGCAAGTGACTTCCGACAAGCACACAGAGTGCGAACAAGTCTGAGTGTATGTGTTGTGGGGAGGGTGGCTTGTTTAATTTCACTGCACACAGGTGGTGTAGTGACAATAAAGGTTTGTTTATTATTATTATTATTATTATTATTATTATTATTATTATTATTATTTTATCTTCCCACAGTCTGGAGCTCACTCTGCCGCTGGCATGGTGGTGATCTGACCTCCGCTGCTGGCAGGAGGGCCCTCATCCCACCCCCGAAGCACGGAAGAGGTGCCAGTGGCAGAAGGCCCCGCAGGCAGCAACGCAGCACCAAACCCAGGCAAGGACCCTCCATTCAAACAATGACCATCATCAGCGCAGGTAAGAAACATTTTTAATTTTAATTTTTATCATTAACAATGCTGCCTGGTGCTTTTGCATGGAATGTGTCCTTTTAAAATGCATCTGTGGGTTATTTGTGGGGCCTGCCTGGTGTGCACAGTGTGCATAGGAATTCATTCATTCCTCCCCCCCCCCCAAATATAGTCTGGCCCCCCCACAAGGTCTGAGGGACAGTGGATCTGCCCCCTGCTGAAAAAGTTTGCCGAACCCTGCTTTATAGGGATGAATGAATGTCTATTTCTAAGCCATCTCATTTCCACATGCATCCATACATTATCTGGATGCTTTAAACATACATATGGTAATGAGCAATTAACATATGTTACAAAGTATTTTCTCTCAAATCATTCATGTTAAAACACTTTTTTGGCCATGATTTTTTTTACCCAATTAATGATGATGATGATGATGATGATGATGATAGTATCAGAACATTAAGGAAGTGCAAAAGCTGCTGTAAAGCTAAGGTCCACTCTGCCTATTAGTCTGAACGGTACAAATTATGTCAGTTCATATCAGAATTCACTATGAGCAAATTCCTCAAACATGCCTAGGACTGTGTATTGTATTGAGTAGGTGACTATGTCAGGGATTTATCGAATGTTCTTCACTGCTGTGAAAGATAAACAGGAAACCCTGAAAAGAGCTAAAATGAGTTTTTATGTCTTCTATGTAAGTCAATACAGAAAGAACATGTAAGTTGAGAGAATTCATATGTAAAATCTCTACAAGTAAATGTGATTCAGAAAGTTCTGGAGTATTTGATATTAGAGTATGGAAGTAGTGTATTAAGCTATATAGTTTCTCAAGTTAAATATTTCCATTGTATTTATTTTACAGAAATTACTTTGCAATTATAAGAGTGTATTGGATGAATCTTTATTAAATGTTACTGAATCAGTTCAGAGTGATGGACAGCACAAGCCTATGCATGACTCAGAAGTAAGTCCTACTGTGTTCAGTGGTACTTAGTAAGTGCATTTATGACTGGAAACCTTAGTAAACTACTAAACCATTTCCCAAAGTTAAGCTCTCAAGCTAGCGGAACAGGAAAGATATTAACGAAACCAACTAGACCTGAATCAATTGCCCTCCCCCCAAAGTTTTGATTTCCTGGTTTGTACAGAGGAAGGGGAAGCAAAACAATATTTCAGAAAGATTCTTCAAGGAGAATATAAATGTTGTCTTCTGTCAAACACATGTTAAAACATTGACAAATAAAGCATTTTTCTTCTATGAAAAAATCAGTTAGATGGATCCTGAATGGTTTTGTTTGTTTTAGCCACTGGAGTTTGCCTCCTGTCATAACCAGAGCGGCTGTTTTCTAATGTGCTTTTTGTATTTGCTAAATTTATATCCTGCACATTCAGTATGAGAGTCTTCCCAGGACAGCTCACAAGGAGACTAAAAGTACAACATGATACAATCTAATTAGAAAACAACGCTACAATGCAACAGCAGCAAACCCAGCAATAAAAACTCAAAAGAGCACAGTAAAGACAAAACAATGATCCCTAATTTCCTAGAAGATTGAAATGCCTACGTAAATATAAAATGTCTCCGCCTGGTGCCAAAATGACACAGTGAGGAGCAAGGCTCTTTTCCCTGGGTAGGGCATAGGATACTCTCAACCAAGATGGCTGTCTCCCCAGTCACCACCCACCACAGAAGGTGAAGCAAAAAGCTCCAGAGGACTACCTACTAGGGATAGGACTGCTATGGGAGAAGAACCCAAAAATACTTGTGTCCCAATGCTAGATAGGGCTTCAAAGTCAATCACCAGTACTTTAAACTGAAAGTGCTTCCAGATGGTAGCGTAAACTGAAAATGGGTCATTTAGATACTGCAGACAGGTCCATAGCTTCCAAGTGCCCAAATTTAAGCAGGACAGCCACACTTTCTTTGAAGGTGAAGGGTGCCCCGATTTCATGCCACCTGCAGATGGGAGCAATGGAAGCAGCTCCTGCAGTGGCAGTGACATTGTTAAGAAGCACTTCCCAGCCTTCAGGAAGGAAACATGAGGCTCTGACAGGATCCCAGAGCCCTCCTGCCTCCTTCCCAAAGCTGGCAAGCACTTATATGGCTTTGAAAAGGAGGCAGGAGTGTGGCAGGATCCTGTCAGAGGACCGATGCCTCCTTTCCTAAGCCAATCAGAAGCTTCCTCGACTTTGGGAAGGAGGCATGAGGCCCGTGTCCCAATTTTTATCAGCAGAGTGTTGCAGCATATGCAGGCCACTGGCAATGGGTTAATCCTGATTAAAGGTAGGAAAAGGGCCATATTTGATGCTGATGTTTGGATGATGCTGATGGTGTGCACGCTGCAGAAAAAAATACAGCCCCGATCCCACAGTAAGCATCTGCCTGAAAGCACCCTGAGTCTGGTAATGAACTGGGTGCTAGTGGTCCATTGAGATCAAATCAAGTCAAATCACTATTTTGCATTTTTAAGGCTTAAACAACAAATGAAAGTTTTTGTTTCTAGCCTGTTTAAAAATGCTGATGTGCAATTTTTGTGGTTGCTGTTATGGTGCATTTACTCCTTAGCTGGGGACGAACTCATGCTCTGCATTTTGTACTGGAGATTAGCCATAGTTTGACTTCACAGCTCAGCTCCTGCAAGTGCTATCTCAATTGCCAACAGATGATATTTTGAAGGAAATGTCTGACTTCCTTGTAACATTTGCAACACTCGAGATGAAGGTAGATGTGGAACAAAAGCAAAGCTCTGAGGCAGTGATGAAATCCGGAAGTAATAGGGACTACAAAAGGCTTCTCAACCAGATATACAGCTCCATTGACTTAAATAAGATTAAATCACTTAAAACCAAATACTAAAAATTTCATTGGTTTGCAGACTAAGCTAATGCTTGACAGGACCGCTGAAGCAACCCACAAAAGACTCCGTTCCTTGTTTCTACAGTGTCTCTTCAGACGGAAGATTATTGCCTTCCCCCCATCTGAATAGGGTCCATGCCTGGGCTATGCAGATGAAGGATACAAGTCGAAAGCAAAGGATGAATGCCTTGGTGCCTCTGTCTCCTGAAAGATGGCATTTATTTTACATTTCTGAAGTGTCAAAAGAAAATCAGTAAGTTAAGCTTATTAATATGCAGAGCACAGAAGAGACTGCACACACAGTTTGCTGAAAAGCCTGTTGCTAGTACGTCTCCCTGGATGCCTTTCCTCAACGCTCTCTGGGAAAATACATTTTGTCTTTCTTTATGTAGCCCTGCAGACACAGCAGTGAGGTGCATTTCCCCTCAGAAATCTTGGGCCCCAATTGCTTTCTGGTGTGCTAAACAATGGTTTTTGAACCATTTATACTACTTGGGATTGAATGTATTGTGTATATGGGAGGGTAGAGGGGAAGAGAAGCTGGAGCTGTTTCCTCTCTCTCCCCCTCTTGCTTTAATCTTCGTACCTTCCTTCCCTATTTAAAATGCACTCGGGGAATTCATGACTCAAACAATCCTCACATCACAATTAATAAATCATGAAGAGGGGCATATTCTTTAAAAAATGCACAATGCATAAGTAATTGCTCAGCTACCAAGTGCTATTCACAAATAGCCTACATTTTAAAACAATGATATGGCTGAAACGATTCAACTGGGGGGGGGGGAGGCTAATAAAAGTGAAGAAACGTAAGACAGAAAAAGAGAAGGGGGACTGCAGGGCTTGATGGCTATAATGGAAAAGAATATTTTGATTTAGGACTTTAAAATGCGCTAAATTTAGTATACAGAAGTTATTAAAATGATTAATAATGACATGCAACTGATATTATAATTGCCTTACTAATCATAGGGGCATTATGCAAAGTTCTTTAAAACGAACGGCATCATTTGCATCTGTGATGTTGCTAATTAGTTTGGTGCTTTGTACTACCAAAAATGATCACAGAGCAGCAGCGTATATTTAGAGGATTTGAAACAAGAGGCATTTATTAAAATGTAACCTTCTAGGCCTGGTGGTGGTGGCGACTTCTGTCAGCCACTCTGAACTTTCTGCCCCCTTCATTGACTGTGACAAAGGAGGGCGATGCATTTTCTGTGGTGATTCATATACCACACTGACAGAAATCATTATAGTAGCTTACCCAAAATAACCCACAGCTCTTCGCGAAAAAGGCATTTAAAAATAATGTTGGAACACATGGTAAATGATGACAGCTACAAGGTCGTCTGAGCTGTGCAGCCGAAATTAATAACTTCCTTGTTACCATCTAGTAACCAAGGCAACAAGAGAGACCAGTACAAAAGCGTGAATATGGATTTAACATTATGCATAGAACCCTAGTGGGCAACTAATTTTAACAGAGGCCAATTTTGGATTAAGGAAGAGTTGGAAGGGCTAACAGCTTGCCCACTGACTCACTCTTACCTTAGTTGACGGATAGGCAAAGGAATCTTTAGTCTCTCATCATCCTGAATGTGGATCAGCCTAGGCTGCAGAACTTTATTACATATCTAACCTATACTATGAAATGGGGGAGGAAGGCTTCTTAAATGCTTTCTCTGCACTTGAATAGAAAAAGGAGGTCTGTCACAGTTGTCCCTCCTGCTCCTTAGCTGCTCACTCCAGTTGTTAGTGCCTTGACTCGTGCACAGGAGTGAGGTGCATAATCAGGGAGGGTTTACCAAAGCCCATGATTATGCTGACAGGGTTAAAGAGTCCTTTCTCTCTCTCTCCCAGTGTTCTTGTATGATAGAAAGTGTCTGAGGTGCACAATACGAACAGGGCCTGAATTGAATCCTCACCCCCTGCCTGGCAGTTGCTTATTTCTAGCATAGAATAAGCTGAACACAGCTCCATAATGTAAATACAAGTAAAGGTAAAGGGAGTTATGGCTCTGGATTTATCCTGAATGATTCATTTGAACCACCAGCCTCTCCCTGAGACCTTTCCTTGGGTACCGTGGGGCATAGAAATCGGCATACCAATCTACAGTGGTACCTCGCAAGACGAATGCCTCGTAAGTCGAAAAACTCGCAAGACGAAAGAGTTTTTCGTTTTTTTAGTTGCTTCGCAAGACGAATTTCCCTATGGGCTTGCTTCGCAAGACGAAAACGTCTTGCAAGTTTGTTTCCTTTTTCTTAAAAGCGTTAATACCCAGGGTGCATTGCTTGAAGAGGTGCAGTTCCGTGCTTCGCAAGATGAAAAATTCGCAAGACGAAAAAACTCGCAGAACGAATTAATTTCGTCTTGCGAGGCACCACTGTATTTTGATGTGATGGGAGAGTGCATAGGACTGCATTACTAGAAGAACATACTTAGTAGGTTACAAAGCAAAATGCCTATTGGTGCTGGACAACGTCCAAGTAACCCAACTTAAATTTTTATAAGTATTTTATTATTTTTCAGCTTCCAAGCATGAACAAGTGAAAGATTAAATATAAGATCTCAAACAGCCAAGTGTGCAATCATCTTTTTGTAATTGACTAAAGTTGTGAACAGGCATTTTTGCTCTTCTGCTTTTGCTATTGGCGTTGTAATGTTTTCTTCTGACACCAGGTGCTGCTGTAGGGATGTTTCCTTTAATATATAAAGAAATAAAGAACGAATAGTACTATAACAACATTTGGTGACAGAGCACAGCATTACAGCTTAACATTAACTGCAAAACGAAAAACGCAGGGAATAAACCAAGCCACCACTTTTTCAATAATTGTCCATAATAAAACAGGGTAAGCCTCTTTGGTTCCGTGGGACTAAATCAGCATGTGGGGAAGAAATCGAGATCTGGCAAGTGCTAACTCAATTTCCATAACCAAGAGCCCAAGGTGTTCATAAAATGTCATGGGTATCTTTCTTAATGTTTTATAACATGTGATACAAAGGAGCCAGGTATTGTGCTGACATTAAGCAGTTTTTAAAACTACTTCAACTTTGGCAGAGAGCAGATTAATACCTTATTAAATATGCACAGTTATTAATACTTTGCACAAGGAGTTTATTGTTGCTGCATTGAATATTTTAATAACCTTCATCCACAAATAGTGCTGAGGACATTATCACAAGCTCATTCATTTTAATTAGTTATCTTATAAATTATGCGAGTGGCATCGTCCCAGCTGCCTGGCAGCTAGTAAAGTGCTGTTTCTGTATTCACATGTAAATAACGGTGCGTGACAATTTTAAAAATGTTGATAAAGGATCGTGTAATTACTGCTATTAACACTACACCTTAAAACAATCGAGGAATGCGTTATACCTGCATAAAGGGAAAGCTGCTTTGAAGCTAAGGAACAAAAGCATCATCTCACACACTTGTTTTATTTCCTTACCTGGAAGCTGCAAATTTAAATGTACCATCAAAAACAATGTTAGCAACTAGCAGGCCCCAGCAGAATATTGTGGTTTTAGAAATTATGCAGAATGAAGGCCAGAATACTAGAAAATGCATTTGTGCTTCATCCTAGGTTAAGTTCAAACACTTACTCCCATGTAGCCAGTGTGGTATTGTGGTGGGATTTGAACCTGGAAAGATCCAAGTTCAAATCCACACTGAAAAAGTGAAGCTTACTGGATTGCCTTGGACAAGTCAGTATCTCTCACCCTAACAGTTAGAATATACTCCAACCTATACCACTAGGTTGCTGTAAGGACATAATGTAGATGGGAAAGAGCACTGAATTCTGCCTTGAGTTTCTTAGAAGAAAAGCATGATCAACATTTATAAAGGTAACGTTTGGCTCAAATTTATGGGCAGATGAGGCCTTGATAAATGTGGGTTGAGGGCAATTTTTGTGTGTGGGGTAGTGGTTGCCAAACATGACTGGAGCTTCTCTCAGCAGCCACCAACCACTTTTTTCCCCTTCCAAAATTCCCTGGGAGTGATGTGATTTGATGACAGGAGCTTTTTGTATTAAAAAAAAAAAACAGTGTCTGTTTGGAGGAGCTTTATTGTCCAATATGAGTTTTACCACCCCTGTGAAAAACCAAGCAAAATTGCCTCCTCCTGTTTCATTTTGGCATGGATTTGACGCTTGTGTTACAAGGTTGTACCGGGCCCAAGAAATGATCCTTGCAGCTTGAGCTGGAGTAGTTTTTAGCAGATAGCTGTAGGTGACAACAGGACGCGGGTAGCGCTGTGGGTTAAACTACAGAGCCTAGGACTTGCCGATCAGAAAGTCAGCGGTATGAATCCCCGTGATGGGGTGAGCTCCCATTGCTCGGTCCCTGCTCCTGCCAACCTAGCAGTTTGAAAGCACGTCAAAGTGCAAGTAGATAAATAGGTACTGCTCCGGTGGGAAGGTAAATGGCGTTTCCGTGCGCTGCTCTGGTTCGCTAGAAGCGGCTTAGTCATGCTGGCCACATGACCTGGAAGCTGTACGCCGGGTCCCTTGGCCAATCAAGTGAGATGAGCGCCGCAACCCCAGAGTCGGTCACGACTGGACCTAATGGTCGGGTCCCTTTACCTTTACTATAGGTGGCAACAACAACACAGTCCTAGAGAACAAGATGACAGAACACCACTTGTCATACTACAGCTCCCAGCTAAAACCATTCTGAAGTATCATCAGATGCTTGTGATCTGAGGCCCATCCTGGACAATGATATTCCCCTCTCACAGGTGTTAGGTGGTTAAAGCTGACCTGCTAGCCTAAAAGAGCTATCAAGAGGCAATAACATGCCACATAACAAACACAGGAACAAGATCCTGCAACAAACCTAGATGCCAATTCTGCCCTCTGCCAAGACCCATGACTTGGAGGCCTTGCAGTTCTCAATCGAGGACTCTGATGAGGAAGAAATTGAGGCTGCATCGTTGCAGTGAAAACTGTCATATCTGATTTGGGGTCCTCTCAGTTGGAAGACACAGTTTGGTCACCATCCTCTGAATCAAAGGATGAGTCACCTGCAGTACCTTTGCCTCCCCAGCCTTGCCGAAATCATCAGCTATAAAATAAGGTGAGTGCTCTTCAATTAGCCAGCCAGTTCCTTCAGGCATGCAAATCCTGCCACAATCCAGGATCTTGTCACTCTGCATAAGCTTCAGTTGGCTCTAGCTCCCTGCAGAGGCAACATCTTCTGTAGCTGTCGTCTGTTGCCAGGAGGGCCCCCGTGGTACGGTCAAAATTCCTGTTATGGCCTGCTCTCTGCTTGAACTTGTTGGACTTAACTTTGATAAAACAACGCCAACTTTTCCTGTGAGTCTGTCCACAGTGGAAACTCTCGTATATACTCTGGGACAGCAGCAGACGGTAGAATGGAGCAGGGTGGGACAGCATAGTTTGCCTGGCTTCCTAATGCAGAGGGTCACTGCCAGTAACCTAGTGCTGAGTAAATTAACACCTATAGCGGGACAGGATATTATAATTTACTCAGCAACATTAAAAGGAATCTGTTATCACCAATTACTTTGAAGGTCATTTTGCATGTGTTTTGACCTCTGATTGACTGTATTTTTACATTCCATTGTCATTTCACTCCAACCTTTACATTTCCCCCCTTTGCACCAGGGGTCAGCAACCTGTGACCCTTCAGATGTTCTTGAATGAACAGTGGTACCTCGGGTTAAGTACTTAATTCGTTCTGGAGGTCCGTTCCTAAGCTGAAACTGTTCTTAACCTGAAGCACCACTTTAGCTAATGGGGCCTCCTGCTCCCGCCGCACCGCCGGAGCATGATTTCTGTTCTCATCCTGAAGCAAAGTTCTTAACCCGAGGTAATATTTCTGGGTAGTGGAGTCTGTAACCTGAAGCATATGTACCGTATTTTTCGCCCCATAGGATGCACTTTTCCCCCTCCAAAAATGAAGGGGAAATGTGTGTGTGTCCTATGGGACGAATGCAGGCTTTCGCTGAAGCCTGGAGAGCGAGAGGCATCGGTGCTCACCGACCCCTCTCGCTCTCCAGGCTTCTTGCAGATCTCCGCAAGCCGTGGGAACCCACGCCGGGCTCCCGCTGCTTGCGGAGAGTTGCCTGCATGCCGAAGGCTGGGCGCGCTGAGCCCAGCACGCCCAGACTTCGCGCACCTCTTCGCAAGGCGCGGGAGCCCTGCACTGGGCTCCCACTGTTTGCGGAGAGTTGCCTGTTCTGGGGGCTGGGGTCGGGGGAAGCTCGGGCTTCCCCCACCCCAGCCCCGCGCCTGGGGGGGAAATAATTTTTTTCTTTCTTCCCCCCCCCAAAAAAAAACTAGGTACGCCTTATGGGACGGTGCGTCCTATAGGGCGAAAAATACGGTGACCTGAAGCGTATGTAACCCGAGGTACCACTGTATTCTATAACCCATGACACTGGTGGTGGTTTGAGCTGACCTGGCCTGCAGTCTAACAATATCTGTATACAAGCAAACACCTGACAAATGAAGATCCAACACTCCATGCATCTGATGAAGGGGGCTCTGATTCACGCAATCTTAGTAATAATAAAATTTGTTAGTTCTTAAAGTGTTGGCACCAGAGCTGAGAACTTGAAAGAGGCAGGAATGTGAACCAGTCACTGAATAAGAAATTCAAAGTACCTGAGGATTAGTAGTAATAGGATCCTTCCTGCTGAACAGGAAACTTCAAATGCTCTGCCTTTAGTATTTATTTTAAGAGCCGTTATCCTTAGTAGGATTTCTGCAAGCCAGCCAGGTTAAACATTATACGAGTTTTACCAGAGTCTACACCATGACATCAGGGTGGGGTTTTTTTGCCGTCCCTGTCTCCTGAACAGCATTTTTCAACAGCTCTTCAGCTGTAGACACAGGTGCAAAACATGTTATGGCCACAGTTTACCCTCTCATTCTGATAGAGCTGCATCTCTTTTTATATACCGTATTTTTCGCACCATAGGGCGCACCTAGTTTTGGGAGGCGGAAAACAAGAAAAAAATATTCTGAACCCCAGAAGCCAGAACAGCAAGAGGGATCAGGCTTCTGGGATACCATGTGGCTGTTCTGGCTTCTGGGGTAACCGCGCCAAGCCTCTTCAGGGCAGCGGGATGAAGGCTCCCCCTGCCCAAAGAGGCTACGCAGGGCTAAAGCAGAAGCCAGGACAGACGCGTCGCTGAAGGGGCACTGCACCTTCTCTCTCTCTGCGCAGTGCCCCTCCTTCACAGGAGAGGCGCTGCGCAGAGAAGGAGAAGGGGCAGCGCCCTTCAGCGAAGCTGGAGAAGGAACAGAAGGAGACCCTTCTGTTCCTCCTCCGGCTTCGCTGGACAGGCGCGTTGCTCAAGGGGCGCTGCGCCTTCTCTCTCTCTCTGCGCAGCGCCTCTCCTTCACAGGAGGAAGGAACAGAAGGAGACCCTTCTGTTCCTCCTCCGGCTTCCAGCACAGGCGCGTCGCTGCAAAGCGGGAGGAGGAACAGGAGACCCTTCTGTTCCTCCTCCGGCTTCCAGGACAGGCGCGTCGCGGCGAAGCCAAGGAGCCTGCATTCGCTCCATAGGACGCACACACATTTCCCCTTCATTTTTGGAGGGGGAAAAGTGCATCCTATAGAGCGAAAAATACGGTACATATCAATAGAGTAAATCCTGCTTTATTGGTATTTTTGAATAAAAAGGAAGGGTACAGAGTAAGGAAAAATCAGTTACTGCCACCAAAAGAATACATAGCACGCAAGAACTCCATTTCAGCTAAAATTAACTGCAACTAAGGTTATAGTCAGAAACAATGCATGCACTAATTTGTCATATTTTCAGCATCTAGTATTTGCACAGCTGTTGATAAGCCTTATTCTAAACTTTTGGTATGTACAGGAAATATTGTGAGATTAGCCTACTATACTGCAATTAATGATAAATGGAATTCTGTATATCAGGATTTATTGGTGGGGACACCATAAAGCCATAGAATGCCTACAGGAAAAAGCAGTGCTTTTTTCTAAAAAATATGTTTAGGGGTACCCTCATTTTCCTACTCATATTGAAACCCTGCCCTTCAATGATGCCAAACTTAGATACACAAAATGTTTAGGGGTATGCGTACCCCTGCATCCCCTCCAGAAAAAAAGCACTGGGAAAAAGTAACTCTGAGTACAACTGCACAGTCAAGCCAATAATGGGTCACCAAGCCCAAACCTGTGTTCGCTGAATGTTCTGAACAAGTGCGGCTTCACATTTCAAACTCACTTAACTTGTCATTGTTTTTGCTCACTTCTTGCCTTGGGCCAATCATCAACTTTCAGCCTAGCCTTCTTTACCTGGCTCTGAGGTAGGTTAGGCTGAGACATATAGAAAGAAGTTTAAAATGATTGCAAAGGGGACTTCGTGCTAGTATTATAGGCATCAAATTTTGCTTCATTTGATGACGCACCTTAGTAATATAAGGCTAGAAGGTTAAAGAGTTCCTGCATGTTTTGCTTTGCAATTTGGAGTCAAACTGAATTACCATTCTTTTTTAAAAAAGTAAAAGTAAAAGTACAGTCTCTTTACTGACTCTGGGCCTGGTACATGTGTACATGCTATATTCCCGACTTTGGTGGCACTACTTCCAAGCATGCACGACTGCAGGAACACTCTCTATCCCTTACCCAACTCCAAGCTGGAGAGGCTCAGACCCTTACCAGAGGTCAATATTATATTTGTTGTGGATGGCTGGAGTTGCAAGATTTGAAGCTAATAATTTTCTAGGCAAATTTGAAGGATAGTAGTACAAAAAGATAACAGAACTAGGGTTTGCACAACTGTGTTTCCCATATTGGAAAATAATTAAACAATGGATAAACTAATTAAGAATGACCCTTGCACATTAGGACTTACAAATTACTTCCTGCCCCTTAGCACAAAAACACATAATCATTCTGATCCAAGGCAGCTTTTCATTTGACTTCCAAACACTAAAAGCCAAGGAATCTTAAACTATAAAGAATGCTAGTAATTTTCTCATCAGCATTCACTTCTCTACCACTCTTTCTGGCACAGACATACTCCTTAGCAGTAATTTATGCAATTGTTTTTGCAGCTACAGGATACTGTTCGATATCAAGCTATAACTCAAATGGAACAGAAAGAATTCCAAACTGCAGGTCTAGATTCCATGTTACAGACAAATGCAATGTAGTTCTTAGAAGTAGTATTCATACACTTTCTTATTCACTTATCATGCAAAAATACACTTGTGATTCTGCAGTACAATGAGATGGTTACAGAGCCCTAGAAGATCAGTACACAAAGCCTATTAAGAGTCAGTGGATGGTATTTTCTTTTAGTTGTTATAGATCTATGACAGCCCCATCTAGGCAGAGCAAGGGAATAAAGGCTACTCGCAACAACAAACACTCCTCATTATTTTGGGAATTGGACTTTAAGACTGAAAGTAACAGCACAGAGATCTCTCCCTCCCCCCCCCCTCAAAAAAAGAGAAAGAAAAAAGGATGCTGTTTCCTGTGACAATTTCCTGACAAAGTATGCTAGGATAAGAAGGTACAGAGTACAGCCAGCCAGTGACAGTTCCACACTGAGGACAGCCTTTTGAGTAATTACCTGATCCCAATTAAACAGCCCTGGTCAGGAATGTCTAAAGAGGCCCATCAAAAAAACTGAGATCCATTGTTCAAGATGCTAAGTCTTGTCTCTTGTCTCAAAATGCTACATAGGTATTTGGGCAACAAATGTATGGTGTTTGTTCCAGGCAAGTGTACCCTCATGTTTTCTCTGTGACTCAGTCAAAGTAAAACTAAACCAGAACCTCAAACAAATTTGGATCAAATCTTTATTACGCTCTCCGCTCCTGCATACACACCAAGTTCAAACTGAAAATATTCTTACACTTTCATTGTGACATTAAAGCAACAGTTCCAGACCCTTCAAGTAGTACAAGTACAATTTAGAAGAGGAAATTGTGGAATGCATAAATGTCAGGGTACTACAGTGCCATACCCTCCAACATTTCTCCGATGAAAATAGGGACGTCCCTTTGCATAATGATATTTTTACTATTTATACCCCACACATCTTACTGGGTTGCCCTAGTCACTTTGGGCAGTTTCCAACATATATAAAAACATAATAAAACATTCAACATTAAAAAAACTTCCCTATACAGGATTGCCTCCAGGCAGCTCAGGGATCGGATAATTCCATACCCTCCAACATTTCTTCAATGAAATGGGGACATCCTACCATACCCACCAACATTTCTTCAATGAAAATGGAAAGGAAAAGTGGGACATTCCAGGATCAAATCAGAAACTGGGACGGCTTCTCTAAATCAGGGATGTCCCTGGAAAATAGGGGAACTTGGAGGGTCTGTAGTGTACACCCCCTCCGTCTCCCTAGTGTACAACTAATTCTCACTAAGATGGCAAACTTAGGTCTAAAATGGACTGTTTTAGATGTAATCTTTCTGCATATGCCAAGCTCATATCCTACAGCTCTTCTCTCAGCAATCTAGTTTTCTATATGTTGAGGGTATTTTTGGATGGAGAAGCGTTCAGTCACCCACTGAGGCATGTCCCCTCTTAACTGCTGACTATTTTTGCTTTTTTAATGAAGAGAACTCTGGCACTTGGAAACTTAGGGGAGCTTCTTTTCAGTTATTTCAGTTCATTAAACTTAATTGTATAGGTGTTACAGCTTAGGTCTTAATACTTCGGTTCCAAACCACGGTGGTACTTTCTGTCAGTTTCCCAACATTCTATAAATCACACCCCTGAGGCTCCCCTAGCAGTACAACAGACCCAGGGGATCATCACACCCCTCCAACTGATTTGGCATTCTTTCTCTAGAATATCTCTATACCCACATAGAGTGTTCCCTAACAACTCTACTGCTCATGTCCCCAATTCAGCTTCCAAGTTTTTCTTTCATCTGTATACTCCTAAAAAGACACTAGTCTTCCAAACTAAGCTCAGAGACGTCCTTCCCTGGCTACAGATATTTTTCTCAGAATGGATCTTACACACACAGTTCAGCAGCTATATGCTTATGTAGCTGAACCCCAAGAATCCCAATTCCCAGCTACCTTTCTTTTTCCCTCCCAAAGTCCTGTGTCTGCACCCCCCCCCCGGCAAGCTGTACCCACAGCTAATCAGAGAAAAGCTTCAGCACAGGACTCTGTAAGCTGCACCACTCTGGGGGAATTGTGATGCACCACAAAACCCTGATCTAGCTGAGTTTTCCATCACACCCATCTATACTCTGGGGCAGCAAAGCCCAGACACATATTTACCTCTTGACCCTTGCCCATCATGGCTTAATAAAAGCTAGCCTAATTGGCCTGGATGTACGTGAAACCCAGAGGGCACAATGTATGTAATGTTAATGTTGAATTCTATCTTGGAAGAAAGATGGAATATAAGTATGCAAAAGAGGAAGGGGCTTGTGAATATTTAATTTTCTTCTCATGAACTACAGATGAACCAGCTGATTCAATTGTGCTGAACTCAATCACAGCTAAACCTGAATTGGAATTGAACTGGCTTAGTGGATTCAATACATATCTGACTGGCAACCCAACCAATGCATCAGCCTTATTCACTGTAATCATTATATTACAGTTTGTGCTAATGCACCTGAAGAATCACCTTATTACTGGCCAGATAACAAGATCAAGGACTATTAAACAGCCTTCCTGTACTGGAGTACAGGGGTATATGTGCCATTGTCTCTGCACCAGTAGAACTGTGCAAGTACCTCATGCAGCACTTTATGCTTCAACTGTAATACTCATCGTACCTTACTTACTATATATCACATTCCCCAGGTACAGTCCATGGAGCTAGACCAAGACACTTAATGTTGTTAGTTTGACTTCCTTGAATGGCTGCAGGTCTATTGAATCCTTTGCCGTTCTTTGAGTAGAAGGCCTGCTAGTTCACTTAATAAGTTTTCAATCTGGACTTGATGCAGTCAAATACCCCTTCTGATCATAATCAGGATGCAAGCAGCACTCCAAGGCCAGATATGCTTCAGTTAAAAAGAAACGCTTTGCCCATTTTGTCTCAGAAGAGTTTCTGCACCCAGGATCCTAGACTAAATCTTTCAAAGAAACACATTTCATCATGCAGGCATTTTGATTACTTTTTCCTCCACAAAGTACCTAGCTTATTTGTCCTAAAAGGACTGCAACTGACAGTAAAAAGACTGTTTCATTTACTTTAAAGAAGAGGATTAGCATTCAAAATATCATGGGATCTTGGGTTCTCTCTCGCTTTCTCTTTTAAAGTGAGACAGCAAAGGACTTGAATTTAAATATATGCAAAACTGTGCTGTAATTATTTTGATCAGTGAAAAATAACTAATTCAGATCTACAGAAAATGTAGGGCATGGATGGCCAGTTAATTTGGTTTTTGTGTAATTAACGGTACCTCCTAGGGTTCTATGTTTTTCTCCCTCTTGCAGAACAAAATATTCTGGCATTTAGTATTAGCTATACACTTCATCATTCAAGCAGAAGAAATAGGTCCTCCTAAGAGCAATGCATGTGCAGTACAAATGTCAGCAAGTGAGATGGCACCCAGCTATTTAGTAGCAGATTGGACTCCGCTCCCAGCAGGCATGCAGTGTCAAAATGGTCAAGGCCCGCAATTATTACTTCATTTAAGTAATGCCTCGCTATAATTTGAATCTAAAATATCAAAGGCTCCTACAGTCAGCCTTTATGCATCTAAGTGAGCAATGTTTACTTCCTTTAAGAGAAACACCAAACCGAGAAGAAGGAAGGGGTGTGAAAATGATATTCATAAAAAAACAACAAGGGGTAAATGAAAAGCAATTATAAAAAAATCTGCATAAAATAACTTACTGTGAACTATAGTATCCAATCTCCTCCTATAAAGGAGAATATCTGCTTGCTCCAGAAATCATTTATACATCATAACTACCTGTGGGAAAGTTGAGGGTTCACTACAAGAGGCAGTTATGTGTTGTGAGTGGATATGGAAATAATGAAAGAAACACAGTAAGTGGGTTGTGCTAGGGCCACCTTTATTAACAAAGGGGGAATGAACAGTGTGAAAAGGTAAACTATGTTTACCTGCATTGGGTCAGCCCACCCTGTCCATGGCAAGGGGCATGACAAGGCAGAGCCCCATTGCATGGGCTTTGCTTTCTCGTGAGCTGGGTTCCTGCCCCATCCCCTCTCTGCCTGAGTCCCACAATTCTAGGCAGGTGAGACAGGCTAACCTCAAGAGAATTTCATATCTAAGCTAAAGGCCCCACAATCCAGAGGAGCTAGCCTCTGGAGAGACTTATCACCTTAAGAGTTGCCTAAGAGTGTTCACCGGTTTACCTCTCTTCTCATTAACTTTCCACACACCTTCCTGCCACAGTAGCATGCTTTTTGAAGCTTAGGCTCCAATACTTTGGCCACCTCATGAGAAGAGAAGACTCCCTGGAAAAGACCCTGATGTTGGGAAAGATTGAGGGCACAAGGAGAAGAGGACGATAGAGGACGAGATGGTTGGACAGTGTTCTCGAAGCTACCAGCATGAGTTTTACGGGAGGCACAGGAGTGTCTGGCATGCTCTGGTCCATGGGGTCATGAAGAGTTGGACACGACTAAATGACTAAACAACAGTGCAGTGGTGCTATCGAGGCAGGACCTCCGGGCAGAAGTCCAGGATGCCCACTCAGCAGAATAGGGTCGCCAAACACAGCAGGCTTGAATTACTTCATTCTAAAGTAAGCATAGTAACACACATTACAAACTAAAGGGGAAGGGAGCAGGCATGTGATATTTAAATCACTCAATTGCCCCACTGGTCTCATTACAAGTCATGTTTTGATAGGGAGAAGCATTCCATTAAAAATTTGAGCAGGGTACTGTTAAGAGAACACTAAAACGGTTCTTTTTTTTTTTTAATCCTTGAAAAAGATTTTAAAACAACCAGATCTCCTTGCAGCTGAATAATTTCAAGGTTGCCAGGAACAGTCTCTTTCTGCCACAAAATGCTTATTTTTGCTCTTCTTCTTCTTTGAACATATATAGGATGGGTACCTGTTTTAAGTCTCGCATTTTCTAATTGAAGCAGCATTTCTGTTTTATTAAGAGCTTCAAGAGTTTTGAGTTGTTCTCAAAGTACCTCAAAGGTTTGACTTGATGCTGAAGACTGCAGTTTGCTGCCTTGTGTTCTTTTAGAAAGAAGAGTAGGATAGAAATTTAAACAACAGTGAGGTGGACCTCAAAGATGCAAACACCCACATGGGCACATACTGCTTTAGGGTGCGACAAATATTTCAAAACGAGGCCTAGAAACTTCAACACATCCAAACTCAGTGAGAGTTCTTTATCAACATGCTTTGGATTCTCCTGTAGGAAAAATAATACTTATTATTCAGCTGTGCTCACTAGATTAATGACAGTTGTATGGTTAACTAAAAATAGTTGGATAGCTTTAGACATGGGAGTTTTCCCCTAAGTAAATGTACCATGATGGTACATACCAAATGCTACGTGTTAAAGAAACTCTCAAAAAGCAAATGTGGGAAAGAAAAGTAAGGATACAATTATAGACTTAAATAGGCTGCAGATTGATGTATTGATCCATACTGCTAGCCAATTTAAAATGCCATCCAGTGTAGGTACTTTAATGACAGGCAGATCCAGCTGCCAATTCAAGGCTGCCTGGGCTGTGAACCACGGTACAGCTGAAAGGGAAAGCCTGAGCAGCACATTTGCAAGGAGTGCCTCAAGTGTCACCTTTGTCAGTGCCTTAGCATGAATATGTGAATGTGCAGGCTCTGGGAGAAGAGATTGCAGCTGCTTTTCTCCTCGCTGGTCGGTCTGCTGTTGTGCTGCTTGGGCTAAGCTATGGTTTGTTTCAGCGTGTCTTCCAAATCCCGACTTGTAGTTTAGCTGTTTCCAGACTATGAGCTAGAATCAAGGTGTGTTCTATGGCTATTGCTCAGGGTTTGTCCCAGATTTAGATGCCCAATCAAATGCTGAGCCCAGATTTGGATGGCATGCTAAGCCAAACTCTGCCAGGCTAATGTATAATTGTCTTGAAGGAACCACTCTTCATCTCAGCAGTTAGCTGAGCCAGGAGATCCATCCTGCAAACAGATGCAAGCAACTGCTAATATAATTTCATCTCGTTGGTTTTCAAGAGTGCTGCCAATGTTGCATTCTATTTTTCCGTGTCAAACCATGCTTTATTCTGCATTGTAACAGTATCAGACACATGTAAGGCATAAATTAAAGGAAGACCACACCTTTGACTAGATTCACACTCATGTTCTCTTGTGATGTGGAAGTTCTTCAGTGAACCATGTAACATTAATATTTATACACACTCCACACCTAAATCTTGTAGGGGATGGATAAATCCTGACGAACCCCAAAGTCTCTCTCTCTCTCTTGCTTTCTCAGTATATCCCCCAACTTCATATATATCAAAATGTACCATGTAGGAAACTGACCTAAAGCAAAGTGTAAGACACTATGTTCCAGGAGGTTCCCATATGATGTTGCACATGAAACATGATCTCCCTATGGCCTTCATGGAAGTAACCCTTTCCAGTACTCCATTTCCAGGAACAGTCACAGCTGGTGAACCAGTCAAAGCCATTCCTTGGTAAAAGGCCCTTCACATCACTGAGGTCACCTGGCCCCCCAGTGACACTGATGGATCTATGTGTAAGCCATTTCTCTTCCCCGGGGAAATGGAGTTGAAGGCTGGACATGAGCCTGCTCCGTGTGTGGGGGTGTAGCTAGCCCCCAGTCGTACAGAGTCCCCTCTGCGCCACGCCCTAGGCCGACCAATCTGCTCAGCCAGGGGGCGCGGCATGCTCTATTTAAGCAGCCCACGGGCGGGAAGTTGCCCCATTTTCTGGTTCCTGCTCCCGCAGTTCTCTCTCCCTCCCTCTCTCCCATTAGGCTCTTAATCCTTTGACCTTGCTATGGACCTCAGTTGGTAGCCTGTTGAAGGGGCCTGGTAGGAAATTTTTCCATTTGGCAAATTGGCATCAGCCATTTGGTTTTTTGCCTACCTTGTAGCAAATCATCACAACTTTGTAAGGTTTGGCGGTTAGGCATTGGAATATTTGGTTAAAGGTAAGGAGAGGTAGTGGTCATCACATACCTCTCCTATTTCAAGGGTATTCCGTTAAAGGAATCTGGGGTGTGTGTGGCCCCATCCGAAACCCAGGCGGGGGCTAGGGTCATGGAATGACCCCTACCGGTGACCCTGGGGGAGTTCCTAGTTGGGCTCCCCCTACTGGTGGTTAACCGTTCTGAAACTTCCTGCAGGCGGACAGGAGTCAGATATAGTTGGTTCAGTTCCAGTGCCTAAGCCAATACCACTCACATTCTGTAACCAATAAAGTTGTGGCCTTTTTTAGCCCATTGACCTAAACTATTGGTGTCAAGTGTCATTCTTCCAACAAAGGGGAGGGTTCAGGGCTTTGCCACGCAACTCCAAACTGCCGGTGCAGCCCATCTGGAACTGGCTGTAAACCTAACTTCCACACATGAGAAGCATTTAAATAGCAGCAAAAATAGTAGTCATCATTACTGATAAACTAAGTCAATAAATTCCTTTTGTACAACTTTTCGCACTTTTCATGTTTATTCTTCAATTTGCTACAAAAATCCACATTAACTTGTTTCGAAGTAGGAACCCAATTTCACAAAGGGTTTGTCATTATGAGTCCCTAAAGAGCTATTAAAGGTGCAGTATCATGTATGTTATGCTTGTATGTTATGACAGCATTCAAATTTTATTTCCTAGCTGTCTGTTGCTCATGTTAGGTACAAGAGATTCTATTCACTTTATGATACCGTTCATTCGGGGAATCTTGTTATGAAATTTAGCGCAAAGCAGCCCTGTAGGAGGTGACCTTTCGTACTAAATTAGCAGCAATATATTTTTTTCAAGGTGTATGACAACAGCATTTTTTTCATTTACTTCTCCTGCTATGTACATTGTGGCACAGCTGTATACAACTATATCAGTCAGTCAAGTTGTCTGGAAAAAGGCTTAGATTGATTTGCCCTCAGTAATTTGGTTATGCAGGTGTGCTGAAGTGAAGCAGATGTTGACTGATGGCAGTGGGAGGGTAAGAAGGAGAAGGAGGGCTCATATTTGCTGCTATGCTTTCTTACAACAGCATGCCCCAAAGATGCAGATGTCAAAAGCATTCTTAGACAGCCTGAGATGGAAACCTCTCACCTGCTCACTTGCCACATCTGCTTAGATTTTAGGAAATCCATCACTTTATTCATGGCATGTAATTAAAACCAAATTGCACTTTTGAAAGAGACACAACAGTTGAATATTCAGTGGAAAATATGTATTTGCTTATCATTGGTTAAAAACCTCAGGTTCTACTCTGTGGAATTGTTAGGTAATAATCATATAATTTGCAATCTGATTGTGCCTGGAGTCATTAATTGCAATAAAATATGTTTAGAGAGAAAGCTCGTTCTGTGCCTTTAGACAAAACTGAAGCAGAACATTCAGTAATTTAATAAAGAGAATCTGGCTGCTTTTCCCCCCTCAAGAGTTTTCATTAATTTGAGAATGTTGTAGAAGCAGGCAAAACAATGACTGTATTAGGAGGCTCTTCAGTTCAACACCACTGTCTATCTATTATAATAATAATAGAGGAAATGGGAATCAAACATGTACACAGGAAAATAACTTTGCAGCATAAATGGTGTATCAGTATTCAAAAATGCCCCTACAGGTCTCCGTCGTCGTGCTGCTCCTGCTCGGCGGGCACCACAGGTGTCCCTTCGGAGGCCTCGCTCGGCAGGCGGGCCACGGGGCTTCGGCCTGGCTATGGCGGCGGCGGCCTGGTCGGCGGCGGCAGCATCGGCCTGGTCAGCCTCCCCGTGAGGCGGCGGCGAGGCTCACGGCAAGGACAATTTTTGCCCATTTGGAATTTGATTTTCCCATTTGGGAGACTGTGCAGAAGTAAGATTCAAAGGTGTGGTTGCCTAGGCTTGGAAATTTCCCTGGCTTGCCATCATGTCAGGTGTATGACTTAGCAAAGGCAGATAGTGCACTTAATATCCAGAACGTCATCTACAAGAGAGGGCCAATTCTATATTGGTGGTGTGATGAATATGCCATTGCATCAAATCTCTGTGATTCCAGCCCGGGATGTAACTTTTTCTAGAGTCTCTAAGAGCAAGGTGAAAGAGAAAGAACAGGCTGGTGGTTCAACCTCTGTTTCTGCTCCTCACATCTTCTGTCAAACATCTGTTACACCAACCAGTCAGGATATATGCAGGTAGACTTCCGGTTTGGATCGCAAGCAGCAGGGAGTGCGGAGAAGCCGCTGAAGGGCTTTTCCGAGCTACACGGGGACTTGGGGGCAACGCAAAGGCACTGCGACCCCCAAAATCTCAAGGGGGATACCCTTGAGGGATAAGCTACCCAGCAGCGTTGGAGTGGTCCCGACGTTTTTCCGGGTTTTTTTTTTAAAAAAGGACCCGGGAGCGACGGGACTGAGAAACGCGAACAGTAAGCTCTGCGGACCCCGTGTTGCGATGCCTCTAGCTCTCAGTGGAAAGGCGACAAACCTCCGTAACTTTAAGAACAGAACCCTTAGTGTTTTTGGAGCAATCTTTGGCCAAAAATCTGGATTATACACTAAGTGAGCTCTGGATGTAAAAGGATTTAAATGAGGAGCCTGACCTGTTTTTCGGAGTTAAAATGGCGCAGGATATAAAGTCGTAAGAGTGAAGAAAGGAAGTGACCATTCACCCGCTGTAGAAACAGAAAAGTGAAAGTCCTCAGCAGCAATTAAGCGAGGCAAAGGAAACAAAATAAAATAAAAGTAGCAGAAAAAACCTTTAGAGACTTTGTATTCTCTTTGGGGAGAGCACTAAAGAATAAGAGGAATAACTGAACAGAGTGGTTATAAAGAGAGAAACACGCTGAAGCCCTAAACTTTAAGACGGAAATACAAAGGAGAAGGAGGGGAGAAGAGGTAAGACGGAACAAAATACAAAGGCTTCAAAGGTGCTAAAATAATAATCTTCACTCATTACTCTTTCTGTTTCAAACTTTGATCTTTCTATATCATAGTCTGAATAAGTAAAGGTTTTTTCCCCCCAAACCTCAACTCTAGATTTTAACCTCCCCCCCTTTAAAGAACTTGGACATTTGATTTTTTCTTTATCCCCCTCTGCTAAGTTGTTGGGGATTTCATATGAACTGAGCTTATAAGGTCCTATATATATCTTAGGATATTCATCTTCTCTTCTCTGAGTGATTGGATTAATTTTTGGAATACCCCGGACGCTTAAGGGTTTGGAACTTTCTGGATTTGAATTATTCACGAACTGAGTCATAGAGGGGTGTGCGTAGAGGCATATATCCCCCTCCACCTGATGGACTGGATTTAATTTTGGATCCCTGGATTTTTTCCTAACACAGCCCTATATCGGAATAAGCCAGCAAGTGGCTGAAAAGTTTAGAACTTAGAACTGAAAATAAATAATTGATTCACCTCTTCTCTCTCCCCTTTTTTTGGAAGCCTAACTACTAGGAACCCACTAGATGGCATTTTAGAGACTGTGTTCAGAGACTGCGTTAAATTTTTCATTTTTATTTTTTACTTTTATTCTTATTCTCATTCACGGATTGTTTTTGGATTGCTTTGGAGTTTTGGATCTTTCTGCCTCTTTTTTCTCTCCTTTTTTCCTTTTTTTGGACATAGAAGGGATTCCACTCAGACAGATTTCTAAATACTGTCTACCCTCCTTTGAATTGGATTAAGCTAATCAAGTGGCTGAAGATCGAACAAAAGAAAGAACAGACTGCCCTTATTTAAAACAAAAGTTGGATACATGCTAAACTTATGATTTCTCTATTTTTCTCTATTTCTCTATTTTTTATGGAAGATAAAGAAGTAGGGATAAGTGAGAAAAAAATCCAAATTTCAGATAGAAATAATTGAAGGCAAAACCAAGTTATTATCCAAAATGTATGATATATTATTGGAATGGGATACTAAAGACAAAGAAATAAAGGAGGTCATGACAAAATGGGCAATGGACTTGGGATACAATATAGAATATGAAAAGTGGTCGAAATTATGGAGCAATGGAATGAAATTTACGGCATGCGTCACACTCAGAGAAAATTTAGAAAAGATGATGTATAGGTGGTACATCACACCATCAAAATTAGGAAAAATGTACAAAACAGGAAATAAGGCCTGCTGGAAGTGTAAAATCAAAGAAGGCAATTTCTATCATATGTGGTGGACTTGCGAAGAAATGAAGAAATTCTGGGATTTGATTTACAATGAGTTAAAAAAAATATTTAAATATACCTTTCCTAAAAGACCAGAGGCCTTTTTACTAGGAATAATTGGGGATGAAATTAAAAAAGAAGATAAGACATTATTCCAATATTCGACAGCAGCGGCCAGAATACTAATTGCACAAAATTGGAAAAGTTCTAATACCCCAACGGTCAGAGATTGCCAAACAAAATTATTTGAACTAGCAAAAATTAGAAACCAAAAAAATACAAAGTTTATTAGTGATTGGAATAAATTTATGGTATATATTGAAGGAAACTATAGAAATTTAAAAACTATAGCAGGTCTGATATAAATCTTACGATGCGCAAACCATCAATAATTATTAGCTGCAGAAAAAAGAAAATTTCTTTTTATCAAGAAGCCCGAAATCGGGAGGGAAGGAGGTCAATAGGTGCGTAGAAGAAAGATCTAAATATCTAAAGATATAAAGGTTTAAAGAATAAGATAAAGAACTGTAACAGAAATTGATGTTTTTTTTTGGTGCTATGTATGGATATTTTTTCTCTCTTGTTTTTTCTTCTTTTTTCTGAAACTGTTGTTTCGCTTTTTGTTTTTTCTTTTGTTTTTTTTAAATGATATTTATTAAGATTTTCCACCGTAATACAATAAAAAATCAAAAAAGAAAAAACAAAACAAAACAAAACAAAAATTTAAAAACACATACGGTTCACAATCCTTATTTTCTATAACATATTTCCCTGACTTCCCCACACCTCTCCCTCTTGTATTCCAGGTCAGAACCTTTTTATATTTAGTTCTTTTAAAAAACAACAACCAATTTTGCCTTATAGACTTCATATTTATACATCATTGCTTATTCTTTAAACCTTTTTCTAAAGTCGGCCTAAATTCCCTTCCACGATTTCCCCAATTTTCATACAAATATCCAAACAAAATAAAAACAGAACAAGTTAGATTATACACCCTTTGGATTCCCAAACTCCACCCCCCCTTTCCCGGTTTCAATCCCCAACAAACGTCCATCAGTCCATCTACTATCAGCCTGGAGACCTCACGTCCGAGGCTCTTAATTCTCTCTCCATTCCTCTCTGCCGGTTTTTTTGATAGTCCTTGGTATTAAACACCAAATCTCGGAGAAGCTCTAGTCCAATAGGGTCCATGTTTCTTCCAGCCAGACCTCCATACTTAAAAGTGGAGCCTGAATCTTGTTTCTTAATCCTTTCAAGTCCAAATGTCCCCAAAGCTCCACCTTCCACCTTAATCAGATTTGTAATCCTTAGGTCTTCAGATCTCCACATAAGGTGCTCGCTTCGGCAGCACATATACTAAACAGATCTCCACATAAGGAGATCCCTCCATTTTTCAGTTTCCGATTCAAACCAGATTTTCTTCATCAAGTTCTTATTTTCCTTTGTAGCCATCATGTCAGGCCTCTGGCCTTCCTTTATCTTTGACAACATTGCAGCTCCTCCTTCCTTTTCCTCTGGAACAACATATACCTCTTTCCCCTCACTCTCAAATTTCTCAAGTTTCTCTTCTTGGCCAGCTGCATAGGCTTCCTGGGTCAAATCCTTATCAAATTCAATGAATTTGTTTACTGTTAAGTCCAGAGTTGCAACATTTATAGTCAAAACATCCACTTGGCCTTGTAGCTTTCCCAAGAGAACAAAAACTCTGTCCAACTTAGCTTGAATTTCCCTTCCTTCAGCCATTCTTGTAATGTCCCAAAACCCCCTCTAGAGGGATTTTGGTTACTTAGTGTTCCTTCCAGTTCAAATCCAAAAGTCAAATTAATTTGTATCAGTTCTTCCTTATTTTCAACAAAGTATAATCAAATTGTCACAGATATAGCCAGCAGAAGCAGTAGAAACAAAGTTCCCTTTTTCCGTCTTGACAGCTAGTTTGACAGCTGTCAAATTCTTCAGTACCTTTCCAACAGGCTTTCTCGCGGATCACTCCCGGGTCTGAGGGGGGGTGGTACCTCAGCTCAAAATTAGCTCTTATCCTCCAGTACAATTACTTATAGTGCCAAATCGTGAAATTAATGTCTTTTGCCCAATAAAAGAGAAAGAATTCTCACAACCTTAGTTAGCAGGTCCTTGTTTTAGATTGTTTACAGGACGGGGAGACGGGCTTCCTGTTTACGCCTTCCCCGATCGTGCCTAATTCAAAAAAGATTTTCTTTACAAATCCAAATTCCGTACTACTCACGGGTTGTTGTTTTGAGGTCCAAATCACAAGAAAAAGTCAGCGCTCTCCGGCCATGGCAGCATGGCTTCACTCCGCAGGAGAAGCAATCGACTCTCAGCACCGCGCCACTCACCCCATCCCCCGTTCCGTAGCCTTTAAAAAGGCTCCTTCGCGGGTCGGGGGGGCGCTAATGGTGCCCGCCAAGTCACCAGGTTCACAGGCTTCACTGCCTGTGATTTCTGAGGGTCCCCGCGTCGCCGCGGTGGCAAGACCCAACTCATACGGAGCCGATTCCCTCCGGAGCTCGGAGGGAATCCGCCATTAGCTGATGGCGCTAACCCGGAAGTCCCGCTTTTTGTTTTTTCTTTTGGTTTTTTTGATGATTTAACTGAAACTCAATAAAAAGAATTTAAAAAAACAAAAAAACAAAAATGCCCCTACAGAAGTACTTCACAAGCCACCACATGCCAGCAAAAAAAAACCTGACATAATGATAAGTGAAAACCCATATTCAGATATATAACAGCCTTGTGCTACCATGTGATTTACAACATGGAAAATGTCCAACACTATTTTTAGAAAAGTCTTCTGAAGGTCATAATTCCCCCCCCAAGGCAGCCCTTTGCTTTGGATGTCAATTTTGATACCTAATGCACACTATTGACAGAGTAGACATAGCCAATATTATAGAGAACAATGAAGCAATGGCTGCCAAACTCATTGTGCCTTTGTATCCATTCAGAGGTGATGTTCTAGCAGAGAAGGATTATGTGGCTATCATGCTTAGTCACTGGAAGATATCTCCCTAGCCTTGAGATACCATACACCAACAAAGGTCACCAAATCATTTTTAAGATAATGTTAGAAGAAAAACCAACATTTAGAACAAGAACAACAAAAGTCTTTTGTAGAGTGTGCTGTGCCATCAGCAAGTTTTTGTAGGGGTGCCCTATGTACTCAACCCTTTTCAGTTGGCTCCTTGTGGTTAGGAAAATTTTGTGTGATCTGCATTTTTAAGCTGACAGACTAAATTCATACCTTCTGGCCTAATAAAAGGAGCATAACTATCTATTAGGTTTTGTATTTAATTGAATTTTGTAATATGGTTCTTGGCTGAAGAAAATGAATTAAAAATGCACCTTTTAGGATATAATGTACTCAGAAGTGCATACAGTATGTATTTGTGATAAAACTCATAGCTAAATATTATTCTTTTTATTATTTTTGAATGGGAAGTATTTTTACTGACCCAATGACGCAGTGCACAATCTGAGACATAAACCCCTAAATTCCTTAAAATATTATGAAGGATTCTAGGGCATACGGTACCTCTTGGATAGCTACTTCCTGCAGCAAAAATATATTGAGCTGACGACATCTACAAACCAATCTGTTGTTGTTGTTACTACAGGAATTCTGAATACTGCTCATGTTTCCCTTGCTAAAGTTAGACAAAACAGAAAAGCAAGCAGGAATTGTGTAATGAATTCACCGGTAACACTTTTACTGAACTGGAACATAAGTTCAAACAGGCAGCAGTCCTGTCCATACTTACATAAAAATAAGTCCCAATGGAAAAAGTTGTATGCATAGAATTGGGCTGGGAGACTTTATTTTGGAAGAAAAAGTTTCATTAAAAGCAATTGCGCTATATAAGTCTAGAACTGGGTTTTAATGCTTGGGAAAGTGCCAGAAAACCATGGTTCCCCTTCTACACACACACACACACACACACACAGACACTACACCTACAAAATGTATAGCTGAAGATGAAAACTTCCACATGTACAGATGGACCAAAAATGCTTAAGATCCAGCTAGAAATGTTTCTAGGATGTTTTCTTCTAGTTCCAGAGAATAACATTAATTCTATCAGAACTAAAAAGAAAATGTTCTGAGAGAATCTGATGGGATCATTCCAACAGCCATCTTTTTCATTAAACATGATAGCTCACATATTTTCTTCCACTAAATCTGTTTTTGTGTAGATTATCAATGGTGGCTCTAGTTACGTTTATTTTTTTTAGAAGAATGCTACCTTACGAACAAAGACAATAACTCATCTATCCCCTCTGGTCAAACATGCAGAAGACATGACAGCTTGGTTAACAAGAGATGACTTGAGTCAGAGGATGGATAATGATTTCTGTTAAGAGAAGATCAACACACTAGGTATGGCAGCTCATCAGGCTCCCTGCGAAGATTCCAAGGACTCATTTGCATGGCATTTCAGATGAGGAAGGGGGAGGAGAGGCTTTTAGAAGCCATCCCCTCCCCATTGTCAGTAGCATGAGGCATGGTCCTAGCTTTTCAATTTATTACACACCACACTTTTAATTCCATTAAACCTATTTAGGTGTTTTGTTTACTCTAAACAACTAAAATATCCTGCTATCAAGTGCCCAGGATACAAGTCACCCATAAGCCTATTAAACAGAATAAGCAGAATCTTCATTTTACTTCCCTTCTTTGTGCATTACACTGCACTTTAAAAACCTGTAAGGGAATGAATATTTTGATGGTTTTAACAGATCCCACAACGACTAACTGATACACTCATCGCTAATAATTAGTATGCTGGAATTCTGCCAAAGCAGCACAGTAATTAGCTGACAAAACAAACAAGTCTTCTAACTGGATTCACTGGCTATGATGATCACATTGGCACTATATATTATGGGGAATTGCAAAGGAATTTATGAAGATGCACAGAAGTCTTCAGTTACTAGTATTAACATGCACCAAGTTTGACAGGGTTAAATTATGCATGCAAATATACAACTTCTGAAGAGGGTTCCTATTGATCCCCAGTTTCAGAATGTGCATCTTCAATGTTTTATTTAGTTCCAGTTCATATTTAATTTCACTACTGCCAAGTTTAATTTCAGACAACCAAGTGAAGGTCCTGTGTACCATTTCCAGCTGATATAAGGTATATTGTGGAAAGATGGTAAAGATATGTGATTTAAATCTTGAAAGGCAGGTTTATTGATTACTCCTCTATTACACCTGTTGGCAAATGATAATAAAAAGAGCCCTACTGGATTGGACTAATGGTCCATCTGGTCCAGCCTTCTGTTTCCCACAGTACAATAAATAGATGCCCCTGGGAAATCCAAAGGCAGGACTTAAGATACACACCCAATGCCTACGCTAAAACATGCTAAACATCTGTAATTCATAAAGTTGTGGCCTGTTTAAATACAGTGGAACCTTGGGTTACAAACACCTCGGGTTACAAACTCCGCTAACCCGGAAGTAGTACCTCGGGTTAAGAACTTTGCCCCAGGATAAGAACAGAAATTGTGCGCTGGCGGTGCGGCGGCAGGAGCAACAACAGGAGGCCCCATTAGCTGAAGTGGTACCTCAGGGTAAGAACGGTTTCAGGTTAAGAACAGACCTCCGGAATGAATTAAGTTCGTAACCCGTGGTACCACTGTAACAGTTGGTTGTGCTTTGGTTACTGCAACTTTAGCATGCCTTGGCTGCAACGTCCATGGCTTGACTGTGCCTGGATCCAAAACATGTCCTGTGATGTCTGATGTTGTGTCACACCATGCCCACTTGTATGGATGAATTTTAGCCCAACATGGCAGTATATCAATAAAAAAAGTCACAGTTCCATACAGCAACAGGAAATGCAGTGTAAAAGGAATATTAATAGACTTGGACATAAAGACTAGCATTATAAGCAGGAAAACTAACACAATAATCCCCACATCTCAATATTGTAAGAAATTAATTAATTTGCTTTTAGTTGATTTACTCAGGTCTCCTAAGATATTATGGTTTTGCTCCAATTGGAACACACCCCTAGTGAGATCATTGGCAGTGCCTTGATTTTTATTTAGGGAAATAGGGAATGCCCTCACCTAAGTCCCTGCTCCTTATACTACATCAACACTGATAGTGAGAAGGAGAAAGGGGGATGGAATGACATGAGATCAAATGCATTGTTATATTTAACATGTCTATGATCACAACTTGTGTTTGTGTGAATGTTTAACCCCTTCCCTGCCGTAGTTTCAATGAAAAGCATACCTCATGCTGCTATTTGCCCTGGGAAGTAAACACTGGGGGATATTTTCAAAGGAGGTACCTAGTTTGGCCTAGAAAAAGGAGAAAAGTTGATCCCACATTGCAGATGGTATACTTGATATGGAAAGGTGGAAGAACACTGGCCTAAGTCAATAACCTCGCCCCAGAGGGAGTTTGGTCCCCTGATGTCTTGATTTCCCAGGAGTTGTTCTAAAGCATCTCATCAGTCAACTGTTTAAAAAGCAATGGGTGAAGCTGAGAATTAGAACAGATAGTATCAGGAAAGCTAATCCCAGGAATTTGACCCTTTTGAAGCCGGTGACAAACACAGTATATGAATTTATAAATGTAAATAGCATGATCTAAAGAAGTACCTTGGGAATTCTTTTTGCAGTATATGGGAACAACATGAATGAATACAACTAAAAAAAGAAAATGTAAACCATAGCAGTGGCTCAAAGAACAGAAATGTAAAATAGAGCAAGAATGCAAAAAAACACTGAAGCAATTGATAGGATGAGGTATTGATTTGCAAATCAATTGCTACAGTTCATTACTATGATTTTTAATAAGCTCGTTAATTTTGTGACTTGGATTTTTGGATTAAATCAATCAGTTAGCAACTGACGGTCTAATATTACAGGCTAATTGCCTAACAAACCAAGTACAGACTTTGAACCAATCAGAATTCCATAGTGGTACTATTTCTTCTGCCCACATATACAAGAGAGCTGTTTCTGGGACTTCTTTAAGGGTTACACAAGTAACAATACTTCAGATGCTGGTATTTGTAAAGGAGACAAGTATATTCTCACAGTCCCAACCAGATGCCCAGAAGAAGCCTTAATGCAGAACCTAAGGGCATGGATTAAAACCCTTTTACAAGGCTCCAGTTTTGCCTTTCCTTTTCATCTTCTTTATTCCACGTAGTTTCCAAATAGCATACTCTCTTTTAAGGAGCTTCACATGTTAGAAATTAATAGGATTTTGATTATTTGATTTTGTTATGAAGGGAGAAATGCCAGCTGCAGAACAAAGCTATTAACACGACTTAATGTGTTGATGACCCATCTAAGAGAAATCCTTGGGCCTGGGCAGACAGGTTGCCAAGGTGATGTGTGTTGTGGTGAAGGAAAAAAGTGTTTTTAGCTGGGAACAAGAAGGGAGGTCAGAAAAGACAGGCTGGCTAAAGGGAAGCTGGGAAAGATGCCTTGGACTCCAATGCTGTACTTCTATGAGGAACAAGTCCCTCTTGAGGTGACCATGCTGGTGTAAATATGTGAATAAATCACATTTCTTAAAGCTGTGACAGCCTCCACCATTGTCTTGATTCTCAAAGGAGCACAGATCCTGGGTGAGCACCTGAAACCCCTTGGAATCTTGCTCAGCAGACATTTTGCAACAACATGATTGCAAATTTGTTTGCCGTTGAACTGGCAGCAACCATTACTCAGTCTACATCTTTAATGTGAGTGCTGCTGTGAAACACTGGGATGAAAAGACCTATGTTCACAATTTAGAGTTTTCCAAGTACATATTAAATGTTCTGTGTATATTCGTTTTTTTCTAAAAGAGCTAGGAATGACACGATCTTTATAAATCTCTTTATAAAGATCAGGATGCTGAACTAGGGAGGACTCTGTCTAGTCCAGTAGAAAGGCTCTTCTTATGTGGGCCATGTACAGTGAGGAGGCACACCTGAATGCCTCTCGCATATTCTCAATAAGGGTAATGATCTTGGAAGACAGCAAGAAAGCTAATTTCCTGTGGTATTTAATGTTATCAGTGCCTGATAATACAAAGTGATGCATGAAATTATGAGTATTAACAAATAATATATTTATAGCAAAAATGTCTGCATTATATGTAGGAATCATGTACAAAAATTAACACTTTTTCAGCCTGTTTATATTACCTAGAAGAAGGTTAGCTGTTTATTTCAAGTTATACAGTAAGGGTAGAAAAATGCAGGGTCTTAGCCTAATAATTCCTCTTGGGGAGTGGGCAGTCATGCTATGAGTTGCCCACTGAGGATGATCAAAGCAGAATATGCACAGAGAGGTTCTGCTAATGACTCACATGGCAAAAAACCCTGAAGGGCATATGAAGTTAGAGTACATTGATTATTTTGTTATTTGATTACTGTGGAAATCAGTTCTGAGCAGTAGGCTAAGCATGTTTAACAGGCCAGCTGTGCATCAGCAGGCCTTGATTTTCACTGGGAATTAGTGGAATTTTAAAGGAGATTATTGATTTTTTTGTTTGAAGCATTTGAAATTTCTTGACATCCCATCAAGCTGGTAAAGCATGTGGACAGCACAAAGGGATGGTCTGTGTGATCATCAGTAGCTGAGAAGTGTGTTCGAAGGATGAAAGGCAAAGACAAAATCCAGGACAAGACAAGGTCAGTAGTTGGGGTGCATCTGATGCCTGGAACCAAGTGGTATCAGGAACAAGCTGTGTTCTTTAAGTGAAGAATGTGCACTAAAAAGAAAGCAAAGAGGAACAGGTGTGACAGGGGACATGGGTGGGGAATGGACTGTAGATGGTGAAGAAAGGTAAGGAGGAGATAGAATGAGACATATGTTTCAGTCAATGAATCAGCAGTGTTTGAGCAGTAGGCCAACTTCAGAGTAGAAGTATTTGCATTTACTATCAGTAAGACAATAACAATATGACAAAACACCTGAAGTCGGCCTAGCACTATACATATTTTTTTAAATCACAAAATGAAATCTAGTAAAGTAAGAATATGAACTAGTTGCAGTACCTTAGCCAGACCTAGCAGAGTATATGCAGAGTTCACGAAAGCAATTGGCACCTGGCTGCAGACAGGATGGACGAAGTGGAAACCAGGAACTTATAGATAAAGGTGTTTATTATATACAATGGACTATTTACAGGAACAGAACAGAACACGGATCTTTGACTAGCTCTCTCTTACACGACTCACAACTCTCAACCTCCAACTCCTACTGAACCCTGAACTAACACATTCCAGTTAGTAGGCCATAAATCATTATTCCCATGAGAGAGCTTGACCAATCATGGAGCTGTCTCCATGCCTCTGTATCACCAGGCAGATTACACTCCTTCACACTGCTTTGGCTGTCGGCCAAACCTAATTGACTCTGTGTGTGAAGCTGCACGTATTCAGATTCCCAACACACCTCACGGGAGCATTTCAGAATGTATGATATAAGAAAACAGCATCATAGATTTCAGGGGGGAAAATACACATTTTTGTAAATCAGCATAACAATATCAGCAGCTGAAAAGCCACAAGATTTTGGCACACCTTTCTAATCAATGAGGATGAAACTTGTGCACTTCAGATACAAGATTGTTCTCAACGAAGGCATCGTTTTATTAGAGACAATTACCTAATTAGCCCTCTTTCAAGGTGGCAATGAATGAAGCATTCATTTCAACCTCTAGACACGGGGAAGCAAGGCTGACAGCCAACAATATATTTCAGATCTTAAAATATGTTGAAAACCAAAGAGACCAACTCCAGCAAATGAGCAGAACTCCACGTGATCAACATTCTTGCTGCATATGAAGGCTTGGTGGGAATGGGAAGTCTCTTTTGCCCAAAACTCCACCAGGGTAGGGCTCTTCCCTTCTGGAGGTTCGCCCCCAACTTTGACAAAAAGCCAAATAATGTGTGAGACTAAACTGACCACTACTTTAGAGAGAAGACCCCATGCACAGTGTGCATTGATTTAAATTTCCCCTAAAATATGATAATGTCAATAAGTACAAATGGAAATACAGTGGTACCTCGGGTTACATACGCTTCAGGTTACATACGCTTCAGGTTACAGACTCCGCTAACCCAGAAATAATACGTCTGGTTAAGAACTTTGCTTCAGGATGAGAACAGAAATTGTGTGGCGGCAGCGGGAGGCCCCATTAGCTAAAGTGGTGCTTCAGGTTAAGAACAGTTTCAGGTTAAGAATGGACCTCCGGAACAAATTAAATACGTAACCAGAGGTACCACTGTAATTTTTTTATTTCTTATTTAGTTGGCTTCTAACTAATGTTTGTTAGATAATGTTTATTATGCTACAACCCAAAAAAGCATATTGATTGATTAAGGATAGAGTATAAGTTTCTTAAATATTTGCAGGTTTTTACTATTTTAGAGAAAGATATTAAAAACAATTGATTATTTTCAGATAACAAAGACACTGTCTGACTGACACCCAGATTTCAAAGGGTTTACGCAGAGTATTTCTAACGCTGGATATCACCAGCTTATGTCACACACATAGCACAATAATTGTATTTTTATTAAACAAATTGTAAAACAAGCTTAAGGCTGGCAAAATTTCCAGTTCCTCATCCACTCAATACAAGAAGGTTGGAGTGCAGGGAGAGTGCCCAGGGCACGTTCCTTTCTATTGTCCTTCCCTCACACATTCTTTTTCAAGGTCTAAAGGAGGCTAGAGTTTATCAATTATTTCAAATCTGATACTAGACTTAAAAAAATATTCACTATGGTTCTATCATGAGAGCACATGAAGCTTGTTTGCATTTATGATTTGACATGGTATCTGAACTGGAGTCTAGACAAACAAATACTTTCACCCCTTTCTTTTCTGTTTGCATTCACCACACACCAAGTGACTTTATAATGAGTCATGACTACTAGATGCACAAAAAGAAGCTGTCTTTCAAATAACTCTTCTTTCACCACTGAAGCTTGTCACAAAATAATCGAAACCTCTGACATGATCACAGCACTGAACTGTAGCATAAACACTCTGATTGGAAATACTGTGGAAAATATAGGAGAAATCCTACAAGGGTCATGCCTGCCACAGATTTACAACTTCAGTACTCTTAAGACAGTGTTGGATATTTTTTTTATATATAAATGGCAATAAAAGAAAGAAAGAAAGAAAGAAAGAAAGACTGTTATGTGTACACAGAGTACACTTAATAATGGAACCAACTACCCTACGATGAAAAGCTTCAATGGCTATCTTTTAATTAGATGATGGACCATGTGGGGAAAAAGGATAAAAAGTCATATGACTTGGCATCAAGAGGAAAAATCTTAGTGAATGTGAAGTCCAGAAAGCTTTTATTATTCATTCATTAAAACTATTCCTTAAAAGAAAATAGGAACATGGCAGATTTGTATAGCTGCTTTTTGCTATAATAACTAGCTCTCTTGACTCAGAAGGCAGAACATGCATACTAAAGCACAAGTGAAACAGAGATAAATGAGCTACAGCTACAAAGGTTATTCATTTCCTGAAGTTTAATTTATCAAGGCAACTTTGAGATTATTTTCTCTCTCTGCAAGGAAATCTGTTTGATCACTGGCATTAAACCATAATCTCAAAATAAATAAATAAATAAATAAAAACAAAATGGTAATTTGTTGCTCATGCAATTATCAGGTAAACAATATTTAATTATGGGCATGATTCTGGTTCCATAAGACACAACTTCTAATTGCTTGATCCAAAGCCTATAAAAGTAAGAGGGAGCTTTTCCAGTTTGGTATCATGATACAAAAGAGAAGCGTTATGCTTACATGGAATGGTTTGCATACTACAGTTAAAAACTGCAGGGATACAGCTTCTTTCATTGAAACATCTGGTTCTGGCCTTTATATTGTAGACAGAATTCATTATTTGCTGAGCCAGAAACCCGATATGATATAGCAACTACTATGGCTCAGTTATAGGCTATTGGTCCTTCATTCCAGCTAATTGTCTGAACCAATTTGGAAGATTCATTTCAACTTAATGCATGCGCTGAAATATTTTCCAGTTGTGAAAATGTAAGCGTGGTCCATAACAGTTAGCAACTAGCTGTGTTTTAACATATTATGACAAAATACAGTAAAGTAGTACATGGTGCTGAAAAATTCTCTAAGGCTGCATATTACACAGATAGGATGCTCTCTCAATGATTATACAATATTTTTATTCAAAGCTCCAGCAATGCTCCTCAGTTTTCAGAATTCTAAGGATGAGTGGATTGTTCTCATTCAGACTCTGTCTTAGCCAGCACACAGAATGATGAACAAACTTTACATGTCCCCCCCCCCGCCCCAGTTTGAAAAATCTGAACTATTTGTCAACATGGAAACTTTCCTGACTGGGAAAGATGATAAGGTCCATTATGTGCTAAACTGCTAATTCATTTACACCACATTAGGAGTGATCATTCCAAATCAGTGAATCATGTGTTATTCAGTTTCCAGAGTTATACTTTTCTCGACCTTGCAAGAAAGGTGGACAGTGAACCCTCCAGATATGAATTAAATTCATTCCAGAGATCCGTCCACAACCAAAAAGTCTGTAGGCGGGTTTGCTGTGTTTGTAACCCGAAAGGTACGCATCCAGAGCGGTATGTAACTAGAGGGTCCACTGTATTACAATTTGGTGTGAATTATTGCCATTCTTTGACAATTCTACTGGAACAACAACTGCGCTGCATGTAGGTCCAAATAATGGGAAAGCACAGAAACAGCTAGAGAGTATTGTACGTGTGAAACAGGTCAAGCCTAGTGAATTGTACTTACAAAAGGTAAACTTGACTGAAGTGTTTTTCCTCAAATGCAGTCAGTCAAGATCTGCAGAGCTTCCTGCAATGCCTTTTCTGTTATGACCAGAGATACTGCTATAAAGAGGCGAAATGGCAGGCTAGATAACATGAACACTGCGCTTAGGAGTCAACTGGGTACAGGTTTACATGCAAAATTATAAAGGAAGCAATCACATTAGCACATAAATATAACCCTGAGTTAATTAGCCCACCAAAATGTTTAATCAGTTATATTTTACCAATAAAACATGTTTCTAAAGAGGCATGACTTTTGAACTAACATCCATTTGCCAGCACAAAGAATCATATGGCAATGCATATGTATAAAATAGTCGCTCTCTAAAAGCTCCTTGGCCAAGAGATACAACTTTTGTTGTCAGTGTTGACCCTGAAGAAAAATGCTGATCATATAATTATTTTGTTAACAGTAGTACTGTGCCACAGAGTATTGGTCCAGACCTTCTGGTAACTTTTGGAAAAAGGGCTGAAAAGCCCCCCTCCCCTTAAAGACTGGGTTAGTCTTTGGAATGGGTGAAAGGTGAGAACTTTCATGTGATGTGTGGACTTACCTTAAAGACATTCATAGTCCATGAAAGTTTATGCCATAATAATAATAATAATAATAATAATAATAATAATAATAATTTATTTGTATCCCACCCGGGCTCAGAGCGGCTAACAAGTAAAAATAGCACAGTGTACATAAAATCACACAGTCAATTACCGTATTTTTCGCTCTATAACACGCACCAGACCATAACACGCACGTAGTTTTTAGAGGAGGAAAACAAGAAAAAAAATATTCTAAACGAAATAGTGGATATATGATTTTTGTGGTTCATGCTGTGCCCACAGACATGTGATCTGACAGTGAGTTTGGAGTAGCCCAATGCAAAAATCCTGAGGATCCATGTGGATCCGTGCTTTGTAACCACAGAGGAGGGAAGGAAGGGGAACCATGGATCCTCTGCTCACGACTGCAGCAGATCCCCCCCCTGCCACCCGCAGGCATTCGCTCCATAACACACACAGACATTTCCCCTTACTTTCTAGGAGGAAAAAAGTGAGTGTTATGGTGCAAAAAATACGGTAATTAAAATACATTCTAAAATCAATTCAGAATCAAATTAATGGCAACCATTGGGTGAGAGTTCTATGAGGATTACAGGAGGAGAGAGGGGGTCAAACTGTGCCTTGGTCAAAGGCCTGGCGGAACAGCTCTGTCTTGCAGGCCCTGCGGAAAGATGTCAAGTCCTGCAGGGCCCAAGTCTCTTGTGAAAGAGTGTTCCAGCAGATTGGGGCCACAGCTGAAAAAGCCCTGGCTCTGGTTGAGGCCAGCCTAATCTCCCTGTGTCCTGGGATCTTCAAGATGTTTTTATTTGAAGACCGTAAGGTCCTCCGTGGGACATACCAGGAGAGGTGGTCCTGTTGGTATGAGGGTCCTAGGCCGTATAGAGCTTTAAAGGTTAAAACCAGCACCTTAAACCTGATCCTGTACTCCACCGGGAGCCAGTACAGCTGGTGTAGCACCGGGTGAATGTGATCCCACGGCGAGGACCTTGTAAGGAATGTTGCCGCAGCATTCTGCACCCACTGGAGTTTCTGGGTCAGTCCAAGGGCAGCCCCACGTAGAGTGAGTTGCAATAATCAAGCCTGGAGGTGACCGTTGCGTGGATCACAGTGGCTAGGTCAGGGCGAGAGAGGTAAGGAGCCAACTGCTTAGCTTGGCAGAGATGAAAAAATGCCGCATTTGTTATAGTTGCAACCTGCGCCTCTATAGAAAGGGAGGTGTCGAAGATTATACCCAAACTCTTAACGGATGGGCTGGCACTAATTACGCCCCTGCAAGACATGGGAGTTGGCTCCCCATCAACAGATAGAGTTGGGTGTCATCAGCATACTGATGGCAACCCAAACCAAAACTCCGGACAAGCTGGGCAAGGGGGCACATAAAGATGTTGAAAAGCATTAGGGAGAGCATTGCACCCTGAGGCACTCCACACACCAAGGAGTAGCACGACGACAGTTTCCCCCCAAGCGCCACCCTCTGTCCCTGACCAGAGAGAAACGAGTGCAGCCATTGAAGGGTTGTGCCCTGGATCCCCACGTTGGTGAGGTGGTAAGAAGCTAGTCCTGTAGGGCGTGTGGAATAATCTATCTGGATGATCACTTTGCGGGAATGAGACAAGATAGAGAAGGATTTCCTAGACCTGAGGGTAGAGAAGGTTTTTGGTTTTAAAGTATAATGAGATGCATCATTGCTTTTACCCACTGAAGCCGGGTTGCTTTGTTAAGTCTCAGTGTTAAAGCTCAGCCCCCTGCCCAATCTTAGAAGACATTCTGAGAACCCTACTGTATGTATGCCTACTCAAATCTCATGTTGGAAGGAAGTTGAGACAGAACTGGAATTTAGTACTACTGTTCTTCAAAGAGTTATTACCAAAATGCATGCTTTTTTTGCTTCTGGGAGATTTTAGAGATACTAGTGCTTCAAAAACAGTGGTACCTCTGGTTACGTATTTAATTCATTCTGGAGGTCCGCAACTGTTCTTAACCTGAAGCACCACTTTAGCTAATGGGGCCTCCCGCTGCTGCTGCTGCTGGACCGCCATGCGATTTCTGTTCTCATCCTGAAGCAAAGTTCTTAATCCGAGGTACTATTTCTGGGTTAGAGGAGTCTGTAACCTGAAGCGTATGTAACCCAAGGTACCACTGTACAACATAAATGTTCAGCAACATCTACCTACTTGTATAGAATTTGCTTAAGCTGTTGTTTTTTAAAATTCTAATTACAGAATGCTAGGCTCTGAATAAAAATATCTCAAATGAATCCCTGTGTTCATATTTTTTGGGGAATGTTATTGTTTGTCTCTCACCGAGAACTGTACTAGAAATTTTATAGACAGGGACGGAAAAACAAAAACAAAAGCCTCCAACCCTTGCAATGTTGGATCCTCCTAACAGAGGGTCCATGTTATGCTCGGCCCTGAAACTCTTCCCTAATCGGCTTGTGGGCGGGGCTTGCCCTGCTCCAAGCTGGTGGTGCCACAGTTATGCCAATGGCCTTTAGCCAATCAGCAGCATGGCAAGGTTGGGGGTATCTATTTGGCAGCATGACGTAGGGACCTCCTTTTGCTTCTTGCTGCCGAACACCAGCCCACCCAGCTGTTAATTAGGTCGTGTTTGGCCTTGCTTTGGACTTTGGTTGGTCACCTGTTTTGGAATGGGGGCCAGGTAGGAATTTTTCCCAATGTGGCAGATTGGCTGTGGCCACTTGGTTTTTGCCTACCTATTAGCAATCATCACAACTTTGTAAGGTTTGGTAGTTAGGCATTGGTTTAGGGGAATGTGGGGAGGGGAGGTGCAGCCATCACCTGCCCCTCCAATGAGTAGGGTATTCTGTTAAAGGAAACTGGGGGTCTGGATCTCTTCCGAACCCCGGAAAGGGGCTAGGGCCATGCCAAGACCCCCAGGAACCCCAGGGGTGAGCACCAGTCAATATACACTGATGGAGCTCCCCCTGCTGGTTGTTTACCCTTCCAGGCTTCCTGGAGGGTGGGGCAGGAGCCAGATATAGTTTGATAGCAATGCCTAAGCCAATACCAGTCACATTTGTGTATTTTAATAAAGTTGTGGCCAAAATTTGCCCATTAACATTTAAACTAAATTCTGTCTCCACTGTGTCTTTATTTCCATTTGGGATGGGTTTTGGGGCTCAAAGCACAACCAGGATTGAAAGATGAAATTATGTATTATGTGTTTCCTGTAAACAGATGCAAGTACTTCTGGAATTGTAAGGAATGTCTTTCTTTCTGTCTTTTTTTCTTTCTTTCTTTGAACGGATTGCTATCCTTTTATATGCAGTGTTAATGGGAACTAGCTATGTAAAAACACACACCCTAGAATTGCAAATGGAGTTCTTTGAACTACTTGTGCAAAAGGGAGAAAGGGCATAGGATACAGTCATACCTCATGTTGCGTCCACTTCAGGTTACATGTTTTCATGTTGCGTCCCATGGCAACCCGTTAAGTACCGCAATGGGTTACTTCCGGGTTTCGCCGCTCGCCCATGCACAGAAGTGCTAAATCATGCTGTGCGTGGGCACAGACGTGGCGCTTCAGCTTGGGTCAGTTCCTTGTTACGGACAGGCCTCAGGAATGGATCCCATCCGTAACATGAGGTTCCACTATAGAGAGTTTGCAAAAACTTACAATGCAATGCAACAAGGCAGTTGCGCCCTAAGCAGCAACCTGATCATGGAAGGTGCTGTTGTTGCAAATCACTGCTACTGCTGCTCCACGTAGAATCAGGCTGCACAGTGCCAATCTACATTTTTCCTTGGCTTCTTCACCATGTCCACATTGCTGTCTTGCCAGGACAGGTGAGATGTACAGCAAATCTGTGCGGATCTGTGCACAAAAGTACTCAATGGGTTTCTGTGGTACTGAATTTGAATGCTCATGGCTTCAGCATCAAGCACTTAGTGTTGTGTAACTTTATTAATACAGTGAGCTAACCTAGTTTTATGTGAGTGTATTCAGTTTCACCAGAATTCTTTGCAAAGAAGAAACTGATTGGTGATCAAGATTTCCAATCCAGTTTTCTTTTTCATAACAAGGAGAGGATCATTAATATTGCATTCAGCCTCATGGATTCTAAATTAATTTTTCATTTATTTTCATGTACTGAGCACAGCAGAAGGACCTAGAAAAATGAAGATGCTTCAGGACAATAACATTACATAATTGAGGAATGCCGTATATAGCTACATTGAGTTTGCTTTGATTTATAGTTGTACTGATATTGTTTATTTCTACTAAAATGACATTTAAAATGTCTTCTATCCACTAGGAAATCTGTCATCTTGCCATAATGCGATAATGGCTAGCTTTTTTATTATCTAAACAAATGAACATTTAACAGATGTTAATAGTAACAGATAAAAATATTCAAACACTAACAGATATTGACAAGTTCCTAGTAAGTCCTAGGTAACTGAATAAATGGACAGACCAGTGTGGAACTTCTGTTTTAGTCTGGAAAAAGCATTTATTTATTTGGTTTTGCTTTACGTTGATACCAAGTATGGCCCTGCAATGATCTGACTCGGGACCACAGTGCACAGGGAAGCAAGGTGCAACCCACCCTTCCCAAAAGACATGGAGTGATGTGGGGGCGATTTATTACAGGATTGGGAATATACCTGCCTCTCCTTATGTGCTGTTTTGTTTGTTAGGTTTGTAAGGTATATTATTATATAATGCTATTTTATTATTATTTCATGGGATGTTGTTCAACATAGATCTCTGCTGAGTCCCACCGAGAGAAATGGTGGGGTATAAATAAATCTATTATAATAATAATGTAACAAGGGAAATAATGCAGAAATATAAAAACAATGAGCTGTCAGTACATTCACGTTTACATGTAGTGGAGCCACGTACAAATTGGATAAGGCAAAAAGGACCCCTGGATGGTTAAATCCAGTGAAATTTGACTATTGGGAGGGCGGTCCTCATGTCGCTTCAGGCTGAGGGAGCCGGTGTTTGTCCGCTTTAGAGTGGCACAAAAAAAAACAGGCTTAGGAACTAACAACAACATAAATAGAAGTATAGTATGCAATACTGGTGGTTTGCTATGGAGTTGCAGCTGCAGGCTGGAGCATTTTCGCACTGCCCCATTTGTATGAAAACATGAAAACTTAATATACCTTCACCCACACAGAGAGAAAGCTATTTGCTGAGACAGGAGAACTTGTACTGGCTTCTATTTGAAATTGGCTTGGTTTTTATGAACTCTTTCAGTGAGCATCTGGTGGGGGTGGAATTATTAGTTTTCCATGAATTTAGCCCTGGCTTGTAGTGCCTCTCCATGCATGCAGATGTTGTTCCACATATGTGCCTTATCATATTGCTTACCTGGGATTTAAACTACCCAGCCGCAGCCATGACTGAGAGTTGTCTGGAAAGACAACTGATCCCCCTTTACCAAAATAAAGAAACTCAGGACCAACAGAGGTTTGTAGATCTGGATGAGGGGTACCACAACCACACAAAACTCTCCCCCCCTAAAAATTCAAGTGAATGGTCCAAATTAAATATATCAATATAATAACAATTAGGAGGACTGCTCAAATAGAATAAATTCAACAAGGAGAAGACTGATTGGTCGGGTGATACAGTCACTTACCGGTACTTCAAAGCAATAAAAAAGAAGTTCATTGAAGGTAAGGGATCCACATTAAATAACTTCTGTGCATGAAACAATAAAGCAGCCTAGCTAGCTTGAAAGAGAAGGACTTTGGGGCAAATTAGGATATATGTATAATACAGTGAAGCATTGCAAACTGTACCTATTCATACTCTTAACCAGGTAATTACGAACTTTTGTGTTAACTTTTGTTATTTGCTACCCTAAAATACTGTTTTAATAAAATATTACAAGTTCCCAACGTATAAATTAAAGGATGATTTTACTTTTAAGCTTTCACCTTTAAAAACTTCCTTTGACAGAAACTATGATAAAAAATTACTATGTCACTTATTCTCTCCCTTGCATTCGACTAGAAATCATGGCTGACGATGAACGGCGAACAAAGAAGCCTTGGATTTCCCCCCTCTAGCTGCGAAAAATGCAGAGATTTCTAAAAGGAGTTTCCCAGGAGAGACACCTTACAGGAACTTTCTTGAGCTAAAAAGGCATGATTCTGCAGTGCTAATCAAAAGCAATATATTCAGCCAGCTCCCTGGGACTTAGCCTGTTTGGTTGTGAATTGTAAGGCGTCACTTGAGCAATTTGAAGAGCTGCAACTGGGGCATTGCAGAAGGGAGTTAGATGCACAGCTAGAAAAGAAGACTGGCCTCTGCTATGCCCTAGCTTCTGCACTTATTTTTCCCCCTCTGTTAAGAGGTTTGTAATCTATGCATGTGAATAGGACGACATGAAAAGCTATGGGGCCAAAGATGGCAGTAATTCTAAGCAGCCAGTGATCACTATAATACAAGTTTTGGTTCTCACCTCTACCTCCCTCAGCTTTGACACACAGCCTTTCTTCCTTTATCCTGACAAACTAATTACCTTCCTTCCTCTGGAAACGTCACTGAAATTAAGGTTAATGGTTTATTTATACACCACTTCTAACATTATTTATTAGTATACAAGATTAAAGGGAGCTGTGTTGCATTCTTGAGTGACTGGGTGGTTCACTGTTTGTGTTTAGAGATTTTTAGGTAATGTAAAACTGCCTCACTTCACTCTCTGTTTTAATTTCATGACCTTAAGAAAAAAAAAGACTTTAGCCCCTCCCACTAGAATTTAATTAGTGTATGCAGATGGGTCCTGTTTTCCAACACCTCCCAAAGAATTGCCATGGTAAACAGAGAAACATTTGACAAAGTAGCACAAAAGTAACACCTTAGATTACTGCAATGCATCATATGTGGGGATGACTCTGAAGACAGTTCAGAAACTTCAGCTGGTGCAGAATTCAGCAGCCAAGTTGCTCACCAGGGCCCACCGATCCTGGCCCAACTTCACAGGCTGCCAATTAGTATTTGGGTGCAATTCAAAGTGCTGGTTTTGACCTTAAACAGCTCAGGACCACAGTACCTCAAGGAACACCTCTTCCATATTAATTGGTCTGTGATCAAAATCTGAGGCCCATTTTCAAGAGTCGCCTCCACGAGAGGTCTAGAGGGTGGCAACATGAAAACAGGCCTTCTCCCCATCTGTGGAATGCTCTTCTCAGGAAGAATCGCCAGGCAAAAACATTCCTCTTATCTCAGGGCTTTGGCTAGTTAAACAAGTACAGTGGTACCTTGGGTTACATACACTTCAAGTTACATATGTTTCAGGCTACAGACTCCCCTAACCCAGAAATAGTACCTCGGGTTAAGAACTTTGCTTCAGGATGAGAACAGAAATTGTGTGGCGGCGGCACGGCAGCAGCAGGAGGTCCCATTAGCTAAAGTGGTACCTCAGATTAAAAACAGTTTCAGGTTAAGAATGGACCTCCGGAATGAATTAAGTACATAACCAGAGGTACCACTGTAATAGTCTTTTAAACTGGGTGTAGGTATTGGTTTTGTTTGTTCCTATGCAAAATTGTAAATTATCTAGGTCTTGACTCCAAACTCCTATTATTATTACAGTGGTGCCTCACAAGACAAAAATAATCCGTTCCGCGAGTCTCTTCGTCTAGCGTTTTTTTCGTCTTGCGAAGCAACCCTATTAGCGGCTTAGCGAATTAGCGCTATTAGCGGTTTGTTGTTGTTGTTTAGTTGTTTAGTCGTGTCCGACTCTTCATGACCCCATGGACCAGAGCACGCCAGGCACTTCTGTCTTCCACTGCCTCCCGCAGTTTGATCAAACTCATGCTGGTAGCTTCAAGAACACCATCCAACCATCTCATCCTCTGTCGTCCCCTTCTCCTTGTGCCCTCCATCTTTCCCAACATCAGGGTCTTTTCCAGGGAGTCTTCTCTTCTCATGAGGTGGCCAAAGTATTGGAGCCTCAGCTTCACAATCTGTCCTTCCAGTGAGCACTCAGGGCTGATTTCCTTAAGAATGCATACGTTTGATCTTCTTGCAGTCTATGGGACTCTCAAGAGTCTCCTCCAGCACCATAATTCAAAAGCATCAATTCTTCGGCGATCAGCCTTTTTTATGGTCCAGCTCTCACTTCCATACATAACTACTGGGAAAACCATAGCTTTTACTATACGGACCTTTGTTGGCAAGGTGATGTCTCTGCTTTTTAAGATGTTGTCTAGGTTTGCCATCGCCTTTCTCCCAAGGAGCAGGCGTCTTTTAATTTTGTGACTGCTGTCACCATCTGCAGTGATCATGGAGCCCAAGAAAGTAAAATCTCTTACTGCCTCCATTTCTTCCCCTTCTATTTGCCAGGAGGTGATGGGACCAGTGGCCATGATCTTCGTTTTTTTGATGTTGAGCTTCAGACCATATTTTGCGCTCTCCTCTTTCACCCTCAATAAAAGGTTCTTTAATTCCTCCTCACTTTTTGCCATCAAGGTTGTGTCATCTGCATATCTGAGGTTATTGATATTTCTTCCGGCTATCTTAATTCTGGCTTCGGATTCATCCAGCCTAGCCTTTCGCATGATGAATTCTGCATATAAGTTAAATAAGCAGGGAGACAATATACAGCCTTGTCGTACTCCTTTCCCAATTTTGAACCAATCAGTTGTTCCATATCCAGTTCTAACTGTAGCTTCTTATCCCACATAGAGATTTCTTAGGAGACAGATGAGGTGATCAGGCACTCCCATTTCTTTAAGAACTTGCCATAGTTTGCTGTGGTCAACACAGTCAAAGGCTTTTGCATAGTCAATGAAGCAGAAGTAGATGTCTTTCTGGAACTCTCTAGCTTTCTCCATAATCCAGCGCATGTTTGCAATTTGGTCTCTGGTTCCTCTGCCTCTTTGAAATCCAGCTTGCACTTCTGGGAGTTCTCGGTCCACATACTGCTTGAGCCTTCCTTGTAGAATTTTAAGCATAACCTTGCTAGCATGTGAAATGAGTGCAATTGTGAATTAGCAGTTTAGCGGCTATTAAAGGCTTAGCGGCTAAAAGGCTATTAGCGGCTTAGAAAAAGGGGGGGAAAGCGAAAAAAAATCGCAAGACTCGCAAGACGTTTTCGTCTCGCGAAGCAAGCCCATAGGGAAATTCGTCTTGCGAAGCGCATCGAAAAACGGAAAACCCTTTGGTCTAGCGGGTTTTTCGTCTTGCGAGGCATTCGTCTTGCGGGGCACCACTGTATTATTATTATTATTATTATTATTATTATTATTATTATTATTATTATTGCTGCTGCTGCTGCTGATGTTAGTTGCTTTATCTTCCACAGACAACCCAAAGCAGCTTAACAAACAAACAAAACAAACCCCTACATAGATACATTAAAAGCGGGGATGGGATGGTTAATAGTGCCAGGCAAAAACTTTTCACTACAGTATAGGCATTTGGCCTTTAACATGCCTGTTCCATTTCATGCACAATCCCAGGCTATAGATTGTGAAGCTGAACAAATTACAGCACAAAATGATAATGATAATTCTCTATATAACATACCGAAATAGCTGTATGGGACAGTATTTTGAAACAGCACAGCAATTTGTAGCACCTTAAAGGCCATCAAATTTATTATGGCATAGGCATTTGCAGACTAGAGTAGTTGCTATGAATATTTTTATTGAACCCTTTTTCCTAGATGCCATTGAGGACATTCTCTGTTAACTGGATCCATGCTGCCCTAAAATAGCTGATTTTGTCCATTGTGTATCTGCACCCCACATCTCTGATGTTAAGTCATTTATCTCTGTAAGACCCTTTTCTTGGCAACACAGTGATTAATGGAAAAGAAGTGGATAGTTAAATATTTAGCTTTCATGTCACTACAACCTTGACAGAGACATGTAACAACCACACTGAATACAAAACCCTTTGAAATAGTGCCTTTATACAATGACTTTCTGTGCACTTCTCTAGTAATTAAAATATGTAAGAGCCCAGTTGGTCTGCATACTGCTGATGTGCTAGAAAGTGTGGGAAGCATTTTATCATCAATTATTCAAAACTATCCTGGAAGATATGGTAAGGTTTTAAATTCTATACAAGAAATCCTAGGTCTCTGACTGTTTGCGAGTTTACAATATTATTCAAAGATGGAAAACTAATCTTGATGTTTTCTTTTTCTTTTCTTTTCCTCAAAGCTATTCTTCTCCATGTAGTGAAAGTCTGGAATCTCTAATTTACAATCTTCTAGGAGAATTGCTCTTTCTGACACTTACACAGCTAACATACATGTGAACACTGGATCACAGAATCACAGAAGGAATCATGAGGGTTCCAACCCCGTGCAATACAGGAATCTTTTGCCCAATGTGGGGATTGAACCCACGCATGACTGATCATTTCCAGCCTAGCCTGAAAGCACACCAGTGACCAAAAGCCTTATATCACACTAACAGTTTTCTCAACACTGCTCTGCTCAATCAACCTATTCATAATAAAAAGAGCACCTGAGAATGTCAGGGTTTTATGCTCATAAAGCTATGGAGCAGTGAGGATTAGCATGAAGATTTCACTTTGTGATTTAACAGTATTGCTTTAGGTAGTCGGGAAACCAAATATCAGATGAAAAAATTATCTGGCACCCAAAGTTAATTTAAAAGTATTGCTCTTCATAATACAAAGTCTTAACCAACATTGAGTCAATTGCAGTTATACTTTATTGGGAAGCTAACATGTCCACACAGAAAGTCAGGGCTAGTAAAGCTTAGGCATTGTAATGTAGAGCAGCAAGGGATGTATAAAAGCCCCCTGAGAAATTTATTTCATCTCACTGAATCTTCCTCGACTTCCCTTGGATGTTTTTACTTGAGCGTGAACCGCTAAATTCAGCTCAGGCTTTACTTTAGTCAAAATCCTAGAGTGGGAGCTCTAGAAGTCTCATTGGTCAGATACACATCTGCACCCATAGTTATAATAAAAGTTGACATTCTGCAGACGTAGCCTCAGGTCAGACTAAAAATGAAGTTGATTTGAATTGGGGTTATTACATTTGCTATGAACTGATGCAAGTCTGCAAAAGATTTGTTTTTTATTGTGATTTGTGAAAATTACCAAAATGACAGTGTGCATTGACAAGGTAACACAACAGTATGACCTGAGAGGGAAGCTAAGTGCTATTACTTATCCATTTTAAAAGCCCCAAAGTAAATGTTTTCTTGTTTATTTAGGGTATTTTTTGCCTGATTTTTGAATTATATAAAACTTCTAAAGCACATACAATATCCTGGAGAAGATGCCTACCATGCTTGTGGGTTTCATGGGAGCAGCAGGGTAGTCATATGAAAGTGGAATGCTAGACTAGAAGGACACATGATCTGATCCTGCAAGGATCCATGTACAGAATCATACAATCTCAGAATTGTAGAGGCACCCCAAGTGTCATCTAGTCCACCTCTGCCATTATTAGCTTTGTTCCCTTTGATGGTTCTTCTCCCAGGTAGCTTCCTGGATAGGGAAAGCTGAGTCAGACTATTTCAACCAATTTTCAGTTTAACTCTCCAAGCATTGATTAATTCTAACTTTTATTAGACACAGGAATTGAGCGGTAGCTGGCTCCTCACAAACTCATAACAGTATATAGGAAGAAATGGCTTAAAACATCAATGCAAATCTTCTGAATAAACTCACTGGTTTTACTCTGTACCACTTGAAGCCCCTGGCTGTATACTCTCTCTCTGTGTGGGAAATCCAATATAACTTGAAAGCTAGGAAGCATAGACGTCTGGTGGACAGACATTTAAACAGATGCTAGCCTGATTGCCTGTGGCAAGTAAAAATCTACCCCCCTTGGGTAGTCAGGTAGGAAAGGCTTTGTTTTTCCCCTTACTAACAATAGGTGCGAGCAGTTGGCTACTAATTTATATGGATCTATCTGGAAGGCTACCATAATTTTTTTTGTGATCACTGCCATACATCAGGACTTAGTACAAATGACAATTTTCCAGTAGATATTGCTGAGACATGAAGAAAATATTCATCATGCTTGATAGTATGCTTTAGTCTTGAGATGCCATACTAACAAATCTTACATGACAGTAATATGCTTAAATCTGACAATGGATAGTTAAGATGAAAGGATATAGAAATGCCAAAGCTGGAATAAGGTCAAATGAAAGCCCTCCTATCAAAATACAAAACAGCTGTTGGCTATTGCTTTTCTCTGGAGTTAGGACTTGAGTTTATATTGACTAATTCACTTAGATTAGCTTTGCTGCACAAGAATCCATTAACACTCTTCTTTAGAATAACATTAATCAAACAAGATTGTTTTTATATTTTTTCAAAAACTGATATGTGATGTTCCTCAGTAGAATGCACATAGTGCAATTGTTTAATTCTAAACACGCACCAAACAACAGAATTATTAGAAACTTGGCAGAAAGCCCTCAGTACTAGTGATATCAAAAACCAAGCAATAAAATAGTTTTAAAGTGCAATCCTTTATCTACTTTCCTGGGACTGAGTCCCATTGAACTCAATGAGGATTACTTCTGAGTAGAAGTATATATTTTTGTGCTGTTAGCTACTGAGATCTCTGAATTCTGAAAGCTGCCAGAATTTCTAGTTAGGTGATGCAGAGCACTTAGGAAAATGTCCATATGTACAAGGCTCTATTTTATACAGTGTCAGAGCAATAGTCCCTTTTCTATTCTGATGGACAGCCACTGCAAAATATTGAGTGCAGGTGTGTCTTATTGAGATACTTTAGCTGGAGATGCCAGATATTTGGTTTCCAAAAGCGAAGCATGTGCTCTGTGCCACCTGAAGGGAGAAAAAGCGGGTACACATTCATGCCAACAGTAGAAAACTGGATAGCTAGATTGCACTTGTCCAACAATCATAGATGGATAGGGAATGGATGGAGCTTTGCAGAGCACAAAGATCAGTCATACTGGAGCCATGCCCAACTTTGCCATGCTGGTATTCTTTCATGCTGCCTAGGAATGATGGGTTGTAGTTCAAAACATCTGGAGAGGTGGCAGAGGTTGCCTTACACACTGTATTCAGCATATATGATACATACTATTTTATTATCATCCTTGTGCAATTTCTAACCTGAATGCAGCTGTAAAATTGTGAGGCAAATGTCCACTAAAAACTCCCAAGTGATTCCTAATCGCCAGCAGAGTCGAGAATAGTAATATGGTATTTCACTGTTGCCTAACAGATGGTATTATGCCATGGACTATTTTACTATTTGGCTTACAGAACATAGCCAAAGCCACAAAGCCAAATTTACTGAGAAAGTGTTGACTTTCAACACAATGATTTACCACTCAAGAGCTGTATATAATGATTTTTTTAAAAAAGAAGGAGAATAGTTTTCTATTAAGAATGGGCAAGGCAAGAGGCACTACAATATGCAAAGCACGTTGTGGTTACATTTATTGCGTTAATGGTTTCCTTACCAGAGCTACCCTATAATTCACTAGATATGGGGATTTCCTTACGGCTGCCAAGTTTTGTTTTTGAGGTTAGGTCTTTGTAATTAATTGAGGATGAATAGAGCTGTTTCTTGGCAAAGAAATTCACTCAACTAATGATCAAATACTACTAATTGCATCATAGTTTCACCAAGGGTCATGTCTCACTAGAATTCCTGCTTATAGCTGTCCAAGATAGACAACAGCTACAGGAGTTTGGAAATCTTATTATATCTCATGACTTTCACACATTTGTGTGAACATGCATTTGTCAGCAGTCATCCCAAACAATTTCCCCTTCCTTTAGCCCACTACCTCCATTCCATAATGGTCAGTTTAGTTGATTCCTAAGGGGCATGCATAGCTTTTATTTCTTGTTGTGACTGCTGGATTGTTACAGGACTACACAGAGCGGAATATATCTGAATCACAGTTTCATACAACAGCAGCAAATCTTTCATTCATTTGAGAGATAATACTCCAGAGTCAACTTTTTTTGCGCCTTAGACAGGCCAATTAACACTTTAAAAAAATAGTAACAACAAGGAAAGAAAAAACGCTGGATGGCTCCGGCTTCGCTAAGACCTCTGACAAAGATCTTCGTACACTTAATGAGAAGTGGTTTGCAGACAAAATTTCAAACATTTTACAAGTGCAAATATCATTCTAAGTGTTACAGCTTTAGAAGGGTCATTGTTTCTCCTACTTAATTAGAGCTAAAGATTTCATTGCCAAGTTTTTTTTATTTAAAAAAGGGACCAAAGGGACCAATATCAATACATTAAAACTTAATCAGCTCCCTTTGTAGGTCATACAAACATTGTGCCAGAGGAACTGCTGACACCGTGTAGGAAGTCTCCTGACCATGAAGTGTTCAGATTTAGTTATTCCACTTGTTCTGTAATTTTATCAGAACTTCCAATCAGGGATAACTTCATGAAAACTTCGGGGATTCAGAAAAACTAGCTGCTATGCAGCACCCCAAAGGAACACAAGCTAGTTCAAAATACTTGCCATATGACTCTGGAATACATTTCATTATATTAATCAGCCACTTTGTAGTTGCCGCCACAGCTTTTGTAACTGCAATAATAGCAGAAAGGGCAGCTGCTGCATCCCAACAGATCTTGATTCAGATAATACATTCTCAGTGCAACGTGTTCCTGGGGACACTCAGAGGACATCACTAGGAGACAAAGTTGACCATGTGAACTAGGCCTGTGATTTATATTCATGACAAGGGCCAGCTACTAACATTATTTCCCAATATTAAAGGATACAAACCATAAATCATGAGCTTCTTGCATAAGGAAATCAGTGCTCTCCTAGGAAGCTGTGATTTATACGATGCACTTTAATCAATGTTTGACAAATATTTCATCTCTAGCTACATTTGGACTTGGGGAAAGCAGATATTTGTGGCTATGTGTGAAGAGAAAATGTCCTGCAAAAATGGATGCATTTGGTAGCATGCAGACACTGGCGCACCTGGCAAGAGTTTATTGCAGGCAAAGTAGTGTTTCAGTTGAAAAGTAAAGAAAGGAAATGAAGGATTGTAAAGTGACCAGGCTAGCAAAATCAGAAAGCAAGCAAGCAAGCAAGAAAGCCTGATTTGAAAGTATTTCTTTTTTATTACATAAACTTAGATCAGAATTGAATATAGGAACATAAACATCAGGAATAAGTTTTTGACAGTAAGATCTGTTCAACAATGGAACAGACTTCCGAAAGAGGTGGTGGACTCTCCTTCCTTGGAGGTTTTTAAGCAGAGGTTGGATGACCATCTGTCATGTATGATCTAGCTGAGACTGCTGCATTGCAGGGGGTTGGACTAGATGACCCCCGGGATCCCTTCCAACTCTACAATTTTTCGATTCTGTGATTCTATGATCCTGAAATCTCAAGGTTAGATGGTACCCTTTCAATTTGCTGTCCAAGTAAACTGGGACGGTGAGACTTCCCATAGGTGCCTGAATCAAGGTCAGCATAGATTTCATACACAGCAGTTACTGAACAGAGAGAATCCATCCTTTTTTCTAAGACTTATTTTCCTTCACACCACTCGAGAATGAAAGATTTGTATCTAATTTAAAGTAGTGTGTTTAGTGCTGAGTCTGCTTTTATTTACAATCTATCCTTCAGCTCCTCTGCTAAAAGTGAAATGGCAATTGCTTTTAAAACGACCCATTTTCATGGCGCTTCTATGTTAAAATTGTACCGCAAATATCAAAAGTAGGGGAAAAAAAGTTTACTGAGTCCAACTTAGTGAACTGAATTGTTAAGAGTATTTCTTTCTATTTATCTTCTTAGAATTTTAGAATTTATTAATCTTCCTCAAAGGTTTCAGTTGCTAATTTACTAATCAACTGTAAATTTCCAATTAATGAAGTAATGATAATTTGTTGAAGGAACAAACTTATTAACAACATGATTTTAAGCTCATACAAAAAGCTGAGATGCCATATGAACTTATAAATGTAAGCAATAGATTTATAATGAATTGTAATTATTTGTAGAACCTTAATTATCTGTAGAAAGATTGCTGAGTTAAACCGTTTCTATAGTTAAAAAAAATAAATTCAGAGTTCTGACTCATACTAATGTTAAGTTGCGGTTCTTACTTTGAAGTGAGTATGATTCACATCACTGATACTGGGACTGCAAATACATAATGCTTTAAAACCACATTCAAAGCACACATTTTCCCCTCCAAAGAATTCTGAGCACCGTAGTTTCTTAAGTGTGGCTGTGAACTACATTGCCCAGAATTCTTTGAGGGATGGTGGTGGAATGTGTACTTTGAATGTGCATAGCTTGGGTAAAGAAAGTTTCTGCCCAAAGGACTTCCTAAACATATGCACCTATAGCTGAGCTGAGACTATGGTATTAAGTCTGCCAATAAATCCTCCTGCTCCTTCTCCCACTGTAGGAAATTATAGTGGATGCCTCCTTCCCACTAACCCAGGTGCTCTGTGTCGGAACTCCGCTCGGCCAAGCCGATAAGGCCTCATCTTCCTCCGAGCTGAGCCTTTGAAATCGCCTCCGATGTGTTTAATGACCTGAGCCTTTGATAAGGCCTCAAGCACATTCTATCCAGCAGGGTTCCCAGCACAGGGAAGAGACAAGAGGTTTGGCTACATTGTAAAGAGTTTTATTTCTAAACTACGCAGAACAGAAAATACATCCTCTCTCTATGAAAGCAGAGAGCAACTGAACAAAGGAAACAGGAAACCACTAACGTCACATCCCGCCTCCCTTTCCTGTGAGACTTGAAGGTCTCTGGAATGTAAACAGAGTCCTGTGACTCCACGCAGCTGCACAGTGATAACAGATGTCCAACAACTTCCTCCTTGTTCGAATTCCTTCTGTAAAGAAGGAACCACGCATTGGTTCTGTGCTGGGCTTTTTCCTATTGGGCACCTCTTCTCTCAGTCAGGTTCCTTTGCTCCTCCTCATCCTGGCAGTGTCTACCTGCTTAGTTTGGACACTCTTCTCTGTTTAACTCTCCCTTTGTCTACACTCTGGTGCAGCTGAGCTACCTTTCAGCTATTTCATTAGGCTTACCAGAATGGTATCCTGGTAGACTGATGAAGGTTGCTGCCATTGTAGTTGGAATAGCCTGGGGACCTTTCTATTACTGCACAAGGCAGTAGAGGGTTTCAAGTCCCCCTCCCCTTTTATCTGAAGATAAGTTTACTGATGTTTCATGATGTAGTGTCATCCCTGTTGTACCATTGTGTATGGAGCAGAACTCAGCTCATTGCAGCTTTGTTGCTTAAAGCAAATGTTTTCATTTAAGAGAAAGGGAAAAATCATAAACCCACAGGTACCTTGTGTACTGATGGTAAACCCCACTGAATGCCCATGCCCCAAATAATTAGATGTTGCGTTTCCACCATGAAGATTGTTGAAAATCCTTGCTTTTGTTTAGTCCAGCAAAATCTGGAGGGTCCACAGGTTTTCCAGCCTTTATCTAATGCAATCCTTGGACTAGTGGGGTGTTTTGAAAATATTGTTACCTATGCTCCAGCTTTAAGCAGGAGGTTCCAAGCAGCTAAAAAAGAAAAGAAAAGTGACAAAGAGCACAACTCCAACTCTTTTTTCATTTAGGCTGAGATGTGAAAGAATGCAGGCTGTGCTTTAGGTTGTCTGTTTAGGTTGTCTGTGGGAAAGTGAATCTAATTTTCTCTGTCTTCTTTGGTTTCAGAAAAGGTTTTTAGGCACCTCCTTTGGAAGCAAAACTGAGACTATTTCCTAAAAGATGATGACATCTTTGTGCTGTCTTGTCTAGTGAAGTGGAGCAAAACTCGTGCCAGGGGAAACTTATTTTGTTGTTTCTATAAACTGCATGGCCATTGGGGAGTTTTGTTTGGCCTGCCACAACTAACTGCTTTATAATTCTGCCTCAGTGAGGGAAGCGGTTGAAGAAAGATACAAGACAGATTTCTATGAAACCCTACTCCACAATTTTCTCTTACAATTTTCTCATATGTTTTCACAGACAGCTTGGTGTCTTAAGCATTCACCTATTCCTTGTAGCAGTAAAAACAAACAAACCAAATATTGAGAGGTTGATCCTCTTGAGTAGAAAATAACCATGTGTATTATTAAAAGCTCCTCTGCAACTCAAATCCTAAATGCATTATTTAAACACAGATATTGATTAATTCAAATGAACCACTTAGTAAAAGCGGAGAAGAGCTTATATTATCTTATTCTTGACCTCCATTAGCTTTCCTGTCAGAACTTGATTGAAACCTGTTCAAGAGAGTTAGTACATATGGTTTATACATTCTGTTTACACATTTTGATAGATTTATTTTCAAACTGGCCTTAATTAATGTATTATTTACCATGTTGCTTTTCTACATGACGTATGTGCTTCATTGGAAACAGAATTTCCAGAATTTTCCTTTTATCTGAAATTTTAATATTTGCAGTATGCATTTGATCAGACCCACAGTGAGCTACTACTTCAACAAATGCTTTCTGATCAAAAGGTTAGACATATTTCTACCTCTCATAGGACTAGCCATTGCAAACCCAATGCTTTCTTATGTTCTGTGGTAAGTTTATAAAAATGTGCCTTCCCATTGTAAAGAGAATAGTGCTTCTCAGGTCAGGTTCAGAACTTCCGGCGCTGTCCACACATATGAGAATACGGCCGTAATAATTTATCTTTAACACACCTAGAACTGCAGAACTCAGAAGCCAAACAGGAACTTGCAGTATGCCAATTAACTGTTTGGAGTCAGAAATTAGTACCAGCTTAATTATAATTTGCCAATCTAGTAATGCTTCAAAGATGCCTAAGATGTCGTCTAATATTTCACATTCCTTGATCATAATTAAGTAAGACAGATGGTATGCAGTTAAACACAAGAGTCATCATAGTAATACAACAAAACATCAATGGTAATATTTAGAAGGCAAACTTGTACTCTGCAAAGTCAGGCAGATGCATAAATTCCATTGATATGATCACATACAAGGCTAGAATAAATCATTGCTTGTTCTTTTAAAAAGACATAATATTATAGAAAGTGCAACTGACTACCAACATATATTATTTTCTTTAAACAATCTAATGTATATTGAAGCCCTATTCTGACAATATTGAGATGGTAATATCATAAGGGTAGTGTTTTTTCTGAGGAAGTTAACTTTTCAGGTTTTTAAGCAGAGGGTGCTTTCACAAATGGCTCTATATGTAAAAATAGATGCTTTGAAATGGTGCTAAAGCCCACCATGTAAGGCCTTTACTATGAAAAAAAGTTGAGAATTAGTCTTAAGATAAGTAATAACCTGTAGTTTCCAAGTGAACATATGACAAAGACCCAAAAACCACATTCATTAAATGCTACTAACATAGCCTAGATCTGCCATGGCAGTGGAAGATAGCATTAAAAATTAGATAGCAGTGGTGACAACACTCTATTACCAAAGAATCACAAACATAACGCAGGGAATTTCACAGTGAATTACAAACCATTGAAATTCAGTTATAATCTGACAAAATGAACAAAGTAAATGCTCTTTTGGAAGTATGAAAGTATGCCTTAATATAGCTTAAATGTCCATGTATGGGTAAAATAAAAATTCAGTACCTTTGGTTCAAAGTCAACAAACCATGTAGTTCTCAGAATCATCAGGAAAATTGGCTTCTGTACTTGCAATACTCACAGCCTTCCCAAATATTTCGGACTATAAATCTTATCAACACTGACCATTGGCAGTTATAGCCCCAAAACATCAACTGAGCTCTTCAGTTTGACTTCTCCTCTACTTTTAGTTAACTTCCCTTAACTATTACTTGTAAACAGAATAACTGCAAACTACGGAAAGAAAATGACACCTTGCTGTTTAACAAAGATCAGTTATAATATTAAATACAATAGAATCAATGCAAATGTGTTATTATTATAACCTAACCTCAAACATATCTGCACAAAAGCACAGTGCAATGTCATCTCTAGTTTTAATTTTAATTGTTAATGCCTTCATCAAACATTAAGACACAGCAGACATAAGCACTTCTTGAATGCAACTTACCCAGCTGTGTTTCCTGAATTGTCAGTTTACTCTCTGAAGGATATAAAAGCTTTGGTGGTTTTTCTGTTAGTGGTGCTGCAGGGAGAAAAAAAAGAAGCATGGTCATTCTGAATATTCCTGAATAAGAATATTTTGACACCTGAAATCAGGGTATACTTTAAATAAACAGAACAGGAGTCCCCTGTGTTTTCTGAAACAGTATTAACAATTGCTTTGATTTTAACAACATTTTCATTGGCGCATGTCTTCTGCACTTACACCGTTATTGTCCCACTTTGAACAAACAAGTTTGGTAGGGTTTTGCAGTGTTTCATACACTGTGAATCTTACATGCAGAGAAGGAATGACAGAAAAAGCCAGGGGGGAAAAAACAGAGAAAGCAGGTTGGGACAAAAGCAAATGGATTTATACAGAGTGGAATTAAGAAGGAAGAAAATTGTGGTGAAGGCTCAGAGTTGATACAGAAGGTGGAAGGAAATTACTATATGGAATTAAAGTATGGGGGTATGCATTTGTGAGAAAGGGAAAAAAGGAGTGATTTTAGTAAAGGCATTCCAAATAGATTAAGATGAATAATAAACAGGAGTGAGGAAGAGCTGCAGTAGTTTGAGAAAGAAATGTATACAGCACAATGTTTTTTGCAGAAATGTGTCATTCTACAACCTTTTTTATCTCCTTGTTCAATTAATTTAATAGTCAAAACCAAAATATCAGTGTACAAGGCAATTTGACACAAATGGGGGCACTTTAAAGTTTCCTCTGATTATATTTTTTATTTATTTACAAAGGAAAATAAATTATCCTTCAATGTGAGATGAGCAGCTTCTCTAAAAACATATTTTTAAATGATAGCTTTACAGTTACCCATATAAATGTATTGAATTTATACCCAACCTTCCTCCCTGAAGAACCTAGACCAGCATGTAGATGGGCCCAGTAGTGGACTTTGGGTCCTCAAATTCCCATGCTGCCCTGTGTGACGCTAAAATTCGGCACCCCCCACCTCTCATGCTCCATTCTGCAGCATTGTTGTGGCGTCCCCTGCAGCATGGCTCCCAGTGCCACTGCTGTGGTTGCACCACCCTAAAACTGCCTCTGCTGTGCCAGACATTGCAGAGAAGCTCTAAAAGAAATCCAAGCATGAAAGACTCATCATTTCCTTATCTTTTTCCAGCACTTAATTTCTAAGTTGGGAGCTGCTGAAGCTTAAGTCTTTTTGAAAGTCACACCTTCTATGCAAACTGAAATTTATCAGGGATAAACTGCTTGAATCTTCACTGTGCATGCAATAATCAAGTGGGACCTGCCATAAAATGTTGCAGTACAGAGTAGTATTAGGCCAAAATATTCAGCCAGAGGGTTCCCCTGCCCCCAGGTTTTTGTTGGTGGGAAGAGAGGCTCCTAAAGATTGCTACAATCATTAGCAATGGTGGCAAATTCTTATAATGCAGGCTTCCTCAAATTTGGCCTTCCAGATGTTTTTGGCCTACAACCCCCTGATCCCTAGCTAGCAGGACCAGTGGTCTGGGATTGTGGGAATTGTAGTCTCAAAGCATCTGGAGGGCCGAGTTTGAGGAAGCCTGTTATAATGTGTGGTGGGGATGTGTCTCCATTCCCAAGGAGCTGGCTTATGTTTCTCTCCTTCCCCCTTAAGACACACACACAAAAGCATTGCTGTCACTTTCAGCAGTGGGTTGAGCTCCCTGGCAGCATTTCTTTCTCCTTTCAAAATGCCAATAAATGAAGGATGCTATGTCATGATACGGTTTTGCTGCCAGGGGCTTAATTGGTGATGGTCCTGTTGAGAGATGGCTGCCACCAGTGGGTAGCTGGAATGGACAAAATAGAATGAAGGAAAAATATTCAGAGGACAGTAGCTGAGCATCTACAGATATGCAAAAATGTTTTCTTTTATCTATGTGTAACAATACATATGAGAAATCATTTAATAGCGCTAGATAATGGGCTGTCTTTAATTTGAAATAGACATGCCTTGCTTTAATTACCTTTGCTCCAACTACTTTTCACAAAGCACCCACTTAAAATTAAAATCAAGGATGGTTGAGGATTTTAGTCTACTCCATAATTTGGCATGAAGTCTTTTTTATTCAGCCAAACCAGCAGTTGAAACAGAACACTGGATCAATCATTCTACTTTTGAGGTGCACCCAGGGCTGCTTCCCGTTTCTTAAAAATCCTATAAAAACTGCTTGAAGCAGCTTCAGAGCAAAGCATCTCCAAAGAGCGCAGGAAGTGGCTGCATATCCCTGTTGGAGCATGTGCAGAGTGCCCATTCAACACGCCAACGGAGTGTGCCAATGGAACAGAAAAACACCAGACAGTTCTAGTTAGGCTCAGTCCCTTTACTGACAGTATAATGCAGTTCCATAACTTACAGGTTACACACAGTGGTAATATACAGCATACAGTCTTTCCATCAGCATACAGCCTCTTTGCAGTGTTCCAACACAGACTAGGCTCTGGCCAAGGGCAGGAACCAAGAGCAAACTTGCTTCAAACACAAGAATCACTCTCACAGGCTTGCTGACTCACTCTCACATGATTAACTAGTCGCAGGTGCAGGACAAACACACCCAATTAAGCAGCATACCTAATTTAACCTGTTCTTGTCCTTTTTCTCTGCATGCAGAAGCCCTTATCCATTAACAATCCCATCCTGTGTAATTGTACACAGTGGTAAATTCAGATGTTCCCCTTTAGTCATGTGAGGACCCTATACATATAAAAAAACCCATAGAGGGGTTGTTGTCTTACTTACAAAGACATGTATCCTTCCATGTACACATTTCCTCATCTCCTTTTCCTTCACTATTTCCAACTACGTTATTTGTTTGGAAGGGTTGGTTGATTGGAGAAAATATTAAATCACCTAGATATGATTCTTTTTCTTAAACACACACACACATTAATTTGACTGCTACCTTATCAGTAATTCGTCATATCTTCTGTTTAAAGACTCTAACTTATCAACACAGAGACATCTTTCAGAGAATGTCCACTATACCATTTAAATGTAGATTTGCCTTTTTTTTGTCAAGCTCAGCTCAATTATTCCTTATCAGATAGCATTTCTACAGCCACTGTTCTAAATCTCTTAAGTCGCTTCAAAGCAGACCTTCTGTCAAAGGTAAAGCAACTGCTGGAATAATCCTAGTACAAAGGACATGTAGGATAGGGAACAACAAATTCCATTTATTTAACAAACTGATACATTACTTACCTGAGGCCTTGGACCTCAGGTGGCAGCTTTCTGTGTGAAAAATAATAGACTTTTTAAACTGCACAGGGATTAGGGATGTTAGCCTCACAATACTCTTTTGGTGTGTGAGGTACAACGTATCTGTAGCATCAGCCTGCCTTACAGCAGCCCTGTCATTGTAAGGGAAACCAGGCTATGAAGTAGTGGCTTGAGGTTCTGTTTCTATGGTCCCAGACCTTGATGCTCAAGATCTTACTGAGTTCTAGCATATATACAGCAGAATACTTGCCTTCTGGCTTGCTGTAGCTACTCCATTCCATAAAAGGCCTTGTGAAACTGACATACGGTAAGTATACAGATATAGATTGGCTTGATAAAAATGCCGCTGTATTTTCTATTGACATTTTATTTTTAATAGATTCAATATTTAACACATAAAACACCTCATCTCTTCAAACAGACCAGTCCAGTCTATTACCTGCTCTCAGAAGAATCCATGTACAGTGGTACCTTGGGTTACAGACACTTCAGGTTACAGACGCTTCAGGTTACAGACTCCCCTAACCCAGAAATAGTACCTTGGGTTAAGAACTTCGCTTCAGGATGAGACCAGAAATCGTGTGGCGGCGGCATAGCGGCAGCGGGAGGCCCCATTAGCTAAAGTGGTACCTCAGGTTAAGAACAGTTTCAGGTTAAGAACAGACCTCCAGAACAAATTAAGTTCTTAACCCATGGTACCACTGTATCTGAATAACTAATTATACATCTGCACTCAGCATTCCTTTGTTAATATGATGCCTCTACATTATTTCACCTATTCAATTTTTTTAGAATCACAGACGCATCTCAGAAAGCCCTCAACTTAACTGAGCTCAGTGATACCTTTTCACAGACATTGCAACCAATAGCGCAAAATATTTATCCCATTGGTCAGGGCCAACATGTGTCCTTCCAGAGGTTAGACTGCAACTCTCATCATCCCAACCATTGCCAATGCTGCCTGGGGCTCATGGGAACTGGAGTAAAACACTATTTGAGAGGCCACAGGATGGCCAGCCCTGCCATAGATTAAAGATAGTTAGCCTCACTAAATGTTATATTCAGCCTCCCATCTACCTTTCTCCAAGTCTGGAAGGAAAAGGAATGGGTGGTAAGAACAGTTAGGATTCGTATAAATTATGGGTAGGATTAATATAATAAGTCCTGTCAGGAAAACCCCTTGTGCAAGTGGGCTTCTCCCCTCTCCCTCCATGTACCCTCCCAAAGTTGGATACGGGGGCTCAGGAGAACTGTATAACAGTGTGCAGTGGAGTGGGGGATTGCTCTATCTGGGAAGCCTAAATGCTTGCTGTGACAGAAATATCACCTATATATACAGTATATACATATTCATTTAAAATAAATGAATTCATTTGAATAGAGGGAGTCGTGCACAGTTGAAAGCACATAACTCTTAACAGTAGCAATCATGTGCATAATTAATGTGTCAAGAGAGCACTGTAAAGTAGAGCACAATGCAATTTGCTCTTCTTTCAGTTTAGCACCCCTAAAAAAATTAACAGCAGTTCTAGAGCATGCATTTGAATAAGAATAGTGAACAGTGGGGAGTCAATTGCTAAACAAAGCATTTCTGAAACAGACCAACTTCCTTCAAGGTGATTTACCACCTATGTCCTACAGACTAAGAATGGCTAACAACACAATCCTAACCGTGTCTACTCATAAATCCTGTTGAATTAAACAGGACTTACTCCTAGGTTAGTGGGTTTAGGATTGTAGCAGGTGTCTTACACCTGCCACAAAAATACCTTTAACAAATAATCTATTACAAAGTTCCCATCTACTACCAGCTTGTTCATATATCAGATAATCATCTTCTTTTTTGTTGCAGTGAGAATTTGAATAAATACTAGATTTCTAACCCATATAGTCATAACATTCTCTTTACCTCATTTAGACAATAGGTACTGGGATGCTGAAAACTGAAGAGCTCATGTAGTGAATCCACCATGGAAACAGATGAATCATTAAGAAACAAGGGTCCTGTTGTTATGCAAATGTATTTGGCAGTAAAACTGGGGACAGAAATGCATAACAAAATGTAGGAACTGTGTAGGCAAAACTGTTTCCAAATGACTGTTCACAAAGTTTTAAAGTAATGTGGCCCCTAATGACCAGGGACAGGTTGGGAGTATTTGGGGTGGAGAACACATGTGCAAACAGATGTTGAGATTCCTCATTATCTGCTCATCTCTAATTGAAGCTGACATGACATTTGAGCTAGTCTAGTAACTAAGGGAGGCTGCACATATTGCTTCTTTTCTATATTAGTCTTCTTGAACATTCACAGCAATTCCCAGTGCTCGGCCAGGGAAAAGATAAATGCTCTAAAAATCTACAATAACCAAAATGGTGCCTTCACAGATGGATATGCTGTCTTTAAAAAAAACGCTACCCAGCAAAAACAACAAAGACTGATGGGAAGAAATATATTAGCTTCAAATGTTGCAGCGCAAGATTAACACTTTATTATGGATTTTGCACAATGCATCTATATAAGCTTCTGATCTGAATTATATCCATTCTCACTTTGGTGACTGTACATTACTACAATGCTTTATAAGGCAGGGCACTGTATTATCCCATTTTCCAGAAGAGAATGTTGTCAACTAAGTGGCTGTCATAAGGGTCTCCGGTTAGGCTCTAGCTGACTTATAATTTAAACCCCTGTCTTCAACATGCAACCCACTTCTCTGAAATAAAATATGAAACTTTTGAACTGTACAGCAAAAATTAAGGTATTGCAAGTCTTTCCTAAGATTCAAAAGGTCTTCTGATTTCTTAAAACACTTAAAACTGTTACAAAGAAAGTAGTGCAACACCCTGAAAAGGGTTGTGATGTAAATCTACTAAAATGAAAAAAGGGAATGGCATGATTCAGTTGTCTTATTTAATGCAATGTACTGCTTGTCATGACAATGCCAATTGAATATCTGTCTAGTCAAGCCCTTTCTTCATTCTTAAAATGGTCGTTCCAACTGTAATACTGCTAATGTTGCACTACCTAATTGTTTTCTAAGTCCTTCCAATTCTCTTAAATATAATAGAGCAGATACTATTATACTGAACTAGCTCTAACTGACACTCAGCATTACATCATTAAGCTGGTAACTTTCTGTAAATTATATCTGCTCAGCATTCCTTTCCCCCCTCTTTTTTTTTTTTTTTTTGAGAGCAGGAAGTGAACTCTCCACAAACTTGCTTGTATTTAGTAGTCTGCAACATAGAACAGTTACTTTTCAAAGGTGGAATTGTAATCCTGGGCAAACGAGGTTGGGTGGCTTAGGTTGATTTAACTACTTGCCCTTCCTGTAGCTCCACATGCTCATGGGATGTGGATCAGACAGGCAACGGAGCCAAAGGCAGGATGAATAGGCGCAATTCCAACTCATCCTGTAGGCAGACCACCATGCAGCTTAAAGAATTCTGAGAGTAAAGGAGAATCTGTCTGCTGAGCAAAAATTTCAGCTCATACACTGGCAACCTCTCACCTAGACCACTGCAGTCCTTTTCTCTCTGGTCTTCTGTGGTGCCATCTTGGTCTGCTTACATGTATCTAGCATTCTGCAGTCAAACGATTCCATCCCTTCCTTGCTTTGATCAAGTAGTTTTGCACCTTAAATCCCTACACTGGCATTCTGTCTGCTCCTGATCTGTCCAGTTCTGTGGGGCATTGAACATTAGTGGAACAGGTGAATGCACATCAAAGCACAGAGCAGAAAAGAACAGGACCTTGGACAGTTCAAAGCGCAGCCTGCAGTCTGACCTGTGTTCCTCCTAAGAGATAGATAAAGATGTTGCCTCTGCAGAAGGCTAGAGCCAAATGAAGTCTTATGTGGACTGTCAAGACCGGAAGTGTGATAGGTTCCCTGGTAGAGCCAGCTGACCACAAATGTCTGTGCAAGTTATCAATGTCATAAATTGACAAAAAGGGTGAGGGGACCATATCCTTTTCAGTGTATAGACGTTTCACTGCCTTGTTAACAGGAGGTGATGCCTATGTCTACTAGAATATCAGAAATATTTAAAAGCCAGAGATATGAGAAACGCCCCTCTTATGTTCCTTCACTTATCCCCTTTCCCCCCTCTGTCCTGAATTCTACTTCTCCTGATCTTTGCTTTCGCTGGAATTTCTAAACCTGTTTGTGAAATCATACCATGTAACTCAGTGCGTTCTTGGACTGGTTAGAATAGAACTAGTGTGCTAACAGGACTTAATTCTATTGAGTACTCACCCCCCTCATCTCCTTCCCTTGCTCCCTGTTCCACCTTTTCCTTAGTTGTCTCCCCCCCCCCCTTATATAGTGATTTGTGTGAAACATTGTTTGGAAAATGAATGAATAAAAATCTTAATTTTAAATGCCAGAATTGTTGGCCATGCAGTTTGTTTCAGCTTTCAATTCCTTCAGTTCATTTGTATTCCACACCCTGCCCCCACATTAATAAAACACTATGGAAATCCACATTGCTAGGTCCAAAGGAGATACTCAACTGTGCGAAGACGTTCTTCATAAAGCTACCCAGTCACTCTTTTGCAAGTAATGTAGTTCTTTGCTGCCATACCTGTTAGAAGGAGGCTATAGCAGGCTTTATTTCTCTATCAGAAATGTGTACTAAGATTTTACCTCTCCACTGCCTTGAATTTAATGTAAAAAAGAAAAAAAAAGAAAAGTCTAAAGTGGTCACAAAATGCTCACATCAATCATTGCTGAAAGCAAAGGCCTTTCCACACACCCCATTCTTAGCTGGAGCTTTGAGTTGCCTTTTTGCTTATCTTCCTGTTGTAACTTCTTATCCGTGAAATGTTTGGGAGTGAAACACTGGGCTATTTCTGTTTTCTCTGGATTTATTGTGTATCTTGTTTTCTATCACTGAGTAGGAACAACAGGATTAAATGGAAGTAGCAGAGCTGCATGTCAAATTGCTTCACTAAAGCATGACTCGTGTGCAGAGGGAAACAAATGGACACTTCTCTTGTGCTGTGCAATTCTGACAGCCCACTTAAAGGAGGGTTATAGGACTGTGTGGAACCCACAAGTGCCTAACTATGTATTTTTATACATACGTACAGTTATCACAACTAAGGTGTTTGTTTGTTTGTTTGTTTCTGTAAGGCCCTTTAATATCCCTGTTCAAACAAGTTTATGTCCAATGAACACGTGGAAGCAGATAAGCAGCCTATGACCCCTTCCCTTGATTTCACACATTATTTCCCAACTTCCATCTAGTATTTTTTTATCATTTCTGCCCCATCTTTCACAATCAAATTGTGTCAAGGTGCCATCATCATTCTGATGAATCTGTGAACAGATGTGGTTCTGTGCATATCAAAAGCAGAAGGCTGAAGAATATAAATAAGTAAAAATATTCCAGCCTTTTATAAGTGTTGGTCCATATTCATTTATTTATCACCACTACTAATTGATTTGCATATTTATACCCCACCTTCTGAAGTTTTAGGCAATTTACAATTTATTTTAAATACAATAAAACACATGAGTTACCAGGAAGGATTGTATGTGCATACAAATTTACGTCCCTTAAAGTTTTCAGACATCCCAGTTCCAACTGCTGCTGCTTATGAAAGCCTGGGAGATGAGCTTGCCCTGAAATGCATGTTGCTGCAGTCAGAACTCAGTCTCTCACAGAGTAAGGTTTATTTACCAGGGCTACTGCTGCTGCCTCAAAGAATGTTGGGTTCCTGATACAAGAGGCACTGGAGAAGTAAAGGTTTTCACAATGCTCACCCCATCCTTCAGATGTTCCACTGCTTACCTCATGAAGCAGTATCCCCCTACCTGGTGGCCTACAACTCCCATCATCACCATCCATTAGCTATGCTGGCTGAATCTGAGGGCACCAGGTGTTCTAAGTGCTTTGACAGCGAGTGACGGTTATGGGAATTAATACAGTTGCTGCTACCTATGAATCAGGACTGTTTAATGCCCCAGCTTCTTACTGCTCACTTAACTCTGTTGCCTTTTGATCTTCTGACACTTTCTCCTCCCAGTCTGTCCCCTCTTCTCTCTATGACCACTCATTGTCATCCCACCACCAATTCCCTGGCTTCTTCTTCAGCTGGTCACCACTCCTCTGCATCTAGCCAGTCCATGACATGGGAGCCAACAAGAAGTACCTGATTGTGACAGCACTCTTACCACTTATGACTACCCACAAATGGTTTTCAGAGGCACACTTACTCCAAATGGGGATGAAGAACATAGACCTCATGCTTATAGTCCACTGATAGCTTCATCCTCCATCGTTTGGAAGAGTATGAAATCTGTTGAAAATTAGTTCTGATCCACACACTTCTTCAAGAGATGAGGATCAGGGCATTTGATATACCAATTTGCAAAGATCAAAGCCCTCACATATTCTTATTTAACTGTCAATGACTGTACATCCATTTATGGCACATAACTCTGCAAACCAACTGAGGAGTTGTGAAGCTTTGTAATATACAATCATTAGCATAGCTAGGATGGTGGGCGGGGGAAAAACAACACCTGACTGTTGATGCTTTCCTCTTATAGAGTAGAAAATGAGGGGAAAATTCAAATTTTTGGCTTGTATGGTTTTTGGTTTTTTTGTTTTGTTTTGGTTTAAGCAACCAAGCAAAAACAAGGCAGCTGTTCTTTTTTTGTGTGCTCAGTCCTGGAAGGTTAGCATAAATCCCAGGAGAAACAGATCAGCTTCTCAAGTGCAGATGAGGCAGGCAAAGGTAAATGATAAATAGCATCACATGCCCCCACAATTTATCATAAGGTTCTCCTTCTGTATATGCTATGCTATACACACAAAAGTATATACACATGGCTTATCAAGGCAGTCATCCAGTCAAAGATGGCTTTAACCCTGCATAATCCTTATCTAAACACTTTCTGAAGTCTCAGCCCCTCAGGAATACTTGTTTTTTGGGTCTCTCGGCAGTTCTCTATTGTTACAGGGCAGTGGGAAGAAACATCTGTTATAGTGTCTGTGTGGTGTGTTTTTTAAAAGAACTGTTACTACAAAATGGTAATTCTCCAAAGAGTGGGAAACGTGGCATATAGCAATATAGTTGGGCTCCTTTTAAAAACTACCTACTATAGAAATCAAATCAATATGGAGAGTGCTCTTATACTATTTTCAATGTGCGTGCATCTCTTTCTGCAGTTACTTGGCAACAGACTGAGATTAGAAATCGTAAGCACTTGCTCTACAAAAATGCTACAGGAACTGGTGGTTACACAATCACCAATTTATTCCCAGTTGCACCGAAAGGACCTTGTGGTTCTGAAGAAAACAAGATTTATATGATAAAAGGAATTCACAGAAGGTCAAGCCCTACACAATGAAATTGATTTTTTTTTTTGCTGTGGAAGAAACCAAACCAAAATTTCACAGTAGACAAAATGGTTTAGTAAAAAAGACACTAATACGCTAGTAAAAAAAAAACCACACCAAAAACAAAACATAGTATATTAAATGAAGTTTTTGTTTCTGCATTCCAAAAACAACAGCACAGTTTTTCAAGCCTTGACAGCTTTCTTCTAGTGCTCCACACTTTCCTACAAGTAAACCCCACTGAACAAAGCAGGATTGAAGTAAACATGTATAGGATTCAGACCTATTTCTGAGTGCACATGCTTAGGATTATGCTGAACAACTGATGTCACACACACATTGAATTTGGAGTACACTATTGCTCACAGTGGGAATAAGTAAACATGCATAGGACAGATTGTAAAGTCACATTCAGAATGGGCAGAAGGGTTTGTGTGTATTTATATGGGTATTTAATTCCATATAGAATTCTCTCTGAAATCACCATGCATGATAGGACTGTGATTGTGTTAGCACCGTGGAGTGGGATGGGGGTCTGTGACCATGAACAATGCAAAAGATATTGGGGGGCCCAAAACAGCTCAGCCTCCATGAGCTGGACAGGTCTGAGGGTATAGGATGACCAAACAGCCAGGCCCACAAGAATGCAATCATTTGTGTGAGAAAAGAGGTGAAATATTATCACTTGCCACAGCACAGTGCCCCCTCTCAGTAAGTGAGAAATCAAGGGTTTACCCACACTTTTACCCTTATCACAGGAACGGCAGAAACAGTGTCTGTGAGAGCTTTGCCAGTGTGTACAATGGCATTCCTAATACAGTGGTACCTCGGGTTACAGACGCTTCAGGTTACAGACTCCGCTAACCCAGAAATAGTGCTTCAGGTTGAGAACAGAAATCGCGTGGCGGCAGTGGGAGGCCCCATTAGCTAAAGTTGTACCTCATGTTAAGAAAAGTTTCAGGTTAAGAACAGACCTCCAGAACGAATTAAGTTCTTAACCCGAGGTACCACTGTAATACCTTAGCATTTTAAGGAATATAGCAGCATCTATAATATGCATTTATGACACCGATACCACACATTTTCTCTAAGAAGCTCAATATAGTATAAATAGTTCTCTCACTCCTCATTTTACCCTCACAACAATCCTGTGAGGTAGGCTAGGCTAAGAGGCAGTGACTAATCCTAGGTCACTCAATGAGCTTCATGGCTTGGGGGGATTCAAACTCTGATAACCCAGATCCTAGTCCAACATTCTAACAGCTATACCACACTGCCATATTATGGTACCTTGAGTGTCAGTGGTGCTTTGGAGTTTGTGAAAGGTAAACACTTGAATACTAAATCTATAGAAGACTAGAACTGTCTATGTGCTACTGCTGAACACATATCAGTGATCAGAAATTACTAAAAAAAAAATCCTTCCAGTAGCACCTTACAGACCAACTAACTTTGTTATTGGTATGAGCTTTCGTGTGCATGCACACTTCTTCAGAAATTACTATTCCTGGTAATTTTGGTGCTGCTTACCATTATCTTATCATACAGTGAAATGCATCTTAATCTAATTAATCTATCAAAACCTGTAAACTAAGCTTCTTCTCCAAAACTCTCCACTTAAATGCCCCCCCAACAGCAAAAGTTCTATCACTGCAACTCTGCTGCATAATATATTACCACTATTTATCATTTCAATGACATTTTTCAGTGTACAAATTGCTTTGGAATTGCTTTAGCATTCATATCTTGTTTATCCTCACAATAAGCTTGAGAAGTAAGTGACTATGCTGAGAGACTGTGACTTGCCTAAGGGCAGCGATATGAGCTTTTTGGCTCTGCAGGGATTTGAACCTGGTTTCCCCATGTCCAAAAACATTTTGTAAACATCGCATGACAACTGGAAGCAGTCAGATACACTCATACCCCGAGATCTGGGTTTTTTTAAGAGACAGCCAACTTTCTTTGAATTCTTTCCACAGATCCCCACGACTATATCACATTAACTGCAGAGTCTTGAATAATCCCATTATCAAAGCTGATTTGCACCACATCTTTCCTGTTATCCTTCTGCTCAATCAAAGTTGATACTATTCACTCTCCTGAAAGCCATTCTTGTACTTAGATGTATGCTTAAAACCATTTTTTGTGTGTCCATGTTTTGTACACCAAAACTGTATCACAAAATTTAACAGGGAAATAAAACTGGGAATTGTGTGCTGCCACACAAGCAAGTTTGGAAGAGTCAGATTGGATCAGTCTGCTATGAAAAACAGACCAAACAAACTCCTTCTCCACCCCTATATTAGTTATGTTGGAGATGCATGTAGCGCTGTGGTCTAAACCACTGAGTCTCATGGGCTTGCCAATCAGAATGTTGGCGGTTTGAATCCCCGTGACGTGATGAGCTCCCATTACTCTGTTGTAGCTCCTGCCAACCTAGCAATTCGAAAGCACACCAGTGCAAGTAGATAAATAGGTAACCACTGTCATGGGAAGGTAAACCTAGTTTCTGTGCGCTCTGGTTTCCATCACGGTGTTCCGTTGCACCACAAGCGGTTTAGTCACATGACCCAGAAAGCTGTCTGTGTCCTTTACCTTTACCTATTAGTGATGTTCCAAGAGTTTGTAATTACCATACTTTCCCCGTGTATTAGACGAGGGTTTTTTTACTCCAAAATAGTGTTTAAAAAAGGTGCTCATCTAATACACGGGCAGTACATTGAGGGTCTGGGTGATTGGTTGCAGCCGCAAGCTGCAGCTTGTTAGCGGTGATTTGGTGAGTGATTGTTGCCTTGGATTGGCTGCTCCTGCATTAACTGGGCAGGAGATTGGTTGCTGCGTCAAGGGCTGCCTTGGATTGGCTGCCGCTGCGGCAATTTGGTGTTTGGTTTCCAGCTTGTGTTTGCCAATGGGCAGGTGCTTGTCGGCTTCTGCGACGCAAGCGATGCTGAGCTCTTGTCTTTAGGTTTAGTGATTTTCTGCACCCTCCAAAAGCTCAAGAACCTTGGGCAATCCCCCACAAAACCCCAACAATTCTGTGCAATCTTTCCCCAAAGCAATCCCCCCCAAAAGCTCAGCAACTGTAGGCAATCCTCCCCCCCCCCAAAAAAGCTCAGCAACTCTGGAAATATAGCCATCTCCCCCCACATTTTCTTAAATTATAGGCCCGTCTTATAGACAGAAAAGTACGGCATTACCTGGTTCAAAATGCACATTTGCTTGTAATGCATCAACATTATTATGTATTATGAAGTTGTGCCACTCATTTCCCCAAGAAGTTCTTCCCAAACTTTGAATGCAATAAATGACTCTGCACATGCTTGTACCAGTGAGTTTTCAACAGTGTTTCAAAATAGCTTGCTTTCATCCAGGTTCTGGACAGTCTGATCCATAAGACTGTAGCTAGAAAGCCTGGATCAGGGCACAGGTGAAACTGTCTTTTTAAATTACTCTTTTGTGGGATCTATTTTGCAACAAAGTATCCTGTAAAATCAATCCAACACATCCAGATACATCAGAATCAAATGCAAAGCAACCCAACCTTCTTCCATCTGCCACAATAACTACCTAAATCTGAACATAAGAAGGCCTAGCAAAAAAAGTTTCAAAACCTCATTGGCTGCATAATATTTGGCAGAAGATGGTTCCAAAATCAGGGTGGTACCACCAAGAAGGCCCTGTTCCAAGTTCTGATCAGACAGAACTCACTAGGTAATAGTATGGCCACAAATGTCTCCCCAGCAGATCTTAACTCAAAGTACAGGGAGAGGCACTGCTTCAGAAAACTGAGTTCCAAACTATTTAGAGCTGTGTAAGTCAATACCAGCACCCTTAGGTGCAGTATTGAATGGGGGGTCAGTGAATATCTCTCAAGAGATGGTGCCAGGTAGCATAGATGCATTCTGTAGTAGATGCAATCTCTAAATTGTGTTAAAGGGCAACCCCATGTAGAGTACATTAATTAGTTGCTTGGTTGGGCTTGAATAGCTGTGATCAAGTGACCTCTATCCAGGAATGGCTGCAGTTGGTGAACTAGCCATAGGTGGCAACAGGTACTCTGTGCCACTGTGTCCACAAGCATCCAGTGACAAAGTGAAATTAAGGAGTACTGTCAGACTACACACCTGGTCCCTCAAGGCAAGGGAAGTGTAATCCCATCCAGAAGAGGCTGATCACCCAATTCCCATACTGCTGATCCATAGTACCTTCATCTTGCTGGGATTCATCTTGAGATTCTTAGTCCCCATCTGGTCCATCTGATTCTGATGGGAAAGAGTGATAGACCTGGGTGTCATCAGCATACTGATGGCACTTCACCCAAAATCCCCTGACAATTGTTCCAAATTGTGTCATATGGGAAAGGAAACAAGAAAAATCCCTCGGGGACCCTAATATATTCAGGCTGCTGAGCTGCTTTGAGGGTGTTCAGACATGTTTTGTTGGAGACCACACATGGCAAGAGTGTTTTTGCATAGGCAACTGGTTGGCCACTGTGGAAACAGAATTGTAGACTAGATGGACCATTGGCCTGACCCAGTAGGATTCTTCTTATTTTCATACATTCACAGAATTTTGAGTCCCTACATCCAGGAGCTCTCCATAGTTGTGACCTGAAGTAACAGGTGTTCTGCAGTTCCCTGGTGACTTAACAGAATCATTCAATGAAAATTTTCCCACAGTGATTAATGGCCAGGACTTGCACACACAAAAAAGATGCAATTACTGAGGGGCAGTTAAAAATTACTGAAAAATTGTGGTGCTGTTTAACAACAACAATTAAAGCAAAAGCACTGCGCCAACAAAGTGAACTAGGAGATACCGTAACTCTTTGAAAATAGAGAGCATCCACTAATAATGTTGCTAAATTATGAGCTGATTTTAAATTGAGCTAAGGGGCCCATTACTAGTAAAAATTGGGTTGTGTGCAAAGAAATTATTTATTTAGAAAAACAGGAGCAATATATCCTTTAGCATAACTGCAGGCTTAGTCCTAGTCCAGCATCAATATCTTGATAATTGTATGAATGAGGAGAGGAGCCTTGCTGCAACTGCAAATCCTGCACTCTGTTTTTCTAATTCCTAATTGCAGCAGCTTCCCCTGGTCCCATATAAATCAGCAAAGTAATGAAATTAACTACACTGGATCACCCAGAGTGTTGGGTGAATCAATTTCATTCCAAAGGCAATGGCGGGGGTGGGGGGGGCAGGACCTATTGGAACATCTTTTTTAAAAGAGAGGGGAGATAAAATCTGAAGTGATGCTGAAGGAGGGTAAGGTACTGTTCAAAGAAAAATATATTTATGGAACTAAAATGTGTGTTGTGTTTTTTTTTTAAATTAAGGTTACCAGTACTGCTGTGGATAAGTACCTATTATCTCATATATTTTAAAACAATTTCAAAAATAGTACACCAGTAAGATAGTGGTAGGTGAATATAGGAAAGGTAGAATGAAATATAATTGAAATGCAGATAAGATTAATTCCTCATTATTGAAGGAAGAATAATAGATCAGGTTATAAGTACCACAAAATGTTGGAGGGTGGAATACTTCAGTTAATAGTTCCAGCTACTCCATTTCCTTTTCTTTCCAACCCAGATTTTCCTTCCTCAGCAAGTCAGTTTGCATTCAGTGTCTATTGAAGATGCATGTTGCTTATTTGCATGTTTTAGGAGCTTTTCTAAAGGGTGTGTGTGTTTTGGGGCATGGCTAAACTGGTGCCAATTCCAACTACAATGAAAAAATTTGATTTCTCCATTTCTCTGTGGGCAGTTTTCAGTGTTATAACTGTGGCCCCTCCAGACTATGCGAAGGTATTTTCTATACTTTTCTATTCTTTTTATCTATGCGCCTGTGTCACCCTGTTCCAACTACTACAATTTACTGCCCTCCAACCTTTCATTCCCACACCCCATTCCAGCACATGCCACCGAATTTTTATGGGGCTGCTTTTGGATGGGCATGTTTCCCCCTTAAGGATTTCCCAAAAGATTTTTTGAGCATTTGCAATCTTTGATAAGAAGACCCAGCTGGATCAGGCTAATGGCCCACCTAGTCCGGCACCCTGTTCTTACAGTGGCCAAACAGTTGCCTGTGGGAAATCAGCAAATGAGATTCAAGCAAAAGAACATTGTCCTCTCCTGTGGTTTTCAGCAACTGGTATTCAGAAGCGCAACCTCTCTCTTCTAGATGGTGTGGTTTTGGGGTATTGTTCATCCCATGTATTTTATTTTTAGTTTGAGTTATAACTCTTACATAAAACTGTGAAATGATTTCCTTTGTCTTTGGTTTATTATTTGTTGCTCAGTAATATTTATAGGGATGCGGGTGGCGCTGTGGGTTAAACCACAGAGCCCAGGACTTGCCAATCAGAAGGTTGGCGGTTTGAATCCCTGCAATGGGGTGAGCTCCCGTTGCTCAGTCCCTGCTCCTGCCAACCTAGCAGTTCGAAAGCAAGTCAAAGTGCAAGTAGATAAATAGGTACCGCTCCAGTGGGAAGGTAAACGGCGTTTCCGTGCGCTGCTCTGGTTTGCCAGAAGCGGCTTAGTCATGCTGGCCACATGACCTGGAAGCTGTACACCGGCTCCCTCGGCCAATAAAGCGAGATGAGCGCCAGAACCCCAGAGTCGGTCATGACTAGGCCTAATGGTCAGGGGTCCCTTTACCTTTTTAATAATATTTATATACCACTTAATATACAGAGGGAAGAATTCAACACAGTGCTAAGTTGAAGTGTCATAGCAGTGTAATAGGTGTACTAGCAGAATGGCCTGTGCAAGACAAGACACAGAAAGTTAGTATGGTTCTCATAGCTGGTTGCGCAACAGTCTTCTTTAGCCTCAATATCTCCTGTTGCACAACAAGCTTCTACTGACACAACTGTTGTGCTGGATTTCATACTGGACAACTATTATTCTCATGCTTATACAAGGACAACACCTCTAATTATTGGACTGATAAATTATGTAATGGTGGATGTTTGGAAGTTTACATAATGTTCAAATTTTTGCTATAAAACTGTATATAATTGCAATGTATGTTGTTTACAGGACTTTATTAATAAGTGTTGCCATTGAGAATGTTGATAAACTGCTTATATATTTTACTATTGTAGAGTGAAATATCTATATCTATATCTATATCTATACACACACACACACACACACACACACACATAAATAAAAAAATATTATTTTAAGACAGTTCCAAATATTCACATTCATGGCGTTATTTATCAAGTGCACTATCTAATACCATAAATATAAACATGCATCTGATAAACATGACGAGTCATAGTTCTGGGAGATTGTTCTGGCTTTTCCATGACACTGCTTGAAGTTATTTAAAAAGAAATACAGCAAATCAGTTTTGCCAAAGACCACAAGGATTATTCATAAAATTCCAGCATGTGTTATACACACAATGGGAGCGCTAAATGTCTTGAGAAAAATTATTTTCTTAAGGAACTTAAGGAACAAAGACCCTTAAAAAGAAAACCAAATTAAACAGATACAATTGAACTGATTTAGATTTCTTTAAATTATGTCTCATTTTATCCATTCTGTTTTCCGACTGCCAGTGCTGCTATCAAGGACTTGCTTATAGTGTGTGTTTTGTCCCTAAATGAACTCTTCTGTATGTGGTGTAATGAAGTTAATTACTTGGAAACTTTGACAATCCTGTTGATAAGCCTGAAAATGTTCAGAGATCTCGATTAATTGGAATATTCATCCAAACTTCTAATAGAAAACCCACCATTCTGGCAGCCAGACATTTGCATATCTTGGGGAATTCTCAATAAAGGGGTTATTACTAAATTCTCTTCTCCACTGCTACTACAAGTTGAATCCAAATGTCTAATTTCCCGCCAGTGTCAAATGTAGGCATGGTCAGTCATAGCATGTTAGCAGTCTTAGTTTAAAAAGATGAGTAATAATTGCACTTGTATTATTTAGATAAGTTGTGGAGGTTGCAGGAATGTAAGAATATATTCAGCCTGACAGCTACTGTTCCGATATCCTAGGATGAATCTGTAATTGTGAAGTACCTATATTTTGCAAACTATGAACACTATGTATTTTTAAGCGGAACCCCTGTGAATTGTGAATGACCAAAGTGTTTATTATATTGAATCTGTTTAGCTATTTAATGGAAGATATTGGCAGTGTTATGTAACGCCAAGGTACCGGTAATTCATGCTTGGTTACAAATATAGCACAAATACAAATCAGTAACTATATATTGTGGCCCATAGGATAAAAGGCAACAGGGAAGTTCAAGTCTTTTTTTAGCTTTGGGGCCTGATTTTGAGCAGTGTTTAAAGTGCTCTCAGTCAGTAATTGCCAGCCATTTTACTCAAAACCCACAGGTTGCCCTTATTTGCAATGGAATGTTTTTTTTAAAATCCCTTTATCAGTTGGGCGTGTGTGAAATTTGCAAGCTGGCAATGTGGGACATGAACGTAATAAAGGCTGAAATAGCCAAGTACTGATTGCATTGTCTTTTATTACACCTGGGACTTTCTAGGAAGAGCATTCCAGCTCAGGGCCCCTTCTAAACAATATTCCAGCTGTGGTCTCAATCCCTCCTTTTCCTCCCCACCCCGCTCAACAGACACTCAACACTGAACAGCTACTTGCTGTGCTTAGTTCTCCCTGGGCTAGATTTTTAAAATTGCACCCTTACAAATTTTGTTTTAAATTGTACTCTTGCAAACCAAGAGCTTCTGCAAAGCGTGCTGCTTGTTCCTCAGTGGTTGCATTTCAAGACTATCCACACCCTATATTTAGAGCACATTGAAAGCCCACAGCTTCCCCCAAAGTCTCCCAGAACTTGTAGTCTACCTCTCACAGAGCACAGATGCTTGACAAACTACAGTTCCCAGGAATATTGGAGGGGGAAATCATGTGCTTTAAATGTGCTTTAAAAGTACAGTGATACCTCGGGTTAAGTTAATTTGTTCTGGAGGTCCGTACTTAACCTGAAACTATTCTTAACCTGAAGCACCACTTTAGCTAATGGGGCCTCCTGCTGCTGCCGTGCCGTCGCCACACAATTTCTGTTCTCATCCTGAAGCAAAGTTCTTAACCTGAAGCACTATTTCTGGGTTAGCGGAGTCTGTAACCTGAAGCGTATGTAACCTGAAGCATATGTAACCCGAGGTACCACTGTATGGTGTGGTCACTGGCACTCATTGTCTGAGTTTGCTATTAGCGTGAGTCACGTCTGTAATAAAAAAAGATATAGTCTAAAATTTTACCAGTATAGTATAGGGCGAGATTTGTCTAATAAAACAATATTATTGTTAATGCTTTAAAAAGGCTTTAGCCATGAAGAAATAGATGTTCTACACTTGCTGCTGCATAACTACTGAAATCACCTTGTTGATGTGAGAATTTGAAAGGTTCTGTTATCACAGAAACCTGTCATATCATGGCTGCTATAAAAGCTGTTCCCTGGAGATATTTGTTTGGTAGCTTCTAGGACCAGCATTGATAGAAACAGTAAATTGTGAGTCAGAAGGCAGCTTTCAGAACCATTAAGTCTGAAAACCCTTTTTGTAGGAGAAAATAAATATTCTGAATACGAGGGCATGTGCAGGTAGAAGATTTCTTCTTCTGGGTATCTGTCTAAAAGATCTTGGTACTTGAGACCCTTTTTTATTCAATTGCCTGAATTAAAATAAATCTCAATTTTATCTAACGTTTTGCTAGAAATGTATTTTTCAGGGAATAATAGAGCTCAGTGGGTTTGAGCTCTCCCCCTCCCCAATATGACAAAATCAGCCTGGGCAGACGTACTAAATTAAGGGACAATTCTGTGTTTGAATTTTAGGGGTGGAGTTTTCTTTTAGGAGTGAGTGAAACATCTAAGCATTTCTGCTGGCTTACTCTTTTCATTGCTACTGCCAGTTTCACAGTGGCATTTCTGATGGAAACTGGCTCCCTCCCAAAGGCCCACAGGAATTATACAAAATCATTGTGTATCATCTTTCCAAAGATGCATTCTGTAAAAAGAAACAGCACCTAAAAACAATACAAAACAACACTGCAGGAGATCTGCCACCCACCTCCACTGTCACTGGTAAGCTTCCTCCTTTGCTCCCTTTCCTATGAACTGTCCACGTGAAGGAAAATGGGCTCTTAAAATACAGTAATAAAATACTGTATGGATGTGATTTATTTGGTGATTATGAGGTTAGCTTGTTAAAGCTTGCCAGTCCAGGGATCAAACTGGAAGGTGGTAAAATAACTGAGGAATGTGTGGAATGCAAATGGGCAAATGTATGCAGTTGGGATTAAGACCCTCCTGCTTCCTTGAGTTTTGTGAATTGGGAAGTAAAAGTAGGCACATTGCCTCAAGGCATATTAGGGAGTGAGATGGAGCGGGGGTGGAAATGATGGATCAGTTTGGGTCTCAACAAAACATAATATTCCAGGCTGGAAAATTGGCTAACACATATTCTACTCTACTGTAATGCTATCCACTTAAATAGTTTTCCATTTTTTCTGCTATGTTCACCTGGACTAGTTAATGGTTTTTCTTGTACTTGTCTCACAAGGAATAATATAGTGCTATGAATCAAACATATTTGCTTGGATGTTGTCATGAACTGAACACCTAACAATGGTTTACACATTTCATAAAAGAGTGGCTCACAACATATCAAGTGAACAACAGTGAGTGTAACAGGAGTGTAACACCCCAATGCATACAGTATTATATAAAGCAGGCTTCTTTAACCTCGGCCCTCCAGATGTTTTTGGCCTACAACTCCCACAATCCCTAGCTAGCAGGATCAGTGGTCAGGGATGATGGGAATTGTAGTCTCAAAACATCTGGAGGGCCGAGCTTGAGGAAATCTAGTATAAAACAATAGAAATAAGTAGTGTAAAATAAAACAAGAGACAGAATAATGCCTAACAGAGAAATAAACTAGTAGGATATAAAATGCAGGGAGGATTTAACGAAAAAGGCATTTCATATGGATTTACCACAATGAACTTACAGGCAGTTGTAGAGTCCCTGAGTATTTTAGAAAGATAGGAAAAGAAATCCTTTCTTCATTTTACTGATTTTTCTGTTAGCAGAGACATGGTTGAAGGGGACACAAATCTATGGGGAATGGAAGGATACCTAGCAGCGATGATTTGAACAGCAAAAGGTAAGGGAAATATTAAAGGAAACCCAGGGTGGGGTATAAATAATAAATTGATGATGTATTGTGTTGCCATTGGAGAGGAGGTAGTGTTGTGAGCCAAAAAATGGCTTATCTTCTGAGTTTACGGCAATAAAACTCAGAGACAAGAGGAGTTAGGAGTCCAGTGTTGTTTATAGCTAGGCAATAGGTTACAGTCCAATTGTTTCGCAAAACTGCAACCCTGCCCAAGGGTCAGGGCGGTGGTATTTATAACATTTCAAACAAAGGATTTCAATTTTCACCAATCATGTACATCATTACCTCATTTCATGCTTAATACACGTGCGCAATAAGCGTTAGCAATTTCTGCTGATTCAGCTCTGATTCCCAGCACTTTCTGTTAAAATACTAATTTCTGTTACATTGTGTTAGTGTGCATGTTGGGAACCTGTGTTACGCGTAGCCATTTGCACCATGCATTAACTTATGTTCTAGCTTATGAGCTGTATCTTTGTAATTCACATATTAGCTGTACTTCTGCCCCAATGGGGGGGGGGTGGCAACTTGCAAAAATCATCAGTTTTATAAAGCAACAGGTTACCATAACTTCTCTATTAGAAGCACCCTCAAGGATTTATAGGGGTTCACATTATCATATTTATTGTGGCCCTTTGGGCCACCACCACAGTAGGAACTACACCTGTATGCGTCTCCCGCCTTCCTTCACCTCTGCTTTGCCCTACACAGCAGGACAGACCACATGAGCATTAATTCAGCCATGCTTCCAGCACATTTCTGTGTGTTTTACTTAGAAACCTAATGCTAATATAAGTGTGCTGAATTACTGTCAAGTGACACAGAATAATCTGCAGTGTAACAAACAATAGCGCCTCATCTAGCACAGCAAGGAAGCTTAATACAGCATAGTACATTAAAGTAACTTTAAATAATAACTGAGCAGACCAGCCATTGTCTGACATACTTCCAGTAGTGGAAGCAGTAGTAGGAAGCAAACAAAATAAAGGAAGGAGAAGAAAAGAGCACTTCAGAAAATCAAGTTAGAGAATATTCTGGATGCTAATAATAGCACTATTTTCAAAGGCCTCATATGTCTGAGAAGCGAATAAAAGCCATGTTTTAGTTTACTTTGGAAAAGTAGAAGAACAAAGAACATTTCAATAACTTGTTTTCACTGAATTATTATCCAAATTCATTGGATAAAGTACATGTTTCAAATGCTAATAGCATATTTGAACTTTTCCCCATCATCATTCCTTTTGATATTTATGGTAGCAATACACAGGGAATTTATTAAATTCATGTGGGAGCCAGCAGTCCATGAGTATTTCTATATATATTCATCAACATGGTGCCATTTAACTATCCAGACTCTTCTGTTGCTAACTTTGAAAAGGATGTGGTTCATTTATGATAGCATCCAATAAACAAAACAAAAACAACAACAACTGTGTTAGAAGGCAGTGTAATTGTTCAGTTCACACTCTGGAGTCTTGTAGCAAAATTAATAAATATGTAATTAAAAATTGTGAATGGACAAAAAAATTTTAAGGGTCAATGAATTAGAAAAATAAATATATCTCAGAAAACAAGTTATTCTGCATTATTTAATTTTGATTTCTACTTTTTGCATTGATTACTCTTTAGACATTACAAAACATCAGAATTGAAATACAGTACCAGGATGCACTAATTATTTAAGCATTTTGTTAAATACATATATGTTTACTTAATGAAACAAAATGTCCAGGTTTTAACTTAATTATATGGCCCTGTAGATTTCTGACAATGTCTTACTATATTTTACTATCTATCAAGCCAAGTCTGAAGGTCAAAGATACAACAGGAGATACACAGTTGGCTATAAGATACAGATGAATTGAAATTGGGGTCGTATCTGTATGGATCAAGATAAAAGTGCGTTATCAACAGCTGCTTTATTGTATTAAGAACCTGAAAAACTCTAAATACTGTATAATCAATACAGATAAAACTCAGATTGAGAGACAATATGAAAATGGGTAACGAGGGGGAAAATAAATAAACAATCCAGAAGTAGAAGAAAATACTCCAAACGTTCAATATACTCTAGTACTTACTAAATCCAGGCACCCACAAACTCTCACACCTCCAAATCCATAAAGTTTAAAAGACTTGTTGTAGTTGGGGGTAGATACATGAGTGGCATGTCAAATGTGAACTATGCCTTCATGTTACTATCTTAGTAACATCTGTATTCTTAAAACACAGTGTGTATGTTCCAGGAAGCAAAAATAATTATCATATTCATATTCATATAATGATTCATATTTTTTTTCCCTTGCATTATCAGGGATGATGGGAGTTAACATCCAACAATATCTGGAGCACTACTTGTCTCCTTTGGCTGAAGTTAAAACCCACATCATAGCAATTATTAAAGTTGTAGAGTTTTTTTAAAGTTTTTTCCCCAGTAATGGCAATATATTGGCATGGAAAACACCAAACTGTGGAAGCTTGCATTTTAATGATAGGTTCACAGCACTTTTAAAACAGCTGGTCAAAAACCAATGTCTGCAGAACTATACCTAGAAGGATACTCATTTGACAGGATAACTGTATTTTAAATCTGGCTAATGTGTGCAAGATCCATCTTTCAGAATACACTTATCTCTGGGTATTCCAAACTTTGTATTAAAAGAAAACTAAACCCAATACTTCTCTGCCTATCTCCACACTTTGACTTCTATACTAGTAGACATTCAGAATAACTTTTGAAAAGTATGTACATATAAACTACAAGAATGAAGGTTCTGTATATCAAATCAGGGACATTACCTTTGTCAGGATTCCTGATCACATGGGCACCTAGTTTGGACCATCATATATTGGCTTAGTAAGATAAGATATGAATGAGCTTTTTGGACCCACACATAATCATGTTGGCTATTTGCAGTATGGTAGCGCTGCAGAGAGCTTGCTGGGGAGACCATGCATTAAAAGGGACTCAAAAATAACTTAAACAAGGTTTTAATAAGAAAAACAAAAACTCCTTATACACTAAATACATCAACAACAAACCAGACCCAACCACCAACCCATCCCCCAGGGTAATGGGAGAGCTAGGTGCTGCTCCTTATATACTACACCCAAATGCTGACACACCTTAATCAAATACAACTCAGCAGCACCTGCTATGTTTCACAGCTGCAAAGCTGGGTCTCGTTATCTTGCTCTGGCCCTTGCTCTGGCCCCTTAAAAACATACACATCGGGTGGAACAATGATGAACCTTTACATTTAAAGAAACCATTCAACAAATCATTCCACTACTTCCTTTGTCTTAGTTTCATGGCTTCATATCCCTGTGTTGTTCAGAAGCCATTAACCATAGTTTTCTGGTTCAGACATAATGGGGAACTATAGTTAACTAAAGACTTCCTGGCTTGTTTGTATGTTTGTTTGCTCTTGCAGAGAGGAGCAAAGCAGTTGCATTCAGGCTATTTCATATCTTGGGAACCAAGATAAGAAAGTCCAAATGTTGCAAAAGTCTATTTGCAAACAAAGAGAGACAGGACTCGATCCTGTTCTTCTCTCTACAAGTGTTAATCTTAATGTGTGCAGATACCTAAAATATGACCTATAAAATATGGTATAAGAATAAGAGTTCTGTATTCATGAGGCTATAAAATAATTTAGCAGTCCTATGCAGTGTTAGCAATGCCTAAGTCCACCAACATTAATAAACCTAGGTCTGCAAAGAATTAGGCTGCAACCTTGTATGTTAAGGAGATAAACACAACCAAATGATAAAGCTAAGTAATAACATTGATAAAATTTGTTATTAGTACAGTACTGTGTATAAAGCGGGAAAAGTCTCTGGGGGTGGCTGGCGCAGAATGTTCAGTTCCTCTGGGAACTAAACTGTAGTTCATCTTCTGTGAGGGAAGGAAGTTTGTCAATGTGATTAGGCTTAATATGCAGTACTGGGGCAGGCTAGGTAAAGGTAAAGGTACCCCTGCCCATACGGGCCAGTCTTGACAGACTCTGGGGTTGTGCGCCCATCTCACTCAAGAGGCCGGGGGCCAGCGCTGTCCGGAGACACTTCCGGGTCACGTGGCCAGCGTGACATCGCTGTTCTGGCGAGCCAGAGCCGCACACGGAAACGCCGTTTACCTTCCCACTAGAAAGCGGTCCCTATTTATCTACTTGCACTTAGGGGTGCTTTCGAACTGCTAGGTTGGCAGGCGCTGGGACTGAGCAACGGGAGCGCACCCCGCCGCGGGGATTCGAACCGCCGACCTTTCGATCGGCAAGTCCTAGGCGCTGAGGCTTTTACCCACAGCGCCACCCGCGTCCCTACTGGGGCAGGCTAAGGACTCAGAAAAGGTCTCAGCAAGTACAAAATCTAGTGAAAATGGGGTTTGGAGGCAAGAAGGTTGAACACAGACCATAAAAATGAGGAAAGACTGCAAAATTTGAGCCTGAAAGTAAGGTAGGTCAGTTCAGAAAAGGGGCTCAGAAGACAGGGAATTATTAGAGGCTAATGAGATAGGGGATACTGTGAAGAAACATCACAATCCTTAGGGAGTTAGAAGTGTTGTATGCTATGAAGATTAAGGGAGTAAGACAAGAGGGCTAGGGAGGTTCAAGAGAGTGGTTAAAACAGTCTTCCCCAACTGGGTGCCCAAAACATCTGGAGGGAACTTGGCTGGAGAAGGATGGACTAAAGCAGGTACCCCCTGCTTTAGCCATCCAGCTGTTTTGGGACTACAACTCCCATCATCCCTAGCTAACAGGACCAGTGGTCAGGGATGATGGGAATTGTAGTCCCAAAACAGCTGAAGGGCCGAGTTTGGAAATGCCTGGGCTAGGTCTAGAGACTACTCCTTTATATTGAACTTCCACCGGTTTTGGTTTCTAGTACTGTAACTATGACCTGATTCGTGAATTTCACATATTGGCTTGAATTAATGAATCACTTATTTGGCTGCAGAGTTATAGACCTTTAAGATGTGCTGAGTGGAGTTTTAAAAACACTGGGTTGAATCCAGCTAAGTGAGCAGAATGACTTCCATGAATTCAGCTAAACTTCCCTTTATCTCCTCTGCCTATGTGTACCCCACACTGCCATCAAATTTGCTCCAAAAGGTTGAGGGAACCCCCAGACCAGATTTGGGGGCTGTTCAATGGAAGGAGAAAAGGGAAAGTTCTGCTGCACTTGCCGAGTCACTGCACATGTGCAGTGATTTAGCAGGATACAACTGTCTACTTTAATCTCTTCATGACCATGAATGTAAATGTATGTCTTACATTGCAATATGAACTTATGAACACACTTCCACACAAATGCACTGACTGGGGAACATAATATACTCCATAGTGTGTGTACATGATATACTCCATATATAGATGTGCTCTGAGGACATGTGAATGATTTGTGTGTTTTGTTTTGTTTTGTTTTGTTTTGCAAAGAGTAATTAGGTAAAAAAATAGAATTTAGGTATACAATTTGCAAAAAGTTTAAATTGGAGCTATATTGAGAACTTATGGCTATGTAAATAGACTACAACTATACATTTCATGGGTTTTGTGGCTTGTATTTAAATGCCTAACATTATTTGAATGCACTTTTCCATGTGATTTAATTAGCTATAATCATACTGATCTATTTAAAGTGGATACCCATGATGCATGACATGTCCTTTCAAGGAGGTGTACAATTATTGTGGAAATGAATGTAATAGTAGAATCCACTAGCCCAAGGCAATTACAATTACAAGAAATGCTTGTTTAGTTAAAGGTCACAATCTGATGCCTTGCTTTTCCCTGTAATACTCTTGTCACTGTACAAGTTCAAACAATTAAGGCACAGTTTTAACAACCATGATTTAACAGTATAACTTAAAAGCCAAGCTTAAAACAGATGGATAAATCCCATGTGCTCCCCCCTTTTCTTTGTACTTTTCAGGAGGCTCCACTAAGATAAATGAGAATGGTTATTTTAACACCCATTTTCAATCTAAGTATATTGTTATGATACCTTTTCCTTTGGGCATTTTTGTTACACTATGTAAATTTTATGTAACTAACAGTAATAATAAACTAAAAACAAAGGTTTAAGTATTACACATGCATATTGTTAACATTGTTCCCATGTCTATTTTTCTAATTGCAGAATATTTAAATATGCCTTACATAGGAACATGTCAATTATTGCATAAAAGTGTTTAGATACTACCCATTATAATCCATCTCAAGACAGAGTAAAAGCTAAAATGACAAAATAATAAACCAGAGTAATATTTTTTTAAATTATTCAATAACTCAAAGGGTACCATTAATTAATTCCTGATCTTAAACCAATTGAGTGCACCCAGATATTTTTAACAAGCAGTGGAGCTTCAAGTGGAGGTGAAGCCATAGGAAGACGACTGACAAAGAGAAAACCCATACCCTACAACATTTCTCTGATGAAAATAGGGATGTCCCATTACACAATGATAATTTTACTATTTATACCCCACACATCTAATTGGGTTGCCCCACCACTCTGAGCAGCTTCTAAAATATATAAAAACATTATAAAACATTAAACATTAAAAAAAACCTTCCATATACAGGATTGCCTTCAGATGGCTCAGGGGTTGGATAACTCCATACCTCTCGACATTTCTCCAATGAAAATAGGAGACATTCCAGCATCAAATCATAAACTGGGATGGTTTCTCTAAATCAGTGATGTCCCTGGAAAATAGGGACACTTGGAGGGTCTGAAAGCCCTCCTCCTGGTTGCCGCTAACCGAGATTTCCAGCACAGTTAAGAGGCAATATTTCAACAGGGACGTTGGGCGACAGGCACTCCTACAGGTATCCTGGTCTCAGGTTGTTCAAGGCTTTATAGGTTAAAAGCAAAACTTTGAACCTGGCTCAGTAGCTTATTGGTAAATAATCCAGCTCCTATGTATGCAGTGCTATATATCTGTGACAAACCCTTCCCCGGAAACTTTGGGGGATTTTGCTGAATCGTCAAAATGTCAGGGAAAACCCGGATGTATGGCCAAAAAAAACCAACTCCACACTTTTGGTGGTTTCCTTAAAAAAGCTCTATTTTGCCGGTGTCAGGAATTTCACTTTTTGAAATATGGCAACCCTAACTGTATATTCATAACATGTGTAAAGGAATATCACTGTATGTTGGATGGAGGCACCTTCTGTCAGTGGAACTCCCACTCATGGAAAGTGCTTCATTCCATTTTTTGCAATCATGCCTTTCCTTTCTGTGGTCTTGCCACAGCCTGCCATATTCAGCAGAGTCCTCAGCCCTCAAAGCTTTTTTTGAAGTCTGTCAGGGGGAAAGGAGGCAGTAGTAGTCACCTTCTGCCCACTCCCTTGTGCTAGTGTATCTATGATTCAGTGTATGATTTTCTTATTGTCTATAGCTATGGATGTACAGCCACAGAATTAATACGTAAGAACTGTTCTTTGCTTTAGTGCTTGAATATAAGGCTTAACAATAAAAAGAATGTGGGTAATGGTGCATGTATGAGAGTATATTGTATATTTTTTTTACTCTTTCCTTCAACTTCTTTATTAATCAAGACAAATTTGCTGTAGACTACAACCCTGGAATCTTCCCACCAGATGAAAGGCTTAGGAAATATATTTCAATAAAGCTCAAGTTAAATCAATCAAATAGTGTTGTCCTTCCCTCTCCATCTATCCAGTGACTTCTAATGACCTGGCTCGGGAAGCCAAGACTCCTTGCCAGAAACTAGTCCTCCAGTTTTCACTGTAACACATTTCAGCTGCACCAGATGAAACATTATTAGTCAGTTTTCCATTGACTGCCAGCAAGCTGAAGTTGTCAAAAAGCATTTGGTACTGACAAAAGACAGCACAGAATTCTAACAGCGCTACAATGCAGGGCAATGCTTATACAGATAATTATTTTAGTTAGCATAGATTCATCTTGATATGGCCTGAAACTGAAAGCAATGCTTTCTGTGCCAGGACAGATATCCCTTAAATTAATATACTTCATCGACCACGCACAGAAACACGGTTAACTTCTTTTCTGAGCTATTCTCTGGTATGTGCATGTATGTGTGTACACATACATAAAGAGACCTCACTTACAATTTTTGTGGATCCCTGTTCATTAATGTAAAATGCAGCACATATTTGCTTACCAAGGACAGCTGGTAACTCTTTGCAATAAAATCTGTAGCGTTGATATTTGGAACTGAAAGTATTTGCACTGAAAATATTTCCTCTGTTGTATATGCAGGTAAACTAGAAACGAACTTAGAGCAGTTGGAGTTGCTACTTGGAGCAGAATATGCTGACTTTTGTTGCTGGCTGTTTTGCAATTAGTAGAATACGAGCTTCCTTTCAATTTTTCATGTGAATTTCAAGCTTGCATGTTAACCAACCATGAGTGTCACTCATGGGAAGGCATTGTACACCTTTGAATATATAAATTCATCTGAAAATGCTATTCATACCTTGGTGGAATGTTGCCTGAAGAGCCATCTGAATAAAGAGGCCTAAGGCATCTTGTTGAATGTTTTATACTGTCAGATCGTGTCTTGGGTTAGAAGATTGATTTCTTATCACCAGTCACAGTATATTAAGCTTTTAAAAGGTTAAGCAGATGAGCTGAGTAGTTTTAACTAGATGAGACATACTTCAGATCATTATGCCCTCATCAGAAAGCAAGGGAGCATTATACTGCCATTCATTCATCAACAGGTTGGAAAGGAATACAACAGCACTTATTTTAAATACAATTTGCTTGATTGGATTCAGATTTTCTTTAACAGACTATGTACAGATCACATTTATTTTGCAGCATAATTAAATGTCAGGAACCCTATATGGTCTTTGTGACAGGCAATAAATTATCAGAATAGTATGTTGAAGCCAGCCCGTTTTACAAAATAAAGCACTCAGTTGAAATATGAGCTCAAAATCTTTATCACATTTCCCCCTAGAAGATCTGTCTCTTCAGGTATGATACTAACATATTATATAACAGTCAGTGGGTATTTGTTTCCATGGTAACTAAAGTTATTGCATTCATATTGGCATGCCCATCAAGTGTCTAAAAAACCCACAATAAAGATAAAATATTCCAAAATGCCAAGAAACATCACAGGCCAAAATAGATTATTTAGAAGTAAACCTCAGTTTTTCTGTGGAATATATTTGCAGGTAAAGCAAGCAGTTTTGAAGGCATTGTTATAAAATATGTGCTTTAGCCAGCCTAGTTGGCAAACATTACATTTACAGGAGAGCATTCCTTACTTTTCGCTTATAGGTTAATCAATTCCAATTAAGATAAGATCTTCCAGGGTTGGGGAGGCATAGTGCTGGGAAAAACTGAAGAGGACCATAGTCTGGTGATAAACAAAGAGGATGGCGTCTACGTCTGTCTGTATGATACAGCTCATACACCTTAGCCATTTAACATCTTTTCCCCAAAAAAAGAGAGAATTAAAGCATGTTCGCAGTTTCTTAAACAGAACTGTTCAAGAGAATCAGGCAGTAATTAACCTGGCTCTTTGGGACTTAAGCAATTATTAAGGAAAAGTTGTTATGTTCCAGTGGGTTGATTTTACCTCCTGAGAAGATGGTTGCACTCAGCTGATGAATTGTGTTGAGTAATGTAGTAATATATTTTAAATACAAACCTAAACAATGAGATTCTAACAAACAACAGATTTGTTTAGAAGCAATGAAATAAGTTAAGAACTTATAAAGTATTTTAACAAGAGTCTGGATTTAACGACATACTCAAAAACAACTTGAATTACTAGAAAGTGGAGGGTGGGGTGGCAGCACTGAGTCTCTTTAAATATGTATGCAAACAAGTTAATATCCAATCTTCCTACTTGTAGGAAGCTTTTTTTTTTTTTGTAGTTTGAAAAGAGCACAGCTTCAATACTTGACAGAAGTGATAATAATAGTGTGTATTTTTTTTAATTCCACAAACCAGAATGCAAGAAAATGTCTACATATGCCACTTTTGCCATTTGTGTGTGATATTTTATCTGTTATATTAAGACAGGAATGCTATATGTGGCACAAAGAATGAGATTGTAACAGTCAGCTCCTAAGTACTTGACCACAGTTGATAGTTCTGATCATGCTACCCCAATGGTGGGTAATTCATGGACCTTATTAAATCAGAGGCTCTACTCTGCTCATAGGATGGGACATAGACTATTGGATCCTCAACAAATTTGATTCTCAAACCTTTATTGGCATATATACAAGATTCCAATAAAGAGCAGTATAATAAAATCACTCAGCAAAATCTGCATCTAACACTTAAGTTAATGTTATATAATATTCGTGAAGTCTCATTTCGTGTTGTAGAAACCTGGCTGCTATCTCCATCTTAGCCCCATCCTGAGTAAACCTAAGGTAAGTACATTTATCTGAATGCCACTCCTTGCTAACCACCAACTGATTAATGAACTTAGATCAAATTGCCTGATGTAAGGGGTTGTGCTGAAGAACATGCATGACTGATTATCTATGTCTCTGTACACAGGGGCATAGTCTCGCAGTGAGTGGTATTTTCTGGTATCTCCCCTGTAGCATTGTTGAAGGTAGCACATTCAGTCTCACTAGCATGTACGTCCTGTGTTGATTCAGATTGGTCAAATAGGAGAGAGCATTGGCTGTTCACATTGCAGTCTCAGACTTGCACAGACACTATTTCTAATTTGTTTGTTGACTATCAATCTGCGTTTAAATATATCAAACACAGAATTTTCTGAAAACTGAATTTTTCGCAAACAGGAAGTTTAGTGAGATTTCTGTTTCACTTTAATTTTATTCTTAATCCCTTTTATTAGTATTCAGCTGTTGACCATAACAAGACTTGCATGTATGGTTAAACAAAACATACATACAAGCTCCAGAACTCACAGGAGGAGCTGAGAGTATAGCCCACAGAAACAGTCCTGTACCTCCAACATGTTCTCATCTTCATAATGCCTGAAAATGATATCGCTTGCTACCAACCATTTTGTAGTACAGCTTGAAAGAGTTCCAAGCCAGCGCAAAGACATGTGTGCCCACCATCCTTTACAAGCTCTGGTTCAAGCCCACAATACCAGTCTTGTTATATTTTACTGATATGATATGCATATTACTTCAGCCATGTGATAGGCATTATTTGATGAGAAATATCATCACAACTGCCGCGTATTATTCTTACTCAGAGGTTGTGTGCTGGCAACAATTGGATTAAATTTGTCTAAATGTTTATGATTACTCATTGGTTGCTTAGAGAGCATCTTTCAAACAAGGCCTATTTGATGTGTCTTTTTTGTGAGCAAGCTGATGCCAAAAATCAAGTCTGTAATGCGAAATATGCCAATTTAGCTCATTGTTTTTCTTTCTGGTAGTAGATTCTTTGGGCTGCAAACCTCCCACAACAACCAATTACCATTTGTAGTTTCAGTTGCTTACAGAAACACCAGTTTGTGTTTTAATCATATTCCTCATTTGCAGAACAACTTCAATATGATTTGCCTTGAATCTTAAGACAGATACAGAATACTTCTAAGTGGGTTCCTCGCTTCCCCAGTATCAAATATGGGAAGGGGCAATGTCACAATTTCTCAATTATATTTCTGTGCAAAAATCTACATACATACGTAATTTTGTATATCGCCTTTCTACAGTACAAACCATGCTCAAGGTGGCTTACAGCATAACAAAAATAATCACAATAAATAAAACATTAAAAAATAACAACCAAACTGAAAAATTTCCAGATAAATCACAAGAAGATCTAAAATAAATATACAATAAAGCAACAACATTCCTCCTGAATCCCCCAGCTGAAGAGTCTGTTCAGCAGCTCCAGCTTTTGCAGGTGGAAAAGGCCTGCAAAGCAGGGAATAGGTTGTCCAAGAGTCAAAGCCAAGATCATCAATACAGTTTTTGCTTTAATGAACTTAGATTGACGATAACTATGTATAAAATAAAGCTTTGAGACATATTACTGGGGCTTGGAGAATTCAGTATCCATGCAGACATTTTAATGAGTCCTTCTGACAACACATTAGCAGTGACTATCCTTAATCAAATGGTCATTTGCAAGTACAGTGGTACCTCGGGTTACATATGCTTCAGGTTACATACGCTTCAGGTTACATACTCCACTAACCCAGAAATAGTGCTTTAGGTTAAGAACTTTGCTTCAGGATGAGAACAGAAATAGGGCTCTGGCGGCATGGCAGCAGCAGGAGGCCCCATTAGCTTCAGGTTAAGAACAGTTTCAGGTTAAGTACGGACCTCCAGAACGAATTAAGTACTTAACCCGAGGTACCACTGTACGCAAGTCTCTCCTCTTCATTCTGCAAAGTATTCATTGTTGCAAGAAAATATATCTTACTCTGCTAATACCAACACAACAATGCATTATTTTTAGCCACTGATAACATTTGTTATTTGGATCTATGCAACAGTGGTGTGTGTGTGAGAGAGAGAGAGGGAGAGAGTATTGTGTATGTTCAATTTCAATCAAACTGATTTTGAATCCAGACTAGACAGAATTGATGATGCTAAGCAGTTCTTGTGATTTTGAGAAAGGGGCTTTACCTGCTAGGAATAGGGAATAAATTCAATTCAGTTCACATTAAAATACGAACTTGCCTAACTGGCACAAAAACACTGTCAACCGAAATGCAACCATCCTTTGAAATTTGCACCTCTCTGAATTTTGCAGTGCAATTCTATAGCCAAATACTGCATACAAAAATGCATATGCTAAAGGAAAGTGTGCATACAAATACATTGGTGAAAATAACATAGAAACACATGATACTAGGGAAATTTGCTTTGAAAAATTGTATACATTAGGGAAACTTGCATACAAAAATTAGGAAAAGGGGGCAATCCTGGTCAATAATATGACTTGTAACAATAAATAAATTGCAAAGTGATGCAGAATCATGGAGATCTGAATATAAACATGAGAAAATGAGAGAAACTGAAACTGACATTACTCAGCCTATTTTTCAATTGGCACGGTGCTTATGAGTATTATTTTATTAGCTCTATCAGACTGGATGCAAGCCCTCTTTGATTATAAGGGTGCAGTGATGATGATCCACATCCCAGTGACCATGAAATTGGATTGTTGCAATACATTAAAAATGGGCCTGAATTAAATAAAATTGTACTGGTTATTTGTTAGTTTTGAGGCTGAAATTAGAAAGCTTCTTATTACTTTTAGAACTTTTAATTGGCGAGTTTAGGGGTAACCCATGCCTTATCTTCCAGATGTTGTTGGACTATGACTTATATACTTCCTGACTCCTTTCCATGTTGGCTAAGTTCCACACCATCTATAGGGCACTATTTTGGCTACCCATGGCCTATCCCTAGAATGCCTTAGGAAAGGCCTTCTTTCAAGGAAACTTTCCAGTTGCTTCAAAGATTCTGATTTCTGTTTGTGAAATGAACTTGTGCAAATTGAGGCCATATCTATTGAAGCCTTCCCCAATATGGTGCCCTCCAAATAATGTTCAACTAAACCCCCATAATCCCTCATCGCCGATCCTTCTTACAAGGGTTGATAGCAGTTGTAATTCTAAACATCTGGAAGGCACAAGATTGGGGAAGGGTGTTCTGTTGAACTGGTATGCATTTTACCTTAAATTGGTAAGTTTTTTATTTTCATTTTCAATGGCTTTTAAGAAATTTATGTTTGTCTTCCTTTTGCTGCTTTTCTGTTGGTACATATTTTAGTTAATTTAAACTTATTTTGATTTTTTTTAAGAAACACAAGCGGTTATTCTTAACAGAAACCAATTAAACATACAACAAAATGTATCCAAGCAACCATATCTTCACTATTGCAATGCCTACTTTTGTATCTTTCTTTCCATCAAGCAATCAAAGCTATTCTGACATTACATGATGTAACCCCACCCACCGAACAATACAATGTGAGTCACCTCGAACACATATCAGTGACATCATGAGAAGAGTATATCATTCCATCTCAGTTTCTTCCTTTGTAAGATAAGTCACAGATCAAGTGAATCTCCCTTTGAAGTCTTATAAGGTTGAATCATCGTGTTTGTATTTAAGTTCCAGGCCTCCCGTTCCAGCCCACTGCATAGTAAGGACTTTCTCCTTTGGCCACTAGGATTCATTCCTTCTCTTCACCAGCTCCAAATGTGGTAAAGCAAAACATTTAAGGATGAGAAAAGTTCCAGAAAGGCATTAAGGGGCACAGCTCTCAAATTAAGCATGCACTAAATTCAAGCAACACCTCCGCCACCCCATGTTAGAAAATTGAAATCAAATTGTTTTTAATGTAATTGCTTTACTGATGTGTTATATTTTATCTCACTCTCTTTGTAAAGGTAAGGATATCAAACAAAGAAATAAAGAAAAGCAAGCAAGGTTTCAAGCATGCATGGTCCTGAACAAGCTGCGTGTTTCAGTGCTGGCATCGCAGCAGGCTAGGACAAATAGGAGAGGGGAAGGACTCTTCCCTTTTCTGGTGCTCGGTGTGCAATATGAGAGGCCACAAGTAGTCCCTGAAAACTATGGTTTCCCAAGGAGCAGTGTCACATGATCAGTCCCCAGGAGATACTTACAGCACTGAGCCAATGTGGTGATGTCCTCCAATGTTAAAGGTAAAGGTAAAGGTACCCCTGCCTGTACGGGCCAGTCTTGACAGACTCTAGGGTTGTGCGCTCATCTCACTCTATAGGACGGGAGCCAGCGCTGTCCGCAGACACTTCCGGGTCACGTGGCCAGCGTGACGAAGCTGCTCCGGCGAGCCAGCACCAGAGCAGCACACGGAAACGCCGTTTACCTTCCCGCTATAAAGCGGTACCTATTTATCTACTTGCACTTAAGGGTGCTTTCGAACTGCTAGGTGGGCAGGAGCTGGGACCGAACGACGGGAGCTCACCCCACCGCGGGGATTCGAACCGCCGACCATGCGATCAGCAAGTCCTAGGTGCTGAGGTTTACCCACAGCGCCACCCACATCCCCAATGTTATTAGACTACAAATCCCATCATCCTTCAGCATTGAACATGCTGGCTAAGACTGATGGGTGTAAGTGTCAACAACACCTTGAAGACACCATGCCAACTACCCCTGTTTAAACAGCATGTCAGATACTAGAGAGGAGAGGAGAGGAGAAAGGGAAACCTCAGACCTCCCTTCCTTCTGTTTGTGTGCCATGGCTTGCTGCTGCCGCCACTTCACCAGCCTTGTAACTGGATATGGGGTGAGTAGGAGAGTTATTTTTGTCCAGATAAATTAAAATGTGAGCCAGATAAGAGTTTGCAGGTTGTAATACAATGTCTCATATTTAAAGTGCATGTTATAATTTTCTGAAACTCATATTGCTGAGCCCAGAAATGCCAGTCCTAGCAATATCCCTTCACTATATGAATCTTTGGCCAGAACCAGCAAGGCAACTGTGTTCCTAATTTATGTTCTGTGCATGGGATTTTGTTGTTGTTTAGTCGTTTAGTCATATCCGACTCTTCGTGACCCCATGGACCAGAGTATGCCAGACACTCCTGTCTTCCACTGCCTCCCGCAGTTTGGTCAGACTCATGTTTGTAGCTTCGAGAACACCGTCCAACCATCTCGTGCATGGGATTAAGAGTTATTAAATATATACCATCTCGTGCATGGGATTAAGAGTTATTAAATATATATATCTTATTTCTGAGTAATTTGAGACAATGATAGGTAATATAAATGAAAAGAATAGAAGGAAAAGACTGTCCCGAGAGAGAAATTGACCTGAAAAGACTTTTATGATTTTTGGAAGAAAATGATGACACAGATGAATATTCAACCAAAAGAAGCACTGTATGGAATCAACATCTTTCTTGGAATTCTCAGAACCTGGAGTCCTACAACTACACTTAATATGTGTCCTTTTATAATGTTGAACTGCTTGCATGTATTCTTTGCAGTGTACTTATTAAAGACAAACAGAGCATTTCCATAATATGTCTGTAACAAACCTCCCTTTTTTTACAGTTGTGGCAATTGCAAAACAGAAGATGACAGAATAAAACATATTAGTTTTATGAAACATAGAATGTATGTTCCAAATCTGTAAGTGTTCAGTTTGTTTTGAATAATCATTTGGAAAGATTTCCCATGAGCTCAAGGCCAAACCCCAAAATGACTTATAACTGGGGCAGAAACATAACAACATGTCAAGCTTCCAATACAAAAAATTAAGATAATGGCACAAATGCCTTACCAGTTAATAGGGGTGTGTGTGTGATTATGGGGGTAGGAATACAGGAATTTTATTATTAGCACAGCTCTGTGCTATCCCCTTCTAGTGCTGCTGTGAAGGATAGCTTTGCGATAGGGGAGACAGCTGTTCTGCAGCTGCATTTTATTTTTACTTGATTCAATTATCAACAACCATTTTGGTTTGGTTTAACATGTTGTGTTACAGGATCTCAGTTTTCACACGCTACAAAATACTGGGGAATTACAGCCCTTAAGAGAGATCCCTATAACAGCAGCAATATTTAGGCAATGTTGATACGGTACGGTATCCTATCCTTTTCCTACTTACAGCTTCACCAATTCTTTGGAGATGGGTGGCTGTTGATGGCAAAGTGCTGGACCAGTGTCCCAGATCTGCCTGTTCACTGGAATAAGACACATGGAGTCTTCGCAACTGAAGCTAACTTTCCATGTTAACTCGAAGAGTTAATAATTACGGTGCTAATATTACCTAATAATATTTGGTGTATACACTAAATACAATTGAATATTGTTGTTGTGTGGAAGTTGAAAATCATGTTTCAAATATAAGAATGTGGGGGGAGTCTGGGTTTAAGTTCTTGAAACTGCTGATCTGGAAAATGAAGAGATTTTACTTCAGTCTCCAGTTACGATATTGATTTCCCTCCCATTTCCTAAAAGTCATGCAATCTTGTTGTTACACCCTTTTGATACTTCAGTGCTTTGAAAACAACCTTACAGCCTTTGCTATTTAAAAACCTGCAAGAATAGTTTCATTGTTGATGCGAGACAATTCTATCAGTCAAGCTATTATTAAATAAGATACATCTTGCTCATTTAGCCGAGATGCTCCCATCATGCCATTTTATAAGCAATTAGCTGGCAAAGGCAGGGAGCCATCACCAGTGACAGACTAGCAGGAAAGATGTGTCACTATGGTAGCAGGTGTGCAAAAATTAATCAGAATTTGTGAGGCAAGAGGGACAGTGGAGCCAACAGCAAAATAACAAAAACCACAGTGAAGGCAACTACTCTTTTACAGCAAAGGGATACTTCAAATGTCATGGCCATCACATGTAGATCCACCATGAAATTTTTCTAAATGGCAGCAGGTTTATATGCACACCTTTTAAGGTTGCTCACAACATGCATCTTACCCATCAGATTGGGGATTTTCACACCAGGGCTATGTAGGTGTGGTGCTGCCTTAGATACAAGCCTTTTCTTTGATGGAACAGCACACACAGTGGTAGTGCCTGCAGCCAGTAAGATTCTTTCTCTCAGCTCGTGGAGCCAAAAGACTCAGGTCTCTGCATCTCAGTCAAAAAGTGCAGTTTGCCCCTTTTGTTTCTCTTTTCAGACACACGAAGACCAGGATTATACTACACTTAGCTTGAGTGATGGGAAGCATGCTCCCTAGCCACCTCTGTGATAATCTTTTCCTGTTCAGAACATCCCAAAGAAGTCCTGTACCGAAAAGCAATAATCCAACTATAAGCTTCCATGGAGGCACATCACCTGAATATCCAGGGCTGTTAATACTCCTTTGTCAACTTCAAGATTCTGGTCAGGCATTGCCTTATCAGAGCAACCCACAACGATAGGCTTCCTATCGGATTTCTATAAATAGTACTATCACAATATTTATTCTTCAATTCCTTCTTTACACTTGGCAAATACAGCACATTACTGAAGTCTTTTCATCCATATATTCTGGGAACAAACAAGTTTAAACATGACCAAAAAAATGAACATTGATTGACTTTTATTATTTGCCACAGATGGGTAAATGCATCATAGCAACTTCAATGCAGCCTATGGTACCCCAAGTGGGCATTCCAGGGAATAAGAGCTTGATAGGAAAACCCTAGGGTTCCATCACACACTACTGTATATTGTTCAGTCAGCCTGACTTGCCTTGCACAACCTTCATCTCCCATCTCCAATTATGTACACTCTAGAGCAAATTAGGACTAATGCTTTAGGACCTGAAAAAACTAAGAGCCTTGTATGCTACTTCTGCTTTCCCCTAGTCCTCTCACCCTAGTCATTCTAAATACAAATTCTCTGTTTGTTTGTGTGGTTCAGTGAGAATGTGAATTCAAAAGAAGAAACAAGGATGGTCCTTGGGGTACATAGTTTTTATTTTATTTTTAAACCCATATTTCAAACCCCTCCTCATTTTGCCCACAGACTAATTCAGTCTGGGATTAGAACCAGTCTCTGTGTTAGTCAGCTTTGAGCCTGCTAATAATGGTGTAATACTTTGTACAAGTGGAGCTTTAGCAAATAGCTGCCTGTCGCTTATAGGAGCAAGTGAAATGTGTCATGGGGTAAATACGACATCAACGCTGGGTCACAAGCAGCATAACAGATCAACAGGGCACTTGAATCCAAAGTAAGAATGGCTTCCCTTTGGAGAAAGCTGTCAAAAGTAGCCAGCCATAATCACAAATAGAATGGTGAATTATAGAATGAAAAATTCCCTAAACTGCCCTGAAAAATCAGAGCATTTGTATACAGGTCACAAGATATCCCGTTCTCCCTATTTCAGCCTCTGAATCTTTTAACCTTGTTTTCCACTGGGTTTTTGTCATGACTCTGCATATTATTTTCGCCTCCAATCACAGATAATCACTTTATGCATTCTTCTTGCTCCCTTGTAGCTTGAAGTTCTTCATTGATCCCCCACCTCCTTTCCACTGTGCTTGTATCCATGCCAACAACAAAAATGAATGAGCCTGTCTAGGACTGTTGCTATAGTGGCAGCCAACAACTCCATCATTGCACACCGAAGCCATGGCAGGCAGCATTTCATGTCAACGGTGCTTGTGTATCTGTGTAATTTTGATTCTGCCCTGTAATTAAGAGCCATTTTGTTAACATAACAGAAATGAGGGGAAGTTCTGTTTTATGTTTGCTAGTGCACTGATCGCATAATAACTCAACAAAGGCACATAGTATAGCAGAAGCTTACTACAGAACCAATCTCCAGGGACCTGCTTGTTTCATTCCTATCAAGGTTTACATGTCACTGCAGATGAACTTTCCATATGTTACCCGACTGCGGGGTGGCAACTGCTCAGTTTAGCTTTCCAAAAACCTCCATATTAAATTAAAACTAATATCATATATAATATGGTAGTTTAAACAAATGGTCAGGTTGGTTTCAATACTCTGGCTTAAAAAAACAACAACCCCAATTTTTATTATTATAAATAAAATTATTATTTTGAAAGAAAGAAACTACTTGATTCTTTCTCCTGAGCCACACAGAATATGCTGAGGTGAAAAAGTAAACATGTGAAGGTTCAGATTTTCCACAGAAAGAAACACCCTCGCCTTTTAACGGCAGCATACATTATATTTAAACAACCTCCTCTCCCATGACAAAGCAAATGAAATCCTGTGATTGCAGTGTCACTTTCAGAGTTCCTCATAGTAATCAAGTAGACTATTTCCTTGAGGCATGTATGAATAAATCTGCTAACAGACACAATGATTGCCCTGGGATGTAAAATAAGACTGCTTCTGAGATCTCACACTTCAATATATCTATATAAACTGCACCTTAGGAATTGGCGCTTTTAACAAACTTACGTATTTTGCATTCTGTAACTTTTAATTCAGGGTCAGTAAGCTCCCCGTGGTGGGGTGCGCTCCCGCTGCTTGGTCCCAGCGCCTGCCAACCTAGCAGTTCGAAAGCACCCCCGGGTGCAAGTAGATAAATAGGGACCGCTTACTGGCGGGAAGGTAAACGGCGTTTCCGTGTGCTGTGCTGGCTTGCCAGATGCAGCTTTGTCACGCTGGCCACGTGATCCAGAAGTGTCTTCAGACAGCGCTGGCCCCCGGCCTCTTAAGTGAGATGGGCGCACAACCCTAGAGTCTGTCAAGACTGGCCCGTATGGGCAGGGGTACCTTTACCTTTACTTTTTTAAGCTCTAAATAAAATACAGTCATTTGAAACTAACGCTAGTTTCAAAAGACCGATATCCATTTACACTAACTGAGAATAAGAATCCTACAAATCTTTTCTCATATATAAGCCCCACTGTGTGCAATAGAGCTTACTCACAGGTATGCCTGCATAGGATTGCAGTGTAATAATACGATTCAGGGTCTGGATTGTTTTTCATTCTTCAGTAATCATTTAGGTGAATAAAGCAATGAATGAACTTTTATGAGTATGGGTCATTAGCAATATAATATTTTATCTATCTGCAGGGGCGGCCCATCCCATTAGGCCACCTGAAGCGACACATGAAGTTGCCACCTTCCCTGCCCCTGCTGAAGTCAGGGTCCCACTGCTGCTGCTGCCTGCTCCTCTCATGGCAGGGGGATGGGACATGCCCATGGAACTCCATTGCCGGTGTAGCTGCCTCCCATCCCCACCCCCAAAGTGAGGATGAGCAGCAAGAGCTTGCTGGAGCTTCTGCTCACTCTTCCAGGGGCAGTGGCAGGGAGTGGACTCGGTGGCAGACAGGCACAGTTGCAAGATCTGCCATCTCTGAATCCCAGCAGGATCCCACCACTTGAGGCAATTACCTCGGTGTGCCTAATGGTAATACTGGCTCCATCCATGCCCACATTGAGCTGTGATTTACCGAACTACAGTGGTACCTCGGGTTACATGCACTTCAGGTTACATACGCTTCAGGTTACAGACTCCGCTAACCCAGAAATAGTACCTCGTGTTCAGAACTTTGCTTCAGGATGAGAACAGAAATCGCGCGGCGGCGGCGCACCAGCAGCGGGAGGCCCCATTAGCTAAAGTGGTGCTTCAGGTTAAGAACAGTTTCAGGTTAAGAACGGATCTCTGGAACGAATTAAGTACATAACCAGAGGTACCACTGTATGTATTTTGTACAGCTATAATATCCAAACAGAAAAATTCATACCACTGCCTTATTGCTGCCACATCAGGCTCACAAATTCTTAGCCTTATTTTCCTCCAGATCCCACATCTCACATCTTCTCTACTAAACCTCTAACCCCCAGTTCTCTCCACTTTGAGCTCAGCTACACTATTTTATCCTCTCTGCAATTCTGTCTGCCCCCTCCCAACATGAAGCCTTGTCTTTAAATTCGTATCTTTCTGTATCTTCTTTTGGTCTTCAGAACCTAAACACTAATTTATGTATAAATCCCCACCCTCTTAATACTGCTTATTTCTTCACTTCCTCATTTCTTTCTTTCTCCACTGTAGGGCCAGAAGATTACAGAAGGCAGCAAATGTAATTTGATACCTCCTGCCTGCAAAACGCAGCAGCTCTGCACATTATGTAGACACGCTGAAAAGGGATGTGCAAGTAATGATTGTTATTGTCCAGGATAATGTCTGGTCACTTTGGGAATGATATGTCTGGCAGCACATGCATAAGAGGAAGAAAGGCTGTTCAAAGTAATGTGCAAAACCATTTGAGATACATTTCTTGTATTGTTTAAACTCTTTTGACTTCTCTCTGAAATAATCAGATGGTTGGTTTGATGAGAATTGCCCAAATTCACTAAGAATTCTGCTTTAGATTAAGATTCAGTATGTACCTGAGGATAAACCTTCTTCCACATTCCCCAAGTTGTTTTGCTATTGCTACTGTTTGGGCTTCTGTCACAATCATTCAGTACAACATTTCACCTACAGAAAGACCCACTCTCAAATTACCTTTAGAAATGTTTTGGTGGCAACTCTTACTATACACCGGGTCTTGAAATATTTCTGTAGAACAAAGGTTGGGTAGCATTTTGCTGTTTTAAGGGCCACATTTCTTCAGGGATAATCTCTCAGGTGGCAGTGAGTCCAGAGCAGCCACCATCTTCTGCAACTCAGGGAAACTTAGTTTTGTTTCCCAGCTGCACAGCTTTCATCTCCCGCCCCCTTTCAAGACAACTTTACTAACAGGCAGACATGGCTGTCATTCTCTAGAGTGCTGCTTGTATCTGTGCTTTTGCCTGCAAAAAAAGAACAAAACCATGGTATTTCCACATGTTTACAGGTGTGACACTAGTGGCAGGTCCTGCCAGTCTAGGATTCAGCTTTTAGAAGAAAGAGAATTATAATAATTCCAAGTCACTAGAAAGGATGCTGGAATCTCTTGTATTTTGAAGACTGATGCACAATATGGAGCATGGGTTTGTCTACGAAAATATGGAACGCTTGTGATTCTCAGTGGGGAGAAGCTATCAAGCATCAGGATAGTATCTTGTATTAATATCACTGGTGTGAACTCATTAAACTGCTTTGAAAAATCCATTGGGTTCTGAATTTCCCAATTCAACACTTCCGTATTTCTATCAGCTTCCAACTCACTACAGTACAGGCATATTGAAGTCAACATGCTCAGACATGCCTCTCAAGATTAATTGAAGTGTAAAATATGGAAATAAAAGACCTCTAAAAACCAGCTTAAGAAGGTGAAACAATATAAGGAATCTAAATGAAATTCAAACTTAACGGAGTGGTGGCTGCAGAAGAAACAAAAATGGAAACTTTTCTTTCATATCTCTGGTGGTTTATACATGGTGCACACTTGATAAGTCAAATGAGGATAAAGAATTTCATGTGTTCATTATGAACTGTTATTATGGCTATTTATTAAATTTCTATACAACATCCGAAGATCATAGAGTGGTTTACAACATAAAAACACAAAAATGCAAAGCGCATCTACACCCAGCTGCCTGTATCCTCCTCATGTACATAATATCTAATTCATACATCACAGTCACTGCCATATATACAAAGAAGCAACAGAGAAAGGCAAAGAATCTTTGAAAAACTGTAACAAGAAATTATGGGTGCTCCATATGTGGTCATAAAGAATAAGACCAGTGGCACACTTGAATAAAAATTACGTTCAATTTTCTTAGTATATTTATCACCAGCAGTCAACTAATTTTTCAAAGCAAAGTTGTCCTCTGATAAACCTTATGTCAGCAAGAGAAATTGATATTATCATGAATAATGATAATGTGCACATCCCACAATATATCATATGTTAAGACAGTGGCATTACATCATTAACATGTAGTGCTCAGGTGTGATTGCACTTGATCCATTGTATGGTCATAGGTTTGGATGAAATTTAATCAACTTAAATAAAAGTGTTTTGGCTTGCCTGCTTTATGGACCACTCAGAAGACTATGTGCTTCTGAGAAAGGTATTAATGCAAATTATTTTTGGATCAGTTGTAGATACTTGATAGTAAACCTAAACATTTGTGTTTTTTGAATCAAAATATGAGAAGACATGTTGCACATATCTGTTATGTGAGGGATGAACACCTCACTAAGATATGAAAGTCATTTATATTATTCCACAAAATTTATACACTGCTTGATTGCCTCAGAATGATTTGCGAAAAGAATAATACAATAAAATTATCAGCAAAAACAGTGAAACACAACTATTTTAAAACTATTTACCGTATTTTTTGCACCATAACACTCACATTTTTCCTCCTAAAAAGTAAGGGGAAATGTCTGTGCGTGTTATGGAGGGAATGCCTACGGGTGGCATGCCTACGGATTTTCCTCCTCTAAAAACTACGTGCGTGTTATGGTCGGGTGCGTGTTATAGAGCGAAAAATACGGTACTTTGTATTAATGCCACTGACATTAATAACACTGACCTGGTCCACAAGTTATCATCACACTCATAGTCAAGAACAAACTATATGGCTTGCAGTAAACAAGGAGTTGCCTTGATCTTTGCTTATTTCTCATGGTTTGTTCGGGAGAAACAAACTACAATTGCTGGTTCACACATAGCGCTAAGGCTTAGCACATATCACTGGGGCTTGTTTCCTGCTGGCTGGGCAATGGGAAGAGCTGGGGAGGTGCTATTAGAGCAGTATGCACTTACACACTGCATGTTCATGATGATCCATAATTTGTTTCAGACAATGGTTTATCCATTTTATGTGAATGAGGCCACCCATGGAATGCTCATAGATTATGGGAATATTTAACTACACATATATGCAAAGGCAAAATATAGTCACTTTTGCTCTTTGTCCATGAAGAGATTCCTGTATCAGCTAAGCTGGAGGCAGTTAGAAGTAACCTAATTTTAAAGGCAAATTCTTTCCAAATCTATTAAACTAAGTTGACATTGTTTCTTCTAATCTGAAGTCTATTACTTAGATGTTCTCATTCGAAACTAAGGAATTAAAAAGAGCAATATTTTTTTAAGCAACAACAATCCGAATCAATTGAAAAGCTGTATCTAAAACAATTTATGAACAAAGAAGTGTGATTTGTGCATTTAAACAAACAATATTTTACTCCCTAGCACAACTCTTTCTGCCAAAAAATGTGGCTGAAAAATCAAGTATTCACACCGCATTTGTTTTCGCTTCTATCCATGAGGGCAGTGATTTGAAGCAATTACACACAACAGTTTATCTAAATGAAAAACCACAGTATGAGAGGGCAAGATTGTCTGCTGCCTTTAAATAAACATTAAACATTAAAGACATGATCTAGTCAAAAGCAAACACTTTTAAGCGACACAATCACAATATTGGAAATTTAAGCACGTGTTTAACTTTCACATTAAAATCAGTAAGACTTAAAACATGCTGAACTTTGGCTTGATTGCGCCCTGAAGGTGCTTGGTACAATCAATACTGAACATTTTTAGTATAGTCTCTATGCTCCTGTGCATGAAATCCAGCTCACAAAGTATTTCTCTTCATTTCTGATGCTCAAATGTGGACAAGCCCTTTGCTGTATAAGGGTCAGAAAACCAACAGCCTTCCAAAACTGTAATTCTAATAAATTTGGATTAGTATAGGGGAAAATATGTTAAAATGAGGAGTAGATGATCAAGAACAGTGTCATTTAAATAAGCAGATGATCACCAATTTCATTTAAACTGTTACACAGTATCAATGGAATTTACCTATGTAAAAATTAAGGTAAATGTTGCTATCAAGTGCTGGAGGTACAAAAGCAAATCAAAGGAAGCAGGGATCATATATGTTTGATGCTAGTGTAAAAAGATTCAGTGCTTTTTGTTGACTGTTGAACAAATGTTTTGACACCTAAACATCTATTGAATGATGTTTGGGGGTTGCATGAAAAAAGAGGTAAGCTGTGTATTAATATGCTTTCAGCAACTAAAATGTTAATAACTAAATGAATAGTGCAAGGCAAGAAAACTTCCTTTTATAGGAGAACAGTACCATAAAGTTTGGTTTTGTTGTGGTGATGCATAGAATTATAGCTATGTTTTATTTGGGTATGGATAATTTATGTGCACTTTATTCATATATCAAAGAGTAGGATCTGTTTTCAAGATATTAGGAATCTAGATCCTCTGATTCCCCTATGCTGAAGTTTGTAAACAAGCCTTAATCTTATTATAAATTATTTTTTCCTCTCTGATATTGGTGTGTTTGTGATTAAAGTGATTAAAGACATTAATAAGCAGAATCAGAAAATTGCTAGTGGATAGAAGGCTAAGATAAAAGGTTTAGATCTGATTGGTACAAGTTGTTTTCTTGGGATTGTGCATGGGCGTATCTATCGTATATGTGGAATTTTATCTTATTATTCTTTTCTTTATTATATATGTTGTTCTAAATAAATTAATTTCATTTGCATGACCAGGCGGCGACCACCCCAGCCCCCAGGGACCACCAGTAAGCAATAATGACACATGACCATGTGTTATGGATTAAAATTTGGCCACAACTTTATTAAACTTTCAAATGTAGAAGACCTTGGCTTAAGCATTGGACGTATATCCATCCTAGTCCCCCCATTTACCTCAGGGTAAATGGGATATAGGGGTTCTCTGCAAGATGTATGTGTACGCAGGCAGCCCACCCCATATCCCCGCATGCAGGGTAGTTCACTGACGACCTTTCAGTGTATGTCCAGTGACACCCATATTACAACCCCTTTAAGAGGGGATCCTGGAATCCCTGCCACGGAGGGATGAAGTGGTAACTCTTCACCCCCTCCCCATTTTAGGAAAGAAAAGACTAAAGGATTCTGCCCAAGGCCTTAAACCAACAAAGCTGTGATGAATTGCTACAGGAAAGACAAAACCTGCCGATGCAGGAAAATTTCTTCCCAGTTCTTCAACAGCAACCAGTCAAAGACCATAGCAGCGCCCGCTAAACAGGAAGAAAAAGCTTAACCTGAGCTGACTGCTCCTGAGCTGACTGCCTGGCTATTGTCGGCTCCACCCCCTATTTATAAATGGGGCTGGCCCCACCTCCAGCAGTGTAACTTGGCTACTGAGGCTAGGCATGAGCCTCCAAAGAATAACACTAAGAGGCAGGCCAGCTCATAGAAACTGATAAGTTCCCCGGGGTCCGATGCATCACACGTGATCCCGCAAAGTGCACCCACAGTGTAAAGTGTGAGTTCTCATTCTTTTTTTAAAAAATCACTTGAAACTGGAGTTCTACACGCTCCCTCCCTCCATCTACCTTCACAATCCAATACTATTTGGATCTGATTTATGTAAAAATAAGTCTCTGCTCTCCCCCCCCCACCAAAAAAACACCCTCTAACCAAGTTGAATTAGGAGAAGTTATCTGAGATAATTGGTTCCAGCTCTAGTCTACAGCAAGCATATGCTACAGATATTAATTCTTTCTTCCCATTTTAGCCATATGTTTTGTTGTTCTGACTAAAGCCATTGAATTAAAATATACCCTGGAGGCTAATTTTTCCCCTTTGTAGGCAACTGCAGAAATCACCACAATTATGCATGTTCTTCAGTACAATACATTTCTCAGCCTATCTTCTCTAGAGGGATGTAAGGCTGAAGAGGCATGCAAATACAATTGCTTCTCTGCAATGAGTGCAACATATGTGTGCCTTTTGTCGGAGACACTGATCACAAGAGGAAAGCTCAAAGATGCAGGCCCTTAACCAAACTTAAGTAAACTATAAAACAGGACATTATTTTTGCCTATGGAATACCTAACCTTCTGCAACAAAAATAATGCAGCACAGAAATCTTGATGGCAGTGAAGCAAGTGTAGTTCCTTTGTTATTTTCCATTTCCATTCATGAAAATGAATGGTAAAGGTTCAGAATCCTGGAAGGATAACGTTGCTCATAGAGAAGATGTACCCCAAGCGCAGTAGCTTACACAGCAATCCCATGCTTGTGGTAAGTTTATGGGTGTGATAGGATCAGTGCTAGACTTGCCAGCTATGGAAAGGCCTAAGTTTCCACAGAAGGGTCTGACTGTAAGGGAGCACTGCCTGAAAGTTAGCTGTGTGCAAAGCTTGGCAAAAAGTCTTTGTCAGCAAGTCAGGGCTTAAATTGGGATGGACACCTGCTGAAGTAGATGGCAGAATGAGATAAATACATTTGCTGATGACATGACCATAGACATGAGCATGATGAGAGTGCCTGAAGAACACAACCCAGAGAAGAGAATGTGAAATAAGACATTAAGGTAAAGGTAAAGGGACCCCTGACCATTAGGTCCAGTCATGGCCGACTCTGGGGTTGCGGTGCTCATCTCGCTTTATTGGCCAAGGGAGCCGGTGTACAGCTTCCGGGTCATGTGGCCAGCATGACCAAGCCACTTCTGGTGAACCAGAGCAGCGCACAGAAATGCCGTTTACCTTCCCGCCAGAGCGGTACCTATTTATCTACTTGCACTTTGATGTGCTTTCGAACTGCTAGGTTAGCAGGAGCAGGGACCGAGCAACGGCAGTTCACTCCGTCGCAGGGATTCGAACCGCCGACCTTCTGATCAGCAAGTCCTAGGCTCTGTGGTTTAACCCACAGCGCCACCCATAGGCTAAAGGTGGCTTAAGATGTTGCATGAGACTTAAATACCATCGTAGACACAAGACATGTTGCTGAACATTTGCTCAGAATGATTTGGGCTTATGAGGAATTATGCGGAATTTACTGTAGAGTATGACTTTGCTACATGACCTTACTCTTGAAGGATACTGCAGGGAGTGGATTGCATCTGTGAATGCTGGCTTTGTTGAAAATACTATAAGGGAGAAACAGCTAGCAGAAGGGGATGGGAACGGGGGGCTCTGAGCATAAACTATTCAGCACAATAAAACTGCTAATGTGTTGATGAAGAAAACCTGACATTAAGGTGACACTAAGGCACCCAGCAGAGACCCCTTGGTCAAGGGTACAATCGTTTAGTCTATCTGTTCCATCAATTGAGCCTTCCTCTAGTCCTGACCAGAAAAGGTCTAGATTCTATGTGAATCTGAGAAGGAGGCAGGCATTCTACTGCCCAGAAGTGAACCCACGAGGAAAGAGCTATGGTTGTTTGATGCCTCTTCTCTTAACCCTTGGCTCAGTTGGGCTCCTGGCTTGTCTGTGTTGTGCAAGGTGCTTTTCATCTGCATTCTCTAATATGCATGGGGAACCTTTAGCTCACAGCTTTCCAGTCGGTGTGACATGGCACGTTAGTGTGTCTGCTGCAGTGTCCAGGTGTGTCACACAGATGCTCCTTGTGTTCCTCCTGGGACTGAAAAGAGGTTAGTTTAACCTCCAGTTTGCTAGTAAAACTGAATTACTGTGCCTCGAAATGATGCATGTCCAAAAAAGAGTGTCTTCAATATGAAAAGTTTGGAAAGCTCTGTCTCTGTTTTTAATTAACTGCATTTTTAATTGTTGTAACCCGTCCTGGGACCTTAGGGTGAAGTACAAGTAATAAATTAAAATAATACTACTTTTATGCTCCTATACAAACAAACAAGAACGAGGTGCAACAGAAAGAAAGATATGCATTCTCATATAATTCACAACAATCCATAAATCAAGGTTCATATAAGTAATCAAGGACATCATAGCCCCATTCCTTCACACTACTCCATTGAATGCTAGTGCTTATCAAAAAAAATCATGACTCACTTTTCCTCACAAGAATTAGCCATAGCAACAATCATTCAGCAAAACAGAAAGTGCAGACAGAATTCCATTGCAACTCCCTACAAAGAATTGTGTGAGCATTGTGTCAATTACTATGTTATCTTCCTCAACAGGTGAACCCCCAAATATACATACCAGAGTTACTGTAGTTCCCTGATTTCAGAAGTTACAGTGAGTCTTGTAGTATGTAAAAGCACCTAGGTAATATAACACTTTTATTCATCCCAAAGTCCAGAATCTGTCCCTATTAGACTTATTTGTTGCAGGTCCAGCACCCATTATTCACTTTCATCCTGATGTTTTTCTTGTCTGCCCACAGGTAAGCAGGATGCCATTCAACATACCCAGTAGGAAAGATGTTCTCCACTCCACTATCCACAAGCAAGTTAGCTGTAACCAATGGAATCTTACTTCTGTGCTCCTTGATGTTTCTGTCTTTGGCCTGCTACGGTTTTTGATCCTTTGCAAAGTATATAACAGATAGTAATGTAACAGATACCATGCAGTGATGAAAAAAAACCTTGTTGCTCTGCGCATGTGTATTTGGTTTGGTGATGTTATAGAATCATTCACCTATTGTCATGTATTGATTGGAGCCTTCCATGCACACATAAGTTGGGGGTATTTGCAATGCACAGTGTTGTGACACAGATGATGTGGAAATATCTCTTGGTGCTGCTGCCCCTGGGACAATGTTGTGCTATTCATTCTGCAACTAGCTGAGCAGAGGGTTGCAAATATTTTACACCAGCATTAATCCTGCCATAGCAGCAATCATACATGCATGGACTATAAGATTGTATGTTAAATTTGAGGCTTTCCCCATTTTACTATCTTCTACTGTTGATTTTTCTCTACAGTGAATAGTGTTACCCCTCTCATAAAACTGAATTATCTGAAAGCTTCTTGGCATAAGACAAATATTAGGATGTAAGAAAAAGATACTAACAATGAAATAGTTCAAATGTCACCCCTCTTCCCAGATTATTCAGGGGAACAGAAATGTCACCAAAGGATTTTCTTTTTATGTGTATGAAGAATGCCTTTCTAAGGCATAAATCTCATATATTGACATCAGCTGCAATTTTTCAAGTTTCTGTCTAATTTATCTTGTGCTAATTATACATCCCTCTGGTAGAGTAAATAACAACCATTAAATTGTTCTACAATATAGTGACATTGCTATGTCCTCAGTGCAAATCCGTAATACCTTCAAGCATGTAGATTTGATGGATCTTGCTGAGAAATTAGTCCAGTGCCCATACATATCTATGGTAACAATGGTAACGTTTATCAAGCAAGCAGGTTCAAAATTAGAATTGCGTGTTGAGACCCCGAAACCACCCCCTCGTTGATGAATAAGACACAAGGAGACATATATTAGGTTAATGTTATTGGGCAGAAGTGATTATCTTCTATTGAGGCAGTGTAACATAAAATAAAATGAGGGGAGGGGGGGGAGGAAATAGTGTGTTTCTTTCCTCAAGACCACTTGCATTTCCAAACAGCTCCTTATAAAACATGGTCATTGAAAGCATTTCAATTGCCAAGTGGTCTAACCATGGATGCCAAAGGCACACATCTCTTGCTGTTCAGCACAAATGTGTGACATGGAGGTGGAGGCATTCTCTTCATGCTGGACTTAAATCATTTCAGCTTTTACACAGCACTTCATTTGTGCGATACTACAAGTAAGTAAATGAAAACTTGTATTCTCTCTGCCCAGTATCTTACAAAGGCACAATTTTACATCGGACAGCAAATGCCCACCATGTAAAAATGAAGTTTTCTGTTACATCAGAACTATAGTCCAGCAACATCTGGAGGTCCAGAGGTTCCCCACACCTAGTATAGACCTTGAACCAGAGTTTTGTTCCTGACCGCCCCCCCCAGCCGCTGTTTGCTCCTGCTGTTAGACAGATTTGTATAACAACCTGAATCCCTTATGTAGCATTAAACTAAAGACAACAGGGCTGCTTGATGCTGAATATTCCATGTATGCTGCTTACTCTTGGAACACAACACTGAGATTGAAGACAGCACAGCAGGACTGACAGAAGATTAAAGGAAGTACAAAGATGTTAAACCAGCTGAATATTCAGTCTGTTTAAACTATGCTTTTGTATCAATTTTGCAGAGGCCATATAGGCATTTCTGTTTCTCCTCCCTTCTCTCAAATGAATCAAGAAACCATTCATATACCCTTTTATTCATAGGCCTCAGTGAGTGAAATGTAGCACAAAGCACAGCCTTAAGTCTTTGCACTCTGTGTTTGCTATTGATCATTAAGAGAGAGAGAGAGAGATCTTACATACCCACCGCAGTGTGATTAGTTTGTACTTCTCTGACTTTATTGATCATGTGTCAGTAGAAATTTTTAGTAACAAAGTATGTTCTGACAACACATTTTAAATGAAATAGTTGACGGAAAATCTCTTTTAAAACTCAAATGTCAAAATACAATTCAAGCATCCAGAAGACACATGCGCTAAAGCAAAAAATGGGAAAAGATAAGCATCTAAATAAAAGGGAAAGGCTGCTGGAAACTAAGAGGAAAGTTTCAAAAGACAAATTTAATCCCCCCCCAAAGTAAAGTGCTGTTCTTTACATTCTTTCCCTCTCTCTCTCCCCACCCCAGAAGCTAGCTACAGTGAAAACTGTTCACCTTTCCTGTGCTACAAGGTCAGATCTGCTCATTACTTTATGCCTGAGCAGTGAGTGTATGGAACTATTGTAAAGAGAAGGTGAGGTGAGAATATGAAAAGGAAAGAGGAATCGGAACAAAATGATAGGGCAGGTGTCTTAATGTTAAATCCAATGTAAATTAAACAGCTACAGGGCAGAGCCAAAATTTCTTCAGAAAATACCGTATTTTTTGCTCTATAAGACGCACCAGACCACAAGACGCACCTAGTTTTTGGAGGAGGAAAACAAGAAAAAAAATATTCTGAATCTCAGAAGCCAGAACAGCAAGAGGGATTGCTGCGCAGCGAAAGCAGCGATCCCTCTTCCTGTTCTGGCTTCTGGGATAGCTGCGCAGCTTGCATCTGCTCTATAAGATGCACATACATTTCCCCTTACTTTTTAGGAGGGAAAAAGTGAGTCTTATAGAGCAAAAAATATGGTAATTTTCTATCCTTGTTTTTCAAGATCCTCCTGAACTGCTGGACAGTAGAAGTTCTATCCTAGAGATTATGTGGTGAAATGGCCTCCTAAATCCATGAATTTTGGGTGCATCTGTGATATTTTTGATAGTATTCTAATACTGTTGAAGGAATCAATGAGCTCATCTGTTTCTGCTTGTCGCTCTCCTCTCTTAGCCACCAGTATTAACTAACAATAGGGATTAATTAAATATTGTGTGGCCCAACATTTATTGGAAGAGAGTATTCTCTTCCAACCCAGCCAGAAAATTCCACACACACCCAAATATTGATAAATTGCCCCTCTTAATTTTTGCTCCCCAAATAGCATGGACAGGTTTGGACAGCCACATTCACTCAGCCCTGTGGGCCAAATGCTTGGGAAAAATAATAGCTATTTTGATATGAATATGGTATCAAGGTATGCACAGCAAGGTGAGGAAAGTGTTTGTGCAGGTGATCTGAAATGGTTGGGGGAAGTGGCAACAGAGGGACAGTAAAATATAAAACCAAGTTGCACATGCAGCCTGAAATATATTATAGCTGTTGTGGTGCCAGAAGCATCTACAATCTAGTTTAGTGCCAAAGGACACCATCAAAACCCCTGACCCATCACACTGAGAGGTTTGGGTGGAGGTCTCCCTCTGCCCAGTCCAGAACAGCTCTGCTGCTCTCTGCTTTTGGACAGCCTATCCTCTGGTGGTAGCTCATGCAAAATCCTGAAACAAGATGTTTGGGGGCAGGGAGGGGCTGAGCCATTGTGGGATCTGCTGGATTCCAGGCCAGACCCACTGATGTCACTTAATGGCATTGGGTCCAGTTTGGTTTGTATCACTAAGCACGTCCTGGTTTTTGCCTGCCCCAGCCCCAATATGGGTGAATACTGCTCCTTGCTATGGTACAAGTGCAAGAAGAAAGCACAGAATCACACCATCCATTGGTTCTAGTTTACACATGGGAGTAATATATGACTGGATGTTTTGGAAGCATCTTCCATGCTTCAGGCTTTGAACCACACCTTTTTCTTTGCCAATGAAGTGTGTGATTGGGTATGAGATTTGTATCCGGGTAGGATGATAATAACATATATTCTGAAATGCTTCCCTTTCATAGATCACTTGCTAATGGCTTCTTCTTATAAACTGTCTGGGTCTGGTTACCATCTTTTGTATGTATGTAACTGGGCTAAGGCTGTGATCTTTCATATATGCACCTTCTTGGAAGTAAGACCCAAGGGAATAACTTTTGCTTGCACACTTATAAGATGGTGCAATAAGATTACAGCCCCGTGCACAAACATCCCTTTGACTACAATGGCACTTGTATCTCAGAAAACACTAATAGGGTAAAGCTGTAAAACACTTTCGCTTCTAAAGTACTGTTCTTTTTCTTTTCTTGTTCTTCTTTTAACCAGAAAAAGGATAATTCAGACATGTTTCTGTAGCCCTGACTGCAAACACCATTTCAAATGCTTGATTCCCACACTACCATGGGTTATGATTTTTATTTTACTCGTAACAGCTTGGGGAAAAAACATGCTTTGAAAATGTGGAAATGTAAAGCAGAGGCTTTGAAAAGGCCCAGCCAGTTATAACAAGAGAGAGAGAGAAATAAATAAATACAATGGAATATAATACTTTACACAGCCATCTCTTTCTAAGCAGCTCAGCCAAGTTTAACATACATACATATCTTAATTTATATTTATTGTTCAGAAAGTGTGATAATTTGATTGCACATAGGAAGTTTAAAAGTGCAAACCACCATATTCAATTGATCTAGGAAGACAAACTTATTAGAAACCATAAGTTCTGAACAAAAAGAGAACAATTCATTCTCTTTCTTTTGTTAACCCATCCATGATAAAAGAATGGAATACTTCTACTTCCACATAGGGATTTTGAATACAGCAATCCTTTGATAAACAACTTAGCCCTCTGCATTTACCAACTCAGACTTCTTCCAAGATATCTTCCAAGACGCTAACACACTATTCATCCGAAAGCTGTTTTCTTCTATGAAGTGAATTAATAGAGATAAAAACTCTGAAATGACTTTAAAAAAGAGAAAACGCTTCAGGAGCTGCAGTGAGCCAATTATGTATTCAGAACATATAAAACATAATTCTCACAATTTCCAGTAGTCATATCTACATATTAATAATATTTTTGATCTTAATAAAAACAACATAAATTTAAGAAGGAACTATAATGGGGGGGAAGATGGTCTTTTCACATCACAATGAACACATTGTCTGGGATGTCTTTCCATAAGACATTCTACAATTCAGTTTCATTTGTATCCCCCACTGACCTCAGAAATTTAAATTACAATTGCCTACGCTTACCTGACAGTCCTAGGCCATATCTATGTAGCAGAATCAAATTACTACCCACCTGGGAGATAACATTAAAAGAAAAGAGAAAACTTACCCCATGAAAAACCTCCCTGCCACTGGAAAACTAGCAGGTGATTCAGTTTGCTTCTAGCCTAGCTCTTTTCCTGCTATTTTAGTTTTCTGATTTCAGGGCAGAAGGGGGCAGTGAAAAACAACAACAAACCCTCCCAACTTAATAACTTTACTACTTCAATCTTCAACCACTATCATTCACATTCTTTGCTGGGTGCTTCTGTCTGTGCACAAGAGCTTTTTGCATAAAGGTGCTGCCCATATTCTCTTCTATGAGTTGGGTAGGACCTCACTCAAACCTGAAGAAAATGATGCACGTAGAAGCAACTAGATTTTTTCAGAGTCTCCTCTTGCCCGTTCAGAGCACTGCTTCATTCCTATGATTATTTGCCTCACAGTTTTATGAAATAAGTTGGAAGACATTATTTGGTTAGTTCACACACTGGTGGATCTGGGTACTTCTTAGATGTGCTTCAGAGCGCACATGACAAATTTGACACGATGTATGGTGCAGCTGCACATCTAAATGATAAACCTGACTTCCAATGTCCTTCCTTCTCAAAAGCGGAGGGAGGAGAAAAATTAGGTGAATTGTGCATATATGCACATTCATATACCTATGTCACATGGCTGTATTGTATATGAAGGATACATGATTAGGTGAATTCCAGTTTTAATGCTAAGCTATTTCTTAGACCAATAGGAATGCTATATTTATTTTACCACCTCCCTTCTTTCCTTGTTATATTATGCGTAAAAGCCCACAGAGTGCAATTAAAATGTTTTATTTAAAAATGGAGTTTTTGAAAAGGTGCTGCCCTGAAGCCTAATATATAATAATCTGATGTCTCTATTATGGCACAAAATGCAAAAATGGGGAGAAAGGCGGGGTTGTAATGGAAATACAATTTTTATTTTTAGTCATTAGTCTCTGCAGACTTCCACCTCTTCTATACATGAATTCAGGCAATACTGGCTTCATATTTTGTATTAACCTGCAGCATAAGATATTTGGAATTAGTAGTGTATAGTATGAGGCTCACAAACCTAACCATGTTGAGGACCAGTCCTACCATTAGGCAGACTGAGGTAGCTGCTTCAGGCAGCAAGGGGGGACAGCGGAAACAGCTGAGTGTACAACATTGCCTACCCTGCTCTCCCTAAGTTAGCCTGCTGCCCTCAGGAGGATGCACTGCTTGTCATGTCCAAGTAAGATTTAACAACCAGTCTGGTTTGCTTTTCTACACGGAATGTGGCCAGGCAGACACAATTTTGTGACACACCTCAGGCAGCAAAATGTCTTGGAACGCCCTTGAACATGATTGCTTGAGGAATTCAGGCTGAAATCCTGTCTACACTTCATTAGAGTTAAGTCTGCATTGATGCAGCTGAATAGGATCAGGTTATACATGCCCATCACTTTCCTGAAGTAAGGATACTTGCTAGACAGAAGAACAGTTCCTACACCATGGAAGGTAAATATGATTGTTTGAAGCATTCAGGGAGAGTCCAGTGCATGCAGACATGCCCATTCACTTGACAAAAAATGCACACAGAGCTGCAATACATCCAATTTGGTAGGACCAACTGAAAGGGAGAGAGATTTTAATTTCTTAAAACTCTTCCTCAGCTTGGATATTGAATTTTAAAAATGTGGGAAGAGGCAGAAAGAAAATTACTGCTGATAAAAGGGCATGGAATGTAACTTTAGTCCAACATTATAAACCTGACACAATGGATCTTGGTAGAAGCTCTTTTCACCATGCCTGCACTTTCACCAGAAACATTCCCCTTTCTTCTCTCCCCTCCTCCATTTTTTTGTTCAACATCTAACCTGAGAAGAAGTTATACAAAACTCAAAAGCTACTTCGTTAGATTGTGAATGCCCTAATAAATTGGATATTTTGCTACAGGCAGTCAAAAATTTGTGAAGCCCATCTCTTCTTTTTAGCGTTTGAGGAAACCAATAATTTGGATAAATGGCCAGTATTTTTCATAAGCATTCCAGAGCTATACCGGAATGATGGGGTTGCTTTAAAACACATTTAGTAAGTGAGCCATGATTGAGGAATGATTTACTGTTTAGCCACTATTCTGCTTCTGTGTGTTGCATGTGGAGTAAAAAAAGTAAGGTAAAAGGTAAAGGACCCCTGCACAGTTAAGTCCAGTCAAAGGCAACTATGGGGTTGCAGTGCTCATCTCGCTTTCAGGCCAAGGGAGTGGCGTTTGTCCACAGACAGCTTTCTGGGTCATGTGACCAGCATGACTAAACTGCTTCTGGTGCAATGGAACATCGTAACACAAACCAGAGTGCATGGAAATGCCATGTACCTTCCCACCGCAGCGGTACCTATTTATCTATTCACACTGATATGCTTTTGAATTGCTAGGTTGGCAGGAGCTGGGACAGAGCAATGGGAGCTCACCCCATCACATGGATTCAAACCGCCAACCTTCTGACTGGCAAGCCCAGGAGGCTCAGTGGTTTGGACCACAGCGCCACCTGCACATGTGGAGTACTCCAGCTTCACAATGCTGGACAGAGGTTGGAGTGATGCAGAGAGGTAAAGAAAAGCTTGTGGACTCAACTGCACCTGTGCACCCCTACCTGAGAAGTCTGCACTCGCATCTGTGTGCCCAGGTCTCAGCATAACAATCATGTATTGTGATTGCTGCAATGAACAGCCTTTCATTTCACAGCCCTAAAATGTCACTGGGACTCTTGAAAGCTAGAAACCAAGAGAGAAAACATACTCTGACTCTTGGTTGCTTTGCTGGGTCAGAGAGCTCTGTGCCCTGGGCGGCAGCTGCTATGCTCTCTGACCCAGTAAAGTATCTCAGAGCTGCTGTTACTGTTGCATTTGTAGTGTCACCTTCTTTTGGCAACAGCAGTGGCTGGATGTGAAATAGGATGACTGTGCTGTGCTGCTTTGGCACCATCAACTACCAGTAATTGGAAGGCTATTGCTTAGCAGCATGCTAGCGTTGTAAACTCAGAGCAGCAATTTGGGTTCACCCGGGGTTAAAAAGACCACCACAACTGCATGATCCCCTTTATCCTATAGTGTTGGCTAAAATGGGACAACAAAAGAGGCACAAGCCTTCCTCGTCATGTACAACAGGTGTGCAAAGCCAGTAAAAGGTGGCATTGCTCTTAGTGCTGGCTGCACTAGTGGCTCCCTACCTAGGCCATGGCAGCTCCCCTTCTGTTTTAACCTCTGCTGGCAGCCCTGGTTCTCTATCCTCAAGTGCATCTTTGCATTCCTCCACTACAAATTTCAGAAGGAAGGCCTGGTGAAGTTTGGGCTGAATGTAGCTACTCCACAATGCAAGGCTCACTGAGTTGGTCTGCCCTTGGAGACTAATGGAAATGGATGGATTCCTGAATGCTTTGGGGGATTTTCTGGTTGACATGGCTGGTGCTCCTATTGAGATCCTTGTCTCACTGCAGAATGGAGAGATGCATAGAGTGATTGGCAGGATTGCTCCTGAGTGCACTCACCATTGCAGTGGAGCATTTACGTCACTTTGGTATTCCAGTGACCTTCATGTGATAAAGCAGGAGGGTCAGTAAGCTAGAATTCAAGTGGTGTAAAACTCAGTCCAGCCTCACCAAATATGGGTGAGGCTGCACCACCATGCCTACCACAGAGTGGTACTGGCAGTGAAGAAAGCTTATATTCCCTCAAGTAGTCATCTGGCAGAGCTCTGCTGAGTGTAGAGGCTATCTTCACACACTGCATCTTGACTGTGGCCTAGAAAAATAGCTGATCTTCTCAGGAAAGGAAAGGAAAGGAAAGTGTAGCTGGTGGCAGTGGGCAGAAAAGCAGACCGAGATATAGAAGATGCTGCAGGCTGGAAGCAATTCTTGTGAGGGCTGTTGAAGCAGCAGAAGACTCCAAGAGCTGGAATGAATGATCACTATTAGCACATTGAACACAAAGACACTTCTGGGATTGTTAGATAAACTATATTAGGAAATCCCTGCAACAGAGAGGTCCAATATACTGCCAAACCTGCTAAATTGGCAGCCACAGAAGCCTAGTTAAAGATATGAATTATTACACTTTGAAACTACATATTATATTCTTTCCCCAAGGTTCCTTTAAATATCCCTGTTTATCTATGTGATTAAACAGCCGTTGTTTGTTGCCTACACGTCAGTATGATTGGCTGGAACTCACCAGGGCTTAGACAGAAGTTCCTAATACAGACATGCTTTCGGCACTTTCCTTTTAATTTTGGTTGCACAAGTGCACTGTTGATTTACATTGCAATTACAACTGCAAAGACAACATGATTTAAAAGAAGGGACAGGTCTTGGAGTATGCTTTATTTCTAAACTGAGTCACATCCTTTGACCTGCAACCCCTCTAGCTATATTTGCAAATTGTGCATGTGGGTGGTGCTTACTCAGCAGTAAGAAGATCCCATACTCATGCTTTTGTTTTCAGATTTTTCAGCAGTTCCCCTTCTCTAACTGATTCATGAGGGAGGGCGTGAAAAAGAAGCCACTGCCCATGTGAAAACAAAAGAAAAACAATAGCCTGCTTTTGCAAGAAGCAAACAATTTTGCAAAATGGAGGAGTGGGGTTCAGCACAGCAGTACCTGACATTACATTCGTGAGAGGAAACAGCCCACATGTTCCAGGACTGAGAATGAATACCCCAGAAAAAAAAGCATTGCTGCTGCAAAAATAGTAATTCCTTGAACATTTTTATGAAGCCTGCCTCCCCAAAGTACCATTTCAGGTTGGGTGGAGATTCCTTCCTTTTCCAGCTGTGAATTCTTGAGAGCTTTCATTTCATTCCTATCGAAAATAGCTTTCATGGATATAGTTCTTTAGCTTTGCAAGTTTCAGATTTTATATTAGGCTGCACGGTGCTGGCAATTCCTTGCACAGAGACAGCCAAAGAGTGGAAATCAAACTCAAGTTACTTAAAACAAAGCTGGTTCTCCATACTATGACAGGCAGTATTATCATGGTGACTTGTTATAAATCAAAGTCCGCTAATTAGGGAATAAGTAAATAACTGCAATTTATGGAAATTTCATTCTATGTAAACAGCAGGGTGGGTGTGGTCAGACTGCTAGCAGGCAAAGCATCATTCTAGAGCAGGCTTTCTCAACCTTGGGCCTCCAGATGTTTTTGGCCTACAACTCCCATGATACCTAGCTAGCAGGACCAGTGGCCAGGAATGATGGGAACTGTAGTCTCAAAACATCTGGAGGCCCAAGGTTGAGGAAGCCTGTTCTATAGGGATTTGTATTCTTGAAGGTGGCACTACAAAATCTGAGAAAGGCATCTTGAATAGTTGAATTTAGCACACCATTTGCAGTTATCCTGATGGTAATAATTAGTCATTGTACTTTAAAAAAAGGTAAAGGACCCCTGACAGTTAAGTCCAGTTGCAGACGACTCTGGGGTTGCGGCGCTCAACTCACTTTACAGGCCGAGGGAGCCGGCATTTGTCCGCAGACAGTTTTTCCAGGTCATGTGCATAGCATGACTAAACCGCTTCTGGTGCAATGGAACACCAAAACCAGAGCAGCGTACGGAAATGCCGTTTACCTTCCCACCAGAGTTACCTATTTATCTACTTGCACTTTTTGGCGTGCTTTCGAACTGCTAGGTTGGCAGGAGCTGGGACCGAGCAACGGGAGCTCACCCCATTGCGGGGATTCGAACCGCAAACCTTCTGATCGGCAAGCCCAAGAGGCTCAGTGGTTTAGACCACTTACTGTTAAATGTGTTTACTATTATGACACAGAGAGATATACATAAACATTTGTGCATGTGTCCAGCCTTAAATTGTGCTGCTACTATAGTGGAGTGAGAAATAGTTGGCCTGCTAGGACAATACTTGTTTTCTATAGCACAAAAGGTATTCCCCTTGCATCCCAGATGGAGTAGGACTGCCCATCAGCTACATGGAAGTAGCCCCATACACCTAGCTCCAGCATAAACATGGATAATGAAAGGAGAAGCAGAGGGGATTTGAATGGGAAGTGGAGAATTGCTATACAGCTTCCATAAGATGGTGTTGTTGCACAAACAGAAGCTTGTGCTGCAACAGCTACAGTTGAGGGAGGTTCATACTGTAAGGGAATTTGGCGAAATAGCTGCACTGACTGATAGAAAAGGCTTTCTACTCCACCAGGGTACAAAGAGCAGAGAAATAATGAGGCAAAATTAAAACCGTAGCATATGGGTTCGAGGCTTTATCTTTGTTTAGCATTCTACCCTGATCTCAGTTTGCCTTGGCTTCACAGTGTTATTGTTTGTGGGTAAAACAATACCAACTCAGGGAAGAAGATTATTGCTGTACAACAAGGCTTTTAATCATCAGGATTGCAGTGAATTGGAACTAAGTTGATTAAAGAGATATATGACATGAGAAATGTAGTAGGAACGTAATAAAGAGAGAGAGTGTGAGAGCGCAATGCACATCTCCTTCCACTGTCCTCGTTTCTATGATTTCTTCTAACCGCTGCAAGGCAATTACAAGGAGCTGTATTTTCCCCCTATAATAACAATTCCTATTACTGTTCTGTTAAGCATTTAGAAAAGTCAAAATACTTTCAAACAGCAGAGCACTAAGATTACAAAAAATAATAAAAAATACAATTTGACCTTCAGCAATCTCAGGAGTAGAACTCTATAGAACATAACCTATATGAAGGTTCTTAGAAGAAATCCCTGTTAAATCCGAGCAGCAAGACACACACATCATTTCAAAAAGCAATCTCATTAGGAAAGCATAGGGAGGACAGAAGTTTGCTCAAAGGATGAAGGAAAAACCTTGTATCTTCGGAGATTTGGGTGAGCAAGGCATTTTACCTGCTATGTGTTCTTGGAGAAGCATTGCTTTCTGCAATGAGATGAATCCCTTAAGGGGAGCCAAAGATGCTTATATTTTTCTGGTCACAAAGATGTCAAGTGCTGGGAGTTGAAAGAAACAGGAATTGACACGAAGAAAAGCTTTATTGGTTGTATAAACAATAATGAGTGCTCTCCAAAACATGGTGTGTGCAGCTCTACTTTATCCATTAGAAAAGAAGAAGAGGAATAGTACTAGCTGCAGAGAAGCTTACATTGGTGGGAAAGACAGGACCTCAATTCCCCTTAGGGTCATCTAGGGCTTCAATGCTGTGCCCCACCTTGCTCTACCCAATTCTGCACTCTGGTGGTTTTTTCCCTCAGAAGCTAGATAAACTACTTGATACCTAGTTCCTCATCTCTTGCCCAGCTTTTCTTGTTGAATATTCACAGTGATAATTCCAATACAGGTTCTGCTCACTCCCTCTAATACTGAACTCAGGAACACTGCTCAACAGGACAGAAGCCCAAAAGGGATTTGCTGAGAATTAACATACTTGGATGACTCCCCAAGTAAGCAGAGATTCAGAAAACCTGGAAAACCCAAGAGGGGTGGGTGGGGTGGAATTCCCACATAAGGCTTAGAACACAATTGCATGTCCCTGTGATGCATGCAAGCTTCCCCCGTTCTCTGTAGCAATCTATTTGGACCAGGACTCACACAACTGACTTTCCAAAGGCCCCTGACTGTGTATAGGGGCATATGGAAGAATGGGGAAAGAGAGTACTAGGGCTCAGAACGAAAGATGAGGAATGGTAAGAGGTGAAAGAGAAATAGTGGAGAAGGCATGGACAGAGGCAAGGAGGTGGGAGTGGCAGGAATAACAGAAAAAGAAGAGCCATGTAAAACAAGGGGCACAGGAGGAAGTGAGAAAGAGGGAGTCAAACAGAGTGATAATGGATGGTAGGCAAGCAGGTGAGGAGTTGGTCACTAAACTCTTTAAATCAAGGATAACTTTTGGTCCCAAGGGTCACTGTCTCCCTTGGCCAATCTCCAGGGGCTGCATGTGTGTGGCCAAAAATCCCAGACCCTATTCCCCAGTTGATCCATGCAGGTCAGCTGAGAAGAGGGAGTTATTCGCTCCTCTGTCCTCCCCAAATGATCAATGTGCAACTGGGAAGGGAGCGATCTGCATCTCCATCAGGGCACTGGGCTTCATCCATCCACAGCTGTGTCTGTTTTCATTTTATGTCACTGGTTGGGTTAGGGGTGGGATAGAACAAAATTGCTTAGGGGATAGGGTCAGATGCTCAAATTGGGCTTTAGCCACCCCTGCTTTAGTTAATCCAACCTGCAACATTTTGTTTGTTCTGATCTGTGTCTCAAAGGCCAAGCAATACTTTTTTGGCTCCCGGTATATCGCTAACAGCATAATATTTGTCAGTTAGTTAGTAGTATACTGCTAGGAAATACTGAATTAGTCAGGATCCTGATCAATACACTTCTGACTGGCACCACTAAAGTAGCTGTAAGCTGTACTTTTTGGAATTTGCAAGAATTAGCTTGCAGACTTAAAAAGGATGTCCCTTGTTTTTATAATCCCTCCATTTTCCCCCCATGCATAGGAACCATATTTTCAGAGGCCAACTACCAAAATTTGCTTACAAGTCTGCAAATAGTGTGATTTGCTTTTTAATATTTGGTTAACAATAATTGTGTGGTTTTCAGAATAAAATGGAATAAACTTTACAGAAATGCTAAGATCAAAAATAGCAACATTTTGTCTAGCCAGTCTCTTGCCTCTCAGACAGAACTGCCATGAGATGTTGGATAAATGCTTTTATCTACATGCCAATATTCTAGGTTCTAAATAAAATATCCTAGTTAAACTCTTGCTAATCAGTCTGGCAAGTCCACCACCTTCCATTATCTGTGTGCTTTGAGGTGCATATGTACATATGAGGTTTCCTACACCTCAGCAGACAGTATCTCTGTCATGCAGATCCTAACCGACCTACATAAATCTGGGCCAAAAATACAGTTTAATTACTTACTGACATTTCACCATTGACAAGCCATATGTGATGGAGATTAGCTAGCGTAATGTTTTGAAAAGGTTCTAAAGAGTCCACTGGAACGTGTAATTCATCTGCTTTAATATGTACATTTTGCTGAACCAGCACAGTTAGTTATCTTCAGAGAAGGATACAATTTAAACAGCAGAATCTACTTTTGATCACCACTTTGAAAGCTTCATTAGCACATTGCTATTCAGCACTACAGCTGCTTCTCTTTAATGGCTTAAAGTAATCAAACTGTAAGACCATCCTTCAGGAGTCCTCAAAGCAGCAGAGTATTTATATAGATATATTACTGTGGCTATAAAGGCATATTCAGAATACAGCACTTCTTTTCCAGTGCACACTGTTGCTAAACACAGGAAAAGAAAACCAGCTCTCTCTAAGGGGTTTTTATTTTTATTCTTAATCCCCAAAGATCTATTACAAAAATGAAACAGAAACACTCACATCCCAACTTTGGATGTGAGTGGATACAAAGTTGGATACTACAACTTTGTAGTAAGATGGCAGCAATTTATAATAGCATCCCCATAATGTAAATTATCTGCAGTGATCAAAAGTACTATATGCACATTTCAAATCACAAATTAGTTTTTAAAATATGAAATATAAGTAATATTACACGCATTGTAAGAGCTTATAATTGCCTGAGTGTTTCTAAATATGCTTCTATCACTATTGGGAATTATTTCAGTCTTTGGACAAATGGGTATTAAGAACAGAAAAAAGCTATACATGTCTCAAGTCCTACAAAATGCCTACCATAATGCTGCTCAGAAGCATGGTGGTTTTGACATCAATGAAACTAACATGCTTTGCCCTACTTGCCTCTAAATATACGAGGAAACATGTGTGCTATGAGTCCAGGCTAGTGCAAGATTGTCCTGGTGTTAGTTTATGTCTGCTTCTTAACTCATAAAATCCGTTTGTGCTCATGTTTACCAAATGGAATTCTATTCAGATTCTCATTTGTAGCAACTCCATTTGGGCCTCGCTTCATCTAAGACATGTTGATACTACTCATAAGTGCAGCATACTGTCACAAGTCTCCATTTTTGCCACCCAGGCACTGGTGGATGAAGGTGGGAGTGGGGTGGCTCGCCCCGGGTGCCATCGCGGGGGCGGGGGTAACATCGCAGCCACCCCTGCCCCCAGGATGCTCATCGTTTGCCGCACCCCCCGATGCACACCACGCCCCCAGGATGCATGCCACACCCCCTGGGATGTGTGTCACACCCCCGCCCCAGGGGTGTGCCCCAGCCAAGGCCCCGGATGTTCGCCGCTCCCGGTGCCAAAGCAGATAGCCGCTGTACCCAGGTTGTACTTCATCTTCTTAAACATGCAGAAATGTGCACATTTAGCACAAGTCCAGCTAAGGTCAGTGAATGTACAGTGGTACCTTGGTTTACGAACTTAATCCGTTCCGGAAGTCCATTCTTAAACCAAAGCATTCTTAAACTAAGGCGTACTTTCCCATAGCAGCAAGGAACTCAATTTACAAAAGGAACACACTCAACAGGAAGCGGAATATGTTCTACTTCCAAGGCAAAGTTCACAAACCAAAACACCTACTTACGGGTTTGCAGCGTTCTTAATCCAAGTTGTTCATAAACTAAGGTGTTCTTAAACCAAGGTACCGCTGTACTAATTTAAATGAACAGCAAGACAATATAGCACACTTTGACCTCTTTACTGCTGTTCCTTTGAGAAAATGATAAGTAATGGATGGGAGCTATTTAATTAAAAAAACAACTCCTCGTGGTTATGCATGATTAAATTCACAGGCCAATAAAGATTAACATATAACACTTGCTTGTTTTTACAATGCTCCATGGGTGTATAGAGCTCTGAAAGGACAACAGTTATCCCTGTGACGAAGAGTTAATATTGTTAGAACAGTAGATTTGCTTTGAGTGCGGCATTTTTCTGGTAGAGTAACACACAATCGGGGTGGGGGCTATCAATTCATAAATGCAAGAAGTTCTGTATTATATTATATTCATAAAGCGATTTGACCTATTTTTGATGTTTTCCTTTGATGAAGTAACTAAAACTGTTGAATTTCAAAAATGCTTTTTTTATATAATTGATGCACAGGAACACAGCACCAGATTGAAAGGAACTATTCTGAGCCATAGTGAGTAGGCCTGCTGTGGATTGATTAACTGAGTTTTCCAATAGAAGAGCATGCATATGCTAACCATTGGATTCAACTTCTGAGGAATTGCTTGAAATTCAGAACTGAAAGCCTATTCGGATTTTTCTGACCTATAAGGCCTTTGCTAATTTAGCCACACATGACACATCATAAATATTGTGATCAATGAGAGAGATCAGCACTCTGTCCACACCTTTTTTAAAATTAAAGGCGCTGGGACTGTGATCAGCTTGAGTATTACATCTTCTGAACTAAAAGTTCTGCCTTTTAGCAGGCATGTATGAGGAATGGTGAAAGAGAGAGTGACTTTCAGGGCTCGGGTGGTTACACCATGGGGCACTATATTATCTTCAATGATGTCAGTGAAGTTAACTCTTTATTCAAAGAAACTAAAACCACACAGGCCTAGTGATCACGGCAACTCATCCCAGTCTTGCCCCAGTGAAGCAGTTACAATGACTGAAGGTCCCTACCTTCCCACTACTCTCTAAGGCTCCTCCCCCAATTCCTAAGGCTCTGTTGCCTTGCATCTTGTTGCTCTGCCCTCTCCATTTCTCTGCATGTTCTAGGAGACATGGGGGTAGGGGAGCTGGTTGCAGCAGAAGAGGGAGACTCCCTTGATTCTTCAGTGGCCAGCCTCATTGCTGCCTCTTTGCCTCCCCTCCTTTGCAGCCTCCTCTTCTTCCTCTGAGCCTGGACTGCTCTCTGTGTCAGACTCTTCCCAATCACTAAACCCTGTTGCCTCTTAGCTTGCAACACTTCCTCCTCCCAGTCTGCTCCCTCTTCTCCCTATGACAAGACATCATCAGCCCACTACCAACCCCCTGGGCTCTAAGTCTTCTTCACCTGGGGGGTTCCTTTGGGGGTTCCCCAGCTTGGGGGTTCCCTCTTCTGCATCTATCCAGTCCATGACATTAACATGGGTCTTTCTTTGCGCTTGATCCAGAAATTGCAGTTAGTTCAGAATACTGTGGCATGGTAGCTCACAGGAGTGAGAGCTTGTCGGCATATAACCTTTGCTCAGAGACCTGCAGTAGCTGCTGATTTGTTACCAAACCAAGTGCAAGGTGTTACTATTAGTATATCATAGAATTGTAAAGTTGGAAGGGACCCTGAAGGTCATCTGGTCCAACCCCCTGCAATGCAGGAATCCCAGATAAAGCATCCATGACAGATGGACATCCAAGCTCTGATTAAAAACCTCCAAGGAAGGAGAGTCAACCACCTTCTGAAGGAGTCCGTTCCACTGTTGAACAGTGCTTACTGCTAGAAAGTTTTTCCTGCTGTTTAAACCTTTCTTGCAACTTCAATCCATTGGTATGTGTCCAATCCTCCAGAGCAGGAGAAAGTAAGCTTGCTCCATCTTCCATGTGGCAGACCTCATATATCCTCTCAGTCTCCTCTTTTCCAGGCTAAAAAAACTCGGGAGTTGTTTCCAGACCCTTGATCACCTTGGCTGCCCTCCACTGTACACTTTCCACTTGTTAATATCCTTCTTAAATTGTGGTGTCCAGAACTGGACACAGTGCCCCAGGTGTGGTCCAACGAAGGCAGAATAGAGTGGAACTTTTACTTCCCTTAATTTGGACACTATGCCTCTGTTGATATAGTATAGAATAACCCTTAAGAGTTTGGAAGCAGTTTACTTAATGAGATCACCTTACACCATATATGCCAGCACTAATCCAGACTTTTTGAATGTTGACATGCATTTTAATCTGTTTTACAATTTATTGTTTATTTTAATTATTTTTGTCTGTTTTAACCCTTTTGGGGGGTTACTGATAATTTTTTTGTTTTATTCTTTTTGTAAACTGCCTTGTTGTTTCATTACAATCAAGAGATATAACATTTTGTTTTTGTTTTTGTAAAAAATAAGCCTAATGGCAAAGGAATATTGCTACTATATTCCTCCCTGCAACAAACCCAGGAAGTCTTATTATTCTAGAACCATTCAGACTTTCAGTCAACAGCTAGAAGAGTAGTACTTCCCTTTGTCTGAGGTGCTATGTCAAGAAATGCCAACACTCATAAGCCATCCTGCTACTAGACAGACTTAGAAAGTTCGTGAAATAGAAGTGAATTTTTGGAAGCCAGCAAAAACCAGAGACTTCAGTTGTCAGTCAGAATTTAAACGAGAAAAAAAATCAAGGTTACACATTTCCTTCACTCAACTGACACAGAATGTGGTCTCTGACTATCTTTGAATGATCCTACCCCCTAAGGTTAGAAGGAAATTCAGTTTTTTTTAATCCAAAGCATGTGGCACTGGAAACCAAATCCTCATTGTAACATTGGCTTAATAATTAACTGGATTTCCTATGATACAACAGATGTTAACTTGGAAAAGTGTTCCATGCACAGCGGCATTGGTTTTTGGTATTTAATTTTGTATATTTTCCCTTCTTTGAATTTTAAATTCTTTGCTACTCCAAGAAAGGTGACCATTGCTTTCATTTTTAAAATCACTTTTTACAGCTATAGGCAATATTGGCCAATGAAGTAAGACTGACAAAGTCTCTTACAATGGAAGAGAACTGGGCATCTCATTCATTCCTCTTGCCAAGTGGCAAGAATGATTTTATCATTATTTCTGATAGATGATGGCATGGTTTTAATGATACTGATTCTACAACTTTAGCCCCCCTTCAGCAAATCATTGTTGAACTTTACACACTGGGTATAAATTTTAAAATATTTATGTCCACTTTGCACAGCTTTAAATCCATTATTTGTAATTATTTGTATTTGTAATTTGTATTGGAATGTTGAATAATGTTCAATTGCCTTTTCATTATACTGTGAATTTGTTGACATATGTAAAAACAGTCTTCCCAATATATATCTATACGATCCAATACTATGCACCCTAGTTTTTCAGCAAGACTGACTTTTACAAAATATCAAGTTCTGCTCCAAGGAAAATTGAATAGTTTAAAAAAACAAACACATTTGCCCTTGGCTTATTAAAGTTCACCATTACAATACTGTACTAGAATATAAGAGATATATAGAATTAAAATGGCTGTTACATATTGGTGCAATAACATGTAAACAATACATGTTAACACTGCTTTAATTTTATACGCTTTTATGTGTTAGGGCCCTTCCAGACATCCTCACATTGTTGACGGTGAAACTGAGTTAACAGGAAGGTGAGCCTGAGATATGTTAAGCCAGTTTCAGCCTCAACAGTGTCCAAGACAAACACAAAAAGAGAGGGAATTGTGTGTCATAGAGTTTCCCCCCATTCACAATCATATCTATCCGCAGAATTATTTCCATAAGAAATATTTCAAGGGGTGGGGATGCAGCTGTGTTTTACAACCTGCACCCCACTACCAATGGGGCCATTTCACCAACCATTTTTCTGAGCAACAATGGTATTTTTGTTTGTGTAACAGCACCCATTTCTACTGCCTACTGCCTTGGAATTATGTTCAGGGCATTGAGGAGTGTACAAAATGGCAGCTGGTCTGCCAACACAGGAGCTCTTTTCTTTTAAGAAGGTGAGTAAAACAGAATAGACCACTTATAAAATATATTTACTGACAGAAGGATAACAATAAGCTGGCCAAGCTTCTTGAAACATTGAAGCTCTATGTCTGTTGTCATCTTTCTCTCCCCACCCCCGAGGGCCTCAAACTGCTGTTATCTGAGACACTGAAATATGGAGTGTCTGCAATCTGTCCAAAAAATCGCATCTGACATTTGTACTCCTTCACTGTAGTGCAGGGAATGTATAAACCATTCCTTCTCCTGGCATTTATTTAGGATGAGAGTGGATAGGAGAATGTGTGAAGGGATACCTACAATTATTCTCACAGGGGAAAACAGTGGCACAATGTTACTAAGGCACCACAAATACTAGCTTTGCCTACATCGTGTTAAGTAGGGTTAAGTAAACTTTACTGCAGAAAGGCAATCTGAGCTGGGGCAGCTAACATTGCAAATACTGACTGAAAACAGATTGAAAGGCGGGAAGTTTGGGGTGGGACAGGTTGGTACCTCCCCCAGGGCATCAGAACCCAAAGCAGCAGCCTGAACTCTTACCTTGATGTGGATGAGCTGACCAGATCTGTTGAACCAGTAGCTCTGGAGGGTGAGGTTCTGGAAATCAATCCAGGCTCCATCATCATGTCAGCTGAACTCTGGGTTCTTAAGAATATAAGAACCTAGGAAGAACCTTGCTGAATCAGGCCAAAGGCCCATCTAATCCAATACTTTGTGAACCAGGTGCCTGTAGGAAGCCCAAGCAGAAGCTGGATGCTACAGCTTTCTCTCCACTTGCAATTCCCAGAGAGTGGCAATCAGAGGCATGCTGCCTCCAACAGTGGAAACAGGACATAGCCATTGTGGCAAGAAGAAGAAGAAGAAGAAGAAGAAGAAGAAGAAGAAGAAGAAGAGGAGGAGGAGGATGAGGAGTTTGGATTTGATATCCTGCTTTATCACTACCCTAAGGAGCCTCAAAGCGGCTAACATTCTCCTTTCCCTTCCTCCCCCACAAGAAACACTCTGTGAGGTGAGTGAGGCTGAGAGACTTCAGAGAAGTGTGACTAGCCCAAGGTCACCCAGCAGCTGCATGTGGAGGAGTGGGGATGCTAACCCGGTTCACCAGATTACGAGACTACCGCTCTTAACCACTACACCACACTGACACCCTTACCTTCCATGAATTTGTCTAGTTTCCCTTTAAAGTCATCCAACTTGGTGGCCATTGCTACCTCAGGGGACAGAAAATTTTACTTCCAGGACTTCACAATTACAGTTCTGCATGTCTTTGGCACCAGCGTGCACCACAATTACTGACTCCTCCCCAACACCATCTGCCAGACTGTCTAGATAATTTTTGTTTTGGAAATTTGGCATTGATGGATGCATTTAAACAAACGAAGCCTTTTTGATTAATTGTAAGGCAACAATGTTATGCATTAGTTTGCCAAACTTAGAAGATTAAGCTTTACTTAATGCCCACCATTTTATCCCTCCAATTTTCCCAGCTTTCCAGCAAAAAAATGGCCAACTAGGCATTTTATTACCCACATTAACATGTAATGTTTAGTTTTATTTCAGATTCTTGTAGTAACCACACATGGGAAAGCTGAAATGATTTGAATTAGGAGCAGATGGATTTGAGGCTTTTCAGGTGAATCTGAGATAAGACAATTTATTTGAAAATGGCTCCTAATATGTTTAAAAATACACTCAAGTTGAGACAAGTTTGGGAAGTTAATGCATGTGTTAGTACAAGTATTGGCAAATCACAATTCTTGTATACGTGCTTAGCATTAACTTACAGATCTCTCTCTCTCTCTCTCTCTCTCTCTCTCTCTCTCTCTCTCACACACACACACACACACACACACATTGCCTTTGTACAGAGATCCATGTTTTCTCAATGTAGGGGGAATCACCTAAATCTCAATTTGAAGGCAAAGTGCTCAAGATTCACACTTCTCATATTAGCGCATCACATTCACATGAAAATACACTGAGAGTTTCAGTATTGTAATCACCATCATGAATGAATTACAATTCAATGGAGAAGTCAAATCGCAAGGTCAAAGTCAAAGAAAAAAACCAGACCATACAAACCAATCTAGATTTCATCCATGTATGGAAATGGATATGGAATAATGCACTGGAAAAAAGTAAATCTGTTAATCCAACTTTGATTAATTCTAGCAGAGGCCTTAGAGATGTATTAATGAGCAAAAATATTATGAAGATATTAATAAGTGCATTTCATTAAAGATTTCTACCACATACAGGAATTAGTATATGACTGCTTTTTATTATTATCATCTTCAAGAATACATAGGGAAAAGTCTGTCCAAGAATGATTACAGCTTTTATCCATTCCTCAAAGAGCTGAAGTCTAGACTCAAACCTCACAATATATTTAGTCAGTGGGTATTTACTTTTAAGTAAAATAGACTCAATAGGCTCCACTTCAGCTTACAGCCATTGAAAGCTTCCAAACTGCGGCCCTGCATGTAGCAGCCTACAGACATTGTCCATGTGAGATATACACGGGTTATTTGTTGAATTCCCTGTATCTTTCTTTCACCAAGGAGGAGTTGCACTGCCCCATAATAATAATAATAATAATAATAATAATAATAATAATAATAATAATTATACCCTGCCCATTTTACAAATGGCAGTAAAAAAGTTTACTGCAATACAAGAACAGAAGTAAATACATATGTTAGAGCAGCATTCATTGATTGTCAATCTAGAATTCAGTGTTGGGGGTTAGGTCATAAAAAAAGAGCAGAGAGTGAACTACATTTAAATGCATGTAACTGCACATGGGACTAAAGTCTTGATTAATTCCACTATATGAAAGTGTTCAAATACGTTTTGAATGCATCAACTGCAGAATTCATTTCCAAACAGAAATGAAAGGTCTAGAAGATATCAAACAGAAGCTCTCTTCCAGGAGCTGCTCTACATCCATTCAGGAGATGGACATCAATGAGTTGCTTTTTTCCAAAGATAAATCACAGATCTTTCTATTTCAAGCTGCGTTTTCCTCAGACTAATTTCTCTGCAAGCTATCAGTTTAGGCTTCTGGCAAGAGTGACTGACCCTCATCCCCGTGCAGCTGGAGTGGGGAGGAAGATGAACTGCAAGGTGGGGTAGAAGAAAGAAAGAAAGAAAGAAAGGGTAAAGGAGGAGAGAAAGAGATGGTCCCATCTGCTTTTGGCTCTCACCCCACATACCACTAGCATGTTCCCAAGAAATTACCCCAGAGGGAATACAGCACTTCAGAGTCAGGCGGCTGCCCTTCTCTGCATTAAACTATACAAACAGGGGACTATAGAATGTTACAAGAGCATTTATCTGAAAGTACATGCCATTAATGCTCAGTTTTATTACCATTTAAATCAAAGATCTTATCAATAAATGAACAATTAAATGCCAGATGTTTTTCTTGCCTATGAAATGTACAATTATTTACCCATGACAGTGGAGGGCATGGGCTAGGTAGTACATCCAATTAACTGACCCGAAGAAAATCTGCATTACTTACGAACTAACTTATTTAGATTTCAGGTACTAAGTACATTGCAGTAATTTAAAGGATACTAATAAGACACTGGCTTCTGTGTATTTTACTCCCATAAAGAAGAAAATTCTCTGCAAACACTGCTGTAGAACATTGTTAGCTTCTTCATCTGAGATAACATTAATTCCTATAACAGGGTTCAATGAACTAAATATTAGCCCATCCAATGTACAAGGCCCATTAATGTAAACCACCAGGACTAACACTCAAGCTGGATGTTGCTGGTGCAATGCAATTATCACCAGCAATCAATTTCCATTTTCACTTGTTTTAAGATAAGCAATGGAATTGTTAATGATACCACAGGCAGAATGGATTTTACAGCTGAAAAAATAGTCAAGAAAATATAGCACAAGAAATAGCATATATCACACCTAAAGCAAAGTAACGTAGAAATAAAACCAGGCACTATTAATTTATTCTCTATTCATAATTTATTTTGTATTTTTTTACTTGTTTCATGAGCTAATCCAGCTAATACCAAGCATTTTAAAATCCTTTTTATTGTAATTGTGGAGTTACGCACTTGCTTAGGGCTGCAATCCTAAACATGCTTGCTATAGAGTAAGCTCCACTGGGATGCTGTGGGGCTTGCTTCTAAGTCAACACGCATGGGATTGCAATGTAAGTCACTCCTATTGAAATGAATATAATTTAAAAGGGCTTCATTGTATGGAGAACATGAGCATTGCTTTTATAGGCAGTCACATTGAATTGTTATAAAATACCATACCATACCATGCCATATAATAAAATGTAAATAAAATGAGCAACTAGCCATAAAATCAGCCTACAGTATTTTCCCCCTATTTGTTTGTCTTCATCCTGCACTTCATTGCCCTCAGAAACTGGGCGGCAGCCTTACTAGGATTTAATGGTAAGAAGAGGTGTCATTTGCATATTGATATGTCCACGTGTCTGGACACCCAATCACCTGGCATCATTATTACATCACGTTACAACTTCAAAAGAGGTTGTTGTTAGCATCAATCAGCTGACTGGCACTGAGAACAGGTGTGATTTTGCTTCAACCCACACCTACAAATGGACATATTTCCTCTGCAGAGTGGCAAAGCTCCCTGTAAATGGGGGGAAATGTCTGTTTTCAGGTCCAGTTTGAAATCAAACCATGCCAGCAAACAGGCTACTTCGAAGTAGCTTGGTATCAGCACCAATCAGCTGTTGGCCCTGCCAGCAAGCCCCACTTGCCAATGAACAATTGAGAGTATACTTTAAGCTCCCAATTGCTCCTTTGCCACTGTACCTTTAACCAAAACTGGTGGTTTTGGTGAGGCAACAGCCCTGCATGCCAAATTAGGACTCCTGTGGGAACTACATAACTCTGTGGGGTGGAAGTTTTGCACCATGGTGGTATTCAACTAAATAATTACACAAGTGGAATGACGTCTGCTTGTGCAATGGGATTTCCCCCCTCTCCTTCCCCTGCACATGCCTTAAACCACCCCCAGACCTGCTCCAGAGATTTGGGGAATCCCCCTAGAGCAGATGTAGACAGTGGACAGGGGGAGAACATTTGCCACTATGTTGAATATTACTCCATTGTTTTAGCAGCAGCTGAAGATCTATAGGACCTCACCCTGGAACCTTATGATGAAGTGGGGATAATGTATCCTATGAATAAATATTTAGATAAAGAGGAACCATCATTCCAGAGGTCAACCTGGGCTTTTACAGGACTATCAAACAAGGCAACTGGGAACTCATACACAGGCATGGGTAAGTAAGTATCACTTGAGAAACAGCAATGCTTGCCAATGTAGCAACCAAAACATGACATTCCAGAACAAGTAATCTGAAGGCCTCCAATTCCATCACCAAACCACTCCTGTCATCTCAGGCACACGGACTGTTGGGCAATGAGATAGGCAGCACTCCAATAGAATCCCTGTGCTTTCTCTCTCAGCACAAGATGCATATAGTCAGAGTCAGCAGACCTGAGTAAAGGGGGAAAGAACCCCTTAGACCACAGCATCTAGTCTTAAATCCGAAAACAAAACAATTAACAGGAAGGAGTTACAGAGGTATGTTACTAAAATAAATCAGCAGTCTATTGAATGGGACTATTCTGGTACTTTGTGATTAATTCCAACAGTTAATATACCAATATTTATCTATGTAGTTAAACCTCCAGAAATATCTAGCTTTTGTTAAAGGAAAAAAAGGAATTACAGTATACATTAATCATTTTATGTAGAGAATAATAAACCTTATTCAAATTGATAAAACATAGTATAAAAAGCTGTTTGAATACCAAGTTTCTCTAAAATATTTATCATTAGCAGCTGCAAAAATGGCAGCTGTATGCTAGCTGTAGTTCTGAAGATGAATATGGATAAGTAGGCTCTCCAAATGTGGAGAAAAAAATATGATGCTAAAAATTATTTGCAAATGCAATATTTAATTGCAATGAACACAATTAAGCAAAGTTAAGCATTCTAAATCCTATTAGTTTGAACAGAAGTGCTTATGAACATCTAGAAATCATTCTCATTAGAATCTTTGAGACTTTAAATCCCCAGAAGTCCACCGTAATACAAATGCATTCATTTATATCAATCCCTTGTTATCTTTCATTCTCTGCCCACTGTCAGGCTTTCAGATGTTAAGTTCCTTGGCACAGGTGATGTGGCACCTACATTTTTGTTTATGCAGTAAAGTAGCAACCCATCTGATCAGCAGATGAATGTTCTGGCTGCCAAGTGAGGTTGCTTAAACTGCATTGAGCAGAGCCAGGCGCTCTGGATGCCCAGCCTTCGCAAGTGGAAAGCACTTTTGGTCTGAGAGGGCAATGAAGTTGACAGGTGTTCCTTTTAGGCATCTGACTGCTCTTGTATTTTTCCCTGAACACTGCAGGTTTAAAATAGGTCACTTATTAGGTTTTGTGTGTCCACTACTCTCAGCTGTTCCCCAGTCAGCAGAGCAGCCCAATGAGAACTGCAGGGAGAGGAAGGTTTTCAACCTTCCCTAACTCTCAAGTGATTCTGGTGAATATTACCTCTCCCCATGCCGCTATTAAGCTTTTCCCTAAATGGGAATTGCAGGGGAGGGGGATATTTAGCCAGCTGAGAAGGGTTACCTAGTAGGGAAAAGACAGCTGGGAGAGACAGTGCGTGAAATACCCTCTGATCCTAACCCACTGCCATTTCCGGTGCACCCATTGCTGAAAGTTTATTCAAGAAAATCCTGCTCTTCATGGAAGAATAAATAAATATTTCTCTTATTGCTGCAGTCTTTTCAAGGCTTTAGGGCTGGGTACTGTCAGTTCAGAACACAGCATACATGCACAGTCAAACACCAGGTAGGGAACATAATGTCTTAACAGAGCATTTGCTGCCCCACTACTCACACCAACCTCTGCAGAAGGGGGGGGGGCAGTAACACTTTCTCAACTGATTGAGAAGCTTCCAACAGCTCATGCGATTTTCCCTGATGAAAGAGAGCTAAGAAAAAATAGTGAACTATTAAGTGACTTTGAAAGATGACTTGATCCCACAGCTTGTATATTGTAAGCTCAAAGGTATATATTATAATTGACATTGCATTTTTATTGCTTGGTATATCAAGTGTGCTTTGCATTATATCCATAATGCTGACATAGTCCTTATGAATTCCTGGTATGAAAGCATTATTTATTAACTGCAGCTGAGTTTTGTTCACAATCAACACAACAGCATTTGTCAATCAATGTTGGTTTTTAAAAGGAAAGCTCAGTCAGTGTGACTTCCCCTGCTGAAAACCTACTGCTAACCTATGACTTGGGGCTCAAACGCATGGCCCTGAGATTAAGTCTCATGCATTACCAACTGAGTGGTATACCTGCAGTTCGCAACCTCCCCTTTCGGAACTTACCCCACAGTAGCAGCACTGTAGTGGACTGAGAGCTGAGTGCCTGTGGGGCTTCCAGTCCAGTGGGTAAACCCATGGCCAAGTGGGAGGGAAGAGTGGGACAGCCATCAGTCTTCCTTACCCAGTTATAATGGACCAGAATTGCTGGTCTGTTTCTGTTCCATCACAGCCCTGCTACCACTAGAACCACCACCTGATAAGCCCACAAGCAAGTGAGTGAGCAGGCATGTGAGCCTTCATTGCAAAATAGAACCAAGGGAATAGCAATTCCCCATTGCCCAGCATTCCCCAGCCCAATTTCTGAGTTTAAAATACAGAATATTTGGTATACAGTGGCACCTTGGTTTAAGAACAGCCCTGTTTACCAACTATTCAGTTTACAAACTCTGCAGAACTGGAGTGTGTTCTGGAGTTTGCAAACTTTACCTCAGTCTAAGAATGGAATCCAAACGGTGGGAGGGCACCAGTGGCAGGAGGCCTCATTAGGGAAAGCGCGCCTCAGTTTAAGAACAGTTTCGGTTTAAGAACGGACTTCTGGAACGGATTAAGTTCGTAAACCGAGATATCACTGTATAGTATATTAAGCATATGGTGTTGTCTGTCTTCAGATTTGTTGGTGCTGACCTTTAAAGTGAGCTCCATTCTAAGTCAATAACCATTGCTTATTTCTCCCTTAAACAAGCAAATTCTCTCCTGTTCCTGTACTGCTTTTCTTTTATGTCTGTCCATAAACATCTCCAACATGGTGTGTGGCTAAAAATAAGCATTAAAAATATCACAGAAGGCGAGCAAATGTTCCTGTTTCTTCTACAACAGTTAATTTATTTTATTTTGCAGTATTTGTTGAATTATTAATAACAAATATTGTATTAAAACTAACATGTTAATTCATATATACTAGGACAGATTAAGAAATAATAGAACATTTTAATTTGTGCTAGAAAGGGATTTTGGGAAATGAAGGAAGGTTGAATATTGGAAGAAAATATTAGGTAGCTCAATCTTCCTGACTTTTGAAATCTGTTCCAAATGAATGAACTGTGACTGTATAGTCCACAATATTCTTTAAGAGATTTTTAAAGATGTCACCTTTAAACTATGGCATTCATCTTAATGTGGAGAACAGAACATGACCCATTCATCATTTACACAACCAATCCTTTTGTAAAGGAGTTCAAACAAAAAACTATTTGCTCGGTAGCTAGGATGTCAGCAGAGCAACTAGGATGTCAAGAAGAGGATTCCTTACAGATCCCAGTTGCAACCTTAAGAATATCTCTTTGTTTTTGGACTTTGGTGCAAGATGCAGTTTTCAGTGGTGTATGACTGGCAAAGCCAGTTGCAATTATCAGGCAAGGGAATTTCTGTTTTGTGTATTAGGAAGGGGGCAGACCCGTGGGAAACATTTAAATCTGATTACACACTCTTTTGTGTACCTTTATGTTGGGGCTGTAACACCAAATCAAATTACGTTTGCCCACATGCCCAAATTGCCTTTTTCAACATTTTTGGGATATAGTGGTAAGCTGGTCCCTCCCACTGGGGGCACAACCATGCACATCCAAACAGCTGCTGGTATACTCCCCACAAACTGGATAACTCCCCCCCCCCGCTTTTAAATATACCACTTAAGCATCAAAGCTTTTAAGTGGTTAACACAAAATATACATTAAAAATACCAAACAGGCATTATAAAATACAATTACATATTAAAGTGCACATCAAAGGAACATGTCTCAGTAGGATTTCCTAAACAAAAAGGGTTTTTAGCAAGTGCCAAAAACAATACAGTGAAAGGAGCTTCCTAAATCAATGGGCAGGGAGTTCCAGTGTATAGATGCTGCCACAGTGAATGGTCGAATCCTTGCAAGTCCAGAATGAACATTATGTGGTACGGATTGCAAAAGGGCAGAAAGGGGTAAGGTAAACTGGTCCCAAGCTGTTAAGTGCTTTGTATATTAACACAATGAATTTGGCTTGGCAAACTACTACAGATCTCTAAGCAGGGGTATAATATGTTGACAGGGATATGTGAGCAATTGTGCTGCAACATTATGCAAGGGAGATTGCAGCTGGGTTTCTGAAACGTGCATATCAGGCTAAAGGGTTCTAGGTTTGAGAATATGGTGCACGGAATGAAATAACATGCAACATGCAAGCCCCCTATCAATCTGAACAGGTGGTCTGTGATGGCCTGGGATTCGGACTTGGATGCTGAACCTGAGGGATCCCAGCCTGCACAGGATTCCCTGCCTCCAGAACCAGCTGAGCCGGAGCTGGGGCATAAGCCTGAAGGGTCCTCACCTGTGCTGGATCCTCAGGTACAGGCATCAGCTGAGCCTGCTCTGGCTCCTGAGGTGATGGAGGGCCCATTGCCTGCAGGTGTGCCACCCTCAGCCCTGTCAGAGGTTGCCTCTGGGTCTGGTAACCCTCCAGACTCCCCTGTGCTATAGAGGCTCAGGGCAGAGAGGCGGAGGGAACTAATTTCCCGCAGGAGGAGTGCTTGCCTCCAGGCCAGGAGAGGCGAGTCACCAGAGGATCGGGGCCGCCCTATGCCTCGGGGCAGATAAAAGCCAGCCAGCCCCAGTCACAAGTTGCGGGAGCAACTTGTTGGTTGCTAGTTCCTGCCTGAACCCTGTCCTTCTTTTCTGCCAGAGCTCCTGACCCGCCCTGGCTCCCTGCTTCCATGCCTGTTCCTGACTTCACCTGACTCCCTGCCCTGCACCCAGCTTCAGCTACTACGGACTGCCTCCACATTGCACCTTTGACCACGGACTGGACTTGGACCTCACCTTTTGGGTAACCCACGGGACCAGCACATGGTCAAAGAAACAGATCAATAAAGTTCATGGATGAAGGATGAAGAACAGACATCTTTACTCTAGGGAATTCTATTAGGTATTTGTCTTTTAAAATACATGTTCATGCATTGTGAAAAAGCATCAACATTTGACTAAGACAGACGTATGATACTTTTTGATATAAATGGTTCCAGTTCACAGAGAACATTAGTGGTATTAAATTCATTTGTGCTTTCCCTATCATCTTTAAGCAGAAGGATTATAGTGAAAGAAATATTTTTATGCCTTATCTACAGGCTCGCAGGGAGATGACTATGGCAGACCTAATTACATTCACAATGAACTCTCAGAAAAGTGGTGCAGAGGTGAAATTTTCATTAAAACAATTACTCATATCTTCATACACTAATTCATAAACAGATCCTAAACTGCAGAGTGGGGAGTTTTAAAACTGTATCAACTACATTTCAGCAGCAATGAACATTCTCCACGCTTGGCATGAGAAGGTGTGTACTCACAGCCTTTTCAGGGAGAAGAGAAACAAATTGAAAGAAGAAGAATGGATTCAGCCTCCAAATTAAACTGAGGGTGTAACATTCATCTTAGCATGTGACTCTTAATATCAGGGTTGTGGATTCAAGCTCCACTTTGGGCAAAAGATTCCTGCATTGCAGCGGTTGCACTAGGGGCCCTTGTGGTCCCTTCCAACTCTACACTTTTCCATGAATACATGAGTAAAACTTAAGAGCACACTGGGCTGAATATATGTCATAAGTCTATGTCATTACCTTGTTAGTGTTTAGCATTAATACTCCATGAGATAACAAACACATAAGTTCACAGTCAAAAGTTATATGTATCCTTGTTGAAGACTCTTAAGACAGACGTTTTCTATGTGCCTGTTATTTAGATTGTACAGTCTCATAGGGGAACAACTCCTTCAAGGGTTCCAGTGAGCACAGCACTTCAAGCAGCTTCACTTAGGGTTGCCATATTTCAAATAGTGAAAAGTTGTAGAGCTTTTCTGACAAATTTGCAAAAAGAAGCTTTTTAAAAGAAAAATAGCCAAAAGCGACACTACCGACATGGGTTGCCATTTTCACAATTTCTGCCCAGACACTGCTTCTGACTGCAGTATTCCAGATGCGTCCAGGAAATTCCGGATGAATGGCAACCCTAGCTTCACTGCAATTTTGCAGCACCATGATTCAGAAATATATTTATTTTTTGTTACATTTGTGTACTGCCCTTCAGCTGAAGATCGCAGGGTGTTTCACAACATTAAAATACAAAATGAAAACACAAAATGCATAATAAAACAAAAACAAAACAAGCAAATAACCCCTCTCCCACAAACACGTTAATCATTCAAATGCCAGGTTGAAGAGAAACCTTCATTATGTAATGAAGGCACCGGGTGAGCCTACTTGGCGAGAGCCCATTCCCGTGTTGCCACCCTGTGGACCTCTCATGTGGAAGGCACCTGAAGATGGTCCTAGTTCAACACCATGTACTTGTGATTTACTTCTTCTTTATTTGCTCTGGGACTGGTACACAATACCAAGGGATCTATTTACATCATGCAACATACATTCCATGCCACTTCCTTGTGTCTGGTCACCTAACACCAACATCAGACATTCAGCTCTTCGCCTGGGCTGAAACTGCAACCTGCCGGAACCTCACTAAGCTAAGCATGATGCGCTCCCTCCATTCAAACTTACAACAACAATGAGACAGTAGACATAATATTTTGGTGGAGGATCATATTCTAAAGCAGTCTATCAATTTTTATCTCATTTGAAGTTAAGCTTTAGTATTTATCTTTCCATTGACATGAATAGCACACAGCACACTTCAGCTTCTCTCTTCAAATCTAATAATCTTCTTTTTAGGCTGGTTGATGTAAAAATCTGCTTCAGGCTTTTAAAAAAAAAATGTCTTAAACTATTCCAATAATTTACTGGATATCTTTCTTATAAATGACACTTGCTAAAGGAATATAAGAAATATATTGATTGTGTAAACTTTATTTATAGACATTAAAAAGTTTTGTTTCTTTCAGTTAAAAGGCAGTGACAGAAAATCTACACATTTATGCTATAGCTCACATCTGCTTTGAAGTAGTCAAACTCCAAGGGGAAAGGAATTACTTGGGCACTTTTAAACAATAACCCATTGCATATGTTCAAAGTGATTACAATTAATAAGGAGATGCATCACGGAACCAGGCTCCACCCCAACCTATGAGCATAAGTCTAAAGACAGCCTACATCCATTCCCTGGCTCTCTCCTGACATTCAGACTAATGCTGATAGATCAGGGACAGAGCCCATTGTCTGATGGTCTACTTAACAATCTGCTTTCATTGTACCTACTACAATCACTGGCAAGGGACTCAGTTTTATGTTTTGTCAAGAATAGGATTGTGACATAATAACAAGGCACTATCTTTTTATTTGGGCTTGTCCGAGTTGTTTGTTTGGTTAGAAAGCTTATATTGTGTCCCACTATATAGCCCTGAGAGGCCCTCAAAGCAGCTCCTCTGAGGCAAGGGATGGGGTGAGGGACCACAATGCGCTCAGCCCATTAAGGAGAAAAATGTCCTTAGCATTCTTAATGATGGCACTTCTTCTTATATAGGGATTCTTCTACCTGAATATGACTTTCAGAGCCAGACTATATGGGACTTAGAAAGAAAAGGGATGCAGGTGGCACTGTGGTCTAAACCACTCGTAAGGTCAGCAGTTTGAATCCACACAATGGGGGGAGCTCCCGTTGCTCTGTCCCAGCTGCTGCCAACCTAGCAGTTTGAAAGCATACCAGCACAAGTAAATAGGTGCCACTGCGGCAGGAAGGCGAACAGTGTTTCCATTTGCTCTGGCTTCTGTCATGGTGTTCCGTTGCACCAGAAGCAGTTTAGTCATGCTGGCCATATGACCCGGAAAGCTGTCCGTAGACAAACACTGGCTCCCTCAGCCTGAAAGTGGAGAGGAGTGCCCACCCTATACAGTGGTACCTCGGGTTACAAACACTTTGGGCTACAAACTCTGCTAACCCGGAAGTAGTACCTTGGGTTAAGATCTTTACCTCAGGATGAGAACAGAAATCGTGTGCCGGCAGCGCGGCGGTGGCAGGAGGCCCCATTAGCTAAAGTGGTACCTCAGGTTAAGAACAGTTTCAGGTTAAGAACGGACCTCCGGAACAAATTAAGTTCATAACCAGAGGTAGCACTGTAGTCAAATTTGACTGGACTTAACTGAAGGAAAGAATTGGAGTGACTTAGTCTTCTTTCTCTACCTCTTCTGTAACTTATAATGGTCTGGGTAGAGTCACAGATTTTACCATTATGAGCTCTAGAGATCAGGTAGCCATATTTCATATACTACAAAATACGTAGAGAGATGAGGAGTGTTAACCACTTGCAATTGTTTCTTCTCCCAGGCCTATGTAATGTTCAAAACATTTCATGAAAGAGACAACATGGAAACTGTTGTTGTGAATAGGTCCAACTGCACATTTTGGTTCAAAATCCCAGAACTGCCATCTTTTGTTCGCACATTTTTTTACAGATGATCACACTGTCAGCCCAGAGCAGAGGCACCCCTTGCACATCGCCTTCATAAACCTGACAAAGGCCTTATCAGCTGAAAATTACTCTTCACACTATTCAACAAGATAGGATGTCCACCTAAGCTTCACAATATGATTGTGTCCTTCCACAAGAACATGCCAGGCACTATCCAAAATGATGGCCCATCCTTAGACGCTTTCTCTACAATGAGCTGTGTGAAACAGGACTGTGTTCTTGCCCCAACTCTCTTTGGCATATAGACAGATAGAGAGATATATATAGTGAAAGGTTATATCTACAAAATATCTGCGATGAAGTGGGTTTTTGTTACAATAAAAAGTATTAGCCTTCAAGGAGTCTTTACTGGCATTTCTGTTATAAACAAGGACAGATTTTTAAAGAAAGCTCCCCCTTTACAAGTTATTAATTCTCTCAGTAACAAAAAATCCATTCAAGAGAATAAAAATATTTTTACGGTCACTTACAGGCTTACACATTTTCTTAGGGTTCTTACATATTTATATGGCATAAATCGTATTCTTTTATATACAGCAGTTAAAGGGCATTTATTCACCTTCTGATACCATAGATGGTTGATGGTTTTGGTTGAAATGGGTTTGTCTGTAACTCAGCAGAAAATAAATGAAGTAGCTTGGATCTTCTCGGTTGATAAATTTCAGAGCAGAAATGTTCTGGGGAGACTGCATGCATTTCATTTTGTACTTTAAACTTCCTTAACTTAGTAACAGAGCAAAGCACCTCTTTTAGCCATGAGTGTCTGATATAATTTAAATCTGGAGCTGATTCATGGATTTCACAATTGCACTGTAGTCTCCATGGACATATTCAGAGTAGCCCATTATGGGGTTGATCATAGGTCTGGTTTTAAGGTTTATTTGCTGCTGAATTTAGTTAAAAGGTGAATTAGGTTCAAAATTGGAATTTCCATTAGAATACTGTTCTGAAATAGCTGTCAATCTTCAATTTTAGTTGAATCTACAGCACAATAAATTATGTAAAAGATGCATCATTAAACATTCAGTATCCTTATGATACCTTTCAATGCAAGTTAAACACATAAAATTTGACTTATATTTCGTATCTACTTAAAGTCTATTCATATCTTCCTCCTTTCCTCCCTCCCTTTCTCTCACCCACACACCCACACATGTGCATGGTATGGGTGAACAATCATTTGTTTGCCTTGAAAGCCACTAGGGAACCTGTAGGCATTCTTTATACAGCTGAGTTTATTTTTGCTCCCTACCAGCAACTTTCAGGGCATGCAGCTGGCTGCATTCTTGCTGTTAAAACATACAATGCAGATGAAACAGGTTTGGAATTATATGCTCTGATGATTTGGTCCCAGATAAAGTCTGACTGCTGCATTTTAGACCAATGGAAGTTTATAAAATCGTGTAGATAGAACTGCAGTAGTTCAGTCTTGCATAGATAATTTATTCTGATTCGGTCTTCTCTAAAAAAAGTTATTTTATAAATTGGAGTGTATAAAAGGCACTCCTAGTAACTGCTGCCACCTAGGCACCCATAAGCATTGGATCGAGGAGATCTCCCAAGCTGCATACCTATGCTTTAGAAATAGTGCAACCTCTCCCATGACCTTTACATACTTATCCTTTATGGTGGAATAATTTTTTGTTTTGCGGGGGGGGGGCGTGTTGCCACATGACATCAGCATCATTCAGCTAATATTCCAGAATAATGCACTTAAAAACCTGCATTTTCTTATACCACGAAAAACTGACTTTCGTGAACAATACAGAATGGATCCTAAATATTTTCAATTGTGCAGCGTGTGTACAAGAATCATCCTGCTTTTGGTGTGGAGGCGGTGGGAGCTGGGTGTGTGCGTTTTGCTCTTCACTGGCACTACCACTCTGTTGGAGCAGCTTTCCTTCATGTCCAGGAAGAAATTTACCATAACACCAATAGCTGTGTACTTTGTGTACTTTATTTGTGTGGAAATAATTACCATCTGCGGCTTAGTTTGTAGGTAATGTGAAAAAGTGAAAGGCTTGATAGGCTGAGACAAAGAATACTTTGGAGAAAACATCTGGTGCTCTTTTTCAGTAAATCATGTCAGCCTGTCCTGCACACATGGAAACAAAAGATGCAGTGGTGCAGAACAGGATCAGTGTGTGCATTTGTTCTTCCTTCTGCTTTGGCTATTTTCATCGAGGGCTGTGATAAGAGCAGACAGATAGGCCAGGCCACAAAAAGATTTCAAATTCATCGTGTGGAACAATTGTTTCAACAGGTAAAATGAAAAGGGCGGGGGGAAGAAACCCTACAGGGGATCTCTTGAGGTTTAGGAATCCCACAAGAAATCACTTGAGGCTGACAAGTAGAAAAGTGGACACAAAGCACAAACGTGAAATCCATTTCCTAGACCTTAAAACACACACACACACACACAAACACACACACTTGGCAATGTCACCAATGGCATTTATATACACCTACCCATGTCAACAGAACTATGCCAATCTAGACACAGTAAAAAAAAAATATGGTGATATTTGTCACGATGGGTATTTGCTAAGACTTCTAGCAGATATTTCCTGACAGATTATTTATTGAGCATCAGGCACACTGACACAGTGTGCCCGAAACTCACAAGCTACAGGAAGACTGTGCCAAGCCCTATGCTCATTCCTGCTTGTCCAACTGGCAGCATGGGGAGTTATTACAGTGCCAACATATGAATAAGAAACTCTTCACTGTTTTTATGTCCTGCACTTCAAGCTAAACAATAAATCATTGCTCTAGCAGCATGGTAAGCTGCCCCTTAGGTGCAGCCAAATCTAAAGCATGTATTTTTTCCAGGTATGCAACTTTTGAATTTTTATGAGGCAAATGTGAGAATATTATGATGTGAACAATATCTGGTATGAAAATAGTTAACTGTATGAAGGAAGCGGGGAACCAAAGAGTTGCATGTAGGTTCTGCTGGTAGTTAAACTGTTACTATTGCTAAAATGGTGACTATGAGCACTTTCACACCATACATTTAAAGCTCTGGCAGGGGAAATAGGGGTCTCCTAACCATGCTCAGCATGCTTGATAAACAATAAAGTGAATTATCTTTGATTTTCAGGCACTAGGCTTTTTTATTTTAAAAAAAGTTAAAAAGCATAATAGTAAAGAGTTTCTGAACTTACTAACTCAGTTCTGATTTAGCATGAGACTTTTCTTTTTAAAAAATGCCCTGCTAAGGCAAATTTCAAAGCAAATGCAGTTCAATGTTCTCATATTGCAAGTTGTAAGGGGTTGCGGTGGGGAGAGTGAATTATGACAACTTTGCAGTGTTGTTCATAATGAATACTGCAGGTTAGGCTCGGAGTGATTCCCACAAAGCCCTGTGTTGTTGTCACGACCCTTATTGGAGGTTGGGATCTGTGTACCAATAAGGAAATGAACTTAAATGACATTGGTGTTTATTAGAAAACCTAGAAGAACCATTTATACATGTGTTAAGTCCTGCAAATTTAACATCATTCATATGACAAGCACAACTTTAATGACTGGGAAATTTGTTTTCTTAGCATTACAGATTTTGGAGTGTAGAGAAATACTCTCATTTTAAAATAAGAAGGAAGATAGGTAGGAAAGTAGGTAGATATGATATGGGGAAAATAGGCTGTATGTTGAGACCCTTCCAACCCCTGGATCCAGCAGGTGTTGAAATATAAGTTAGGCTGGCTTCTTGATGAGGTGATTGCTTGGGTGATGGACCATTAAGGGGGGGGGGTAGGAAAGAAGAAGAAGAAGAAGAAGAAGAAGAAGAAGAAGAAGAAGAGGAGGAGGAGGAGGAGTTTGGATTTGATATCCCGCCTTTCACTCCCTTTAAGGAGTCTCAAAGTGGCTAACATTCTCCTTTCCCTTCCTCCCCCACAACAAACACTCTGTGAGGTGAGTGGGGCTGAGAGACTTCAAAGAAGTGTGACTGGCCCAAGGTCACCCAGCAGCTGCATGTGGAGGAGCGGAGACACGAACCCGGTTCCCCAGATTACGAGACTACTGCTCTTAACCACTACATCACACTGGCTCTCCTGGAAAGGGGTCTGTGTGAGATGGCAACTGGGTGGTGAAATGGCAAGTTGTGGTTAGATAGAAGAACAATACCAGAGCTGAGGGCAGAGAGTTTTCAATGATGTGAGCTACAAGCAAGAGCAGTAAGCTGGGGAGAGAGTAAGTGTGATGTTTGATTTCTGTTTGAATGCAAGGCTGTGGCTATGGAAGAAGCAAGGTCCTTTGGGGATGTTAAAGTTGTGAACCCCTCCATTGTAGGCTTAGGTTGTATATATGTGTAAATAAACCATATGTCATAAAGACACTTCAGTCTCCACTATACCTTATTAACTCTGGGTAAGCAACCTGGAGCCCCTGGAATCTTTCACCGCTCAGAGATTGGGGTGTCATGCAACAATATGTACATATATGTTCAAGTTTTCACTGAATTTGAACCACTCTCATGCAATGTGAAGTCTAGTGAAAAAAAGGAAAAATGAAATTCTAAACCTTTTCCTGACTAGTACTAAAAATAACCGCAGACTGTGAACTCAAAGTTCTTTCAAGAATCAAGTAAGTTCAGTCTGATCTAGGCAAACTCCATATTTAGGGACTTTTCCCAAATGGCAACTGTTTGTTCTTTCTTGTGTCACAGGATCTATTTTGAATTCTGTTTCACATGCACACACCTTCAGTCATTTTCTATGTGGCTTCTATCTTTATATTGTTCTTAACAGCACAACAAAGTGTAGAATCATTTAATATCAACCATGCCAAAGAGAGTTGTCCAGTCTAAAATATTGTACGTTGTTTGGCTGACGCGGATGGGGAGACAACATGAACTGTACCACACACCAATCCTTTTCAGCTACGTGCTTTAAAAAGGAGCACAAAGATTGTGATAAAACAAACATTAGCAATATTGCTGAAACAGAAGGCAACAACATGGCCAGGATGGTGGGTAGAAACCCTCCTTCTCTCCTGAAAATTCAGGAACAGATACAGCCGCCCGCCTACCATCCAACTGTGCTGTTATCATATTTGCTGCTTTAGCATTTCAGACAAAATCAGCCTCAGGAGATCCTAAACTCAGCCAGTCTGTAGAATATAGAGGCATAGGAAGCTGCCATATAATGAATCAGGCTATTGGTACAACTAGCTTAGTACTGTCAACACTGACTAGTAGTGAATCGCCAGGTTTCTAGGCAGGGGATATTCCCTGCCCTACCTGGAGATGCCGGGGACTGAACCTCAGGCCTTCCATGTGAAAAAAAACCACTGAGCTACTTGGGACTGAGTTCTTGGGACCGCATAAGTCTGTGCTGGTTATGTGATCATTGCACTACTTTTTGATATCTCAAAATCAATTTTGACTTTTTACAGATTACTCCACTGTCCTTTATATATTATTTTAGCAATTGACCATTGTGTCTTAATTTTACATATGCCTACACTGATGGTAAAAGGATGATCAATAATAAGAATTATAGACAACTAAGTCTGGAATCTAGTACATATTCTTTCTTGCTTGAGAGTAAGTACCGTTGAACTCAGTGGGAATTATGAGTAGACAAGCATAGGATTGTGCTGCAAAGCAATTTCCCACTCGATAGTGGTAATACATTTCTGTCATTCTAAAACTGCTGACCAGAGTAATTAAATATGATATTTTGCATGTATCCTTCACTAAAACATGCGTGCACCCACCCACCCACCCACATACCCACACACAGTTTAAATTAAAATTGGTGCCAATTACTCATGGAAAAGCCTGGCATAGCAGCCTACTTAGAAAGTAGTTCTTCATTGTCAAGCTTTGTTTGATTGTTATGAACAGCGCTGTATAATTTAAAAAAGCCTTAATATTTTGCACATATATCTCCACCATCAAATCAATATTTATACACATAATTCATTTTGGAAAGATTTAGACATATTCATTGACCAAATCATTTTCTGATGCCATGCAGAGGGAGAGTAAAGTTGCCTCAAACATAATTTGTTTTAACATGCCAATTCATTTAAATGCTGATTAATATGAATTTTTCAATAATGTAGGCAGAACTAATTGGGTAAGAAAGACTCACATAAATGGCCTACCTCCATAGTTCTAGTATTAATATACACTATTCGACATGCTGCTGGGTGCATGCATGTGAATTGGAACTCAATATGGAGAGGATACAGCAGCATTTCTGTTACCAAGAACAAGTGCAGAAATTGTTAGCAGAGCCATTTGAATACAGTGGTACCTCAGGTTAAGAACTTAATTTGTTCTGGAGGTCCGTTCTTAACCTGAAACTGTTCTTAACCTGAAGCACCACTTTAGCTAATGGGGCCTCCTGCTGCTGCCGCGCCACTGGAGCCCGATTTCTGTTCTTATCCTGACACAAAGTTCTTAACCTGAAGCACTATTTCTGGGTTAGCGGAGTCTGTAACCTGAAGCATATGTAACCTGAAGCGTATGTAACTCGAGGTACCACTGTAATGCAAGTCCGATTTCAGAGGGAAAACCAAAGGATAATATTTAAGAATAAATAAACCAGAGGGGTTCTGTCTTTTAGTTAGATCATGCTTTGCTCATAGCAGGAATATTCAACAACTAAACCTTCAGAGGAAAACTCCCTCAAAACTGCACAGCTAATCAGAACGTGAGTTATCTCAGCAAAGATAATGCCCTTCTGACCAATTGGCAGTCAATAGCCCTCCCACCCCCATCCTCTGCATTCAGGGGCATAGGAAGGGGGGGCAGTGGGGGCAATCTGCCCCAGATGTCATCCCTAAGGAGGGGTAACAACCCCCCCCCGCGCGCAATCGTTGCCACATCGGATGGCACCACCGGCATGATTGCGGGCACGCCAGAATGAGCCCCCGGTGCGATTACGGGGAGCGATTGCCCCCGCCCCCAGGCAGATTGCCCCCAGGCAGATTGCCCCCGGATGCACGGTATGTGTGCCACCCTGGGTGTCGGAGCAGCTAGCTCTGCCGCTGTCTGCATTGGCTGACTGTCAACAGAATTAACCCTTAGGTTACTAACTAGTCCTTAGGTTAATAACCCTAAGGATCCCTCTGTTGCACCTCAAGCAGAAACTGAGAGCCTGTTAGTTCCCATTAAGGATTTGGAATGGCATGTGAGAATGTGTTGCCTCTCCCCAGCAAGAATTACCCTGCTTGCCTTAACCATGGCTAAGGCTTACATCCAATTAGAAACTAGGGTTTGAAAAACAGGTTCAACTCCTGGTTAACAGCAAACACAGATCAATCATGGTTATTTGCTTTACACTTCCACTGACCCAGAAAGAGAATGGAAAGATGAAATTCCAACTAAACAACAGGAAGAACTTTGTGACCGTAGCAGCTGTGTGACAGTGGAACAGACTCCCACGAGAGATGGTGGACTCTCCTTCCTTGGAGGTTCTGAAGCAGACGGTGAATTGCCTTCTCTCATGTATGATTTAATTGATTTAAAGGCTTCTTGCTTCTTTCATTTTGGGAATATCTTTTAAAAATTCATTTGTTTTTAAATACATATCTTAGCCTGAAAGACCTGGTTTCTAATGAAGGTAAGAAGGATGCGACATTTAGATTCAAAGAGGGTTGACATTTTTTACATCAGCTCAATTTGAAAACATGTCCAAAATGAGTTACATAAAGAAGTCCTTATACTGATAGAGCCTCCACAGCAAGGAGCATAGTTTATGTCAGGCAACAAGCCTGATAATATCTGGCTTTCAGTTTAAGCAAGATGCGAAGTCTTTATTGAAGTAAATTAAGCTCAAGAGTTGGCAGACACAACCTATCAAGGGTACTTCATAGGATTGTTGATTTAAACTAATAATAACTGTTGTAGAGCTGTACCTTAAGAGCTGGCTAAGTTATTGTTACAGCACATCTCATTTTTTTCAGCTTATTACAGTATTATTTAAATTCAAAGGAAACAGTAAAGAAGACACAATCACTTGCTACTCCAAAAACATCTGTAACTGCGTTCCCTAACTATGCATAAATTACTTACTTTTTCACACCTATGTATAAGAAAATTAGTGTCTGATCATCAAGCATCATAAGCATCCTCATCAGGCCATCCGCTGGATGTTTAAATACATGCAAGAAAGAATATGCAATCTTGCACAATGGAATACAATTGTATGAATCTTTCTATCATCTCAGTAAAGTGATTCAAGGTACGACTCTTGGAACTAACATGAATGTTGTTGCCTTCATCATTTGTATGTCACATAGTGACTTAACAGGGCCACCGTTTAACAAGCATCATTTCCCCACTTGACTCCTCCATCCTTCCACTCATCAACAGGTGTGAAGTAATACAACTTTTCACAAATAACAGTACAGTCATAACTTGGATCTCAAATGCCTTGGCTCCCGAACAAATCGACTCCCGAATGATCAAAACCCAGAAGTGAGTGTTCCGGTTTTTGAACATTCTTTTGGAAGCCAAGCGTCCAACAGGACTTCCTTGGCTTCCGATTGGCTGTAGGAGCTTCCTGCAGCCAATCAGAAGCCACGCTTTGGTTTCTGAACATTTTGGAAGTCGAATGGACTTCCAGAACAGATTCCATTCAACTTCCAAGGTATTGACTGTATTCAGTATATTTTTTATAAATAAGTGATAGATTTATTTATCTATGGAGCACAGATAGCGATAAAGCAAAGTTCCTTGGATATTTCTACCAATGTACTTCAGGGATCATTTGTAAGTGCCAAACTGGTAGCTTGCCCTCTGTTACCTATTCCACATTCATTTTCCCTGGTTCATTCTGGTTGGAGATTACCAACCAGGTCACCAGTTAGTGCTAACTGTAACAGAGCTCTTTTTTTTTTTTAATAGTCTGGACATTTGTCATCCTGGAATTAGAAAAGAGCAGCAAAGTAGATTTTTAAAGAGCAAACTGCCATTTGAGATTAGTATCGTTTGGTCACTATCAACCAGGATCAGTTTTGAACTGATGAACTAATGTTGAAAGGTATTTTTCTATTAATCAAAGAGTTTTCTCTGATTCTGTTTTGGAGCTGGCTAGCCTGCAGCATGTACAACAATCTATGAAACTAAAGGTTAAAAACAAAATGGAGATTTGAGCAAATACCATTTATGAGAGGTATGTATAATCCTGTACACACTGCATTGTAATTCTATAATAATGAAAAATTCCCATAATTATCCACCTATTACTGCTCCCCATAGTTGTATTACTACCCAGTCTCTGCCATACGTTCCACTAATAAAAGAAAACAAGGTATTACTCTCTAATATTTTTATGCAATGACAATAAAACATTATAATCAATAATAATTGACAATCTTATATTTTTCTTGCACTGCAAATGGAGTAGAGTATTATTTTTATTGTTTTTGTATTTTTTTCTTAAATAATACGATAATGAAGATTACATTTTTGGAACCCTTCCCTTCCCTATCAATGGTAAGTTAATGATAAGCTATACACGACTTAAAGCGATACAGCTTATTTTGCTTCACTACAAGAACATCTTTGGCTGTTATCCATTTTCATGCACGGTTGTTGTTAGAGATGGACAAAACAAACATAATCTTGTACTTGTTCCTCCAGTTTAATATAATGTTTGGAATGTAGATTCTTATTTCTATAAATAGAAATTAGCAAGTGGCATAAGGCTCTTTTTACATATTCCCATCAGCTATACTTCTCAGTGAGACTCAATAAAGTAAGCAGTAACTCCTTTCATAATTTCAGATAAAGTTCTACCCCCTCCCCAAGAAAGCAGCAGAATATTGGGGGGGGGGTATTTTGAAGACTTTCGGGAGTGGGGGTGGCCCAGCCTTAATTTACATTGCTTTTGGGTTTTGTTTTTTTAGAAAAATGCAATTTAGCAAGCACATTAAAGCAAACAATAATCTTTCTTTCCCTCTTGTTTACACAGAATGAACAATTTCATTTTTTCTGCTCATGTTAGCAAGGCCAAGGTATTATTATGATCCTCTAGTAGCTGTATAATATCTCGTGTCTGAGCTAAAAGCATACACAGGATGTTTAGAATTCAACAAACGTGTTATTTTTCTGTCTCCACTGAATAATCCATAAATATATGTAAAAAGAAAACAAAGATCCATGAAAACAAACCTTCATGCTACACTGCCATGGCCGTCACCAATTACTGCCATCATCCTTAGTATTTCAGGCCATCTTCACATGTCACAAATCTGTAACAATTCTGAGAGCTTGAGCATATGAGGATTCTGTGAAGGATGTTGTACAGGGTGAGTCTTTTAAAAGAGGCCCTGTGGAACATGTGTACTCTGTATCCACGGGGCCTCTTTTAAAGGACTCACCCTGTATAATGATATCTTAAATGTAAACTATATGTTTCTTCTTGAATAGTAGATTATGCCAGAGAGGATAATTAGGTTTGGTATTTCTATCTTTTATTTTCTATTTTAGAGAAATCACTGATATAGTGTATACGTAATTACCATTTTGCATAGAGGTTACATTCCTGATCTCTGTGTGCGTCAGTGCAGCACATGGAAACCCACCCCATCCCACCCCCGGTTCTGGCCACTTCTGGGTTGTGGCAATCCGCATGTGCACAGTCACACACATACTGAATGCACATACAATTAATCATCATCATCATCATCATCATTTATTTATACCCCGCCCACTGGCTGGGTTTCCCCAGCCACTCTGGGCGGCTTTCAACCGAATATTAAAAACAATACAGCATCAGACATTTAAAACTTCCCTAAACAGGACCGCCTTCAGTTGTCTTTTAAAAGTAAAATAGTTGTTTATTGCCCTGATATCTGCTGGCAGGGCATTCCACAGGGCAGGCGCCACTACCGAGAAGGCCCTCTACCTGGTTCCCTGTAACGTGGCTTCTCGCAGTGAGGAAACCGCTAGAAGGCCCTCAGCGATGGACCTCAGTGGATGATGATGGGGGTGGAGACGCTCCTTCAGGTATACAGGACTGAGGCCGTTTAGGGCCTTAAAGGTCAGCACCAACACTTTGAATTGTACTCGGAAACGTACTGGGAGCCAATGCAGATCTCTCAGGACCGGTGCTATATGGTCTCGGAGGCCACTCCCAGTCACCAGTCTAGCAGCTGCATTCTGGATTAACTGCAGTTTCCAAGTCACCTTCAAAGGTAGCTCCATGTAGAGCGCATTGCAGTAGTCCAATTGTTGTTTCCTGTATATGCATGTATAATGCAGTCATGATAACTGAAGCACGAGCTGAAAGATTTTAACCAAATTCAGTGTGTACTGTGCAGGGCTTTTGCAGTACCAGTGTTGGGCTAGAAATTATTATTTGTTTATTATTTTGGAATTTTGTCACATATCTCTTCAACAAACTGCCTGACTGAGGTGAAATTTCAAACACAAGAGCTTAACTTCTGTACTGTGTTGTGACATAAAAATACGTATATGAATATTATGTACTTGAAAACGCTCAATATGACCCCTGTACAGTGAGAGGCCTTGTAGTGTCCAGTCTCTGCAGCACTGTGTTCTGTGCACAGCCAGGCTTCCTGGTCCAAGTTGAATGTTCTATTGACAGCATAGCACTGAATTACATGTATTGGTTGACTGATATAGTCAAAAGCCTGATAACTGTAAATGCAAAACATTGCAAAACTTGCACTACAATCTTTGTATTGCTATGCAGGAGCTTACTTTAAAAAGAAAAAAAATCACTGTTTCCGTGTCTTAAAACAGGTTTTTTTTTTATATTCATTTTCCTCCAGAACCAGTTTAGAAATTCCATGCTTAAAAGTGGTAAGCAGTGAGCAGTATCAGGGAAGGAAGAAGGGAGGAAGGTGCTGACAAAAAGAAAATTGATAGACATTTTTATATTTCAGATTTCCATTTTCACTCATATAAAAAAGGCAGAACATTAAGGAAATCCATCGATTTCTATCAGTCCTCAGTCTTATTTTCATGAATTCATATCTCTCATTTTAAAATTAATCCAGTTCTTGATATGAATTAAATGCACCAAATAGAGAAAAACTATACAAAAGGAATGAAAAATGTCACTGCTGGTTCCAATCTCTTCTCTGTATTCAAACAATTACCATGTATTATCAACCTCCCAACAGAAGAGCAAACTAATATGTGATATTGTTTTGCTATCCTATACCCAGGAGAAGTAAAAGTGAATACTGGGAGAAACACATAAAATATATTATTTTAAATATTATAATACATTTTAGATATCTTCTCTCTTTAATAAGAAAGTCTGTGGAGGAAATTTCCCAATGTATTTGGGGTATTAGAATTAAAGAAAGGGGATTAAATACATAAAGTTTGCTGAGAGTAAATCAATTAAATGATTTTTGTTTATTATGATTTTAAATGCTACTAAATGAAGGAATGTACAGGATATGCTTTATATCCTGCCTTTATTAGCACTGTAGGTATAATTTAAAAGTTTACAGTATTTTACTGTTTCAGAAAATAAAAACTACTAAGCCATATCAGAGCAAAGGGCAGAGAAGTTTACACTATGTTTTATCTACAGACTAGGCGTTCCACCCTGTTTCTGCATTAATCTATCAAAATAAAATAAAAACGGCATATAAATAAAATTAAAAATTGCACATAAATACATATTTAAATAACTAGGTTTAAATGCATTTTCTTTCAAACTAAGAATTACTCAATGTATTTTTCTTAAAATGTATGTTCTATTGTATTTTGGCACCTTTTAAAAGCTGAGAAATATGGTGGCATATTCAGGCAGTGCAAAAGCAAGTGGATAACTAAGTGCTCTTGTGCATGTTAGTCTGGGACCTGTGGATATGTTTATGGTGGAATTCACAAAGATGAAATTCCTCAAGTATCCCTAAGGTCAGTCAAGATAAGTTCACAAGCATAACACGAGAGAGAGAGAGAGAGAGAGAGAGAGAGAGAGAGAGAGAGAGAGAGACACAAAGAAAGCAGGAAAGACACACACACACACACACACAGAGAGAGAGAGAGAGAGAGAGAGAGAGAGAGAGAGAGAGAGAATCTTATGGTTTACTCCAAAAATCTCATAATCACAGCAGTGTCTTTCTCAGCTTTCAGAGAGCCGAAGCCAATGTCAGCAGACAGAACTTTCACAATTATTTTTTTTAAAAAATCTTACGACTATCATTATGTCTTGTGCCAATTGATTTCACAGGTCAATTTTAGCATTCAGACTAACTTAATAAAATACTAGTTTATTCACAATTAACTCCAATATTTATTTAAAAGAGGAACGTATAAATAAATCCTCTTCAGATGTTCTTGGTTCTGGGTTAAGTAAATTTGTGTGTTGTAGTATAGGCACAGAAGGATGAGCATAATAGTGCCCCTCCATCACTGTTCTGATCACATTTAATGAGTTGGAATACAATCTTCTGAAATAGGAAGCCTTCAGGACTTTAAGAAAATGAAGTTTCTAAAATATGTGCAGTCCTCTATTACCTGCTTCAGATGGTCATTGTCCAGTTTGTGTAGAGTAACAAGAACAACAATGAGGACTGGAAGTGGATCTAACATGTTCATCCATAAAGCACTCCCTCACACATAATTACTTAACACAGAAACAGAGCACCTGCAGAGATATTCTAGTGAAAAAGTTCCATGTCTTCAGTGATGGTTTGTTACTATAACTTTGCATTATAACTTTCTTTTTCTTTTTCAAAATCACTGTATTAATATTCATCAGTTCAGAGAAACCACTATTATCCTCTTATTATGGTTTTTTGCGTTAAGCATATTATGTGTATGTGTGTGTGTTGTGACAAAGTGTCATTGAAAAACCTAAGTAATTCATTTAATCATGTTTTCACATTGGATAATTTTATCTCTACTCCTAAATTTTACAAGTGTTTGTGTAATCCCTATATTTGCATATTTATTGACATTTGCAAGATAGGAAAGAAGTATGAACTGAGCAACCATGCTTACAAGTAAAATATCAGCTTTGGATATGAGCAGCCCAGATACCTTGTTTATTAGAACACCATCTCATATTACTCCCTTAGGGGTATTCTGTACTCTGTGTACACCAATTATCCAAAGTTTCAAGGGAAAGGAGGGTAAATAATAAATGATACTGTAAGGACATTGCTGTTGAGTTTACCATACTCTAGGGGAACATAATATAAAAATTAAATTTCCTAATTCTGCCACTATAATAGGAAACATTAACATCAAATGTCACTTAAGTGCATTTATGAAGGTTAGTTAATAAGCATCGTGGGTACCTTAAGACTGAATTTATTTAATTTTTGTGGAATCTTATTCAACCAGAGGATTATTAGCACAAGATATATTTTTCTTTCTACATAGGATGCTTCTAAAATATCCTCATCCAAATTCCTCCTGCCGTTTGGAGTTCTGAAGCACCTGCTCTTGTTTGAGAACTGGAACCGATTAATTAGAAATCCTCCATTCACCCCCCACCTTCACAATTTTGTAGATTCAGACTGTACATACATCGCTTGCCTCAGCTTTGAGTTATGCTCTGGAAACAAACAAAATTACATGTAATGCTTCCATGATACCTAAAATAGACACTTCAACTACAATGATATTTTACACCCATTTCAAGCCCATATAGATCTGGTCTCTGAAACAATGAATCAGCTTCGCTCCACAAAGAGGAATGAAAAGATTTCTCCTTATCCATTCCTTTTCTTATCCTCTTGTTTACTCTGTGCTGCATTCCATTCTTCCTGAATGGCAATTAAACCAGGAGAGTTTGTAAAATTAATTCTGCACAGAGTTCTTCAGCTTTCCCACCTCTCCCAGAGACTTATGTGCACATTGATGAAGTACTGACAAAATGCCTGGAGTATGGAAGATGCAATCTTGATGTAATCATAAACATAACTGCATCAAAATTAGTTTTGTTCGGCATTTACTGATAGGCAGATTGGTTAAACACTACCCAAAATGGCAACTTTGTGTTCCAGAACACCAGGTTGGTCGTTGGGTGGTGTTTTGTCAATGCACACATATGCTATTAGTAAAGCACTGAACAAAAGGAATCCATTTAATTGTGCATACAGTTCTATCAAGATCACTTTTTTTGCACGTTTTATCAATACAAACATTGTTAACATAAAGGATAATATGCAAAATTTGCACAATCAGTTTCCTTGGTTAATCAAAGGGGAAGGACATCTATACTGTATATGTTGAAAGTATGTTAGCAGCTTGAATGTACTTATTAAAAATTATTAGCTTATATTGACTTCATACTGTCAATACTACTAGGGGTGAATAAGACACTCACATTATGAAAGATAGAGTTTATTTAGCGGAAAATCAATTTAGAGGATGGCTGGCTGTATGCTTTAATTCAGATTCCTGCGTGGCAGGGGGTTGGACTAGATGCTCTGTGGGTTCCCTACCAACTCTACAATTCTATGATTCTATTACTGGACTTTTCAGTTTTGCCTAAGTATCATATCACATATTTGTTTGATACATTGTCAGGGAGACTTTTATTACCACTTCTATTGCACCATGTTTCCCAGGTCCCTGAGATGAGATTAAGCACGGCAGATAAAGATGGTACAAATCTATTTTTGTAGCTATTAAAAGCCCATTGGAATATCTAGAGCACAGAATGTCTTGATCAAAAGGAAGCTTTGGAAGCACTCATTGTGCTGCTGCTCATGGGGGTGGAAGGGGAAAATTTAGCTGTTCCCCATCTTGCTAATCCAGGAATCTAGACACAAATAGGAAGATTTAAAGGCTAGGCAGCAGAATATAAAGGGCAATGCTAAATGGCTAGATTATGAAAGGTGCAAGGGACAAAAAAGTAAGTTTTGATTTCTTATTTTAAGGTAAAAGATACAGATATGAATGTTATAATAGGTTTCCTGTATGCCCATTTAGAAGCTAGACTTTGGTAGAAGAGTATAGAGTTCTATAACAAGCTCCAAAGAGACGTTCATCTCACTCTCACTGTCACCACTCTGATTATGAAGCAAAGTGTAGGGTAAACCCATGACCAAAACTGGACAGATTTAAACTAGACTGGGATTGAAAATATTTGCATTTCAAATAGCAAATTTAAATGGCAGTGCTTTGGCGATTCTCTTGGTGTTTTAGAATTTTGATGACTCGAGGACTGCACTTACCTTAACACTACAAGGTGACTGAGGCTACTGCATGTATTCCAGGTAACAAATTTCAGGTCAGTCACAAACACACAACTCTGATTCATCTTGTCGTTTATCTGTCAGACTTTGAAACTGTGGGTGAATGTTGTGTTTAATAGCCTCTGTGTAGTTCTGCAGTACTTGTGATGCTTAACATGCTAACATTTATTAGCTGCCAACAACCTTTAATTATAATAGCCACTGAAATATCTCTCAATTAAGTCACATCATTTAATAGCAGTTCAGAAAATGCTCCTGCCATAGAAAAAGGGGAAATTTAATTCCTGATCTACAGCTTTTCTGTTTCCTTTACAAAAGTGTGTAAACTTCTGTGACATTTAATGCAGCACATTTAGGCAACATAATATGTAATAAATGGAAAGTGATCTTTTAAAGCTCTTACAAGTTAAATACAACTGTATCTAGCTGGAGTCATATTGTTACAAGTCATCACACTTTATCTTTCCCATTTACAGTTATGACTACTGTTTCTTTAGTGAGAAAGCAATATTCCTCTGCCCTAATAGTGTAATTTATTATCAGCCAAGAAGATTTCAAGGCAATCTGAATTTTATTACGCTTTCAATATATTTACATTAAAGATGCCTTGATAGTATATTGCTGCAGACAAGTAGCAACGTATTATCATCAGGGGGAGGGGGTATAATTTCCCTTCAGCAAAGATATGTTAGTGTTCCATACATAATACTGAATTTAGCTATATACCTAAGAACATTATGTCAAAACCATTCTATCTAAAGGTGTCTTAGAAGAAAGTGAAGGTGCACAAAATTCAACATTTCAGCTAGATAAATTGAAAATAAATGTAAATGCTGAAGGATCATTGCTGACCCATTAATATAAAAGGACATTTATAGCAATCCCTTCTTCTCCTTTTAATCTGGCTGTCATAGAAATGCATTAAAATGAATTTAATACAACTAGGACTTCCTTGATCATTTTACTCAGGCTGCGTGCCCTGTAATTATATGAAACATTTCTCTCCTAAAGACTACCAGATGTGCACTTGATTTATTGTTGCACTCCTTCATAGAAATATAAGATGGCCATGCTGAATCACGCACCAGATCCTTCCAGCCAAGTAGCCTATTTTCTGACAGTAATCCTCCTCTAGAAACCTCAGAAGAATGGAATGTGGAAACCATTTCCCACAGCTTCTGACATTCAGAAGCATGCCAGCTCTAAATATGAAGAATTCCGTTTGCTGTAGAGGTTATTGTTGCAGGTTGAGGCTGCTACAACAGTTAGAGAATCAGTGGGATACGGGTTCATATCTCTACCCAGCGAGAACCTGAATGGGTGACCTTGAGGCAGTTACTATCTGGTAGTCTAGCAAACCTCAAAAGGATAAAATGGGTGGGAGATCACTCATGTATGCCACCCAGAATTCCTTGGATAAAGGGTGGAATTAAAAAATAATAATTGATAGTTTAAAAAATGTTAATAGAAAAACAAATGTTTAAAGTTTATCTAAATCGACTTTTATATCTTCTCCCAGCTGGTTGGGAAAGGACTGCAAGAATATTTAAATAACTCAGGCACACAGGCAAGGTCCCATTCCATCAGTTTTTCTCATGGAATCGGCACTTCCAATTCTATGAGAAAAGAACTATGTAATTAGTCCCTGCAGGAGCTGTTTGTGAAAATATAGAATCCATGCAGCTGGAGAACATCTAAAGGGTACCTAAATTGTACATACATTTAGAAATCCAACAACAGTAGTAGGCTTAAGTACCAAAGTGAAGTAGCTTGTTGAACAAGTAGCATTTCAGTATTCACAAATGCTAACCGGCACAAATTGATAGAGGCCAATGAATGTTTCTCTTCCAGACTTGGCAAGAAAGAGTTCAAAAGACTCAGATAAACCTGTACTTGGATGTTGCAGGTGACTGCTTGCAAAGGATTTATGACTATGTCTAAAAGACCCAAGGTTAAATGCCAAGTTCTTTGATCTTTCTGAAAATGTGTGCATTTGTATTTTGGGGTGAAGGGAGGAGTGATCATACTTGTATCTACCACCCAAATCAACATACCATATTTTTTCGTTTATAAGACTCAGATTTAAGAAAATGGGGGATATGGCCCAGTGTATAAGACGCCCCCTAATTTTTGATATTATTTTTTAGGAAAAAAGTCTAGTCTTGTACACGGAAAAATACGGTATATAATGAATATCTACTTGAAGATATAATATAATAATAATAATTTATTATTTATACCCCACCCATCTGGCTGAGTTTCCTCAGCCACATAGTTCAATGCATACAATCTGGGATTCGGAACAACAAAAACCACCATTACTGGATGTTCTTCATCTCCATGTTGAACAGCACAGGAGCAAGGACCAAGACCCTAAGGTTGTATGCTTCTCCTTCAACATCTGCCCATACACCACAGGTGTCTGTAGCAAGGGGGCCTTTGCACATCTTGTTGCATGCACGAAGACTTCCTGTATACAGCTTCTCCTTCAACGTCTGTCCATATACCACAGGTGTCTGTAGCAAGGGGGTCTTTGCACATCTCGTTGCATGCACGAAGACTTCCTGTATACAGCTTCCTATACATGTGCAAAGGCTCCTTTGCTTCAGACAACCATGCCATGCACACATATGCCATACCAGGTACGCCCAGGGTCATGAGTGGGGCTGCTCGACTATTCAAGACAGGAGTGAATAAGAACAGAACTGGGCCAAATAGATTGAATAAGCAGAGAATCAAATTCTAACTCCTGAATGCCCTCGACAAAACACATTCTCCCCAGGCTTAAGTTGTGATGATAAAAAACAGGCATGGATCTATATTTCTTAAGTTACATAAATGATTTAAACATAATCATTATAAATTTGACACGATATAACATCACAATAAACTTTTCACATACATCTCGACCAGGAATAAATCACAACTATTAATTGCTTTGAAAAGAAAGAAAGATTGAATATATTGGGAGAACTCATTTTCCACATTTTTTTTAAAAAACAACAACACACAGATCACTTCACTACTATATCAGTAGTTTATCTTATTGGATGTTACTGTTGTACAAACACCTGAGCAAACAAGATTTAGGACACCGAAGGAAAAGTAAAATTGGTGAAACTGCAGCAGCATAGTCAGCACAGGGTTTGAAGCAGTGCCAGAACAATTTGCCACAGCCCTTCCTCTCAATTTGCGCAGAACAATCCAAAATAACAGAGAGCAGAAAGGTTCAGAGAAAGGAGTTTATGCATATTTATTTTATTTTACTTGCCTACTCCTTCCTTTTGTGTCTCCATTGTTCCAGTCTTTGTCAGATAGCAAACTTGCAGTACTTCGCCATTTCCTGCCATAAGCTCCTTGTTTTGTTAATTGCTCAGTACCAACATAAATAAACACCAATCTTCTCAAATAATAAAATAATTCTAGAAATAAGATTGTAATTACTATTTTAATTGACTACTATCTTGAAAGAGAGAGCTGAAGAAGGAAAGGTTTAAATAGTATTAGAACATTTTTAAAGATGAAAATACTCCTATGATATATGTATGTCAGAACAAACAGCAGATCTTCATAGGATGAAAAATTTAACAGAAAGTTTTAAAGTCCTCCTCCATAGTCCCACAATGGGTTTTCTTGATGGAAATCAAATATTTAATATACACAAAATTATTCCATCAAGCTGTATGCAACACCAACATTTGAATACTCATACTTAATAGAAATATAGCCAGTATAAAATGCACCTGAATTATTTCTTCCACCCCAACTCTATTCCTGAATGTGAGTTGTTATGTTTGTGATTATGCATACGTTGGTTAATACCTTTACTTAGAATATTGTTTTTAGTCACCAGAGATAAGCTTCTCCATTCTGCAATGTTTCCGATTATATTTCTACAACAGCTTTCATACCTCAACGGCATTAATTTCAGGGCACAAACTCACAAAGACCTTCTAGAACTCCCTTTACTTCACCTTAAAGTGAGTGATCAACCTGCAACTCTTGTAAACAGATTCAAGCCCATTTCAGACTTTTAGAATGCTGCAAAACCACACTAAGAAACCAAACAACTGAAAAAAGCAACCATATCAGCAAAAATGGAAAACTAGCAAGAGATCCAAAATAAGACCTTTCCTCATTGTCAAAAATGTGTACTGAGAATCTCTGATTACCTGTAACTGTTAATTCTGTAGTTCTTCTGACAAAAAACATTCCATATTTTAATTCGCACGTGTAATTTCCAATGTCATCTTCTCTGACCTCCTGGATAACAAGAACGTCCTTTTTGAATACAATACTTGGCCTCCAGGTTGTGACTTGGCATTCCTGTGCAAAGATAATTACAGTGCCTCAGTGACTACAGTCCTTGTACTTAAATCTGAAAGACTGATTCATTTCCAAACTAGCAAGCTTTTAAAAAGGTGGCGCAAAACCAAAAAAAGTTCATTAGTTCTGTAAACTAGAAACTATTTTGGATCACGTTCAGAGCTTTTGAAACTGCTTGATTTCAGTTTTTTTGCATAAAACTATGCACCTAATTCGGCCAAGAGGGGCTTATTGTGCATGCTTTGTATTTGCCCAATAGCCAAGCTGAGATGGCTAATGGGTCATAGGTACTGGAGAAAATTGCAATGTGGACTGTTAGGGAGCAAGGCTTCACCTCTGTGGATAGACAGTCCTTTCCATTTCAGTTTTTGTGATTTATTTTTAAAGCATGAAAAAGTTGGACTTAAGTTGAATGCATTTTATATACATTTGTCCTGCAAAACAGTAGCAGCCGGTGAAGTGTAATAGAGTGGAGTGATGTTACCTGGCTTCCCAACATGGCGGTCGGTGCTGGTAACCAAGAGGGAGAAGAGGAGCTCAGAGCAATCCAACATTCCTGCAGTGCTCCAGTCTCCTCACTGCCTCTCCCTCCCAGCAACCTCCACATGGGTATGAGGTGCTCAAGCAGTGGGAGATCTTCATAATTATTTATTGTACTTCTCTTTGTATTCTGAACCGAAGGTGACATTTATTCTTTATTTGTCAAGTAAGATACCCGATGGTGATAATTAAGCAAAAATCACACGTTTGCTATCTAATTATGACAAATTTGTGACAGAGGTGTGACATTTGCAGTGGCCAGAAAGCTGAAGAGAAATTTTATTGAGGTTAATATGGTAAACTGCAAGGATTTAATTTGATTTTTAAAACATATTAGTTCCTTTGGCCTTTTGTATTTTAACATTTTAAAACTTCTGTATACTATTATTTTGGGCATATTTTAACATAAAGATATATTTTGCTTGATGTTGTTCTTTAATATTGTACTAGTGTGGTTGATATGACCATGGTAGTCAAACAACAACAATAAATTACACCCCATAAACTAAACCTTCACATTGGGAACCCAGGCAAACAATGCTGCTCTATCCTGTGCTGCCCCACCAGCTGCTATTTCTTCAAAATATGCAATTTTTATTGTGTTCTAACCCATTTCCCCCTAAAATTCACATTTGTATTCATTTTCCCCATAAACTTGTATCTTGTGAAACTGTGTTGAAGAATTCAGAAAAGTACGTAATCTGCCTGACATAAATCTGGTACAGATGAAGTAAATCAGTTTACTTCAAAATGTGGGCAGAACTTTTTTGTGTCAATCTGTATTATCCACAACGGTATCACATAGCCTCCTTTGAATTATATTAATGGGAGAAGACTAGTTTTAGATCAATATCATGCTGATTTGGTGCAGGACCAAGTAATCTGATAAGCATGGATTATACAATAATCCACCCACCCATCCATTCATTCATCCATCCAGGGATTTTACAATCTATGGGCCACTTGTTCTAAGAAACAAAAGTGTTTTTTTTAAGCAACACAGAACTTATATCAGGTTTATATCAGCTTTCTCTTTGGTGAAGTGCTGCTAATTTGGGCTGATTATGTAATATCTGAAAGTGCCTTAGGAAACATCTTGAGGTACTTTATGATTTTTTTAAACATGCTGAGCCACCATAATGCTAACTTATTTTCCATTAGATAGAAAAAGCTCAAAGAACTCATCACCATGACAACAGTTTAGATACCAGTCAGAGATTTTACATCCCTGAAAAGGTTAGAAAGTTCCTTGTACATTAACATTACAGTTGGGACTTCTGTAATAAGAGCAAAAGGAATATGCTTTACAGTCAAGCAGACAGCAGTTAGCATTGACATCTTTTTTCCGACAGGGCTCCTGGGTTGTGTGACATGCAGAAATACAAATGGTAAAGATTTTCTCATGACTGCTTCTCTATTCCAGGGAAGGCTTCACCTGATGAGTTACTGCTAGATAGGCAGCTGTTAAGTACACAATTATTAAAAGCAACAAAGGGAAAATATAGCTAATGTTGGGGAAGAGCAGAAATATCTAGTGGAATAGTCTCTACTTTAAAAATTATCTCATTTATTTGTTTAAAGGATTTATAATCCACTTTTTGAGCATGCAATATATGTAAAATGTAATATAAGCCAAATGTAATATAAAACCATTTAACATATTCACTAATAATACACTAGCCTAGAAGCCAGCACAAAATATACAATCAAACACGAGAAATGCAAATTCAGGAGATGTTGGCACAGCACCCCCAGTTTATGATCCAGCTTATATTACACATCAGAGGCCTTAGTGAAAAGGTAGGTCTTCAAGGCCCACTTAAATGCTATAAGGAAGGGGGCATGCCTGACCCATAAAAGGAAATGAATTCCATTATTGCAGGACCACTGCCAAGATGGCCCTGTTACAAGTGCCTGGCAACCTAATTATCTTCACCTAATTGTCATTCATAAATATAAGGTGTCACTAATGTAATTCCATTTATGAAATTACACAACTATTCACACTGAAGTAAGGACCAGCATTTGTTTTGGCTCTCTATATGGTATTAAGAAATTGTGGAGAAGGCGGGGGAGAAAGTTGCTGTTGTTGAACCTAAAGTAGTACAAGTGGAGAGGGAGAGAGCCCCAGCCTTACAGATGCAATTTGATGACTATAAGTTGATGCTTTTTATGATTGAATTTAGAGAAAGTCAGATTTTGAGGATTGGAGCCCCGCTTGGACTGGAGAAGGAAAGTTGGATAGATCCCTTCATGCAGGGATTTACTGACCCTTGGGACCTGGACTTGGGTCAGGAGGAGACTGGAGTTGTGGGGACCTCCAGATTTGGAGGAACTTTGAAATACGTCCTGAAATATCTTTTGAATCTTAATTTTAACTATGGAGATTTGGCTGACCTGTCGAGAAGGAATAAAAACATTGCTAGGTGGGAATTTCCCCGAGATCTACTCTTCAGCATCAAAGGAAGGAAAATAAGAACAAGATCAGTAGAAGACAAAGTAAAGTGCATGTATAAATATGAAGAAGACTTGCAGAAGGGACTTGGAAAAGAGTTAAGAGCCTCGGACAGAAGATCACCAGGTTGATGGACTATATGGAATTGACGGAAATGACTGGCAGAATCCGAGACCAGGGAGAAGAGACAGTGGAAGAAGATTGGAAAAGGTTTAAAGTCTATCTATGGAAATAATGTAAAATTAATGAGTGTTAGAAAAATGTTGGAATGAAATTATATGGCTTTAGTAGAAATGTTATAAAGAATTAAACATAAATAAGTATTATAGTATTAATGGAAAATAAGGTTAAAATATGTTAAGATAACCATATGACAGAAAATAGAGAAAGATGGAAAGGATTTGCTGAAATAATTAATAGAAATGTAATACAAAAAGGGAGGTGAGAGGAGGTCGATGAAACAAGGGAATGAAAGAGAGGGTATTGAGATGGTATGATGTGTGTTTTTTGAATTGTTTTTTGCTCTTGTTTTGTTTAATGTGTTAATGTTGTGTTGTGTATTGTTTATATATTGCACTGTATTGTTTTTTCTTTCTTTTTCTTTTTTCTTTTTTCCCCTTATCTCTTTTTTGTAAGGTTTAAAAGTAATAAATATTATTTTTAAAAAATGTTTTGGAACTCTTATACATGAACATTAAATAAACCTCACTCTTTAAAGATAAATATACTATATAGATGGAAAACCCTTTTAACAAACAGTACAGTTTTAAATTTTGCACTGCTTTGCTTTTTGGAAGCACATTAATTTGAATGCATTTATTTTTCAGTGCTACAGGAGATTTTGAACACTATAATCCTTAAAATCAGCTTCTGCCAACCTATGACAGCATGGAGCCACCCACCCTTTGTCCTTGTGCTGGAATGTGCACGGAGGAGGGCAACCAAGATGATCAAAGGTCTGGAAACTAAGCCTTAGAAGGAATGGTTGAAGGAATTAAGTATTTTAAACCTGGTAGAGAGGAGGCTAAGAGAAGTTATGATAGCCATCTTCAAATATCTAAAGGGCTGCTCACATGCAGTATGGAACCAGCTTGTTTTCTCCTTCTCCAGAGGGTATGACCCAAACTAAAGGCTTCAAGTTACAGGGAAGGAGTTTCCAACTAAACATCAGGAATAACGTTCTGATGGTAAAAGCTGTTCGACAGTGGAATGTTCTCCCTCAGGAGGTTGTGTACTCTCCTTCCTTGGAGGTTTTTAAACAGAGGTTGGATGGTCATCTATCATGGATGCTGTTGTTGAGATTCATGCATTGCAGAGGGTTGGACTGGATGATCCTTTGCTTCCCTACAATTCTATGATTCTCAAGTTTTACATATTATGCAGTTGACCTAGGACTGCCAACACTAGCATGATGTACCATATTTATTTACCATGTTCAGCATAGGACTCAGATTTAAGGAACTGGGAAGCAAGGAGAACTAAGTTCCAATGCTGCCACACATTTTTACAGCAGTGCCCATGCTCTCCCTCCTACCACTTCTTAAATGGGTAAGGGTAAGCAGATGCAAATAATGACATAACTAAGAGTGTGTAAGCCTACAAAACAGGGTGGCAGGTGGGTTGGCATAAACTGGGCAAAAAGTGAACCCATTGTGAATCTAACCCTGACCTAATTGTCTGGGATCAATCAAAAGGGCTTGGGCTGCACATGTGTGAACTACTGGAATACAATATTCACTATACCTGCTTGTAAGGATCTAGGCTACTGTACATGTTGAGGCCAACCAAGACCAGATCAGGTCTTCTTTGTTGAGCCCACTATCCTTAGATAATTCTGCAATGGCAGCTTAGTTATGTCTGATGTTTGTTGGATAAAACACACCTTTACACAACGAGCTAGATTCAAAAATCTCACATTTCAGAACTAGAGAGCTAGCTATATTTATTATTACTTTACATATTGATATATGCATATATAGCCTTGAGGATGTATGTGGAGAGGCAAATAAAACAACCAGAACAGAAATATGAGAGAATTTCAAATTCAGTCATTGCTGAATACAGAAATGGGCATTTTACTTTCCCAGCAAGTATTCCGCAGCCTTTCTCTTTTTCTGTGTCCTTATTAGTTTTCTAAATCACACCAAGCTGTATTTACTGTTCAAGTAAATTCTTCAGATTACTGGAAATGCATCAGAACATTTAATATTTTGTTGGAAGCAGCCAAAGCTTTTCATATTTCTTACCTTATACCACAGGATTTCAGGCTCTCTATATGGTATTAAGAAATCCTGTATGTCAGGGCATGAGATTTCCTTGCTTTTGCTAAGTTCAGCTTTTTCAAAGTATTTCATCTTTGAATTGTAGCAGAGGCCAGTGTCATTTTCACCCACTGTCAGCGAAATGGATACTTTCATACAGTAAGTAGAGTTTCTGCAATACAGCAAATAAAAATAATGGTCTTGTGAATAATAAAACAAAAAAGCACCAAACATTGTAATAATGTGCTTTTAAAAAAGTTACAAGAATCTTATGTACAATAAAGAAAATGGTATATTAATACTTGCATTAATTTGCTTGCAATTTTTATTTAGTCACTAAGAATATAAAGAATGTAAAGAATATTTTTAATTCCTTATTATACGCTAGAGATATTCCGTTTTCAAATTCCTTTATTTCTGTATTTCCTACAGGAAAAGAAAATCTTCCTTCAAAGGCAGTGGCAGTGTTAAGACGCATTAACCAGCAAAACTGATAACTGCCCTGCTGGCAAACACTATTATAGCAGCTCCCAGGGCTGTACAAATCAGTTTACAGCAAATAATTTCAGATCCAGACAGGAACCTCAACCATTGCACCATGAGCTAGATTGTTAACCCAGCTATTCATCGGATCAGAAAAAAGTTTTTCAAGTGAATAAAATATACATTTCTATAGTATTTAATTAAAACAGGTCTCGAACCTTTCAGTTCTTAGAATATCAGTTACTTCCAATTGCTTTTAAAGAACAAGAACTACCAGCTTGTTTACCTTACAGCATAATTCTATGCACATTTACTTTGAATAAAATCCAGAGTTCAACAGGACTTACTCCTAAGTAAATGTGCATAGGATTGCAGCCTTAGGCTCTGTATCCTTGCGTTACAAAATCAAAATCCTGTTCAACTATTATGATTAAGCACTCTCTCACAAGCTTTTCATTGCCACGTGTTCTTGGCAAATGTACTGCGAAGCTAGGGGAGTTTATCTTGCACTTCTCTCATTCCTATGGTGCTGAAGTCAAAACGGGGGAAAATATTTTGGAAAGTATTTTGTTCTAATTTTGGTTTTCTCTGTGGGTGACATCACAGCATGTTAAGGTTGGTCACCCTCTTCAAAGTGTACTAGCATAGCCAAAGACAATTTCCCCTAAAGGTAAAGGTAAAGGGACCATTAGGTCCAGTCGCAGATGACTCTGGGGTTCCCGCACTCATCTCACTTTACTGGCCAAGGGGGCCAATGTACAGCTGGTCATGTGACCAGCATGACTAAGCTGCTTCTGGCGAACCAGAGTAGTGCACAGAAACGCCGTTTACCTTCCCGCCAGAGAGGTACCTATTTATCTACTTGCACTGTGTGCTTTTGAACTTTAAATGCCTTTTGACCTCTAATCTGGTAGATGTGTATCTGACAGTGAATACATATAAACCATTTTTCATTGCTTGCCCTTGCAGATACCATGTGTCTCAGTGGCCCTAAGACTTCCACAGAAAACACATTACTGTTCTATAGTTTGTCCATTTTTCAAACGGGAAATATGAAGAAAGCAGAGAAAGCCACAGAACTTTATTTACATAAATGGCAAATATCTAACTTGAAAATGAAAGCAGTAGCATACTGGTAAACATCTGCACCATTGTAATTACCCTGGATATGTAGTGCCCCTCCACCTGTTCCTTGAGGGCAAGCAAGGACAGGCAATACAACAAATGCAGGCGTGTTTCCAGGCCCTTCTTCCTCTATGAACCTTCACACATGCCTTGTTTGCCAGCTGGAGATGCTCTCTGGAATTCCTACTAAAATATGTGCATCTGATCTCTATGAATATATGATGGACCAAAGAGCTGTTGTAGACAATACTTGCCTAGAGCCCATCTCCCTTCTCCTGAAAGTTTAGCTACCTAATCCCAGATGCATGGCTGTCAGTTGTCCTGTTACTTAGTCAGAGACACTCTATTATTATGTCTGGTGAGAAGTGATTTAACAGCAGGGAATATGAAGGAACATTCATGTCTCTGTAATGTACAATCCATTTTGTTTGGAGCCATCAGTTGTTAAGTTCATTATGTGCTACTGAAGCAAAGGTTTGGGGAGGGATGTAACACAGTGGCAGAGCCTTGCACCGATCTTAGCTCTGGATTTATAACCATCATATTCAGTTATAAGAATCTCTGAATAGAAACCAGGAAGGATGTCTCACTGTGACCTTGAAGAGCAGCAGCCTGTCATAGTAGACAAGTACTGAGGTAGATGGATTTATCATCCAGAAATATGAATTATCAGTAAACTCGCTATATTCTAAGACTAGTTCATTTGAAATGTTTAACAACATGTAATATTTGTGCAAATGAATCTTTTGCATATTTCTCTCTTCCAAGCTTTCTTAAGATGCAAATGCATAATAAACAACATTGTAAGAGTGATTCATGGAGCACAGTATTTTATTTATTTATTGCCAATATGTATTTTAAAAACATAACTTTAAATCCCATATGAAACATTTAACATTCAGTTTTCATATAAATGAGAAGGAAACTGCATTCTTTCCCCCCTTTTTTAGTCTTGCAAATAACGGAAGAGAAGTACACAAAAGAATTCCGCCGAAGAGAATTATCTATGCTCAAATGTTTTAAAATGCTATTGTACATGCTTCACATGCTAATATATTAAGCTAGGTTGCCATATTTCAAAAAGTAAAAACCAGGACACCCCCAGATGTCAATTCTGCCTTTGAAATCCTGGTAACGTCTGGAAAAGTCTAGACGTATGGCAGCCCTAATTAAGCAAACCACAAAGCCAAATCTAGGAAATATTATTCAGGTCACAAAGTTCTTAATACATCTGAAAGAGATGCTGAGGTACATATTTTAGTTTTCAGCATTTTGTTTAACATGAAACTACTGTGTAGAATTAAGGGACAGGCTATGACATTTTCTGGACAATGCCATTTCTCCATATTTTGGTAGCAGTTTCATAGCAGTTTTTCTTGCATAAGCAATTAGTACTTCTTCATATTAAAAGGATATCAATGCTGAAGCCACATTCTAAAGTGGAGCATGAACCACCACACAATGACAGAGACTACCTGAGGCAATTTCACTTCAGTAGGCATAACTTGAGGGTGGTGCTGTGGTCTAAACCACTGAGCCTCTTGGGATTGCCGATCGGAAGGTCGGCAGTTCGAATCCCCGCGATGGGGTGAGCTCCTGTTGCTCAGTCCCTGCTCTTGCCAACCTAGCAGTTTGAAAGCAGGTCAAAGTGCAAGTAGATAAATAGGCACTGCTCCGGCAGGAAGGTAAATGGTGTTTCTGTGTGCTGCTCTGGTTCGCCACAAGACCCGGAAGTTGTACGTCTGCTACCTCGGCCAGTAAAGCTAGATGAGTGCCGCAACCCCAGAGTCATCCACAACTGGACCTAATGGTCAGGGGTCCCTTTACCTTTTAGGCATAACTTGGGGAGCGTGGGAGAGGTAAATACTTTTTTCAACAACTAAATCAGCAGCAAGAAACACACTTTTATCATATAATGTAACTTATGCTAGCAAAAGCATTGAATGCTTAATTTTATTCAATTGCTAAAATGATATCTAATGCTGCTTCATCATATACCATGACTGACAAAAGTACAATAAATGGAACCCCACTAACTTCTGATTAATGTATATATTCTTTGCTCCTCAGCACATACAGCCCTGTTTTATTGAATGATGACTGCCTCATGGGCTGGAGACAAGTCCTGGATAGCACCAGATGGTGCTCCTATGTTCACAGTAAAATAAGCATGTTAAAACCAAGCTCCCCCAATCATAACCATAAACAATCCATAGACAGCCCCCTATGCACAGAAAGAAAATACAAAGGGAGTTGTGAGGCAGATGGTATAGCACCACCACTGCAAAGGGAAGTCACCCCCCCCATCTACAGGTTCAGCTTATGTATGAACACACCTGAAGCATGTAACTAATGTATACATGTTGTTAAGTTGTGGGCGAACATATCAGACGACACAGCGATTCTTCCAAAGCAGCTCTTTATTTGTAAGCTGGAAACAGGACTGAACAGCAAACAGCTCAGCCGGCCTGCTTTTATAGGTAGCCGGCTGTCAACATAGTAGCAACAACAACCCAGGGTTTCCCGCCTAAAATAGCTGACGTGGACCTGAGTGAAAACTACATACACAATACTCCTGGTGGCCAGGGTGAGAACTTCAATACATAACACATGTAGTGAGGACACTTGATTGGAGCTCTATGCATACATGCTGGCATGTTTCTTTATTTCAAAACTCTAGCCTTAGTTTCATTTTCAGATGACCAAGATTTATTTATTTATATATATATATATATATATATATATATATATATATATATATATATATAACAGCACAAAAGTGAAACCAATGAATATATCCATAGAGTGCATGGCATTTGGCTGTATATGTGAATTATCAGGCAGAAATAAATATTTACTAAATATTATTCCACCTTCCTGAAAACATCTACTTTTTCACATAAGGAACTTTGATATATGAATCTCTCTGGACCCACGTGTGTGGGTGAATAACAAAAAGAAACAGCTGGCTCCCTGGCTTCAAATCACAGGGCTTGCACACAAAGAGCCCCGATAGCAGAGTATTAAACTCACAAAAATAAGCAGTACAGTAAAGCGTGAGGAATATAGGTTGCAATGAGCAGATCACAAAGTGTTAAATAAGCATAAAATGCTTTACTTACTGATTCAAGGTCTCAACCATGCATTGTTTCATGCAGCAGCAGGGATAATACAGGCAAAATACTATTGACTAGAAAGTACAGAGTGTAGTTCCAAACATGTACTGTAAGTTTGGGAGAAGCTCACACATGTGCTCCTTGATGGATTACATGATGCACAGAAGAGACAGAAAGCTTCACTCTCCAGATATATAGGCCTGGATCAAAATATCCACCACACAACATTAATGCCCCCCTCAAGCAGGTGTAGGGAGTCCCCAGTGTTCTAGGACAACTATTGGGGATGGGACGTGCTGGTAATTGTAGACAGACTACAAACTCTAATGAAAGGAAGTTCCTTCCATTTGTGCAGTGGTATCTCTGGACAAAGCATATTGATTTGGCACCGATCTAACCCCATCAGGATGTATAATGTCCACATGATGCCAAATGCAATGAATGATTTCTGGAGTGAAGAATAAAAGACACATGGATTCTTCTTCTATTTTCTTCAGTTTTGTGAACAACGTGGTTACAACATGTAGTGTCTAATAAATTATGGATCATTATGAGCAATTTTCTTCGTGTTAATTGGAGGCTCTGATTCAAGTGGTTAAAATCCAAATGGAATTTCCCTGTGGGGTTTTCATTGTGTATCATAAAATTGGTACAAACCTCACAGTCAGTGCCCTTTTCAATATTTTACCATTACTAATGTAGCAGAGGATCAACCAGCCTATTAGCTTCCCATGTTTTTAAATTGAAGAGAGAACAATTAATTTGGATGAACTTTAGTTCATTAATGATACGGTTGGGTAATAAAGACAAGTGTCTCAAAATGCTATCTATAATAGTAGGCAATGTTCCAAAGTATTCCGTTACTTAGAGGATGAAAAATGATGTGAGAAGACTCTTGATTGAAAACTTAAATTTAATGCAGAAATACTACTGCTATTAAAGGTTTTTTTTGGGGGGGGAGCAGAGGATTGGAATTTATTGCTCTACCAATGTTCAAAAAGGACATAAAAGAGAGTGGATATGCAGGAAAAGACTCAAAATTTCAAACAGAAATAATAAATAATGACTCGAAAATTTTGTCAAAAATGTATAAGATGCTGTTGGAATGGTATACGAAGGATGAGGAAGTTAAATCGGTAATGATACACTGGGCCAGAGATTTTGGATATAATATCCAATTTGATGACTGGGTAAAAGTATGGAAGGAAAATTTAAATTTACAGCATGTACTGCGTTAAAGGAAAATGTTATGAAAATGGTATATAGATGGTATATCACACCGGTAAAATTAGCAAAAATGTTTAAGACATGTAACAAGTGTTGGAAATGTAAAGAAAAAGAAGGGACATTTTACCATATGTGGTGGGAATGTAAGAAAGTGAAAAGTTTCTTGGAGATGATATATGAATTGAAAAAGATGTTAAAATATACATTTGTAAAGAAACCAGAGGCTTTTCTTTTAGGAATAGTAAGTAATGAAATAAACAGAAAGGACTGCAAACTTTTTCAATATGCAGTAACAGCAGCAAGAATATTATTGGCCCAAAAATGGAAACAGGAGGAGTTGCCGACATTTGAAGAATGGAGAATGAAACTGATAGACTATGCAGAACTGGACAAATTAACTGGGAAGATTAGATATCTACGAGACCAAAAGTTCATCGAGGACTGGGGAAAATTTGTGGAGTATCTGAAAAGTATATGTGATGAGCAAACAATGCTGGTCGGGTTTCAAGAAGCTTTGTGAAACTCAAGGAGTATTGTCAAAAAGAAATTTGACTGGGAGGGTATGTTTTAAGGCAATACTAAATTAAGGAAATGCGTAATTAAAAATTAAATATGGATGATTGGCAGAGAAGCTGAAGGAAGTCGGAAAGAGATAATCCATAGAAAATTTTGATATGGATGATATGCATATTTGTATTGAAAATCAATAAAAAATTATATATAAAAAAGGAATTTATTGCTCTACCTCCTTGCTTCTCTCACTGTTTATATGCATAGGGAGAACAGGTGTGCAGGCAACAAACCTCTCGGACGGCTGGCACATACTGTAGTAGCTGGCTGGGAGCAACTTTTGTGGCCTGGTGGGGCACAGAAGTCCAGGTGTGGTGTGTGTGGCATGTATCTGTACACTACTGTCAGCATAAGGGCATGAGCTGGCAGGTTTTCCTCCCTTCTTCCTCTGCTTGTGTTCTGGCAGCCACCTGGTCTACCATAGGCTGCAGTTAGGGATGGAAAATCTGTCACTTTTGGTTTCCCTCAGATGCTGATGATGATAATGATGATTGGTTAAATTTATATACCGTATTTTTTGCTCTATAACACGCACCCGACCATAACACACACATAGTTTTTAGAGGAGGAAAACAAGAAAAAAAATATTCTAAATGAAACAGTGGATGTATGATTTTTGTGGTTCATGCTGTGGCCACAGACATGTGATCTGACAGTGAGTTTGGAGTAGCCCAATGCAAAAATCCTGAGGATCCTTTGTAACCACGTTTTAAGTGGGGAGGGAAGGAAAAGCACTCAAGGGACAAGGAGCATGTGTGGGGTGGGTGGAGAATGATGCTGCTAATAATGAAGAAGAGGGGTATAAGGGGAGAAGGCTCCTCTCCTCTCCAGCTTTGCTCCTTTAAAGCAAGCAGGCTCTGCTTTTCTCCCTCCTCCCCACTCATCCCCGGCTTAGCGAGCTGAAAAACTTTGCTGCTATTTAGCTAGCTGAGTGGGGAGGAGAGAGGGACAGAGAGCCTGCTTGCTTTAAAGGAACCAACTGGACAGGAGCCGCTTTGCTCCTTTAAAGAAGCAGGCTCTCTGTCCCTCTCTCCTCCCCACTCAGCAGCTCTTCTCCCGCTTTGCTGTTTCAAAGCGAGCCACGGAGGAGGGAAGGAAGGGGAACCATGGATCCTCTGCTCACGACTGGAGCAGATCCCCCCCGCGACCCGTAGGCATTCCCTCCATAACACGCACAGACATTTCCCCTTACTTTCTAGGAGGAAAAAAGTGAGTGTTATGGTGCAAAAAATACGGTACTTGCTGCAGCCCCAGTCTTGGTCTCAGTCATTGCTGTAGGAATCTTTGACTTATTCACAAACTAATTTTTGTGGACTAGGTTTTTTGGCTGCTCTGTAATGCATGCTTTGGAGGGTAACTAGGGAGATGGATGGTGTGGCTAAATAGGTCAATTTGATCATATTTTGGCATGCATGTGCGGAAAATGGAAGGGTTGTAATTAACACTGAAAAACTTTTGCAATAACTGAACTTTGTAAACCTTTTGTGGAATAAGTATAATTGTTTAGGAAAATTAAGTTGTGGCTAAGGCCTGGCCAGGGCGAAGGCGGCTGTCCTCTTATATACCTGCTGGGATTGACAAAGCATCTGACTCTCACCTGAATCTCATAACTCTCCTGATAGGTGATTTGGTCTGCATCCACAGTGTGGAAATAAAGGATGAGATTGCCCACCAGATACCAGGCACTCTACTATTCAAATTAGGCCGCAGTGTTTTTGTTAGAATCCCCTTCTCAATGAAGTAACCAATTTTAATCTAGAATTTAAATTCTCAAAACTTTATTATTTGTTAATTTGAGTAAGTAAACTACTGCTCTCACTTCATTACAAACAGTATTTCTACCTGCAACACACCTGAGCAAACCTGCTCCTCTTCCTTTCACAGATATTTTATTGCCATTTGCAACTGCAGCTGCTTCTGATTAGTTATCATTTAATTCTTTGGGGAAATACTTAGCATGACACGTCATGTGCATGGAAGTTGCCGAACCAATTACCGTATTTTTCGCCCTATAGGACGCACTTTTTCCCCTCCAAAAATGAAGGGGAAATGTGTGTGCATCCTATGGGGCGAATGCAGGCTTTCGCTGAAGCCTGGAGAGCTAGGGGGGTCGGTGCGCACCGACCCCTCTCGCTCTCCAGGCTTCAGGAAGCTATCCGCTAGCTGTGGGAGACGCGCGGCTCTCCCACGGCTAGCGGAGACCTTGCCGGCACCCAGCACGCCCCAAGCTTTGGGCTTTGCGCAGCGCTCCGCTAGCTGTGGGAGAGCCGTGTGAAGTCGCACAGCTCTCCCACGGCTAGCGGATAGCAGCCTGTTATGGGGGCTGGGGTTGGGGGAAATAATTATTTTTTCTTTATTTCCCCCCAAAAAAACTAGGTGTGTTCTATGGGCCGGTGCATCCTATGGGGCGAAAAATACGGTAACCAGCTAGAAGGATTACTATTAATAGCACCAGTTTTCCTCTAACCTGATATTGCCGGATAGTTTTGATGAACTGCAAAAGCATTTTTAGTTTGCTTTCTGTTGCCACCCTGGAACTTTTCTTTATTAGTGCCACTTTGTTTTGTATGTTTCCTTGCAAATGAAGGAAAACAACTTTTCTGCTTGTATATGTGGATAATATAATTTTGGTTACTGAGAACAAACAAGATTGTACAAAAACAAGATTGGGCGCAGGCCTGGCCAGGACATAGGTGTCCTGACTGTGACAAAGGTGACCTGTGTGCTTGCTTGCTTAACAGCTGTTGGGAACTTCAAGGTCCCTGCTCTCCCTTCTTATGGTCTTTGTACTGGACCTGGAGACTCCAACAGAGAGCATTCCATGTCAAGAAGGAGGACAAATGAGCACCCTATCAAATGACAGGGCAGGAGCTACATGGAGCGGGGCCTTTTCACTGATGGTGCCCACTGTATGCCTCACTCTTCCCAGACCTGTTCTATTTTGGCCTGTATTTTGGAGCTTTATAATTTAGGAAGACTTTGGAAGAACTGGTTGACAAGTTTTATCAGTCACTGACATATGAGCGGATTTTATTTGCTGCTATTCTGTGCTTCTGGCGCACCAGGGTTTACACAAGTGTGACAGAATTGGCCAGGATGCCAGAAGGGATACAATTTATGAACTTTCTCCATTATCTGCACAGCAGGGGATGTTCTGTCAACAGTGCAAAGGCTGAGCTGAAGCGTTCCCTGCTGGTTACCTTCTTTCAGCAATAGGGGTCACTGTTTGGTAGTACCTGACTGGGTACCTGACTAGAGCTCCCTATTGGTGGCTCTTAGGTAATTCACAAAATACAGAGTCCATTCATAAAACATAGTGTTCATTCATAAAGCAGTAACATAAATCTCCATTGCTACATATTGGGTGTATATTTCAGCGGTTTAACATACAGGCTTATGGCCATGCTGTAGTGTAGTGCTTATGTGGCTGTGAATAAAAAGTGGCTGGGCTCATTGTCACGGGGTTTGGGGGGCGAGCGACAAAACTGATTTCCAATAAGTGCCCCCCTTTATTTCCATAACAAGTCCTTGGGTCTGTACTCTGAATAGTGACACCAGGGATCTAGGAGGTGCAGGGCTTGTCAGTCCAACCCCTACACAGTCTCATCAGAACTGACCTTAAGGCAATTGGAGCAATTGGGCCAAATTGGGCCCTGTGTGCCTGTCCTAAGGGGGCCTCCGCACCAGGGTAATCTACATGGATTTTATTTATATCTAACATTTTGCAGACTTTGGCTGTGAACTGGGGCCCTACCCCCCCAAAAAAAAATCAAGTTGCGCCCCACTGCTTCAAATTGGGCCCCACTGGCTAACCCTGAGTCTCATAGTTGCTGGGCCTGAGCTGCCCTGCCCTTGCATGAAGTCTTGGGTTTGCAATTTTGGGAGAGTGGAGACTGCAGCACTGGGGAGTAGGCAGGCTGGTGAGGCCCTCTAGGTTTAGAGGCCTGAGGTCCCCTGCCTTTGCATGAAATCTTGGGTTTGCAATTTTGAGAGAGGGAAGGGTAGCCTGCTGGGGAGCGGGCGGGCTGGTGAGGCCCGCTAGATTTAGAGACCCTAGGCTTCAGCCTACTTAGCCTATACATAAGTCTGGCACTGCCTGTTAGAATAGCAAGTTACAAGCAGGGTGACCACGAGTTTTACTTTACAGTAGGGCAGACAGTTCTCTGTTTGAAGGACTGACCTGCCCAAGTCTGGTTTAATGATAAAGAACCCTAGGATGGGAGAGAAGGGCTTCATCAGTAGAAGCAATTTTGGGTTCCTTTGGGATGAAGAGCAGGATATAAATGTAATAAGGGAAGTCTATTGTTTTACTGTTTTTTTTAAAAAAATATTTACTTGTTTTTATCCTGTATTTTATTCTGTGAACTGCCCTAAGATCTTATGGCAAAGGGTGGTATATAAATCTAATAAATAAAAATAAATTAATGAATTTCAAAACATTAAACAGCACGGCCCCAAAGTCCTAAAAATCATTATGCATAAAATTAATCATAAAATGTCACCCTCCTAAATCAAAATGTTTTCATAGCACAATTACATGCTTAATGAGGGATGGTGCTCATTAATATTCAAACAGGCCTGATTAAATAGAAGAGTTGAGAGCAAGTGTGAACCTCAAGTTCTTAAAACAATGGACTAAAAACAGAGCAGTTCTGCTTCCAGAAGCCAGTTGTTTATGAACAAGAGAAAACTTTTAAAACAATCCATCACATGATGGAATAAATTCAGACCTTATGATTCTGGAGCAGTCATTATCTACATGAACAAAGAAATCTGGGGGATTATAGTCATGCCCCATGCTTGTTGTCTGGTTGTGCAAAAATCAGCTCACACTGAGGACTAACTGGATACAGCAATAAAGTCTGTTAATGTAATCTGATCACTTATTTTGGGGCTAAAAAGAAAGATAGCTGCTTCTTACTACACCTTACTACACTCTTTCTTTGTCTTCCAGTTTTTACTCCCTTTCTGATTTATTTCATGTAAATAAATCAAGGGTTACTGTAGGTAAAATAGTTGCTAACCCAGCCTAACTATTGTATAAATAAGCTCTTTGGCTTATACTATGGTACAAATTAAATTCAACAGTATCATACAAGGGATTTATGTGGCTTCCTTCCTGTAAAGGTAAATCAACTTTCAAAGAAGTAGGCTGCCCAGCACAATGAAATAGCCTTCTATTAACACTATACTCACAACAGCGCATAAAAGTACCACAATGTATTTGTTTTAATTAGCTTAGCCAAATTAATCACACCAGGAAGTGGTGATCTAGTTTATTGCATGCTTCAATTCTCAGAAGCAGTAAAAGCATATCCCATTCCAATAAAACAAGCCCACTTTATGATCCTGAATTGCTGCAGCTTTTCAGCATCATCTGGAGACGACGTCATGTTTAAATGTCCCTTGCTGTACAATTTGCTGGTTGCCAAGTTATGCCCATTAATTGATTTATAAGACTATTGATCTTTTGGCTTATTGATACATTTGAGGGTGGAAAAAAGATCCTTTTAAAAAATGAACACATATCACATATCAAAGGAGAGGGAAAGAGGGAAAACCATACAGGGTTGCCTTCCCCAAGTTCACAGAGACAACAAGGGTACATGGGCAATCAAGATTCCATCCCATTGCCCCATAAGGGTTTTGGAGGAGAAAGCCACAAGAGGGTGCCGCCCTGAATCAGTTAACTCATGATTGTTTCTACTTACCCTCCAGAGTCAGGAGCCCAGCTTTCAAAGCAATTGGGTCAGATACAATTAAGTCTTCCTCTCCCGTGAAGTAACTGGAGCAGGCTCTTGTTGCTCTTTAAAATATGCAGTGTCACCTGTGTCATTTATGTAGTGTAGTTTCTGGGAAACACTGGCCTGCAAGCGCTCCAATTGGAGAACAGCCTTTACCAAAGGTGTCATGGGCTATGAAGACACTCAAACACAAGGGAGAAACGTCCTAAGAGGAAGGCACGCTTAGCAAATCCACACTTTGATCAACTCCCGCCCAGAAACCAATGTCTGCACTGTGGAAGGACATGTGGATCCAGAATTGGCCTCCACAGTCATCTACGGATTCATTGTTAAAACCATGTTTATGGAAGACAATCTTACTCTGCTACGAGTGATTGCCAAAGAAGAAGAAGAGTAACAGTAGTTTCCCATGGGAATGATATCCCAGGTTATGATATTTTGGCACCTGAGGTGACATAATGGCACCCGAGGTGAATGACAGAATGGTGTCCTTTCCAATATGGAAGAAAGTAAGTGAAAATCAAGAACAAGGGTTTGGGGTGGGTGGGTAATAAAAACCTACATTGAGAACAAGGTCTACATCAGGAGAAAGGGCAAGAGGATCAAATCGACATTACGGTTGGTGGTTGAAGTGGGGATCAAAGACTAATGGGGAAGGGGGGGCTGCTTTGAATCACACTGGGCAGGTGCAGAGCATAGCCGTCAACTTTTCCCTTTTCTTGCGAGGAGTCCTATTTGGAATAAGGGAATTTCCCTTAAAAAAAGGAAAACGTTGACAGCTATGGTGCAGTGCCCAGGAAACTTCAGAAAGCAGTCCCTACCATTTCCTTCCTCGGGGTGGGAGGAAACCAGTAGCGCTTCCTATTTGTTGAGAGGCCACTGTAGAAGGAGGCAGCAGATACATTCTCCAAGGAGGGTGTGGCAGTGGCAGCAGTAAGCAATGCATTCCTTGCAGGCTGGATCTGCTGTCCCTGTAGTTCCTGCTGCCTGAGGTGATTGCCGCACCTTCCTTCATGGGTGGGCTGGCCCTGATCAGGAAGTAGCAGTAGTCATGATAGCATGTATTTACAGTGGTACCTTGGTTTAAGAACAGCCCTGTTTACGAACTATTCGGTTTATGAACTCCACAAAACCGAAAGCAGTATCCCAGTTTGTGAACTTTACCTCTGTCTAAGAATGGAATCTGAATGGTGGAAGGGCACCAGCGGTGGGAGGCCTCATTAGGGAACACGCGCCTCGGTTTAAGAACGATTTCGGTTTAAGAATGGACTTCCGGAACGGATTAAGTTTGTAAACCAAGGTACCACTGTATTTAAGGGCAACAGCTGAACTTAGAAGCTGGGACTTGCTACAAAGGCAAGGCTCAGGTTCAAAAGGTTCTTATACCCAGAGAGGGGAGTAGTTTATTTTACACGCTAGCCACGTCTATTAAGGGTCAGGCAGCGCACACTACACCTATGGTACCTGACATCTATTCCATAACTGCCCTTTAAATAAAGGTCTTATATTGAGCACATGCCTTAAGGAAGCCTCTGTGTGAAAGCAGCCATGAAGGGCCAGAGCAGACAAAGTGACAACACTGGTCAGTACATCTGTCTTTTGGGCAGATGGCCCTCAACACTTGCTCATTTTAAGAGGGCTTATTATGTTCTCCAATATTACTTAAGAGAAGAATGTACAAGTTTAATGGACTTATATTATTATAGTTATAGCAAATGGCAAAACAACTGGCACTATTTACAGGCTTCTCACTTACCTTCCCAGAAAGCTATCTGTGGACAAATGCCGGCTCTCTTGGCCTGAAGCAAGATGAGCACTGCACCCCATAGTCTCCTTTAACTGGACTTAAGCATCCAGGGGTCATTTACCTTCACTACATAGTGGGACACGATTACTACCACCAATGAGATTGTAGTTTGTGCTTGGAGAGCAAAATTTGCTTAGTTGGGTAGTGCTACATAATTTCACTATTTTGAATGGAATCAGACAATATTCAATTAAAGGACTAGATTAGCACTCAAATTCCTGGTACATAAAATCTAATTAAGTTTGAATCAGATAACTCGAGCAACTATATATTTTAGTCACATATAAAATTTTGTTACCTCACATTTATTTACAATAGCCCTTCCTCCCACGCAGCTTTTGATCCCCCTCATCATAAATACTTGGTTATGGGCTTGCCAACTCCCCTAGTGAAGAAGCCAGTAAAGAGATTTTGCTTCAGCATTACACAACTCTGGCTCATTTTATCTCTCATTAAAAGTCAGAGTCAAACACATTATTTTGAAGGTATGAAAATCAATATTACACTGGCATGCTCCCACAGCTTAATCCAATTCAAACTTCTCAATAAAAGAAGTGCTAGGGCAATTTATGACAACATGCTGTGTGAAGAAGGAGTGAAGAAGATGGCTCAGATGAATAAAATTATCTGGAGTTCTATAATATCCTCACTGAACATTAAAACAGAAAGTAAAGTTTATTGTTGAAATTCTGAAGCAAATATTCCACTCCCGATGAAGAACATGGGAATTTCTCTAACCTTTAATATAGGTGCTGTGTGGCAGCTCTGGGTGCACATAGATCTATTCATTTTAGTGAGGTGGAAAGCTCTGTGTACACATTCAGATACACCCTACATGCGGTCTCCTATACTGATGTGTATAGGGAGACCCTTATCTTTGTGGAAAATGTGAGTACAGCTACCATGGTGTCACTGGATTAGAGCTAAAATATCCTATAACAATCACTGTACATTCATCTAAATGGGTTTGGGGATGAGAGTTGTGCGGAGGCAAGTGTATACCCTGTACATATGCAAGTTCCACATACTATTCCCAAAAGCAGATTGCCATTAAAAATGTTTTAGTGGCAAGTGGCTTTGGGGAATTGTACTAACATCTGAGCAAAAACAAACAAACATACAAAAAAGCCTCAAATAAAATGCCCACAGCTGGTTTTTACTGCACATAATATGGTATTAATCAAAGAATTTTCACATTAAGCACATTTCTGATGGTGGCACCCACTTACAGCTAAAGGGAATCTGACCCATGAGATTCACTAACTATTCAACCCATTGTAAATGTGTTTTTTAAAATTATTATTATTATTACATGCACATTGCATCAGAGGCTTTTGTTGTGATAAAATTAATTACTTTAGCACTTTGAATTTAAAATTTATTACACCCACAAACAAGTGCATTGGCAATCTCTGTCAAATAACCACTTGAATAATTGTGGCATTGTGAATAAACTGTATGACTAGACTAGGCAAGAAATGGGTTCAAATCCCTGCTTTCACATGAAACTCAGTAGATGACTTCATCATTCAGCTTTACTTAATTGCACAAGACTATTATGAAGATAAAATTGGATAACCCAGATATTGGAAGCATATTACTATCTGTAATATTCTGTATTACTATTACAGAAGAATGGGACAGGAATTGATCCTTGCCCTACTGCCTTGCCAACCTTGCTTTCGTACTCTTAAGTGTGGCCTGATTTAACCCAACACTGGTGTCTCTTAAGTGTGGCCTGATTTAACCCAACACTGGTGCTCTTAACTGTGGCCTGATTTAACCCAACACTGGTGTCCAGTTTGAGTTGTTTCCACCGCACTCACAGGCCACATATGCACCTGCCTGGACAAATTAGCACCTTCTGTAAAGAAGCAGCCCTAATGTACTTGTGACTAAGTCAACATTCAGCTAGCATACAACATTCAACTCTCATAACAAACAGCAACTTATTTTGCCTTGGAGCAGATGTGTTTATTATCTTTCAGGACCCAGTTCTCATTTGCACCAAGGTCCCCTTTCTCTGCTGGAGGAGTGAAAAGAAAACACATTGCAAATGACACACAGTTCTACAGTGTTCAGTTCTTGTTTTGTAAGCGGATTTGTAAGTGAATTAAGATTTCAGCATGGAGGGCAGTGAAAGAAAACATGCACTGCATTTTAATAACAATCTGAAATTCTTTGCTTTTATACTTTTCTCAAGGACGCTTTTAAGGTAATAAAGATTAGAGGTAGTACCTAACGAACTAATTCCACCAGGGCAAGGATTTCTGCTTGTGGAACAGAAACCTCCCCCTTCCACACTGCATGTCCTGTCAATCTGTTCTGGAGGCTTCCCCTCCAGAGCATATCTAGAAAGGATACAGGATGTGCAAGGGGATAGGAGAGAAGGTAAATTCTGTAGCATAAAAATAAATCCTTGCATTGATAGAACAATGTGGTCAAATACTCATAGCACAGTATAAACATTCAGCAGAGTATATATAACAGACCCTATATGTGTAAACATATGTAGCCATGTATTCGGGAATCCTTCAGAATGGAAGCTTCCCACATGATGGTGCAGCTAAGACCTGTGTGGAAGGTTTTTCCTCACCGTATAAGTCAGGTGTGGTGTCTGCTGCCATGTTTCTTCTCCTCCTGCTCCATGAACATTCACTTACCATATGGTGTACACTGATTGTCTGAAAAGGGCTTGTGCCAGTAGAGATATTAAATAAACACATATGCTCCTCAGAATGTGGTAAAAAAAAGAAGTGCTGATTCACTGCAATAGCGTTTCTCTCTATACAAGGGTGTTCTGTGGAGGTTGTTTTAAAACACTCTCATACTGATTCATGAAAAGGAGAACAGTCTTTGGAAATGATTCAACATCAGACAACCACCACCACATACTCAGTAAACCTCAAATACCTGCAACAAATGCGGCTTTTGCCTCAAAACTATTTTTATTTCTTGTGCATACAGCAACAGAATATTTTGTGACTAAGCTACATAACCATTTTGTTGCCTTAAGTTCTCCATACATTGCCTAATTTCTGGACAATGAAAGGCAGCAACACTTCTTTGAAAGGGTAGAAGCACAGTTCCCTTTTTCACTCCTGAATCAAAACAATATAATTTTACTATAATACGTCCGATATTTGCATGTGCACGAGTCCCACAGAAGTCAAGAGAACTTGCAAGGGCAAGATTGCAGCATACAGAGCTACTATTTTTTAATACAGAAGTAAATAAATATGCAATGTTTGTACTGTGATGGTTATTAACACATACTAATGAATGCTCCTTTGAGACTGGAGTTCCGTTCTCTTCATTATTATAGGTGTGAAATACTCAGATAATGAAGTAGTACTTTTCACAGTTATTCTAATCACATCACTCACCATAGGAAGAACCACGGAGTGCAGGTAATCTGCAGAATCCAGCCACGAGGAAAGGAAAACGTTGCAACATGTCATGTTTTTACCCATGGCTCTACCACACAATTAGATTCCACACATCACCAACTTCTAACATGGATGCACATGAGCCAGGTGAGTTTACAAGTATATCCCATGTATGTTGTAGATTAACTTTTGTATCTTCCAGATATTGTGCAACAGCCAAACACCATTCCATATTATCTTTCAAATAAGTTTAAATAAAACCAGTGGGTATTATCCAACCAAGCTGTCCCTTTAACCCAAGGACTTCTGTCTCCTTAATGGGACTAATCTGCTCTGTGGGTCCCCTAACATACCTTAACTGGGTACACCCCACAGTATGCAATTGAATACATAACATGCCTCTATTTTAAATAAATGTCTTATTTAAAATGTCCTGCATTCTAAAATCATATGCGTATTTAACTAGTTCGTTATTGATAGCTTTAGGAGCAAGGAACAGAGGTCAGAAAGATTTCCATATATATTGTGAGCTATTTAAAAAACAAAAACAAAAATCTACTTGAATCATTTCATACAGACATATCTGTAGGGACATATCTTGAGGGAAGAATCATATTATCTTGATGATGATTCAGCATGACAGGAATCAACCACAGAGATACACTGGCCTATCTATATTTAAAGAAAACAATTTTAAAATCAAAAAGCTCTTGTTTGTAATAAATTAATAATATTTCCTGCAAGGAGTGGGACAGTTGAAAAAGTAGAAGCAGCATGATATTTCATATTTTTCTGTGGTTGCAATTGCACACATATCTGGAGAAGCAAATACTTTTGTTACTTCTTGTTGTCTGAAATTGCTCCTTGCTAGCGATATCTGAAGCAAGCATACAATGGTATATTATGTATACATTACGTATATACGAGCACCTTACCAGAGAACTTGAATTATATATCAAAGATTCCAACCTTGAAAGTATTTCCTTTTCCTGAGTGTTCATCTTCCTAGGAGGCAGGCAGGAAATATGCCATTATGGTACTTCCTCCCAATCCACCAAATGGTTGCCAGCATGGGAATCCATACAGAGTATTCCCTCACCAGCAGTAGCTTCCATTAATTTTAACGTTATCTACTTTTGCATTCTTTGGCATAAGCACATGTCCTTTTTCTAATGGAAGCCAACAGCAACACTGAATAAAACATTACAAATAAGCTAACCTAATTTAAAAGAAGGAGAATAATACCAACAGTAAAACAGAACAGTAGTACGCAAATCATCACCATGTTCCAGATGCTTCCAGGTGTTTGGGTAAGAGAGTCAATCTTAAAACGTCCAATGACCCTACTCTATCTCTTACCATTACTAGTGTAGACACTCCCACCCTAGCTCTCACTCGCAGAGGCCTTATGCCCACTAATGAATGGGGAAAGGGGCACTGGGACTCCACTGTTGACTCTGCTCCCTGGTGTCATGCATGGTAAAAAAAAGCTAAAGGTAAAGGACCCCTGGACAGTTAAATCCAGTCAAACTTGAAGTGGGTCTCGCCTTGCTTCAGGCTGAGGGAGCTGGTGTTTGTCCGCTGACAGCTTTCCAGGTCATGTGGCCAGCATCACTAAACCACTTCTGGTGCAACGGGACACTGTGACAAGTGGCAGAGCATATGGAAATGCCATTTACCTTCCTGCCGTCGCGGTACCTATTTATCTACTCAAACTGGCATGCTTTTGAACTGCTAGGTTGGCAGGAGCTGGGACACAGCAATGGGAGCTTACCCCGTCATGAGGATTAGAACTGCTGACCTTCTGATCGGTAAGTCAAAGAGGCTCAGTGATTCAGACCACAGCACCACCTGCTACCACCAGGAGCTGGCACAGACCAATGACACTGACCTAACCCCTGGAAATCCACGTGTTGCTGCAGAAGTCTGGATAGTATTAAACCTAGACATGAGCAGTCTTTCCCTGTGCAGATATCTGCACCAAGGTATAGATGCTGCTCCAACATGCATGTTCCTTGTGTGCAGCATGCCTATTGATTCTGTTGGTGTAAAATTGTGAACAGACAGTAGGCCTGTTTAATATGCCATGTTGAAACCATTCTGCAAAGCTGCCAGCATGGAGTATATTTGTGGTTGGGATGTAATAGAGACAGTGTAATCATTGTGTTATGTGCCTGCATCTAGGGACATCATGGGGTGGGGCTAGCAGGGGCTATTTAAACCTATGCCCTCCACCCATTTTTGCTTTCTAACACCCACTGAGCCCATCTTAGGCTGCAGTCCATCCCAGGTCTTGGTGCTAATCAGTACAGGGCTGAGTAGGAATATTTTTCTTATCTGCTAATTGACTCCTGCGAACAAGCTCTCCCCCACCCACCTATTCTGTGTTGCAAGCTGTTGTGGTAACGGCATAGGTAGTAGGTGTGGCTAAATAGGTAATTGGTGACATTTGGGCAGGTAGGTGTGTAAAACTGGAAGAGTGGGATGATCAGGTGGTGAGCAGCCTCAGGCATCTTTGGTGGAGATATTTTGGGGCACATTTTGAGGCAGTCCCTCTGGGATTTGTGACCTGCAACAGCAGAAAGTCTTTGGGGTTGCCCTGTCTCATCCAATAGGAATTGCGTGCCCCTAGGCTGGGAAGTGGGTCAGAAATGCCCCAACTTACCTTAAGGGTAGGGTTCAGGTAAGAAGTTATTATTAGGTTAGGCACTTGTTCTGAGCAAGTTCTTTGGAGTTAAGCTGCTCCTGCATAGTGTTAACCTTCTGGCAATATCCATACTGATTAAAATACAGCCCCACACATTTGTGTCTTGCCTCTTCTTTACCTATTCTGATCACAAAACACTTTTGGCAGATCAGAGTAGGACATATACTGGAAATATATTGTTTCGCTATGGTTCGCATCTAGAGTGCTTGACAAGATTTAAACATTTAAAAGAGATTTAGTTATTTACAGTAGATCCCAAACCAGCCTCACCCTGAAGGATGGAGAACAGAGGAAATACATATATGAACTACAGTACTGGAGTCAGAATAAAATTGCGTGAAACAAATATGGAGAAACAAAAGCACTAAAAGCATAAAAAACCCCAGACCAAATGCAAATATATTATAAAGCATCTTTAGTCATTGTTTCATGCAACAATGTGAAAACTATCAAGGGATACTATATGCCAAGAAACAGTCTAGCAAACACTTCTACAACAATTATGTAACTGTGAAATAAGGAGTTTTGGTGGAAAGGATGACAGACCTTCGGTTGTATCTGAATACAATATCATTCCTTTTATCACTTGCCCTCATTCCAGTTTTAATAAGCTCTCTTGGCTCCCTTATCTTTTTATGTTCACTCCACAGCAATTAAACAAAAATGCAAATATCATCCTCAATTTTATAACAGTGACTTGTATAAAACTGCATTAAAGTGATATATTTGTTAAATGATCTATATACTTCTGTTACACTGTGAATAAATTTTATGCAACATCAGCGCATACACATTGAATATATGCATGTGTTTGCATGCTAAATGTGCATGGAATGATTATCCATTATAATTCCATCACAAGTGCTGAAGAAGCAATAACATTTGAAAGGCATAACTGGTTTAATAGGAGAAGAGTGAACACTGAATTCTGAATGACTGTTTCAAATGATTGTCCAATGTTAGAGGGAGAAAATAACCTTCCATATATTATTTTCAAATATTCAGACAAGATTATGTTAAATACAGTGATTGTGGTTATTTTTATTTTTGTTTCATGTGAGAGGTGACTTTGTCTATGCAGTTGGAAAATTCTTCAGGCACGCAAACAGCTTTATGGACTTGTGAATTCCCAGTGGAGCTTCTGACTTTCAAAAAGTAGCCACAGATTGCTTGTGAAGATCTCCCGAGTTTCCATAGAATTTCTATCATCATCATCATCATCACCATCCCAAAACAACTTGCAACAAATATAATAAATATTAAAACCAACTGCAACAAACAGAACCAATAAAAACACAAAAAAGAGCAAGACTTACAGAACCTGTGCCAATAAGACAGGCTGTATGTAACAGAAGCTCTACAAATTGTGGGCCAAAAGCCCAGGTAAAAATGAAAGTTTTTGTTTGGTGCCTAAAACAAATAAAGGTGGTGTCAGGCAAGCCTCCCAGGCACAGCATTCCACAGTAAATGGTATTGTAAGTAATTATCAAGACATGATACCAGTACTTATAAAAGAGTGGTAGATTTAGCGGCACAATTAAAAAGTATGGTATGTTATCAGGAAGAAAACTGAAAAGAAATCTCTAATAAAAAGCAATTTGTCCATACTTAATAATCTGGAACAAAATAAGAAAGCTGTTATATGTTTTCCAAAGATGTGGGTAACAATTCATCACAGAGTTAGATGTACTTAATCCCACTTATTTCAATGAGTTGAAGAATGCCTAACTTTAGTTTGCATTGCAGCTATGACAACACTGGAGTAGGTTCAAACGGAATGGATGGGCTTACAAATAACTACTATGCAAGCAAAATCATTAAGTGAAAGACACTGCTATGATATATTACACCATAATGTCTCTGAGAACAAAGTGTACATTTTTCTAACAAGACCACATTTAAATGGTACATAGTACCACTGTGGTTTATGGAGCATATACCAAAATACTTAATTTTGTTATGTTTAAAAGTTCATGAAGACTTACAATCATTCTGAAAGTGACCTATGGTCCATTAAAACCAATATGAGTAAAGGAGTAGCTAGTGCTACAGCGTAAAATTTATACAAATACTACACAGTATACACTGCCTGCAAAGTAGTAACTGGAAAATGTTTAGCAGCATGAAGCACTTTAAACAAAATAAGAGCACCCTTCTAAGCAAAATTCTATGTTCACTATTTAATACTTGACAAGGTTTTCATGTTCTGTTTCAACATTTTTGGAAACTGTAAGCAGTGTGAGCTTCCTTTTCCACTACCTTTTCTTCTCTATATACTATTTTCCCCTTATCTAGCTCAGTGCAGCAACTACTGTGTTCTTAGGAGTTGAAAAGCATATAAAAGGTGAAACAAATAATAAAATAAAATTGTTTTTCACTCAAGATAACCAGTTCCTAAGACTCCATTGGGGGCAAAGTCCAAGGAGCTATGCACTTTTCTGGCAGCAAGCTGAGGCAGAAATAGCAGGCTTGACTGAAAGTTTTTCTAAGAGTCAGACCCTGTCACATAACATGTTCAAGATGCTCTTGAAGTTCTGACCTAATCTTGCTGTTTCTTACTTTGAGCAAAAGCTCCGTGGTGACACAGAGGCTCCGTGTCACTACAGAGCCTGACATCCTGATTGAGAACTTCCTGTGGACCTGAGTCCTGAAAGTACGTAATGTATAGCACATGAAATATTGAAAAGTAAACACTATGGCCCTGATCCCAAGAACTGCACAGGCACCACCATCTACAGAATAAGTCCACAATGACACCCATAACTAAGTATGGGAGAACGGATGTGCTCGTGGCACCTTGATGGTAAATCATGGCTTTACAAGCATGTGTTGTTGCTGTTGTTGTTTTTAAAATAAATTTTTATTAAGGATTTCTTAGTTTGCTAAAATACGTGCATTGTCTCTTTTTTCAAGTTGCGTTTTCTACAGATCAGTTTCATTTGTTGTGAGACATTAGTGTTGTTGAAAGTGATCCAGTTTAAGCATCTGACTCACAGTTTAGTACCATGAAGTAGTGTTTTATGGAAAACTTTGGAGCATATATAAAAATTATTTCAAGTGTCTTTGACATTACAAGTCTGTTGGTCTTGCCTGAAATGTGATTTATATTAAGATGAACATGGATTTCAGTTTTGCAACATACTTGCTGTGTCTTCTGAGTACGCTCCTTAATCACTTTTGCTTCACTCTTAAGGTCTGTTCCACAAGACTTTGTCTGCATACATGTAAATCACCACTGTAAGAATCCCAGGAACTGTAATTTACATCTCACAGAGCTATAATTCTCAGCACCCTTAACAATCTACAGTTTCCAGCTTTCTTTGATAAGGGTGTGTGTTTTAATTTACATAGCCCTAGATGCAGGACAGAAAGCCACTAAACCTAATAAATTAATAATCCAATATATTTAACACTGTGTTGTTGTTGTTTTTAAAAAAACCAATTCATTATTTAAGTTATAACAACATGTAATGACCCTCACCATAGTTCCACCAGAAACTGCTGGTGGTTGAAACAAAGTACAGATAACATTATTCTCAATCCATAGGAGTCCTGTAGCTTCTTGAGAAATACACGAGTTTAATATAGTTTCCCCTCAAACCAACCTCCATCCAATTTGAACATGGAAGCTCTAGTTAAGCTGAGGTGTGTACATTTCAGGCTGAGCATGTGGAGACGACAGCTTCAGTGAATTGGAATGCTCCGGAGGGGTGTTATTAAGTAATGGGCATAAGGGTAAGATATAGTCACCCGCTCTCTAGTCTAGTGTAAAAATGTGGTGTGAAAGTATTTTGTTTTGTGCGACTCACCTCTTTTATTGAATTTATATTGTACTGTTTTCATCAGTTCCCATTTTCCTTTGCAGCTGCCCCAATCTGCTTGGGGGGCCTTTTCGTTCCTCTGGAAAACTTTAGGCGAGACTTAGGGAGGAATCACAAATGCTTCCTTCCTTGTTCCACTGATGGAAGCCTTAGCACTAGCTGAGTGACATCACTGGATACAACTCTAAGACTTTATATATTTTCAAAGTCAGAGCCACTGCTGCTCACAATATTTGCAAAATACAAGAGGGCATTCATGGAATTCAGCTTAAATTGGTAAAAGAAGTAGTGCTGGAAATGCCTTAACGTTTTTATTAACCATATATTTGGGAAGTGCTTAACATATTTTGTACATTATATAATGTGAGCAATGTAAGTTATGGATAAGGCTCACGTGGCCTTTGATCCATGCAAAGAACAGTTCAACACAGGGCAAGTTCAATCAATGTCAATAACATTCTTGAGCCAGAAAGTACACTGACATAGATCAAGGACACTCAAGGAGGATGCAAATTGCACGTGTGCCTTGTCAACATTTAGCAACTGATCCAAAAAAAGTAAGTAACGGGCAAAGCCAGGAGAAGTTTAGTAGTGCCAAAATTATGGCTTTTTTCCGGAGGATTTGAACACAATCCCAAGAAAACATAATTTCTCAATACTCATGTTTGAAATTGGAGATTGTAGTGCCATCTATGTAATCCGAGATGTCAAGTGTTAGAAAAACTTTGATATCTCATGCAAGTGATACGGCCCTTAACGTTAAGCAGCCAGAGGACCATGCTGACACAATGCTAGCAAGATCACTTGCAATAATTGTTGGTTTAGACACATAATTAATTGCATTCTTATGAATATGTACAGTTTCAAAACACTAAGTTTTTTCTATTGTCAGCTCTGCCAGTGTGCCCGTGCAGTCCCAACCTTACTGCCTTCTTTTCTGGCATTGTCAGGGGGATGACTTCATGGTACTGCTCCAGTCTCCTGGTGATTTCTGAGTATGATACACCATGAAGTACATGTTACAGATAGGTAGCCGTGTTGGTCTGCCATAGTCAAAACAAAAATTTTTTTCCCTTCCAGTAGCACCTTAAAGACCAATACCAGCACATGCAGAAGTACATTCAAGTACATGCATAAAGACTCACAGCTCTGGAATAAATCAATTGCAGGCATGTCCTTCAGGCTTTATATGCACAGACCACACAGTTTTTTAAATCAGATACTGTGCATATCAGGAGACAAAATGGGAAGGAGACCTGATCCCAGTTACAACTATACACAACGAAGGGGACAAGTCTCTTAAAACTGAAAAGTCAGTTGTTTCTTTGGTTTGTCGATTTGCAAAAATAGTGAAGACACTAGCTGCCTGTATGGTTCTCTTTTACATTTGCATACAACTTCTTTGGCTCATGGCCTCTTCTTCTGAACAGTATTGGGATTCAGGTCAAAACTGGTGCCAAAATATACACAATACATTTTTTTCCAAGTGTACAATTTGAACACCAAACTGAACTGACAAAGCTGTAAACAAATGTAGCAAGGATGTGTAGTAATTACTTATGGGGCTGCCCTAAGTATCCTCATTATCTGTGGTAGGCAATTTCAGTGAAATCTGTGGAGACATCGTTATACTTTAAGCATTTAATAAAATTGTTTCCATGCAAGATTATGACAGCAAAACAATTAAAATTCTTGTCCTAGGAGAGCCAAAGGCAATGCAACTAACAAAGTAATTTAGGATAGTTCAGTTCTGATGCAATAGTTGGTTTTCAATGAATACTTCTGTTTACCCAGCTGAGTTGCAGTCAAGAGACTGAAATCACCCCATTAGAATAAGATTCAAGGAAAACCTCTACAGAGTAACATTGTCACCAGTAACTGAAACAGACCAATTGGTATAAAGACAGAATTAGAATACTTGCAAATGAAATTATTAAGGCACATTACACACTTCGTCAATTTAAAATTATAGTAGTTTGTCCAAGGGAGAATAAGAATTGCGTGGACAGGCGGAGTCCCCAGATCCCGAGCGGTCCCCCCCCCCGTCATGTGGAATAACGACTCAAGACAACGTGCTATGGGATTAAATTGGCCACAACTTTATTAAATTTCAAATGTGGGTAGACCTTGGCTCAGGCATTGGGCGTTCTCCCTCCCCAGTCCCCAGCCGGGGACCTAGGGAGCATCAGGGTTATCCAGTGTGCGTGTGTGGGGGGGGATGGGCCGGCTCTGGAGAACATATGTTCAAGCAGAGATAGCCGCCCCCGTTACGCCACCGCAGGGGAGAGCAATGACGACCTTTCAGCGTACGGTCAAAGCCTCCCTTCAGAAACCCCTTTAACGGGGAACCCTGGTATCGCCGCCACAAAGAGGAAGATGGACTAAAGGATTCCGCCCAAGGCCTGATACCGCCAAAGTTGTGACGTTTTGCTATGGGAAAGGCGAAACCTGCCAATGCAGGGAAATTCCTTTCCGGCCCTTTAACAGTGACCTTAACGTAGCAGCGCCCGCATACCTGTGAAGAAAAGTTAACCTGCAAAATAAGACATTAACTGAGGGTGGGTAGGGTGGGAGAAGCTCTGGAGCCAAGTGAGGATTCCCAGGTAAGATCCTCACTCTATTGTGTGGGCAGGTAATCCCTCCCCTACCTGGCCTGGTCTCCTTGGCAACGCTTCCCCCAGGTGGGATTGGACAACTGACTGAGGTAGGCGGAGACCTCCAGGTATCCCACCTGAGGGAAGGCAAAGCCAAGCCTATGCTGATGGAGCTGCTCCAGATCTAGGGGCTGCGCGCGTCCACGCAAAGGGCGCCACCCGTTTTAAGCGGGGAGCGGTCATTCCCATAATCACTGGAGTTCCGTGCCTCTTTGTCATACGGGTTTGCGGCTATGAGGAAAAGCTAAATACAAACCTTGATGGTTTATTTATTTAACAGATTTATCAGCCATTTAGTTATTCCCCAAAGTGGTTTCCTTACAATATTAAAAACACAAAACCATCTCAAACTATTTACAAACATCACCATATAATATATAATTGTATGATGATGTAAAATTTGCCATAATAATGAATCCTATAACACTACCATGATCACGTTTTCTCAACATCTGGTGAAAAGGCTGAAATTCATTCTGTCACACTTAAACTGATAACACCATTACACCTTCAGAAATATGCCCCTTCTGGGGCGAACCTTGATGACAATTCAAAAATGTTATGTAGTGCAGCATATACTTGCTGCTTTCTAGTACAGTGTGATAGACAAGACTACTATTTTGCCACTATTCCTATCACCTTAACTGGCTACCTATTAGTTATTACAGGTGTCTCCCCACTTACTTGGGGGTTACCTTCCTGGGTACTGTGCATATACATGGAATTGTGTACTGTGAGGAACACCATCTAAAAAGCCAAACTCTTCCAAAAATCTAAATAATTCTACCACAATTGCTCCCTCCATGCCTCCTTTCTCAAACTCCAGCTGTCTGAGGGCCTCAAAGGCCGGTGCAAAGGCTCCTGGGATTGCTAGGTATTTTCCCACTCATTTTGGGCTGTCCTCCCCCCCTTTCTGTAGCTTAAATAAATTTATTTAATTATTTCCCCTCATGTAAGTGGGGAGATGCCTGCATTGCATTTAAATACCTACAGATGCCTTTTTTTGTGTGTTTTGATAAACACCAGTATATGGAGTACTGGTACCTCTTTTTTTGCTGCCCATGTCAGCTATTTTGTGCTGGCACCCAGAACACGTTTATCAAGATATGAGCACTGGAACAACAACCAGCAATCCCACACCCTAATATAAATACCTATTATTTTAGGTTGAAAGCTGATTATGACATACAAAGCCTTCAGGATCCTGTGTCCAGCATTTCTGAGATATCACATACTATCCATTTTTCAATCGCAATCTGTAAAACTGTCTGAGAGCTTAATTTTAAGCTTATCTTCCACAAGCCAAGGCTTGTCAACTGTGTGATTTCCTGCCTGCCCCAGACTTCGAAGGAAACTTACGGAGCATCTTCACAAAGTTATACGAATCTTTATTCCAGCTGGAACAGATTCCCAAATACAATACACATTGCATGCCCAGGCGCATTGGTATTGGGTTGAAATAGGCCACAACTTTTTATTGATTACAGAGATAAGTAGGCAAGTACAAGGTTGGGTGGGTGAATTCCATGACAAAATTCGAAGGGGGGGGGGAGGAACCCCAGGTGCTGCAACTCTGCCCCCTCTGAGGTCCCTAATTGCTCTGTTTAAAGGGGCTTGCTGCCAAGGCCAGCGTAGCTATAGGGGGAGGCCCTGAGCATCTCGTCCATGGTTGCGTGGCCCAAACAACGTTCTCCTTTTGTATTTCACTAGCAAATAGAACAATTAACTTTATAAAAAAACCACTAGACATCTATGACACTGGTCTAATATAAGCACCGAACTTACAAACTAATAAGGTCTTCAAACCATGGATTTGCTTTGTTTATTGGTGAAAATGTGGTGTAATTTTCCCCCCTGCCACAGAATCTAATGTGTGCTAAATGGTAGAAGACCTATCTAGCAGGAAGGCTTCCCCCACATGATTTGGTATGTTAGTCATGTGCATTAGCAATCCATGGCACTGCCATCAAATGGTAAAGACATTTTCCTGAATTATTTGTCTCATGGTTGGAGTTGTCACTATAGTCAGATGACTACAGTGTTTGATTTATATATCTTTATTAGTATTAGTATTGAATCTCCTGGGAATCAGTTTCACTTGATCACCCTGTGTACTAAATTTCAAGACATTTTAAGACTATTCATTTTTCTTTATTTTCATTTTTCTTTGTTCTTTTATGTTCTTAAGCTAATTTAGAAAACAAACATATAAACAGGAAGTTGATCCAATGTTACATTTATGTTTCAAAATACCACCCTTCATGTGTAGATTGACTTTGTCTGCACTTCTATTTTTTTATTCACTGCCTCTTGGTGATGTTGTACAATAATCGGCTGTCTGGAAACCACTTCCTTTTAGTAACTTTTTTTTTTAAAAAAAATAGAGATTGGTCATAACTTCTTTTTTAAAAAAACCCTGAACTTTAGGTATCTCTTAGTAAGCTTAAATACACTGGTTAGAATATACATATAAACTTTTTTTTCAGACCTCAAGCTATTTCAGTAAACACTTTCTCTAAACCTTTTCAGAAGGTTGTGTTATAAAATTGTGCTATAGACACTGTTTTATAGCACAATTTTAAAATACTTACCTACTTAAAAAAACACCGAGAGGCTATTCTGTTTGCTATTGCCATATTAAAGGGAATGCTACCCTATTTCTATATTATGTTTCTATCTTACATGTAGGGATTACTTCAGCCATAGCTATAACAATGTACAGGAAGGTCATGTTTAATCGGTTATCTTCCATGACTTATGAATCCCTTTTAGAGTAATGGCTTTCCAGGATAGATAAAGCCTCCTATCTGGTAATTAATCTTTGTTTTTAGATGCATGATCTCACATTTGCCTTTATTAGAATGCATTGTGCTTGGTAAATGAGCTTACGAAGAATGCAGATCCTTCTGCCCCTTTATTAGGGAGCCACTCATAGGCATGTTGATTTCTTTGTTAAGGTCATGAAATATCTACTCCTTAAAGTAGAGGCAGATCTATCACAATCATGGGTGAGAAATGGAAGCCAGTCCAACATAAGAGAAATCAGATGAAAAATGCCTGAACTGCAAGAGTTTCAAAGTTACAGGCAGAATATGTTTCTTCCTTCCTTTTAGGTGTTTCAAACTGTTTCATTGTTGATGGGGAAATCATAGTTTAAAATTATATGATTAGAGATGTCTCTTCAAAATTACAAATGAAATAATTACAAATTAAATAAAATATCCTCCAAAAGATAGTCATTATTACTACAGGTCACCCAAACAAATGCATTTGGATGCCGCACACAGATAAAAAACACCACCACCACCTTTAACTCTCGAAACAGTCATAAATTCTAGAGTCAAAAGTTAATTTTAAGCTAAGAACAGCATATTTCTACAATATTTTAACCACTAGATGAGCCAGTAAATACTAAAGTGGTCTAAAGTTTTCTGTACCTTTGCAAGTCGCTAAAAAACTCTACATAATTAATGGCATAAGGAAAAACTGAGTGCCTTCAGTATGGCAGAAAAAGGCACTTGATATAATTTAAAAGAAACCACAGAAATCTAAATGCAGGAGATTTCCTAACACTGACAAAACCCCCTAATATATCAACTTGAGGAGGACATGGTATTTGTAATTACCATGGATATGGTAATTTTGAATTTGGGGCTGGATCCTTGTTTTTTGTTATGGCAGAACAATTTTGGATTGGCTTGGGTCTAGAAATTGCATACAAGGCAAAAGACTTTTATTTGCTCATTATGTAATTTATGAGATCTTCATAATTGACTGCATAAACCTGACTTGAAACAGAAAATAGTTGGCACACAGAAATATCTCCTTTTTTCAGAAGCCAAGAAACATCTTCAAGAGACCAAAATATCATGTTCATGTCAGAGGTTAGTTAGGCCTGTTAGTGGCCAGATTCCAGGGCTATCAGTTGGGGGGTCCAGAAGTGGCTAGCTAGCACAGGTGAAGATAGGCCTGAGTTAGCTTCCAGACATGGCAGCCAAGTGAACAGAAGCAGGTTTGTGTGTGTGAGAGAGAACTTGTAATTTGAAAGACGTGTGCTTGGATCTCTTTTTAATTTTATTTTTTTAAGGTACTCACTTACATGGGAGTAAGCTCCAATGAACTCAAAGTTGCTTAGTTCCAGAAAGCAGGGACAGGATTGCAGCTTATGAGCTGACATGTATAGGCTTGTGCTATTAGCTAATTAGTTTATGCTGCAGTGAATGCTAGGAAACAATCACCAGTGATATGCAGCCACCATACAAATTAGATATAGTGTGGTCTTGGAAGGAATTATAGGGCACACTACTGTACAGTGGTACCTTGGGTTACATACGCTTCAGGTTACATACGCTTCAGGTTACAGACTCCTCTAACCCAGAAATATTACCTCAGGTTAAGAACTTTGCTTCAGGATGAGAGCAGAAATCGTGCTCCGGCGGTGCAGCGGCAGCAGGAGGCCCCATTACCTAAAGTGGTGCTTCAGGTTAAGAACAGTTTCAGGTTAAATACAGACCTCTGGAACAAATTAAGTACTTAACCTGAGGTACTACTGTACTGTGGGATGCAACCATCTAAAGACAGCAAAGTGTTTTCAGGCCAGATAGGTCACTGCCGATATATTGTTTGTAAATGATAAGGGATCCTTCTGTTTGTTTCTTTTAAAAAAATATTTAACTAGCAAACGGAATGTCAATGGCAAATACATTTCCTCAGAAATGAAAAGCAAATCTTCAAAAATATTCTAGTGTTTTGCAGCAGCTTATTCCTGCCTAGGGCTGTAGAGTCTACTTGCTCCCACATGGTGGCCTGGCAGAGTGAAAGAGGGAACAATTCAGAAAGCTCAAAAGCTTCTTGTGTGGTCATTCAATCACCTCAAGTCACAGAGGAGTCTTCAAAAAGGGTAGGATTAACTAGCTCTCTATATTACAAAATGCTAGTATTAAATATTAAGCATTCATTTCCAATGCTACTAATCCAGGAGCAAAGGAGAAACGTTAATGCCATAGTTCTCAGTCCCTGGACTCCAAAAGCCAGGGGCAATAGCTGTTAAAAGGAGGGAAAACAAGGTCAAAGACCTTGGAATAAATGACACAATGAGGGATCTGTACTGCTGGGAAATGAAATTCATAAGGTGATGTGGTCTGATTACAAAGTCTGCTATCATCAGCAACAGGATAAAGCAGGTGCCTTTGTTTTTGACATCTGGTGTCATCCCTCCACTCTGTTGCATCAGAGGAGTGCTCTGCTAAAATCTTAGATTCCATTAAATAAGAAAGAACAAAGAACTCAAGACAGTTAAAAACGATCAAATATCAAGCAACTTATGAAACCAAGTGATAATAATACACAAATCAGCAATAATAGTTTTTGGCATGGCAAGTCAAAAATTAGCCAAGCATAAAGCCACAATGATTTCATGATTCAATTAAAAAGAATAATACATAGAACTGCATTAAAAAGTGAAATGGCATTAATATAGTACTTTCCTATAGAAAGGAAAGTACTAGGACTTGGGAGACCAGGATTGGCCATAAAGCCCACTGGGTGACCTTGGGCCAGTCACTGCCTCTCAGCCTAACCTACCTCACAGAAAGGAAGGGGAGAACTCTGTATACCACCTTGAGTTCCTTGGAGGGAAAAGTGGAATCTAAATACAATAAACAAACTTGAAGGATTCCCCCTTCTAGTAGGTTTTAAGGCTTTAATTCAATTACCCAATGCCTAGTTTTATTATAGATGTATCACTTGGTTAATATTAGTTGAAAATATGCTGCAAATCATCATGTGCCACCATTAAAACATCTACTGCAGTAATGAACAATATAAGAACCTACTGTACAGAGGTAGGTGTGTGTGTGTGTGTGTGTGTGTATGCACACATATTGTCGCATTCTAATCTTTGAAAGTTGAATCCTGTTCTCTCATAGGTACTATTGATTGCTCGAGCAGCTCCAAATTATTATCATTTTCACATTTTCTGTGAATTGCCAAGAGGTTACTTCGATACCGTCACATCAGGCACCATACATCAGGAATCTTCCTCTTACTCTCCTGATTCATCTTACAAAGATAACTGCTGTTAAAATCATTTTCTCCGTTTATGCAAAGCCACCTGTACTCCAATATCAATCTTTTCAGAATATTCCCATCTTTCTCATCACATTTTACATCTCATTTCTAGCTTATCTATTGAATAAGCCAAACCCATTCAAAGGGTTGGTCCCACCTGGCATTGTTTGTTGTTGTTGTTGCTGCTGCTGCTGTATCTTATTACACACCCTTCACTGGAAGGATGACAACTATTTCAAATACAATATTGAAAACAATTAAAAACAACTGCCAATCACAAAATAGGGTGGGCCCTAAAAATACACACCTCAGCTCTCAAAGGCCAGGGCCAAGAGGTATATCTTCAGTACTTGGCAAAAGCTGTGTAGTGAAGATACCAGATGCACCTCTGTGGGCTGAGAATTCCACAACCACAGAGAATGTCCTCTCTCAGGCCAACACCACTCCAGGCTTCTGAGGCTGGCAGACCTACCAAGAGGGCATCTCTCCCAGTCTACCCAAGTGGGGGTCTACAGGGAAGGAAGCAGACTTTCAGACATTTGGGGCCTGAGTTGTTTTGGGCTTTAAACACTAGCATGAGCACTTTAAATTGGGCCCAGAAATGAAGTGGCCACTAGTGCAGCTGTTTTAAAAGAAGAGTTACATGAGTTCTAAAGGAAAGCCAGGCCAGTAATCTGGTCACTGAATTTTGGACCTGTTGAGGTTTTCAAGTAATTTTTAAGGGCAGCCCATGATAATGCAATCTGGAAGTTATCAGAGCACAGAGTTCTGTGGCCATGTCATCTCAGTACAAAAGGGGATACAACTAGGAAACCAGCCGGAGTTGGAAAAAAGCACATCTAGTCACCAAGCCTCCTAAGCCTCCAGTGACAAGGTTAACTTGAGAAGCACCCCTAAGCTATGGGACATATAGCACCTCTGCCGTTTCATGAATCAGCTTCAAATTATTGACCCAGATGGAACAAAGAAACAACTAAGTGTCATCAACATATTGGTGACACCTCATTTCAAATCTCCTAATGACAGCTTCCAGTGGTTTCATATAGATGTTATATAGCACTTGGGGTGGAGGTGGAACCTTGCAGGACACCAAAGGACAACTCCCATGGCTCCAAAGAGTAGCCTCCTGTAACTAGCTTCTGGAAGCTGCCCTGAAGGTAGGAGCAGAACCACTGAAGTACAGTGCCAACCATTCACACCTATTTGAGATGCTGCAGAAGGACCCTGTGGACAACAGTATCAAAAACCACCAAGAAAACAATGTGAATGTCACACACCCATTATCTCCCTATCTTGGTCAGGGTGACCTAGGCAGTTTCAATGCCATGACCAGACCTGAAGCCAAACTGAAATGGATTCAAGTAATCAGTTTCCTCCAAGTATATCTAAAGCTGAACTGCCACCACTTTCTCAAGCACCTTTCTCAATAAGGGGAAATTTGACACTGGACAATAGTTGTTTAACATATCTGGGTGCAGAGAGGCCCTTATAGCAGGGTCACACACAGCAGCAGCACCACCTCCTCTAAGGCAGATGGTACTTTCCCCTCGTCTAGTGAAGCATTAATCGTTCCCTGGACCCACTTTGTCACACAAACACACACCATGGTTAGCTCTAAGAAGCCAATTTGGGCAAGTGTCAAGGAGCCAGGTGGTCAGCCACACTTCCTTAAAAAGCTTGTCAACTTCCTCAGGTAGCAATCATCAGAATTGATCTAGATAGAGAAGACAGTACTCTAGACACCTCCATCACACTTAGTCTAACTGTGGCATCCAACTCTGTATGAATCTGCATGATTTTGTCCTAAAGTGCATTGCAAAGTTGTTTCAGCAGGCTTCCAAGTGTGAGAGAGCAGTGCTTTCTTGGCCAGATGACAAAAGCCCATTTACCACTCAGGAAAATTCTGCCAGAAGCTGCTTGAGGACACAATGTTGGCAAACAAGTAAGCTTTGTTTGCTGCTGCCGCGCCACCACTATGTGGTAGGCATAGCAGTGCAACCTCACCCATGTTTCGTCATGTTCGGAGAAAGACTTACACAAAATGGCTTTAGCTATTTATAAGACATAGATTTTTCTTGCTAGTAAAAATTCTGAGCTCTGCACAATACATAGGTCTAAGGGTCTAAGACATAGAGTCATATTTATTTCTCCCTTTCTGATATGCACTTGATGCATAGGCCATTGATGATGGCATACAATTGGACTGTACCTGGGATACCCTCTTTTACTTTCTGGAATTCTGGTCTCTGCCAAAACTGAATATTCAAATACATAGAGAAGAAATTCACAGCTTGAATCCCTTACCTTGAATTTTTGTTCAAAATTTACAAATACCCATAATATTGAATCATGGTTTATATTTATATTTGTGTGACTCACAATGAACACTGAAGTCCTGATTCCAAGTGAACCTAGCAGGGCTTTAATTCAAAAATATTTGTCACTGTTGTCATGGGAATTTTACAGACATTTTAACTTTTATTTGGGTCAGACACAATATTTCCTATTTAGCATGCAGCGGGAAAACATTTTAGTTTTTCAAAGCCTTTAATACACTGGTAGAAATAAACCATGATGCCTTGAAATAATATGATTAAGACTGAACCTGTTTCCTCAATAATATTCTAAATTTATGAGTTGAGTCAACTGGAAACATCAAATGTACCAGTAAACATTGATCCCAATACATAAAATGTAGTTTAGTGATTTGACAATGTTAGAACAAAGTTAAGTTCCACTTCAAAAGGCGTATGACTCTGTACTGAGACCATTGTCTGCAGATGAAATGACAAAATAATATACCTTCCAAAGTCAGATCAACAGACAGACAAATCTCATTTGCTGCTTTCTTTGATAAGAAATTTAGCTTCAAAACGCTAATCCTAAAACGTGTTATGGGTAGATTGGAGTTTGTATGAACTAGTGTGCATAATGAAATAAAATTATGTATTATAAAATGATAAATTCAATTGATAACTGGTTTTAACATTCTTCATGATGTATAGTTAATGATTTCTAAGAGCTTATGAAAATCTAAGCCCATTGTTGCATGCATCGCTGGGGAATGAAAAGGAGAGTTATTGAGAGAAAAACTTGCTGAATCTCAGATGATTATATTATCTGCATGTAATTTATTTCAACTCATTTCAGCCTGGTTTCACTTTCCTCATTTGCCTTAGAGGACTTTTTCCTGAGGACCAAGCCCTGTCTCTACATTCCCAAACATGTACAAGTCGCTGTGTTTGGTGTTTGTTTGTGTGTGCATTTGTGTAACCATAAACTGAGGCATTAATAGTTCCACCCATGTGCTTACCAGAGACACTTGTTCCTTGTCCCCGATGGGAAGGGCTCAAGGGAGCATATGAGAGGCTGCCATTTGTGCAGCACCTAGAAAAGAAACAGCAGGCATTTCTCCTGCTGCTTCTGCTCTCTCATTTGCATGAAGCTTTGGAGAAGGGACAGAAAGAGTGGGAGAAACTCCAGCTGTTTCTTGCCTTCTCCAAAGCTTCCAGAGAGAGAAATGAGCCCGCCTCTCTAGCCAACCCTCTAGGCAACATCTTTTCCTTACCTATAGGGGGCTTTGGAGCACAAAAGCTCCTTTTTCCTATCTTCTTCAAAGCTTCCTTCAGATCAGAAAAAAATGCTGTGTTCCCCCCTTGAAACATGGGCAGCTGGAAGGAGAAGCATCTTGCAGCAAGCTTTGGTACAGAAAAAGAACCAGCCATTTCTCTTGCTGTTTCTGTCCTTCTCCAAAGCTTCACACAAGTCTGAAAATATTTTTTGGTGACTGCATCTAGAGGGCTTGGGAAGAAGGTGAGTCCCCCCTGCTCCGCCAAGAGAGATTTGTTTGAAGAACAAACGAAATAGCAGGCATTTCTCCCACCGTTCTTAACATATTCACACTGTACTAGGCAAAACTCCCCTCTTTCCGAAGCTCTGTGTGCTTGCCAGAGGGTTTGGGAAAGAGGCAGAGTCTTGTTACTTCCATAATAGTTTGGGGCAGATCAATTCGTCAGTTCAAGCATTGTAGCTTGCCAGATGGAGTGACCTCCCCTCTCCTTCCCCTGTGCATTGTTCTGGGATTTCCCCTGATACCCAGAGCCAACTGGGAGGCGCAGAGGGGGTGAAAATATTGTTCCAGCAAAATACCTTGTGCTGGCTTCCACTATGAGGATTCTTTAGTTGAATTCAGCTCGAAACATTTAAAAATTTCGCACTAGACATGAACAAGTATTTCTGGTCTGCATCCTTTTCACCTGTGTTCATTCTTGAGTCCACTATGTTCCATGTCCACATTAAAGTCTTATACAGCGTGTTCTCCTTCATGGAGAGCACGCGTTGCGGGGTCTAACAGGACACCCCCTCTTGGTTACTGGGCGGGACCATTTGGATGGCCATGACTGTGAATGGGCCAATTTGGGTTGTTGGGGAGATTTTGATGTTACCATTTAGAGGGTTGGCTCGAAGGTTATATATTCTTGGCATGCAGCTTTTTTCAGTCTCTTTTGCTGCGTGCATCCGATCGCCCGTCCACCCTCCCTAATTTAGGACTGTTGCGTTTGACATTGCTATGCCTGTCATGGGGTCGTCTGCTTTTGGGGCAGGGGCCTGGTAGGAATTTTGTCCATTGGCAGATTGGCTGGTGCCATTTGGTTTTTGCCTACTGTGTAGCAAATCGTCACAATTTGTAAGGTTGCGGTTAGGCATTGGTTAATTTTTGGTTGGTAGAGGGGATGTGGTTGGCAGTGCCTGCCCCTCCAATGGTGCTGCTGCAAGGGAATTCCGTTAAAGGAATCCAGGGGCTTGCCATGCTTTCGTCCGAATCCCTGGTCTGGGGCTTAGGCCGCGCAAGCGCTGGGAGCATGCGGGGAGAGGTGAGGGCCTGGGGCTCAGCTCCATTTTCTCCCCAATATTGTTTTCCCTTACTGGCTTTCACTGGAATTCGGAAGTCAGTTCTGTCCCTGGACGGGGACAGATAGCCAGAACCAATGCCTAAGCAACCACTCACATGTATTTTAATAAAGTTGTGGACAAAATTATGCCAAAAACCTTAAACAAAAATTCTGTGTGAATTGTGAATTATTTAGGGGGTGGCTTGGGGACCTTGTCACACAAATAATAAACAGGAAATGCTGCCGTCATGCTGCAGTTTGCTAGGCTCATGAGGGGCGGCAATGCAAACTAGATATGATGGTAGACATTTGAGACCTGCTGGACCAGTGGAGGAGTGAGATGGAAGCCCGAAGGTAGGCAGGTGTGTAGGGAGGGGTTGGTAAACAGGTGTACCTTCAACATGGTTGGTGACTGCCTGATCTCAATGGGTAGGGGAGCATTCCATAAGGTAGGTGCTAACATAGCTATTATTGAAAAACTTTATTGACTAAAGCAGTCCAGCTGACGCAGATATTAAAATCTTCAGGGGAAGCTTTTCTTGCCTCTGGGTGAAGCCAGCACTGGCTATGAGATAAGGCCTTCTCTGAGATGGTCCCCTGTTTGTGAAATTCCCCTCAGAAGTATGGCTGAAGTATGGAAGAAGTGGCTCTCTCACTGTTTCACCTATGTTGCCACTTGAAGACATGTGTTCACCCAGGCCTGAGGAGGCAACTTTTCTTTTGAACAAAAAAGTATATGTTATTTAAAAACAAAACTTTCTAAAATCACAGCAGTTTCTGCAATGGCAATAAGTAATGCTGTTTTAAGATACCGTGTTTTTTTCTTTCTTTTATTTTTTTCTACCTCCTGGAACAGATGGGTAGTTTTAAAAGGAAGCTGCTAATTGCCTATTTAAAATAGTTTCATATGACTCACTTAGAATCAATTCCTGCAATTAGCAAAGTAGAAGCTACAATAACCTTTTGTACTTCTAAATTGTAGGATTATTTTACTTTTCTCTTCTTTCAACAACAAAGGTGTTAATCTCACTTTTCTAAATGCAGAGGTATTAAAAATGTAGTCAGACAGCAAGGGGGTTTAGAAATTAAGAAAATGCAGAGACATCTTCAGTTAATGGTCACAGTCACTTCACACTGTTGTATGTTTGCTTAAAACAAATTTCCACCAAGAGTTTGATATCTAAATGGGTATTAGTCTTCTTGATGCATGCAAAGATGTTTGTGTTCTGATCACAGGAATTCCCTAGCTTATAATCCTATGTTTTCTTTTATTGAAGCTATTTTTCTACACTAATTCATAAATACATATTGAGTGATGGAGGAGCAGCCGCAAAACACTGTGTAATGTAGTGTGACATGAAGGAAATCTAACATACTATCTGAGGGGCATAGTCCAGGTTCCCCTCAAGAAAAAGGGTGCCTGCCTGCCTGCCTGCCCTTTCTCTCTATGTTAGTGTGTATAGACTCACAACAACATATTTTATGGGGAAAGGTGCGGGGGGCAAACATCATAAAAGAGGATAATGGGTGGGATTCAACTAATAAGTCCCAACAGCAGAAGCCTACACAAAGATGTCCGCTTGTGCAAATCAGCTTTCACCCACTCCTCATCCTGTTCCCCAAGCCCCCCAAATGGGCTCTGGGGGCTTGGAACAACTCCCAGAACAGTGTGCTGGGGAAGAAGAGGGGCACTGATCAGTCTGTCAAACTGAAATGCTTGCCATGATGGAATTATCGACATTGTATGACACTGATTTCCTCCCTATATCCGAATGATCTAGGAACCAATGCTATATCCAAGTTGACTCATCCAAGTCCAGTAAAGTCCAGTAAGGTGGTCAGTGTTCCCAGCCTGCCATTTTACATCATTACCAAGCAGACTTCCTCTTGTGAGGTGGGGGGTGATGGGCAGCGGGGCAGGACAGGGTGGGGAGAATAGTCCAGAGAAAAGAGGTATCTTGGAGGGCTTATCCATAAGACATGGGTGGTCAGAAAGATTGTTTCCAGCTGGCCTACATGGGGCTTGTAGTTTTCACTCTGCCACAGTTAGACAGCACTGGAAAGCCTCTCCTCTTCCCCAAGGGGAGGGGTTGTGAGCAGGTCTTGCTTCCCGTGCTTCACAGTGGGCATGGATGACCCACTGTGTCACAAATAGTCCCTGACCTGCGTCATGCCCACAGCCAGCCAATACGGCTGTCTGGGGGCGTGCGTTGTTTGCCAATTTTAAATGAGTGTGAGACTGTGGCTCAGTCTGTTTGTTTCCTGCATGCACAGATCTCGCTCAGATCTCCTGTGCACGAGGCGCTTCTTGGTTCAGAGCTTTTCTTTCAGCACCCTTGGAACCTTCCCTCCTGCTCCCTTCTGTTTAGGCAGCCCTGTTTAGGGAAGCTTTTAATGTTTAACAGGTTATTGTATTTTAGTGTTTTGTTGGAAGCCGCCCAGAGTGGCTGGGGGGACCCAGCCAGATGGGTGGGGTATAAATAATAAATTTATTATTATTATTATTATTATTATTATTATTATTATTATCATCATCATCATCATCATCATCATCATCCTGCGGGTGCCAACCGGCAAACGCCTGAGCCTGTCTGCTCTCGCTGTGCGCAGCCTCCCCACTCTTAAACAGCTGATGTTTGGAGGGTTTCAAAGGGCTTTCTTTCTGCGGCTGCAGCAGCTTCCTTTCTGCAGGGACTTTGGTGGCTTGAAAACATTGTTGTGTGTTGGAGGGGAGGTTGTGGCCATCACCTACCCCTCCCCTTGAAGGATATTCTGTTAGAGGAATCTGTCTGATGCCCAGGTGGTGGCTAGGGCAATGGCACAACCCTCCGGTGACTCTAGAGGAAAGCTTCCAGTTGATTTGCATCAACAAGCTCCCCCTACAGGTTGTTAACCCTTGTGTGACTCCCTGCAGAGCAGGAAGGAGTCAAGTATAGTCTGTTCAGATCCAATGCCTAAGCCAATACCACTCACATTCTATAACCAATAAAGCCAATAATGGGCTTTTTTAGCCCATTAACCTAAATTACTTGTGTCCATGTGTCTTATTTCATCACAAAGCGGGGAGCGGGGCCTCGACTCACAACTACAACCCATGTTCACTAGCAGGAAAGGAAACTTCTAAGCATGGTCAGGAATATCTGTGTGTATAGGCAGAGTAGTTCAAATACATTAATTGAGCGAAGAGGCATAACAAACTACACCAACCTCTTGGTGTGGTTCTCCCTCTGTGAAACACCTTCCCTGGTGAGGTGTGCCTGTTGTCCTCAATACTGACCACTAGGAGAAAGTTCAAAACATTCCTGTTTATCCAGGCCTTTGATGGCAGACAGACACCAGCCATTGCAACCTTGAAATTAATAACTGTGAGGATATGTGATCGCTTTAAAAAGCTTTTAGATGTTTTAAATATTTTTGGTGGTTTTATATAGTTTTTAAATGATGAAAACATGTTTTATTTTTGTTGTTATTCTATTGTTTTAACACATTGATGTTTGCTTCCCTGGGCTCCTTTGGGAGGAAGGATACACACACAGACACATGCAGATGTCAAGCAATGAAGAATGAACACTGAGACCTTAAAGATGATACCTACAAGGTAGGCAGCTCTTCCTATCACTACGCCACCTCTTCACAAGGATAAATTCAGATGCAGGGTGGGCGGGCTATTGCTAGCTTCCTTGGGCTTGATTTTTTTTTAAGCTTTCCCAAGAAAACAAACAAACCAGAAAGACCCTGCATTTTAAAATAATTCTAAGGGGAAAAGACACCAAAGCTCAGAAACACTGACGAAAGCCAGTCACATAACCCATCACTCATTTTAAAACTTTCTATGCATGACCCACCTTCCCACTCCTTGCTAAAAGTCTTCTTGCTGTTCCTGTTGCTTTGTCATGACAACAGTGCTTCACTGCTCATTTGGGACTTACCTTGCTGATGGTCCTTAAATACCATTTTGATATAAATGAAAATGAAGGCAGTGGCTTTCCTTAAGACCCCGACTTACAAATTCCTCTGTAGAAATAGCACAACTGTAAAGCAATATTCAATGAGACAAGGATGTTCATAAAACAAGTGTTGTGTAACTAGACAGCTACAGTCTTCTTCACCCTTTAAAGTTCTTCTCTACTCCAGAGGCATTCTTGCCCAGGAGCATGCATTCAGTTAAGTGATCCTTTAAAATTTCACATTCATGCTTGGTTAAGCATAAGGGGGGGGGGGAATACAGACTCAAATATATCCAAGTCCTATGAGTTTGATAAAAACTGGCTAGGAAACGTATGACTTCCATCATATCTCTGCCACCCTGTTTATAGTTTGTTTTTTAAAATTTTGAGATGCAGAACAGAAGGCCTAATTTTGAATCTAAGCAAGAAAGTGTTGATTATAATAGTCACAGTTCATTAGGCTGCATCTCTAAAGTTGCCTTGAAGATGCTTTCTTAGAAGCTTAATGTCTGTTGTATATTTGGCAGAAGAATGTAAGACCTATGGGTTAACAAAAATTTGGCATTTTGTTTGCTTGTAGATTTGTTATTTTATCTTGCTAAAGTGTGATAGCTCCAATGACCACTGAAATATCAAAACGAAATCTGATACGCATATTCAAGTTTCAGTTTCAGATCAAAAGCTGAATCCATTTTAAAGAGGACCTGAAAGATGTGCAACAATGGTCAGTTACCCAGTCAGGGGTGGGCAGCAGTTGCAGCCCATCACATCAGGCTCCAAGACCCCCTCAGAGCAATGTCTTCACTCTGGTCCGCTCCCACCCCTTAAAAAGTTACCTAGAACTGACCTCTGCATTGTATCATCTCCTTGATATATGAGATAGTAGAATGAACATTAGTCAGCATATTACTGACACCATTGTATGTTATATATTTAGACCTAAGTTTAAACACCACACAATTCTAAAAAATGACAGGAAAGATATAAAGCACAATGTCATATAATATGTCACTGGAGTATGAGACATAAGAACAAAAACTGATATTAAGTTTTGGACAACTTTTACATTTCCGGTTTGAACTTCACACTCATTTTCAAAGTGGGAAGAATGATTCACAATAAATTTTAATGAGACATCTGAAGGAAGAACTGTTGAACATTACGTTTTAGTAGTTATTAAGTTCAGACAAGTAACTCAATAACACATTTCTGTGACGTCTGACTCATAGCATCACAGAATCGTACAATTGGAACGGTCATCTCTTCTAACCACCTGCAGGAATCTCAACTAAAGGATCCATGACAGATGGACATCCAACCTCTGCTTAAAAAGCACCAAGGAAAAAAAAGTCCGCCACCCTCTGAGGGAGTCTGCTCCACTGCTGAACAGCTCTTATTACTAGCTTTTTAGTTTTGAAAAAAGAAGAAGCTAAATGTTGGGAAATTTAGGACAGACCAAATGGATGCACTTCTTCACACAGCATTTCACTCCCACAAGATGTAGTGATGGCCACCAACCTGGCTTTAAGAAGGAATTAGACAAATTCAGGACAGCTAAGGGTATCAATGGCTTCTACTCATGATATGTACTACCACTTGGTATCAGAGTGGATATGCCTCAGTTGCTGGGGAATATGAGTGACAGAGTGCTACAGCACTTATGTTTTGTTTGTGGGTTTCCTAAACAACTGATTAGTCACTGTGAAAGAAGGATGCTGGACTTGATGGTGCTTTTGATCTGTCTCAGCCAGGTTCCTTTTATATTCTCTTAGGTTACTCTTGAACTAGCTCACTGTTGTGTGACCAAGAATATTACATACTGACCCAGAAAATCATATTGGTACAGGAGGAAGACAAGCTGATGCATCTGTATCAACAACTAAGGCTACAATATATGATTTAGAAAGGTTATGAATCAGCATAAAAATAAACAAGATTTGGCCATACCCATTACCCAAAGGCATTTTTTACATCCCTATATTGATGAAATCCTTAATACCTGGTTTTTTAGCTAGGTATAAGAGCGCTCCAGATGATTGTCAGCAAAGTGGTTGTCCCACCTGCTTAGCATAGAATGTTGTTGTAATTAGCTTAGGTCCCATGGTTACATATGAAAAAACTGCAGGCTTGATGGTTTTTATAAGACATTATAACACATGTTATAATAAAACTCCTATATGCTCCTATACATTGTAAGAAGCCCTACATCAAGCATGAGTATCCATTAAACATAATCATTTTATGGGGAGTTGTAGCTGGCTACAGTAAACTATATTCTCCCTTAGAATCTGAAGACTGATGAGTCATTAAATTGAGACTGAACAGGAAAAAGTTTGAATTTGAAACCTAATACCATGCTAGAGCCACTCTAAAAACATAAAGGTTGTCTAAGCAGAATTCCTATAAAAATACATTCATTATACAATACCTTAGTCAAACAATAGTTAAATGCATCAGTGTGTCTAATGCAAGTCTTTACATTCAGTAATGGTCTCCTTCAATTTTTTCAGTGACCAATCTAGTGATGCAGACAAATTTCTGTAAATGAAAACCAGTTTATCCCACATAGTGAAAAGGTTCATAAAAGTAAATGGGCTTTATATTTAATGTGAACCCCTAGCAATCTCCTCAATGTCAATGCTCTTAGGGTTATAAGAAAAAGTTACAGCTGTGGTAATGCTGTTTCCTGGCTGCTGAATGTTAGTATTCATTCCCCATGGTAAATCCCAGATCTGTTGTCCGGTAGAATGCTTTTTACAGCATTTACAACAAAGAAGGTTGGGATTGTACCAATACTGTCTTCTTTTATTAGAATTCTGTCTTTTTATTACTTTTATGAACCTGGAATGGCATTCATATCTCCACTCATATGAGAGAATGGGGGTTAATGGTACCACAAATACAGCTTTATCTGAAGGCATTTTGACACAGATTGCCAGGTTACAACTTGGAGATTGATCCTGTATCTTTACATTTCTCACTTAAGTGGCAGGTTCATAAGCCAAATCTTTCCCTGCCTCTTTTGACTCTGGTCCTTTCATCTGTTTCCCTCAACAAGAGCCAAATGATTCCACAGGTACGCAGCATACCAAGTAAATAAGGATGGCTGAAAAGGTAGGAGAAAATAAATGGGACCTAAATCCTACTGTGTTATCTCATCTTGTGTTGGGCATGTAAGCATAATCTTATATGGGAAACCAGGAGCATGATGGGCATTGAGATTGGCGTAGTGCACGCATACGAGCAGCAGCACTGAATTGGCTGTACCAGTGTGTTCACACTGTGCCAATCATGTTGCTGACTCGCCCCTCCCAGTACGCCAGAGTGATGACTATGACAAGAGATCAAGTAAGCAGCAGCGCCCCACCAACTGCTTCTGGACTGTACACATCCATAAATGTTTCGAGCTTCCAGCCAGAACACACCACAAAATCGATTGATACAATGGATCTATTCACAATTTAAGAATTCCAAACAGGCACTCTTCAAACTACAATATTCACCCAATGAAGTGGGAGTGGAAAAACAATTAAAAAAAGGAAACCCTGACTGTACTCAGGAATAATCTACTAGAACAACCCTAGAAGAATGATAGAACATGTCATTTATAGCTCTCAGCTGAAACCGCTCAAATGTATCATCAATTATCTGTAACCAATACTGGACAAAGACACTTTCCATGGGCCTTGGGTGGTAGGCCGGCACTTGCTTATAGACAGTTTCTCTCCTAACTAAAACAGCTACTCACCAGCAACAGCAGACCACACATCAGAGATACAGATATAGGGAAGAGCCAAAACAGAGTATCTATCTATCTATCATCTATCTATCTATCTATCTATCTATCATCTATCTATCTATCTATCTATCTATCTATCTATCTATCTATCATCTATCTATCTATCTATCTATCTATCTATCATCTATCTATCTATCTATCTATCTACATCATCTATCTATCTATCTATCATCTATCTATCATCTATCTATCTATCTATCTATCTATCATCTATCTATCTATCTATCTATCTATCTATCATCTATCTATCATCTATCATCTATCTATCATCTATCTATCTATCATCTATCTATCTATCTATCTATCTATCTATCTATCTATCTATCTATCTATCATCTATCTATCTATCTGTCTTTCTATCATCTATCTATCATCTATCAGTCTATGTGATATTGCCTTACCTATGCGAGGATGCATTTGTTATCAACAACTGTTTTATGGATTATCATGGAAAATTATGAACTTATCAGTGTCCTGCATTTTTTCCTGCATTTTATTACCTCTGACATCACTCCTTACAATCCCCCCACAACCATGATATACACCTGTAACTTAGGACAACACTTTAATGCTTTTGATAAATTGCAATCCACAATAGCTTATGCAATAACCATTTGCTAACACTTAAAGAATCCAGACTCTTAGAAAATACAGACGGCTTAAGCTTTTCGAGAAGCCCACAAGTCAGTATATTCATGTCTATTACTAATAAATATAGTTCACATATCATGCTAATATTCTTAATTATGTTTTGAAATCCAACAATCAATAACATGGCAGTTCACAACCAGGTGAAGAAGCATGATGCTTTTTATGGTTCACAATGGGGAATTAAAAAGCTCAGCATTTATCTATAATGACTATAGATTGTTTAAATAAATGGTCAAAATTGTCAGCACTTTCAGCAGAGGGAACAAATTGTGAATTGACAGATAAACTGTATAAATTCGCTGTAAATATGGTTCTTTTACTGTAGGACACCATTAAGAACATGTCCTTGAGTCTAAGCAATTATTGACCTTTACAGCCTCTTCATGTGTTGTACTTCCTTTCTGAAAGTGGATATAATAATAATAAGGAAAAATACTTATTGTTGAGAATGGAGTGCATAATGAGGTAAGACTAGATGGAAATCTGCAGAAAATAGGAAGCTATTGCAATCATTTCAATAAGAAGTATCAAGGACAAAGGTTGCCAAAGACTGCACAGTCCACTTCTGGGTTTTCTCACTCCTGGTTATGAAGTCAGACAATCTTTATAACAGGTGTACTTTCTTCCCAGTCACACTTTCAAGAGTGTAATTTATTATGGATCTTGCAGTATGCAGGTAACTGAGTCATATCTACAGATATGTGTCAATGAAGAGCTATCAGAGCTTTTACAGTCTTTCTGCAAAGGGCAATAAGCAAAATGTTACAACCCATTTAGCAATAAACTGTGCATTTTCTCTGCAAGGCTTTTCCTGCATTTTTTATGTGCATCATTTAACCTATCTCTAAATTTAATTCTATATTCTCTGGTAATTTTCAAAATCTGAGTTGGAGCCCAGATGGTTTCTGTTTTCTCCATGGGCAGGAAAATATATCTCAGTATGAATCACTTTAGCGATGCAGAAAGAAGTGGAAAAGCAGAATATGCATTTCAAAAGCAAGAACTGTGAGAAATGATGCGCTGTATGGGAGCTGCTTGTGTCCATGTATGCATCATTTAAGAAGGCGCTGAGATAATCTCAGTCCCATTGCAGAATGCAACTGAAAGATGGCTATAAAACGGTGCAAGTTAAAGAAACTGTTTTTGTTCAACCAGCTCTTCCTTCAGCAATCATTTCTATATATATTCTAGTAATTCATATTTCCATCATGTAGAAAACTCTGCAAATTTCAAACAACAACAACAAAAATCCGGGGGAGGAGGAAAGACTGGATTTCCTTGTCTTAGGGAATGCAAGGATCTGTCAATTTCAGTTCCCTCGGTCTTTTTCTAATTCTCCATTCAGTTTTTCACATTTTATAGCAATTTGCTGTATAAAAAAATCCATCAGCATTTTAGTGTGATTTCCCTCCCTAATAAACACATTGGTATATGCAGTTTTAACTAATGCGCACATTTTTGAAATTTATCCAATGTAGTGCATTTTTGTATGTTATTTTCACTAATATCTTAATTATTATGCACAGCTTTCACCTAATACATGGTTGCAGAAATGCATTGCAAAATATGGATAGGTGTGTTTATGTTTGCATATAGTTTCAGAAAGTGTGAATTTGATAGATTTGGCTTTGAACACATACTGAATTGAATTTCTCTTCCATCCCTAGCTAATCTTAACGCTTCCAATAAGCAATATTTTCTTTCTCAGGGAACAGCAAAGTCATAGATAGGACTTTTATGTCTATCCCAAATGATGACATGTCAAAGATGGTATATTTGAAGCAAACTCATCCAAGGTCTACCTATATTAATAAAATTATTTTCTATTATAAAGCAAATAAATGTAAATATACTGAAGAGGTAAAGATCATGGTTCAATGATAATATAAGATTCATCAGGTGCTGTAAAGACAAAGAAATGTTTATATAGCTTTCCTTTGCGACTTGTTGAAAAATGTAAACCACATACCTTATGACACATGCATAAAGCCCACTGTCTTGGGGCACTGTTGGACGAAACCAAATGGCATCTTCCTCTTTGCTCATTCTAGTTCCATCAAAAGCTATAGGCTCCTCAAAATCTCCAGGTCCAGAGCTTTTGTACCACATTAAACTGAGTCCAGCACTTTGTGCTAGGGTGTAATTTGCTCTTATATATCCATAAAACAATGCACACTTTATACGAACAGGTTCTCCCACTAAGACTTGATACTTCTTGTAATCCACTGACCAGTCAGTACATCCATCCGCTAAAAGAGAAAAGAAGAAGAAAAGACAATTATGTGGTATACTGCTGAATATACAGCACAGTTCCTACTTAATTTGTAATCGTACTTCTTTGAAGTTGTCATGCCAGAGTTAACTGATTCAAAGCAAAATACTTTAGATTGGTTTCATGCAGCCAAGACTGACCACAAAAATTGCTTTCCCTATTGGTGCCATATTTTCCACAGTGTGGGACAATCAGCAAATCTCATCAACCAACTGGATAATTTAAGTGATAAGTAAGAAATTATCCTTTCTCTTCACTATATCCTTAGGCTGAATTATCACAAAATATTTGATTGAAATATGTGCAACAGAGTCCATCTAGCCCAGAGGGTGTCATAATCACTGAACAGCATTAATCAAATATCTTCAAGTTAATAACAGAAATGAAAGAAGGGAATTATCCCATCTTTTAAAAAATGTGGCAAGTTAATGGCTGCAAACTGGAAAGTTTAGGTTAGATCCTAAGTTAGGGTGAAGCGAGGTATTAATGTTAAGCCTAATTGCACAGCAGAACAAAATGTCAAGATAAATTATTCAGGTCATTATGACTGGGTATTCTACAGCAAATTTACTGGAAATATCTGACTTTTCTGTATTTAAAATTACTAGGAGTTAAACAAAATCATCCACACACACACTTATAAAGATTATAACTGCTAAAACTATCTAATCTAATCTGATCCTGTGAGATAGAACAGGTTATTTACTCTGAGGAGCACCACTTTCCATTTAATCTACTTATTTATAATGATATGAAAGGCGAGGACAATATTCTAGAATCCCGTCTTGCTTACAGCCAGCCAGAGCTGAATATGCAATTCTGAGTTTCTCTCCTTGAAAGCTTGGGGCAAGCCTAACTCTAAATTTGGAGGCCTGATCTCTTCCGCATCCCCCACAAGCCCCCTGCAAGATCCTTCTGATTTTGGTAGTGGCAAAGAAGAGGAAAAAATAGATACAGTCCTGAAGTGAGTGGAAGCCAACATTTGACCATTTGATGATTGGAGAGAGGGTAATAATTTCCTCCTTAGCTGATCTGCATGGACTTCTAAAAAGAAGACCAACTAATCAGCAATGTTAAATAGCAGAGGGGGTGGGCCTGCAAATAACACTTTTTTTTATAAGACAGCTTCCCCATTCCTATTTGAGGCTCTGGAGGCTGACATGGGAGTACAGGGGCTATATTAACAGCAAGAAGGCTTAGAAGCTGTTGCAGGTGCCCAAGGGTGTGACTGCCAGCTGGCTGTCCAGCGCATGGAAGCCCCTTCACAAGGGATTTGGAGAAGTCAGTGGGGCTGCCCACCTGTCAATCATGCAGTATTATAATGGTGTCATGTGGCTGACAGGTGGGTGACCCTGCCAACCTCTAAAAATTGGCCCATGAGGCTACGCTTGTCTTCGGAACAGTGGTCATTAGATGGCTACAACAGCTGTGATAGCTCTGTTCTTAGGAAAGTGAAGCTTGTATACATAAAGAGCTATCTATATGTGCCTTTTGTTCATGAAGTGTATATGATGACGGGTTCAAAACACATATAACATTTCATGATTAACTCAATTTTGCACCCCATTCCCTATCCCACTTTGTAGCTACATACAAGTGTTTTGGATGAAACACTTGCATAAATTATACATAGACATGAGAGGAAAACATTTTGTGTCATAAGCACAAGGAGCATGAACATTGTCTGTCCCCTAGTTATACAGGTAGTCTCTAAGTCCTCAATTACATAGTTCAGAAATATGGAAGAATTTATTATCCATTATCCATTTTCATTCACGATTAACAGAAGTTTGGTTATGCAGAACTGTTAGACTTCAGTTAGCTCAGCTGATAATATATCATGCTGTAACACTCAATGATTATCCATTTATTTGTGCCACTTAAAATCCACATCTGCATATTTATTATGTTGGAAACCACTTTGCTTTCAATCTGTTCAATGAGTTCACCATGCTTTTAAATTTCAAAAAATACATACTATAAAGGAGTATTCAAATGAGTCCTGGGAAATGCGAAATATTTTTAAATCTTATGATGGTTGGCTTGTTGCAACTGCAACAAATTCAGAATATCAAAAGCTAAAATACAGAGAATATTATCATCATAATAGCAATACTGTATCAGGAATCCAAGTTTGGAGAAATAGCAAAAGTCTCATCAAAAGTACCTTACACTTAGTGTTAAACACTGAATCCATAATCTTAGGCACACAAACCGAAACTCATTCCTGCTGAGCTAGTGAGGGATAGAGGTACGGCTTCTAGAGAAATGTAATCGCTAAGAAGGCTTCCCAGCTACCCCACATTTTCAAACCATGATTGGATCCTGCCAGTCCTTGATAATTCCAGGTCAGTCCTGAGACCTTGTCTGATCAAGAGGCACCACTGTCCTTTTCTACCACTATGAACCTGGAAATACATTACATACACCAAATGTAGTAGACATATGTAGCTAACCTTTACCTGTTCTAAATTCTGAATCTCTGCCAAGAAGATAAGATTGAAGGGGAAAAACACAGAATAGAGATTTTGCTGAACATTTTTTTTATCATTTCATTATTTGTCTATATTTAAGTTTCTCCTTAGAAGCCTCATTCCGTGCCCCAAAAGTGTGGGATGCCTTTCCCTGGTGGTTTTGCCCAGTATCTTGTCCATGCAATGGGCTCGTGGGGAAAAAGCTGTCCCATGAGTCCTTGCAAAGAGGAGGGAAAAGCCAATATGAGACAGTTTCCCCTGGAACAGCTTCCCGTTCATCCTCAGGTTGGAGCCTTCACTGAACAATTTTGCGTTGCTGGTTAACAGGACCAGAAATGGTTTTTTTCTTTCAACCTGATTGGCACTTGGTTGAGGGTATTTTGCCTTTCCATCAATGAAATTATGACCTTCCTTTGTTAGGCAAAGAAGTTGTTTCTTGAGGGCGGAAATGGCATTGGGCAGGATCAACATAGTATAGGAGGCCCCCATAAGGGGTCTGAGGGGAGGATTGACCACAGCACTCCCAAGCTTAGGTTGGGGTATCTGCCTGGCTAGAATCTGTACCCAGGTCACCCAGTGAGAACTTGCTTGCCCTGCCTGCTGCTGTCAATAAAGAATTGGCCTGATTTTATCCCACTACCATTGTACAGTCTGGTTATTTTGCTGCTCTCATGGGTCACATAATGTGCTTGCCTGGGCAATGTAATTTTCATCTGGAGTTGCAAGCAGAGAGCAGGGAAAGTTATTCCTGCACAAAAATAAGGTGAAAAAGCAGCAGCCAGTTATATCTGTTCTCCTGTGTTTTTAATTGAAATCCCATTCTCTCTGCTTATCTCTGGGAGATCCTGCAGTATTCTCAATAGGGGTGTGCATCAGATTTGGGCAGATTCCATATCTGAAACAAAATCAGGCTCTTTCTGAAGGATTTGGGACTTCTGACCTAAAGTGAGATCCTTCCAAAGAACTAAAAACCAAATCAGGGGACACCTAATTAATTTGGGGCAATCCATAGATTCTGACATTAAAAAGCAATAACAGTACAGTATGTCTGCAAAAAGAAAGAAAGAAAGAAAGAAAGATGGCCTCCAAGCTTTCAGTATAAGATATATACTCTAGGATGGAGAGAAGGCAAAGGGATAACTCTTTTGCCTAATTTTTAATACGAGAGGGCTCTCCAATCACAGCGCTTTAGGGGGAGGGATTTTGCAGTAATATATCACCTTATTCTTGCTTTTGGTGCTAGTAAATTCTGCAAGTGGTACTTGCTGAAAAAAATGCTGAACATTCAAGTCTTTCTACTTCTATGTCATATGCCTAGACATCCACTCTTGTCAAATCATTTTTGTCACCGCAGGAAAAACCCTGTTGTTATTTATCTAAAATTTTGCAGGATTTATCCCCTTAAAAGGAGCTGCCAACCTTGCAAATTTCACCCACTTCTGCTTTTAAAAATAAAATAAAATAAAAACTTGAAAGGTGAGGAGCACACAAATCCCAGACTCTTCATGTGAAAATTGGCTGACCTTAACCGCTCTTGGAGGACTACTGTGCTTGTAAATCTATCCAATTATGTCAAAAGGGGGTGGGGAGTTATAGCTGTGCTTAAATGTCCCCAATAATAGCAAAAGGAAAGGCACAAAGTTTAGGATATACAGTGGTACCTCAGGTTACATACGCTTCAGGTTACCGACTCTGCTAACCCAGAAATAGTGCTTCAGGTTAAGAACTTTGCTTCAGGATAAGAACAGAAATTGTGCTCCAGTGGCGCGGCGGCAGCGGGAGGCCCCATTAGCTAAAGTGGTGCTTCAGGTTAAGAACAGTTTCAGGTTAAGAACGGACCTCCAGAACGAATTAAGTACTTAACTAGAGGTACCACTGTACTGAATAATGATTTGGATTTGAACCTGAGCCAAATTGAAGCTTCTAGATTAATCTAAACCAAACTGCTCTGTTTTCTGAAGCACTGTATCAGGGTTGAAATGAAACCTTTTCAACAGCTAAAGTTTGTAGGCTAAAGCTTGGTTCCAAACGATAATCACTATTCAAGTGTAATGTTTTATCAGGTCTTCATTGCTTGCTTGCAATATGGATTATCAGCCAACTGCTCATGTTCTTGTATCCAGTCTTTCTAGTCCTTTTCTGTCATCCCCTAGACATACACCAAAGTACACACATTTCTCAAAAGAGCTTTCTTATTTTTATTTTTTTAATTTAGGCTAGTGATCAGAGACAGGTGCTACCAGTGGTGGTGGTTATTTCAGCATTTTGCTACTCATTACCACATTCATTTATGTAAATTCACCATATTTATGTTTTAACTTATTACCCACCCAGAACTGAATGAATGAAAAAAAATCTGTAATTGCCTGCCAAACTTATTATAATCAAGGTCACTGTGGTACCTATGAAGACTATAAGCACCATATTTAACCATGAGAACTGTATATAGAAATGGGTGGCTAAAATGTATTATTAATATGAGTTACATGTAGCCATGCATATGCACTATACTTGAGAAAAAGTTTTCTAAAAGCCCATTCCAGATAAATGCAGATGCAGCAGTGGCTGGGGGAATAAACATTCAAAGGATAATAATGAATGGATTAGCAAAAAACTAAAAACAGGATCTATTTATATTTTGCTGTAGTGGTTGCTATGTCTGGTCAAGTTTGAAATCTTCATTAATGACTTAGATGAAAAAGCAAATAATACACATGAGCAGTAAACTTGCAAGTCAGGTGGCTAGAAATTGTAAAAAAGAACTACATTGTTCACTACACTTATCAGCTTCTTTTTATCTGACCATTTCCCCTCCTTCAGTCCCATCTGTGGAATAAATTGTTGCAGTGATGATGAACTGATAGATTCACTAGGCTCAAACTTCCCTCTGTCCAAAATTCCATTACCACACCTTCCTACTACCAATCATACTTCCTTCTTACTTTTATAATTGAGGAAACACTTGAATTATTCAAAAAAATGAAACTTCAGAGATCCTTTCAATGAAGTGGCTGAAGTACCTAATCTCTGTTTTAAGCTGCAAACAGTTATTACACCTGATAATAGCACAATGTAGGGAATAAGATGAATATCATTTACCCAGTTGTTTCCTTGAATAGTTTTTGCGGATGAAGTAAACCACAGTATATCACTGTCCTCATAATGAGATCGTTCTGCTGGATAAACAAGCTCCCTGCAGGCTTTACCTGCTGATCGGACTCAGCGAACCAAATATTTACCCATTCTGAGGGGGCCCTCGCCGCCATCCTCAAAATTGCACACACTGATTCAAGGGAAAATTTGATTCAGAGAAGTAGAAAATTGAGCTACTAACTCCTGGGCCTGTTGCTGCAACCTGGTTTAATAACAGAGCTTCAATTCAATTTCTACGTTCTGTGAGGTAATACAAGTCCCAGAGTTTCCAATACAGCTCAAGAAATCTAAATTCCTGTTATATCATACCAATTTAATTAGAGAACTAAAACAAACCAAAAGTCCAGAAAGGGAAACTGTACAAACAACATGTAAAAAGGACTGTAATAAAAACCATAGAAGATATGAGAATTTTTACATGCCTGTATTTACAAATAACATGAAGGCATTTAAGATAAAGATTTTTTTAATCCTTCATTCATATCATAATTGCCAGCTAGCACTGCTACTGTACCATGGCCAGCTATCAACAGAAGAATCTTTGTATATTTTACAAATTGTTTCTTTCTATAAGTTTAGCACAATGATTTGTAATTTAGCAAATGAGGTAAATAATATTTGTGAATTTGTTTCAGACGTGCAGAGAAATTTTGGGAGGGGCAAGGGAGATAATATGTGGAGATGCTGCATTACGAATGGATGAACCTGTCAATTCTGGCATCTCTCAATTTCTCATTTTCCCAGTCTTAAATTCATTCCACATCAGTGGTTTTATTCTGTTTTTTTTTTTAATTAAAAGGTCCTTACGAAAATTGTAAATTTGTCCTAAAATGCTAAATTTTGCATGCAATTTTGCCAAATTAAACATTTTTACAATCATCTCTAATATAATGCATTTTTGTATGCTATATTTTCTGACATATAAATTTTAGGTGTACAGTGGTACCTCGGGTTACAGGTGCTTCGGGTTACAGAAGCTTCAGGTTATAGACTCCGCTAACCCAGAAATAGTACCTCGGGTTAAGAACTTTGCTTCAGGATGAGAACAGAAATCACGCGACGGTGGTGCAGTGGCAGTGGGAGGCCCCATTAGCTAAAGTGGTGCTTCAGGTTAAGAACAGTTTCAGGTTAAGAATGGACCTCCAGAGCGAATTAAGTTCTTAACCCAAGGTACCACTGTACTCTCCCTTATATTAAAAGTATTTTTGAGCTCAAATTTTGCATAACAAAATTCAAAGAAGTGCAAATTGAATTTTGTTCCTGTCCCTAGTCCAGAATGCAGTGTTTGGTTTTAATTCAATTGGCTAGCTAGTGATCATTCCACTAAAACTAAGCTAGTTTACGTCATTTGCAGCTGACACCAAGCTGGGAGGGGTAGCTAATGCTGCAGAAGACAGAATTGGGATTCAATATGACCTTAACAGATTGGATAACTGGGCCCCAACTTACTTAATTTCAATAGGGACAAATGTAAGGTTCTACACTTTGGCAAGAAGAACCTGCTTCATAAGTATAAGGCAATGGACACCTTGCTTGCCAGTAAAAGGTAAAGGTAAAGGTACCCCTGCCCGTACGGGCCAGTAGTGTCCGACTCTAGGGTTGCGCGCCCATCTCACTTAAGAGGCCGGGGGCCAGCGCTGTCCGGAGACACTTCCGGGTCACGTGGCCAGCGTGACGAAGCTGCTCTGGCGAGCCGGCACCAGCACAGCACACAGAAACGCCATTTACCTTCCCACTATAAAGTGGTACCTATTTATCTACTTGCACTTAAGGGTGCTTTCGAACTGCTAGGTGGGCAGGAGCTGGGACTGAACGACGGGAGCTCACCCCACCGCGGGGATTCGAACCGCCGACCATACGATCAGCAAGTCCTAGGCACTGAGGTTTTACCCACAGCGCCACCCGCGTCCCTCTTGCTTGCCAGTAGTACATATTAAAAGGAACTAGTGGTTGTAGTACTGTGTGTGCAGCTATCTCCTGGTGGGCAAACTTCAAGCTTTGCAAGAGAGCAGCTTCAGTCTCCAGCTAGTAAGCCATGGTGCAAAAGTGTGGGAGCGCTGCAGAATGGAAAGAGGAGGCTTTGGGGGAGGCAAGGAAGGGGGGGTAAGATGAGCACCCTCCCACCACCACCGAACTTTCTCTCATTCCAAAGACATGTTTCAAACAGTCAAAAACACTCAAGGAGAGTGCTAATCAGGATGGGGGTGTGTGGTTTGAGCCCCAAGAGAGCAGCCTGGAGGGCTGTAATTGATTCCCAAGCCCGATATTCCCTATCCACATTCTCACCTAACACCCTTAACAAACAACAGGGGGACACAATTTTCTAGTTTGCATCAGGTAGCAAAATATATTGGGCTGCTCCTGGTATTGGAGCACTCTGGGGAGGAACCCGCAGCACCACGAGCTCCTAGAAAGTATCTTCTCCCAGAAAGAGTTGGGCATTAACTGAGATTTTTTGAGCCTCTATCTCCAGTCTGCCACTGCCAGGCTCTGCTCCCTTTTGAAGAACTAGAATCTCTAAAGGGCCAATCCTGTGGCCAGAAGAAAGACAATTCTGCATTGGACTGGCAAGGTAGTGTGGGAAGCACAATTATCCAAGCACAGGAGAAGCTGCCTATGAGGTCCTGGTTTCAATTCTATGGCCCCTCATGTCATGGCATTTGGTTCAGTGTGCTGCAACCTACTAGATTTGATCTAGTATAATCCTGTTCACTAGATTCCAACTTGGTGCCCTCGTTGCTGCTGGACTCCATGCTCATGCCATCTTCTCCTCAAAGTCACCATTCATACACACCCCATCTTAGTGTGGGGGGATAGAGAGCTTTAGATTCCCCATCCTGGCTTGTTGAGACTTCATTGTGGCTTTCCCTATTGGCACCGGGAACAGCTAAGTAGCACACAGAGCTGTTATATGAGCAGCAAGGAGGGAAAGGGATAAATCACCTAGGGAGAGACTGCGTGGTAACCAGTTGTAGGTCACATGCATCTACAGGCCTAGGATTCCCCACAAGTGAGGACTCTGAAATGCTCAACATTTCCTCTGCAAAAGTTGATGGAATAAATCAGAGAAATCCATATACTTCAGTTTAATCAAGAGTCTCTGGGATGGTTCCAATAGACTTTGGTGTGAAATGTAGTTTCAGAATAAGCTGTCTGCAGATCTCATGGTTCAAAATATATGTGCAGCTTCTTCCCTTCCCTTTCAATTCGCATTGCACTACGTAGCCTCATGAAACAGTTTTGTGCTTATAGGTAATTTTGCATAGTTGACTCGGAAGTTATATGCCATGGGGGTAAATACAGTGAATTGGTAAAGTAACCTCAATAGGCAAAGCTAATGATAAATGCTGTATCTTTACTGGAAACACATTATAAGATTGGCTGTTTCAATCAAAACACACTTTAAGGCACAGAAAAAAAATATACTTTGGCTATAGCCGAGCATGTGAAAACCAGACTTGGATTTTCAAAAGAGGTTAATGGAGTTCAGTACTCAAATCTCATCAAGATTTATAGAAATTAGATGCAAAACTCCCTTGGCTCCTATAAAATTCCCAGACCTGGTTTATTTGATAGCTGGCAATTCCAGGTAATTGATTCACTCTCTCTGTCTCCCCCACCCCTGAAAGAAAACAAACTGGTAGTATAGGAGACGGAAAAACTAACCCCTTAAACAACCCTTATACATGCCAGAAAAATCAAACATACACAAAAATGTGCTTTTTATGACACATTCACAGAATGTGTCAAATGTTACTGTCTCCACAGTCCTCTCCCCCACCTCCTATCTTCAGGTGTAATAATTTTCTTCTTTGTGTTGTCGTACAAACCCATTATCCTACTGACATTAATAAAGGAATAAATGTTGGTTCATACTCATCTAGGAGATGATATATTGTCTTTTCCTGCTTCTATCTAAATGCTCTAAATCTGGGAATATCTCAGATTTCATCACAACTGTGACCTACCAATCCTATCTGCATATTACAGTACAAGTGTTGGCTGCTTCTACATGGCATACAAATACCGTTGCTATTCTATTAAAAATCCATAACCAAATATTTGAATACAGTCCTTCAGGGCTGTACCACATCTCTGCCTGGATAGCTACTACACATTGGCTTTTTAGACTTGACGAGGAAGTGAATGTCAGCTGCATCATCAATGGCCATCATGCCAGAAGCTCCCCTCCTTTCCCTATTCTGACCCTCCCCTTGAGTTTGGTTGCTACAACACATCGAACGATCAACTCTGGTTCCTCCCACTATTAATCTGTATCTAACCAGCCTATGACAATGACATTCTTATTAGATTTATATTTAAATCTACTGCACTGAGTAGCTAAAATCAAGTTGAATATGTGACAGCTTTCATTCAGGCAGCAATTCTTAAAAATTATTATGCAGCACATTAGTGTGTCCCATATACACTGGCAGAACTGTGCCTGTCTTTTCCCCATCCAGAATGACCTGTCTTTAGCTGTGATTCCTGCTCTGCAGGGGGTTGGACTAGATGACCCTTGGGATCCCTTCCAACTCTACAGTTCCTTGATTCTGTGAATTCTACAGAGATGGATAATCCAGCACTATGTTATCTTAATGCACCTTTGAGATGTCTTATTTCACATACAAAATTGGCTAAGGCTTGTCAGTGCATGAACACCAAGTGAATGGAAAGCCATTTAAACGTGTATGTTAGTACTTATAGAATTCACAATCACAACACGAGTAGAGGATGTAGGTCTTGCATACTTGCCCTTCCTCTTCCACCTCCCCATGTTGAATAGAAGGTTTCTCATCGTGTTCACCTGACCTTCAAACTGCCTGTAGAACTTCCCATTCAAGAAGGGAAGGCTGGAGTAGAGCAGGTAGAAACAGAGTGCATAGGGGTATTGGGGAGGCAGTAGTGAGAACAGCCTGAGAATATTCCACATGTGTTATTTCCAAATTAAAAGCAGGATAACAGGAGGAACACATCTGATGGATGTTCCATTAAAAGGGGCTATCACTGAACTCAAATTTCTGTTCTCTTTTCTCATGTACACTTATTGCTCATCTGGCCACAGACACTCCATACTCTCCAATAGCTTTTGACTGCTTTCTTCACCAGTGGCTCCTGAGTAAATTTAGCAGTCATGGAATAAAAGGATGGAGACTAATATATCAGTAACTGGTTTAATAGTTTAATAGAGACCAATAATAAACTGAAGGATATAAAAGATGGTGTTTTTCAGATCTGTATCGCAACCAGTTGCTTTTAACTTGTACATAAATGATCTGGAGTTGAGGGTGAGTAGTGAGGTGACGAAGTTTTCTGGTGGTACCAATTAAACACTTAAAAACTAAAAGGGCACTGAGGAGCTCCAAAAACATCTCCAAACTGTGTAAATGGGGGGGGGGGATGGAAGATGTGGTTCAAGGTAGTAAAAAAATCCTAACTTTCTGGACGATAAGGCTCTCACTGGGTACTAATGAGGATGATTATATACAGCAGGTGATATTCATGTAACTTCTACTAAGAATAGAATTAATGAGCATAACTAAATTAGGTCCATTAATTTAAATGGGTCTGCTCAGAGTAAATCTTAGTTGAATACTACCCTGTACCCAGAATCAGAGGTAGCAGGCCTCTCAATTCCAGTTGCTTAGGGATGCAAGCAAATGAATACTGTTGTGCTCATGTCCTGCTTGTAGCATCTGGTTGGGAAACAGGAGGTTGAGCTAGATAGATTTTTTGTGTCATCCAGCAGGGCTCTTTCTATGTTATCAGTGTTGCCAAAGCACTGGCAGACACACTTCCTTCTTCCCATCAAAATCAGATACAGTCATACCTCGGGTTACAGACGCTTCAGATTGCATTTTTTCAGATTATGGATGCGCCGAAATCTGGAAGTACCAGAACGGGTTACTTCTGGGTTTTGGCGGTCGCACATGCGCAGAAGCACTAAATCGTGCTTTGCACATGCGCAGAAGCGCAACACGCGTGTGCGCAGACGTGCCGCTGCGGGTTGTGAACGTGCATCCCACACGGATCATGTTCGTAACCTGAGTGTCCAGTGTAGACAGAAGCTAGATACTAATAAATCTAACACTATATTAGAGGTTGTGGGTTTTTTTAAAAAAAATAAAGCTATGATGGTTGTCTGAGGTACAGTCATTTTATACAGGATGTCAATGAAGTTAAAACTGCGGTGGAACAACCTTATAACCTGGGTGTCCCTGTGAGAGGAAACATTACAGACTGATGCTTCACTCTGCTTGATCTCTGTGCACCTTTACAATCTTTACAATGCCTCAAAGGCACTGAGGTAAAGAAAGTGCAGTATATATTTTAATGTCAAGCCACAGGACTGAAACAGTTTTTGATCTGAGATTATTTAGAATTTCCTTTGGGGCTGAGATTTCTAATACATTCTCTTAGCCTCTCTTAACCCCACTGTTCTTCTATCCTGGCAACACAGGTGCTATTGTTTTTCTATGCACTTTTTACAGGGTAACAATTTACCATTGGCAAGTTTTTGCCACCTCAAGATTCATAATCTTTTAGCATGGAAGGAAGCTACTTGGAAACAAAGATCTGCTACAGACTTGCGGAAAACTATTTCTACCATGCATCCCAGGAATCTCAACACCTAGCAACATATTTGTATACTTATTTCTGATTATATTTCTCAGACACATTATTAAGAAATGTCTTGAGTACAAGAAAAAAGGAGTGGCTAAAAAATGACATGTAGATTTATTTTGTTATATATTAAAATAAATAAACCTAATTATACAAGGCGATTCTGCATCAAGTTTTTTGTCTTTTGTATGCTGTGAACCATCTAGAGAACACTGTTTGAGAGGAGGTACAAAAGTATAACAGCAAACAACAGCAATCTGGGAGGAAGAATGGAATACTAATTTAATAATGAATGAATGAATGAATGATTTGCTGTGGTTGAAAATACTGTAACAGTGGAGGAACACTGCTCTTCCCTTCCTTTGTCCATCCCTCTCCCAGTTGGTTGCTCAGAGATAGAATGCTAATAACGATGATTAAATATTTAGTTTTATGTTATGATAATAAACATAAGCTCCAGAGGTGCATGTATTCATTTAAAGATGAATGGAGAATCTAACTAAATGGGGCCCCTTCAGATGTACCTCTGCCCAAAACAAATGAAACTGCCTTAGAACAATTCCACATCAAGATATTCTGGGGAACAAAATGATCATCAATATGTGCTTTGCTACTCTGCTGCCATGGGGGTCAATAAAAACAGTAGGTTTTTTAAAAAAAACAGGTGGGAGAAAGGAGATACTCAAAATTGAACATGAAACACACAAATTAACATGAATAAAACATGAAATAATGAGAAATAAATCCCAAAGCTATCTATCTCCTTGGGCATTACAAGCAAGGCTTGTGCACCCTGACTTCAGGCCTAGCCGGTGATGCTGACCAGCTACAGAGCTTTATGCCTTATACCTCTGAGCAGAGAAGTCTCTATGCTTCTGCTGCAGAAGTTCCAACTTCTATGACAAGCAGGCTAGACCATTCAAGATGCAATCGTCAGTCACTGCCAGGATGATGAACTTGGTGTGGTTGGGAATTAATTTATGGAGCCGATTCAAATTGCCACTCTCAGTCTTACCTGCCTTGTTGCTACCCCATGTAACACAGAGATAATAATGTGTTCTTCAGAGTTATCTAATGAATAATTGGATAAAGTATGTGAAATACTTTGAGCACCCAGGAGTAGTGCTATATAAATGCTAAGATGAATGTTGAATCATCTTCCAGTTGCTTGGCAACCATAAGGGTTTATTTCCCTTTTCCTAGTACCTGGCTAAGCTGGTACCATGAAAGGCTAAGAAAGGAAACAGAGAAGGACGCAAAGTCGAGTGAGAATGGTAGCAGGCAGGAGTGGCTTCTTTCCAAGCAAGAGAGACATTGCAATATCAGAGGAGAATCAAACATAGGCAGAAGAAACAGAGTTGAAGATAGATGCTAATCTAGATTGCCCAGAAGCTGCTCTATACAAATAAAAAAAATGTATACACAATTTTTAATGTTGTCATGCTTATATGTCTATGCTCATATTTCACAAGGAACAGAGAAGTAAGCAACTGATTTACTTGCAAAGCACATCAGGTACAGGTAGAAAGTAAGAAGAAGAAAATCCTATGCGCTACACTGCAGTAAAACTCTGATGGGATTAAACTTCACTGTATGGCGTACAGTATATTTTTCATGCATATAATAGACAACATAAATTGGATGAGGCCCATTAGTTTAATCACATGATCCTCACAGTCACCCCCTCCAAGAACTTTTCTATTTTTGGTTTTACAGAGTTATGTTCATTAGTGACCATGTCGGAACAAAAATATGGGTTTTTCTTTTTTGTGAATGTGAGAATTTAAGGTTCAATATTCATTGGAGGCTTAATAATTCTTTTTTGCAGCGTTTCACATGATTATCTGTTTCCTGGATGACATGACATTTTATATTACACAGACTTAGTTGGAAACTCTATAGCTAGGGTCGCATTGAGATTTGCACTTCAAACAGGATTAAAATCCTTCTATTTCACACTTCGTTGATTGAATCTATTTTCCCAATTTAACACAATAACTTTTCAGAGCACAACTGAATTTCCCATGTTGTTTTTTGTAAAATATTTATTGCCTTCTACAGAGAAAATGCATTTATGTTTGACACCTTTTTGACACTTGCCCCCCCTTCATCAGTCTCACAGATTTTTCTTCTTCAATCCAGATGACCCACAAACTCTAAACAGCAGGGAAACGTGCATAGCTACAATTCAGACAAGATAACCTTTATGCATCTGAATTATTTAGCTTACCTATCATATGCCAATTTGCCATAGTATGCAAGAAAAATGCCAAAGGGACCACAGGATTGCTAGAGGCTCTTCAGATTTCTTTTCTGAATTGTGTTTATCAGCATTTGCCTTTATTGTGGTTAATTAAGGAAACACTAAACAATTACCAGGTTATTTTCTTCTGTGCATAAATAGTTACCTTCCCTAAATACGATCATTATTTATTTTCATTGCATTTCTGTTTGCATATTTGTCCACTAACTACAGCATACATGACCACCTCACAAAAACCCCGCAAGGTAGTCAGTCTAAGAGTTAAAGACTATCATTACCCTAGAGTGTGATTGAAAGTGGGAGAAGGAATTACCCATAGGGCCAGTCCCAGAGGTCCATACTAATCCTAGAGCACTTGCAAGAGGAGTCCATTGTCCAAGTACCTTTCCAGCCTGGTGAGGTAACATTGCCCGTTTCTAACATCCAGCACTCCAGGTCAGAAGCCCTAGTAGAAACACAGTCTCCCCCACTCAATCAGAATCAATGATTGAAAAAGCAAGTTGGATCTCTTTAAAGAGGTGAAGAGGGAGACACATACAAGAGGCAGAGTTTATGAAAGCCAATCACTAAAGCATATTCTAAAATTATGTTTCAGTTATTCATACTAATGAAGACTCACTCATCCATAAACATTCTATATATTAATCCGGTAAGTGAGGGAATTCTTCTAGAGCATTTTAGGGTACATTCAAGATAAGACTTAGGTTTTTTTGTAACTCAAACAAATATGGGAGAGACTTCCGGAGGCGGCGCAAAACCGTGATGGCGGACCTCTTCGAGCTCTGAAGAGGGGCACCGCAGAAAAGGGTTGCTCGCGACGGCGCAGCGGCAACCCATCAAGATAAACCACGGGCAGAGTGAGTCCGTGGCCGTGGGACCCGGCGGGCACCTGGAGCGACCCCGAAATCACAAAAGGAACCCCGTAAGGGGCTCCGGAGTGAAGGAGGGGGAGCGGTGCTGTGGGTTCATCGCTCTTTCTGCGGAGGCGAAGCCGCGCGGCTGTCACGGATGAGCGCTGACCTTTCTTCCAAGAAACATCGGGCTGAAACATCAAACCCGTGAGTAAGGACCTAAGATTCTACAAATCAAATCGGAAAATTTGGCTAAAAACGGGAGACGAGAAAGAGGAAGTCCGTCTTCCGACACTGCTTTCAAGATCAAAGCAGACGGTCTAAAGAGCGGAAAGCGCTGTGAACAGGGAAGCTTTGAAGCTTTAAATCGGGACTTTCGTGCACATTTGAATTTTACTTTTAAAGAATAAATACAGCATAAAATTGACCTGGAGCGGACACCCCAAGGGCAAGGGAAGACTCTAACCCCAAATTCCCGGGTGGCCGGGTAAAGTTGTTTAAACTGCGGAACTGTTGCAAGCTTCCAGATACTTTTGTAACTGGATAGTGTAATTTTGAGCTCACCTAGCTGAAGTGGATACAATTGCAGGCACCTTGCTGGAACTTTGTTATATGTTTAAAAGGGCTCTGCAGGACCTTTCTTTTAGCGTGCTGGAACTAATTTGCTTTTAAAATTGTTTTTAAAGTTGGAACAAAGAGACTTTAATTGCGGAAAGTTACCTTCTTCTTATTAAAACTTTGGTGGCACTCCCCCTAGAGGACATTGGGAATATAGAGGCCTGGGAAAGTTTCTCTGTTTACCTTCTCTCAATAGACTGTTTTTAATTCTGGACTTGCCTTTCCCATGGGATTACAACACTTGACCTTGAACGTTGACTGATGAGTGGCACAGGAAAGACAAGAGCAGCCAAAGCTAAGGAAGCTAAGGAGAAAGAGAAAGCAAAAAAGCAAGCACAGCTTTTGCAAACAACTTTAACTCAGGGACGTAGATTATCAGTTCCAGCTGTGCTTGCGACACAAAAAGTAGAAACCGAAAAGCCTGAAAAATCTGAAGAGGAAGATATGGCAGCAGGAGGAGCTGAGGCAGTACTGAAACAAGTTTTGGAACAATTGTCAGCAATAAATCAAAAAATTGATAACCAATCAACAAAAATTGACCAAGCAACATCCTCGATCCAGAAATTGACAGATCAGGTTTCCCAACATACCCAAGCAATTGAAAAATTGCAAGGAGCAACAGAAGAGAATCGTAAACTGGCAGGGGAAGCCGTTCAAATTGCAACATCAGCTAAAAAAGAAGTCGAGGAAGTTAAAGCGGAAGTCAAGCCTCTTCATAAACAGATAGGGGACCAACAAACCTATCTCTCGTTGGTGGAATTGAAAAATCGCGAGACCAACCTCAGACTAAGGGCAGTCCTAGAAATTGAACAAGAAGATTTGAAAGGACTTTTGACAACAGAGTTTACAAAGTTCTGGGACTTAAAAGAAGAAATTGATTTCAAAATTGTATCGGCTTTTCGGTTGGGAAGATTAGTAAGAAAAGATAGATCCAGAGACTGCTTAATAGCTTTGAGATCAAGGGAGGAGAGAGACAAAATACTAGGCCTACACTTCAAAAACTCAATTGTGATACAAGAGAAAAGGGTGGAAATTTACCGAGATATTCCTAAACAGTTATTGGACTTGAGAGCCACCTACTCAGATTTGGCTAAGTTGCTGAGACTCAACACAATTCCTTACAGGTGGGAGTTCCCACAAGGGCTATCATTCACTTACAAACAGAAGAAGGTTAAAATAAGATCACCAGAGGACTTACAAAAGTTCCAGCACGATCACGGAGAAGACCTCCAAAAAGAAGCAGCAGCTAATTGGCCTATACCCAACCCAGGTGGAGCAATATCTGCACCTTCGGAACCAGAGGAGAAAGAAGATACACCGCTCTAGGTGTAGCAGAATAGTTCAGGATGTCTCTGCGGCTACTCAGTTGGAATATAAATGGCGGAAATTCCCCGGAGAAAAGAAGGAGGTTATTTCACATATTGAAGAAAGAACAATTGGACATTATTTGCCTACAAGAAACCCATGTGACCAGGCTCCACAGGAAGGTTTTGGTAAATAAAAGATTAGGCCAAGAATTTATTTCGTCTGACAAAGTAAAGAAAAGAGGAGTGGTGATCTACGCTAAGGAGAGCCTGATACCCAAATTTCTATTTAAGGATGAACAAGGAAGAATTTTGGCAATTGAAATTCAAACCCAAGGAGAAAAAATATTGATATTAGGAATTTATGCCCCAAATGACGGGAAATCAGAATTTTTCAAGAAGCTGCATGAGACGTTGCTGGACTATCTGGATTATGCTAACATCATAATGATGGGAGATATGAATGGAGTGGTGTCTACACATATGGATAAGTCTTACAACCAAAACTTAACATCAGACGGCAGACTGCCCAAAACTTTTTTCGAACTGACTGACAATCTGGATTTGATCGACATATGGAGGACAAAGAACCCCCTAGGTAAAGAAGGAACTTTTTTCTCTGAGGCCCACCTGTCTTGGTCAAGGATCGACCAAATCTGGACCTCCAGGGGGCTGGCACCCAAGACTAAAAAGGTGGAAATCTGCCCAAAAACATGCTCCGACCACAACGCCTTGAAAATAGAACTTAGATTAACTCAACCCGGTTCCTTCAGATGGAGAATGAATGACACACTATTAAGAGATCAAGAGATTGTGAAAAAGGCCCAAAAAACATTAAAGGACTATTTTGAGATAAATCTGAATACTACAGTTGAAAAAAGAACGATCTGGGACGCAAGCAAAGCTCTTATGAGAGGGTTTCTGATACAACAGAATTCAATCAAGAAAAAACTCTGGAACGGAAAGAAGGACAAAATATTGGAGAAAATACACCAAGGAGAAAAAAAACTGAGAACCAAACCAAAGTCCAAGGAGGTGCTGAGAGAAATTAAATTCCACCAAGCAGAATACTCAAAATTGATTAATCAGGAGATTGAATGGAAAATAAAACAGATGAAGCAAAGATCTTTTGAATCAGCAAATAAATGTGGAAAGCTGCTAGCTTGGCAGCTGAAAAAAAGACAAAAGCTAAACACGATAACAAATCTAGAGATTGATGGAAGGATCGTACAGAAACCAGAAGAAATTAGGAGGTGCTTCCACAGATACTTCAAAGAACTGTATGCACAGGGGCCCCAGAAAGAATCAGAGATAGATCAATTTTTAAAGATAAATGGACTATCAAAAATAACTCAAGATAAAAGATCAATCTTGAACTCTACAATAACCTCACAGGAAATTGAAGGTGCCATTCAGAATATGCAACTAGGCAAATCTCCAGGCCCGGATGGACTTACCTCCAAATATTACAAGGTTCTGAAGGACTATTTGATACAACCTTTGTTGGAGGTATGTAACCAGATTATGGATGGGAAGAGGGCACCAGAAACGTGGAAAGAAGCCTTCATCACATTGATACCTAAGTCAGAATCTGAAAAGACTCAGCTTAAAAACTACCGTCCCATCTCACTCCTAAATGTGGATTACAAAATATTTGCAGACATTTTGGCAAATAGACTTAAAAAAGTCTTAAATGAAGTAATTCATAAAGACCAAGCTGGCTTTCTCCCTGGTAGACATTTATATGAGAACACTAGAAACATCATTGACATTTTAGAACTTTTGCAGACTAACAGGAACACAAGGGCGGTGTTAATCTTTATTGATGCGGAGAAAGCATTTGACAACATATCTTGGATGTTTATGAAGAAGAACTTGGAAGGGATGGGAGTGGGACGGGGGTTTGAGAATGGATTACATGCAATCTATTCAGAACAAAAAGCTAAATTAATAGTGAACAATGTGGTGACGGAGGAATTTAAAATTGAAAAAGGGACACGACAAGGGTGCCCTCTATCCCCTCTGTTATTTATTTCAGTCCTGGAGGTGCTATTGAATATGATCAGAGAGGACCGGTTGGTACAAGGGATAGAGGTCGGAGTGAAACAATATAAACTGAAAGCTTTTGCAGATGACCTAGTTTTGACACTGCAGGAGCCAGAATCCAGTACAAAAAGAGTTCTCGAACTTATATCTGAATTTGGTCGGGTGGCGGGATTTAGGTTGAATAAACAAAAAACTAAGGTTCTGACCAAAAATTTAACAATTACAGAAACAGAGGGGTTTCAGAGAGAAACAGAACTGAATGTGGTTAAAAAAGTGAAATACCTTGGGATCTATTTGTCCTCCAAGAATTTGAATTTATTTAAGGATAATTATGAGAAATGTTGGTTGGAAGTTAAAAAGGATTTAGAAATTTGGTCAAGATTGAAACTTTCCTTGTTGGGAAGAATTGCAGCTATAAAAATGAATGTGTTGCCGAAAATGTTATTTTTGTTTCAAACCTTACAGATCGTGGACAGAGTGGATTGCTTTGGAAAATGGCAGAAGGACATATCTAGATTTATCTGGCAGGGCAAAAAGCCCCGAATAAAGTTTAAAATATTAACAGATTCGAAAGAAAGAGGGGGGTTTGCCCTGCCGGACTTGAGGTTGTATTATGAAGCTGCAGCCTTCTGCTGGCTGAAAGATTGGTTTTTGTTGGAAAACACCGATGTCCTAGATCTGGAAGGTTTTAATAATGCTTTTGGATGGCACGCATACCTATGGTACGACAAGGTTAAAGCACATAAATTGTTTAAAAGCCACATTGTCAGAAAAGCAATTTTTGCAGTCTGGATGAAATATAAAGACTTACTAGAGAGTAAAACTCCGAGGTGGCTATCACCAGTGGAGGCCAAGGCCCGAAAAAGACCCAATATGGAGGCCTATTGGCCGAAATATTGGGAATTGACTGAAAAAATTGGAGACAATTGGAAGTTGCAGAGCCAGGACAAACTAAAAAATAAGGTGCGAGATTGGCTACATTATGCTCAAATTCAAGAGGTTTTCAAAATGGACAAAAAAGTTGGTTTCCAGGTGGAAAAGTCGAAACTAGAGACAGAATTGTTAGAACCAAAGACAAAGCTGTTATCTAGAATGTATAACTTGCTGCTTATGTGGAATTTACAGGATGAGACAGTTAAATCTGCTATGATTAAATGGGCACAGGATGTTGGACACAACATTATGTTTGAAGACTGGGAAAGGTTATGGAACACCGGAATGAAATTCACGGCCAGTACGGCCTTGAAGGAAAACATTATGAAAATGATATACCGGTGGTACATGACCCCAGTCAAGTTAGCTAAGATACATCACCTGTCTGACAATAAATGTTGGAAGTGTAAGGAAGCAGAGGGGACTTTCTTTCACCTCTGGTGGACATGCCCAAAGGTTAAGGCTTTCTGGGAAATGATTTACAACGAGTTGAAAAAGGTATTTAGGTATACCTTTCCCAAGAAACCAGAGGCCTTCCTGTTGGGCATGGTAGACCAGAAAGTGTTAAAGAAGGACAGAACTTTGTTTATGTATGCTAGTACAGCAGCAAGAATACTCATCGCAAAGAACTGGAAGACACAAGATTTACCCACGCTGGAGGAATGGCAGATGCAGTTGATGGACTACATGGAGATAGCTGAACTGACCGGCAGAATCCGAGATTTGGATGTAGAAACAATTGAGGTGGACTGGAAAAAGTTTAAAGACTACTTGCAAAAGTATTACAAACTGTATGAATCTTAAGACGGTGCATGATTTGGAGATGATACGCTTTAGCAATTATGATTAAGTAAATAGTAAACTAAGTGATAAAAGAGAAAAGGAGATAATATGAAATTGAACATGTTACGTTTATTTTAAAGGTATAAAAATTGTGACATAATACATTGAATATAGATACATAACATGTAAAAGTTACAATAAGGTATGACATAAGGTAACAAATTGCTGACATTGTTAATATAAAGAACGCAGAATCGGAAGGGGTGGGGAAGTCCAAGTTGGGATTTTTGTTAAAAAAAAAAAAAAAATGGTTTCTTGTAAACTCCTTATTTGTTTGTAATGTATAAAATTTGGAAAGAAACGTAATAAAAAATATTATATAAAAAAAAAAAAAAACAAATATGGGAGAGCAAGTATTGTTCTACATTGCGTATTCAAAGTGAACTGATTTCTAAATAATAATTCTATTTTTATTTATTGCATTTATAATTTGCCTCTAGCTTTGAAGCTTGGGCACCGTTCTATGCACTTACAAGACTGTTTTGGAACACTATTGGAAACACTATTGGAAAATGAATATTTTGGGTTTATATGCAAAACTGTAGCATCTCTGAATGCTTATAAGGCATAAATAAAACAATTATTTTTAAAATACCACAGGTTCATTTTGTAGTAGTTTGTTTTATTCTAACAAGACGTTAACCTTGTGGGAGGCAGAAACCAGGAAAACACAACATCCTTTTTACAGTGGGATACAGGATTGATGCATTTGCAGAACATGTTGTAAACAGATCTCCTAGTACTCAGAACAGTGGATTATGTACTCAGTCAGTTTGAACCAAATATTATAAGTGGATGAATACTTCGTGATGAACTTAAAATGATTGTTGGCTTAGCTCTTTTGCTGTTTGAGAATCATTTGAAAGTGGATGAATTTCATTAATCTCTCCAGTTAATGCAAACATGTTCTAGCTATATTGTTAGGCATGTTCAGTTCCCTTTGATTAGTGAAAACATATGGTATATTTCTGGTAGTTTAAGTAATACTCTGGATAAGCAATACATTTCAAATTCAATTACTATATTAGCAGCATCACAAAATGGTACTTTCAAATCAGGCAAAAGTACCTGTGTTTATTTTTTTTTTTTTTTTTTTATAAATTTTTTTATTGCTTTTTTCCAGAATCTAAATCCATCATCAATAACACAACAAAAGCGGTTTTACAGAAAGAAAAAGAAATTAAACAAGAAAAAATTCATTTTTCGAAGTCTTTTTTTTTTTTTTCATCATCCACTGGACTTCCCCATCTCCTCCATCCCTGCATTCTTTATAATAAATATAAACAGCAAATTAATACCTTGTTTCCTGTGTTTTTGTATTTTCATCTAATTATTCACTCTGAAATTAAAACTTTTCTCAATCATTAACTTTGTTTCTATCAACTCCGAATTTCAATACTGAAGCATATTTACCTCAAACCTTAGCAAATTTTTAACATTCATATATCTTATAATGTTTTTGTAAATAGTCCTTAAATTTTTTCCAATCCTCTTCCGCAGCCTCTTCTCCCAGGTCTCGGATTCTGCCAGTCATTTCGGCTAGTTGCATATAGTCCATCAGTTGTGTGTGCCATTCTTCCAGTGTGGGTAGCTCCTGTGCCTTCCAGTATTTAGCTATGAGAATTCTTGCTGCAGTCGTTGCATATAGAAAGAAGGTTCTGTCTTTCTTAGGTATCCTCTGGCCCACAATGCCCAAGAGGAAGGCCTCTGGTTTCTTCTGAAAGGTATACTTAAATACCTTTTTCAACTCGTTATAAATCATTTCCCAGAAGGCCTTCACCCTCGGGCATGTCCACCAGAGGTGGTAAAAAGTTCCTTCAGCCTCCTTACATTTCCAACATTTATTATCAGACAAATGGTATATCTTTGCAAGTTTGACTGGGGTCATGTACCACCTGTACATCATTTTCATAATATTTTCCTTTAAGGCACTACATGCCGTAAATTTCATACCGGTGGTCCATAACCTTTCCCAGTCCTCAAACATAATGTTGTATCCAATATCTTGTGCCCATTTTATCATGGCTGATTTGACTGTCTCATCTTGAGTATTCCATTTAAGCAGCAAGTTGTACATTCTTGAAAGCACTTTCGTCTTAGGTTCAAGTAATTCTAGTTCTAATTTTGATTTTTCCACCTGGAAACCAATTTTTTTATCTTTTTTAAAGATCTCTAAAATTTGGGCATAGTGAAACCAGTCTCGCACCTTCCCTTTCAATTTTTCAAAGCTCTGCAACCTCCAAGTGTCACCCACTCTTTCTATTATTTCACAGTATTTTGCCCAGCCACCCCCCATATTAAGTATTTTTGTGGCTTTAGCCTCCATCGGTGATAACCACCTCGGAGTCTTGTTTTCAAATAAGTCCTTGTATTTAGTCCAGACAGAAAACAGAGATTTCCTTACAATATGGTTTTTAAACAACTTATGAGACTTTACCTTGTCGTACCACAAATATGCATGCCACCCAAAAGCATTGTTGAACCCTTCCAGATCTAGGACATCAGTGTTTTCTAGCAAAAACCAATCTTTCAGCCAGCAGAGGGATGCAGCTTCATAATACAACCTTAAGTCCGGCAGGGCAAAACCCCCTCTTTCCTTTGCATCTGTTAATATTTTAAATTTTATTCGGGGCTTTTTGCCCTGCCAGACAAACTTCATAATGTCCCTCTGCCACTTTCCAAAACATTCCACTCTGTCCACGATCTGTAGGGTCTGGAACAGAAACAGCATTTTTGGCAATACATTCATCTTTACTGCTACAATTCTTCCCAACAAGGAAAGTTTCAATCTTGACCAGATTTCTAGATCCTTTTTAATTTCAGACCAACATTTTTCATAATTATCTTTAAACAGATTCAAATTTTTCCCAGTCAAGTTGACCCCCAGGTATTTCACTTTATTAACAACGTTTAGTTCTGTTTCCTTCTGAAACCCATCTATTTCTAAAGGTGTCAAGTTTTTTGCCAAAACCTTAGTTTTTTGTTTGTTTAACTTGAATCCCGCCACCCGACCAAACTCAGAAATTAATTCCAATACTCTTTTTGTGCTGGACACCGGCTCCTGTAATGTCAAAACCAAGTCATCTGCAAAGGCCTTCAGTTTATATTGTTTTCCTCCGACCTGTATTCCTTCCACCTGCTGATCCTTCCTGATCAAATTTAGCAAAACCTCAAGGACAGAAATAAATAGCAAGGGTGATAGGGGGCACCCCTGTCGTGTTCCTTTTTCAATTTTAAACTCTTCTGTCACCACATTGTTTACTATCAATTTAGCCTTTTGTTCTGAATATATTGCATCTATGCCATTTTGGAACGCCCTTCCCACTCCCATCCCTTCCAAATTCTTCTTCATAAATTTCCAAGATATATTGTCAAAGGCCTTCTCCGCGTCTATAAATATCAAAACTGCTTTTGTATTCAAATTTGTCTGTAGAAGTTCCAGAACGTCAACAATGTTCCTAGTATTATCTGACAAATGCCTGCCAGGGAGAAAGCCTGCTTGGTCTTTATGAATAACTCCATTTAAGACTTTTTTCAATCTATTTGCCAAAATGTCAGCAAAAATCTTGTAATCCACGTTTAGGAGTGAGATGGGACGGTAGTTCTTAAGTTGAGTCTTTTCAGATTCCAATTTTGGTATCAAAGTGATGAATGCCTCTTTCCACGATTCTGGTGCCCCCTTCCCTTCCATAATTTGATTACATACCTCCATCAATGGCTGAGTCAGGTATTCCTTCAATATCTTATAGTATTTGGAGGTAAGTCCATCTGGGCCCGGGGATTTGCCTAGTTGCATGTTCTGAATGGCATTTTCGATTTCCTGTTGGGTTATTTTATAATTCAGGTCAGTTTGTTTGTCTTGTGTTAGTTTTTGTAGGCCATAGCTTTTTAAAAATTTATTTATTTCAGTCTCCACTTGGGGTCCTTGGGAAAACAATTTTTTAAAATATCTCTGGAAACACTTTCTAATTTCCTCTGGTTTCTGAATACATTCTCCTTCAACCTCTAGATTGGTAACAAAGTTCAGTTTTTGTCTCTTTTTCAGCTGCCATGATAGCAGCTTCCCACATTTATTTGCCGATTCAAATGATCTTTGTTTCATCTGTTTGATTTTCCATTCAACTTCTTGATTTATCAGTTTTGCATATTGTGCTTGATGGAATTTTATTTCTCTCAAAACTTCTTTTGATTTTGGATTTAGTCTCAACTTTTTCTCTCCGTCTTTTATCCTTTCCAAGATCTTGTCCTTTTTACCGTTCCAGAGTTTTTTCTTAATAGAATTCTGCTGTATCAGAAACCCTCTCATAACAGCTTTGCTTGCGTCCCAGATTGTTTTTTTTTCCACCGAAGTGTTCAAATTTAGTTCAAAGTAGTCTTTCATCGTCTTTTGGGCCTTCTTCACTATCTCCTGGTCTCTAAACAATGCATCATTCATTCTCCATCTGAAGGATCCAGCTGGTGTAAGTCTCAAGTCCATTTTCAAGGGGTTATGGTCGGAGCAAGTTTTAGGGCAGATCTCTACTTTTTTGGTCTTGGGTGCCAGTCCTCTAAATATCCAGATTTGGTCGATTCTTGTCCAGGATAGGTGGGCCTCAGAAAAGAATGTTCCCTCTCTACCTAGGGGGTTCTTTGTCCTCCAGATATCAATCAAGTCCATATTGTCTGTGAGTTCAAAAAAAGTCTTTGGTAGTCTGCCATCTTTAGTCACATTTTGATTTTGTGACTTATCCATGTGTGTGGAGACAACCCCATTCATATCTCCCATCAGAATGATGTTATTATAGTCCATATGGTCCAGCATTGTCTCATGCAGCTTCCCATAAAATTCAGATTTCCCCTCATTTGGTGCATAAATTCCAATTATCAAAAATTTTTCTCCTTGTGATTGTATTTCGATCGCCAAAATTCTTCCTTGTTCATCTTTGAACACAAATTTTGGTGCTAGGCTCTCCTTTGCATATATCACGACTCCCCTTTTCTTTTCTTTAGCTGATGAAATAAATTCTTGGCCTAGTCGCTTGTTTATTAGCACTCTTCTGTGGAGCCTAGTCACATGGGTTTCCTGGAGACAAATGACGTCTAGTTGTTCTTTCAAAGTACCTGTGTTTAAACATGATTAGGGATATTTATATGAACAAATGTTATTCCTCCAACACTGTGGATATGAAAAATCTGCTTGTTCAAACATTTGCCAGTGGTACTTCTCATATGACACAAATATGGTTGAATAAAGCAGCTGTTCAGAATTTTAATTCTCTAACCACATTTCAAAGCTTTCAGCTCCTTATGTTTATAATCTCTCTCTCTCTCTCTCTCTCTCTCTCTCTCTCTCTCACACACACACACACACACACACACCACCACCACCCTTGACTGTTTATTTTCTGATGCTGAATTATCACTACCACCATCATTATTATTAAATAAGTGTTATACAGAGTAACAAGGAGAAAACAGGTCCCTCCTCTGAGAATTTTATAATCTAAATTCTGGATAGAGATTAGAATACCAGAATGTGACAACAGATTCCTAGGAAAGAGAAAGTTGAAGTAGTTGGGATAGAGTGAGCAGAGTACGAATTTGAGTTTTTGCAGCAGGAGCAGAGAGGAAGGGATGCACACAAAATCTCTACTTTGTTTATGGATATGGAAATTGAGAGGAGCACTGTAAAAGTATCCTGACAGTTTGAGGTGAGTAAAAAAAGAAGAAGAAAAACCCTCAGAAGATATATCAGAAAATTATTTCTAAGAAATTTTGGGCTAGGTCCACATAGCAGAACATTTTAAAGTTACATGTTTTCTGTTAAAGCTTGACATCATATATAGGTCATCTAGGCTGACATTCATGTGCATATATACTTCACCTTCCTTGAGGGAAAACATCTGGATTCTCTGTAAACTAACAGTTACCCATGAATTATGCTACACATAATCATCTAGAATTGTCCACAGTTAAGTACACATGGCATATATCCACAGATGCATAACTGATGGGGAAGAGAATAATTTCATAAAACTGTATTGTTTTGATGATTCCTTTTTTTTTTAGCCTATGACCTAGCTAATTGAGAAGGTTTGTGCCTGTCTACCTTTTACGGTACAGAACTAGCTGCTTTTAGGTACTGTATGTAGTGAACAGTCATACAATTTGGCACCCCACCCTAATTATTCTTATTCTTCCCAGAGGTACCCGTATAAATATAAATGTATGTATGATGGTTATTTTGCACCCCTTGGCCCAGAACCCTGTGCAGGGGAACTGCCCACACTGCAGCTTTGCTCTCACCATAGTGCGTCTGATCTTACTTTCCTCCTACTAACATGAGCCACCATATGAACCAGGTGGATTCACCCATCAGTAGTAGGGTTTTCAGATGCCTAGATCTTTCTCAGTGGTAGAATCTGGGCTTTCAAAGTGTAGCAGCGTGCTGTGCAATGCCAAAATTCAATATGCACACCTCTCACCTTCCGTTCTAAGTCATTCTTGTGGCGCACGCAATGCTTGCAAATTGGTCACACTCCCCTAAATCGGTTCCTGCTTTGCCCTGTGCCACAGCAAACTGTATAAGCTGTAACAATTATGGCTGTGACCATTTGTAACCCCTTTTCTCTCTTAGTGTGCTTCTTGCTCTTCCAATCCATTCCTTCTCTGCGCTACAAGTGCAACTCTATTTACCTTACAAATAAGTGGCTTGATCATTGTGCTCCAGATAGGAGCACTTGACTTTAGCCTACATATTTATCATGCTTGTTCAAACAAAATATGGACATTTCAAATTCTAGCATGCAAACATATGGCATATCAAATACATTTTGAGAAATAAACTGACATCTGTCCAGAAAAGTAGTATTGTGCCATTCCCCCTGTGTGTTTTCTTATTTAACTCCCACATAAATTGCACCCTTTTCTACATTCCTATCCCAAACACAGGATCTGTGTTTTGTATTAAATGAAGGCAATTTATGCTGCAGAGAAGTTCTTTCAGTGTCAGAGCTAACAGACCAAACACAAGAGGTGATTCTCTCTTTGACATATGCTTTGTTTTAAATGGTATTTTAAAGTCAGCAAATGCAGTCGTAATATTATCTGTTATAAAAGATTAGGCATATAAGTGATAACTAAACTGCTGAGCAGCTGCCAAACCATCAGTGCTGACACATACAGCCACTGAAACATCGAGGTGTTATTGAAAGACAACTGCAATAGTATTTTTAACACCTCCATCTATTCTGTTATGTTGACAAAATGCCTCGATTATACTACATGGTTTGAGGACACCATAACACAGTCTACTGTGCTGCTGCTGAGCAAAACAAAGAGAGCCAAGCATCTCCCTGCCCACAGCACTTTCATCTCACTCTGCTTTAACCTTGGTTTATTTGCTCTCCCCAGGATGGCCTCCTGGCATTTGGTTAAGGGTTTCAGCAACATCCCTGCAACCCAGGAGTGGTATGAGGGCAGGATGGGGCTGCACAGCTCCCCTGGCTTTACAGTGCCAAGAGGGGAAGAGGTGAGGTGGTGGCAGTGGTGGGCTGGTGCAGTGGAGGCACAGTGGCAGAGCCAATTCAGCTGATTTCCCAATGCCCTATCCCTCCTTCTTGGTAACATATGGTACTGCTTTGATCAGAAGATGTAAAAGGAAGGCATTATATCAGCATACTAGTTACACTGCAGCCCAAAGTTAAGTGATAATTTAATTATAACATTTTAAACTCTGCAACCTGACTTTTCAACATTTGATTAACGGCCCGAAGACAAAAAATTCAGACTCAAAGGATTGGCTACAGTTTCTTTAACATATTTATGCTAACTTTTCCATAAGTTTTCATTCCATGCTGTGTAAAAGCAAGAGCCAAGAGCAAATTACAATCCTCCTTTCACTTTTTATACATTGCTCCTTTTATCCCTTGCCTTGTCTGCTGCACCTTATAATTGTCGTGAGGAAATAAATGGTTTAATCTTAACTGAAGGTGAAAAAGCTTCATAAAATTCTTAATAATTAGAAAATTGCACCATAACTGGTGTTTTGCTGTAAGGAAGAGAAAAGGGTAAAAATAAAATAATATGTAGAGCTGTCAGCAGTAATGAGATAAAAATGAGATAAAGTAATACATTATTATGCTGCTAGGTAGTAATGCCTTCTCTACGTATCCTGGAGTATAATAATGGCAAGGCAATGGGTGAGATGTGTGAATTAAAATTAAAATAGAAAGTAAGAAAAAGTTCATCAGTGCTTTTGAACCTTTCCACAGAAAAAGTAAAATACCTGTAAGGTTACCATATATTTTGAAAATTATTTGACCCTATAAAATCTATTTTGTTTTGCTACAGGGACATAATGGAAATGTTAGCTGTTACTATTTCATAGTTTGTGTTCATAGCAGATGTTTTCACCATGCATAAAGAATTTACAATGAACTGGTGGAACACACACACACACGCACGGACGCACGCACACACACACACACACACACACACACACACATTAGTATTTTAGTTTTGGTTGCCTCTCTTCTCATAGGACCTTCAAAGCAGCTAATAAAGTAGAACAGATAAAAGTACAAAATATGACAATAAAAGAGAAAAAATAATAAGCATGATAGCAGAAATCATTTATACTCTGTCATAAGGATCAAATAATCTCTTGTAGCATCAAATCTGGCCCCTTGAGGAATGTTTATACTTGACACACCAAAAGAGAAGAGAATGCAGGGCAAGAAGGCCTGTTAATTGGCCAATTATGAAATAGAGAGTAGAGAGTTGGAATATCAATTTTCAACATTTTATCAAAACACCCGGCTAGCAAAATTACTGTATTTAAGTATTTTTGCCTAATAATAATAATAATAATAATAATAATAATAATAATAATAATAATAATTTATTTATTTATACCCCACCCATCTGGCTGAGTTTCCCCAGCCACTCATATGCTGAGAGGCTAGTTGTTTGCTTTGACATCACATCATTTCAACAGAATCTTTCAGATGTTCAGTGAAGAGTGCTGTGGGGATTGGGAAGAAAGCACTGTCACCATGCCAAATGAACATCTTCATTCAGTGGCCTGGATTCTATAAGGCTATGTCTGAGACCACACCATACAAACATGAAACCTGCTTTTTTTCAGGGTTCCGAACTGAGTGGACTTGACAGAGCCCTAAATAGCTCTGTGTACATACGCTCCGTGTATACATTTAAATTATTTTTGGGTACAAGGTCTGTCACCATAACCCTAGCTCCTCCCAGATGTAGTTAGATTTTTATGGTCCTTGTAGCACTCATGTCTTGTGCTTTGTTGACACTGTTGCATTGATACATATTTGGATCAAGGTAACCAAAATGATTCTGGGCACAATGTTTAGTAGGAAAACAAATATATAATGAATATATGAAGATTCGTTGTACTGACTGAATTCAAAACTGGATTACTGCAATGTCCTCTTCGTGGGCTTTCCCTTGCTCTTATTCTAGACACTATAGTTAGTACATGATGCTACAACATAATTGCTGACAGGACTGAGGACTTCCAACACATTACAATGCCGCTCAGAGTTACTGTATGCACTGACTGCTAATGTTATTGGGCCAAGTTCAATGTTTTACTTGTAGTATTCAAAGCTCTTAAAAGCTTTGAACCAGTTTACTTGAAGGATCACCTTAAATGGAGATGCCAGGGACTGAATCTAGACCTTTTTGCATGCCAATGACGAGCTTTAATACCTTCCAATAAATTTAGATCATAATTATGGTGCAGCATAGATGACAAGTGAAATTTCATAGGGACTTTCAAGTATGCTTATTTGCATATAGCTTTAAAATGTTTTAACTATACAATGTTACTGAGAAAAGGCACCAAAATATAACATGATAGATTTAGTGTCAACTTCAGGCAACTAAAACTCATTTTAAAACAACACATTTGATTGCTTTTAAGAACAACCACATTGCCCAGACTCTCTGGGCAGAGGACAACACACTTTATGAGACTATATACATTTACAGCATTAAAAAAAAAGTACCACTACCGTAGTTTAATTGTTCTTGAGCATCGTTTCTTTTTCTGAAACTAGGTATGTTGATACACAGAGAAATCGGCTTTGTGTTTGTATCTTAATGTAATCTTTCAGTTTAAAAGCCTTGAGACAGGGCTGAGAATCCATTACACTTTTATTCAAAAGGGTATTAAAATTTAAAAGTGGAAATATTTGCAATGTTTTCAAATGAGAAACAAGTTAATTAACAATGCAATTACACAAGCTTTTATATGTGTTCAAGCCCACATTCTACCCAGAAATGATTAGTTCAATTTTCATAATGTCCTTAGACAAGCTGTCAAACCTGCTTCTTTCCTTTGATTTATCTGCAAAAACCACTACCTTACTAATATTAAATTATTCAACATCACTAAACAGAATATTTAGGGGAATCTCTTAAAAGCAAATCATTATTCATGTCAAAGCTTTGTGTTATTTGAATTTATACATTGCAATTATTAATAGGTCATTCAGAAAGTTTCACTGCGATACATATATAGGTATGTATATTGATATAGATAGATATATCCATCCATCACTATGTTGCTCTGTTGCCTAATAATTTTAGAAAACATTATATTTGCCCACTTTAGGAGGACATTAGGAGGTCACTGATACATTAAAAGGTGAGCTGTTGTTTTTCTTTTCAATCAACATAAATTAAGTCACTGAAGCAGATGAAATTATTTCTTTCCACCTATTAACTTCTCCCAACTGATTCTTTTCTAGCAGAAGTATGCACATACATCTGCCTGTGTGCATCTCTCTCTCTCTCTCTCTCTCTCTCATGCACATGCACACACACACTCTCTTAACCAATGAGACTTAGGCCTTGACTATAGTTTGAACTTCATTTTGACTCTGAGTGTGTTCACATTACCATCTCATAGCGCAGTGAATTCCCCCCTGCAATGCATTTCATGGCTCTTCCCCCTTTAGCTGTTCACACCAGCAAGGTTTCATTAGTGTCAGATTCATTTCTGTTTGTGTACACACCAGGAAAGGTTGACAGATGGGGATGTATTTAGCCCCTGCGAAGCCCCTTGGTTACAGACAAATTAGGAATGGCTAAAGGACCCCAACTGGTGTGCAGCTATTTGGAGGGCAACTCAACAAACAGCAGTATTTTATAATAAAGCACAGGATACATAGGCATTTTGGATAGCATCATGTGAACTTAGATTTAAAACCCAGCACTGGAAATGCAGTGAGTGTATAGTGACTTTAGAGACTACAGTATATAGTTTCAGGTCAAGACTGATGTATTCACTGCTACTTTTAATAAATAGTGATATCTATTGCTTTACATCTATTATAAAGTTATGCTACCATATTACTATTTTACCATTGTTTCATGATTTACCATCGCATTTTTTGTTCCTCAAGTATTTTGTGATGACTGGTGATCACATTATACCAGATTGTATCACCATAATCATCATCCTATTGTCGTCATATATGAATGGAAGATGCCTTATGAAATTAAAAGACAGCATGGATATATATTTGTTGAATAAATAAATAACAGTCCTGAACATTTGTGAAGAAGCAGGGCCATTATTTCCAAACCCTGCCTGGACCGCCTTCCTCAGCTCCAGGTCTCATTTCTCTTGTTTGTTCCTCATTTTACTTCCCACCAATGATTTCTTCCTGCAAAAACATTCTCCCAAGATAATCTGACCATGTATGAGTCTGCACAGATAGCAGCAAAAGGTTGTACCAGTGGAAAGCTAACCCCGCGCTTAGCTGAAGATAATACGGTCTATTCAGTTCTGTGTTTCCCCACCCCCATTGCACATATAGGTCATGATCTGCAAATAACAAAACAACTTGAGTTCTTGATTTCTGGAAATAAATGCATGCAGAGCTAATGGATCTTATATTGACACACTTAGGGTTGCCATGCTTTTTACTCAAAAATGTTGAGTTTTTTTTAGTTGTTGAGCCAAACCACAATTTTTCAATTGACTTGCCTAAGATCCAGAAAATGGAAATTTTCCCCATACATAGACACGCTGTGGCCTGCTCTGTAAATGTGAGCACTAGATACACACAAGTTGTTCAATATAAAAATGCACTGAGTTATATTTTTATAGCGTGCATATCCAAATGGGTTACTTTTTTGTCATGTTTGCTCAGTGATGGCTTTCTATTTGAACCATTAATGGTGACTGGATGACAGAGAATTATTATCCTGTTTTGGAGATCTTGATATAAACAAGGTCACTGCATATTTCAGAATATATCAGTGTCTGTTTTCATGGGGAAAGGAAAGCCTAGTGCCATACTATGATGTTAATTGGGCCACTGGGAAAAGATATCGGGTAAGTGACTACCCTAGATATTTCTTGACTGTGAATGGATCTTTGTTGCTCTTGAATGTATTGACTTTGGTTACATTTCCTACAGAAAACCCCTATTTAAATAATGCATAAAGGTCTCTCAAACCTGCTCCATATCAATGCAAGTTGCAATGTATAGCAAGGTGTATCCTGGGACATGAATCACTGGCACACTAAACAACCGTATTTGTAATTCCCTATTCCTCTCTCTATCACTATTAACTAACAGATTATTTATCAGTGCAGGAGCAAAATTATACTATACAGGACAGCTATTATTGCTTTAAAAAATAAAAAAATAACATTACTGCTGCTAAGCATGCATCTGAATGCTAAAGAATATAATATTCAAATTATGAAATAACATTCAAATTATTACCTTAAATTTACCGTATTAAGCTTTTTTATTTTTATTTTTATTGAAGTTGAAAATTACTTTCCTCCAGATGATTTGTTGCAAAGGGGAGGGAGGGAGGGAGCAAGCAGAGCTGGTTATAATGAAATACAAGGAAGTCAAAACAACCATTACATACTGTGTTATGGTTCTATCTCAGTGACCTTCATTCAATCACACTACCACTAATTTTGGAGTTCTAAGGAGAAATCTGATTAAATTGCTGATATGCCAATCTGAGTGAGAGGTGAAAAGAGGCTAGGAATCACCATCCATTAAATGCACTTGCTTTAATTTTTGTTACACTTACATCAGCATTACCAAGTTCATAACATTACTTTTTCTAGCGGGACAACTATCTATTCACTGTAGTCTTTTGTACTTATGCACACCACCCCAATCTCTAAGCAGTGAGAGATTCCAGGTTCCAGGTGCTTACCCAGGTTTTGTGTTTCCTTTTGGAAATGAGGCACAGTGGATACTGTAGTTTCTTTAGGATATATGGTTTATTTACACATATACAGTGGTACCTCGGGTTAAGTACTTAATTTGTTCCAGAGGTCCGTTCTTAACCTGAAACTGTTCTTAACCTGAGGTACCACTTTAGCTAATGGGGTCTCCCGCTGCCGCCCCCATGCGATTTCTGTTCTCATTCTGAAGCAAAGTTCTTAACCTGAAGCACTATTTCTGGGTTAGCAGAGTCTGTAACCTGAAGCGTATGTAACCTGAAGCGTATGTAACCCGAGGTACCACTGTATACAACCTGAGCCTACAGTGGAAGGGTTCACAGCATTAACATCTCAAGAGCATCTTGATTCTCCCATAGCTGCAGCCTTAGATTCCAACAGAAACCAACCATTGCTCTGCCTCTCTGGCTTTCCAGCTTGCTATTTGCTTCTCCGCCACATCACTAACCTCTCTACTCTAAACTCCTACTTTATCTGTTGAGAGGGAGCTCCACCCATTAGCCATCTCACACCAAGTCCACTTGATCCTTTGTTCTCTTACGGCCCATTATCACCTCAAAACAAGAAACTGGCTTAATTAGCTGTGATTAGATTTTGACACTTGTTGGATCCTGGGATTAGGGGTGTCTGGCACTCTCAAACTCATAGCAATATTACAGGTGCCCTTCAGCTGTTTGCCACAGGATAGTGGGAATTGTAGTTTAGCAATATCTGGAGGTCCTCAGGTTTCTTATTCCTGGTCTAGGGACAGGAACTATTGAGATTTGTACGTGTGTAACGTGCAATTCAGATCCATGAGATTTATCTCCAAGTTGCCGATCTGCCAAATGCCCATGCAGACTTTTGTTTTGGGCCTTTCTTGTTCTTCTGTGCATAACATATGAGCTGCATTCAGATATCTGAAGGTTGCACTGCTCATGACCCTTCCATTACAAAATCTCATTTTTGCCTTGTCTGTATTACTAAGATCTCAGGGTGGTGCAAAATATACTAGCCTAAAATACCCACTTCACTGAAGGCTGAAACTCCTTTCATGTTCACTGCATTTCTAGGGAAATCCTAAATCATGAAGGCAGTAAGGTTTTTGACCAACACACCTCAGTAAATAGCTGAGTTGCAATAGCCTGATAGAATGCAATTCCCTGCATTTCTTCTATTTCTTGCAACCCAAGGATAAAGCCTAATGTTGTAATAAATTTTGTGTGCACCCTGTAATGGGCTCACCAGTTTCTTTGATCATTTTTCTCCCTATGTAAGAATAATATAGTACTTGCAAAGCCCTTTGACGGGGAAGTATTTGGCATGTAGCCTAGTCATAAACTATTATTTACTTTTAAAGGTTAGTTTTTAAATAAATAGGAACATGCAAGTCAGTGGCTTTATCATTTATTCTGCTTTGCCTCAGCTCACCTCCAGCACCTCATTTCTCATAGCCAGTAAGCCGTTTGCTTACATTTAAATGTAGATGTCTGATACAGGATCTTTTCTGTTGATATGCACTAGATTTTTACAGAAAAACAGTGATAAAGCAATACCATGCTTTGTCTCCACCCACTAAAGCACTAGAGATAGCAAACATGACATGCCTCACATTGCCCAGGTATTTGGTAGTGAAAGGAAATCACAACATGTATATTTCAGTGAGTGCCATTTGAGAACATAAGGAAACAGAAGGAGGAAAATCAAAGTATGAAGAAACAGCACACATGAACAAGGAAATAAATTCTTGCTTATGTCTACTCTATGTCCAACTACCTAGCTCTACTACATATACATACAGTCTGTCACAGTCAAGAAAGAAAAACAAAAAACAGACATGTTGCCACCTTGGTGTAATGGTGTGGGGGGCATAGCTACACATGTTCTACTCATTATAATTTTAATATATGAAACTTCTCCAACTTTAGGCAATAAAATCACTTGGTGATGTATTGGGGGAAAGAGGGAGGTTTTTTTTGTTTGGTTGGTTCAAGGCTGCAGCTTCTCTCAGTTCCCCCTTTTAGGCAATTATCACAATGTATCAGACAAGCAAATGTGGTGACAAGAATTCACATAAGCCAGGTTCAATGTAATTCATTTTAAACTTCTTTGCAATGTGGAACAAAAGTTTAAAATAGACACTGTCAAATAAAGTAACTGTTGACAGACTTTTTTCTTCAAGGTTAAAGTGACATGTTGACAGGTGATTCTACTTTTAAATTTTATTCCTTCCCAATTTAACCTTTTACTTTTTTCTTTTTTAAAAAAGCCTTTTTTTGACTGCTATACAGCTTCCATTTAGCAAGATGAAACGCACACACACCGCAGCATCACATTGTCCTTGTTAATTGAATTCCCTGACGTGAAGCACTACAGAAGAATACTGGAAGAACTTGAGGAGATATGTTGCAATGGGGGATGCAATTATTAGAGGGCTCCCCATTCACATCAGGCCCAAGTGTGAAACATTTAGGTCATGTACGCTGCTTGCCAAATATTTAAGGGCACAGAGGGCATGTAAGAAGTCAGTCACAAGGGACAAACAATAAATCACTGTAGAGCTACTATGTGTGAGATAGCTTATTTAAACTCCTGTTTCCAAAGTGCATAGAATTAAACTGGGAACACTGAATGTCAGGCAGACCACTTTTGGCATAGCAAAACATGAGAACTCCCTTAAACACTATAGAAATTACAGCTTCATTTACACACACACAAACACACACTCTCTCTCTGATAGAATAGAATAGAATACTCTGTCAATAAGAGACATTGTTGCTCTTAAAGCAATACTACTAGGATTCTTGCAAACCTCCCCCCACCCCGCGCATTCAAAAAAATCCCAAGGATCTTTCATCCACAAGGGGCAAAATATGCATCTTATTAGCAACTATAGATGCCTGGTGTCTAACGCAGAGGGATCTGGGAATTCACTGAGGAAACACGAATATTCTAAATGTCAGATCTTGGTTTAATTGTAGATGAAATATGCAGTAGCTTGCTCAGAGTATTATACAGCTGTACAAATATTTTGAGACTGGAAATTCTAACCTGCTAATGTTTCATGCAGGCAGGATGCCTTGATTTATATTCTGGATGAGAAGAAATGAATTCAAGATCCCTATCCAGCCCATGAATATTTGTAAATGATTTGGGGCCTGAAATTATTATTTTCTAAGCCTGTCTTGAGGTATATACAAGATAAAAATCCTAATTGTATTATTTGTATTGTATCACATTACACAACAGTGAGCCTTGCCACTTATGCCATTTTCTCTACATTTTTTTTTGGGTGTGTGTGTAATTAAACATAAACTAATTCTATATTTAGTTATCCACATGCACATGTTTGGAATTTGCTGATTCCAGGAACATAAATACAGGGGAAGCTAGATACCAATGTTTATACACAATGTGTGTTGTAGCAACAAAAATTGCCACCTCACATTTGTAGTACTGCAAATAATGCCCATTTTGATTTGTGAATCGAAGGCTAGAAGGAGACTTTTATACTGTAAGTCTGTGGAGGAAAAAGTACGCTGTGGCCATAAAAAGCATACTGAAGCAGGGAAATTCAAGGGAGTGTGGGACTGACATTTTATTCAGCCTCTTGATCATTCACATTCATCTTGAAATATCTACTGATGCCAAATAAAACTAATCTTCCTGACAGTGCATTTCACCTAGTTCAATGAAGGTGCCATAAATAAAAAAGTGAAAATTAAATTTGAAAACAGTCATCCTGAAAACTTTAAAATAACTTTCAACTTTGTTTTATTTAAAGATATAAATGTGCTGCTGTTACATTAAAGTTGGTAGCTTTATAGACCCTTCCTCCTTATTTTTATGACAATACATTTTGTTCCATAAGTTGTCTCTACTCTTGACTAGTGTTCCAAAAGAAATACTTTTTATTTTATTTTATTTGCTGCTCTTTTGGTTCTCCTATACATACAGGGACATGAATTAGATTACTTCTCACAGCAGTTTCGGGGAGTTGCTTTATAAACTTTATTTTCTTGCTCATTGACTCCCCAGGACCAGCATCAGCTTATGGTATCCTTGAGCAGTTCCAGGCTCCACAGACATGCCAGTGCTGACACCTGCCAGATTCTCCATTCTGAGAATGATGGCTCTGACCAGTGCTGAGTAGTTGGGTCTAGCTGCCATATTAATGCCCTCATGCACTTGACCATTTTGGATCAAATGAAAGGAATCTAAATACAGCTAAAGTATTTTTTGGGGGACGCAGCTGGCGCTGTGGTCTAAACCACAGAGCCTAGGGCTTGCCGATCGGAAGGTCGGCAGTTCGAATCCCCACAACAGGGTGAGCTCCTGTTGTTCGGTCCCAGCTCCTGCCCACCTAGCATTTTGAATGCACATCAAGTGCAAGTAGATAAATAGGTACCACTCCGGCGGGAAGGTAAACGGCGTTTATGTGCGCTGCTCTGGCTTCGTCATGCTGGCCACATGACTTGGAAGCTGTCTGCAGAAAACCGCAGGCTCCCTTGGTCAATAAAAGCGAGATGAGTGCTGCAACCCCAGAGTCATCCATGACTGGACTTAACGGTCAGGGGTCCCTTTACCTTTACCTAAAGCATTTTTACAACTGTGCAATTAATACTCTATAAAATGACACTTCAAGAAAAGCCTCAATAAACAAAAACATATTTAACAACTGCCTAAATATTAAGACACTAGGCATTTGTCTAATTTTAGTTGGTAACACATTCCAGAGGACTGGAGCGCCAACACTAAAAGCCCAGTTCCTAGTTATTCTTTTTTTGCCTAATTTCAATTGATAGTGAGACATTGCAGTCTGGCATCATTCCTACTAAGGCTGAACTTATTTCCTAAGTGCTAATATTTATGAAGCTAAAACACATTTAGCTCTATTCATCTTTATGTAAAACAGTTCAGTTCTATGATCTCCAGGAGAGTTTCCCATACAATGTTTTGGATCTTGATCTCTCTCTGCGGAAAGAGAAATAAATTTGTGTTGTGTGTTTTCAGACTCAATTCATGCCTTGAAACAAAACATTTCAAAAAGTCATTCTTTGAAACATGATGCTTTAAATTATATTAAAAAAGTAACATTTTAACTAAATGAATCTATTATTCCTAAAAGTATATTTTTTTCCACAAGTTGTCATAGTAGATACTTATGCACACACAAAATGTTTCTCTCATTTTATCTCCCTAACATAAACAGGTATTTATAACTGTCAGATTAATAAACTGTTTATTCTTAATAAATTAAAATTAAATAAATTAAAAATCACTGTAAGGGAATGGGCACTATTTGGGTACAGTTTTCTATGAGCTGAATTTTGCTAAGGGCTAGCTGGCTATCCATGTCAGCATATCTAGCCTGGTCATGTCAATAAATGGGGTTGTCACCACATATAACAAACTGATTATTAGCCTATATAGATATGTGGTCTGTTCAGTCCAAGCTATAGGTGTTTGTCTGTTTATGTTGTTTCCCTGAAACCTGGATTACAGAATTACCATATTTGTACGTGATTGGACGAGGTTTTTAGACTCAAAAATCATGTAAAAAAACTGGGGTCGTCCAATACACGGATAGTAACGGGGGGGGGAGCACCACTCATTGGCTTCCCCCGATGCTGCACCGAGTGATCTGGGGGGTGTTTCCTGCCCGCAGCTGCGTGGGGGGGGGGGGAGAGAAGTTGTGTGCCGCCAGCCAGCTTGTTGACAGGAGCTGCGTGCTCCCGGGGTCGTTTCTGTTGAGTTGTGGGCGAACATATCAGACGACACAGTGATTCTTCAAACAGCTCTTCTTTATTCTGAGGCCAGAACTGAACTAAGCTGAAGGGCTCAGTCAGCCTGCTTATATAGAGCTCCAGCACCTTGTTACTGTAACAACTTTCTAAAACTATCCAATCACTGAACGTCACTTTCGATCCTTCATTTGCATACAAACTATCCAATCACTGAACATCACTTTCGATCCTTCATTTGCATAACTATCTACAGTATCCCCCTGCTGGCCCAGGGTGCGAACTTCAGTACATAACAGTTTCCCGCGCACGGCTGCATCGGGGGAGGTTGCGCTCCCACCATCCGGATGGCTGGCGGGAGCGCAAATTCCCGCGATGCTGCTGCATGTGGGAAATGATCTAGGGAGTGCTTCGTGCCCGCAGCTGTGTGGGGGGAGAGGCTCAACAACTTTGGGCCATCTCCCCTCATTTTCCTAAAATTGAGTCTCCAAAAATGGGTTCTTATACATGGGGGCGCCTTATAGACGGAAAAGTACTGTGTTTTTTTGTGTGTTTTTTTTAAGTCTTCAATATCCTCTAATTCCAATACGTATTCATTTGTGAATACTGGTGATTATGCAGTCAAAATGACACAGTCTACTCATGTAAAAGCACCAGGAAGGCCCCACAAATAACCCAGAGATACATTTTAAATAAAAGGACACATTCTACTTATGTAAAAGCATGCTGATTCCTGGACTGTTGGCCGGATTTAAGAAGGCGATTGGGTCGGATCTGGCCTCCTGGCCTTAGTTTGCCTACCCATGGTCTAGATTTAAAAAGCGGGAATAGAAACAATTCTATATAGAAACACAGAAGCATTTGTACCAGGACAATGTTCTCAGAAAGAACAGTGCATTCCTGTTCCTTAGTCCCCTAGAGCACAGGGCCCTGAGGACTTGATAATGAAGATAGCTACAAGCATTAGTGATGTCTTTGCTTGTGCATTGCTTAGCTCATGTCTTATAGACCTTGAAGTTTCCAAGCAGCAGAGAAACTTGCAGTCATCTCCAGGAAAACAAGCAGCTCAAGAGATATCCTTGCAGTATTAGGCCACTATCAGATCACCAAAACCCATTTTGACAACATTGTTAATGGAGAATTATGAATAGAGCCACATTTATGCAACCTCAGTATCTGAACAACAAAATACATTTCACAGCATGGCGGCATGTGAAGGCTCTTTTTCAGCTCAAGAAAATAGGAGTTACAGTATTTAAAGGTAAAGGGACCCCTGACCATTAAGTCCAGTCGTGGCCGACTCTGGGGTTGCGGCGCTCATCTCGCTTTATTGGCCGAGGGAGCTGGCGTACAGTCATGTGGCCAGCATGACTAAGCCGCTTCTGGTGAACCAGAGCAGCGCATGGAAACATTGTTTACCTTCCTGCCGGAGTGGTACCTATTTATCTACTTGCACTCTGACGTGCTTTCGAACTGCTAGGTTGGCAGGAGCTAGGATCAAACAATGGGAGTCACTCCATTGCGGGGATTCGAACCGCCGACCTTCTGATCGGCAATGTACAGGACATTATACAAACAATGTCTATTTATAAAATTGCCACTAGTGTCCATACCTGTACTATGCTTTTGACATTTAATGGCATGGCAAAGGCTTCACTCTGGTTTGTGAGTTTTATCAGATTATAGTTTGGAGACAGGAGCTTGTTTGAATGTTAATTTGAACCAGGAAACAATGGTTACCAGTTTCACAACAAATGAGGATCCTTAAATCCATGTGAACCATTGTTTAAGATCCTTTCTTTTTCTAAAGCAGGTAGTCATAGTTTCACAATAAATTGCTGACAAAGCTGGAATTAGTGGTTAATTGAAGCCTTCCACATTTCACTCAGGGATACCACAAAATGAGAACAGAAGAGGATGTGTAGGTAGGCAAAAGCCTCATTCTTATCTTGGCTTATTACACCTATATAGGATTACCAAATGCATTCAACGACAAACTATGGAAGTAATTCGTAACGGGTATAAGGAGGTCAGAGGAAGGGGAGGAAGGAGGAGAGAGGGTTCATTCATTACAATGCTCCAAACCATGAAAATGAAGCCTGTGAATTAACCATAACACAGGCAAATGTGTTCACTTTTAGAAATTATCTAGTGACTCATAACAGATCTCATAAAACAGTTTTGCTATATCATGCAAACGAATACAGAATAAAAATCCAACAGTGCATATTGTTCAACAACATTTAATCAATTTTATTCACTTCTGAACATAAGTTGTCCCATGGTATACCTTTTCGAAGATGGCAAGATAGTTTCTATCCTAAACAGCCTTAAAAAGGCAATTTTGAAAACTACTAAGACAAAGTTGTGTTAATTTCCTAAGACTGCCAATCCTGTGCATACTTAAAGGCAGGCAAGTCTCATTAAGCTCAATGGCACTTTCAGATACATAGGATAATGCTGTAAGGCTTTATTGCTGTAGTACTTGCAGAACCATCCCTAACTGATAGTTTCTCTAAGACTAGTATCCTGATTTCCACAAGTTCCTGTTTCTAACCCTATGAAGCAAAAGGACAGGTTTACAAAAGCAGCATAAAAATTCTGATTATAAATTTAGGATTTATTTCCTCTATATATTATGAAAGTAAATTAAACATTGATCTTCCACTTGCCAAATGGGCTAGCAGGAAAAGCCAAGGTAAACGTTACTGCAAGTTTCTCTTTGGAGGAACATATATGAATATCCACAGTGGTTTTTTTTTTTTCTTGGAGGTTAACAGAAGTGTTCCACACTTCAGCTGAACTCTCCCTCTTGGATACAAACTGTTCATACAAATGGCCAACTCATGCAAGTAATGTAATGATTGACAGAAGATGACAGATCAGTTCCTTGAAGAAACATTTTCAACATCAGATGTCACTTCACCATTCATAAAATCTGAACTACTATAACTCAGTGAGTCACCTCTTCTTATGTTAACTGCTCACAACAATAGTTCAAGGGTAGATATACAAGTGAGACAATTAAACTAATATAAATCACATTTTTGGGCCAGGTCCTGGACACTCATCTCAACTATTGATGGGAACCAGGAAATGTGAACCACTAAAACTTCCTGTTCCTCCATCTCATAAAATATGCTCTAGGAAAGCAGATGGATTCTTGTAGAAATGAGTACGTTTAGTAGTGAAATAATGTATTAATTTTATGTGACCAAATGCTTTTAAGTCACAGGCTCCCAGAATGTCCTCAGATTATTGTTATTATTATTAATGTTCACTGAAATGATATTTGGCTTGCTGTATATACATCATGGTCTTATAAGAATAATTGTTCCCAACTCTTTATGGTAGAGGGAATCTAAATTACCATGCTTACTACTAAAACATCATGGAAGCATAATCTATAATAGAATCTAACTACAGTCAAAGTCAGCAGATTAAAATACTTTAATGCAAATTGAACTGACAATATATCTCACTGATAAAGGATGAGAATTAAAAGTGCAATCTTGGCAATTGCATGTAATTTGCATATACATTACTCATTATAAGACTTAATGACCACAGAATATCTTCAACATTTAACATACATTTGTGTCTGAATATATATTGAACATATATGTTGCATTAGGCCAGACCATAAAAAGCAGCATTTTCAAAATCAACTTCCATCTCTTTAAAAGCTTCTAATGAGATCACAACAGAATTGAATTCCTTCATAATATACACAGACATCATTTCTCATAAAGTATACATAGTCTTCCATAAGAAATAAAGTTTCCCTTTATGTTTTATTAAATCTTTACACAAAAGGATATTTAATAATATGACATTGCCAGATACAGATCTCTACCCAGAGCACAAGTTGCTCTGTATTCCTACTCTCTTCCTATAAAACTTTCTGCCCAAGCAGAAACCATAAGCCAGATCAGAATGTCACCTGTAGAAACTAATTTCAAAGTATAAAAAGAGAAAAACCACTATGCAACTTAAGTCATAAACAAATATAAACGATATAATTCCAAATTTCAAGAGATTTCAGAAGCTAAAAGAATACATCATAAGTTGAAAAGTTATAACGTGTTCAGCACATTCTTTAAAATTTATCTAGTAGGACAAAATCAATTGTTGAAGAAGTTGTTTATAATAAATTCAGCATTTCGATTAAAATATGAATTGAAAGCATGTATTAGTTGTGCTTACTTATCCCAATTCTGCATTTTTTAAAATAAGGATTTCCCAATTGCCCCAAAAATCTGCCCCTTGTGAACAGTTTCCTACTTTTTCATCAAGTTGTTTTGTAGTGCATGAAGAAGTTTTCTAAATATAGCCTTTCCTTATAGGGCAGTTGCTCTCTGCCTCTGATAATCTAGGCTGTTCTTTTCTGCAACTTTTACAGGTCTGTCATTTTTGTGATGCAGCAATGAGAACTGTACACAATATTCCAAGATTTCTGTATCTGATCATACTTCAAACACAGTTCTGAACTACTAGAACAGCAGTTGTGAACAGATGCAGAAAGCAAGAAAAAAGAAAAGAAGATAGAGTTATTTTGGGAATGTTTTCATATCATTGAGAAATGCCAAGTTTCAGAATGACAACTGAATGTCAGAAAAGATTGACCCAGCACTATTTATTTATTTATTTATTTTTACAACACGGAACGGAACATGTTTTACTTGCTGTTTATTTCATCTTATTGTTAGAATTACTATAAATACTTTTTGTGATTTAGGATGTGTTTGATTTTTTTAGAAAGATGGGATACAAATGTACAAACGAGCATAAATATCTGATAAAAACCTTAACCGTATGAAAATACATTTGAGGTATTTCATGAAGCCCTGTCTCTTCCTTTTAGACAAACCTGCAAGATTGATTTTGGCAGTTTTCCATAATTCATACCTTTACCTCAATCTGTGACCTCGATTTAAACACGGCATTTCCAAAGTCACCTGAGTCAAATGCTTTATCCCTCTCAACTTATCATCAATCATTCAGTTTTCTTAGCTACTATGTAAACTTTGAAAACCCCTTTGGACACTTAGCAGAACTCACAAGCTTAACTGTGACTAATAGAACCTGCATTTGCAGTATAAATTCAATCCAGGCATTTTGCATCCAAGCTGAGAAGAATTAGTTCAAGTGATCAATATAACTCCAGAGCTTCCCTTAACATAATGATTACTTAAGACATCTTAGAGCTTTGTAAAAACCAAGAATGCCTGTCACGAAAATGTGTTTCAAAGGGATGTCCTTCTACTTTGGCAACATATTGAGCAGTATTCCTAAGCTCCATGATGGAGTACACCTAGAGTGCTACAAACACCTGGATCTGGTCTTCGACCACCCAGTCTCCATTCTGAGAATCAGCACTATTAATTTACATCTTTCTTTTCCAAAAAACATTCTCTTTCTCATTTCCATATCAGCCCCCATCCCCAACTGCCATGATAAGTTAATCAGGATTGGAAGTGAAGTGAGGAAGAGAGAGTATTTAACATTTTCCCCACACTAGGCGGCATTGGTTTCTGTCCTGTCCTTTGTTCGCCACAATAAGCATTGCTTCCATTCCACTATCATTCAGCTTCTGCTAAAACCTAAGTTACTTCAGTCACTATCCACTATGGACAAAACTAACATAATTAATTACCAAATTAATTTCAATTTTTTTCAGGGAAATGGAAATGTCCAAAACAAAGTAGAAAATAATTATTTAGGTAGCATTTGTGGTATAAAAAAACCCAAATACATTTCATATATGTTTGTGTGATTTCCATTCCTGAATTGCAGCAATTACTGCTTCTGTTCCCATTTCTGATGGAATTCTGCAACATCCATACCCTCCTCAATAGGGTCCCAAAGAAAATCACTCCAAGATGGCAGCTGCATATGGTATGCAGAAGCAGTAACTATGGGTGAAAAAGTCACAGGGGGGCCTTATGAGGAGCTGTTTCCATTCATATAGGAAGCAGGTTTGTAGCCTCTTACTGTTCAGGTGGTAATCAAGCACCAAGTTACATAAAAACTCTTTTTTTCTTGCAAGGCAGCTTTCTTTTACAGAATCCAATTGATTCATCACTTTAAAGTATGTATTAGTGGAAATGTACAGACCATCATTTAAAAAAAGGCTTCTGAGATTTCAGAATATGAATAATGAAGGGCAGGTTTAATAGAAACAAAAATATGAAGTGATTCTGCTTATATATGTAGTGTATATAGATTGGTTCATGTAGAGTGCAAATTGTAGGATAAGACTGTTCCATACTCTCTTGTAGATTGTAATATGAATGCAGACCCATCAAGTTTACTCAGAGTCGATTTGGGTTTTTTTAGATAGAAAACTTAATAAAACAGACAATACACATGAAGAAACTTAAAGTCAAACTTCAGCCTAATCCATTAAACCCTTAGAATGAAAGTTAGCCATTTTAAACAGCGACGCAGCCTTTAGCCTAATTTCATGCAGGTGGGGGAGAGAATGGAGGAAAAGCAAGAGCATATGCTGAAATGGATGTAGCAGCAGGAAGAAATGGGAAAAGCCATCTGTAAGAGAGCAGTCCAGACCTCTGTCCTCCTTGAAAGTTGCTGGAAAGAGAAAGAAAGTGTGTAAGAGAAAAGGGGTGGCAGTGAGGGGAGGGGGAAAAGGCTGGGGGTGGCTGAAAGACAGGTGTGGTTCTGGCCACTTTTGGCTCCAGTCCCAAGCACTGCTGATTTTGGCCCTATCAACCACTGGTTCCAGCTCCACCACAGCTAGATGACAGCTAGATCTAAACCTTCATAGTGGCAATATTCCAAGCAATATTCCAAGTATTTCTAGGCCTGGCCAGGGCGAAGGATTCTTATATACCTGCTGGGATTGACAAGGCATCTGACCTTCACCTGGATCTTATAACTCTCCTGACAAGTGATTTGGTCTGCAGCCACAGTGTGGAAATAAAGGATGAGATTGCCCACCAGATACCAGGCACTATTCAAATTAGACCCCAGTGTTTTTGTTACAATCCCCTTCTCAATTAAGTAATCAATCTTAATCTAGAATTAAAATTCTCAAAACTTTCTGTCAGATTCTAGAGCTCCCTATTGGTGGCTCTTAGGTAATTCACAAAATACAGAGTCCATTCATAAAACACAATGTTCATTCATAAAGCAGTAACATAAATCCGCATTGCTACATATTGGGTGTATATTTCAGCGGTTGAATGTACATATTTATGGCCATGCTGTAGTGTAGTGCTTATGTGGCTGTGAATAAAAAGTGGCTGGGCTCATTGCCTCGGGGTTTGGGGGGGGAGTGACAAAACTGATTTCCAATAAGTGCCTCCCCTTTATTTCCATAACAAGTCCTTGAGTCTGTACTCAATAGTAACACCAGGGACCTAGAAGGTACAGGGCTTGTCAGCCCAACCCCTGCAGAGTCTCATCAGGGCTGACCTTAAGGCAATTGGGCCCCGCGTGCCACTCCTAAGGGGGCCTCTGCACGGGGGCAATCAAGATGGATTTTATTTATATCTCTAACATTTTGCAGACTTTGGCTGTGAACTGGGTCTCTACCAAATATATATATATATATATTCAAGTTGCACCCCACTGCTTCAAATTGGGCCCCACTGGCTAGCCGTGAGTCTCATAGTTGCTGGGCCTGAGTTGCCCTGCCCTTGCATGAAGTCGTGGGTTTGCAATTTTGGGAGAGTGGAGACTGCAGCACTGGGGAGTGGGCAGGCTGACGAGGCCTGCTAGATTTAGGGGCTGAGTTGCCCTGCCCTCGCATGAAGACTTGGGTTTGCAATTTTAGGAGATGGGAGACTGCCCGCTGGGGAGTGGGTGGGCTGGCGAGGCCCCCTAGATTTAGAGGCCCTAGGCTTTAGCCTACTTAGCCTATACACAAATCTGGCACTGAGCAGAACCTATGCCTACTGTGTTTCTATGCTAACTAATTGTATGTTGGCTAAGAAGATGCCCCGGTTATATTAGGGTATTTATATGTTGGGGTTTTTTTTGGGGGGGGGAGAAAATATATTTTGATGTTCAGTCTTACTAATTGTTGGTTGTAGCAATATTAGTCACACTCAGCATAGAGAAACAAAATTAATGAACATTACTAACATAGGGTAGAATTTAATTGGATGAAACTCATTGTTTTTATTCCACTTTTATAGCCAAACCAATACAATGCAATTTAAAAAGTAATAAATTAATATATAAAATGAAATACAATAAATCTCAAAACAATCTATGAAAGTATTGTAGGATTCTGTGGAAGTTATTTTCCATTTGATGTGTTGACGATTGTGATGTCTGACTATTTAGCCTTTCCTTTTGATGAAAGTTTTCTTACTTTCATCTTTGCCTGCTAGGTAATTTGATAAACACATGCAATTCTTATATAAAGCAGTATGTGAAATTTAAACAGTTTTCTCCCTCATTTGGCAAGCATATTGTCCATCAGCTTTACTGCTTTTAATGAATTTAATCCTTTTTAATTACAAAGGTGAAAAATAAAGTTTATTTAGGGCATTGAATGCCTCTTGAAATGGAATGACTCTGGCTAGCAGACAAATATAATTGCAGTTCTTCATTACCCTTCTGGCCCTAATTGACAGGTATTTTTTTCTTCACTTCATTTTCAACAGTTTTACTTCCTCTAGAATTTTAACTGGACTGTACAGTCCAAAGGAAGAAATGAGGAGGGAGAATGATGAGGAGTAAGACATGAAACTTGTTACCACACTTTCTTAATGTATGTATTTTGGTATACAGGTAAACCTATTTTCTGTGTTGAGAGTAAGATCCTCAGGAACAATAGGTAATTGGGGGAATTTAATCAGACACTCAGGGAAACACTATCCTCTGAGGTCCCAGGCTCATTGTTGTCAGTCTGGCTAAGCTGTCCCAGAAATAAGTGCAATTTTCAATTTAACAGGAGTGTGGCTAACTTTGGAGGATTTGGTTGGGTAGAAAAGCATCCTTGAAATGTTTCTGGGAGACAGACTGAGCTGAAACTTTGAGAATTGACCCGGGAATGAGTTTACATTAAAATACAGTAATAGACAAGATCACAGTCAAATTTCTACAAATTCTGCCATAAGGAGCAGGCAGAAGGGGAAAATTGCATCAAGCTAAAGGCAATAGAGCAGGTGTGCTCAGTGGGAAGGACTTGTGTTGCAAGAGCTTTTCTTAGGCAAATACACAAGGTGCAGGGTTTCAAGAATGGGCACCATGCTGGATAGGGTTGATGGGTATTTTACTCTGATGCATTTGGAAGGCATGAGGTTGGGAAAGGCTCCTGCAGAAACATTTATGTTTTATTTTAAGAGCATATATGGAGCAGGGAAAGTTATTTCACATATGGTACAGTGGACGCTCGGGTTGCGAACATGACCCATGCGGGCGGCACATTCACAACCCACAGCGCCATGTCTGCACACACGCGGGTTGCAATTCGGTGCTTCTGTGCATGCGCGAGCACCGAAACCCGGAAGTAACCCCTTCCGGTACTTCCGGGTTCAGCGCAGTGCGCAACCCGAAAATGCACAACCTGAAGTGTCTGTAACCCAAGTTATTACTGTACTTCTGACTGTGCTCTCCAAACAAGAAACTATTGTGCTATTTGCATAACTCATACTTAGTGTGTGTGTTTTTGTCATGTTTGCTCTCAATTTGAGTTTTCTTTCTCAAATAAATGGAAATAAATGGTGCCTGAGTGGTTTAGAAAAACCACACATTTCTTCAAAGAATTTCCTTTTTATGGAAATGATTAAATTTCTCAAACTAAAAAGGTAGCGGTGACTGCTGTTGTTTTAAGAAAACATAAATACAAAAGATTTGAGATAGGTTCCTTGAGTGCCTGAATTTTTGGTACACATGATGTGCTTATTTCGTAAACTCTAAGAAAGAGACACTGTTCTGCTTTTGTCCTATTTTATAAGTGCTTGTTTAATGTAAGCCAAAATGAGATTTAGAATGGTTGCAAAAACAACAAGAAAAAAACACACTCAAGAGCAGGGAATAGCCTCTTTTTAAATATGCCACAGCCAATTCTCAGCACAAGACCTGCAGCGACGCTGCTTGTTGAAATATAGCCTAGACCAAGTCAACTCTTGGAAAACAAAAACAATTATTTGCTTGCCATGAGAGATTTCTGTGTGCTTTTATTACTTAAATCTAAGGAGCAAAACATGACACACAATGGTTGATAATAAAAACTACAGTGTGGTTCAATGAGAGAAGAAACTAAGACTACCCATGTCAGCATTTGAATTTTTTTGCATTAATTTTTTCTAAATTGCTTGTTTCTTCCCAGATGAGAGCACAACAGTAGCCCTGTTTAGGTGTTACTGAACAGAGTTAACAAGAGAGTGAGGGCAGCAGGGAAGAGCACACTAGCTCTGATTTGGGAAATTAGCTGTTCTTGGGATTTCTGCTAAAGACCAATTGTACATTTCAGGCAGGATTGCACTGAATATCAATACCTTGCTTTTTTGTGGGATTGAACACCAACCAATAAAGAACCAATATGAACATGCTTTTTCCAGAGAACTAGCAAGAGTCACACTAGGAATACAACTGTAATTTTTTTCATATGTGAAAGAATAATGCTTTAAAGCCAAGAACATACCGCTATGAATGATTTATAAGTAACATGCAGTTACAGAAGCATACAGAATAAAAAAAAATATTAATAGGATATTACACAGGCTAACTCACCCACACTCTTCCTGGACCATATGCTTAGTTACTATTGTAGATATAGAGGGGAGAGATTTGAGACACAGAGTTTGCCTAATGGGACAGGAAATGAACAGGAACCTTAGAGATTCAACTTCACAATGCAAAAAGAGAAAGAACCAAGAAGAGGAAAATATTACATGCACAGCAGTTTTTCACATCTCATGAGAGTCAGAAGTGGGTGAGATTAGGAAAATTAGAAAGATTAGATTAGATAAAAAATTAGAAACAGAGAAAGAAAAAAGAGAGTTGAAACACATAAAAGGGGCATGATTAACCCTTTGGATTGGGACATTTGGTTTAGCAGTATCACTAGAGTGTAGGGATTCACAGCTAGTCTTGCTAGGTTTTGTTTGTTTGTTTGTTTGCTTGTTTGCTTGCTTGTTTGTTAATCCAGTGACAAAATAGTGATAGGTTCCTGGCTTTAACCAGGGTAGCTCCTTCTCATTGTTCACCACAGGTTCCTAGGGCTCCCAATAACCTATATAATCTTCCCCTTTAAGAAAGACACTAACAAGTACTTCTCTCCAGAGGATTCCTGAGTAATTCTGAAAAAAAGAATAGAATGGGGAGAAGTGGTAGTAACTGCCATCTGCTAACTAGACTGAGAAACACGTTGCTCCAAACCAGCATTGATTCAAAACATTTGAAGGCAAGATGTAATAATTTAATTTTAATTTTACACTGGGATCTGAAGGCCTGTGTACATATAGATGAATAGGTGTATATCTTCCTCCATGGGAATGTGAACTAACCCTGTCTGGTCAGGGTCCTCATGGAGGGAGTCAAATGTGCATCCATCGATATGCCTGTAATACTTGCTTCATACTGATGCCTATTGTACTTTGCTTGGGAGTGTGGCTAATCGTGTATGTTGGCATCTAAGAGTGGGACTTCCTCACTTATACACATGAGCTACATCACATACTCATGCTGATTGCCTGAAAAGGCCTATTGTCTCCTGGTTGTTATGTTCTCTCACTTGTAAATATTCAGCATTCAACAACTACAGCAAATGACTAAAGACAAAAGAGGGGTGGGGAGAGAGAGAGTTTAGAGGAGGGAAAGAACTAGTTTCCCACAACTGTATGTCAAAAGTGAATGCACCTTTCTTTATATACTAGACAGGATATACATTTACACAGCCCCATGAATTCAAAAGAAAAAGACACCTGGAAACATTAAGAATAAATTAGGCCTCTCAACATCTACAAAAGAAGAAAAGGAAAGGGAGTTTTGGCATATAGGCCAATGATGCATTGTCAATATCTCAATATATCCCCCTCTGAACTGAAAAGAAAGACTTGGATCCATGATGTGATTAAAAAACAAATGCATTTAAATACATTATTGCTCAGATAAAGCAAAACCATCATTCATGAAGAAAGACTGTTTTCCAGTGAATGAATAACTGGATTTGCTGGTCAGAATCTGCCACTCTCATCTCTCCTAGGATCAGTTGAAGCAAAATAATGCCTGACTGTGAAGTCTTCCTATTCTAGGCAAGGCAAATCTATGGCACCTGACAGAGCATTAGTTTTGTGCGTGTGCCAGCTTTCAATTTAATTATAAAAAGTAGAAAGGATGCTGAGAAGACTAACATGTCAGTAACTATCAAGATCATTAAAGCCAACCCCTAAGAACAAAATGCCGAGTCATCCTCAGAAACCTGAAATGGAAAGTCTCCTGGCCTTTCATCAAACTCATTTTGAATCACTGCCCAGAACCACTCTGCTTATCAATTACACCAATCTGCTCACATAAAAATTACAGCTGCAGAAAGTGTTTGCACCTCTGGTGAAGGGAAAATAAGAGGACTTCCAAAATTGTATTATGTGATCCAACAGCTATTTGTCAAAACAGGCCCCGTTTTTATCACAGGCTTGAATCAGTTCATTAGGTTGTACAGCTGCCAAGGAACAATACTGCTGACCTTCAGATTGGTCCACATGGGCCTACTGAAAGTGAAAAATTTAACATTGTCCTTGGCTTTCAGTCTTGTGTGTTCCTCAAATAACTAAAATTGATGTGCTTATTATTGGGAACTAGAACACCTCCGGATGTTGATCTATACTGCATCACTTTGACAATATCCATTAACAAAAATTGTGGTTACACTTGGTTTATGTTGGTATAAAGAGAAAATAGCACATGATAAGATTCTACCCCCAGTGGTTCAATTGTCAAAAATCTCTATTAACTACAGTATATCCAAGAATTACCACATAGGATCTCCCCTCCGACTTTTAAGAATTCCACCCCCCCCCCAAAGAAGAAAGAGAAAGAAATAAGGTATGAAGAGTGTGGGGATCAATTAAAATTTGTTCCTTTTAATATAGTTTCAAACTGTTTCTCACAGAGGATCAACATTTCTATACAGAATTCTTTAGCTCTTTATTCAAATGGATCCAGACAGGGTCCAAAATGGGATGAGATACCAGGTTGGAGACAAATAGCATTTTTTGTAGTCACATTTAACTGCAGGGAAAGCTAATTTTACTGATTTAGACAACTAGCACCTGCAAGTAAGGAAAATGAATGCAATCATGTTCACTTTTCAAATATGCAAGTTTGAATGATAACAATATATTCCAAATTGCAAATGGTGAGATTACACAAAATGTACTTTATAAGACAGCACCTATTACAGCAGAGAGATATACTTACCCCAAGAGAGATATAATATCTCATTTAATCATTAAAGAGCACATAAAAGACTCAAAATCATCTGTACATTTTAAAGAGTTTGCAAAATGGATTCAGAACACTGACTCATAGATAGTTCTTTTAAAAAATACAAAGTTGGTATAGCATATACTTACAATAGTATGCTTAAAAGGATTACTCTGGGTTCTTCTAGAATGTAAGCACATTTGAGAAGTTATTTTGTACTAAAGGCATGCAACATTTTTATTTAGAAGTCCACTAAATTAAAAGGGACTTACTCCCTAGTAAGTCGTGATAAGACTTTAATCTTGGGCTCTCACACTTCACCTGTATTCAAGGTGCTACATATAAATGATGCTATTTGATGTTACAGAGATTCAGCATTTTGCACAAATATATGAGCTCCATTTCCAAGTCTCACTGAATGTTGCCAAGTGTACAATTTTAGCTATGCCCTTTCAATCAGAACCAAACTGTCTAGGCAATGTATACTTCTCAATGCGTATGTCTCAAATTCTTTGACCTGACTTGGCCGCTTCTTCAATAATTTGTACATTATTTGCTTTTAGTCACTTCTTGGAGCAGAGATGAATGCAAGTGAAGGCATGTACTATGCCACAGTAGGATCATATAGTAGTTGGATTAATTTTGCACCTAACAAATCAGTGCCATAGATGCCTGAAGTATTGAATGCCATCGTGACCACAATATGTTTAGTTGCGATAAACATTTTGTTAATATTTTTAATCCAGAAATTTATTTTGGGCTGATGAATTTTTTATCAGTGCTTTCATTGTTTTTCAATGTACACTCTGACCTTCTCTTGCGCTCTGCACTTCATCTGACAGTTCACATGTAAAAGGGTCTCTTTTCCCCCTCAAAATCTGGACTTTGTACCCTGATGTCAAAGTGTTTATGCCCAAATGTACTAAACAAAAGTGGCATTATTTAAGGAGCCAAAGATCAGAATGTTCATGGTTTAATATGCTGGGGGTCATCACTTCTTGAACTGTCTGCATATTTCTGAAGTGATGTGTAGCTCTAAAATCTGTGTCCTTGGTTCAGCAACCACCTACAACGGTTGGGGAGGGGTAGTTAGGAGAATGATGTAGTTGCTGACTTATGAAGAATGTATCTGCTGTTCAATGCCTTATGTAAAACTGTAGTGAGAGATGGATTTTAGATGCCATATCAGTATTCAGATGTTTCTCTTATTTAATAATTCATTTCCATGAGGATTCCTGCTGTAATGCCTCTGGGCTGAAGTATCTTCTATTTACATTGCCTCTCCTTGTAGCACTTTAATGACTTTTTGATAGGCCCCATAATTAGATGGAATTTTATGAGAAGCAGTGTTTCTTTTTTTCCTTATATTGCCAATGCTGTTGAAGAACTGCTGAATTTTTAAAAAACAGACTATGTTGTGTAACAGATATATTGTAATGAATATATAAGCAACATCACCAACCATTAGCTGGCGCTGTACCATATCCTTAGTACTTAGTTAAGGTTTTATGTCCTGCCTTCTTCCCCTGTCCTGTCTGTTGTGTGCTATCTTAGAAATATTCCAATACAATATGGTTTTGTATTGGAGGTTTGTGCTGCCAGTTTCACTAGCAAATCTCTCATGAAGTATTTTATTGTAAGTCTGCATTGTAATGTGTGGAACCATAAAGGTTCTATGAAACGCTCTGTCACTATGGCAATTTGACAAGAAAAAATGAGCCATTTGTTTAGAACTGGATTTGCCTCTTTACATTTTTAAAGGTTATGGCTTACTTTATTGTGGAATGATTTACTTAGCATTCTTTGACTTGGGCATTTCAGAATGGATTGTGGGATTCTCATCCTGTAACCTTCAACCTTGCATTCAATAAAAATAAAGTCAGTGGGTTGATTCTAGAAAGAAAAAATATATCTAATTTTCTTAAAACCACACAGGTTTTCCATGTTTCAAGATACAGCATGCCTAGTGTATGACTAGTGTTGGCTTAAAATGTACACATTCAAAAGTATATAGCAATATCTGATAAGTTGTGTTTTGCCCTATGTTCATCTTTTATAACTAAGTTTTATAACTTTGTGTTATCCAAATACTTCATGTGCATGGTTTGAGAAAATAAAGGAAACAATGGAGTGCACTATTAAAAATAAAAATTTCCCTATGTTCTCTGCAATTTTAAAGCACCTTGCCTTTTTATCCCTATGTCAAAGGTGAGAAGTGTATTTTATGGAAGCACAATTGATTTCTAGGAAAGCTGAACCTGAGAAAAGGATTGATGAGAAGCCAGTGCCATTATGAAAACTGTCAAATAAGGTACTGTGATGCAGGATTTAAAGGTATTTCCTTAAATATTAACATGTTTAGATCTGCTGTTGATATGTTTTGGCTACAACTCCATGTCCACAAATGCACTCCTGAGCTTATAAAATGTAACTGTGTATATAAAGCTGATTTCAATATAAATTATTTCTCTTTTATTAGTCCTAAAACACTCTAGTATTAAAATAATAACAATCTCCTAAAATGTACATGTTTCATTATCATCTTTTTGCAATTTACAACAGATCATCAAGCAACCTAATCTTGCTATGGTGAGGTAATTTGTCTACAACTAGATTTAATGGTTCCAACCCAAAAAGAGTAAAGCATGTTTCTAGCCATTTGTTTCCACAGGCCTAAGTGCGCTTAGCTCTGTGCTGAATTATGGCCAGTAAGTGTTTTCAAATATGAAAAGATTTGTCCTATTTTTAAATAACAAGTCAGTTATTTCATAATATGCAAATTGTACACTGTCAGCCAGATACGTGGGAGGGATTTTTAACCAGCTATAATGGTCCATTAATACAACTAATACATCAAATTACAAGATGGATAAAATAATAGAATCTCTTGGAACAACCAGCCAAGTCCTGTGTCATATGTACAAGTATCCTGGTGCCCGTCAAACGGTAAGACAAGTCTATGCAAGTGTTCCAACCAAACATTTGCAAAAGCTCAAGCCTTTGGCAGCATTCTAAGTGAGCTCACAAAAAAAAAAAAGCTCAATGGCACTTCTACTACTGCCTCCCCTTTCCCCTGCAGCAAGTCCCAGAAGTTTACTTTATAGAACTGTGATTAGTCTATGCCTTGGAAGAAGTGAATTACTAGTGCTGTCTATTCCTGGCCAAGTGTGGGGAAGCTCCCTGACCTGAGCTGAAACTTTGGCAAAACTGCAAGTTATGTTGTTAGATTCAGGTAGGTACATAGCTGTCAAGTGTCCCTTATTTGAAGGGACAGTCCCTTATTCCAGCGCCATGTCCCACTGCTGTCCCTTATTGATGGATGTCCCTTAAATGTCCCTTAAAAGATGTCCCTTAAATTTCAAAGGAAGCAGCTCCTCTCCCTCCCTCCCTGCCGGCCAGGGAGGAGGGAGGCTCCAACTGTGTTGCTTGGCTGTGTTGCTCACCCAATAAGAAGTCTAAGATTGACTGGGGGGTGGAGCTTGCATGCCTTGTGTGTGGCTAGTTAATGCAAGCTGAGGGGGTTTTTGAATGCTGGACGCCATTTTGTTGCACGTGCTGCTGCAAACTTTGCAGTGCAAAGCCAGGCCGGGGAGCCATCTTAAGTTGAGGCTGCATAGGCCTTGTGGTGCATGTGATTCAGATTCTAGTCAGTTGAACCTCTGGTTACAAAGTTGGTTGGACAGTGTTCTCGAAGCTACCAGCATGAGTTTGACCAGACTGCAGGAGGACAGGAAGACTGGAGTGCCTGGAACAGGTGAGGCTGCAGGCCCCTTATTTTGGCTGCTGGTCCCTTATTTTCAAGGCTGCTGGTCCCTTATTTTCAAATCTGTAAATTGACAGCTATGGGTAGGTAACCGTATTGGTCTGACGCAGTCAAAATAAATTTAAAAATTAAAAAAATGTCCAGAAGCACCTTAGAGACCAACTAAGTTTATTCTGGGTATAAGCTTTCGTGTGCATGCACACTTCTTCAGATACCATGTTGTTGATGTTGTTGTTGTTTCTTTCTTTTACTATGAGGCATCAGGGGGAGATTACAGTGATTTAAAAATACAAATATGACTGTTAAAGCCCTGTCTAAGCAACTCCCCACCTGCCCCGCCCCCCCAAATCTGGGATTTGAAGAGATACCTTTCGCTAGGCAAAAAAACTCAAGTGATTTCCTTCAGTTTCAATAGCCTTTTGGTATTGTGTGAGTTATGGTAACTACCATTCAATAAACTTAAGCCTAAACTAGCCTCCCTCAACTTGATACACTCTAAATATTTTGGACATTGGGCCAGGCTAGGGTATTAGGTTTAGTTTATTTGTTTATTAGATTTGTATATTGCCCTTTATCTCAGAGCAGTTCACAACATAAAAATACCAGATATAAAGGTTAGTCTAAAGCATTATTGGACATGTATAAATAGTTCTCTGGATTCTGGTCTTTATTCTTCACTCTAATTACTGAACTAGAAGACCTATAGTCATGTGTTATTTACATGTAGGGCATATCTGTGTTGACAGCAGGGCAGAGCTTCACATTTAGCCCTGTCCCCAAGAGCATGAGTCTTTTCTGCAACAAAGCTGTGTCTGGCACACAGTTGTCTGCAGAAAAATTCCAATGCACAAGCATTTTCTCATGTGCAAGGGCTCCACACGACACCAGTCCTCTATGTGCAAGCAGGTGCTTGAGTGTTGCATTTTCTTTGCAGACAATTGTGTGCAACACATGGTTGTTACAGAAAGAAGTGATGGTTTTGGCTGCAGTGCTAATACCACCCTCCCACTCTGCTGTTGACATGGTTATACTCCACTTGAGAGTAACACATGAAAAGGGCCCAAACATCAAACTTATCTCAGAAGGAAGGAAACAAGGTTAAGCTGAAACCATGAATAGTTAACCTTTAAATCATCAAGTCCAACTCTAGCACAATCACTCTGAAGAGTGGCTGCAGTCTTTGCAATTAAACTGATGACAGAGTGGTGGTGGTGATCATAACATCAGTCATTCCTATGTCACTGCAAGGTGAAGGCCTTTTCTGTCTATCACACTGAAGGTTGTTTTGTTGTAAACTTGTCATGCTTGAACAGAGCAGATTGGCAAGGTACAATATAAGGGGAGGGGGGCGGTTTGCACATAAAGTACACTGAAGAATCAAAAGGAGTTCAGCCTTAACCAACCTGTATCTTTAGATCACAGTGTTCAGTTCAACCACACTGCGTCCCTTTCCCAAAGTGAGCTAGAGGCAACTATAGAACACTAAAGAAAGATTGCCATGGATAAAGCCTTTAACAATGTCAAAGATGATTAATGAGACAGATAAGAGAACATCCTCTTTTTGACATCATGGAGCAAACAGGGGAAAGTGAAAGAAAGTATAATGTGTCGATATATAACAAAAGGAAATTATAAGCTGATGACATTTCTTTCCCAATCATGTTGTCCCATTTATCATTGAAATCTAAATGCTCCCACACATTTCTGAACACTGAAAAATATTGTCCTCTTCCAGAATAAAGAAAGCTGCTATATATAGGTGAAATTTGCTATAAAAGGACTAACTAAACTTTTTTATTTTAAAAGTTCACATCCTGTATGTCTCCTTCAGACTCTAAAAGAAGCCATATAAGAGTGAAGCGTATTATATTTAAGATCATTTTTGTTTGTGAGAAGTATAAACTCTTAATATTTCCAAGAGCACAGGTGAAGGACCCAGCTTAATAAAATTTGGTTTGTCTGACACAGCCTGGGAGCAATAAACACAGGGAGTCTTCATGACGCAGCATAGATATCCTCAGTCATTAAGAGTTTTATAGTAGCAACTTTGGAGTTCTCTGAAATGAAGAAACCCAGTGATGAACAAGTATTGCAAGGAATCCAGTGAATGATACTACACTGGGTTTATCATCTTTCCTGTGTTGAAACCTGGATGCTCATGAAATGAGTAATTTGGGAATGAAATGCATACAAATGTGATTTGTAAAGCAGATAAAACTGATAGTTCAGTAAAATGCTTTCTTTTTGGGTGCAATTGCAGCTTTTGGAAGCTTTCAGAAGCTGACAGTTTCCAGTGATTTGCTCTTTCTGTGGGATGCAGATAAGTCCCAGTACATATGACTCAATCTGATTCTGTGTACTTGCTTGAATCATCTTCATTCATAAGATTGCTTCCTGCAATACGGTTTTAATTCATGGGAGAAGGTGCCACTCGAGTCACTACAGACATATTAAATGAGGGAAAATACGTCCTCTGTGCTGGGTTCCAAACTGTGTGGAAAATCCTAGCCTTCTGAAAATTACTTATCTGCTTTTGCAGATGAATTGCTTGAACATGCAATGTCTTTCCTGGGTAAGATGGAAACACTTGCAAAAATTACAAGAAGGTTTTTCACGTCCATATTTTTATTAATTTTCTCTCTTCAACACTTATTTTGAGATGTACTAGCAGGTATGCAGGGTTTTTCTATGGAGACATAGTACTTTTGAATGACTTCAGACTTTCCTTTATCATCATGTAAAGGATTCCTGTGGAGATAGGGAGTTAGGGGGTGGGTCTTAAGACCATGCCCTACTCATGTGTTCATTCTGGATGTCTGGGCTCTGTACAGCAGAAAAAGCTAAATATCAACCCTCAGAGATGCACCTTTCTGGCTGACTGCAACCAATGGATTGCAGCTATCTTCAGAAAACTGAAATGCTGATACTAAATAAGGCAGCAGTAAAGGGAACTTTGTAGGGATGCGGGTGGCACTGTGGGTAAAACCTCAGCGCCTAGGACTTGCCAATCGCATGGTCGGCGGTTCGAATCCCCGCGGCGGGGTGCGCTCCCGTCGTTCGGTCCCAGCGCCTGCCAATCTAGCAGTTCGAAAGCACCTCTGGGTGCAAGTAGATAAATAGGGACCGCTTACCAGGGGGAAGGTAAACGGCGTTCCGTGTGCTGCGCTGGCTCGCCAGATGCAGCTTGTCACACTGGCCACGTGACCCGGAAGTGTCTGCGGACAGCGCTGGCTCCCGGCCTACAGAGTGAGATGAGCGCACAACCCTAGAGTCTGGCAAGACTGGCCCGAACGGACAGGGGTACCTTTACCTTTACCTAAAGGGAACTTTGAATTATTTCAAGCATAGACAAAATGCCAGGGTTTGTCTAATCAGGTGAGGACTAGGTCCAAATTCCCACCCAGCCATGTAGCTTTGATAGTTGTAGGAAAGTCTTCTTTGGCTGAAATCAGGTTTATCTCACTGGTCCAAGGCAAGGCTCAAATTATTCTCTGAGCTTTACAGAAAAGGGGTGAAATACAAATGAATCACAACATTGCTGAAGCTACCTTAAGTGTTAGGATACAGAATACTGTGTTAAAACTTATTTTTTTATTACATGCCTTTTAGTTTTTCAGAAGGGCTCATTATATGACATTCATCACACCCACTGCCTTATATGTTGCCACAGTTCAGTAGCTTCACATAAAATTAAGAAAACTTTTTTTAAAAAAATAACATCTGCTATTGTTCTTTATCACATTAAAGAGGAGTGAGGTGCAGCCTAGGAAACCCCTGCTGGCATAAACCATTCCAGGATTTACTCAATACCCATTGGAGCTGGTGGTTTAACATAATTTGTCACCATCCACTAAGAGAGTGCAGAAGAGGCTTCTCTAACATGGTACCAGTAAGATTAAAGGCCATGGCAATAGGACACTGAGGTCCAGTTCTGAGGGCCTTCTGGCAATTCCATCAATGTGAGTAATGAAGTTACAGGGAACCAGGCAGGTCCTTGTGTTTATATACCACAGTGTAGTGGCACTTATGATGATTGGGTAATGTATCCATTGGGCTTTAAACCAGTTCAGAAATGTCTACCTTGAAAGAGAAATACAATAATATATGTAAATACAGTAATCTAATCTATTGCTTAGAAGCCATTCTAGTTCTTCGGTTTTGCTAAATCAAGCCATATACTGACTACTTTAAAAAGACCTGCTGACATTCTAAAACAAAAACAAAAACCCTCAGTCACTCCATCCTAATTCCATTCCTTGTCTTGTGTGATCAATGATCCATCCGGATGCATTGTATCACCTCTATCATTGGGCAGCTCTGCATATCCTTTGGCTGTTCTCTTTCCTTTTGGCCTCATTTCCCTTATCTTTTGCTACTAGCAAGGCTTCCTTGCCTCTGAAAACTGAACTCTCTTTTCATTTTTCAACTGATATATAATTCCATCTGTCACCAGAGTACAATAAAGTTTGGTGTGGGTGGGTGTGTATGAAATTCAACTGCAATTCTTGAAATATTAGTTTATCCCAGCCAACTTCATTGAGGGCAGGGGATCAAAGGACATGTTATTTCATTTAAAACAAACAAACAAACAAAACACTTGGCATATCTTATGTCATTGTCTGTAATGTATCCTGAACATTATATTTCTATGTCTAATTAAGAGACTCTTGTAGAGATCTACATATTGTATGTGTATTCTAAGATTGCTTTTTGAATGTGTCAATAGTTGATTGCCACAAAATTCTAAAACAATAACTTACCTTATGATTTATTGTATGAACAAGACTGAATAATTTCTATACGAAACAGAAGAATAAACTATGGCAAATATTGCTGAAAGTGAGGCATCAGTCAAAACAGTTTCTCTGGTAGGCAAAGTACAACCATTTTTCTTGTCAATGGAATTTCATCATATCTCTGGTCAACCTGGTGATATCATCCTAACCTTGGCAAAAAAAAACTTATAATCTATCCCTGAGGAATAAACAGAGCACACTAAATCAAGTTTTCTTAGTGGGTACAGGCATGTGCTATAAAGCTGTGAATTATTACTAGAGCAGTATTTCCTTGCCTACTTTTATATCACTGGTTACCTGGGAGGGAATAATCTACAGCATGTGCTCCTTGAAATACAATGGATGATAGGACAGTGGAACCAAGACTCAAATGAGGTAACAACTGGAAATATAATTCAGCTTGTGATGCACAGGACAGGCTATAATGTGCAAGTACTGAGGAGGTGGAAGTGGGAGGCATGTTATTCACCCCATCAGGAACTGATCAAATAAGACATTCTCTAAATCTTGCCAAGGTAGATTTTGGGTTACCGGCACAATAGAATCTTGTATTTCCATTATTAAAGGCAATCCATATAGGTGCATGGTCCATCAAGCACAAGGGGGACAGCAACAAAAATTCTGTTGCTATAGTAACAGAGATATCACCATCACTCCCTTGCTTTCTGCCTGGATGCTGCTGTGCAACGCCTACATCCTGCAACTATGTAAACTGAGTGGGTCACATATGCTATTATCTCTAATAATTCTGTTGAGAGCATCACAGTCCTGACATACTGTAGTCACCATTGCTTTCTCTCTGTTCCCATTGTGCTGAGAACCAAGTAGCAAGCATTAGAGAAAATATCATAGTAATGAGTTTCCAAACAAATGTTCTGGTTATTTATTTATTTAGCTGATTCAGTGTGTGTGTGTGTGGGGGGGAATCCACAATTGAACTAACTACACATTATAGTTTGCTCACAATTTTTGCTTGGTTAAGGAACAAAGTGAAACACTTGCAAATTATTCCTACACTGTCAAGTTGTACACAACTACAAGGGAATGAACAGGCTTTTTGTTGATATTCATTTATCAATAAGGGTTACAGATTCTTTATGCAGGGGTGTGCTTCCTGATCCTTTTTGTTAGTTTGGAGACAGAACAAGGTGACCTGCAAAGAGCATTTATCTCAAAGCTGTTCAGCCATCCCAATAAAAAAAATCAATCATTTAACCTGTGCCATGTTACCTGAGGTTATCTGGAAGCTTTAAACCAAAAGAAAACAAACTGAGCAGTTATTTAAACACGAAAACAAATATCAAAATATTTTGTAAAATAATAACAATTGACACATGTTCATCTTCTTTTTATTTCTCTCTCCACTTTCCATCTCTGCTTTCCTCACTTCACCTACCTCACAAGTTGCTCTATTTATTTGGGAACTGCAAGGCATGAGGAAATGGGACTTGCTGTTTATTATTTGAATTATAGAAGCATATCAAAATAATTTTAATTTATAGGCATAGCAAATATATTTCCTGGGGTTCGTGTGTGTAAAACAACAACAACAACACAAGGCAATTTTCAAAAGAAAACCTGATGAAGGCACTTAGCATAAAGAGGCTTAACATTTTAAAAATAGTACACTTGCTTGCATGGAAAAAGTAACAATAATGCTTTTTTTTCTTTTCAAAGTATGTGCTTGCTATATATAAGTGAGCTACCTATACACATGGGGAGCAGACAGATTGCCATGGACTGAGATGATGATGGAGTGAGCAACACTCAGGGTCAATTACCAGGAAGTACCAACTCAGTCTGAACACCATTCCAGAGCCTGTCCCACCGAAAAACTCCCTGCACCCCCTGCCCCAGCAAGAGCTGGAGTCCAGATAGATCAGTGAACAGTATTATAGAGGCCAGCCCTTACAATACTTTTAAGTATAATGAGTTAAATGACTTAAGACACATATTTTACAGACTTACTAATCACAGCATCTCTTCTTACTGTTTAACATGTATAAATGGTAACATGTAACAGACACATGGGTTGGCCAAGCCTACTTTCATGAATTCCCAAGTGCCACTGGATTTCAAGCCAGTTTTTATTTCTCTGAATTTCTCTGACAGCTGTTTAAAGCTGTTTTCTATGAAACAAACACAATTCTAAACACAAAAGTCCTTGATCTTTACCCAGACTTCTGAACCCCCCCTAAAGATTATGTGATACTAAAGATGCTATGCTACTGTATGCTGATCTTAAAGTATATGAACAGATTGACACCTATGGTTGCCTTGCTTTGTTGAAGCTCTTTCCTCTAAACCGCTTCCTAGCCCTCCAGACAGACGGGAAGTGTCCAGGGAGGAGGAAAGAGACAAAGACAGATGAGATACAACCTTTCTCTCTCCTCCTCCCATTCAGCAGCTTAGAAAAGTGTAAGAAAAAAGTACTTTGCCTTGAATCAAGTCAGAGTGTGCCACAGAATAACTGCCGAGTTCTGCCACTCGTGACACGGTGTTTCAATGCTTGTAGACAGGCCACACAGCATCAATGTGGGATGACAATGAGTTATGAAGCTGCAGTGTCACAGCATAAACATGACAACTTAATAGCATCCCTCTGTGATTATTTACTGGCATTCAGTGACTCCACTCACAAGCAAAATGGCTTTCTAGCACTTACAGGGCGAGTGTCACCACTTCTTATTGCAAACATCCAAGAACCAATGATAGAGAAGCATATACAAATTTATCAGTTTGATTCTTTTGTCACTTGTGACCAATGTCACATTAAAAGCAGATAAAGATAAAGGATGTTTATGTATCTAGTCTATACAGACTTGGGTTGAATCTCCAAGTGCATTTTGTCAATGGCAATTCAGAGCTCACTGTGCCCTTGCTGAATCTACATTTGCATGCATGTAAAAATACTAATGCTGCAGCATTTCACCATGATGTGAGCATACTGCTAGCAATGTCCTCTGACACCCTTACAACTCAGGTTGGAGAAGAAATCTGACTTCTGTGACTATGGTAGCCATAGTTACAAGATCCTGCTTAAAGATTGCAAGTCCCTCTCAGACTGTGCTTTAGGTTCCTGATAAATTAGAGCTATAGTGTTCTCTGTCCCTGGTTGAGTGTTTAGTTACAAGAAGTTGGAAAAATGTGATGATAAAATATGCACAGCTAGGGTACCATTTGTTTTTGTTTTGATTTTTGCAAAATGTATGTGAGAACAAGAAGAATATAAGAGTTGGATCAGATCAAAGGCCCATCTAGTCTAGTATCCTGTTCTCACAGTGGCTTATGGGATACTTATGGGAACACTTATGAAAAGCTCACAAGCCGACCATGAGTTTAACATGTCAGCCTGATCAAGGACTTCGGACAGAACTGTGTGGCAGTGCAGCAAATTAGATTAGTCAGTCTTATGTGGACACTCTTCAAGATGTCATTATGGTGAAGGGGGATACCCTAGACTCTCTCTAAAGAACTGTGGGTGCTGAAATAACAACAATATCCCCTTTCAATCTCACGCAGAACAAATAATCAAAGTTTTGGGTGGGATACTCCCTCAACCAAGAAGTGCCTGGCTAGGTGGAAGCAAAGCCGTACCCACAATTCATAGATAAAGAGTTGGTAGCAAGGCTTATTCTACCTCAAATGATTCACACACATCTAGTTTTGCGGCAGATCTCTTTATTAAGTTAAATAAAGTTGTAGCCCTAGTTTAGCCCATCTCTTGTATGATGCCTCTATATTCTGGTCCGTGGCTCCAATAAAGCCATGCCAAGTGATTTAGCCAAACAGTTGAGGAAGATTTTTTTTCAAAAAACCTCCCAATCCAGCCCCCTAGTTTCCTGTAAGCCACTTAAAAATGCCAACAAATATATTTATTTAGGAAGAGAGATTGCCCAAACAAATGTCATCTTGAGATACAGAAAACAATCACTGTGGACAGAGCTGCTTTGGGCAATCAAAGAGTCATCCAAACACAAGCATTTTTAAAGAGAACACAGAACACATGCATGTAGGAAATCTTGCTAAATTTATGCAGTGTGGCTCAGTAAGATACATTCATGGTTATGGAGAAACAACTGCTGCCAGGATTTTAAATGGCTTGCTAAATGTTATATGCCCATTTTTTTGGAGGGAGGGGGTAGAATCCTGTGCAGTGAAGTTTCCATTTCACAGGGGAAGCAATGCAGAAAGCAGTCTTCCATCTACAAGTGTTTCTCCAATGCATGGGCTGGGCTAGGGGGAGGGATGGTCCTGATGCAATTGTGGGGGCATGGCCAGTAGTTGCACCAATTCCCTACTAGCCATCACATGGACTGAATGCCCAAATGGGGTATATGTGTAAAATGTATGGCTTGTCAAAACCCTGAATTTTGCAGGTCCATTTACAAGGGGTGGGTGGGTTTGAGGATTTATAAAAACCAGTGAAAATACCATAAAAAGCTCAAGGTGTTTACCACTAGGTTATGACATGGTTGGGGCCCTTTTTTCTGCCTAGCTATCTGAACCTCAGTTGTTTTTGCTGCCATTCCCATGCCATTCCCCTTCCCCAGTTGCACATTTCTCATCCCCCCATCCCTGAATTCAAAAGTTTATTATCTGGGAAGTTTCACCTCAGGCATAGTAAAATATGACACTTGGAACTTCTCCAGACAAAACATTTACTGAGCAATCATCCTGATTCCCTTGCACAAAGCTTGTACATTTCCCCTATTTATTAAGCATTCATCCTGATTTGTTTGCAGGAAAGTTATATGCCTTTCCATCCATCAATCAAAATGCACACTTTTTAGTGCATTTCACTATCACTGGCCTGGTGCATGAAATCAACCTTTAAAAATAAATAAATAAATTGGATTTACCAGAGTCAGAGCACTTTAATGTGCTTTAGCTGTGTAGATCTAAATTTATGGTATGTGACTGAATCCCGCTCACAAGATAGTGACAGTCTGGAGGTAACCTTGGCATGATTTCCTAAAATAAATATGTTAGAGTTTGTTTATCTGTATAAGCAGCAAGAAATGCATATGAAGTCCCTATTGGACACATGCTGTTGTGACTCTAATCAAGTGAATGCATGTTAAAGGTAAAGGTAAAGGTACCCCTGCCTGTACGGGCCAGTCTTGACAGACTCTAGGGTTGTGCGCCCATCTCACTTAAGAGGCCGGAGGCCAGCGCTGTCCGGAGACACTTTCCGGGTCACGTGGCCAGCGTGACAAAGCTGCATCTGGCGAGCCAGCGCAGCACACGGAACGCCGTTTACCTTCCCGCCAGTAAGCGGTCCCTATTTATCTACTTGCACCCGGGGGTGCTTTCGAACTGCTAGGTTGGCAGGCGCTGGGACCGAACAACGGGAGCGCACCCCGCCGTGGGGATTCGAACCGCCGACCTTTCGATCGGCAAGCCCTAGGTGCTGAGGCTTTTACCCACAGCGCTACCCGCGTCCCGAATGCATGTTAGCAGGCTCTAAATATAATCAGATGGAACTATGATTTCCATTCCTCTTTCCTCCATGAGGATGTAACACAACAAACCCTTGTTCTTATCAACATTTTACCAGTGGCAACATGAAAGTCATGGATACCAGGTCATGATGGCTATGACTGACACAGTGCAGGAAAACTAATGTTCACTGTGAATATGTATGCCAAAAATGTTTTGAAGCTAGCTTAAACAGAATATATTAATTTATTGCTAGGGATACTTATGAAGTTCTCCCAGAACAAGCTTCTTACTAGATTACACATGACATCTTATGGTAGCTGTAATGGGAATTGGGGGTTGCTCGTGCGTAAGTTGCCGCCACTCTCGGCGAGGTTGCCTGGATAAACCTTCCCTTGGCTGGACAGTCCTGAATCCGCGTCTGTCTCAGTCACTGGCAGAATCCGTCAGTGGGTGTTTCCTGAACTTCTTCCAACATAAAAGTTCCTTGACGGATAGTCTCCGCCTAGCCTCCCTGCGCGGAAGTCTTCTGTGCAGGGTGGGTGTGGGCAGTGGAGGACCCGTGCTCTCCCCGCTGGTCTCTGGCGAAGAGTCCTGGAGCCATCTCTCCGAAGCCCGCCTCTGCCCGCCTTTCTCCCTGGTGTAACGCTGATTTCCTTCCCCGGTCGCTGAGTCCCCTCTTTTCCTGCTGGGACCTTCTCCGGCATCGCTTGGGAGCCCTTCCTCCACTCCTGGCTGCGATGGCAGTTCCCTGACAGTAGCCAATTCATAGTTACAGTATGTACTGTGTGAGGACAGACTTCTGTCTGTCCTAAATCCTCAGCTTCATTGGATGACCTTGGACTCTGATGTTATGAAGGTTTCCTTTCTCTCAGATACTTTCCCCAAGCAAGAATCCCAACATTCACCTCAAAATTTTGGTTTAGCTTAAAGTTCTATCAAAACTTCAAACAGAAATTTCAAAATTTGATTCAAAAGTTTACTTTAAGCAAATGTCATGGGCTGGCTTGATGCAGAAGAGTGGTGGGAGACACCCGCTCCCGATACCTGCCATGACAGCGAAATATGGCAACTAATACGTTTAAGGCATACTCTTGGGACTATACATAGGAGAGATAGCCAGTCAGACAAAATGAGTACAAATAGACAATACCAAGTGGTAAGAAGAGGACTGAGTTTATCTCACTGCATCCAGTGTGTTTGGCTGCATGTTTTACAATGCTACCAGCTGATAAACTGAATTGTTTTCCTATTGTTTGCTTCAAGAGCCTGGCCCATTTAGTAGTTCTAACAAGAAAGGAAAAAGCCTCTGGAGGCTGATAGATGTTGTTCAAAGGAATGAACAGCTACATGTTTGTTCTGATCACAAAGTTGTAGAGTGACAAAACAAGCAAACAAAAATAAAGGTTCTTAAGTAGACGATTCGTCTATGAATCTATAGGAAGAATGAGTAAAATATTTGGACTGAGTGATGTGTAATAGCTTGTAGAAATGTAAATGGACTTGCTGAATTCTGCTATAGCTGCATAAGTAATAAAAATTATTTTTGTATACACAGAATGACAAAGACAGCTTACCATAATTCCCATGGTGGTGGCTGCTGAGGGGGAGAGGAGCTGAGGGGGAGAGGCAGTTAGCCTGCACAGTTGGCTGATGTCAGGATTGGCCTTGGCCAACTGTGGGGGCTTGCTCACTGAATAATTTTACATTTAAATGGGCCAATCGGAGACCCAGAGGGGTGGGCGATGCCCTTCTGGCAGACCTGCCTGAACCAATCTTTGGTGAGGTCTGCTTGTGGTCATAAAAGCCAGCTGCATTGGCACCTGGCAGCACAGTCAGAATTGGTCATGCTACCCACCCACCCTGTATATTGTGCCTCTGCACAGTGATAAGCGGGCAGTGCACATACATGACCTTGCTATGGAACTGTTCAGTTGCCGTATTTGGGGCCCAGAAGGAATTTGCCTGCAGATGTATTGGGCTGGTCTTTCCTCATAGCAATTGTCATAACTTTTGGCAGAAAAAGGCATTGGGTTGGACCTTTAGTCTAAAGCTAGGGGTGAGTGTCTCACTCCCAAAAGTGGAATAAAGCTCATGGTACCCAGATAAAGGTATAGAAGGGTAGGGTTCCTTCTGAAAGCCCACACGGGAGCTGACTGGCCACAGAGCATCTCTGAGTGGCGTGCTGGTGCAATTTCCCTATTAGATTTGTGTCAGTGGATAGTATCCCTTCACCAGAATTGACCCTGATGGAGATATCAGCCAACAATTAGATTGGCTGATTCATGATACATATCCAATGCCTATGCCAAAATCTGACTTACAACTGTAATCATTCAAGTTGTGGCCACCTCAATCCCAAGCTGATATCATGTCTTTCTTACTGAATACACATTGTCAAGCCCCTCCCTCAGTACCCACCAGCGCTCTGCGCTCGCAATGCAAAATCCAAATTTAAGAGTCTGCTAAAACCATTTTTGGCTGAAGGTAGAATACAAGTCTGAGAAATGAGATTCAAGATCATTCTTTTCTCCTTGGGAACATTTTTGTGTGGTGGCCATCTCATACTTGGTTGGAAAAAGTAAGAAGATTATCAAGATTGATTGCAAATCTAGGACTTCCCAAAACATGTTGACATATGACTAATCAATTTAAAGCTTGTTGATATTAGATAATAGAAATTAAGACGATTTTGCCTGTGGCAGGGATCACAGTAGGATGGAAAAGAAGGGATGTGGGAAAGGTTTCCTCATGAGGATGATACCCCAGTTTGCATCTAACAGGATGGCAAACTTCAAGAGAAGCATTCTAGACTTACCAGCATTCAGTCTACATCTGTAGATCTTTAGACCCCTGACAAAATGTGTTGCAATTGGTCAAAAGTATTGAAAGGTTAGGAAATTAGCCTTTGTAAAATGATATATAACATAAAATATACTCAAAACAAAAAATTTTTTCCCTTCCAGTAGCACCTTAAAGACCAACTAAGTTAGTTCTTGGTATGAGCTTTCGTGTGCATGCACACTTCTTCAGATACACTGCATACACTTGCAGTGTATCTGAAGAAGTGTGCATGCACACGAAAGCTCATACCAAGAACTAACTTAGTTGGTCTTTAAGGTGCTACTGGAAGGGGAAAAAAATTTTGTTTTGACTATGGCAGACCAACACGGCTACCTATCTGTAACATAAAATATGCTGTTTTCCTTTATGTGTTTTATTGATCTTGGCAATTTCTGATTGTCTATAATTATTTGAAGATGGACTTATTATATTTAGTTTCCCATTTGGATATCAAGACACACTAATATATTACTAATCAAATGTACATGAACAAAAATTTCCCAGGTGTTACCAATTTATATTAGTGTTATCTGTATAAAAATTTAAATGCCAATTACTTCATTAATTTGCTAATGATCATACTCTTCAATAATTTATGGGTGCAATATACATCCTCCTGTGCAAAGCAAACAATGTCCTAACAGCTGCTAATACAATTCAGGTAGCACATGTCTTGCACATAGATAGTTTTTCAAATTGTTGTATCTCTGGTATAGGGATCTCAGGTAAAAGATGGTACCTTTGAAGAGAGTCTGAAAGCTTCATGGGGTCCAAAATACTGTAGCCATGTTTTTTCTGGTGCTTGCAGCTCAAAGAATATAATGCTGATTCTGTGTCAGAGCTATCGGCTTTTCCCCTTTTGGCTTCCTGACTCAATTCAAAGTACTAGCAAATCCCCAAATAGCTTAGCACTAGATCACCTTAGATAATGCTTGTTCTCATAATAAGGTAAAGGTAAAGGTAAATGACCCCTGGACAGTTAAGTCCAGTCAAAGGTAACTATGGGGTGTGGAGTTCATCTCGCTTCAGGCTGAGGGAGCCAGTGTTAGTCCACAGACAGCTTTTTGGGTCATGTGGCCAGCATGACTAAACCTGGATTGGCAAAGCTTTACTATAGTTCCCCATGCGTCAGTAATATCAAGGCTTGATTACTGCAATGCGGTGGGGTTACTGCTGAGGTTGCTCTGGAAGCTATTCCTAGTGCAAAACATAGTGGCTAGGCTGCTTCTGGGGGCAAATTGCTGCCAGCATAGAACACAGTGCTTGCAAGAGTTGTGCTGGCTGCCAATCTGCTACTAACCAAGTTCAAGGTTTTGGGTACTAATGTATATTAGGACCTAGACAGATCAGAGATGGTCTTAGCCCTTATATACCCAATAGATCACTGTGGTCTGTGACAGAATGTCTCCGGCAAATTCCAAAAATATCAGTAGCATGTGGGTTCTCCTATTCTGTGGAATACCATCCTTGTCAAGATGTGATAGGGTCCCAGTTCATTTTTGTTTCAAGTTTTTCCAGCTGGATGAAAAGGTTCTGGCTTAGGTATTCATTTTGTATTGTTTTAAAATCTACATTTAATAGTTGTTGGTTTTGGTACTGCCTCAAAAACTACATTTCAATGTTTTTAAGGTACGTTTGTAAATTGCCTTGAAACTAATGTATAAGGCAATCATTTATTGCAGTTTTCATGCCCACGGTCAAAGTTAAGAAGGAAGGTGATCTGTGGATGTGGAAGCGGTAAAACAGGACTTATCTATATTTTCAGTATGGCTTAAAGATAGTTTTCCCAGGGTAAAGATGTGCTCATGCCTTGATTTAGTTTAGATGAGTGTTGCTGCAATACTGCAAATTCATGAAGAATCTAATACAGAATAAAGCTCATTCTTATTTCAAATGAAGTGTAAGTTACTCCTGTGCTAAATAAAGATTTGGTCTTTCATAGGAAAGTAAACATAAGAATATCACAGGGAGCTTCAGCACTGTTGCAGTTTCCGATGCTGGCAAATCCGCTTGAAAGGTCAAAAGAAAAAGTGTAATACTGCTATTTAAACTGCATGTTAAGAATTGAGATTCCAGCAAGCTAAGCAGTACAATCATACTGATGCTAATACCCACCCTCCAAAGCTGCCCCAGTACCTTTACAAAATATAATGACAATATTAAGATGTATCCTGACAATGCATAAACCTAATCCAGGTCTTTATGGCATTTAGGCACAATGGTCTCAGAGGGCCTACCACAGAAACAACATCTTATCAATGTTTAACAGACCTCAGCACAATGTTGGATATAGACTTATAGGCCAACAGAATTACACATCATAGATCAGGATTGTTAGTCATCAACAGCAAAATGTGCCTGATTTCTGTACCAGAGACCTTACCTCTTCATTAGATTATTATTGTTGTTTCTTCTCTTTATTAAAAAAAAAAGTACTTAAAGCATTTAGAAAATAATTAAGGGATAATTCTATACAGAAGATCATCCAGCTGAAGGTCTCTAGGAGTCCAAAAAACCCTTCTATGACAGATATGCTGGAGAAGTAACTTACATATTTTGAGAAAGATCATTGCTTACAGATGACTAAAAGAGGACATGAGTAGGACATAGGAAGCACACTTGTGCCTTCACTTTACAGCTATGCCCCCAATTATAGGGAAGCCTTATATCTGCACCAACTGCACCAAATTTTCACTCAATTCACTTCTTTGGAAAAATAAATAGTTTTCCTTGTCCTTGCTTTCAGCATGGAGATTCTTGCTTTAGTTTTGCTGGTTGCTAGTACTTCTATCCTGAGTTCTAGTGTTCCTTTTACTCTGCAGTACCTTTCACTTTACGGAACTGTGGCTTTTTGAACAATAAACGACCCTGTTGCACTAAGTTTCATTCACACCCGTGAACATGTTGTGACACAACAGCAGATGTCATTGGACATGACACCACCCGTTGTGTGCATGTATGCTTCTGTTCCCCCATAATTCACCCATGAAAATGGCAGGAAATAACTGTATGCCAGAATACCACCACAAATTTAATCACATGGCAGGAAAATTACAGCTAATAATTCCCATGCCATTCTGGGTTAACAGAGTTGAAAATAGACTGTTTTTCCTGGAGGCAATCAGCAGGGAAGTGAGTGCTAAACTTCCCCGTGATTTACAGAAGTGGCTTTTATGTCATGTGAAATATCACATAAAAGGTGGGAATGATCGGGGGGGGGGTATTAGGAAAATGGAATAAAGTGCTTCTGAATGCATCCATTGTCAGTGACCGCCTCATCCAAGACACCATGGCAGATTAGAGGATATCCAAACAAAACACAGCAACACCAGTGTAACACCAAGTCTCAGATGGCAGGTGATTTCTCTGGCCTAGTGTCAATTACAGAGCCCACAGGGTAGAACAGAGATGTTGGGAAGCTCAGGGAAAGCGGCATGGCACAAAATAGCATAAAACACATGGGAACTTGGACACATTGCTAACACTTCTCTACCTAGAACCCCAACAGCTACCTCACTGGGGACTTTATACACAAATACCCAACAACAAATCTCATTCAACTGGGGAAGCCAGTGGAGCACTCCACACAGGTAAGTAAGGGAATATACAACTGCTGCCACTGTCTCCCCAACCCACTTTGCATGATGCAAATACTGTGTCTTGTCTGAAGTATATTGTTCTAACACTCTTTGTGAAGTGGCACTACATATGCTGTCTGCCAAGCCACTGTGTGAAGCACAGCATATCTACTTGGGTGACTGGTTGGCCACCCCATTCAGATGCCTTTCCATTTCAGGATCTTCTCTGTCTCATGAGAGTTGATAAAGCATTTGACACTGAGAGATATGGTGTTGACATTTCTATTTCTAGGAGTGGCAAATCGGGACTGGGGGCAGGGGAAGAAGCACAATGAATTCGGGATAGTGGCTCCTTCAAGAGCACAGCATCTAACAGCAACATTAATAATTGGGATTGTGATATGGTAGAAAGCACACTCACCAGGAAATGTGTGAAAATTGATGCCAGGATAACTCAAAACGAGCAGAAATTGATTCTTTGAAAGTGTTTTGTGATGATGATGATGATGATGATGATGATGATGATGATGATGATGATGATTTTAGTGTAACTGCAACCATCTTACAAACTCTATAAATATCATGGGGCTGCTTCTCTCTGCTAATTATCTTACTATCCAGTAGTCTACACTGCATAGAAGAACAGATTATTTGCTTGCACATCTCATGAAATAGATCTTCATGAATAATTTATTTAATAACCTCAAAGAAAAATTGCTTATCTAGCTTCCAAATTCACCTGGCCACATAAACCATAGCAGTTGATAGCCTATGTTTACCTGCTGCTGATCTATAGGAAAATTCATTCTGTTCTTTACTCCTGTGTGTCCCAGTAGAATGAGTGTAAAGAACATGCTAACAGGCATTCTTTGTAAGCAGGACAAGCCTATGCAAACACATTAATATTCCCCTTCAACATTACATTTGCCTTGGATGGAACAAGGCAGAGAAAACAGATAAATGAGATAGGACACAGTTCTAATGAATCAGCTCATAAATGCAAGCAAAGCTCAAATTCAGGAAGCTAATATGAAAATTGATCGGGAAATCATACCTCAGTACTACCACATTCTTTTCTACAGCATTTCCTGCTTATTTAGGTCAAGCGAAACAGCACAATACCTGTGCACAATCCAGCCTTCCAAAGCTTTCTTCCAGCACCATGTCAATAACCTGCATCAACACATCTGGGAGAAAAGGGCCAGGAATGCTCAAGGAATTGGAAATTTGCCCCACCTGGTCTAGTGTGTGGACTTCAATTTCATTTGTCCACTGACATTTGCAGTTTCTGAATATTCCAACACTGTTCACATCAAAGTATGTTTTTTTTCAAATGCATATTTTCAGGAGAAATGCTTAAATACAAATTTCAGTGCTCAATTTTGTGCTTTTAAAATGCAAATTAATGTGGAAAAGGGGCAGACTGATGAATGCAAGTGAAAATGATCAGAAACAGTTGGATTTGCTTAGAAAGTGCTGCATTTTTGAATGGAAGGGGTTTTGTAGGTGAGACAGTCAGCTGAGCTAGACCACACTTTAGTGATGTAGTGCCGCAGAATTCTGCCACATTGCTGGAACATCTCTCTGATTGGCTACCAAGACGGCTAGCCAGAGTGGGGTGGAGACAGCACTTTGGGAACAAAAATAAAAGGAGTAATTTCTGGGAGAGTGTTCTGATAGCTGGGAGATTGTTTGGTCAGTTGGACTAGATGACTTGTCCAACTCTGAAATTATTTGATTCTAAGAGACTTGCTTTCCACATCTTCTGCTGAGTGGCAGGTCTCTTACAGAAACCAGGACGGGTAGGCAATTGAGCACATGATTCCTGAATTTCTGCACCTTGAGTAATAAATAATAAGAGCCAGTGCTTTTTTCTGGGGGGACGCAGGGGTATGCATACCCCTAAACATTTTGTGAATCTTTGAACTTTTGTCCATTTACTGTATTTATTTCCCCCGATTTGAACTCTAAAATTGTGATTTTCTTGGGTCAAAATGAGAGTACTCCTAAACATTTTTTAAGAAAAAAAGCGCTGATAATAGCTTTTCTTAATATAGATGTCCAAAGTCTTAGTCTGTGATTAGCTGAAGTCTTCACAAATCTTAACCTATACATATATTTCAGAATGTAAGAACAATACAATGCTCCTGACAAGGATCTCTCAGTTTGCTGCAACAAGACTGCCTTGCAGTCACACTCTGAAATATATTTATATAAATGGCTGCAAAATGGATTGTGATTGATTAATTTTACTAGTTCATCTAGAAGTAGAAAACATTCACTGGAATATTCTTAAGGTATTTCCTTGTTTTCACATTTGTCATAGCCATGACACTGAATAGTTCAAGAGTGCCTGTCATTATTTTGATGTTATTCATGCTACAGTGTATCGATGTCTTTTGAAAGTAAGACCATGACTCTAGGGCGAGAGCTTAAAAGGGGCTTTGGGCATTTTCATTTTGAACTCTTTTATATCCACTTCCATTTCACAGTGTTATATTGTAAAAGTATTTAATGCAAGATTAATATGGCTAGTCCCGAAAGCACAACATAAAACACTGGTTTAGTTAAAAATCAATGCCTTCATTCCAATAGATTTTATCTTTTGTGAAACATGCAAGACTGACAGTGCTTGAAAGTCTAGGTTTCCACAAACCAGTTATATTGTTAACCAGACCAGACCAGCAGTAATTAACCCCAGAATTACATATGCACCAAGACTTATGTTAGATACACCTGAGGACACTTATCCTGTTCAGGGACTATGACTGTGCCTGGCCTGCTTTGACACTTTTCCTGACATTAACAAAGGTTTCGATGAAATATGACCAAAACCTTAGGGTGAAACTGAATGTATATTTCACAATCAAGGTTTTCCATACATTTGGTGTTCCACAACATCCATACATCCACATCTGAATTTTTCATTTCCAGTAACATGAAATTACCCTTTTTGCACGGATGGGCTAATAATAATTTTAAATAAAAATTTAACAAAACCAAGTGGTTGGAACACCAGCCTGCAAATCATGTCACATTATAATGACATGTGACTAACAGGAGCAAAAAAATCTTCTTCACCTCTGCCCTGCCGACAGAGTGTTCCACAGGACAGCAGCTGCAAAATTAAAGGCTTGGTTCCTAGTGAAGGCTGACCATGGGAAATGACCAGAAGTACCCATCACAGGATCTCAGTGATCAATGTGGAACATAAAGAATCAGATGGCCTTTAGGGATCCAAAGCAAGTTGGACTTTAAAACCTATTGAAGCCACATGACACACAAAGAAAACAAGTTCGATCAGTGTGACACTTCTTAAAGTGTAAATAACCAAAAATCAACACTTAATTCCAATAGGCTGTATCAAGGGGTCTTAATGTACTTCAAGAGGGAAATCCAACACAAGTTGTGCTAATGGAAACTTTTTGTGTGAGAGATTTCACAATCTATTGTGCAACAAAGTTACAAGCAACCTGCCTGTGGATTCTGCTGGTGCAAAGTTACAAGCAACCTGCCTGTGCATTCCGCTGGTGCAAAACATTCTGCTGGTGCAAAACATTTCACCACTGTAACAAGTGTACAGCAAAGTGATGGTAACTTAGCACTGCATTGGGTACCACATTAAATTAATGGTTACATTTGTCTGAAAATCTGTCATATTGTGAACATGTGGAAAAACTCCAGGATAGGGATTTAGAAAGGCCAGGCTAGGCAGAGTTGATTTTTGCTGGTATGCACAAAAGAATACCAGAGGTAAAATGGTTCAATAACAGAAGTCAACTGAATATGTAACAGCAGCCATTACACGGAAGCAAAAAATAATCGACACAGACCACCTGCTGACAGAACATCAGTAGAAATGTAATGAGCTTCACTTTACAGAGGAAAATCTGTAGAACAGATACTGCAAGGCATGTAACTTTTAGAAAATGAATAAAGAACAACCAAGGTTAAGAGAAGCATGCTCAATCTAAGTCATATAGCACATAGGCGACAATTATTCACACAATTAATATTCTTGTTCAAAAACAATTTTTCACCATTTATTAGATTCGTGAGAATGAGACAACTACTTACAAAGTGCCATGCAAACATATAAGCTATCTAAAATAAAGTGAACTTGCAGTGTCAGATTTTACTAATTTCTTACAACTTCTTGACTCAATTTTTGTTTTTTAGGTAAGTTCAAGAAGAAGGTAGCTAAGTTCGATGATGTTCCCGGTAGCTGTGAAGTGCAGACTGAAGACAGAGTGTGAGTGTTCTATCCCCGTTTTGCCCTAGAAGTCCATAAAGTTGAAGAGCTGCTACTTTGCCCCCAACAGGGCCAATTTATTGGGGTTGGTTGATAGCCCACTCCCTGAGCACAATTTTCAATATAATAACATTGAAGTAGTATCCAAATGTAAAAAGTAGGGCAGGTTTAGCAGATGATCACCAAAACAGAATTGAAACTGGATGATTGCAACATAATTGCACTTGTGTTGTAATTTAGCTTGTGGGGTGTCTCATGGATAAATCAATTAATCTTACAGTACTTTGAATATTTCTCTAGGGTCACAAAACAATGAACTAAGAAGACATATGTGCATTTCTGTTCAGCCTTAAGAATAAAATACAAACTACAACACAAAAATCTAAATTAACAAAATATGTAACAGCTGCTAAAGCCAAATTATTACCAACCTTTTCCATACAATTCTTTTCTTTTAAATAGATTTGATCACTGGCAGTAGCATACACATCAAGCACTGCAAATTAGTAATAATGGGACTAAACATGCCTCAAGTGCCCTGATTATGAATAATGTCATACACCTGAATAAAATAAGCATTCTGTGTTGATACATTTTGTGAGCGAGATTTTCTTGCCAATGATATAAACTAAACGACCTCCTAATTTAGCTAAAAGTAATGTAAGAACTATTCTATTGAAAACAAAATCGATGCAGTAAAAATAACTAAACATAGCAGGAAAAATAACTACATTGTTCAAAAGTCAAGACTTAAAATGAAAATATTTGATTAACTTAGGTAAACATAAATGTCCCAGTGGCACAATGGGTGTTAACCAGAAGGTTGGTGGTTCAAGCCCACCCAGGGACAGCTGTGGCCAGGATTCCTGCATTGCAGGGTGTTGGACTAGATGACCCTTGGGTTCCTTCCAAGGGTCCCTACAAGTCTATGATTTTATGAAAATTACTAAAATGTCAGTGAGGTTAAAAATAATAAAAAGAAGAAGACCCCTAGGTCTTCTCACCTCTGTGAGCACTTAGAAAAGGATGCTGTGATTACCAAGACCCTTAATGAATTTCTCAAAAACAAATCATGCCAGATGAATCTCTTCTCTCTCTTTCTCTCTCTCTCTGTCTCTCTCTCTCTTGAGTTACAAGCTTACTGGATCAGGGGAATGTTGTGGACATGTGTATCTTGATTTCAGTAAGTCTTTTGATAAAATGTGGTAAAAAGCTGGTAAAATGTGGATTAGTAGCTGGTTGACTGACTGAACCCAAAGAGTGCTCACTAATGGTTCCTCATCATCCTGTAAAAAAGTGACAAGTGGGATGCTGCATGGCTCTCTCCTCAACATATTTATAAATGACTTGAATGGAAGTATTGAAGGTATGCTATTCCAGTTTGCAGATGACACCATCTGGAGGGGTAGCCAATGCCACTGAAGACAGAATCAGGATTCAAGATTATCTTAACAGATTGGAGAACTGGGCCAAAACAGACAAAATGGATTTCAATTGTGAAAAATGTAAGGTTCTCCACTTAGGCAGGAAGCATGAGCTGCACAAATATAAGATGGGGACCCTTGGCTTGCCAGTAGTACACGTGAAAAGGATCTAAGGGTCCTAGTAGACCACAAGCTTAACAGGAGTCAACAGTGTGATGCAGTAGCAAAAAAAGGCTAATGCTATTCTAGGCTGCATCAACAGAAGTTTAGTGTCTCATACCACGTTGTTATGCCTTGGTCAGGCAACACCTGGAGTACTGTGTCCTGTTCTGGGCACCACAAGGATATTGACAAGCTGAAATGTGTGCAGAAGAGGGCGACCAAGATGATAAAGGGTCTGGAAACTAAGCCTTACAAGGAATGGTTGAAGGAATTAAGTATTTTAAACCTGGTAGAGAGGAAGCTGAGAGGAGGCATGATAGCCATCTTTAAATATCTAAAGGGCTGTCACATGAAGGATGGAGCAAGCTTGTTTTCTTCTGCTCCAGAGACTAGGGCCCGAACCAATGGCTTCAAGTTATAAGAAAGGAGATTCTGACTAAACATTTGGAAAAACATTTTGACAGTAAGAGCTGTTCAAGAGTGGAACAGACCCCATGAGAGATGGCGGACTTTCCTCCCTTGGAATTTTTAAAGCAAAGTTTGGATGGTCATCTCTCATGGATGCTTTAGTTGGGATTCCTGCATTGCAGGGGTAGGACTGGATAACCCTCTGGACCCTTTCCAACTCTATAATTCTATGATTTTGGAATTCTTTTAGTAAGAAACAAATCTCCCTGTAAGAAAACAATTCCTCTGCCACTGAATGGAGACTCAAATAATTTTATTGGGGTAGTTTACCAAGTTCCTTCTTTATCCTGCAGTAATGTTGCTTGTGTGAAATAACAGTACAGAAAGTAAAAATGCTGTACCACACCCAGGGCTTTGATGGCTCACTGCGCTGAGGGCAGGATATTGGGGGTGGCTCTTTATTATTTTCCCCTCTCCTTTTCTCTGCAATGAGAGAAAGTTTGACTTTATCAGTTTCAGGGCTGGGTCTGATCTGTGGATGTCAGAGGATCCGTGGATGTGGATCCAAGGCTCACCGATCTCACTCTCAGCCCACTTTAAACATACACTGACAGTACACCTACTGCAGCAGAGCTTTTCACTGCCGTATTGGGGAATTTTCTGGAGGCATGATTTCCATTTCATAAGTGGAGCCCCTCTCTGACATTTATTCTAGCTTTTAGCTGGCTTTTGCATTCCTCTAATTCATCAGAATGGGTAGTAGGCCATATCCATATGCCTGAATAAAGTCATACAGTTTAAGTCTGCTATAATCGTTGATATAAAACCAAGCATTCCACCACCCTAAACCTCTAAGGGTGAATAACATAAACTAAAAGAAACTTGTTTTCTTTCATTTTCATTTTCCAATTGTTTGATTAACAACCAATGGCATGGACTGCACTCCTAAACACTTACCAGGGAATAAGTCCAATTCAACTCAATAGGATTTACTGCCAAGTACATATGCACAGAATTGCACTGTTAGAAAATAACTTTTACTTTGTATTTTTGGATGCATTTGTCTGGAATTCTTTCTAATAGATTATGTAAGTGGCCACATTTGTATTCCCAGCATGAATATGTGTCAGAAACATAACCTGATAGTATACAATTAACATTTTATATCAAACCATGCTTTATATTCCCTTCCCTTTCCAATTTGCTCATCTTTCCATTTTCCAGATGTTCAGCTTTGGCTATGATTGGCTACTTTTGGTGCCATTCTTTACAGTCCAATAGATGGTGCTCTTTACCCTTGGATTTGTTTTCTTTCAAATGTTTTGTTTGTTCTCTAATATACAGTTAGCTTCTGCGCATCTTTAGATTGGAACACCTGAAAGGGGTATATTTTAATATTTTTCTGAATTATTTAATAATTGAATACTACATTTTTAGTGTTGTTGGAGATTCCAATGATCAAATGAGGATGTGTTCTGCCCATTAAATACTGGCCCTGCCATACATAACTTTAACACACCAGCTTTCTTCAAAGAAATGGGAAGGGTATTAAATTGTGTCCTCCCTAAACGAGGGCTCGTGTTGCGGTGAGACTTGGAGACTTACCTCCTGGTTGTGGGTGGGGATATTGGACAGCCACAACACCCAATTGGTAGATCCTTTGTTGCTGGGTTTAATCTGGCCAATGGGGTGCAGTCTAAACGGACCGAGGGGTCTATATATACCCATGCACATGACCCAGAGCTTCCTCTTTCGGCTCGTGCATCAGAACACCCGCCCACCTCTCCCTACTTTTAGGGCATTTTGCGACTGACCTTGCTATGCCATTGTGTGTCGTCTGTCGTCGTGACAGGGGCACGGCAGGAATTTTCCCCACTTGGCTGATTGGCTGTTGCCATTTGGGTTTTGCTTGCCGTGTAGCAATTCGTCACAACTTGTAAGGTTGCAGATAGGCACTAGTTCATGTGATAGGGAAAACGGTCTCACCATCCCTGTGTGAAGGGTATTCCGTTAAAGGAATCCAGGGACTCAGCTTGGTTTGGTCAACCCCCAAGAGGGGGTTGTGCCCATGCCTGAGTCCAGGGGAGCACCTGGGGAGTGAACATAGTCTGTTCCTGGGCTTTTCACCTTCCCATGTGTTCACCCTTGGCTGACCTATGCTCATGCCCTGGTCAGCACTGCCTGCAAGGGTGGAGGGAACTAGTTGAACCAGAGCCTATGCAACCACTCACTTTTCTGTGATCAATAAAGTTGTGGCCTTAATTCTGCCAATAACCAAAACTAAAGTTTGAGTCAATTGTATGTTTATTTAGGGGGGAGGTCTCTGGGTCTCAACATGCAAAAGATGCACACCACATCCTGGCATTGGGTGCTATTCACACAAAAGATATTCAATCAGTGGTCATGGGGATTTCATGACACATTTACAGTGTTATAGTTCCTTATCAGGAACAGACTGGTATGGTTAATATTAGGGATAAACGGCTTGAGAAGAACCTTTGCAAGGCAATTAAATGCATGCAAATTAAAAATCCAAAACAAAACAATGTCCAAAGCCAATTTGGAGCCAGAGCAAGCAATTCCTCCCCATTGCTCCTATGAAGAAAGTCAATTGCCCTTCCAACAAGGTAAGGGCACTGGCTAATCATGCAGTGCCCTGCAGAAATCCCAAAGGCATACGATACAAGGGCAAATTGTCACAGAAACCAGCAACCATTGCAACTCCTGTCACAAAGCAGTCTGCGGATTACAGCTATCATTCTTTTCTTTTCTTTTAAATTTAAACACTATTTTCCTGAAACCTTTTTCCAGTTAGTTATTGATCACAGGTCAGACACTTGCTGAGAACCAATCTTGGAATGATTTTACTATTATTTTGTACCTGCTTCTTTTATACAACCTGGGCTTAGCGGTAAATGATAAAGAGCCAGCCTTTTAGATAATGATGATTTCATCTAATGGTGGTCCTCCCCCGCCCCCACTCCATTCTAGGACACAAGGCCCTTCTGCTAAAAATGTGGCTCCAACGTAACTGCTTTTGAAATAACTGCAGTTATAATAAAATGACACTGGGCAAAAACAAACAAATAAGATGTCAAGTGCAACGTTATTTGGTGCAACATGCCCATGCCTGCTTAGGACAACTTTCAGAACTAACATTATAAAAGAAACAATAAAAGTATAAAAAGCTATATCAAATTAAATATCACTAGCTTTATCTCAGCTGCTAAATGTTAAACTAACCAAGGCAATCTTACAGTGTTTCCTCTAAATGCTCAGTTGGGAGTTTGATGCATTTCCATAGAAAAGAGTCATGCACATAGCGAGTACCAAGCAAACCCTTATTCTCATTATTTTGCCTTCTCACACATAGCCCAGTAGCAATCTGCTTCCATGTGGGAATATTCCTCAACTCATTCATAACATCTAGTACACTGGGTAAAAAGCTTCCATAATGGCAGCAGATGACAAGGAAATCTGCCTCATGTGAAGGTCCTGACTATAAGGAGAGCTCTGCTGAATCAGGCCAAAGGTGTAGCCTGCTTTCACAGTGACCAGCACAGGTGCGAGCTCCCTGGGGCCTGGGGTGCCCTAGAACCCACAAAATTCCCCATGGAGGGACTGGGCACAGACAAGTTTCAGTGCCAGGGCCAAGCAAACTGCATGACACCCACGGTTGCAGGGCCAAGTCTGGTGACCAAACAGATGCCTGCGGAAGCAGGATATAAGTGCAACAGCACTCTTCCCACTGGTGAGTCCCAGCAACTAGTAATCAGAGACACAATGCCTCTAAACTAGGGACAGAGGAAGAATCTTTTAAAAATGGATTTGTATATGGAATTTGGCAGTTCAACTTGATAAGAGTTTTGCCTGCATCAGACCATTTCTTGCCTTAAGCGCTGACTTATGTCTGAGCAGCTCATGCATAATCATCAAAAAAAGAAGCCTGACTAATTATATGCAAACTCATAACCACTAAAAATGCAAAGTGTATGTGTAAAATGTATAGAGGAATCCAAACTCCATGTGGTAGTATATTTCTGCAGCATAAAAGTATTAACATATAAGTATTTTGTTACAGTTACATGCATTGTTGTATATTTCTGTTTATATTCTGGTTACTTCAGGAAACCTGAAGTGTATATGGACATAATATGAGCATACTATAATAATATGAATAATAATGTCCATACTAAGAAAGAATTATTTGTATTTTTGGTAGAACTGGTAAAAAAAGAGAGACCTGCTTGCTTCGCATCGACAACAAGGAGTGTTGGGAATTGAAAGAATCCAGACAGATAAGTACAATATATTTCTTCTTCTTTTTTTAAAGAAAATTCCATCTACACTCTGAACAGTATGGATATTCATGGCTGGCCATTATGACAGATGAGCAGTGTTACCACATGCAAGCAATTTATTATCAGGATAAATTAATGCATTTACTAACCATAATTTAGGATCAGTTTATTTTTGCAGTGGTAAATAGAATCCTTAATATGGTAATCTTACCACTGCATTTTAATTTGAAATGAATTCTGTGTGCTTTGTAAGATGACAATGATGATAGCAGCCTTCTTTTCATGAGGCATCTGTTTCACACATGTTTTTTTTTCTGTGATACTGAGTCACTAAAGCACTGTGAGTAGGCTTTGACACCTATAATGCTTGAATTACAGCTGACCTGAAATGCCTCTCTCATTTTGGCCACTTTCTTTGCATGATGAAAAGTTATGGGTGACATTTAATGCTTTGGTGGGGGTGAAAGGAGGTGAGGTCAGTGGTGAATTTAATGTTAGTGATGTCAGTGCTCACCTGAGTCTTAATGGTTGCCTCTTTCACTTGGATACCACATACTATGAACTCATTTGAGGGAAACACTAGTATACAAAGAAGAAATGCTCAACAGACTCTGGCCTGGTTTGTACAACAAGCTAAGCCAAACCTTGAGTGTGTGAACATGGGGTCCCAGAGAGGAGCTCATAAGCTGCTTTGGACTTCGCCAGTCCTTTTCACTGCCACACTAATCTGAGGCTTGCTTAGCATGTTGTTTGAACGGAGACTCTGATTAGACTCTCACCTTGTTCACCATGAACTGTGCAGTGGGAAAGCAAAAGGACCAGGAAGGAGCAAAGTATCTGTGAGCTCCTCTCTAGAAGCCCACATGTTCACACACCCTTGCTAAACCAATATTTGGCACAACATGCCATGCAACCTAGCTATATCAATAACGCAGCATAAGGAACCATGCCTGAATCATTCACTGCCTACTTTTAGAAAGGCAAATACTAGAGGAAGCTGTTATATTGCTGCTCCTATGCAGTCTTGTTTCCCTTTCAATTGTTTGATTACTTAAAATAAAACCTTAGCCACAATGATTTACAATAGATTATTGAGAGCTACACAGAGGAATAAATGGGACAAAAATATTTATATAATAATAATAATAATAAAGCCCTGGAGGGCAATGTTGAAGAATGGGGATTCCCATAATTCCCTTATTACACTAAGGGATGTACAATTCCAGTTAGGTAGTTCCTTTTATGCAAAATGCCCTCAAATTACCCACATCTGTAAGCATTCAGTGTAGCTTTGTGCAGTTTCACCATAATGCATATTGCATATTGATTGTTTTTGTTGAAGTATCAGGATATAGGATTTATTTTACTGCTGCTCCTCTGGGAGTTTCAGTGAAACAAGACATAGATCTCATCATCACAAGGCAACATCACAGCAAGAGGGGGAAAGGAAGAAAAGCTTGTATATAAAATAACTGTACAGATGAAATGTCATCTTGAGCCTTGAAGGTTTGAAATCTCCTTACTGTCGCTATCATAGCACAGTGTAAAACAAGAATTTCTGGTGCTTAATATTTATACCACACAAAAATAGCTGCTGCTACCAGTTTGAACTGCCTCAGAAAAGCCACTGATAAATGCATCATTCAGGAGAAGATTAAACACCTCTTCTCCAATTCCTCTCTCCCGACATGACATCAACATTTAGATTACAATGGTTGCCTTTAAAGTTAAACCTACAATTCTGAATGAGGGCTGTGGTAAATACATTTGTATTTGCTATCTGTTTGAAAGAAATTGCTAGCCTGCCATGTTATAACACAGCCTTTCAAGCCTCAATACTTGCTAAACTTTTTATTGTTAATAATGTTAGCTGCAGGGATCTGTGCAAAGAGGCAAATGGTTTAGGGCTAACAAGGAGGAAACTGCAGGTGATGGCACATTTTTTAAACAGCTGGAATGCTTACTTATTCAAAGATGCTCCAAAATGCAATAAATAAGAGATAATCACTTTAACTATGCACTTATGGAAAATGACTTGAGGGAAACCAAAGATTTATAACCCTAATTTAGAGCCAAATGTAATTCAGGAACCTTTAATATATAGAATACATAATCCTAACTAGAGACCTATCCCTGGATTACAAAGGTGATTGATTTTACAATACACTTGAAGATCAGTGTTCTTCTGTTACAAATATCAACACATAACTGTATTTGTAGCCTATATTGTAGTAACACTGGTCTGAAAATACATGTTTTGGACCCTATTCAGCAAACAATACATTAAATAATGCCTGCCAAGGGCCTCAAAACTGATCCAGATGTGTTGCAAAAAAAGCAGATTATCAAGTAACTGAAGGACCTTAATACATGGCTATTGTACATAATGCATGTTATAGGAACTTGCAGGGGGGAGGAAGAGGAAACATTTGTATCAAATGCATCAATTAATTTAACATATTTAATAAATATATCATTGTTGGGTTTTTTTTATAGCTGACTATACATTAGAGATAGAGAACCCGTAGTCCTCCATATATTGTTGGACTGCAATCTCCATCAGCTAGTTAGTTTGGCCAGCTGTCAGAGATGTTGGGAGTTATACTCCAGCAATATTTGGAAGGTCACTGGTTTCCCTTTACATATATGTATATGGAGGAGGAAAAAAACCCCTCAAAAAATTCAGATAAAATAAAGGTAATAAGAAACGGCCTGACCTCTTAAAAGGAGAGACTGGAACAAGCCAAGTAATCCTAGATGTCTTCCTCCCTGTGCTTCAGTTGCACAAAATAATTCCCCCAACCTCCGTTTATTAAATGCTACAATGCCAACCTGATCATGCAAGATGTATTATCTTCTATATTATGTTGCCTTTTGTGGCATGAAGATTTAGGAAAGAAAGAATGAGAGGGAGAGACAGAAATCATAAGAGTTATTGTTCTTAGAGCCTGAAAATGACACTGTTGCAATATGTAGTCATGCCCCAATTTCCAGTGCTCCTATGCTGAAGTCAGCAAATAAAAGCTCCTACAGTGGAGAATGCTGAGATGCCAACCTGTCAAAACCTAAATCAGGGATTATCTTTGTGATGCTTCTATTCCTTTGAACAAGATTCCCTTTGGTGGCTTGCCAAGTTGCTGCTTTGCTGCATATTGTCATGTCTGTCAGTCTCACTAAAGACATCAGGAACTGCCAAATGTTTGTATAATAAGTGAGGATTGTGGTTTCTCTGTCTTTGCTTGGCTTTAAAAAAATAAATCTCAGTTATTCCTAACATGACAAGTGCGATGCATGTTACACACGCAGACGCGCACACACACAATTACTGTCACAAATGATCCTTAATAAAAAGTAATAGTTATATCTCTCTTGATGTAGAGATTTAGCTGTAATTATGGAATACTTAAGTCCTTGGTATGGATCCTCTGTCAGAGTTGTTGCCAGGACACTTTACACATTACAATGAAATAATGCTACATACATAATAAAATATGGTTTGTTCTTTTGCTCATACAGAAAACTGTATTTATACCATGCAAACAGGAGTGCCAACTTGAACAAAATATTGTGGAGGCCTAGGTAAGCCCTGCCCCACATAACTGATCACAAGACGCAGGTGCACACACACCATTTGAATGGCAGTGCCCATCAACTTGGGTGGCAGCTCCCTCAAATATTTTATTGGGAAGGCTAAAGGGACCTCAGCTCCTAGGAGTTGGCACCTATGCAAAGTAAATACGGCCATTTCCAACCAAAGTCATCTGTCATTTTGTATTCACACTTCTTAATGCAATGAATACTTTCCTTTCTCCCCTGTGAGAATGGGTGAATACAACCTTTTATTTATAATCATTTATATCATAATGTGTTTATTCTATGGATGAATGAATGTAAAAAAAAATGGACGTGAAAAATGTCACATTAGAAAACAAAACTGACATGGATTTTGCATTCTGATCAATCTTCTTCATCTTTATGAATTCATGTTTATGTAGTGAAACCTCTCTTTTCTTTCAAATCTTTCTCTAAAGCTCTCTTCCTTTGGCCTATCCCCAGTAGCCTACCTAGATGAAACAAATCCTAAGTATGCATAACAACATTTGTATATATTCCTCCTCATTATGCTTTCCTTTTTTCCTCCATTGATGGCTATCTACCTGCTGACAACATTCGGATTGCAGGGGTGTGCGGGTAGCCGAGGAGCTAAGTGACAGTGTAGTTCAGTGTCTCTAATCGTCACAAGATTACTTTGATACATAGTAGACTCTAAGCATGTTAGGTTTTAAAGCTCTAGCTGTGCTCTGGCATGGACATCAGGGTTCAAAAAACAAGCTAGCCAAATTTGATATTCAAGAAGAAATTGATGGAGCCTTCGTTTAGGACTCAGAGAAGGCCTCAGATTAAGAAATGGCCAAGGGAGGAACAAGAGCAGAAAAAGATGCCAAAATGTTATTGAAATGGAGGAAGACAGATAATCAAACGGCTAAGTAACAAGATAAGGAAAGCTCTAGTTTGTGATTGGGCAGCAGCCTTGGACCCTTTTGAACAGAAGTTAGAGATTCTATCTGAGCGAATTGCAGATTTGACTAATAAAAGCAATGAAGAAAAAAAAAACCCTCAGCCCTAAACAACCAGGCAGACATTCAAATGCTACAAATGGAGACTGAAGACCTGGCCCTATAAAATTGGAGGAACAATCTGATCAAGAAAGGAGGAGGGGAAAATCACATTTGATCCCTTCTAGAAAATCAGGAAAGAGCATAGAAAGAACAAAAATAATTTACAACCCAGCTGGCCCAGACAAAGCAGAAAGCCCCTCCAAAGTTGCAACATTTTATCATGGATACTTTCTCATGAAATATGTGGATTTTTCTAACTTACGCAGGTCTAGCCAAGGCATTTGTATCAAAATGTCATCACAGGAATCATGACATTTATTTTAAATGAAGCACAATGAATTGTCAGTGAAGCCCAGAATCTGAGTGCCTTTAATAGCTGAAGACTTCACTCAAGTGCATTAGGGACTGAGTGGTGCATATCTTATCCCTCAAAAACATGCAGCAGATGGGAAAAGAGTCAATTTTACAAACACCCCAACTAAAATGTCTGGTGAAAAATGACTATTATAAGACATCATTTATCCTGAATATTCCCTGAGCACTTCTGCTCTCAGACTTCTATGCATGAATCTTGTAAGGACTCGAACCACAGAGTCCTAAAACATTTCTCTTAAGGTGTCCGCAGTCCTCTTCATGATGTTTTTGTTGGTGCAGCAGACTAATGTGACTAGTGCTACGGCAAAAGGAAGGACTTAGTAGAATGTCATAACACTAAGATCAATGACTATTTCATGTTGATCATCTTACTATACTTGTCCTTGAACAAATAGTTTGCATACAAATGATTCTAAAGACAGGTACAATAGTTCCTGAAACCTTCACTAGTAAATATTAAGAGCATCTTATGTGAGGATGTGCTTGCATCACTAACAAGCAACTGCCTTGATTTCTGACAGTCCACGCAGCAGACTTGGGACAGAGGAAATCATGTTTGCACACGTGCTACAGTTTACAACACAACTTCTTTTAGGTTCATTGGCTCCCAGTACGTTTCTGAGCACAATTCAAAGTGCTGGTGTTGACCTTTAAAGCCCTAAACGGCCTTGGTCCAGTATACCTGAAGGAGCGTCTCCACCCCCATCATTCTGCCCGGACGCTGAGGTCCAGCGCCAAGGGCCTTCTGGCTGTTCCCTCATTGCGAGAAGCAAAGCTACAGGGAACCAGGCAGAGGGCCTTCTCGGTAGTGGCGCCCGACCTGTGGAACGCCCTCCCATCAGATGTCAAAGCAATAAATAACTACCTGACATTCAGAAGACATCTTAAGGCAGCCCTGTTCAGGGAAGTTTTTAATGTGTGATATTTTAGTGTATTTTTTGTTTCTATGGAAGCCGCCCAGAGTGGCTGGGGAAACCCAGCCAGATGGGCAGGGTACAAATAATAAATTATTATTATTATTATTATTATTATTATTATTATTATTATTATTCATATACTAATAGGGCTGACCGTGAGGTGTGGAAAAGGTTTATTGGTAGGGCCTGATAGCAGGGAGTTGAAATGAAATTTTAAGCTGTTTTCGTCTATTGCAGTTGCACCCCTTTAGGGAAGTTTTTAATGTTTGATGTTTTATCATGTTTTTGATATTCTGTTGGGAGCCACCCAGAGTGGGAAACCCAGCCAGGTGGGGTACAAATAATAAATTGTGTTGTTGTTGTTAATGATGCACCCTAGTGGGGCAGGCCGAGTAAGGTACACACAGCACAGGCAGTTAGCGACTGTAACATATGCCAACACTTCATCCAACCTGGTGATCTGTGGTTGTCCAGCTTTTGGGCCTACAGCTGCTGCTGTTGAATACCAAGTCAGCTCTGAGTAAGACTGTCTCTCATCTATGATCTGATAGTGGATGAGGAGGCTGATCAGGTCTGTTTACACAGGGACTTGGGTGGGTGAGCAGCAGGACAGAGTTGGTCTTAGGCCCAGCTCACCTGGCACCTATCTTTAGGTACCAAACAAAAACATTCCTCTTATCCCAGGCCTTTGGCTAATTAGACCATCTGCAGGGGGTTATTGTTTTCGTTTGTTACCATGTAGTGCATTTTTATATTGTAAACCTCCCTGTGATCCATGTATAGAAATGTAATAAATAATAATAAATATGCCCATTACAATGTATTTTTATCTCAATACCCATAGGATTACTGAAACCAGAGAAAAGATAGGCTTAAACTATGTACTAATAATATTCTGTTCATATATTTTGTCAGAAGGAAACACTTTTACAATTTAAGAGCACTTTTGCAGGGCCCTGGCTCATGACAGAATCATTAGAGACTGGAATGAATAATGTATTTTTTAAATCCTCTAATTATAGACTGACACACACCACAATAGCTCCAAGGAGCTGTTATAGTTAATTGTGTCAATTCCCAAACTATTCTTTTTCCAGTATCCTTTTCCAGTATCTCTTGCTAATAAGCAGCCCCTATCAATAAGTGCTTCACTAGTGGATCATAAATCAAGATTCATTATCTTCCCACAAAGAAATTATAGTGAATGGAACTGTGGATTTCTCATAGTCTTCAGTTCTCTTGTAATGAATGAAGAAAAACACAGCAGTGTGTTCTATATGACTCTTTAAAACATCTTCATAGTTTCTGTAAAATTAAATACTATGATATACAACTGGATTTTTCTTTGTGTATGTGCACTATGCTAACAACAAAAGTCCAGTTTATTTCTTTATAAAACTAAGGGATTTGAATTTTAATATTAATCTTGCTGTACACAAAAACTACTTCTTTCAGTAATGTTTTTGGCATTAAGGGACAAGAGCAATATTTTACCAAGATAATGTACTAAAATAATAATCTCTAGTTTCCTGTTTATTTGTTTGCAGATTTATAAACCACTTCACAACTAAGATACTAAAGCAGTGTGCTATAAGGTAAAATACAAAAAGATTACACAGTAAACTGAAATAAATTAAAAAAATTCTATGACTGTGCAAGTGATGATGATGATTATGATGCCCATATGTCTGGGTTGCCCCAGCCACTCTTACAAAAAACAGTAAAAGCACAATACGGCATCACACACTAAAAACTTCCCTAAACCGGGCTGCCTTCAGATGTCTTTTAAAAGTCACATAGCTGTTTATCTGTTTGACATCTGCTGGGAGGGCATTCCACAGGGCGGGCACGATTACTGAATAGTTCAGAAAATGACTGGAACTGTGGGGAAGTCTGTGATGAAGACCAATATTTCCATAAAATAGGTAGCAATGCAAATGCTTAACTTACTTGCACAATAGCATACTTATTTTGGAAGCCAGATGAGAAGCTCACATCATGTACAGTACCATTGCAAATCCAATTATTACAACAGGGGGGAAAAGGAGGAAATATACAGAAAAAGAAATCAGTTGTCTTTCTGTATCTACTATATATTTTTAAAATACTTTGTTTCTTCTCAATAGGTTGGGCTGCCTCCTGAGATACTGTCATCCTTGGCATGAGGATTTCCAAGATTTCCAAGAGAGGCAGTGGTATTAGTCAATGATGGGCAATCAGCTGCCATTGTGAATAGAGAAGGAAGTCCAAAATGTGATTTTGGTATGATGTGACTTTATCTTATTTTTTGTGTGAAAGGCCAAGCCAAACTATGTAGACTTTGAAGTCAGCATGAAGTTCCCAAAGGGAGGGTAGCAGTTTTAATCAATACTGGGATGGCTGCCATTTTTGAATCAAGATGGCAGTCTGAAACATTATTTTGACACTTCACCCAAACTTTAGCATGAAAGGTCCAAACTGTTCTGATTTCAAACTCTGATTTCCAAAGTGGGAACAGGATTCTGGGCGGGTCTGATCTAACAAAACTGTTTCTCTTATGATCTCACAACAACAAAGTGGAAGAAAACTGCACCAAATTGTATAACTGCATGTATTATCCAGTATAACGAATAATCTACAAGAAAGCAACAGGAAAAGTAAGCAAGTTTTGCAGATAAAACTTTAAGAATTCCAGCCGGATCTGCATGCCTTCTTATGAGTGGAATCCATGACATATTGAAATGTATTACAACAATTTTGTTCCTAACTTTTCACAAGTGTATCATTATTAGAGCTGAGTGAGGAGACAAAGCCTAACTCCTTTCTGAAGCCTTTTCTGCCAAAGTACAAGTCTCTGCTGATCAGTTTGCTGACAAGAGAAGAGCAATACTTTGAAATTAATGATGGTAGACTGGCCTTTTGTGCCCTTGTGGCCGCTGGAGCTCAGCATTGCTGCTGCAGTTTCAACAGCACATGGTATTTACGGTATAATGCCAACAACAACTGTATAATATAATCTTTAGTTATAGTCATGTTTAATTATTGCTTTGGACTTTTGCGGTGTGCCCTTTCTCTCCCTCACTTAGAATGTTGAACTTCTTGTTAATTAAGTATAAACTTTCATTAAATTATTCAGTGACATGTGCCCAAACTAATAAAGCTGCTGCAAACAAAGGAAAGAATTGTCATTGTTTTGAAAATAAATGGTTCCATACTTTTGATCTTAATCAAACTGGAAAGGAAAATTTGTTTAGACATCTACATCAAAAACAGGTAGCAAAATTCCACATTTTTTAAAATAAGTGTTTTATGTATCACTAGGAGCATCTGCTGAAAGAAATTTATTGGACTTCTGCATTATGTCATGACAGAAACAAGACAAAAAGAAATAGACTGAGAAGAGAATTGTGACCAAGATCATACTGGTTTTAATAAATATTACTATTTACCACCAAAGATCATCAAATTGCTGTAGGACATTCCCCAGGTATGCAGTAAATTCTGCTGGCAATTTCATCACTGAAAATACCTATAAATGTTGCATGTTAATGGATCCCTTAACAATCCTATAAACTAAAAATGAACCTTGGAGAACTGACGTTATTGGTAAGCAAACTATCTGTGCTAACCACTCAGACAGACCACTTGGGCATTCTGTTTGGGTAATAGAAATAACCCACACAGTAACCATTTCTTCCCCTTCGCTAGTAAATCAGACACGTAACAGTATACAAATAACTGTTTGGATGTGTAGCTTTCCCCTTGATAAACAGAAAGAAGTTATTCCACCCCATTCAAACAAGCAAAGTTCCTTCACAGTGTCCCATGTATTATGATCAGTGCTGCATTACAATGGCCACTTACCCTATTTCAGGTGGGCAATGGTTGCAGCTCCTTGCAAACTGACCACCATTCCCAGCAGCCAGGTTTTGCAGGCATGTCTGGGATTGTCTGCTAAATCCTCTATTTCAAACTGCCCAATCCTGGGCATCTGAAAAGGCAGAGCCTCACGGGTAGACCAGGAAGTGGATGCTTAAAAGCCTATTGTGCCTGGCACCTTCAGTGCAGTCAGCAGAAGAACAAACCCTCCCTCCCCTCGTGTCATGCTACTGTAATGTGTCTTGTTTAACCTTATTTTGCATTCTAGCTCGCTTGTTTAATCATGTCTTGTTTAACCATAATTTCATTTTAGGTTGCTTGTTTTAACAATGTTTGCCTCCCTGTACTACCTGACCTTGCTATGGTTACCAATGTTGCCATATTCAGAGCTGGGAAGGAATTTGCCTGCAAACAGATTGGGCCTGTTTGGAGGTTTTGCCTTCCCTATAGCAAAATGTTGCAACTTTCAGCAGGTAGGGCATTGGGTGGAATCAAATATATACTCAGGGTACCCCATTAGATGGGTCTAGGTGGAAGTCTCTGTCCAGAAACCAAGCACAGGGTAGATGGCCATTAGAGTTTTCAGCAGCAGTCTGGGGAGACCATAAACCTTGGCACGATCCTATCGAAATTTCAGCCCTCCAGAAGGAGGCTAGAATGAATATACACTCAATGCCTGAACCAAAGTCTACCTACATCTGAAATCAGTAACATTGTGGCCATTTCTAACCTGCAGACTAAAAGTGATCTATCTAGATAAATTATATTTACTTATTGTGAGCAGAGAAGAAATCCGTGCACATAAAAGCCTTCAGTTCTCATGAATTTTCTTACTAGCATTTTGTGTGTGTCTCGTGCTCTCACACAAAAACAGCATAGGGAACAAATCATGAAGGTCACCAAAACAAAGATAAGAATACCCCCAACATGATTTCAACATTATTTCAATTAACAAGATTTTAAACCATCTCAAAAATTGCATAAATGATAAGAAATTGAGCATTAAAATATAAAAATGGTGCCATTTAAATGCATAAATGAATTTGAGAGATAATGTAGCAGAGGTTAACTAGTTCTCCTGGTTTGAATAGTACTGAAGTTTTTTAATATATATATATAGCATTAGAAATGGATTTGACAGGCAACTTGTCGGAAAGCAGCTCTTCATCTAGCAAGTTTTTCTTCTTATAAGCCATTAAAAGTTGGCTCTGTATGGCCTATTCTACTTATAGCTCAGGGATGGTATAGATGGAAAATGGATCCTGGTCATTAGTCTACTGGCTTAGAAATTGGTCCAAAAAAAGTAGAAAAGGGGTAACTTTGTGTTTGTTCTTGGATGACAGTCCACATCACTTTTTATCCAAGACTTAATATAGTTCACTAGAACATAGTTTAAGAATCTTTGATGTACTGACTATACATTTTGTAGATACCAGAATAATGGGAATGATATAGGAAGCTGCATTACTGTATAGCAGGGATAATAGGAACATAGGAAACTGCCTTAGATTAGACTGTCCATCTAGCCCAGTATTTTCTACTCTGACTGGTGACTACAGAGTCTCAGACATAGGGCTTTTCTTGTCACCTGATACCCCATATCAATAGGAGATACCAGGGATTGAGCTCCTGCCAACCTAGCAGTTCAAAAGTACGCCAGGTCAAGTAGATAAATAGGTATCGTTCCGGCGGGAAGGTAAACAGCGTTTCCGTGCGCTGCTCTGGTTCGCCAGAAGCAGCTTAGTCATGCTGGCCACATGACCTGGAAGCTGTACGCCGGCTCCCTCGGCCAGTAAAGCGAGATGAGCACCGCAACCCCAGAGTCGGTCATGACTGGACCTAATGGGCAGGGGTCCCTTTACCTTTTACCAGGGATTGAACTTGGGATCTTCTGCATCTAAAGCATGTGTTCCATCAATGTGGTAGAAAGATGGCAAAAAAACTGGAAAGTTATATATACATCACGGGAAAGGATCAGCCAAGGAGAGGAAAATCTGTCTGGCACTTTCACTTATGAACCAAACAACAACATAATCCATATTATTGGACTAAGATTACTCTGTTTCTCCGCTGCTACAGAGATTGCAGCTGTGGTGCAATGAATTCAAGCACCAGGAAAACCATGCCATTATTATTGCTTATCAGACAACTGATCCAAAATGTGGCTGCTTAGACTAGTATCTGGGAATGGCTGCCGGGACCATATAACACCAGTCCTAAAAGATCTACAATGGTACCTCGGGTTAAGAACTTAATTTGTTCTGGAGGTCCATTCTTGACCTGAAACTGTTCTTAACCTGAGGTACCACTTTAGCTAATGGGGCCTCCCGATGCCGTTGTGCCGCCGCCACACGATTTCTGTTCTTGTCCTGAAGCAAAGTTCTTAACCCGAGGTACTATTTCTGGGTTAGTGGAGTCTGTAACCTGAAGTGTCTGTAACCTGAAGCATCTGTAACCCAAGGTACCACTGTACTTTGGTTCACAGTATGATTCTGAGCACAATTCAAACTGTTGATGCTGACCTTTAAAGCTGTAAACACCCTCAGCCCTGTATACCTGAAGGAGGACCTGCACCCCCATTGTTTAGTCCAGATACTGAGGGCCAGTTCCAAGGACATTCTGGTGGTTCCCTCACTGTGAGAAGTGAAGTTTCAGGATCTTCTCAGTAGTGGCACCTGCCCTATGGAACACCCTCCCATCAGAAGCCTAACAGATAAACAACTACACAACTCTCCAAAGACATCTGAAGGCAGCCCTGTATTGGGAAGTTTGATGTTTGCTGTGCTTTTATTATTTTGGAAGTCACCCAGAGTGTCTGGGGCAGAATGAAATAAAATGCTAAAAATGAAATAAAATAAACCACTTGGTTGGAAAGGACAGCTCCTGCTGTATGGTTATAACTGCAGCTGGACTGATGTGTCTAGAAATGATGCTTATGTAACTATTTAGCACTCTTTCTAGTGTGTTTGGATGGGGGGGGCAGGGGAGATGGATTTCCCAATAGGTCCATGTGTGACCAGTGTAAATTGGTCTTCATTGCTGCTTATAGCATACAAAAATGTACCTTTTGAATGTCTGCTTCCATTAGTCTTAAATTCTTCTCTTTTCCCAATTGACTTTTTCATCATGGTTCCAAGAGGCATGTAAATTAAGCAGTATGATTGAGATCAATAGGGGAGCAGTGTCTTACAACTGAGTGGAGAATTGGTCACAGACTGATTAGCAAAATGATAACAGTTAATAATGCCACTTTTACACCATTTATTTATAGGCAATGAAAAGCTCAGTAATTAAAACTCTAACCTTTTCTAGTTTTCACACTTCTGACTACAAGACCTCTCACATTATCACAGGGTTTTTAAAGCTGTTATTTGCATTTCTGAAGTTGCCTTCTTTAAAGAGATTTTGCAAAGGAGGGTAGGCAATGGTTTTAGTTTAAAAATTGTGCCTCTCTATATGTTCATTTTTGGGGGTTGAGGGAATCAGTAAAGACATATAAGAAAATGTGCCTCCTAATTTAACAGTTATTAAAGTATTTTGTTGTTTTTAAATCCTACCCAGAAATCTACCTGAGTATTGTCATTACTCTTTAGCTTGGCTTTTGACACATGAGTCCAAACCCATGCAATGCAGAAATATCAAATAAAATTATAGATGGCCATCCAACCTTTGCTTAAAAACCTCCACCACCTTCTGAGGAAGCCTGTTCCTCAAACAGCTCTTACTGTCAGAAAGTTCTTTCTGATGTTTAGTCAGAATTTCCTTTCTTGCAACTTGAGTGCAGACCCTTGCATTTGCCCCTACTGAAATTCATTTGGTTAGTTTAGACCCAGTTCTCCAATCTGTTAAGCTCATTTTGAATTCTGATTCTGTCTTTTGCAGGATTAGCTACCTCTCCCAGCTTAGTGCAGTAGCGTAGCGTGGGTTGTCAGCACCCGGGGCAAGGCAAGTAATTTGCGCCCCTTAACCCGTGGATTTTAGCACTCGAGTGCAAGCGCCCCCTCCCCCAGATGTTGTGGCCGGTGCGGCCGGCCCCCCTGCACCCCCCCACGCTACGCCACTGGGGCTGGGGGCGAGCGAAGGAGCCAAGGACCCCCCCAAAGGCTCAGCAGGAATTTATTAAATATATTATTTGCGGAGCCCCCACGGGCCGAGGCAGCCGAAGCCCCCTCCCCTTGGGCGCCTCCCCGCCCCCTCCTCTCCTTGGGCTGTAGGTGGAGCCCGCGCTCCGAGGCGCTCCAGATCCGGGCTTGGCGAGCGCCTCTCCTCCTCCCGGGCCGGGTCCGGGGGCTTCCAGCCACGCTCCGTCGCCCGCCCGCCGGCTTCCTCTCAGAGGGTTTTGGGGAGGGCAGGGCGCGTCCAGGCCCCTCGGAGCTCTCCTCCCTCCCAGTCGGCAGAAGCAGCCGCTGTCTGTGGCTGGGCCGAGGGGATGGCGGCGTCAGGGTGCGGAGGCTGCCCATGCCCGGCCAGGCGTCGGTGGCGGCGCCGGCGCTGCTGCAGCGGCTGCTCCTCCTGCGAGCAGTGAGTGGAGCGCAGCGGCGGCGGGGGGGCGCGCGTGCTAGGGCGCAAGGCTGGCGGTGGCGGCGGGGAGCCCGGCGGAGGAAGGAACGTGTCCCTTCCCTCTGGACTCGCGCCCCCCCAGATGCTGTGCCCGGTGCGGCCGGCACCCCTGGCACCCCCCACGCTACGCCACTGGCTTAGTGTCACCTGCAAGTTGGATGAGCACACCCTCAATTCCTTCATCCAAGTCATTTATGAAGACATTGAACAGCAACAGGTCCAGGACAGAACCCTGCAGCACCCCACTTGTCACTTTTTTTCAGGATGATGAGGAACCATTAGTGAGCACTCTTTGGCTTCAGTCAGTCAGTCAACCAACCACAAATCCAACTAACAGAAATGTCATCCAACCCACATTTTACCAGCTTCTCTGCAATAATAGCATGGGGGACTTTATCAATAGCCTTACTGGAATCAATGTACACTATGTCCACAACATTCCCCTGATCCACCAAGCTTGTAACTCTATAAAACAAATGAAATGAGATTCATCTGGCATGACTTGTTTTAGAGAAACCCATTATGGTTCTTAGTAATCACAGTATCCGTTTCTAGGTGCTAACAAACCAATTTTTTATCTATACTACAGGCATAGGAAACTCAGCCCTCCAGATGTTTTGGGACTACAACTAACATCATGCCTGGCTAACAGGACCAGTGGTCAGGGAGAAAATGAAAAGAAACAAAAAAGAGAAGAAAAAATCGAGAGAGAAATAAATTTGACCTCCGATTAGACTCATTGTACTGCTGTTCCTAATTTGGTCTTAAGGCAACAATTTTGTTTCAGTGTCGGACACCCATCTGTCAAATGGGAATAAAAATGATTCTCATGTGGAAGGTGGACACCATATAGACTGCTTTGGAAGTTTTGCAGAAAGCTTCTGCAGGTGTCATTAGGTCCAGTATGGATGGCCCTCATCTTAATGCCTAGAGATTAAAGATGTTTGTTGTCTTTAAGTTTAATTTAGGAGTTAGCCTGAATTCAGAAGAGTACACATGCTCTGAGCTGAGCAAGACAGACAGCTGGAACTTTGATGGTGCTGCACCACCAAAATCAGTGGCTTTAAAGAGGAGTCAACAGAATGGAGGAAAGGGAGAAATTCAAATAAAACTAAAGGTTACCATCTGCTGCAATTCTAACCCTTAAAGTTGTCTTAGTGTCAAACCACAGCCAGAATAGTAACCCCCATTGTGCCAGCTGCAAATGTGGATTAACAATGTAAGAATGGAGAGAAACAATTTACTTTCTTAATACATGACAGGCTTGTACAGAATATTTACTTTAGCCCTATCAGAACATGTTAAGGTGCCTGTGGGAATATTTGAGGTCACATCTGGATGTCATGTGCACCAGCAACACTTCTGAACTGATACATATTTGATTGAGTGTAAAGGGGGATGGTTAATCTTTCAAAGGGTTTCCAACATGGGGATGTGAGGATGGGAACTCTGATTAGTGGGGTTTCCACTCCATGTTAGAAATACCTTGTGTGATGAACACAACCCCTTTTAGACTCAGTCAATTACATGTTAACTTAGGAGCATTGCAGGCATGCACATCACCCAAGGAGTGAAGTTAACTCCATGCATTCCTGAGAGTAGCTTTGTTTGTTCCAGGAAAACACCTGAAGACAGCTTTGAGAACGGTGGTGGCAGGTCATTTGTTAGCATTTCACCTCATACAAATCAATATAGCACCTTACAACATGTGATGAAATAAATGAAAAGGAATGTTTTAACGTTTTGCAATGGTAGCTTTTAACAGAATGAAAACAAGCTCAAGATGCTCCACTCTCTAAACTTTAAGATTGTAATTAGAGCAAACTCTCCAGTTATATTGATACCGGGAAATGGTATATTGGCACTAAACTTATCATTTGCAAAACAACTGCACATGAATGTTGTTAGAAGTCTCTGTCTCTCAACAGGCTTAAAAACTAATCCTTTTCCATAAAGGCATGGATGTGTCACAGCACAGTAGTTCCATTGCTAGGAAACCGATCTCTGCCTGATGCACTAATGAAAGAAATGCTGTACATTCCTGATAACTCTTTGTAGGTTAGCTTTGGTCACAAATCTTTTCATGGTTAACACACAGCACTGTTGCATTTAAGTACCTCTCACTGCCTATATGTTGTCCTGAACAGTTATTCAGTAAATTCAGTAAGATGGAGAGTTTTAGAAGATGGAGGGAACCAGTGCCTCTTTGCTGTGTTGAAAAGTTTCATTCATAAGGATCCTTTACTGCTGTTCTATTATCATCAGACCAGACAATTTCTATCCTCATCCTCTACAGATCCACTAAGGAATTTGCAACACTGCACTAGAAGAACATGTTGAATGTGTACAATGTGCAACATACTAGAGATAAGTGGCTTTTGTCAGAATCTAATTCTGAGAGGCTGAACCAGCACTATCTCAACAGCCCCAGCATTTGTGCTGGTTGCTGCTGGACCACTGGGGAGTAGCAAGCTGGGTACAGTGGTACCTTGCAAGACGAAATTAATTCGTTCTGCGAGTTTTTTCGTCTTGCAAATTTTTCGTCTTGCGAAGCACGGATTCCCTGGGTATTAACGGTTTTAAGAAAAAGGAAACAAACTCGCAAGACGTTTTCGTCTTGCGAAGCAAGCCCATAGGGAAATTTGTCTTGCGAAGCAACTCAAAAAACGAAAAACTCTTTCGTCTTCCGAGTTTTTCGTCTTCCGAGGCATTCGTCTTGCGAGGTACCACTGTATTGGTCTTTATAGCAACATCACTGCACCCTGGCAGACTGCTGGGATTGGAAAGGAAGGGAATCATAGTTTGCCACATGAGGATGCTGTCCTTCTGGAGAGCACTGCTTTAAGTGGCTGCTTGCTTAAATCTGCCTAGATTTAAATCAAATAAGAACACAGCTGTTTTGAGAACTGTGAGGCCAAAGTAGCATTAAATTGTGAGGCCAAAGTAGCATTAAAATGGCATGTTACTACTGCTTTACCTTCAACAATTAAATGTCTTTATTTTTTTCCGTTTATATCCTGCCTTTCATTAGTTCATGACCAGAGGGTTGGAGGCAGCATAAAATATACGTAAACATTAACAGCACAACTATGAATTAAGCAACAATAAATTTCTCCCAACAGTTTTGACTATTTTCTCGAAAATAATCTGAGAGACATACTTTGTTGTGTAGTAGTATCTCTGCACAAAACTGTCAAGTTAGCATTAATAAGCTTTAAAAAAGCAGCTGAATATAGTTCCACACTCCACTGTATTGGGCAGATATTTGCAACATGTATAATGACTGGGTGATTCCAATGTCTGATTTGAGTTAACTGCTTTATATACCTGCATAGAGTTTGATCTTTTCCTTTCTCAACAGAAAACAAAGGGTGGATGGCTCAGTTTTGGTCCATTACGTTAAAGCTGTCATGCTTTCACTAATTAATTTTGCAAAGTACCACCTGTTGGCCAAGTGTTTCAGAGCTGTTAGATTTGCCCTCATTTTTTGGGTCACTGTCTGTTTAGATTCTGAAGGGCTGAGAAGCATGACAACACATACAAGGCCAGAGGCAATGTTCTCATAGTGGAAATGCTGGATTAAAAATGCACACACACAAACACAATTCCCCACCCCCCACCCCCAGCACATGCAATGAACCACACACAAGCTACAAAGTATAGCTCCAAGGAAATAAACTTCAGGATTTGCATATTTCTACAGAAACTGGAATCAAGATATATTGTAGCTAAAAACAGCATTCACACACACAAAGTTATCACTATTCTTTGCTATCTCTAATTTGCATTAATAATGACATTAATAATTCTCATAGATGAGGGGAAATGTTTAGGGCCAATGATCTAAAAATATTTCCAGAGATCTAAAAAACAATAATAACAAAATAAGTTCCTACCATATTTAATAAATATTTAGAGGTCTGGCAATTATAAAAACAGCAGTTGTCTGTTAATGTTTTTAAAAGGAATGCTTTCCCACACCATTGCTTTTCAGAAAAAAACATCAGCATTGGTATTATCCACTATCAATACCACCAATATCAGTGAACTTCTTGTTGCTATTGTTTAAAATCGATGGTCAGTGTCACAAGAGCAATTCAAGAAAACCTGCTCTGAGCAAGACAGCTAGACATATCCTAGAACACAGGCAATTTAATGAGAATTCTTTATTTTTTACAAAATCAATATTTGTTAACAATTTGCTGCAAAATCTGGGTCAACGAATTTACCTTATTTTATTTTGTGTGTCCCCCCCCTCCCAAATTAACTACTCTAAGAATGTATCAAATAAATGCAATCTTAGGAGTTCGGATTAAATGAACTCCTTTAAAATGTTTATTCACTGTGTCTAATTGTAATAAAACATTGTTTGACAAATCAGAAGCATGTTTAATACTGCTGTTACAAAGAATGACTACATTGAAAGCACATCAGTTGCTGCACAAAATATATATGTGAGACAGCCAGTAGCCAGAAAAGTTATATTAAGCAAACAACGCAAGGAACAGAAAGGGAGAGGAGGATTTCAGTATAATGAGCAATGTGTTTGCACTTCAGGATACTCAGGTGGCAGTGAAAGAGAATGTTAGGGGAGACAAACATAATTCTGACCACAGAATATGATAGTAAACCCCTGTAAACCCAGACCATTCAATGGGTCCATGAAGGAAACAGTATGGAATGCATCAGCTTAGGGGGCACTAGGGGCGCATCAGAAGATGGCTGACAATAACATCTCTCCGACCCCCACGAGGTAATTAGGAGGCTGTGATGGGAGTAAATAGCCTCCCTACCCCCCAAGGTTGGGGGGGGCTTTCCTTGCCTGCTGTGCCCTACACCACCCCCGAATTTGTGGGGATGGGGGCACTAGGCAGAAAGCCCTCCTGTGGATCTCGGCGCTCCTGGATGCTGTCTCTGATCCGCGCCTCTAGCTGCAATAACTTCAAAAGAAACAATTAGGAGGAAGCGAATGCACATATTTCAAGGAAGGAGGGGGAGTAAAGACTGCTAACTGAAGAGATCTCTGATAAACAAGACGGGTCGGAGGAACAAGAATAAATCATGAGAAGATCACCAAGGCTCGGTATGGCAAAGGGACTGGATGTGATTAACCAAGAATCCCCCCCCCACAAGTCAGAAATGCCATTTTAATGACTTAAGCTGTGGATTTATGACTGTGTGGAGATAATTTTCTAACCAAAGCATGTTTCAAGAAGATCGTGGAAAGTATAAGAGCTTTGGAATGACGCAGTTAAAAATACCGCCGCCATGTTGGCAAGTTCTGTTGGTGGACTTAAGTCTGGGAGGAGGAACAGAGCTGCTTTTATATTGTGGGTGAGACTCCTCAGAGGGACTTAAGAGCGACAGATTTGCAAGATTAATGATGGAAAGAGCGATGTTATTTATGAAAGCAATGATATATGGAAACCATCTTGATATGAGGATTGGACGAACGGAAAAATTCACACAGGATTATAATTGGTGTTTATCTGCTTAAGGAGATTATCAGAAGAGATCATAAAGAAAAAAAGAAAAAATATATGAACAAGATGAGATGTGGAAACAGCAAGATAAGATTGGATAGAATTATTTGGACTGATTTGGATATTAACGCAGTAGCAAGAAGATGATCGGAATCCCCCTTCGGAACTTGAAATATGGGTCCCCTCAACAAAAATTTTAAATTCGGCTTTGTAATTCGGAATTTATGTGATGTGATGTGATTTGATTTGATTGGTCAGCTAATAAAAATTATTTTTTTTTAAAAAAAGGAATGCATCAGCTTGATGTATTTTATTATTATTCACTACCCACCCTTAATCTTAAGGTCCCAAGGCAAGTTACAACATAAAATGAACATAATAGAAACAGTTTAAAACAACTTACAATCACAAAAATAATGCAGGCCCTCAAAGTAATATGTATTAAGGCAATTTCTTGCTATACAAGAATGACTGGTATTGCATATAGTTGGATAGACCAGCGACCCTGACATTTCAGTATGCCAAGTACTTGACAGCACAGATGCAAGCTAGTTCTACAATAGCTAAAGAAAACTGAAATGGGGATTTACCTTGAAGATAAGGATGCATTAAGGGAAAGTCACATCTCTATTTAGGATGCTACTGTGCTACTGCAGTTGCTCGGGGGGCGGGGAGCCACACTGATGCCCCCCCTCAATTAGATTTGAGAGTAAAACATGTCTTGAGCTTCCAGGTTAGCGCCATCGGCTAATGGCGGATTCCCTCCGAGCTCCGGAGGGAATCGGCTCCGCAGGATCCAGGTCTTGCCGCTGCGGCGACACAGGGACCCTCAGAAATCACAGGCGCTGAAGCCTGTGAACCTGGTGACTCAGCGGGCACCATTTGCGCCCCCCCGACCCGCGAAGGAGCCTTTTTAAAGGCTTCGCAATGGGGGACGGGTTGAGCGGCGCGGTGCTGAGAGTCGACTGCTTCTCCTGCGGAGTGAAGCCGCATGCCATGGTCGGAGAACGCTGACTTCTTCTTGTGAACAATTGGACTCTAAAAGCAACAACCCGTGAGTAATACGGAAATTGGATTTGTAAAGAAAAATTTTTTTTTGAATTAGGCACGATCGGGGAAGGCGCAAACAGGAAGTCCGTCTCCCCGTCTTATAAATAATCTAAAGCAAGGACTAGCTAACTAAGGTCGAGAGAATTTCTTCTTCTTTATTGGGTAAAAGACATTAATTTCACGATTTGGCAGTATAAGTAATTTCACTGGAGGATAAGAGCTAATTTTGAGAGCTGAAGTGCCACCCCCCCCCCGGACCCGGGAGTGATCCGCGAGAGAGCCTGTTGAGGAGATATAGAAGAATTTGACAGCTGTCAAATTAGCTGTCAAGAAGGAAAAAGAGAACTTTGTTTCTGCTATCTCTGCTGGATATATTTGCTACAATTTGGTTATATTTTGTTGAAAACAAGGAAGAACTGATACTAACTAACTTGATTTTTGGATTTGAACTGGAAGGAAAATAAAGTAACCAAAATCCCTCTAGAGGGGATTTTGGGACATTACAAGAATGGCTGAAGGAGGAAAAATTCAAGCTAAATTGGACAGAGTGTTTCTTCTCTTGGGAAAGTTACAAGGCCAAATTGATGTTTTGGCTACAAATGTTGCAACTCTGGACTTAACAGTAAACAAATCCATTGAATTTGATAAGGACTTGACTCATGAAGTCCATGCAGCTGGACAAGAAGAGAAACTTGAAAGATTTGAGAGTGTGGAGAAAGAGATATATGTTGTTTCTGAGGAAAGGAAGGAGGAGATGTAATGTTGCAGATGATGAAGGACAGCCAGAGGCCTGACATGATGGCTACAAAGGAAAATAAGTACTGGATGATGAAAATCTGTTTTGAATTGAAGATTGAAGAATGGAGAGATCTCCTTATGTGGAGATCTGAAGACCTATGGATTACAAATTTGATTAAGGTGAAAGTTGGAGCTTTTGGGACATTTGGACTTAAAAGGAGTAAGAAACAAGATTCAGGCTCCACTTTTAAGTATGGAGGTCTGGCTGGAAGAAATATGGACCCTATCGGGACAGAGCTTCTCCGAGATCTGGTGTTTAATATTAAGGACTACCAAAAAAACCGGCAGAGAGGAATTGAGAGAGAATTAAGAGCCTCGGACGTGAGGTCTCCAGGCTGATAGTAGACTAAGACTGATGGACATTTATTGGGGATTGAAACCGGGAAGGGGGGTGTGGGGTTTGGGAATCCAAAGGGTGCAGAATAATAATCTGTTTTTTTAAATTTTGTTTTGTTATTAGTATGAAAATTGGGGAATTCGTGGAAGGGAATTTGGGTCAACTATAGAAAAAAGTTTTAAGAATGAGCACTGATGTTTAAATACTGATGTTTATAAGTTAAAATTGGGTTTTTTTTAAAATGAATTAAATATAAAAAGGTCAAAAACTGGGGACAAGAACTTGTTGAATTAACAATTTGAATTGGAATATAAGAAGGGGAGGTGTGGGGAAGTCAGGGAAATATGTTATTGAAAATAAGGATTGTAAACTTTATGTGTTTTTAACTTTTTTGTTTTTTCCTTTTGGATTTTTTAATGTATAAAGGTGGAAAAACTCAATAAATATCTTTTTTTTAAAAAAAAGAGAGTAAAACATGTCTTATCTTGGCCTAACATTAGCACAGGGTTACTATCGAGGACAGTGGGTTCATAGCTGGGCAGGGAAGGGTAAAAGAAGCTTTTTATTATAACTTGTAGAAGGTTTATATTTGAAGCTTAATTGCAGTGCAGTGGGAGGTGTTTTTGGCAGGGAGGGTCATAGCTGTATGTGCCCAGGAAAACCTTTGCAGGCTCATGTGTGCCCATGGTCACTGTGCTGGTGACTCATTGAATACACAGCCAATAGAGGTGCAGTGGGCATGGACACACTCCCTTTCAGTGCAGTTCAGTATACCAATGAAATGTGATGCATGCAACCAGATTCCGGGAAACAGGGAAAACTTGTTACTTATGGGAACTAGTAATGTTTTCTGAATATTTTATCAGACATTGTTGTTCTCTGTAAGCTTTTACATGTCAAGTTTAAATAAAAAGCTCTAATGAAATATCAAACCCCATAATAATAATAATGGGGGGTGTTATGTACTGAGTTGAATAGGATCCAAACTGCAGCAGTCTGATTGGTCCTAGAACAAGAGGATTCAGAATGCAGCAGTCTGATTGGTTCTAGAACAATGCAGCAGTATGATTGGTTGGCAGGAACCACCCAATCATGCTCCAGATAGAAGTGAATCCACAACTTGATTGGCTTACAGTAGAATTCCGGAATTAGCCAATCATGTGCAGCCCATTGTGTAAATAATGTATATAAAGCAGATACTTTGAGGGGACATTCATTCATTCCTCCTCACCACTATGAGCTGAATAAAGAGCATGAAATCACTTTGCGACTCTGAGTATATTTCAGGGGGAAACCCTGAAACAAATTAAAATGCAATCATTAAGGCAAGGTACATGGTGGTGGTGGTGGGGATTAAGGAAGCTGCATTTTCATCATTGTCAAAACTTTCTGGCCTTTTCATTCATATAGATCGACCATTCCCCTGCAAATACAATTTCGCTACTACCTGCCCTCTTAGCATAGGGCAATTTTTTCCATTAACTATATTTCCTGTCTTTTTGCAAGGTACTCTACAACCTAAAGAATTGATTTTTATATTCAAGATCAATCATATTTTTTTCTGCCTTGAAATAAGATTCATTACAGCTTTGTAACAGGCAGCACTAGTGTATTTGAACTCAGAAAGTCACTTTAGTAGTCTGAATATTGAGCCTAAACTTCAGGCTAGTTCTGCCACGCAGCGGGGTAAAACAATCTACATCAGGCAGCACAATAAAAGGATACAGATGAAAGCAGAAATTGGTGCAGCAAGACTTTTAAAATGCATTGACTCTGGCAGAATTGGAGTGGGGGGAGGTTTGTCTTTTGGGTTCCGCTTCAGACAGCAAAATGTATCCAGAGAACAATGCCTGTATGTTTATGGTTCTGGATGTAGATATGCTAAGAAATCAATTCATTAGGTGAGGGCTAGCCAACCCTTTTCTGCCTGAGGGTTGCCATAGCTTGAAGAGCGAAAAAGAGGACAGCTATGATGGCTTCTACTTTTTAACTATGGATTGCCGTGACAACTCTCATTTTACATACCCATGGAAAAGAGGACAAATGGGAACCCTACGTGTTGCTCAATCCTCTGATAGCCACGTTAGTGGAGAGTATGGCCAAATTAAAAGTCAACATAGTCAAAGTTGTCATGGCCGCACCACTGGCTCTTTCCTGTGTGCACATACATATGCACTCATACATACCACACAAACAGTGCACACATGACCTGACCATGAAGGCCTCATACACACTCACATTCCCATCACAGCATTGAACTTGTCAGATAGGTTTAAATCTACAAAGTCTAATGCTACAATATGATGTGGTTTAAACTTCTCATCCCAGCAGAGCATTGCAACAGGGAAATTTCACTTGACTCTATAAGGAGCATATCCATCTAATCCTATATTCATGATTTCATACTGCTGCTGCTTCAAAGTAACGGGCAGAACAATATGTTTAAATTAAAATTACAGTGAAACAGAGCAATACAAATGTACCTAAATATAAAAAAGAATGACAACCTACACATAGGTCATCACAAACATGCTAGTCAAAGTTCTTTATTTGCTTCCATATTTATTTATTTGCTTTCAATATTTTGGGCAAATGACTGGCTCTGCAATAATGTAATATTGAGTTAGCACCTGAAGTTCATATGCATATGTTGAACCTTGAAATGTGATCTTCTGGTGGCACTTGGGTTCCAGTTACATCATGAAGCACATTTCAGCTACAGTGGAATTTGGATGCTGGCACTGGAACACTGAACAGGCCTATAGATAAACATTTCTCCAAACGTTTATCTTCCTCTGGGATCCGAAAATTATATTAGCTCTTCACATTATGTCCAACAGATGGCTAAGCTGTAGTGAATGGAAAAGGCTCTGCCTAAAATTCAAGCCATTTGGAGCTTGAGGACCATATCATATCCCATCAGTATTCACTATTCTTCTTCACTTTTTGTTCTGAGCTGCTTGATTTACTTTTAGCCTTACTATATTGTGACATACCTGTCCAGATACCAGTCTCCCTGGATAAATAAACACATATTCTATCTTAAAATATGGTGATGAGATGGATATATACTAGTGCAGGGCAGGCAGCTTGCAATTTCGACTTGTATGAAAATTCTCGTGCATATACTGATTTTGGTAGCAATCCTATGACTTTGGGAGTAACTTGCACTTATTATTTCTGAGTAAACATGCATAGAATTGCTCTGTAAATCTATTTACAGTTTGCTTTAATTAAAGCACAGGTTTTCCATTAGGGTGTTTTATTATGCTCTGGTCCAATAGTCCAGTGAAGGAGGCAAAATCAGAAAGGTTACTGACAGAAAGGAAAGCGAAGAAAGTATTTCTGTCAAACCAGCACGGTGCGCGCGCACACACACATATATAATATTTGTATATACTTTCTTAGGTCTCCTTACAGTCAGTAACCTTTCTGATTTTATATAGGCTGCTTGATAAAACAAACAAACAAACAAACAAACAAACAAACCCACACATTCAAAGCGGTTTACAAAATATGCATAAGAAGAATATAAAAAGTATGTTGCCAAAGTCCACCCAGTTCAGCGTTCAGTCTCCAGTACCAGCTAGTCAGATTCCTCTGAAAATAGTAAATTCCTGTGACTTTCAGTTATAAAAGAAATAGTCTTTATGACTGAAAAAGATTAAAAATTAATGTTCAATATAATAAAGTTATGTGAACTCAAACACTTATCCAAAAATGTCATTTAAACAAAAATTCTTCGGTATTAATATAGCTAATGCTGGAGAATTCTCTACAAAAAACTAATTTTTTACGGTACATCGTTTTGAATACTATTAAATATGCGCAATGTCAATATTTGCGTGTTCAGACCCAGAGACCCCCCCCCAAATAAAGACACATTTGACTCAAATTTTAGTTTTGGTTTTTGGCAGAATTTAGGCCACAACTTTATTGATTACAGAAAAGTGAGTGGTTGCATAGGCTCTGGTTCGACTAGCTCCATACACCCTTGCAGATAGCACTGACCCAGAGCTCTATCATAGGTCAGCCAAGGGTGAACACCTGAGGCATGTGAAAAGCCTGGGAACACACTCTGTTCACTCCCCAGATGCTCCCCTGGACTCAGGCACTGGCACAACCCCCTCTCGGGGATTGACCAAACCAAGCTGAGTCCCTGGATTCCTTTAACAGAATACCTTTCACATAAGGATGGCAAGACTATTCTCCCATCCCTATCACATGAACCAGAGCCTATCTGCAACCTTACAAGGTGTGACGAATTGCTACGCAGCAGGCGAAACCCAAATGGGTACAGCCAAGTGGGGGAAATTCCTGCTGTGCCCCTGTCTCAACGACAGATGACACACGATGGCATAGCAAGGTCATTCGCAAAATGCCCTAAAATTAGGGAGAGGTGGGCAGGTGTTCCGATGCACGAGCTGAAAGAGGAAGCTCTGGGTCACGTACATGGGTATATATAGGTCCCTTGATCTGTTTAGACTGCACCCCATCGGCCAGATTAAACCCAGCAATGAGGGTCCTACCAATTGGGTGTTGTGACTATCCTATATACCCACCCACAACCAGGAGGTCAGTCTCCAGGTCTCACCGCAACACGTGCCCTCTTTTTTGGAGGACATGATTTATCAGAAAGGTATATATATTTACCAGAAAGCTATATATATAATATGCTTAGCATAGAGATATGTATATGCAACCTATATGTTCAATTCAACTTGGCTGCCAAGCAAAAAAAGTGACCAATTAGCAAAAAAAGTGACCAATTGATAAACTTTTCATTTTGTGTTTGTGATACTGACATTTTCCTGAAGTAATCCTTTACATCAACTCTCTTGCAGACCTTACAGTCTTCAACCCCTGCTTCCCCCTTTTTCTTTTGCAGTGATAATGTTTGCTTCCTAATCTCTTAGCTATCAAAAGTTACAGAGACACCATTTCCTGTAGGCTACTTTACAGCTTGAATGAAGCAGTATTTCAGGCCATTCGCTTCCTAGGCAAATCTAAGCATAAAGGACTAATCTGCTGGATTCTGACAGGGACACAAACTATGAACAGACTGCAATCACTTTCCATCTAAAAATGGGAACAGCTGTACTAAACATATGGAGCTGCCACGGAAGAAAAGCGCCTGGGTTTGTCGAGTGAGACCCTAATCAAAGTGATTGATGCTCGATATGATGCACCAATTCAGCAGAAATCCCTTTTGAATGAAGACACTCCGGAGATAAATACAAAATGCTCAAATAAATGGGACAGCCTGCAACACCTGCAATACCTCAAGGATAAATGTTAATAGTCTTCTGAGTTATGTTTGCTATGAATCATTTTCCTCCAACACTAAATATTTAAACATAGAAAGTGCAGTGGTAAAGTGGCCATTGGCTCGGCGATTATACCAAGAATGTCCTGTTGGCAGAGCTGGTACATAATCGTTAAGCAAAACTTAACATGGATCCAGCTGTTCACCTGCTATTCAGTTAAGATTTTATAGTTTCCCAATAAAAAGAATGTTTATATTTGGTACTTGCCTTGAAGAAGAGTTCACAAAAATTACTTTCAGGTATGATGCAATCTGAATCCCAGGCAAATTCAGCTCTCCTGCTAAATTTGCTTTTGCTGAAAGATCAGGTGCATCTTGAACTAGCCTTGGCCTAACGTCAACACACCTGCAGAAAGGGAAGATCAAAATGGAGATTGGTGGCAAACACCAATGCACCTGGTGGTTTTGCAGGCAAGGGCAATGCTAGGGCCTACAGTAACACAAAATAATGGCTCTTTTCTACTTTGAGACAGAATCAAAGCTTTGGAGTATTACTCCTTATTTTGTGTATGCTGGACCAGCCTTGCTTCCAGAGTTTATAAGAGGGAGGTCAAAGAAGGAGATTTTGCCTTCGCTCCTTAATAAGGAGCCTCACGCCCACTCCTCCTATTAATATGTTTGCTCACGAAAAAGGCATTCCCATGATGAAAATTGTAACTTGTGGCTGCTTATGAAAAGATAGGGGAGAAATTCAAATCAGTTTGAATCAAAAGGGGCATCTACCTAATTTGCACTTTCTGAAGCAACATGCAAATTGGATGCAAGCATGTCTATATTAGGAGAAATATTATATTATAAACTCATGTAGAATGTGGAGAACTGAATTTAAGACTAGAAAAAAGAAAAACTGAGAGAACTAAAATTGACAAATTCAGCCAAGATAAATTAGATGCTGGTATTTTGAGACAATATTTATTTTTGCTTTTATATCCCATTTTCCTTGAAGGAGGTCAAAGTGACATTCATTGTTCCCCTTTTCCATATTACCCTCATAAAAACCCATCAAGGTAGGTTACGCCAAGAGATGGTGATTGGACCAAGGTTACCCAGTGAGCTTCATGGCTGAGTATTTGAACCCTGTTCTCCCAGGTCATAGTTCAACACCTTAACCACTAAACCACACTAACTCTCTATACTATTATTTTAAAAAATCTGTATACCTTTCTTATACTAGTGCTTGCTACATTTAGAAATGTGTAGGTGATGTTTAGGTTTGTAAACATCCTAATAATAAAATGTTTCTTATTTGTATGCCACCCATCTGACTGGATTGTCCTAGCCACTCAGGGCAGCTCCCAACAGTTTTTTAAAAACACGATAAAACACCAGACCTTAAAAACTTCCCTAAAAAGGGCAACCTTCACATGTCTTCTAAAAGTCAAATAGTTGTTTATTTCCCTGACATTTGATGGGCGGGTGTTCCACAGGGCAGGCACCACTACTGAGAAGGTCCTCTGCCTGGTATACGCAGTGCATATAAAGTAAAGTGGTACCTTAGGGATGCGAACGGGATCTGTTCCAGAGCTCCGTTTGCATCCTGAACTCAGCGTAAGCTGTGACAGCGTGTCTGCATGTGTTGCGTTTTGCCGCTTCCGCGCATGTGCGTGACATCATTTCGAGTGTCTGCTCATGCGCGAGCGGCGAAACCTGGAAGTAACGCGCTCCGTTACTTCCGGGTTGCCGCGGAGCGCAACTTGAATGCGCTCAACCCAAAGCACATTCAACCCGAGGTATGACTATACACCTGAAAGCTGAGACAATGAATCTCTCTGGTACCTTCCCACCTAATTTCCTTATGTATATGGACAGATCTCCTCCCGCTCATGCAAAAAATCCAGAATGTATTAATCCTAAAAATACAGAGGAAAGAAAGCATGTCCTTGGATAATTGTATAAACCTATGGTGCTTAAATTCTAGTTACTGGGGTAAATTGAGGACACACTTGCAGCTTCCAACTGAACAAAATTTCCTGTGTAACTATCCAGTGGGTATCCTTTGGTTTCTTGTCATTCAAAGTGTGGCCTAGAAATATTTAAATAAAATGCAATATAAAGAAAAAATTGTACAGACATTTGTACTGAATAGTATGTGCCTGGTAGAATGATGACTGACACCCTTCAACTCTCCATATAAAATTTAACATTAAGGAGTGTGTGCAATTTTTCAGCTTAATTGAGAAAATATATTGAAGACTGATAATAAAAAACAAACAAAAAACTAGTCACTGCAACACAATATGCCTTTAAATTCACTAAGTGTTCTGTTATCTGTCTTCACATTCCTGCTCTCTTGTACTTGAAGTGCAGTGTAATTCTATCTCAAAAATATTTTAATGATATTCATTACTTCATGCAAATGAAGTGAGCTGTAAAATGTAACAAGCATATAAATACGAATTCATAATGCTAATTAGAAAACCGTTAGTGATCTCCTTTTCAATAAAAACACACCACATTAATGCATTATGCAAACTAAATACATTGCTATAGGTCCCAATAATAAAATTTTAAGCAGACCTACGTAATTTGTGGCCCAACAAGATGAACATATATATGGTTATGGGCCAGAGCTCACCTGCTTCTGAAGTTCCAGGTCTCCTGAGTGACTCAAGTTGTGTCACAGTGGACTGGTAAATGTGTTTTATGATCTGCATTCAACTTGGTAGATCACAAGTTACACCACTCAGGTCTAGAGTAGCTGGTATATATATATATGTGACGCTGAACTTAGTGCAGACACCCAATCAGCATAGCCCACAGCAGCCCCAAACATCTGAGCTCAAGCAATCTGCCAGCTTCAGCCTCCAAGAGTGGCTGGATTACAGGCATGCGCCACAGTGGCACACTGAATATAACTACAAATTAGTGTTCTGACAAAGCTATTGCTACTAATCATGTTCTTCTGTCCACTTCACCCAATGATATGTATCAAAGCTGGAAAACCTTTATAGTCCAAGGGTTGTACTCTCTCATAGGCAACCTGCCATGGGCCAGTGGTGGGTTGACCCAGAGGCACAGTGAATGTGACTATTATTATTGTACAGTAAGCTTAATTCCCACACACACTGACCTCATACTGTGTGGCCTGATCACAGATTTATGCTAGTACTGAAAGTGTAAGGGGAAAATGGGGATCTTATTTTCAGAGTAAGTCACAGTAGGGCAGGAGTTCTTCATTTGTGTTCAGGAGGAGATAGGATCTTGAAAGTGGTAGTGATTTCCACACAATGATCCAGGAGCTGGATGAGTTTAATGCACTCTGGCAGAAGGCCCTCACTGATACAAATTAGATTTGTGGGGATAACTGAAGTGATGCCAGGCCACTTTTTGTCCTCATACCTCCATTTTGTCTGCTTCCAGCTGGCAAAGGCAAAAGGGGCAGGCTGTCAGGACCAGCTTCCATTGAAATTAAGTGGAAAGAGCCCCAACATTTGAATGCCATCTGTGGTACAGCAGTGTTCAAGCATTTGCCTAAACGTACAAAGTGTAGAACCCAACATGGGAATGTAGGCCCAAACATTCCAAGACAAGATGGCTGCTTTTTAGATCTTTGTGCAATTGTTGTTGTTGTTGTTGTTGTTGTTGTTGTTGTTGTTGTTGTTGTTTTGTTGTTGTTTTTAAGTGTGTTCAACTGAAACCCTAATAAGTCAAAGGTTCCCACTCATGTGAACAGTTTAAGAACCCTTTCAGACATTTATTTGACTAAAAAAACCTTAAGAGTGGCTGGTGTACCTGGGGATGTTTGGGAAGCAGTTGTGTGCATGCCCCTACCCCTATTCCCTAGTTTAACTCCTGCATGCCTGAACATGGTTAAAGGGACTCCTGAATGTGCTAAGCCAATTTGCTGTATCCTCACACAGAGAAACACTCTGCAATAATGAGAACTTCAACTGCTCTTCTGACCGACCTGGCACACAAAGCACACACCAAATGATTATTACCCACTTTGCAAAGCGTAGCCTTGGTATCTGCAGTCCAGTTGTTTTCCCCAACCCCCCCAAAACAAAATCCATTAGTAGGCACCCTTGTTGTTCGTGGCTTATCTAAAAGAGGTACGGTATATCTCATTTTCTAAAAGTGGCTTTTGGACCACTAGGCTGCATGGCCTTACCAGCATCCACACTGCACACTCTCTCTTGAACCTCCCAGCTAGATGCCCATATTTCATCACAAAGTCCACTTCCTGCAAAGAGCCTTTTTTAAAAAATCTTTCCGATTTCAAAAGACTGGAAAAATAATGAATTTGGAGTTTAGGAATTATGCTGAAGATATTAATAATCAAAATTCAAACATATGCTAAGTTAATATTTTTAAAAGGTAAAACCTAAACTTGAAGATTTGCCCTGTAGTGTTGTTGTAGCAATAAATAAGATAATCTACAGATGACCACACTTTTATTTAGAAGTCCTCATTGAAATATTCTTCTCAGGTTTGTCTACTGTACACTAAAAAGTAAACTACTTCTACTCCATTTAATAATGTGCAGCCTACACACTTTGCAATCCTACAACCATTTGTGCACAAATATTTCCATTAACATCAGTATAGGCATTGACCACAATGGTCATAATAGCTGGATAGCAATCAAGTTTTCTAAATTACTCTTTGCATTGGCTTTTGAAGAAAAGGGTATTTCTGCTGCTCTGTGACACAAGTTTCTCATGCACAGCAAGAACAGAAGATCATGAAAGAGTAGAAAGTTCATTATCAGCTGCTTGATTTACAAGAGACAAAAACGTGTAAAATGAATAAGGGCTATGTTTCTACTTTTTACAGTGCAATGCAGAAGTTCAATGGGACTTACTCCCATCTATGTGTGGACAGGAAGTCGTATTTTAAATAGAATGTTGTATTTTTTAAATGGTGAAGGGTGGATAATGAATCTAATCTAATTCATTCATTCATTCATTAAGATAAATAAACTTATTCTTGAGCTTACACGCAGAAACAAATAGATGAGTATAGCTTATAAGTAATTTAACTGCATATACTAGCATAATTAGTTAAGGGTAATTTTGAATATGCAGTACCTCAAGCAATATCTACTATAGATTCAAGTCAGTAAAATTGAACCAAATTTGAGTAGTTTTAAGTCCCACTGATTTCACTGAGAAAGTTAAGCACATACTTGTTTCTTACTGAAATCTATGAATTGTCTCTGACTGAAAACACTTGAAATTTGGCAGGAATGTGCCTATAATAAAGCATATTCCAATGTCAGATTCATTCTTAAAGCACCCATATGCTTCACTTTGGGGATGGTCAAGGCACATAAGAAGTGGACTGAAATACACAACCTAGCAATGAAATTGAATTTGGTGCCCACATAATAAGCTGCCATCACCACTTCTAATAGTTGCATGCAAGCTAATCCTTTGAATAGGTCTAAGAAAAGATTTCTATAAATTGACTATTTCAGACAACCTCTAAAGATGCTGACACACATGACTGATGTTGTCTGGTGACTTGGTAAACTGATGACTAAAGCAGATGCCCAGTACAATTGTATGGAAGATTTATTTCTCATTTACCCAAGCTGTAGATCTAAATCTAACAGAGTGAGATTTAATGCTTCTAGCTGATAGAAGCACCTGCTTATTAATATATTTCTTAGACATCAATAAGCTTATTTATCCACCTGGTTCCCAGAGAAGTAGTAGCAATTATTTTCAATGTAGAGTGCCAGTATTGTTTTCATGCAAAGTAAAATGTTGATGCTATACTAAACACTCAATAAATTATCACTTGCTACGATATACTATATCCACAGATCCGTTACTCAGATTCACAAAGTCATCTAAGCCAGAATTCTTGTTCTATTGGAGCTGACTATTGGAGTTCTATTGCTTGATTGGTTGGGTGGAGGGGCAGAGCCAGTGATGAATAGAGTATTTTAATAGCAAGCAACAGCATAGATTCACTCACGAGGAACCAACTTACATAGCATAAAGGCTTAGCATCCCTTTATCTTTGACTTTGGCAGAGGACAAACCCCCCTTCACTAACATACCGGTACATCATATATGATAGACAGGAGCCAGGCTTTTAGTAATAATTTTATGAATTGTGTTCTCCAAATCATGGACAGCCGTGTGTTGCAGTGAGATCACCCAACTGCCTTCTTGTTGCTGGGACGGGCCCGTTTGGATGACCTCCACACCTCATTGGTTGCCTCTTTGTTACTGGAGGAAATTTTCTGTCGGTTGGGGTTTGATTGGCAACTAAGAGGCTATTTAAGGGGCTGCATGAGGCGAAGTACTTTCTCTTTCGCATCGTGCAGCGGATCTCCCTCCCTCCGTATTATTTAAGGTTGTGTTTTTGACCTTGCTATGCCTGTCTAGGGGTCGTCTGTTTTTGGAGTAGGGGCTAAGTACGAATTTTGCCACTTGGCTGATTGACTGGTGCCATTTGGTTTTTGCCTACCGTGTAACAAATCGTCACAACTTTGTAAGATTGGCAGTTAGGCATTGGTTCATTCTTTGGTGGAGGGGATTATGGATTGGCTGTGCCTGCCCCTCATTTTTGTTGCTGCTGTTGGGAATTCTGTTAAAGGAATCTAGGGGCTCAATTTGCTCTGTCCAATCCCCTCTCAGGCGTAGGGCCATGCCAGAGTTCCTGGGAGCATCTGGGGTGAACTAAGAGGAAGAAATCCGCCTCTGTGCTCTCCCAGTATGTTTTCCCTTACTGACCTCTGGAGGTTCCAGTTGTCAGTCCTGTTCCTGCCGGTGCAGGTTCAGGTAGTCCGAACCAATGCCTAAACAACCACTCACATGCTGTAATCAATAAAGTTGTGGCCAAATTAATGCCAAAAATCTTAAACAAATATTCTGTGTCCTGTGTGATTTATTTTGGAGGGCGTCTGGGGGTCTCCACACGCAAATACTCCATCCTGTTCCTGCTAAAATAACATTAAACCTATTGCTTTTAAATCTATTGTTTTTAAATTTCCTGTTTCTGTAGCGTATAATGTGTTTTTACTCTTTGGGCATTTTAAGCCTGCTAACATTCACGCTACACAATTGCACCACCCATGCTGTTTTAAGCAGTTACCACACAGTAAATGGCTGTGTGATTCCATCTCTGTGTAGCTCCTGAAGGTGCTCAAAACAGTTAAGTGATATTTTATTAAATTTTTGAAATGCAGTCTGGTAGTTGCCATGTTATGTATCAGAAGCTGTCCTGCATATGTTCGAGATATACTGAAATGAGTTAGGTTCACTGAACAGGTTCAGACTATTTCATTTTCTCTCTCCCCTCCCTCCACATTCCTCCCCTGCCTGCTCAACATAATGTAATCTTACATGGCATTCTACTCTCTTAAATTTGGTGTAAGAAATGTACCTGGGGAGAAATGAGACAATAGTGGGAAGGCCAATTGTGTTTAAACCTTTCCTGGTCTTCTTGAAAGCATTTGGTTACCTACTGTGGGAAGCAGGATGCATAATTTGGTGGATAGCCCCACCCCTTCTGAATCAGCAGAGCTCAGATTTTTTTTCAGCTAACAAGATTTCCCCTTCTGAACAGTTCTTGACAGTGTGTGATCTTTACTCTAGTGCTACAAGGATAATTAACATTAATTTTTGCCTCAGGTGCAAGTCATACTGGGGCTTATCTCAAAACCTATCAATTGCATTAATTAGTGACACTGGCAGTTGTGTGAAAGCTAACCGTGATGCAATAAAACACATAATTCTAACTTTAAAATGTTATAACTGAAAATGCAAGGCTCCACCAGTAGAGCTCCAACTCAGATAAATGCCAGTTTGATCCATTGGACCAGAGGCAGGGGTGCTGGGTCATAACTGGGCCTGCATGAGGGATCCTGATGCACCAACTTCAGATTATGTACTCTTGGAACCTGCACCCTGAGGAACCAACCCCCTCCGTGTTAGGGGCAACATCCCCACAGCAGTCTGACAAGATGAGCAATGAACCTTGGAGGTCTGATCCAAGGGGAGAAGGACTAAGGTTGAAGCCAGAGTCTTCTCCTTCTAAGGCCTTCCACTCTTCGAGGAAAGGATGAGCATGAGGAGGATGATATGGCCCTGGAGGCATTAAAAAGCTTCATTTTATCTCAGTATTAAAATGTGTGGTTTTGTGTTCTGGGACTTAAGACTCTAGCGATGTCTTACATTCAGATTGTTTGGCAGGTTTTGCCTTTTTTGAAGTGGTATTTAGTTTGCAAGAGAAAACTATAAACTCAAAGGTGTGTTCAAGGCCTCAGACCCCAAACTCTGCCTTGTACTCCAGGCCCCAATAGCAGCCATTTTGTTGTGGTGCCCAAAACGGTTTTTCAGATCTCCAAATTTGCCTGTGAACTAAAAAAGGTTGGTGACCTCAATGTTTATCCCTAGCCACAGCCAATAATATGCAATTTACTCTGTGTGCCAAATAACCTAATTAAAGAATGGCAGGCCTGACGCAGTTCACAGCCAGTTACAACTGACCTGAAAATATCTGCTTCACCCAGCAACATCCTGCTATATGCCCTCAGGCCATTGTGTCATACCCTTTAGCAAGATGGATGCAGCCTAAATTTAGAATATTTATTCCATTTTTCTTTTTTCAAATGACATCTGTATAGTGTCCCACAGGCCCTCAAAATTCTAACTATAGGATTATTTTAAACTTATCTATGTTCTCACGAAAACCCTGTCACTTTCTCCTCTCCATCCCTTTTCAAAGGTGTTCTTTCCTCTCTGTTCCTGTCTGCAAAAATAGGTCTATTAGCATTTCCATGGATTACTATATCCCTCTGATCCCTGCCTATTTAATGAGCTGTATCGGAAGCTATCTTCTTTACCTGTGCCACTCTGATCACTCCCTGTCTTGACTCAACCCAGAAGCTTCCTGTCTAATTCCTTACAGTGTTTAAAGTCTTTTTGTCATTTCAGGGCCTTTCACAGTGTTTCTTGTACCTAAATCTCAGTTATAATTTCTTACTGTTTCATATTATGCTTTGTGAATTTTGCCTAGCACTAGAGTCAACTCCCACCCCTAGGTGTATAGAACCACATACTATTCCCGGAATGGTAATGCCCCACCTCCTTACTACTTGGTGACAATGAAATAGTAAAAAGATTACTATGTTGTCTGCCCAGCTCAGTTTCTTAGCACTACCCAACAGATTTTAACTTCATCCATATTCAGATAAATATCTACCATAAAAAGGTAAGAAATTGAGGTTGAGGGTGGAGCTGTTGACTTGAAAAGACTAACAGACTATTGCTTTTCAGTTCTTTCCTTCCTTCCCTTTTTAGCAATCACTCTGTGTGTGCTTAGGGCCTGAATTTACACATGTGTAAAAGTGAAGAATACTTTTTTTAAAAAAATCCCTCTGGCATCCCTCTCAAATACCCCACAGCTTCTTTTCTCTGCTTTTTCCAGGTTTGTACTTTAATTACCACTGAAGAAGCTCAACTGATTGCTGCAATACTAGCAAAGTATATCAATGCCATTGGCAGGGCCAGCTCAAGACATCTTGCTGCCTGAGAGGAAGGACCAAATGAGGCCTCCCCCCAAGGCACAAACAGAAGCCAATTGGATTTGCAGTTGTATCTTACTGCAATACTAATGAAAGGAAAGTATCATCCACTGCACTTGAAAGCAGTCAACTAGCATCTGAGGTACAGGGTGAGCCACGCAGCACTCATAGCTCTGTCCTTTCCCTGTCGCTCAGCACCTATCGCCTGAGCCAGCTGCCTCACTCTGCCTCGTGACAGGGCCAACCGTGGCTATTGGCAATCTACTTCTGGATACATACTTTCATTAGGATTTCCATGGATTTCCTACAGAGGTAGCATCATAACTCCTAAGCCAATCTATGTCTGTGGTGAATATATTCCTCGTAAATTGTCCTAAGCTGTTTTTCTTGCTTCCATTATGAAAATGTATGTAGAGAAGCAGAAAGATGCGCATGCTTGTAATACGAAATGGCCCAACTAAAGTTTCAGAATCTGTACAAAAGCTTCCTGAATCTTTGTAGTTTGACAACCTATTTGCATATGACTGGATTAAAAATGGTGTAACAACTGTCCCCAGGGACAGTTGTACAGAGAGCTATAGTGTTCTGGCAGTAACACCAACTACCAGTGTAACTAATCCCCCCCCCCCCAGAAACAGTGGACTGGATTCCACTTTGTTCCACTAGTGGAAGCCAGCACAATAACTCCTGCTAGTGCAACAGCACCCCCCTTCTCCTCTCCCTGCACACCTCCTGTGCCCTCCAAGTCAGCTCCGGAGGGTCAGAAAGACCCCCAGAACACCGTACAGGAGAAAGAGAGGAGATGTCAAGCAGAAATGCTTGTACAGATGGAATGCTTGTTTTAGTAAAGTGTTGAATTCCTCCCATAATGATAAACATGTCAATGATTCAGCTATTTCAAAGGGATTGGTTATAACTGTGCAATTTGCATATGTATGACAGCTGGCTATATCATGTCACAGTTCTGTGTAATGTAAGAATTTACTTACTGAGATATTCTGTTACCACTGCTGCTAAATACTGTCATGGCAATTATGTAAAATCTTCCTTTTGATTATGGCCTTTCAATGAATTTAAATAAATTAACTGGTCAACACTTACATCATCTCTGTGACTAGCTTGCAATCTTGAAATATTTTGAATAGCTTTATACTTCTTTCGTGGCCCTAGATCTTGATTACTGATTGTTCATTTTCATAATAAATTCATGAGTGTTTTCTGCTTGAATCACCTTAAACTTTGACCATCTTAACCAAGCTCCTAAAATGTTTTTGTGTATTTGGCCTCTGATCACATGATCTAGATAAGAGAAGTGAGAGGTTCCTGAAGAATATACAGTATAGGAAGAAAGCAAGTGGCTTAAAAAATAATAATTTCCAGTGGAATGATGTGGAAACAACCCAGAGTAAAACATTACAGATGAAAGCCAAATATACATTCAAAGCAACGTAATTAACAGGAAACTAAATATTATCTTAAAGATTTGCAAAAAAAATGTTACTAAGGTGATCAAGTACAGAATGCACATTTAACACAGCAAAGTTAACAAAAAATTATTTTGTTTATTAATTAAAAAAACATTTCTAAAGGAAGTCAAATATAAAATGCACATTTAAAACAGCACAATTAGCAAGAAAATAAAATATCCCCAGTTATGGAAAAACTGCATGTTGCTACAGAAGTGGAGTGGAGAAACTCTCAGTGTGATGACATTGCATTACTCATTGATATTTACTAGATGTTACTAAGATAGGAAGAAGGAAGAAATGTGGATGAGCTGCTAGAAGCCATGTGTTCTCTTTCTCATGTAGAAGAAACTAGTAAAATTTCTTAATTTTTTAAAAAGTGAAATTAAAATACAAAAGCTAAAAAGCAGTGTTGTGCAAATTATTCTCTATGCAATGAAATTCATTCAAGTAAGCTTCTATGTTTCTATAAAGAAGTAATAATTCAAGGTTCATAGCAATGCATGGTTATTATGGTACACAGATATACGAGGTAAAGAGAATAAAGATGTTTTTTAGAATCTTTTTGCTCCAAATTCAGTATAAATTGCATGACCTGGAAACAACTCGTGGACACAATTAAAGTGTTAAAACAAACAAAATCTCCTGCAGTACTAAAATTTAATGTTATTTTGAGCACCCTTAAATCATTAGTGTAGAAATGCATGATAGGGCAATAAAACCACTTTCAAATTTGGGTCTTTAAAAAATTAACAGATCTTTGTACTTAAAGTGCTATATTCCTAAATAAACCTCTACCCATTTTTGCATAATGTATTTGGGCTAAGAGCTCCTATTAGACTAAGAGCTCAAAGGCACTAAATGAAGCCTTTCACCACTAAAGTTTTTATTTGTGTAGGTTGGGGGGTGGGGAGTTAGATGCTGTTTCCTTCTATTTGCAGCTGCATAAAGCAGTCACTTTAGAAAATGAACACTTTGTTAAATTTATAGCTCTTGTGTTCTCATTTAGTCTAATCTGTGCTGGCTCAGCATAACTATACTGTGAATGGTGCACCTACTTCTCAGCAAATTCTGCATTGGCTGACAAAAGGGAAAGAACACAAAGCCCCTCTTGGAACATATTTCATTCTTGGGACCATTATGTTATTATAATTGCACATTTCACAAACAACCATAAAAAAAATAAAGGAAGGAAGGAAATATCATTTCAATTAAGCACAGGGTACTTGAATGCACCCTTCTTTGATCAGTCACAACTTTGAGATAATGTTTACCTCTTAATATTGGCAGGGTCGTAATGTATGTTGACAAAATGATTAAGGAGTCAGACAGTGCTGTCAATTCTTTCCTAGTATAAGACATGCTTTTAAAAAGCTTACATAAGCCTTCTTCTCTGACTGTGAAAGTTACTTTTCATAGAATTGTTGCTATAACATTTATGAAATTATCTTGATAAATACATGAGGCTAATTAAACACCTTACATTGTTTGTTATTTATTAAAAATAAACCTAATTCAGACTCCCAATATTTATTGCTCCAGTAATTAAGTTATGCTGTATTCCAGTGTACTAACATGGTTTATAAGTCACATATATTGATCAGTTATGCTGTCAGCTATATTATGTCAGGACCCCAGAGTCCACCATTGACCAAGGCACCAATTTGCAAGCTAATGAGCTTGACTGAGCTCTTAACTCTGAGACTTACATTGGTGATCAGTGGACCACTGAAGATACAGCTGGCAGACAGGAGCCTGATAAACCAGCTCCCAAGCCCAAAGACCTACAGAACCAGAGCCAGGATTTTATTACTTCCATTCCCTGGGCCTAAGGAACCAAGTACCTCCCAGACTGCCTTGGCAGTCAAACAGCACAGGGAGCACAGCAGGTGAGAGGCTGTGCAGCAAAGAAGTGCCCTTCTGCAGGCCTTCTAGTTCTCCAAAAGGGGACAAAGCATAGAAATTGGCTAGAACAGGCATAGGCAAACTCGGCCCTCCAGATGTTTTGGGACTACAACTCCCATCAACCCTGACCACTGGTCCTGTTAGCTAGGGATGATGGGAGTTGTAGTCCCAAAACAGCTGGAGGGCCAAGTTTGCCTATGCCTGGGCTAGAACATGAGGCTCAAAAATCCTCTTGTCAGAGCAAGGTGCTCACTAGGACCTCTTCTTGATGCTGAAACAACCAACCTGCCTTCCCCATGGACTATTATGCTGGATCAAAGCAAGACATGATATACCCTGCAAATCTTTCAGATGATACCACATTACAGTGGTACCTCGGGTTACATATGCTTCAGGTTACATACTCCGCTAACCCAGAAATAGTACCTCGGGTTAAGAACTTTGCTTCAGGATGAGAACAGAAATCATGCTCCGGTGGCGCAGCAGCAGTCAGAGTCCCCATTAGCTAAAGTGGTGCTTCAGGTTAAGAACAGTTTCAGGTTAAGAATGGACCTCTGGAACGAATTAAGTACTTAACCCGAGGTACCACTGTATAATGTTTTTTCTTATGAAAACTCATGCTGGGGGGCGGGGGGGGGGATGTGTTAGTTTAAGATGTTTTGTTGGATGCTAGATATCATAAATAGGCCAAAATTACAAAACCAAGACATCATCTGAGTTCAGTCCATGGTTTAGCATTATGTAGTTTAGTGCTACCCAAATGAAACTCACTTATGGGCTTTCCCCGCTTTATTCTCCTCCTCTAGTAAGACAACAAGGATGAGATCAGCAGCTTTTGCTTGCATTTTGAACTAAATGCGAGTTAGTGTTATGGTTGAAACCATGTAAATCGTGGTTAGTATTGACTATCATTTATTGAACAAGCTAACAAAATCCATGGTTTATGGTCCAATAAATATTAGTTAAGATTCACCACAGTTTAGTGTTCAGGTGCAACTCTAACCTGTGATTAACTGAAAACAAAAGCTTATTTATAGCCATACCCAAGAAAAAGGGGGAAGAAATGCATAAACCTGGTTATCATTTAATGCCGAACCATACTTTAGAATTAAATCCAAATCAGGCCATTATTTCAACACAAAGTTGTAGAAGTGGGACAAAGGAGAGGGATTCTGAGCTCAAAACGTCAATGAACTGAATACAGAGCCCTGTTTACAGAAAACCTTCAGAAATTAAATCTGTTCCAACCCATGTTGTATTACACTTGGGAAACTGTGCAAGGTGTATCAGCTTGTCAACATCATTAACCCAATAAATTTGCTGTGCTTTACCAGTGCCACTGTTATTTCTTCTTCTTTCTACAGTAACAATTAAAGCTTCTTTTCAGTGTCAAGGCCATGGGAATTTGCAATGCAATGATTGGGGAAGCTATTGGAAATGAGGGTGGGAGATGAGAGAAGTCCAGTACAGCAGGGGACACACAAACACTTCAGTGTGTCTAAAAGGGTTGGATGAAATGTGTCCATTATATATTCAAATTGTCTATGCTATAAATATTACCATGAGCACTATTTCTGTTCATATTTAATCAAACATTAAAAGATGGAATGGCTTTTTTTAAAAAAAGAGCTATGTGATTCTTTATTAAAAAGAAGAACTAGCCATTATATTCTTTCCTATTATCTGGTAGACTTCGAAAGGTAAGAATAATACATTTGTATTTCAAGTTATTTTTTTCCCTTATAAGAAAGCAGCTTTTATTTCTTTTCCCAACAATGAAAGACTAAAATGAGTACTGTGGCTTTCTAAACACGAAAGAAATTCTCTCAGAGGTAACAGTAGCCATCGAATAATCTTGGCTGTACTTTCGAAGGGTGAATGAATATCTATTTGAAGATAAAGTTTCTTTTCTTTTGTGTAAACTTGATAGGTTTTTGCCCCTTTCAGTGATAAGCTCTATCTCCAAATCTGTTTTTTTTTTTGGGGGGGGCTTGCATTACAGACACCCCATCCTGAAAGTATAGCATTATTAGTTTTGTTTAAATTCATAGGATTTTATCCCCTACACTTTTCATTCTTAGTAATAATTGAAATGTTAGGCTTCTACCCTTTGGCTGTAATATAAAAATAATGATGATTATCCATTTCAACCACCATTTCTACTGTGTCCAGCTATCTCTCCCCATTTCTTTCTTTCTTTTTTTAAAGAAATATTATTAGCTGTGTTATTGTTCTCTTCCAAACCAGTGATGGACAATACATTTCAGTGTGTGCCCTGTTTCATATAGCTGGTTGTGTTTTCTTCTCTTCACATACACTGTGTTACAGTAGGTATGGTATGCCAATTCTAGAAGGTGGTGCTGAGGGATTTCTGCTTAACCCTGTGGAAACCATGCCTTAGTCCAGTTGTCAGCAACCTTTTTCAGCCATGGGCCTGTCCACCGTCCCTCAAACCATGTGGTGGGCTGGACTATACTTTTTTTTAAAAAAATGAATGAATTCCTATGCCCCACAAATAACCCAGAAATGCATTTTAAATAAAAGCACACATTCTACTCATGTCAAAACACCAGGCAGGACCCACAAATAACCCAGAGATACATTTTAAATAAAAGGACACATTCTACCCATGTAAAAACACACTGATTCCTGGACCGTCCATGGGCTGGATTGAGAAGGTGACTGGGCCGCATCCGGCCCCTGGGCCTTAGGTTGCCTACCCTTGCCTTAGTCTCATAAATGGCATGGACTTGGAGGTAGACTAGTGTGGATTGGAGGTGGCAATCTGTTTTTTCCCCCTCCTATATATATAATTGTCTTTCAGCACCATTCACCATGATATCCTCCCATGTGGCTGATTTGAGAATTGGGTCACAGTCCAAAAGATGGGTTCTGGGAAATTTCTGCTCAACCCCATGACGCCTATGCTATCTGAATGCATAGGGTTCCATTTTGCCCAGTGGTCACTGGTAACATTTGGACCTGATGAAGCTGCAGATTTTGACTTTGCTGCTTTCATTGCAATAGGACTTGTACTTCTTTAGGAAAATGTTCCATTACGCCTGTGTGGAGTGCTATGGTCTCCTCTATTCTAAATCATCGCTGCCATCATAATCTCCACATCTATCAACATGGAAATAGTATGATTTTTAGACAAGTTTTATTCTATACCACTTATTCTGAAATGAAGCCACACCACACAAGTTAAGTCTGACCTGCTGGGAGCCTGAGGGCCCTGTTCCTGCCTCTCTCTACCTGGCGTATGGTAGGGCCTGACAGGCTTCATGAGAACTGCTGCTGCCCAGCAAGGACGGGGGTACTTTGGGGAAAGTTTTGTTGGGAGTCTTTGCTGTTATTGATATTAATTTTTGTATCTTTATTTTTATGTGGAAATTGTTCAGTTTGGTTATGTCGTTTTTGATGTCTTTTATTTATTTTTATGACTACTTTGCTATGTTTGTAACTATGTAAATATTTTCATATTGTAAGTCGCCTTGAGCATGGACTGTAGAAAGGCAGCATACAAATAAAATGATGATGATGATGATGATAAGTTTTTGAATTCATGTATTGTTTACACCTCCAGATCCATTGTCAAAAAGTTAAACATACAAAAACTTTTTAAATGTGAATAAAACTTGCTATTAGTTGTATGCAGTTTTCTTCTTCCAGAAAATTTATTTAACTATTCATTCTCCAAAACACTTTCCCCCTCTAAATTAGAATAACAAGTTATTCCAGCCAATAGAGGAAAACGGATTGTTTCATTTGAGCCAGGGCACATTACAGAACAGCAGAACATATGAGCAATGCATGCCTTAGTACCGAAAAAGTAAGCTAAGTACAACAAAAAACCTGCATCCCACCCAAAAGAATTTCAGCAACATTTTAGCTCCCCTTTGATCATTTCCAAATGCAGTTTCTTTTCTCATTAATTGATAGAGGATGATAAAAACATTTGCAGAGCACTAGCAAGAGGATTTAAAAAGAGGAATATTATCACAATTAAATTTATCCATATATAGTTTGATACAATTATACAACTGAAAAGAAAATTGTCTGGTTGTCATATTTCAAAAAGTAAAAACCAGGACACTCTGAAAGTTGTTTTTTATGAGCTTTTTAAGGAAAATGCCAAGAAAATGCAATTTTTTGATTAACTTGCTAAAGATCCAGGACAAAGCACCGCCTTTTGGAAATCCCCCCGGACATCAATTCACCCTTGAAATCCCAGTAATTTCTGGGAAAATCTGGACGTATGGCAGCCCTAGATGTGACCCTAGTGCTATGAACTTTAGAGAAAGGTGATATAAAGCGTGGTGCCAACATGGTAATTTTTCTGTGGTGGTTTCATTGCACGAATTTGCTAAGAAATCTGAATTTAACAAGTAGTAGCCATGAAAAAGCCATTTTTTGGGATGTAGTATTGCTTGTGAACATAATACAGATTTTGGACAAAGGGCATTAGAATGAACATTGGATGTCTTGTAGTTCTTCAGTCCTAGTTGTTAGCTATTTCCCCCCAAAAAAATCACATTCTGGTGAACAAGGCTTCCTTAGTTAGATGCACTTTCAAAATCTCACACTGCTTAGCTCCATTTATCATCAGCTTTAGAAAAGTCAAAGCAACCAAAATGCTGCCAGTATTTCTTTTTATAGTAGGGGGACACAGATTTGTGTTTGTGTTGCTTGGTGTTAACCTGAGAGCAAAATCAAAATAAGGAGCTTTGTTATTACCTCACAAAAAGAGCAGCCTTTTATAGTCCTTAATTTGTTTTCTCAGAGATTTTTCTATTGATTTTAATTAAACTTTCCCTTAGCTTGCAAGGCTACAGATCTTAAAAAGGAAAAGGGAGGACAATAGTGACCCCCCCCTTCATTTTGGAGAGCTCTGATTAGAATTCACTGGAGGGGTGTTTAAATACCTTCCTAGCTATTAAGTATATGGCCTATATGAGCTTCTTCTATAAAGTTCCCAGTATAATAAAAATAGTAATTCAATAGGAATTAGAAGACATTAGTCTAAAATGATAAAACTTTTTCAATATTTGTGGGAAACATGATGCTGGGCCAAGTAACTTAACTGCATGGTAACAGCTTTAAGAGCCAATTCAAGCATTAAAGCAGATTCATGGTACATTATTCATAAGACTTTATGTACCATTTCTAGAATGCACATGAAAGAACCTGTTTGAAAGCACCACGTACATCTATATCTCCCTACACATGTCAAGGCAGCACACAGAAAACAACTAACATGTCTAGCAAAGGAGAAAAACTTTAGATGTGAGTTTGATGTTCTTTCAGACAAGTAATCCTCTCCCCCACAGCTACATATCCTAGAGGTCGTACAACCACATGGAGACGACAACTATGAAAAAAGAAGTGATGTAAGAAATTGTCCTTCCTAAAAGATACTTGCACATCTTATCCCACAAGACTAGAATAAGATAAAAAAAAGACTACATTTCACCACTGACATAGCAACTGTTTCTTTATTATTTGCTATTGATGGAGTTATACTTCCTCTGAAGGAGCAGGTATGTAGCTTGGGGTCCTTCTGCATCCTTTGCTATCGCTTGAGGCTGAAGTGGCCTCAGTGGTGCAGAGTGCCTTCCATCAGCTGATGACCCGCTGCACCTCTGTCTCGATGGGGATATCTCAGTCTCTGTTGTCTGTGCTCTGGTAACCTCTAGGTTAGACTACTGCAATGAGATATATGTAGGGCTGCCTCTGAAGATGATGCAGAAACTTCAGCTGGTGCAGAATTCAGCAGCCAATTTGCTCACTGGAGCAAGACAGTTTGAGCATATTTCACTGATACTGCACCGGCTGACAGTTAGTTTCTGGGCCCAGTTCAAAGTGCTGGTTTTGACCTATAAAACCTTAAACAGCTCAGGATTGCAATACCTCAAGGACTGCCTCTCTCCATATGAAGCTACCCAGACCCTGCAATCATCATCTGATGCTTTTCTCCACGTGCCACGATAGGTCCAGAGGGTAGCAACACGAGAATGGGCCTTTTCTGCAGTGGCTCCCTGTTTGTGAAATGCTCTCATCAGGGAGGTTCGCCTGGCACCTTCACAAAAACATTTCTCCTCTCCCAGGCCTTTGACTAATTAAACAATCTATGGCCTTTTAAACTATGGGTTTTTGTTGTTGTTTTGTTACGTATTATTGTGTATTTAAATTGTAAACTGCCCTGTGATCCTCAGAAAAGGGTGGTAAAGAAATTTAATAAATAATAAATATAAAAATAATGAGCATGCTAAAGGAAGAAGAGGATAGATTTCTGTGCATCTTACTAATATATCATATATCTAGTAAACTGAAGTTCCTCCTTAAACTTAAAGTCCATTGTTAAAGAAATGCCTGGAATAACATATGTTTTGCTTCTCCCATAGTAAATCTTAACAGTGCAGAACACTCCATGTTTCACAGCAATATAAAAGATACATCATAGCCATTAACCTTCCCCCTTCGTTGCTGATAAAGTAAAATAGGACCATTCTTTACAGTAATAGTAATGCACCTGTTCAGATAAATATTTCTCTTGTTGCAATAAATCTGGGCATTTTACAACTGCACAGCTTACAAACTATAAAGAGAGTAATTAAAATAGGGAAAGATCAGAATACCAAACAACCTGAACAAAATTTCTCTCTCTCTCTCTCTCTCTCTCTCTCTCTCTCTCTCTCTCTCTCTTGCATGTGGGGATCACTTTGAAATGTAGAAGTGGATCACATTTAATCCATTTCTACATTTTATTCAGCGTTTTACCTGCCTATTTATTTATTTCATTTATGAAATGCTTCTTCGGAAAAATCTCAAAGTGATTTCAAAATGCCATAAACACACATGTACAACAACTGGATATATAAACACAATTTAAAGATATTACATGGATGAAAAAAGCTAAAACAATTGCCCAACTGGCATGTTCTCTCCCTCCTGGTCGATCGTTCGGGAGCTTCAAAAGCTTTCGCCAGCCCGAATATCACAGTGACTGATACCAAGAGGCGTCAGCGCTTAGGAACAGCAGAGTGTTGGCTGTTTGTATAACAAACTCAGTAGCACAGCATTTTGGCTAAAGTACTTTATTTACATATAGTACACTCAGAGCATTCTGCCTCAGCTCCTTCCTCTTTCTCATCAGACAGCAAAGAGAAAGAACAAAGGAAAATAGTCACACACAACAGAACACAGTAATACAAAACATCCTTTCTCCGTCACTTCCCACAATGTGGAATGAAAACATACACCGTCACGTGATAGAAAACAATCCCATGACTGCAAGCACAGAGCAAGAATCCTAACAATATAAACTATTCCAAATCCAATATAACCAACTGGGATAAACAGCATCACTTGGAAGGGTTGTTGAAAGAAAAAAGTCTTCAACAGATGCCAAGAAGGCAATAGCAAAATTTAGTGTTGCCATGTGTCCTCTTTTTCCAGGACATGTCCTCCTTTCCAGGGTTAAAATTTGGGACAAATCGCATTTATTTGCTTTCAATGGCTGTCATATTTTTTGCTCTTCAAAATATGGCAACCCTACAATAGCTCCTGTCTGTTAGGCAACAGGAAAGGGTTCCTAAGGTTAGGTGCTGCCAAACTTAAGGCCCAATTCCAACATTGTGCTTGCATTGCTTTCGTACATTAACATATATACAGACGTGTAGGGTGATTGCAGACAGGCAATCCTTATTTTATTTATTTAATATATCTAATCAGACCCAGGCAGACCTGCTTACTTTCAATAAGGTGGTTAATACATGTGCCCTCAGACCATGTTCTGGGACCTTCAGTACACACCCTTTCAAAGCAGAAGAATATATTCTGAAGTCCTGTATTTGGTTAAGCATGATATCAACTTATATTAGGATTTGGATTAACATTATTAGAAGACCAAGCTTCCAAAAGACTTAAACAGTACTTTTCTATTTCTAAACATAAGAAATGATTATATTAGTTTATGCCTGCTGTGTTTATTCTTGCGGCTGTCATATTTATTTATTTAGAACATTTGCACTCCATTCTTCATCTCAAAAGCTGTCAGAATAGCCCAAACAATACAGCAACATATAAAACATCTCACAACAAAATAATACAGTGCTACACAATCTTCTTCTTTTTAAGTTGGTCTCTTAATAGATTAAAAACACTTGCTAGGAAGACTAAAAGGTATGGATGATAACAGTGTTTCATCTGATTGTGCAAAAAACATCAGTACCAGCTATGCATCCCAGGGGAGGGCATTCCAAAGTTGGGCTCCACTCCCTAAGGGGTGCCATCCTAGTTTCCCAGGGTACCAAACACTTATCCTCTGAAGGAAGGGAGATCAGAAGTGGAGCTACCAAACCAAGGAAATAATAATATCCAAGTCAGTTCTGGATAGAGAAGGCTGTCCTTAAAGCACACAGGTTTCAAGCTGCACATGTCTTTAGAGGTTAAACACATTTTCAGTCTTGTCTAGAAGTGAATTGGGAGCCACTGTAGCCATGTTCCATGTTTGTGAATTCCAAGTACTCAGCTATAATACTTTAACAGGTTAAGCAACAATACATATTTGCACACTTCAAGCTATAGTGAGGGAGGCCCTACATTTTCACATAGCAAATAAGTCTCACTTGAGAAGCTTGTACAATTGATTTTTAAATTGCTTATGTACATTCGTGGAGTGACATTTATTTTGATAAGCTGACTCCAATGTTAATGCAGCATACACTTGGATCAATATGACACTGAATGAAGACAACCTGCATTGCTGAATATAAGCAACATCTAAAGGCAAGATAAAAAGTCTATTGAAATCCATCAATGGAAACTCCACATGGATTTCAATGGACTTTGGATAAAGGCCTATTAAAAATGAATCCTGAATTTATTCTTATCCACAGGTCTTGTTACTATTGTGCTTTAGCAGAAGCCAGGTTGATTTTATTCTATTTGAAAAATTAATTGCACATTTGTCTGTACAGCTGAAGTCTCAAGAATTGCTGTGTATTTTCATAGGCACAATCTGTAGTGTCTTTGTAAACTTCCTGGTAAAAATGTATTAGATTCTATAAGTGTATGATGTGTCCAATTCAATTTTTGCTATTACAATTTAATATTACAAGTTGAAGAATTAAATGTATCATTTACTGTGCAGATTGATAACGCTAAGGGCCGTTCAAGTAACTATATCAACTTGTATAGGGCATTTTGGCTTTGAACGGGTCTTTAGCAAGTGAAAGAAAGTGCACAATTCTTCTTCCTTCCAGTTTTATAAGCCAGGACCCTTAACCAATAATAAACTTGTACAAAAGCTTCCGTGAATAATAAAGCCTGCATCTGGCTCCAGAAACAGCACTAGTCATATTTAAGAAGGAATTTCACAACTGAGGCACCTGTTATGAGAATGCCCCCCCCCTTCATTCAACCAATGTAAGTGTCAGCTGCAGTAATTCATAAACCAATTGAGCATCCAAAATAGCAATCTAAAAAGGGGAGAAGTTGCATTTGGTCAGCTTCCCATGTTTTGACTCCTATCTTCAAAATTTTCAGTAACCTCTAGTTGGTTGGTTCCAAGCTGGAAGTTGCAAACACAAAGTGCCTTGGCATGAGCACATATTACTACAGTTAGGAGCTGGTGTGGATGTTTTGACTAATCTCAGCAGCTCTTAGTGGTAGGTGCATATAACACCGGGCAAGTTATAAAGAATTTGTGAGGCTGGTATCTTGCCAAGGCTTGGTTGCCTGTGTGGGTGCTGAAAAACAGTGATGTCTGATCAAGCATGCATTCATCAAGCATGCATAGCCCTTTGTGTACAACTTCATTCAGTAATTACTCCAAATGCTTTTAAAAGTGGAGTGAGATCCAAACATAACTAGTCCAACATCTTTTCCAGCAAAAAGGATGTTGGCAACCTTGCTGAATATGAGTCTCTTCACTTCAGATCACTTCACACTACTTCTCTGGTAATGAAACAGGATCAGGTCAGAAGAAAGAATATAATATCACACCCTGGCTGCAGAAGGAGTCTGGGCAGGAGTAAATTTACAAAGGCAGCAGAAGTGAGGCAAGGAGCCATGTCCCATGGTGGATTTCTGTCATTTGTCAGCAGTGGGGAGGAGGAGGAAGGTGGAAGATAAAAGGGATAATGCACCCTCTCCCCCTACTTCCTCTGAAGTCTTTGAGGCACCCAACTTGACCACCCTGCTTACAATACGAGATTAGCTGATCACAATATTTGGGGCCTATGAATTATTATTTTTTGCTCCAACAGTGTTTGATTTGTTGCTGGGGTAGGGTTTTGTTTTTTGTTTTTGCATATTCCATACTGTATGACAGTTAGTGGTGTAATTAGGTTGACAGGTTTAATTGGGGACAGAAAATTGGTGAGTACCCTGAGGAACTTTTCAAGTGACCAGTGGGCAGGTTAATCTGTGTCACTTCAGAGTCTAGTGGCTGGAAGGAACATGAATCAGCAGTACCTGCCTCCTCAAATTAAAGGTGTGGCAGTGGGGAATAAGGGTTGGGAGTAGTACTAGCTTGACTCCCTGCAGGGTGGAGTCACCAGTTCCAACAGGCTTAGTAGCCTAATGGAACATTGGGGTGGTTCCCAGCATGTGGTCTTGTTTCCCTTATGCAGCTTAGAAATTTTTAAGTTACTGGGTTGTACAGTTGTACCTTGGAAGTCAAACAGAATCTGTTCCGGAAGTCTCTTTGGCTTCCAAAACATTCAAAAACCAAATCTCGGCTTCTGATTGGCTGCAGGAAGCTCCTGCAATCAATCAGAAGCCGCGGAAGCCCCGTTGGATGTTTGGGTTCCAAAAGAACGTTCGCAAAACTCGGGAGCCAAAATGTCCGAGTTCCAGGGCATTCGGGATCCAAGGTACGACTGTATTGTTCTTAGATATTTAAACTTAGTTAATAAAGTTTCCCTAGTTTGCCCCACACTTGTGTCTTGCCTATTTTTTTCTGCTCTCCTAAAGAATTTAATATTGGGCATTACTTAACTATACCCAATGCTCAGCCCCTGCTTAAGTTGTGAAGGATCACTTACTGAAGGCATGTCTTAATTTGAGCTGCAGCAGAAATGCCTGAACCCATTTGCAAATATTAATACTCAGCCCTTGAATTTCCGGGATTGGTTGCAGGGTTTTGGGGTAGGCTTGAGCAAAAAAAACACAACTCTGATAGATGGAAGTAGCCCAGAGGAGATGACTTAACAATATACATTTTACAAATGTGTCTGCATCTGAACACAGAATTTTAAAGAAAATAATTTTAAAAATGCTTATTACATATGATCTGCCCAGTAGTATTGATTGTAAGTGACAACATACCAGTTTTGTTTTCTTTCATTTTTGTTATTGTTATTCCATCCTCTTTTTGTCTCTTTTGAAAAATGTGTTTGTTTGCTGAAGTTTGGTTTCTTAGAAGTAATGTAAAGAGCTGTTGCTGTGTTTGTCAAATTACTCTGTCTTCTAATATAAGGAATGGCATGGCGGTTCCAACAGCTTCAATTTCAAAGAGGAAGAATCTTTAGGTTAGATTGATTGTCACTATAGAGTTTGCTAAGAAAGCAAACAGAATACCAGGAGACAAGTGCTACATATTGCAGTACAAAGCTAATGAGAATTCCTAATGAGAATACCATGCACAATGCAGCACTGGAGTGGAGATTTCCCTTCCCTTTCTGTTCCATTACAGTGTCAGTTTTTTAGATGACAAGAACAAATCCTTCTTTAGAATTTGAAATATGTTATATTGTGGATATTTTTCATCAAGGACAACAATTTGATGGGTGACACTCTTCCAAGATACAGAGACAAGCAGATCACAGGAAAAAAGGAGTGGGTTGTTCTATACTAGTCCACAAAGCAAAATCTTGCATTAGTTTTCCTGGAGGGAAAGCAGAATTGTTTGCCTTTTAATTGTCCCCCTCCATGTCCTGTGCAGTCCCACAAAAAACAAACTAGGCTTTCTAATTACTTGGGCATGCTTACTGCTTACCTATTGAACAGTAAACAAAGGAGGATCAAAAGAAGCTGCAGAAAAAGCCCAAATACAAAAAGGCAGGGCACAAGTCGTCGTTTTCTTGACACTTTTGAGTATCCAAGGGCTTCTTTCCGCATTTCTTTGAAAACTGCTTGGGCACCTTCTCACCACAGGGAGGTCTGCTAGGTGAGTGGTAGGTCTGAGAGGAAACCTGAACTAGGTGAACTGCCTCAAGAAATAACTTTCTTCTTGATTCCTGAGTAATGGGAGCATTGTGTCCTTTATCACCCTTATTGTTGTGCTGCATTATAGTTCTTTTGAAGGTCTGCCAAACCACTGCAGATTGCTCAAATGCATTGATCAAGTTCAAGGAAACTTTTTAGAACAGTTGGCTTCCTCTAAAAAAGGGGGGGGGGAGTACATCACCTATTTAATAACTAAGACAACATACATTTTATGCAAGTTTAGAAACCACCATCATATAACTACAATACCAAGTAAATATATATCATTTTCTTTTGTTCCTGAACATCTAAAACCACACTGTTTGTACAAAAGACTCATGCCTCAATGCTAGCAAGAAAACTGTTTGAGTAAATACTTAATTTGCTTTGGTATTCATTGCTAACTCAGTGTGGGCCCAATACATATTTACAACTGTATAACTGCATACTTTTCTCATGATCTTGATGTTTTGTGTATAGAAAGATCTAGATGCACTGCACTGCAAAGTTAATAACACTGAATGGTAACTCATTTCAGGCTAAACAATCAGCACATAACAATCGCTTCAGGAAGGCTTGCATCAGTTTAATGCATATCACCCCCTTGAGAAGACTCATGTTAATTCCTTTTTAATAGCTTTTTAAAAAGGAACCGAACACCTACCATGACCACTGAGGGACTGTTGGTTACCTTACAGTATATTATTCACTTGGTGTTTGACTTCTAAAAACAAGTCAGAACCTAATTTCATAGAGGGAAATCAAAAATATTAACTCATCAGTCAAACAAAGCTTCAACATCTGCCTCATCAATGGTGCTACCTCTATTGCCCAGCAAGCCTGTTTGTGAATAGCTCAAATTCTGAAACACACACAAAAAGGTAAAGGTAAAGGGACCCCTGACAATTAAGTCCAGCTGTGAACAATTCTGGGGTTGTGGCGCTCATCTCGCTTTAAAGGCTGATGGAGCTGGCGTTTGTCCGCTTCTGCAGACAGTGTTTCCAGGTCATGTAGCCAGCATGACTAACCTGCTTCTGGCAAAGCCAGAGCAGCACACGGAAATGTCGTTCACCTTCCCGCCAGAATGGTACCTATTTATCTACTCGCACTTTGACATGCTTTTGAACTGCTAGGTTGGCAGGAGCTGGGACCGAGCAACGGGAGCTCACCCGGTCGCGGGAATTCGAACTGCCAACCTTTCGATCGGCAAGCCCAAGCAGCACAGTGGTTTAACCCACAAAGCCACCTACATCCCGAAACACACACAAGGGACTTATAAAAAAAACAATATTCAGAACAAGTGAATGAAACAGATAGATATGACCTCACCTGGTATTTTAACACAAATCATTAACCCAAAAATATAAAATGAAAGAACTTGAATGGTGTCATAGGACTTGGGGAAATACTTACTCATCTTTACCAACCCTGAAGTCCCACAAACCCCTCCCAATCAACCAGTTACCTCTAGAATCATATTCCCCTTTCCCTATGTTACAAACAGCAAAGGTAGCAGGATCAGTAGCAGAAGAAGCATGCAAGATGACTGAAAGGAAGTTCTTCTACCCTCCTTCCCTCTCTACTGGCAAACAGTGTAAAAATGAAAAGTCATGGTGATTACAGGAGCTGAAATTACAGCAGTGGGGAACTACACCTCCCATGTTCCCATGGACTGAGATGTCTTATGTTGCTACTGTCATGTTTTTGTGTTATGGTTATGATTTTATAATTCAAGTTTTGATTTTGAGCTGCCTTTAGAGTACTTGTCACAGGAAAGTTATGTAAAAACACTACTAAAAATACATACTTGAGAGACACATGAACATGTGTTATTTTAAGTAGCAAGGGGGAAGAGTAGTGAGTGAAAGAGCCTGCCATGATGGCACTGGAGGGTAGCTGGATGCCGTCTGGCCAGGTGTCCATTATTATATAGATTTTTAGTTCCAGACCTGATCACATGGGCCCTAGGTATGTCCTCCTCCTTAGCTGGCTATTAGAAAATAGTGGGTTTTTTTGCTTTGCCATCTTAGAAACCAGAAGCTGGCCAGGTATAAACTCTGTGCATGGTAAACTATTGAGGAATGACAGGCCCAGTTTAGCATGACTAGTGCTGCCTTCCTACTGGAGGTACACCAAAAGGAGAGGTGTCTCCAACTCTAAAGGTAAGCTGTCAAGATTGGAAGAAAAGATGAAAGGTGAGTGAAAGACAGACAGACATACAGTGATGCTTCCTGCCCATCTAGCTGCCAAGGAACCAGAAACAGCTAGTGGATTAACAGCAAGATGAACTGTGCAGCTAGGACAGTACCCAAAAGACTCAAAATACCCAAACAGATTGGATTTCAAGCAGTGGTAGGGATCCTAAATAACCAACTAGACTTCATTTCTGATTAGAATACAGTTTGGCTGGTGAGAACAATACTTAGAGTAGACTTTAATTAATATGTCACCTTTTCACAAGGGATGAATTAGTATTATCTTGACCAAGTGCCACATTTATAATATTTACACGAAGTATGAGGGAATGTACAGAATCTGAGTGGTCAAAATGTGGTAAGAGTGAAATGCAGTACCCACCTTTTCCACCTTCAGTAAAAGTATATTGATAATGGAGGGGAGGGGGGGGGGAAGCAGCTGCCTATGGAGTCCGGTTTGTGAATCAGTTTTGTGAAGAAGGCTCAGTAAGAACTTAATATTCCATCCTGAGGCTTATTTAAGGTTTAGGATCTCCTCCCAAAATGTTGTAGTGCTCATAAGAGCTTTTCAAAATCCATTATATTCACTCTATCTCATACAAGATCAAAAGCCTGAATAATTGGAGAATGTGGTTTTAAACAAGCTTCTTCATCAAGTGGGCTGATCCAAGTTCCTCTGCAGCTATTATTAGCAGAGCTAAAAAGGCAAAAAACATAGGCCAAAGTCTTAGGAAGACATTCACGAACAAATCCTTAAAATCCCTTTACTTGGAATTTCTTTCTTTCTTAAAAGAAAAAAAAACTGATAGCAGGAAAATGGTTTACCAGCAACTACTAGAGCATTTCATTCAGAAAGTTATGACATGATAACAATGTGGCAAAACCCTGCTACTGCTTAACAATGCACTGTTACTTTCTATTAAAAGGGAACAGAAGTACCACAATATGCAAAAGAGAACACAAACAATATATTTAAATATATCCATGTGATACGATCCTGCTAACGTAACCACTGTTAAGTCCCATTTAGTTTAAAACATGCTGAAATCTCTACTGCTGAAATTAATGAGACTTAAAAATTCTGAATTGTGACAATTTGGTGATATCCACAACCTAACGTCCATTGACATTTCAGGTTAAGAGTTCCTTTTACCAGAAAACTGTTAATCCCAATATGCACTCTATACATATGCAGCGTGCATTGCACTGTTAACATGCAGCAGTGCTTTTCTTTCTTAAAAAATGTTTAGGGGTACTCTCATTTTCCTACTCATATTGAAATTCCGCCCCTCAATGAGGCCAAAATTAGATTCACAAATTGTTTAGGGCAGGCATGGCCAAACTTGGCCCTCCAGCTGTTTTGGGACTACAATTCCCATCATCCCTAGCTAACAGGACCAGTGGTCAAGGATAATGGTAATTATAGTCCCCAAACAGCTGGAGGGCCAAGTTTGGCCATGTCTGGTTTAGGGGTATGCGTATCCCTGCATCCCCCCAGAAAAAAAGCACTGACATGCAGAATGGTATAGTTATGGTTTCAATATAGTACAGTGGTACCTCGGGTTAAGTACTTAATTCGTTCTGGAGGTCCGTTCTCAACCTGAAACTGTTCTTAACCTGAAGCACCACTTTAGCTAATGGGGCCTCCTGCTGCTGCCGTGCTGCTGGAGTACGATTTCTGTTCTCATCCTGAACAGAAATTTCTTAACCCGAGGTACTATTTCTGAGTTAGCGGAGTCTGTAACCTGAAGCGTATGTAACCTGAAGCGTATGTAACCCGAGGTACCACTGTGCTGTGTATCTCAATGCAGGGGTGATATTAGTATGCATGACTTACTCCTGTTCCAAAGCCTCAACCTGGGCAGCTAATGCCTGGACCATGTCCTCTCCCTTATTAGACGATCTATTATTTCCTGCTTAGCTGTTTTGGCACATAAACTTCGCCCCACATTTGTGTGGTGCCTTCTTACGACCTATCTCACAGTCACAATGAAAACAGGAAGGTAGGACAAAACCTAAAAAAGAAATCAACACCAAAATCTGAGCAATACTCAAAAACCACCAGAGAGGCTGCCCGGGCAACAGAGAAAGCAATGAATTACAGGTAGCAGTATTGCCGCTGCCCAACGAAAGGATGATTCCTGATTCTATTCCTATAGACCCATCTCCCATGCAAGCCAGGGGGAGGGGGAGTAGAGGGGTTGATGCTGCAGTAGAAATTGTGAAAAGCTCTACTCCTAGTACAACCTTTTTAAAGGGTTGGGGTTTACCTAGCCAAGCAGTAAGTCCACCAGGGGTCTTCCAGAGATACTTGGTATGGAACTATCTAACCCAAGCAAGCTTGCATAGCACCTGGTCCAAGCCCTTTTGATCAGGTAGGTTGGACAATGAAGCCTTCATCCCCTGAAATGGGCCTTGTGAGACAGCCTGCACAGCCAAGGATCAGGTCTGGAAATGGCCTACTCAGGGCCAGCCCTACTATGAAGTAGATTGAGACAGCTGCCTTGGGTGGCAAATTCTGAGAAATGGAAAGTAGCTAGAAAGGTGCACCATATGGTCTGCCCTGCAGTTCTACGTTAGCTTCCTGCCCTAGCATGTCTGGCACACCAATGAAGTGACCTGAAGCAACCCGCCTCGGACTGCATGTTCCTCTTACCCTACTGGGGCATGGGCCCAGACCTGGGGAGAGTAGCATTTGTAGCATACTTTGCCTCAGGTGCCCAAAGTGTTTAAACCACAGGACCTAAATAGGCAGATAAAAGAGCACAAGGCCTAAGAGTTGGGTAAGATTAAAAGTCTACTAGCTATGAGTTTAAGCCCATGGTTCTTAATAGGCAAAGATCATGCTGCCAGAAAAGCCATTCCTTTGATGGCCCCTTTGGAATGGCCTTCCCCAATAACCCCCAATCCCATCTCCCACTGAAGGCAGGGAATGCAATCCACAATTGTATTTGCCACCACCACCACCACTCTGGTGGGATCATGGGCCTCGGAGTTGCTCTTCCAAGGTGCCCCCACTCCAAAGAGCTCAAATGGCTGTCTCTCAATCTGCCCACCGTGTCTTGGAAGCTGGCTGAATATCAGGCCAACAATCCTGGATCTCTGCAGTATGGCTTTCAATCTCTGCTGCCACATGAAAGGATTCCATCCGCTTCCTGTCAATCAACCTGCTGTACCTTGAGCAGTTTGCAAAGTGGGCCACTGCAGCACAGACAGTGCAAATTTCACTCTCCAATGCTGTGATGCAATAGGAGGGAGAGAAGGATGGAGAGCTGTTCCTCATTGGTCCCTCATCCCTCATGAACAAGGTCATCCCTCCCTCTAGAAGAGACCAACTTGAGTAGGGGTGGGAACTGCAACAAATGTTTCCCCACTAGTGGTGGGAATTTTATTATCCAAACACAAGGTAACAATAAGAAGTCTAAAAAGTCCATCTTGTTCCATGGCAGATTATTAACTCTTGTGTGTTATCTTCACGACTGAAGAGTCTAAGCAAAAGTCTACTCATGCAACAAGGGAAATGACAGGACATTTGTTGAAGCAATAAAGTGAAATCACACAACCTCAAGGGCAGATAGAATGGAGATAAGTAGGACCTCTTGTTGAAGATAAAGTGGCATAAAACAAGATGTGAAGGAATACCCATCTGCTTAATCTGCCATATTCAGATAGCTATTAACATTAGTTTAGGGGAAGAATAAGTTGATCCTCTTTCTAAAATTCATATGCCACCAACAGAGACGCAGCACCCCATTGTCATCACTATACATAATTAAAGATTGATACTATCACTGAAGGGCTTAAATCACAGTTGGGCATTAGGGACAAAAGAAGGAAAAGGTCACAATGTGCATAAATATTTACATAAATAGTTTATAATGCTAAGCTGAAATATCTTAGGCAATACATTTCCATGTTGTATGTATAAAAGAAAAGAACTCAGAACATAGATTCTAAGATCTGCTTATAAATATAATTCATCTATCCCTCTCTCCCCCCTATCAGTTTGTTCTGTAGTACAGAAGCAGCAGCTAGCACAGCTCACCAACATACAGACAGATCACATGTTGTAACTGGAATCAAGAGACATCATTTAATGAAGTATGTAACCTGAAGCATATGTAACCCGAGGTACCACTGTATATTGTTGTGAGTTTGGGGGTCAGTCTGCATGATGTTCTGAGCCCTTCTAATTCTTGGAGTCCTGGGCTCAGTAAGGGTTTAAAGCTGATGGAAGATTCTGTTGCTCACTGAGCAATTGCAAAATAATGGCCATAATTGCCACCTAAGTACTGTCATTAGTACAGTGGTACCTCGGGTTACAGACGCTTCAGGTTACAGATGCTTCATGTTACAGACTCCGCTAACCCAGAAATAGTACCTCGGGTTAAGAAGTTTGCTTCAGGATGAGAACAGAAATCGCACCACAGCGGCACGGCGGCAGCGGGAGGCCCCATTAGCTAAAGTGGCACCTCAGGTTAAGAACAGTTTCAGGTTAAGAACGGACCTCCAGAACGAATTAAGTTCTTAACCCGAGGTACCACTGTATAACAAAATAACTTACTCTGTGCCAGAGGGCAAATGGGTGGGCCTTTCCACCCTCACCTGGCTGGTAGTTAGATTGAAAGTTAGCCAGGTCTGGTGTGCAAGATGGTATGCAAGATGGTTTATTGCTGAATCAGACTGGTGTGCAAGATGGAAGCAGGTTGCAGGCAGAAACTGTTAGATAGGCCCATGCATGATTTCTGCTTGATGTCAAGACTGCCACTATTGGTGAAGCAAGAAGTACTGGTGTGTTAATGCTATGAGTCCCTCCATCTTAGGATCAGGTTGCATCTGCAAATAAACTATATATCATAAAGACACCACAGTCCTTCACTCCAAAGAAACCAAACCCTGAGTAAGTGCCTACTTAGAGATTGGGGTGGTGTGTAGCAACAAGTTATATCTGCCGTATTTCCAGTTGCTCTGTGTTGTCATTGCTTTTAGTCATGAAATATCTGTTTGTAATTGTCTGTGGGAGAAGTTGCAGTTCCTTAATTAAATATGATAATGAAAAATGCCTAAGCACTTTTTTTTATAAAAAAAAATCATTTTGCAAAATATACATGAAAACAGACATTACCTAGCATAATAATACCGCCTGTGTACTTTCCATCTCAAGTTCAAAGAAAGGGTGTTTACCAGCAGGTATCGGCTGCTAGAGCTAGAAATAATATTCTCATTACCAACAGGACAGGGAGCATCTTCAACCCAGCAGTTTATTTTAAAAAAAATGCTTTTATTTAAATACCTTATTATTTCTTCTTCTCAAAGATGGCAAGGGTATTTCATTTTAATGTTCACTATCAAGAACTTATTTATTTTTGTCAGCTAAAATATTCAGTAGTGTCTCTAGATATCCACTGTATACATTTTCACCCACCCAATCAGTCTTTGGTCTCCAAACAGGGGCATAACACCGTATGTTAAACATAAACCACATCTATAGGAAAAATCTGCTTCAAACAATAAGAGAATGTCCATCATTATGCTGGGCTCTGTGTTCTGTCTCAGACAAGTGGTCCCAGCTAGGGGACAAGATTCAAGCCCAAATAGGTGTGTTAGGCACAGATTCTAGAGACCCCATATCACATTCTGCTGTTTCCATTTCAGGATCCTGTACACAAAGTTAGGGTGAAAAGGCAGGTAGCACCCTGGAAAAGGTCTGGATACAGCCTATGCTGAAAAGACAGCCCAGACAGAGATTTAAATAGGATTGCAGCTTCCTCTGAGCAGATAGCTCCATGCCTATATAAGTCATGTAATATGACTTTTGCTTTAATTTGGATGTTTAGCTTATTTTTAAGTTGCTGCTTTGTTAAAAGTGTTTTATAGATTGCAATTGTTTCACTGATGATTTGTTAATTATTTTGTATGATTTATTCTATATTATGATGTTCTGTTACGTTCTATCATTTTATTGCTATTTGTTGTTTGTAAGCCACCTGGGGATTCATTCGAATGAAAAGTGGTATAGAAATATAATAAATCAAATCAATCAAGAACCCTGATGTATAGAGCCTCTACTCTTAAAGGGGCACATCCTGTTTTAGGAGTCAAAGGACTCAGCTATACAACTGCAAATAAAACATTTTAAGTGTGTTTTAAGTGCAATATACAATCTGGCACTAGATGGTGGTGGTGAGCCTTAAGGAAAATTCAATGTACTTTCTGAAACGCTTTTTAAAAAAGCATTTTCAGGACTTTTAAAATATGCGTGTAGATTCCACCATTGACTTCACTGACACTGGGAAAATTCTATTATACAATCTCTTCAGGTTGGAAAGGCATCACAGCCTCCTCCAGTGCTGGAACATCCAATAAGGCATGGATGCTGAAGGCTTGCTCTGAGGGCAAATACGCTTCCCAGTCAAAACCATCCTCTGTGTCTATGGTCTCTTCTCTGATGTGAAGTTGGAGACATGGGTCAAGCCACCCAGTGAGGCTGATCCATGGCAGGTATCCCTAGTGGGTGGCCTTTGCTCGCAGAGAACCATTGTACTACACTTTAGGCCAGTGGTACGAACACTAAAACACCAGTGTTTGAGAATTCAACTACAGGGAGATATACACCTTTAATAAGATAGAAAGCATTTCACAATCAAGGCCACCTTGTAAAAATTATTAATAAATTTGTACTAAGGATCTTCTTGAAGTTTTGTTTTCCTTTGCTGTGAAGTCCTTTCATTCTGACATTTTAAGAGAGAATAGCAAATCCAGTTAAATGAGCTTTGAGATTAAAGGACAAAATCCTACTCTTCATTGTTTTTCCCTTTGCTAAATATATGCTTTCTTTGTTCTTATTGCTAGACTTCCCCATAATTTACTGTTTCTCATTTTACTTTTATGAAAACTGTTCCTTGAGAGCCACAGAAAATGAATGTTCTTACTGCTTTCATTTTTTTTCCTGAAGAAAAGGGTTTAATAAGAGGTGTTTATCTGAATGTAATTTTCTTTGCATTTGGTGAAGATATTTATCTTTTTCTTCACTTTAATGGAGAAACACATCGTCAGAATCAAAGGAATGATTTGCATCCTATTGTTGGGGGGAGCACTGTTTCTGGGAACTGCACATCTAAATTTAAAACTCTACTTCTAATCCTTTAGGAAAAATTCTTTTCCAACATTCAGTAGTGCCACACTAACTTTAAATGCTATTTAATACCTGCTATAGTACATAACGAGTTGAATCTGGAAAAACTTTTAATTAACATTTAGATTGGTAGTGTTAGAATCAGAGTGGCTTGTCTTTCCCATCTTAAACCCCACATCTACTTGCACATATATTGTAGAAATGTGCACATGAAAAGCACATGTATTATATTGGTCTTCCAGGAGGACTCAATCATCTTTTCCTGCTCAGTGTGCAGTCGGTGACAAACTACATTTAAATTAATGTGAAACCATGATTTCTTCCCATGTGACTGAGCCACAGAAAGCCTCAGGCTTGCAAACTTTCGCTCCCTTCTCTTCTTGTTGCATGCCAGATTTGGAAATCAGAAATGCCAATTTCTAGCTTTAAACTAGTAACAGCTTCCTATGATGTTTGAACTCAAAGAACTGCTTGTTTCAGCATTGGTTAAGTGAGATCACACTATGGCTTCAGATTTGGCTTGTTCTGAAACCTTAAATCAGGAGTGGCTAGCAGGTCAGACTTTACCTCCTCTACCCAAACATGCCAACTTCAATAGATGGGACAATTTCACCTGATTGACATGGAGAGCACACCTTTAAAGGAGCCCACTATAACTACTGAACAACTGATAGGTGATTCCAGTGAGCCCCTTTGAAGTCCATATACAGGCAACTTGGATTTTCTTGGCAAAGGAAAAATGGCAGTTTGCAGGTGAGGTTGCAAGTGAGACATAAAGAACACACACAATTTGGGCATCACAGCAAACTGGTTTGCTTCAAACTGGAGGTAGATAGTTCCAATCTTCTCCTCTGGAGGGAGTGCACATGCTTCAGAGGTTTGTGTAAGTTAGTGTGCATAGGAGAAAACTATGGTTTACCCTTATGTCTGAATTGGGCCAATGTATAAACTCAAGAGTTAAATACTTTCCCATAAAGTCCTTTAAAAACACACACAAAAACCGTTCTGCTTATGCTACAGCATAGTTATTTCTAAACATGACAGCATAGTAACTCAGAATAAATTTCAGCTTCTCATTGTTTAACTGAAGCTTTATTGTTTTGCAATCACTGCGTAATTTTCATCTTAATATAACACATTTTGCTCTCTGGCACAATTAAAGCAAGTGAGGTTTTCCCATTGGGGAATTCACTAAAGCAATTTCATTATTGCATTCAATCCAGCTGCCATGCATATGACACACAAAAAATGAACTCACTGTCATTTGAAACCCACACAAGTTTCTAAGTTCATCAGAAAGTCATTTTTAAGGATTTGAAGACCTACTAACCATAGCAAGTTTTATGCCTGGCAAATACATAAATTCTATAATAGGTATCAGGGATGGCTGTGAGAAAAACTGCACAGTATGTCATCAAAGAAAGATGCAAAGCAATTGTTTTTGGCCATTGTTTACAAATGGATTTGTATTACATTATGTAGCTGGCAATACATTTATTCACACACAAAAAGAAATCATAGCAAACAATTTGCTGGTGCTTAGATTAAGAATGCAAGGAAAGTTTGCTGGAACAGGCCCATGGCCCACCTAGTCCAGCATCTTGTTCTCACAGTGGTCAACCAGATGCTGTAGGAAACCCATAAACAGGATTTGTGCAAAATAAATGCCCCTTTCTGTGGCTTCCAGCAACTGGTGTTCAGAAGCATTACTGCCTCCAGCTGTGGCAGCAGACCAAAGTCATCATGGCTAGTAATCTTTGATAGCCCTGTCCTCTGTGAATCACCATCCATATATTTCTGTTTTAATTATATGGGTGGGTGGGTGTGTTCCTATTGCTGTATTTTGGTTACATCTTTTTGTTATATAACATTATAACCTTAACAAGAACTACAAATCTGCGGGTGATCCCCAAGTATACAATCAACCAACCAACCAATCGTCATAGCCAATTCTGGGTTTTTGCTGAGTGTATCTATATGATACATGTGTTTTAAAACATATATTTGTCACATTCATACTTGATGCTTTTATGTGTATGATTTGAGTTGTAGCTATTGTAACAAAGCTTTATCCTGGCTTTACCCAAAATGCCTGAATAGATACCAAAAGAACCCAACACTGGATTATATTCAGCTACCATTTACACAGAGTGAATCCACTGAAATTAATGAATATGACTAACATAGATCCATTAATTTCAGTGGGTCTACTCTGAGCCAAAAGTTACCCATTACCTAATTGGCGACATACTGAATTAAGGTTACTGGGGAGAAGTCTCTTTTGGACTTTTTAGCACATTCACCAGGTCAAGATGGCATTGGCTAGTACAAAGAACAGTAAAATGGGCTTTCTGCTAGAGAGTATGTTCTTTATACCTTTTGTTTTACTATCAATTACTGTTATAATGGACAATGAAATACAGCTTACAAAGTGACATCTTAATGAGTTTTTAGACTTTCGGATTAGATTTTTTATTATGCAAGTAATATAGTTAAGTTGCGTTTGATATAAATTTATAGATCATTAGCTAACTAATTCTATCTAATGTGAAACATCGTAATTTAGCTCTCATTAATGGCAGTTAATTTTGTGTTATTTAAAAGGTGATCACTCCATTCTACTTAATTTTAGCACAGGGATGAAGAGCACTATAGCTTCAATTATGGTAATGTAAACAATTTAAATAATCACAAGAAATGTTGAGTTAATGACATACTTTCCCCACTGAATGACAGGAGTACAACAGCATTAAAAATGATTATTACCTAGCACATTAAAACTGCCTAGCAAGGGAATAAATCAGAACCATATTAGCTTTTCTAAAAAAAATTATCATATGGATTATGTAATATTTATTTTGAAAAATAATCCTACAAAATGATAATGTTGACGTGTTTATCTCTGTGAAGCATTTACTGAACACATACATTTCCTTACTGAGAGATCACTGGAGACACATAAAGTGAATTACACTGGTAATAAATGGATATGGTTATAATGTACGGCCTTTACTCATCTCCATAGACTAGTAAATACAAACAAGAAAAGACATATAGCAACACTATTACACTTTTTCTTTTTTGGTAAGCATGAAATATTCACAAAATAGTCCATTTGAAGACAAAAACTGGTAGAGTAAAGATGTAATAAAGATGAATAACTTGCAAAATGCCCGCCCCTAAATATATTGCCATGTATTATTTTAGTTGCTCTACTAAGTGTAGGGAAATTTATTTATTTATTTTCTTACTTATTTATTATTTTAAAGAAGGGCTAAGGGTACCTTTGGCCCTCCAGATGCTGCTGAAATACGTCTATGAACATCAGGCTATGTTGGCTCTGGCTCATAGGTTTTGGACTCTAAAATATCCCGAGGGTTTTAGGTCTCCTATCCCTTTCCTACAGTGATTCACAGCATATTAATTCTCCTACATGTTTAACAGTGCAAACTTAATCACATTTATAGTTAAAAGTATATCCCAGCATGTCTTAATTCCAAGCTTGGTGGTTAAAAATGGAGTAAAAACATGCCTCACTTCATGTGCATATACAGGTCTCCAGCAAACAGAGGTCTGAAGAACTGATTGTACACCACAGATGAATAAATTTTATACAAATGAAACCTTATACAAATTTTGTTTATGAAAGAATTTCAACACAGCAAAATGAGAATACTTGTGGAAATATTTTCTGCACATAGGATTCCTGCATCAGTCATTCACACATAAGGTTGCTGCTGTCAAGAGGAAACTGAGTCATATGCCTCAAGATCGTTGCACATATAAATGCATTTGTTCCAACAAAATGATTCCTCTACTGTTTATGCATTTCAACTGTATGGTGAAATCCAACATTACATGAGCGGAGTTATGCTCCACCAGTAGGGCTTCACTTTCCTCTACTCTATCATTAGTCCCTATGCACACACACTCCCAATAAAAATATTCTGTAGAGAGTAGTGATGGGCACATCTGTCACTTTCAGTTTTTCTCGGTTTCTCATCTCTCCAACTTTAAGTTTAGTTCTCCACATTTCCACATCAGTTTGTACATTTAGAAAAAAATATCCTCATGGAAATTCATCATTCTGTCAATAAAAAGTCTACTAATTCTAGTAATAAAATCAGTAAGCAATTTGAATTCATAGAGGAGGATTTAAAAGATTTTTTTTCCAGTTAACAGCTTGTTTAACAATCCATAATGAATAAGATGTCAGCATATTATGAACTATAATATCAGATTTAGTACATGTCTCACATTACTAAGTATTTACCTTTAAACAATCCTAAGGAATATGTGAACTTTAATTATACAGCACTTAAAATCTAGATTCATCACTTTTTTCCTACAGCAGGTCTCGAGTGTGTAATTAATTATTGTTTAGTAATCACGGTTGAATGCCCACTAATTAGATTAAAACAAACTCCTCATACAATGATATATCATTGGATTATACTGAGTTTCCTCACCCCCGCTATTCCTCACATATATGTCTCTTAGATTTCCTGACTACAACTGTGTGTTTACAGTTTATCAGAAGAAGAAGAAAAACTGTACTTTCTTCTTCTTCTTCATTGGTGCAGGGAAGCTAAAACACTGGTTTTTTGTTGTTGTTTTCTTTTTAAAAAACAGGAAACTGGGCCAGAGTGAAGCCTGCAACTGCACAGTCTGCTCCCCAGCCAGCTATAGATTGGCTGATTCAAAAATGGGGATTTGGCAGGAACCCAGAGGCCTCCACAGCAACCCTAGGGGCTGAGCAATGGCCATTGGAGCAACATGGCTTTGGGAGGATGGCGGGGCTGTGTGCCAGAACGCAAACATCGCCCACCCCTGGAGACTCGGTGAATGGCCATTATGTGATCATGTACCAGCAATAAGCCTTTTCATTCTACGTAAGACAGAAAGGTATCTAAATCAGTCTTTATGCAAATGAACAAGTGGATACAAACCTGACACCAGAAATGTCATTATCCATAAACCGGTGGCACCACTTTTCAACCTCCCAGTATATTCTGTAACTAACTTTAAAGTCATCATTCTGGAACTTCAAAGGAACAATATGAAGTGAAACAGCTGAATTAGAATTCTAAAATAAATTCAACGTCATCACATGTGGGTTAAATCAAGAGAATGGATTTTTTTTATCACACTATGTGTGTTAATTAGTTTACCAGTCTCTAAATATCTGTGCTATCTATGACTGTTTCCTATAAATGGTTCTTTCCCCCATTACAGGTGGTAATATATCAGCAATTGCCATCAATCTGCTACTATTTTAAAAGGTTAAAGGTGTGCTTAATTAGCATATGCTTAAGCTCTAATTATCACAGACTTTAAAATTTGCATCTCATTATCTTTCAACAAATTTCTCCTTATGCCAACTAAGATTTCATTCCACTCATCTGACAGAGTGGGCTTGAGCCCATGAAAGCTTTTGCCGTAAGAAACGTGTTAGTCTTTAAGGTGCCACAATACTATTTGATTGTTTAAAAACATTGAGATGACATTAGATGACACCGAATCAGTAACATGACTGCTGATATAGAAGTTTAAAAATTCACTTATTAAAGCCCAGATCATTAAGCTCAGTAGCGGCTGCCGAGGTGGCATGTGTGGGACATCATTGTTCTCCCAGCTTCCTGACATAGCAAGTTGCTAGAGTTTACCAATAGGGATAGGGTGTGTGTGAAGCATGGGGAGCTTGACACTGTGTAGCACCTCACAGAAGTAGCAGTGGATTGGGTCCACTGCCATGTGCCACACAGCACCAAGCTCCCTGTGCCCTCCCCTCCCTGTAAGCACCACCCACCGGCTGTGTTGGGAACCTAGCAGAGCAACTGTTTTCCACCTGCATTGCCCCACTGGCCACTACTGATTAAGCTGGTATATGGAAACATGACAACAGCACACAACTGGCAATAGGCTTTGAGGGTTAGGAGGTGCGGATATGTATGCAACAGTCTAATAATGACTACAAGGGTTTGGGGGCTGCTGTTGAATTGGCCAGTTGTCCCTACCCTCAGCTCTGCCTGGTGGGCATTGTTAAGGGTTACCTGTCAACTTGTCCCAAAGGCCTTGTGTTTGTGGGTGGAAGCGAACAAGCAGAAGCTGATCGCCTCCTGTGGCATGTGGTCTGGAAAGGTGAGGAGATTTCACAAATAATGGAACTCTTACCTGAGGCAGTGTTGGGTTGTGGGCATCCCTTAGTCACTGTTGTCAGGCATGGCCTGCGGGTGCTAGAGGATTCCCTTTGACCTGGTAGACACATCGGGGTGAACGTTGGCCAAGAGGGCCACGGTGTGGCTGTTGGGCTCTTACACCGAAGGTCCACACAGCGGGGAGGGAGGATCTTAGGAAATCTTGCCTGCATCACACAGAGTGCAGCAGTTACTTGCCCAGGTGATGGGGGTAGAAATTACCCCCATCTGTTAATGAACACCTGCCCGGACTTTAGTTGATTTGGTTACATTGGTTGAATCTGGTTGACTAGTTAATTGGTTTTGCGGATCCTTAAAATGTATTTAATAAATACAATCAATTTATCCACATTTGATTGTCTTGACTTTTCTCCCTGGTGTGCTGGTAATCAGATTCCTGACGGGAAATTGGCAGGAACTAGTGAGTGTAGTGGCTGGGCAACCTGCAAATAGATCCTGTTTAACCCAGGACTCATAGAACATGCTTGCATGATTGCTTAGATGCCACATCTATAATCTTCACTTATTTCCACACATCCCTTCAAATGTTTAAATTTACTGAGTATTATCAGGTCAACCATGCCTTCTCCTTTCTCCTTTCTGTAAAAGCCAGAAAGAAATTTAACTTTAGAGGATGCAGTTTTGCCCATTAGCCAAATGGCTTGCAGATTAGGTTTAGGCTTCAGTTACTCTGGGTATGCTGTTTAAGTTAAATTATGATTGCGTGTACCAGAAACTATACATGGAGCTATAACTTAGGTACTAAAGGTGATTTTGTTTGAGGCCACTGATCATATAGTAAAACATTCCCATATCTCCAACAGAGAATAATTCAGCTTTTTTTAAAAAGGGATACCAGATTTATTATATATATGCATTTTCAGCTCACATAATATTATTCATTTATTTATAGTATTTATAAATTACCTTTCTGTGAATAAGGGCCCCAAGGAAATAACCTTCATTATTTTGAGTTGGTAAAAGAAGAGGTTCTAGCCAAGCTGCAACATTTTCATTTTAACAGAATACAGTGGCTCTGCTGCTTACTAAACTGTATCTGCCTAGGCAGGTCACAGCTCTCTGTATCTACAAACTGCAATGGGGTGTGAATAGATCAAATTGTTAAAGGAGAGGAAGTGAACAAACCCAATTCCCATGTTAGCTAGGCAGGGACAAATTACTTGAGTTACAGACCAGAACATGTATTCACCCATAAGTCTGTTCTATCCCATTTCCACATTAATGTACTTAAAAAAATGCATTGAAAATTTCCATTTAGAATTTAAATATTGATTTTTAAATGACTTTTCTCTCAAAATATTTATTTATTTTAATTTATAACATTTATATACATTTGATTGTAGGGGGGGGGACCCTCAAAGCAGTTTACAAATTATGCACTGCTAAACATAAAAGGTAAAGGTAAAGGTACCCCTGCCCGTACGGGCCAGTCATGTCCGACTCTAGGGTTGTGCGCCCATCTCACTTAAGAGGCCGGGGGCCAGCGTTGTCCGGAGACACTTCCGGGTCACGTCGCCAGCGTGACGAAGCTGCTCTGGCGAGCCAGCACCAGCGCAGCACACAGAAACGCCATTTACCTTCCCGCTATAAAGCGGTACCTATTTATCTACTTGCACTTAGGGGTACTTTCGAACTGCTAGGTGGGCAGGAGCTGGGACTGAAAGACGGGAGCTCACCCCGCCGCGGGGATTCGAACCGCCGACCATGCGATCGGCAAGTCCTAGGCACTGAGGCTTTACCCACAGCGCCACCCGCGTCCCAAAGCAGTTTACAAATTATGCACTGCTAAACATACTTTCTCTTAAATTACACATTTCTAAATGTGGCTTCTCTCAAAGCATACATTTTAAAAGGTATTTGGTATGTTTTAGTTTTGTTTAGCCAGGAGCTGTGCCTCAGCATTAGAAGATCATGGAAAATCCAGTGAGTAGTTTCATTCCATTCAACCCATTAATCTGGGAGATGTGGATCAAGTCTGTTCCTAACAGAATTCACAAAAATGCTGTTTCTCAAACAACTTAATACCGACATTTGTTTACCGTTGACTTGGACTTTGTGACATCATCAAAATGTAAATCATATGTGAAGAATGCCAAAAACACCGAAACAATTGTGTAAAGTAGTTTTGCTTATTTTGGGCCCATAAACTAATAGATTGCCTTCCATGCAAGCCAAATTCTCTTTTCTTTTCTTTTTTCTTTTTGGCAGTTGCAAGATAATTCTGATATATAGAGTTAGTCTGCACACAGGATCTATAAAAATGGAATGTAGAAGGATTTATGTGTATGATTTACACATTCATCCTTTTAGTCATCACTTATTTAGGTAGGCTTTGCTGTATCTGTACAATTCTATCAAAATGATTTACTCAGAAATTCCCAGTACCAATTTACTAAGTTTTTCTGACAATGGAACATCTTGAACTTAAACTATAAACAATAACTCATAAAATCTCTGTGTTCCTGAATCATTCAGCAGTTCTTTTTTTTTAAATAGTTCATATACTTTGATCCTAATACTCCAATTTTTTCCATTCTGCAGTTCTCAACTTTTCTTATTCTTTCACTGGGCTTCATTTAGCATCAAAATGGACTCTAAAATAATTCTTGATTAGAACATGGCAACTTTAACCTTTTTGAGCTATTGTTCATTCACAAGCTATGTATCACTGAAGACTAATGGTAGAGCAGCAACCCACAAGACTAAGAATAAACTCTGGACTAGGGATAAAAGGACAATTCACCCCATGCACTGGTACTATCATCTAACACAGACAGTGTCACAGTTTTTCTTGAATTCCTGCATAAGATCGTGTTTAAGTAAGCTAAGCTATGCAAATGACTTTTGGAGCAGTGGGGGAGAAAAAAGCTGCTTTATACTGAAAAGGCCTGTTGGGTCTACATGGTTTGGCATTTTTAACTTTCTGAATTATCACCAGCTCTCAAGGGTTTCATGGAGGAGTCTTTCCCCATCTGGATATCAACTTGGAATCTTTTGCACAGAAAGTATCATCAAGGGGGAAATTGCTCAAGTCTTACTTCAAAAGCCATACCAGAATGAGCCAAACAGACGATGAAGGTTTCTGAAATTCCCCTATGATAATTGAAGTTCCATATATTTCAGAAGTGGAACCAAACCATTAAGAATTCTCAATTGATCCATTTTTAATTTCTGAATTTTATATAGAGTGCAGAGTGAAGATGAAGGAGCAAAAGGCTGCACACTGAAAAACTAACTGCAGTTAGGGGCCATTTTTGTGTTGGTACTAACAAGGAAACAACTAATAAAATAAAATAAAACAAAGTAGACATGGGACTGGGCTGAATGGAGAGGTTTGAACGTCTCTGTCCAGTCTAGAAAGTGCTGGAGGTTCGGATTTTCCCCCTTCACCTTACTGATCATCTAATGGGTAGGGGAGCAATTTTAATCTCCATTCTAGGCACTATCATGGGCTGGATGGATAGATTTCAGCCTCTGCCCAGCCTAGCACTACGTCTACTTATATTTTTTTCCTGTGTTAGCATCAAAATTAATGGGGTTTTGGGAGGCCAGGATAATTGCTAGCTGGGGAAGATCAGGCCTACAGGCTGAGGTTTTCCCACCCAAGCTTAGGAGTTACCTAAGATCTCTAAGGTGGAGAAATTCCTGGCACTTTCAACAACTATGTTCTTCCAAAACTCCTACATTCTCATTAAATATGTATTAAATAAATTATCAAAACACCGTATAACAAACTATAGTTTAGATGTATTACAGTGATAACTTCCTGAGAGCTGTGTACCGTGGTTTCCAAAATGAGTGATTTTTATCCCTATGAAATCATATTCACTTTTCATCTTTAAGAAGAAATAGATGTGTCAGCTACTTAAGAACTTGAGAACATTTCACTGAAAAATATCTTACTATTCTAATTTGTTGGACTACTATTATTAGTATTTTCTGGATTTATAAATTTCTATAATTTCATTATCTAGGGCATGCTTTATAAAACTATTTCCAAAGTAAGTACTCTCTCAATCAAGAAGCATTGCTCAAGCAATTACACTGATTTAGAGCATTATCTTCTGAAAAATGAACAAAGTTCAAGAAACAATTCCAAGGGAAAAAAGGATAAGAAAATTAGAGTTAAATGATGCATTTTCCATTACACTATGTAGGGCAGAGCTCATTTTTTAATATATGCAATTTTCAATGTGCTTTAATTTAGTTTATACAGTTACAACCATTCTCATTAAAGCCCAATTTTGCCACCTTTCTTCACACTGAACAATGACTGACTCCATGTAAAGGCCCATTGGCTTCTAAATGATCTGTATTCATATTCAACCTGTGTAACTACCTAATAATTTTGTTCATTTTGCTATTGAACATGATAACAGCAATCTTGTCCATAATACCAGGGTAAACCAGGGCAAATGAAAAGTACATTCATATGGACTTGCTTGAAGCCCTATTTGAACTGATGTGTATTACCTATTATCATGTTTCAAAAGAACAGAGCTACACCATGTGTGAGGCAGAAGCTCATTTTCTAACACAGCAAGGGAGGAGTCAAACATCTTCAAAAACAGAATCCCCATATAATTTACAGGACACTGTTCTGGAACTTCCTGGAGGAAGAGGAGGAGACCTCAGAGTAGGGAAGGGAAATAATGGCCACCATGTAGAAGATCACCAAAGAGGTATATCCGCTTTACATAGGTCAGCTACAGTATTACATGTCCAGCAAAGAATAAACTCTAAATAAAATAATCCCCTGTCTTAAGTCAATATACTGTCTACATTAAGCCTAGTGATTAAGAAAATAGAAAACACAAAGTATTGTGTGAAATTAGATCCCTTGTTATGAAAGTCTTATAAACCTTATTTTCAAGTTATTGGCTTATTATATTTTCTAAATGTATGTGAAAAATAAATAGAGAGATGCATTGATGCATTACAATTTTGATTCTCATTGTAAATTTGAACTATTATTGCAATGAAGAGACGAGAGATGGGGAGTGTTATCATGGATATGGAAAGTTAATTGTGGTTCCAAAAATATACAAGCAGACGTCTTAATTGCCCTAAGCTATCTGAAATAAAATGGCATTTTAATCAAAGGGAACAAAATTATTATGATGCTCCTTCTGCACAATTATTTCACCAAGCATGCTTCTTAAGTACTGCTGTCAGCATTGAAGTTCCTCATATATCTCTAGCATTTATGGAAAGGCTGATGTTAGCAATGCAGAATGAACAGCACAGCTATGAATGGTAACACAAGTTTATTCCCTCTCAAAAATGAAATTACTTTAGCTTTGCACACTTTACTGGATATCAATTATTAGCTGGCAGTAACCTAAGAGAATAGCAAATCTTATATAAAGGAGAAGTATAGAGTCCCTCAAATTCCTTATAGGATGGAGAACGCTAGGAACTACTGAATGATGCATATGTGAATGTGCAACAGGGACAGAGAAGACTGTTTCAGGTATTCACAGGTTGAACCATGTGTGGATGTGTCACTCTTAGCAGAGTACTCTGTACTGATCATGTGGGAGCATCTTTTGCTGCTCCATTTTGTTTTTTAGGTACTTTCTGTAAATTTGTTTTAAATATATTTTAATTTTAATACCACCCTCCCTCTTTGTTTTAGAAAATAGCATACAGATTTTTTTAATAATGTGAAATAATGTAAAAATCATGAATGGACTTATTTTTGATGCGCCTATACTCATTCTTTAACTCAAACACTCTATTCAGTCGTATATCACATGCTACAATAGGATTCAGTATTTCATTTTTGGGATATCTGGTTTGCAGCATCAGTTGTGCGCACAGATCCTTTTTCTGTTGAACATATCCTACTGGACCCATTGCAGTATAATATAATATATATGGGAAAACCTATAATAAAAGGATTGAAACATAAAAAGAAAGCAAAGGAATGACGTAAAGAAATTGATCTAAGACACAAGTGGGAAAGTATTGTTACACATCACCCCAATCTCTACTGAGCAATGCAAGATTCCAGGCGTCTTGGCACTTAACCAGGGTTTGTGTTCCTTTGGAATAAGGCATGTCAGAGACTAGTTGTTATGTACTGAAGTTCCCACCCTGGGCCAGCAGGGGGATACTGTAGATAGTTTTCACTCAGGTCCACATATGCAAATAAGGGATTGAAAGTGACGTTCAGTGATTGGATAGTTACAGAAAGTGTTACAGTTGTGTTGTAGTGAAGCTCTATATAAGCAGGCTGGCTGAACCCTTCAGTTCAGTTCTGTTCTGGCCTGTGAATAAACAAGAGCTGTATGAAGAATCGCTGTGTCGTCTGATATGTTCACCCACAACTTAACACTAGTATTTTTATGAAATATGGTTTATTCACACATATTTACACCTGAGTATTTATGGAGAGTTCTCAGCATTTACAACTCAAGAAAGGCTTGTCCTTCCCAGCAGCACAGAGCCATCCTAAGTGCCTGTGTCTCTCTGTAATACGTTGTGCTGCAGCCCTTAAGTCCCTGCATGGAGTCTTCCCACTTCCTCCCTTTCCTTCCCAGCAGAGTTCGCAGAAAACAGCTCCTCCCCTTCCACTTCCAGTCTCCGCCCCCCCCAACTGAGACGTCCTACCAACCTCTGTTTCTCAAGCCCATTGCAAAATACATTTTTTTTCACTTGCTTACATCACGTCAATGGTAATCCTACCCAAAAACTACTGGTCAGAGAGTCTTATGTTCTGCCAATGGCTTACCACTATCATGAGGAAGCTAGATGGTATTATTTCCAGCCCTTGCTAATTTAATGAATTTATGAGTTTGCTGAAAGTCTAACCCTTCACTCACTCTAGAGATTATTTGGGGTCATTCCCCACCCCCACACTGCAAATTCATAACACAATAACTTTCAAAATGTTCACTCTAAGAAAACAGGAAGAAAGAATAAAGTATCAAGAAGAACTGAGAGGAAAAATGAATAGCATTGCCGAAACAAATGTGGTTTTTAAAATCCACATTTCTGAAAGATGAGGAGAGAGTTAGTGGATATCTTCAAGGAATTTATTAATGTAGAATGGTCATAATATGTTTTAGCTGATATAGGAACATGTCCAGATTTTTATGACTTTGCTTATTAATATGATTAGCTTTTCATCAGAGAAGTGATTTATATCACTTCTGCATACCTACATTCCCTCAAGCTCCAAGCCCCAGAAATGGCAACTAATTATTTCACAATGTTGAAAGAAAATGGATAAAACCTTTGCTGTCTCACTGTGTTGAAAGAAACACAGAGAGAGACTAGTGGGAGTGTATCATGAAATCTCAGGTAAGGACATGGTAGAGACAAAGCAGATACAGTTATACCTCGGGTTACATACGCTTCCGGTTGCGGGATTTCGGGTTGCGCACCGCACCAAACCCAGAAGTACTGGAACGGGTTACTTCCGGGTTTCGTTCCTTGTGCATGTGCAGAAGCGCTAAATCGCAATTTGCGCATGTGCAGAAGCACCAAATCACAACCCATGCGTGCGCAGACATGGCACTGCGGTTTGCAAACACTGCGGTTTGCAAACGTGCTTCCCGCACGGATCACGTTCACAACCTGAGCGTCCACTGTATTCAGACTTAGCAGGCTGAGAAATGAACAAAGCTTTTGCCCATACATGCAGCATCTTCACTCATTCAATCACAGTTTGAGCAAACCAGCAAACCTCTAATTAAGCATGGTTTCCAGTCTGTTTGAAACAAGGCTTTGAAATAATTGAAGATATTAAACAACTTGAAAACTGATGCAGTTCCAGGGGAGGCATCCAGAGCACCTGCTTAGTCAGATTTTGCAGATTTTTCGGTTCTGATGACCCAAGAAAGTGAATGAGACGCTTGAATCAGTCTCTCTGAGCACATATAGCCTCACTCATTGCTCCTCATGGCTGATTGGAAGAGATTGACAAGAGAGGTCCAGGAATGCCTCCTTGTGTCAAGGTGGTGCCAGATGTGCTGAAAAAGTTGAGAGTGAAGCCCCTCCTAAACAAGATTTCTCTAGACCTGGACGTATATGAAAACGCATGTCCTTTTCTGTATCTAGTAAACATAGTGTCCTGGCTTGAATGAAACTATGTCTAATTGTAGTATTCCTGGTTTCATTTCCTGTTGTGTGAATGCAGTTGCTACATGTAGACAAAAAAGTCTTGTTACTATATTGGTTTATGAACCTGAGATATGATCATCTGAAGCAGATTCACATCCAAAGTACCCTGTCTGTTGTTTTCACCAGTCTAAACAGTAACACTATGTTCAATTAAACATACTTCCTATTAGGTGTGTTTCAGAATGCAGGCTTCATGAGTATCTGAAATGCTTTGGATGGTTGTTGCACTGACATGCTGTAAAATATTGTGTTTTTTTAGTTTAGCAGGAAACAACTACTCAAATTGCTCAATCTTGAGAAGTGCCATTGAAATAAATAGAGCTATTCTGGAAAAAATGGATTAATGACCACATCTCTAAAATTATCTAAATACCATGTGTTAGATTTAGAGCTAAGCATGTCAAAGGGGGCTGGCTTCCATTGGCAGCCTTTTAGTACTAAAATGTATCTTGAGGCAATGCTGAATGGGGTCAACTGTGGCGCAGGATGGCAGAGGAAAGTGAGGATCCCATAAAACCAGGCTGACAGACATGTCTAGATCCAACCCCATAAAAGTTTGAAGAAATCTAGGCTGACTTAAGTAGATTTTAGATATTGACTTGCATTTTAAAAAGCTTTTTTTGAAACTTGTACTCTGTACCCCCTTCATGGATCACTGCCTTGCCGTGGCGAAGGGGCTTGAATAACTCAGAGAAGCTATGAGCTATGCCATGCAGGGCCACCCAAGATGGACAGGTCATAGTGGAGAGTTTTGACCAAACATGATCCAGCTGGAGCAGGAACCAGCAAGCCGCTCCAGTATCCCTGCCAAGAAAACTCCATGGACAAAGACAACAGGCATAGAAAAGTTATGACACTGGAAGATGAGCTCCTCAGGTCGGAAGGCATCCAACATGCTATTGAGGAAGAGCGGAGGACAAGTACAAGTAGATTCAGAGCTGATGAATCTATCTGATCAATCCCATGGACTGCAAGAAGATCAAACCTATCCATTCTTAAGGAAATCAGCCCTGAGTGCTCATTGGAAGGACAGATAGTGAAGCTGAGGCTCCAATACTTTGGCCACCTCATGAGAAGAGAAGACTCCCTGGAAAAGACCCTGATGTAGGGAAAGATGGAGGGTACAAGGAGAAGGGGACGAGATGGTTGGACAGAATTCTCAAAGCTACCAGCATGAGTTTGACCAAACTGCGGGAGGCAGTGGAAGACAGGAGTGCCTGGCATGCTCTGGTCCATGGGGTCACGAAGAGTCGGACACGACTAAATGACTAAACAACAACAACAACTCTGATTTTAAAATAACCTATAGTGGGGAACACTATTCAAAGGGTAGAAATTGCCACCCACTGTGGTAACCACAATGTCAGTTACTATACACATGCTACAATTTTAGCCTCTGATTCATCTGCAAAAACAATTTAGAACACATTGCTTGTGTCATTTCCCCCAGAAAAAAAAGATATCTGGCTTTCAAAGTAATTAGCTTCTGCCACTGTAGTCCAGGAAACTTTCAGTCGCGCTATTTCAATCAAATAATGGTGAAATGAACTGAAACATAATTAGCACTTTTGTCCTCAAGTCCTAAAAATAAAGTGAACTGAAACATAAATGTAGCAATGGAACTAGAAAAATAAACCATACTTTGTTCACCGTTATCATGAAAGAAAAATAAACAATTCAGTGTCACAAAATAAAAGCTTGACTTGCATGAATTTGTTTTATATATAGTGGAACACTGACTAATTCAGCCAGATGGAATCATATTACACTGCTCTAGTTTGCATGTAATGCTAAGCCAAACCATGGCCAAGCATGAATTAGTAGCACGTGTCCACATACACAAAATGAAAATCACTCTCCTGGTCCTGCTCATATGTAAGCAAGCAATAAGTGCAGATATTTCCACATCAGTGGCCTGATTTCACATAATGCTAAGCTAAACTATGACTCAGTGTGAGGAGTGGGAGATGAAACAGCAGTAGCAGCGTTTGGATGTGGCTAGGAGCAAGGCACACCACAAGGTGGGAGGAGGCAGGAAATAGCAATGCCAGAGAAATTCCTGAATCAAGAGCAGAAAAAAAGGACTGCAGAAGAAGAAAATGTTGGTCCTGTTACACACTGAGAAAGAGGCAGATAGGGAGCTGAGAGTGAAGATAGCTGTGACTTTGAAAGTAAGGGAAGGAAAGCTAGCTGGAAGGAGGTAGAATTGAAAGTCTGACTGAGGGTAGTGAGATCAGGCTACATGAGAAGAAGGCAGAGCAAAGACTGAGACTGATAAATATCTCAGGGGAAGGGAAAGAGACAAGAGGGCATTAGAGGAACAAGGAGCCCCTGAAAGAGGGTAAATGGGAGATATTGGCCTGTGGATAATTTAACCTTGCTAGGGGTTAACTGGCCAGTTCTCCCTCAGCATAAGAAAAAGAAGTGGGTCAGGAAGGTTTTCTGAGAATTTATGAGTTTAGACATCTCAGTAGTGGGCTAGAGGAAGGACTGAATGAATTAGGCACTGTGTGTTCTGTGATGATAAGAGCTAGGGGCATACAAGCATGAAGTACTTCCCCAGCTGCTCTTTGCATGCTGGATATCTGAGGACACTTGGGACACCAAGCAGTCCTTCCTCAACGTCACGCTTTGCATGGACAAGCAAGCACGGTACACTGAGCAAAATCTTGGTACGTGTGCAGGTACAGAGTGAAATTCACTTCTCCTCTCCTCCTGTTGCTGCCACTCTACATAAAGCTGAAGCATGGTTTGGTTTAGCATTATGTGTGAACTTGGACTTGTGGTCTATCTCACCCTACCAGACCACATACAGTAAACCAAGACCAAATCTTGGTTACAGGTCATGGTTTATTTGGTTAAAAAATAAAAACAAAAAACAAACCCTATGAGCTCAGGTTCATACATAATGCTCAGCAATGCCATGGCTTAGCTGAAAAAGCTCCAATGTTTAATTCCTAATGGTATGAGTTACTGAAATGTCAGCTACAGCTTAAGCAACATGACCATAAGACATTCAAATTAGCAATAATTGACATCTTTCTAAATCTCTTACCTGAATAACTTCCCAGGATCTATAGCTTTGATGTTCCCAAAGACTGAAGATTAACTTCCATGGCATTACTTTGCTCCTCTTCCTGAGAAATATTATAGTTTTGTACTTAGTATTGCCCACACACCTTTAAAAATTGCTTGTCATTAGAGCTTCCATTATCTAATCAAAATGCCTATACCACTGAGATATAAAGGACAGATGAATTTGAATTATGCACAGTATTGAGCAATAATAAATTTATGGCTATGGGAAGATTCCACGCTCTGTAAGCCTACTGCATCTGCCTACTTTCACTGAAAAACAATGATTTGACCTAGTTTTTCAGTATAAAGTTAAAGGAGAGGAGCCTTCAATGCTGAGCTATTTATACATTCTCCATACTTCTCTTTTTCAGAGTTTACATGACTTTTTTTATAAACGTAAGGCAGTTCTCTATATTACACTTGAAGTATTGTTTGAAATGAACTACAGCAGATATATTCTGATCATATTAATTTTCTTATTAAAATTGCATTGCATTTTGCAACAGAAAAGACATTTTGTTAAGAACATATAAAGAACTAATCTTTTCCTATTTTCTCTCAATTTGAGACACAGCAAGCACGCCTTGGGGTACATATCCTGCTGTTCTCAGAGTTCTATATATATTTGACGTGTTGTGCTTATGTCCAAAAGAATGACTTGCTTGATCCAGCCGAATTACCTGTCTACATGTTGTTAAAGTGATTATTTATAGGCTGTTTAAATGAAAATAATGCCATTGTATTGGCTTCCAGTGATGTAAAGGCATCTACGGTTACCATTCATGGTGCACCATGAAAAAGACCACAAAAATGAAGTTAAAAGCAGACTGTGACATGAGCTCATTTCTATAGGCCCCTTCTCCTGCTTCAAGGAAAGGGCATGACTTACATTTCTGCTTGTGAATATTTCCCACACAAAGCAGACTGAAGCAGTTAAAATGATGGCTAGACAACAGCAGTGTAGGGCTTGTGCTGTCTCCTGAAATGTCTTTCTATGATAATAGATTTTTACCTTTGGTAGCAAAATGGTAGTACACTCAATGGGAAGGGAGAGGGAAGAGATACCAAAGAAGGTGTATTGAGGAACCAACCCCAACTAATGTCCTCTAAAAACTTAGGCAGAAGACATATCATCAACCACAACAGGTAAACACCAGCAATGGATTGAAAAGGTGCCATTCTCTATGTTTTATGCCATGGATCCCAAAAATTGTCAACTTATTTATAGAAAAAGTATATCTTAACAGAAAGATAAATGCATTCTCTCTCTCTCTCTCTATATATATATATATATATATAGAGAGAGAGAGAGAGAGAGAGAAATAGGAAAACAAACAGAATGTCAAGTTATATTATAGTTCCCTTTTTATTCCAAGATGATGGCTGCATTTTTATAGACTGTGAATATGCTTAAGTGGAATGCTCATTTGCATATAGATGCATCTCACAGAGAGAAGAATATTAGCGAATTGTAATAACTCTGATGCAAGTGCAAACCTCTTTTAAAGTTGCTGCAGGCAAATCAGTAAAACAATTAAATTCTAATATAAAATTGCTGCATCACATATTTTAACATATACCATGTGAAGCCATAGGCTATTAGAACAGTAAATGTCATATACATCTACATCAGTTGTAATAAAATTGATCAACATTAGTAGTGCCTTGATGCAGCTGCTTCTGCTTTGCATACAATTTATATTGAAAACCAAAACATACAAATGTCTACATTTTAAAGGGGAAATGTAACTATGCTGGACTATTTTTAGTTAAACAAAATCAGAGCAATATTGCCATGGACAATTCTAACCTGCTGTTTAGGGGGAAATGATGCAAAATCTGAGCTAGTAATGGTGCAGTATGTATTTCATTGTGTATTGATTAAAGCTCTCTTGTATTATTGAGTGTTTGATGAAACATGGAAATAGAAATTTTACAGTCTTCTGTAATGATAGATCTATTGGCTGGTGCCAAATTTATATCTACAGAAGAAAGACCAAAAAATTACTCAATTCACACTTCTCAGTTTCATAAAATGGGTGATATCCCCTCCTAAAATAGGTCTAGCTTTACTATTAATTAACTTTGCCTCAATGCCTAAGATTAGGTCAACAGACACAAAAGTGAAAATTGACTAATGTAAAAATAAAAATTAGGGAAAACATTCATGGTCATTTATATTCGCAAGTACTGAGTGTAAAGGTCACTTGGAGCAATTGCTTTTTCTTGGTTTTAGGATTATATTCCCTATTATTTTTCTCTTTTTACAATAGGGGCACACAAATTAAGATGCTATGTCACATTTTTCACTCTTGAATAGCCGCAGACTCAAACATTTCATTATAGATGACAGAAACCTCATTCTCAATCAGAAATGCATTGTTTGAGCCTGAAAGCTGCTGCCGAAAATAAATAAATAAATAATCAATAATGATGCCTTCAGTTCATTTGAGTAACCCATGAATAATCAACAGCATAAGCAAATCAACTCTGACTGGATGATGTGTTAATCTCTGATGCAGCCAGGAAAACGGTAGCACATGATTAGAATGAATAATTTACAAGCACCATTACAGTATAATGAAATGAAGAATTGGGAATGATAGAAACTGAAATACATCCTTGCTCCCACCCCTTTGTGTCTCCTTGGATTTGTTTAATGTTGGTGAATATCATCAAGCTTTTGGCGACACTGAGATGGTCAAATATCTTTAGCAGTGACAGAAGTACTGCAAATGTCTATTCAAATTTCATACCCACCAACAATTCGGGGGGGGGGGAGGAACATCCCATTTCTTCATGTAAGATCCTGGCGGCCATTTGGGGCGCTGTGCAAGATCACACTCCGCAAAACTGCTTTAGATTACAATTTGCTTTAGATAATTTTTATGGCTGCTCAGTCCTAAGTATTAGCATTTTGTGGTCTCAGGAAACATATTTCTCATGAATTTCTGTAGTCATGACAGGCTAGATGTTGCATTCCTGACCATCTCTGTTCAACTCAATTCAATGGGGCTTACTCCCAGGAAAGTGAGTTTAGAATTGCAACCTTAATATGTTACTTACAAATAGGTCAATGGGAGGGGAAGAAAGAACAGAAGGATTGAGGTTTCTCTTTTCATGCATGCTCTAATATATGAAATGAGACCTGCAATTTGCAGGAGGGAGCGAAAAAGCATGAGTCACTATTGCTTCCTTCCCTGCATCATATATAAACTGGTCCAGAGGCCCAGATGAAAATAGAAATGATGCCTCTAAGACTTTCACTGTTTACACTTAATTTTATCTTTGGACTGTGACAGCCAAATGGGACAAACTGAAGGGTTATAGAAACCAAGTGCGCAATCATCTGCCAAGATAAGAAGGGAAAGGAGACAGATGGAGGCAAGAGGAAGTTGATTATTCCTCCACGTGTGCCCCTTTGTTTCACTTCTGTCTTGTCTTTCTGACTCATAGGAGTGTTTCCATTCCATCAAGATGGAATTCTTTAACTTGAAATTCAATATGTGGTGATGTGTGGCAGGGCATTCTTGGTACTAGTGCTCCACCTGTGGAATTCTACCCCTTCCCAAATAAGCTTGACACCAATTATGATGAGTTTTTGGCACCAGCTAAATGCCTATCCATTAGTTCAGGCATTGGGGTGAATTGTTGGCTCCTGACAGGATTTCCAAAGGCATTTGGTTGGGCACTCTAAGAACAGAATCATGGACTAGGTGGGCACATGGCCTGTTCCAGCAGGGCTCTTCTTATGTTCTTAAGAGTCTATTGTCATTAGGCTTTATTGTTACTGTTGGTGTTATTTGATGGTTTTACTAAGTAGTAGGCTTTGGGGTAGTTTGATTGCTTCTAGCAGTGAAAAGTGGATTAGAAATATTTTACATAGAATGAAATGAGTAAATAAAACAACTGGAGATGCCAGGGATTAAATAGGCAAACATGGCATGCTCTGTATGCAAAGCATGTGTTTGTCACTGACTTATGATCCCCTCTTTTCTCCAGCAGAAAACAGCTAGAAATTGGTAGCATGTATGAATAACCAAGAAGAAGGTCCCTCCTTCTGCTCACTGGTGGACACTTTCACTGGCTCAGCCATTTCACACACTGCAAAAGGGAGGAAATGGTAGCAGAGTTACTGCTAGGCCACTTGGGACTGTAGGTGGTGCTGTGGTCTAAACCACCAAGTCCCTTGGGCTTGCCGATCATAAGGTCAGCAGTTTGAATCAGTGTGATGGGGTGAGCTCCTGTTGCTTTGTCCCAGCTCCTGCCAATCTAGCAGTTCAAAAGTATACCAGCGTGAGTAGATAAATAGGTACCACTGCGGTGGGAAGGTGAATGGTGTTTCCATGCACTCTGGCTTCTGCCATCATTTCTCGTTGCACCAGAAGCGGTTTAATCATGCTGGCCACATGACCCGGAAAAGATGTCTGCAGACAAATGCTAGCTCCCTTGGCCTGAAAGCAGAGATGAGTGCCACACCATGGTCAAATTTGACTGGACTTAACCATCCAGGGGTCCTTTACCTTTCACCTAGGATACTTGGCATGAGAAGCTTGTTCGCTACCTTCCTTTGTTCCCATACAAACTAATTCACTGGTCAACCTAGTCTCCAGTGAAAAGCATGTTTTGAGCTATGGTGAATGATGTGTGGAACCTATGGCTCAATACTGCAATCAGCCCTAGTCAGCATGGACAATAGTCAGGGGTGATGGGTGTTGTAGTCCAATAGTGTCTGGGGAGGCTTAGGTTCCATGTTTTAGTCAATTAATTTTGAAAACCCTTACCACAGAATGAAATGATACACAGATCAGAATTATTATCCATTTCACTGGATAATAAAAATTATTCCTTTTAAGAAGCCGTAAGGCTAGAGTAGGAAAAAAAGAGAGTAGAAAACTGATACTGTCTCCAATCTAACAAATGATATTGTATTTTTGAATACAGAAAATGTCATTTGCCTAACAGTACAGAATAGCATGTGCTGCACAAAGATAAATGGGTCTCCTAACTCTCAGTGTGACTAAAAACTCTCACTGTGGATGATCTTATCTGATATTTTAGCAGGCAAAACTATTGGGATTTATTATTGTTTTTATCTGTTATCTAAAGCTGATACTCCTTTTCTTCCATGCTGCTTGTACTGCTGCTGAGTGGTTCTCCAGTCTCACTGACAATATAATTCAAATTCTAGTGACTGCAGTGCCCCCGGAAGGCATGGTGAGTCTACAGGGGGTGCCCAGAGGAAGCACAATTAAGAGATTAACTTCTCTCCCCAGTCTCCCTGTGTCATCTTTTTAATTGTTTTTAAATCCACCTCTGCTCTCCGGTGCTTTTACATACTAATGAGGTTTGAGGATTGTTCAGTTGGCTAAAACTAGTAATAGTGTTATTTTAGCGCTGGGCCAGTTGTGAATATAACTGCACTTTGGCGATAAAAGGCATGCCAGGATCTGACGGCTGTAGACAGGAGGAAGATTTCTGTTGAGATATATTACTTGAGTCTGCTTTTGTGGTAAAAAGGTGTGAAGGGTTGAGGACATAAGTGGGCTCAAGGATGCAACTACTGAGTGACAGAGCCCCAATAAAAGCTTCACTCTCTAGGAGAAACCTATTGTCGTCTCTCAGCTATCAAAAACTGCATTGGTGTGGCTATACCAACCAAGGCAAAGGCACAGCATGTTAGCTCCAGAAGCTGATTACTGATAATAAGCTAAAGGTGCAGAGCAGAGCAGAGCAAAAAAAGGAAACTAAAAACCACCATATCCATAAAGTAAAGAAAAACAGGAGCTGAAGTATAGTCTGGGTCAGCATAAGAGGGCAGGAAACAACTGTGCTGCAAGCTTGTCAAAATGTGAGAAGCTATCTATGTTTTAGGGGGTCATTGCAAAAGAAAGCAGATGATGCAAAAGCTAAAACAATTATTACAGAAACATAAAGAATATAGATTAGATAGCAACACATGATATATAAAAATGTGTGTGTGAGTAGAATATTATTCTACTGGTCGGGATAGCTGGTTTTAGAGAGGCTTGATAAAGGTGCTTTGTTTTTGCTGCTGTGCTATGCTACAATGCTAGTACATACTGCTACTACTTTATTTATCATATTTATTAAGTATTTTTAAATTTTTGCATGCTTTTAAAATTTTAGGTACTAAGAAATTAACATCAAAATCAGATACAAAGGTAAGAGTTTGTCACAAATCCTATTGGCAATATACTGAGAAATCTTCCATTTGTACAAATGTGTTTTACATTTTTTACTGAGCACGTTAAGTAATTTTAAACATGATCTTTGCTCTCTTTTTAAAGTTTGTTTATAATTTTGTATTTTGAAAAGGATGCTTGTTCTAAATTTGTTTTAAACACATTTTAGAAATCAATTTTGTTGTGCTTTCATGCCTGATAGAGCACAGTTCTCTCATATTGCCTTCTTAAGCTTTGGCCTTTTTATATTCCTCTGCCACTTCCAACTTATTCTAGTACTACTTTTGTTTAAGCCAACTAACACAGCTACCCCAATGGAAGTTTTTGAACTTTAGTATCTCTCCCTCAGAAATGTAGATCCTATTAATTTTTAAAATATATGTTACTTAGTACTTGGACTGTACTCAGACTTTGCATTCTTATTATAACAGAACTAGATGGCATATGATTCTGTCTGCCTGTTAATACCACCCCTGCACGCTATAGATCACTCCTCACACAAGCCTGCACAAAAGAATCTGCTTTTACCACATGAGTCAATGGAATGGAATGGAGCATGACATAAAACTAAAGTAAAGAAAAAGCCAGAAGTTATTTATACAGTCCCTCTTCTATTAGTCATTGTTTCTTCAAATGTCCCAGCCTTGGAGTAAAAACAAAAGTTGACGCAAGAGTATATGGTATATTTTAAAATCTGTTCAACATTCTTCAGTCTTGCTTTGTTTAATTGTAAAACCCACCACAATAATTCAATATGCAACTGCTTTGCTGCTTCCATGTATGCTTCCATGTATGCTTCATATCTATTAATTTACAAAACAACAGAATATGCACATAAAAGAATGAAAGTCCCTTCCACACCATACATTTAAAGGATTCTTAAAAAGGTAAAGGGACCCCTGACCATTAGGTCCAGTTGTGGCTGACTCTGGGGTTGTGGCACTCATCTTGCTTTATTGGCCGGGGGAGCTGGCGTACAGCTTCTGGGTCATGTGGCTTCTGGCAAACCAGAGCAGCACACAGAAACGCTGTTTACCTTCCCGCCAGAAGGGTGCCTATTTATCTACTTACACTTTGACATGCTTTCAAACTGCTAGGTTGGCAGCAGCAGGGACTGAGCAACGGGAGCACACTCCGACGCGGGGATTCGAACCGCCGACCTTCTGATCAGCAAGTCCTAGGCTCTGTGGTTTAACCCACAGCGCCACCCACGTCCCTAAAAGGATTCTTATCCCACTGTAATAGTAATTTCTTCCCCGCAATAATCATGGGAACTGTGGTTTGTTAAGGGTGCTGACCTCATAGGTCAACCACCCTTAACAAGCTACAGTTTTGATCCCAGGATTCTCCATGACTATTAACAGTGGTACAATAGTGCTTTGAATGTATGACGTTGCTGAATGATGGAGGACATGGAAGAAGTACCGTAAGAAGTTTGTGTGGGGCATACAATTTCTTTTAGAGAACCAAACTACTTTAAGGTAGCATCCCATCCCCACAAACAATAGTAGCCGAACAATGACGCAGTATTCATGGAACAAAAACTATTATCTGGGTAAGAGAAATGGAAATCCTGGTTTTCCTAAAAGTTCAAATTTGTTAAAACATACAATAAAATTATTTTACAAAGAGCAAAACACCGTTGGGGAACAGAACAACTAAGAACAGCATCTATAAACATTATCCAAAGAAATTAATTCAGTTTCCTCATTTCACAACTAACCCTTCAGACAACCCTCTGGAGTAGGGGTCAGCAAACTTTTTCAGCAGACAGCCGGTCCACTGTCCCTCAGACCTTGTGGGGAACCCGACTATTTTTTTTGGGGGGGGGGAATGAATGAATTCCTATGCGTCACAAATAACCCAGAGATGCATTTTAAATAAAAGCACACATTCTACTCATGTAAAAACACGAGGCAGGCCCCACAAATAATCCAGAGATGCATTTTAAATAAAAATACACATTCTACTCATGTAAAAACACACTGACTGTCGGCGGGCCGGATTTAGAAGGCGATTGGGCTGGATCCAGCCCCCAGGCCTTAGGTTGCCTAGCCATGCTCTGGAGTGTCAAACAGAGAAAGGGATGTAAGCTTCAGGGAAGAGAAACAGGAAGAACTTCATGCTATCAGGGAGGGTGCAAGGCTGGGAATTCCAGAATTTGGGTGCAGCTGCCAAATGCAAGTTTGGGACATACAAGAGGACCTCTGTTAATTATACTTATCTGTGGTCATGTTCATAGCGGAGCATGATCATATTCAATTTGTATTCAGAAGCAGAAATTCCAATGTGTTGTGCAGCTGTAAATGCCTAAAATCATCTCAAAATTCACACAAGAATAAAAAAGTAACCTTTAAAGGAAAGAACAACACTCCCCGTGCTCATTCTTAAATGCTGTTTAGGACATTAATGCCTTCAGAACTCCATGTGGCAGTGTGCCACATCAGAATACAATGGATAACTAAACTATTAGACCAAATGAAAGCACCGTATTCTCAAAAATTGCATTATAGAGCTTTTATGTTTGACAAAGAGTTGAGTCCAAACTCAAAATGCTGCACAATTTCAACAACAGGAGGAGCCTAATAAAATGGACTTCCTTAGGGATATTCCATCTCATTGTCTGGGACCAAGGCAGCAATTCTCTATATTAAAGTTATAATGACCACTGTTGGATTGCTCAGCTGCCAGAACAGTACTCAATTCAATCATCATAGCAGCAGGCTGCCATGCTTTTCATCATGGCCCAAGATTTTACCTCTTTTGACTATGCGGTTAGAGATATGTTGCCGGGGGGAGGGGTGCCAATCCAGTGTAATATCTCAGACAGAAGCATACTGCCTCCAAATTGTTGGTGAAAAAACGTAGGAGACTTATAGATTTAAGGCATGCAGAGGGCTCTGCTGCAAAATGCCTGAAGGTATGGTGCTGGGAGATGGAATAAATTGCCAAATGAAAGTTAACAGATGCATTGTCTTTAAGGATGCTGGAGTGACAAAAATGCTTCTGTTGTTTCTTGTAACTCAGTGTTCCTAAGGATTTTTATTTTAGAAACCTTCATAGAATAGCATTTTGTGCATAACTGCTCCTTTTTTAAAAAATAATTTTTTATTAATTTTCCAATACAATTGTACATTTTTATCCAAATTTTAACAAATTATCTCTTTTGGGACTTCCTTCAGCTTCTCTGACAATCATTTGTATTTATCTCTTCAGTACGCATTCCCTTCATTTGCATAACTGCTCCTTTTGTACCGTCATTGTATATCTGTGTCTAATCTGGGTCTAAACCTCCTAGGTTTAACTCGGCATATATAGAGACAGTCAATAATGAAAGGAAACTTAGGGGGTTGTTAAGAGAGGAAGATTGATCCAACAATCCCTAAATCAAAGGCCCACATGTGCTTTACCCAGTGCTGGCTTGCTGTCCTCTCCATCAAGGCAAACAGATCTCCCTTGGACTGCACCTGAATTCCTTCCCTACAGTCCAGCCCTGATGCCTAAGGGTACAGGGAGCAGCCTAGCTGAACTCTCAGCTGATCTCCAGCTCCGACACATGTACTATGCATATTAAATGGAAGCATTTTAAATTCATGACTAATCAATGCCCCATTCTTGGCTACCACTCCTTGCTGTGAAAGGAGAGAAGCAGAATAATACCAGGAATGTGGAGGGATCTCTCATCTGTATCAGTTTCTGTGTGCATGAGAGAACGACATATTAAAGGGGAGGGGAAAAGGAATTATTATCCCTGCTCCCTCTGGGGAAGGAATTCAATCTAGTTCTCATTAAAAAGTGAAACTATTTAATTCACACTCTCCAAAACAACACAAGAAACAAAACTCAGTTGGTTAAGCATTAGACTCTTAACCTTAGGGCCATGGGGTTGAGCCCCATGTTGGGCACAAGATTCTTGCACTGCAGGGGGGTGGACTAGGTGACTCTTGTCATCCCTTCAAACTCTGCAATTCTGTGATTCTATGAAAACACAGCTATCCTTCAAAATCCATGTTTCTTTGAATTTTGTGGTGCAGTTCTCCAAGCAACGTTTATAAAAATATTTTTATTAGGAGGAAATGTTTTCATTAATATATTCACTTTTAAGGACAACATACAAAATGCATTATATCAGAGAAAATAATTTGCAAAAAAATATACATTTGTCAAAACAGCATACAAAAATGAATTTATTAAGAAAATTTCAGACTTGAATGCTAACCAGCTTTAACTACTGCAGAAACGTGGAGAACTAAATTTCTGATTGGAAGAAAACAGTAACAGAACTGAAACAGACACATTGTTCTATAGATACTGTGCTGCCTTTTTCTTTGCCTCTGCCAATGTCATTTCTGCCACTTGCTGCTTCTTATTTCCTTAGCCAGTCATTTTGCCTAATGTCTTTCAAAAAATTCCAAAAGGTAATCTTGAAGTTTCTACAGGCTTGAAATAATTTTTCAGTAGAGACTTCATAGTGACTTGTTTTTTAATTGGCCCAAGCACACGATCCACCCCTTTCAGTTTTGACTTCTAGGGACATAGGGAGCTGCATTATAAAAGGACAGTGTTTTTCTTTAATTTTTGTTGTCTATTCTGAGTGATTGTGGGTCACCAGGATCTTAGGCAGAGGTTTTTCACATAATAAATTCTTAAATAATAATCCCCATGAAACCCTGGAGTGCCCCACAACTAGCAGAGGCAGATTTTGGGTAGCACAACCAGTGTGCCCACATTGGGTGCCAAGAGTCACCACAGGGTCCCCTACAACAATGACTTAAAATGGAAGGCGGGGCTGGGGGTGGAGACCAAGTTTGGCCTTGCACAGAAATTTGAAAGGCCAAAGCCAGTCACTGCTACTGGGGTCTGATCCCTCTCTACATCAGAAATGACTGTGAAATTTAATTCAGTGTGATAAAATTGTCATATGACTTCCTCCCAATAGCCACAGTTCGTAGAGCCGTATGTACATAAATGGGTGTGCATAGTCTCAGTGACAGAGCTTCTTGCTCCGGCACTGTGGGGCGGAGAGCAGGCGGGGGCAGGGATGATGCGCGCCCCACGCCCAGGGGTGGGGCACGTGTCCCAGGGGTGGGGCGGGGTGGGGCGTGCCACCCGCATAGAGTGGCACGCCACCTGCATGGGCGGGGGAGCAGCTGCGATGGCACCCTGGGGATTGAGCTGCCGGGGGCGGTGCTCTCCCCCCCACTCCTCTTCCTCCGCCAGTGCATAGTCTTTGCGTGTTGCATTACAAGCTGCGCTTTAAACACAGGAAGAGTTTAAAATGCAACACCCTCCCTGTTCTACAAGCAAGAGTATAAATTTATGCAGCATGCATGAGTGTTGCATTGATTTCCATTGTCGTAGAAGTCATCTTTAATTTCTTAACTGCTCAGAAATCTCAACCTGGAATTACATTTTCTGTGGATATTAGTTGATCATTTATTTACTCCGGCTGTATCCCTGAGCAGTGCATGACAATGATTTTTCAATAACTTTGACTGCCATCATGATATCTGTATTTTGGACTAAAGGAGGTTGAGTGCAATAGAGGAGAGAAAAGAGGCCTGCATTTTGCCTTGCATCTATTGATGGATGTAGTTTCTAGGAACCTGATCTCACTGCCACCTTTCAAACACTTTTCAAAACATCCCCAGTAAAACATGCCTTTGATTTTGTTGTAATTGGTATTTAACAGCTATAAAGTGCTAGCTTAGTTCATAGTGGTCAGCAGAACTCAGAAGGGCTCAATGTATTTACAGTCAAATGCTATGTTGAACTATCAACAGCTAGTTTGGAGTGAAATCAGTTGGGTGGAGCATGAAAAACATTTAATTCATTTCTGCTAGGGCTTTGCAGCGTTCAAAGAGAGAGAATATCACCAGATTGTGTTGGCAGCAAGGGGAAGCAGTCATTTTGCTCTTCCATTTTCAATGATATCCCCAAAACATGGATAAAATATACTTATATAGCCCCAAAACAAGGACAGTGTTTTGAATCAGCCATATAAATTGCAACAGATACAAAACGAGGATGAGGGAGAAATTAAGGATTTACCATTCAGGTGGGAAGATATGGGACTTGATCCAGGGAAAATTAGTCATGCTTAAATCCCATTGAAATTAATGAGGCTTAAAATTAGCAGAAACTGATTGCTTATTGCTCATTGCTTTCAATGGGACTTAAGTGCAACCAACCTTACCAAGATTGGTCCAACGTGTGTGGTATAAGCAGGTAATTCTGCAAAGTATGACATTAAACACATGTCTCCTCCTTCACTTCATTTCCCCAAGTGACTCATGCTTCCTTTCTATCTCAGAATGGCAACATCCGAAGATGTACCAATTAGTCTGTCCATAAGAATATTATTAGGGTTTCTTATAATATTTTCAGCTAATATCCAAAGGAAAAGTTGAAGTTTAATGTTCATTTCTACATTAAGTGTTAAATAGATGTCACTGGCTATATTCAATGTCAGACACGTATAAAAAGTTTACAAGCCGCTAATTTGTAAACTTAATTGTACAGAGTCAAGCCAGTGTGGTTGTGTCACCTCATCAAATTATTTTGCCAGTTTATTTTTTATTTATTTTGACATTTTTAGTATCAAAGATAAATAAAACATTTATTTATTTTTTAAAAAACTTAATCTGAGTTTTCTAATATGAAATTATAACATTATTAAAAACACAGCATGCTTTATGGCAATAAGATAATTTAGAAATAGCCAGAAGTAAAAAAAAACTTACATTCTGCTTGGATTTCTCTAATTTTCCTCAGAGTCAACTAGTCACTAATTTAGATAATTTACTTTGAGCAAAGGTCCCACATCACAGCATGCCATGACCTATATGGAAGAAGACAGCATGCAGAATAGTCATCAGACCCTTTCACCCTCCTCTATTTCCAACTACAGAACTACAGGGGTTGTCACAAAATGGCTGGAAGGGGCAACAAAGGTTTGAATGCTCTAATTATGCCATGGTTCCCAGCTCCTTGAACTCACATATATGGGAATGGAAGTTCCCAGAGCAGGAAATAGAGAATGTTATATCAGCAATTTCACTACAGAAATCCAGTTTTTTGTTAAATTGTATGACATTTTGTTAAATTGTATTAAATAGTATGACAATATTGTGGAATATTTTGCAGAGAAGTGCGTGTTGAAATCTGATGCTTCCACTGGTGTTAATTAAGAAGTATTCTAGTTTTTAAAGATCCATCCCTCCGCCTTAAGTACTTCTGGCATTACTGTACTATAATCTACAAGCTATTTTCACAAGTGGGACATAGGATAAAGTGTTGATGACCGTGTTGTACATACTCTGCAATATTTTGAACTTGTGCTAAAATAACTAAATAAATAAATAAATGAATAAATGATGATAGACAGACAGACAGACAGATAAATAAATACAGCTAGCCTCCAAAACATATTCTTACAAATCAGTAAAGTTGCAAAGTGTAATAATCACTTGCCTTCCTTTGTTTTCTTATGTCTGGTGCTTCAGAAAACTTTCCTATCATATTCTCAAGAACCTCTCTGCCATTGTAAGGGCTTTTTCCTCTTGAGAACTGAGATTCTTGAGTGTCTAGAAGACCTCCCTGCAAGGTGCTTCATACCATTCTCCCCGTTAGTAAAGTGAGTGTTCCATGTGTGGACTTGCTGAGATACCAAGCAGGTAACAGGTGAGTTTATATAATGGAATTAAACATCTAGAAAACATGTGCCCATTGAAAGATGGATAGCATTGAAGCTGATTAGTCTTCAAAAGCTGACCAAAGGAGTAAGTGAATTTATTGCAGAGAACTCAATGCACACGCAGACAGAGAGAGTGGAGCCAAGCAACCACCCCCTGGTCCCCTGTCTGTTGGCAGCTGGCCAATATGTGTGGTACAGTCATCTACCAGCTTACAAACTGTATGCATAAGTAATGTGACTAGAAGGTATACGTTCTCATGCAAGGGCAGTGTGGGCATACCAATGAGGGAGACTCTAAATAGAGGCGCTAAATGTACCGGGACGCGGGTGGCGCTGTGGTCTAAACCACAGAGCCTAGGGCTTGCTGATCAGAAGGTTGGTGGTTCGAATCCCCGTGATGGGGTGAGCTCCCGTTGCTCGGTCCCAGCTCCTGCCCACCTAGCAGTTCTAAAGCATGTCAAAGTGCAAGTAGATAAATAGGTACCGCTCCAGCGGGAAGGTAAATGGTGTTTCCATGTGCTGCTCTGGTTTGCCAGAAGTGGCTTAGTCATGCTGGCCACATGACCCGGAAGCTGTCTGTGTACAAATGCCAGCTCCCTCGGCCTACAGAGCTAGATGAGCGCGCAACCCCAGAGTTGTCCACGATTGGAGCTACCAGTCAGGGGGTACCTTTACCTTTACCTAGGCTCTAAATAGAGGGCCAAGCCAGCTGACCAATCAGCAGGATTCCTATCACCTCATGTTATCTTTTCTTTCACCTGTGCTAGTGCCGGAGCCCCTGATCCAATGACTGAAGCTGCCATCTATAGCTAACTTCTTTGTGGTGCTGCTCCAATGGGGAGACCAGGTACATAAAATCCAGTGTCATACATGCTAAATGATTTCAGCTGCTCCTGCCTAGCACATGCAAAATAAAACATTAAAAATAAAACAAAGCAAAATAATGAGTGTGGGCAAACCGGGATTTCTGCTTCTTGAATGGGGTGAATGTGTGAGGAAGGTGGTTGTTTGTTTTCTTCTGCTCAGTTTACCAACTTATTCTAGATTGATTCTTGCCATAGCCTTAGCTGGTTACCAGTTCATTTATATCTTGGAAGCAGTCTAAATAACTACTTTATTAACTTCCTCCCAACCACATACCTGCTTTATGCTGTAGTCTGAATTTTTTTTTTTTTTTAGTATTTTGTACAAGATGATCAAGGATAGAATCTAGATAAAATATACTTTAGTGATTCCATTTTATTCACACAACCAAACCTTTCAATCGTCTTATGTGGCCTACAAGAGAAAGGTGACTTTGAAGGGCATGTTCACTAAGATTCTGATTTTAAGCAAGTCTCCTTCATGCTGCATTTAGGGCCTTGAGTCAAGCTGTGAACTCAATAATGTCATCACAGTTTCTGTACAAACTGGAATCTATAATCTCTCTACCCTCTCACAATTGTGAAGATGGCTTTGGATATTTTTAACACCCCAAGGCAGTCATAGCAGAAGATAGCATAAGGAATCAAGAACACAGTGAAGCCACCTCTAGTTAAACCAACATTGCAACTACATTTTTTGTTGCTGACACTGAAGTGTTATGGCTGTTTCTTCAGGCTGAGTTACTTGAATATTTTATTATTATTTTAAAAAAAATCATATTCTTCCTCAAGAAAAAAAGAGAGAAACAAAAATAACACCTGCAAGGAACCATGCATCCCAACAACCAAAGATGCAAGCTTCAGATTATGTACGGCCTTTTCTATACCTAACAAGGAAAATCTAACACCTGAATTTATTTATATTCTTATTTTTTTTACCAGCACTAGCATCCTATAAGCAATGCTTACTTTGGAAACAACAACAACAACAGCTCCCTTATTGAGTTACAATATATCTGGTTGCCAGCTTTAAAAGAAGTCAAAAGTGGGGTGGGGAGAGAGAAGAGACACCTACACAGGAACTTAAAGGCGTTTGTAGGAGGGATGATGGCTTAGGGAGAACTATTCTAGGACATAGTGTTGCTAGAAGGATCCCTTGGTACCTTCCACTGACAGTTCTAATAGTTTTAAACTGTCAGCTTGAATCAAAATATAGGAAAGGTTTTCTACCAATATCTCAGTAAATGTGTATGCTAGTGTCTTTTTAGCAGTGGTGACACCATACTTATGCTTTCAGGTCTCAGTTTTGCACTGTGGAAATTAGGAATGCCTGATTTAATTTGATCTGCGTGAATCCCTGTATGAAACTACCTGACCCACAACTCTCAGAACTAATATGGATTGGACCATAACAACCCACCATATTTTGCTCTTTTTTTGAATGTTGTGAACCAGTTTTCTGCAGCTTAACCAATATTGAAATGCCCAATTCAGTCTGTAAAATGACATATAATGGTATACATGTAAATATAGATGTATTTTGGGAGATGAAAAATTTTAACGTGGAATTTGTGATACTAATGTGGAAATAGAAATATAGCTAAAAATACACAAAAATGAGATGAGCCTCAAAGAGGCACCTTTCCCAATTCTTAGTGGCAAAAGAATGAAGCTAAATCACAGTGACGAAAGCCGTTCTCTTATTGCTATCTGCAGTGTGTGTGGGGTGTGTGTTTAGAATTGTAATTGAGATCTTGGTTAGGGAGGGAAGGGCAGATATGTACACAGTGGTGGGCTGGATGAGGACCAATACACTGAATAATGCTATGAGACTCACTTTGGGTGAATGGCTCCAGGTCTGGGAAATGGGGGATTTGCCTGTTCTACACATATGGAGTTGTACTCCCCAAACAGGTGTACAGTGTAGAGGTGCTTTTATAACCATATTTCTTCATAGAGGCCCAGAGTCAGTGGGCTTCATGGACAAGACCACCTAGCACCAGCTTCAGCTGGTGCATTCCTGAGGTTGGGCCCTATGACTTGTGCACTGGTAAGTTGACATTTAGACCACTCTATTGAGCTCTATTTGGGGCTTCCCTTATGGCTGGTACAGAAGCTGTAGCTGGTATAGAATGCCACATCCCATGTGAGGAGTAGTGGCCTTTACCAAGCACTTATCACACCGGTGTCAAGGAATTGGCACAGTCTACCTATTAGCTACTTAGTCTGCTTGAAGGTCTTGTTACATACAAAGCCCTAAACAACTCTGGAGCAGGTTACTTGAAAGATTGACTTCCCCTCCACTGCCTGTGGAGGGTATAGAGATAAAGAAATGGAAACTAATAAATCATGCTATGGCCTGATGATTATGGGCTTTTGGTAATGGAGGCAGACTGTTTCACTGGTGTGCCAGTGTCATGGAAAACTCTCCCTGTTGAAATATAAGACAGCCCATCTGTTTTGGTATTCTGTCAACTTATATATAGGTATAAACACAACCTCTTTATACAGGCATTGTTTTTATTACTTTGGTCTTTTGACTTACATCATTTTAATGACACTGTTTTATTGTGTATTTTAACTATGGATATTTATATTTAGGTTGGATTGTACACCTTGATTTTGAAGTTTTCATAAGCAACTTAGCAGTATACTCTAGCCTTAATTGATATATTAATTAATTCAAAGCTTTCACCCTTCCACACACTGTGGTTCTTATAAAGATCACCTCCATGCTTAATATTACACAGTAACAAAAAAACAAGTGATTGGCAATACATTTAGCATCTTGTTTAGTTAGATCCCAGCCCTACTTTCTAGCAAAATATGTCCATCAGTACTGACCTTGATAATGTTGTAAAGCTTCCTAGGAATGTTGGGGTTACCTAGAACACACTTTAAATATCACACTGTTCCAGTTATAGGGCAGTCCTCTATTTGAAGCTCAGTCCACAAGGAGTTTAAAGATAAAGAACCCTATGGTAGGTCAAGTGTCTTGAATTTGCCTATAAACACTTAGTTCCTGCACAGTGGACTGAACTGGAATAGTGTTCACTTATTTATTCTTCCTCATTATGGTGAGATGCAATGTATTTCAATTTAAAATATATGATTTTTTTTCTAAATTGCTCTTACACCTACAATTAGCATATACACATTTTATGCAAATTGATGTCTTATTTTGTCCTCTTTTGCGGTTTTGAATTTCCATTTTTGGCAATGCACAAGTAACTGCCCTATTCAGCTATGAGCTGGGAGATATGGTTACATGGTGTGGCGCTAGCAATGAAATATTATCCATAATAAATTGAACTGTGTAATGTCAGGACATCATGGCAGAGTGTTTGGGCAGTCATTACACGGGGACAAGTCTGATTCATATAGTTCTCATTTAAAACAAGCTAACAATGAATAAATGAGTAGTAAGATGGTGATACCAAAAAAGGGTTAAAACTTTAAGATAGCTGACTCTTTAAAATTCTTCTTCTGGTTTGCAAGCATAATAAAAGATGAATCAACTCTGGTGGGCAAATCATAGGCTGTAAATTTGTATGGAAAAACTCTTAGAAGCATTCCTGAATCAGAGATATTTCAAGGCCACAGAAATCTATATTTTGCATTAATCAATTTGGTTTACATTGCCAATGCAGCTTATCACTATGTGCAGCAAAGATAATTTACTTGATCTTTGCACTTCATTCATTTTAAAATTATTTTAGTCAGCACATTTATGGAAGAATTCATATACTAAAATAAAATATAGTCAACATTAAAGGTGCCAAGGGGCTGAATATATCACCATGCATATTCAGTCTGGTGTTACATTACTAACAGAGTATTGAAAATGTATGTATTTGAAATTCATAAAATTTCATCTTTTATTTTAAATATACATGGAATAAAATATCACTATTTTCCTACTGTATTTCTTGTAGATATATGAAAGGTACCAAATACATTTTTTATGATAGAAATTAACCAGATTGGGCTATAATTTAGGTATATTTAACTACCTGATTTTGAAGCCTACTTACTCACTATGTATTTTATTCTGAATTTGGTGAATTAATGCTTCCTTGTCGAGATACTACCATATTTACTCGAATGCAACGCACAACTTTTTTGGTCAAATTATGTCACGAAATTAGAGCGTGCATTAGATTTGATGGTGCATAAGATTCGATTGCAAGCTTGAAAAACACCGCTGACGTAGCAAATACTTTTTTGGGTTTCAAGGTGTGCATTAGATTCAACGGCGCATTATATTTGCGTAAATATGGAATTCCTGCTGTGGGGATCTACACTCTGGGGATGTTATTGTTCCAACAATCCCTACTGTCTTCCAGATGTAAGGGCCCATGATGGAAACTGCATGTTGCTCCACAAATGTGAGTATGAAGTAGGCACCTGTGCAAAGCCATCAGTTTCTTCCCATGAGAAACTCAGCTAGCAAGCCATTGGTTGACAATGAAATTTAGCACATCCATATAAATATGCATATAGAAGTTTGAATCCTTAGTTGCGTATGCATGCACAGCAATAACTCTGAAACAATCATAGAACAAAAGTCACAATGATTTCATCATTGCAGCATGTTATTAAAAACAGGCAAAGCTGAATATTACTTCAAAATTTAAAGTTTCTTAAAGAGACCATAAGCTAGTACAAGTAACAGATCCCTTGCAGAAGCACACAATGGAATTATGACAAGGCAAAGAAATGGCAAGCAAATAGATGGAAGCTATCAAGAGGAGGCTTCCACATTATCTCATGTGTACACAGGAGTCAAAATGACAACCTGTCACTTTGCCAATGGCCTAGCCCAGTGGTGGCCAAACTTGACCCTCCCACTGTTTTGGGACTACAATTCCCATCATCCCTGACCACTGGTCCTGTTAGCTAGGGGTGATGGGAGTTGTAGTCCCAAAACAGCTGGAGGGCCAAGTTTGGCCACCACTGGCTTAGCCATTTTCCCTCCCAGACTACAGGAAGCAATGTTCTCTGTTACACAGACATCGTTTAAAACAAAGCAATTTGACAGCATCCCGACAAGTGGTATGTATTTGCTTTAAAGGTAAAATATACTTAGTTTTTAAGTCCTACAGTATAATAAAGTAGTTATATAATCTTTCATGATCTCCAACTTCATAAAATGCTCTAGGGCGAATACAATAATTGTAAATGTGTCTGCTGTGTAGACTAGTAGAATATTAAATAACTCAGCTGACTGATACAATAGATATCAGGAAAGACATTTTGAAAAAGATTTATAGTGCATCTGCTCAGAAGCTTAAGGCATTAAAGATATTCAGATAGACACAATGACTAAAACTGCAACTGCACCATTCCATCATATTTAGAATATGTTCCTCCTCTATATACCTCTGGTAATTTTCTGGTATCCCATATGCAGTATACGACTTATCACACAAGGAGAAAATAAATTAAGATGTGATCGTGGGAGGGGATCTGTCAAGGCAAGAGATTTAAAATATACCAGCATCTCATATAAACTGTATTAATATAATGTGTGATCGAAAATAAAAGGGAAAGAAAATCACATTTGTTTGCATATGCACTCAAAGTTTTATCTAGCTCATCAATATTCCTTTTAATAATAGCATTTCCCCCTAGATAAGTGCTTGATGTGAATGTACCATTTATGAAGTGCTCCTTTAGCATCCTAGTATGCATTTCACTTCAGAAATATATTCATATATAAAGGACAGCCACTTTCCACTTTGAGTTTTCTGTTTATGAAATGACCTTCAGCCTTCTTCATTTTAAATTAGTCTGTTCATTTCTTTCACAACAGACTTTTTCAACAGCTGCAATGCTAAGTGGTGCACTAGCCAGATTTAAGGTAAAAAAAGGAAGCTATAAATGCACACTTACCTAGGATAAATCCCACTGCACACAACCCCAAAGGTGAGTTATTGGACTTACTTTCCCCATTTTGTATCATTTGACTTCCAGATAAACATGTTAAAGATTCCGGTTGACCACTGTGGAAAACCAGATTCTGGACTAGATGAATCATTAGCCTGATCCAGCAGGCCTTTTCTTATACTTGCTCTTTTCAATTTTTCTGAGCATGCCTACGAACAGATGTTTTTAAAAATGTAGCAACTGTGAATATGCTTATATCTCTCCATGCATAAAGCACATCCATGAAAGGTATAAAAAACTACTTTATGCTAAACTAGATAAGGATTTGGTAACATGAGGCTGCAAAAAAGAGGGCACTGAGGTGTCCCAAATTGTTGCCATTCCCAGTGATTAATCATGTAAAGGTAAAGGTAAAGGGACCCCTGACCATTAGGTCCAGTCGTGACTGACTCTGGGGTTGCGACGCTCATCTCGCTTTACTGGCCGAGGGAGCTGGCGTATAGCTTCCGGGTCATGTGGCCAGCATGACTAAGCCACTTCTGGCAAACCACAGCAGCGCACAGAAACGCCGTTTACCGTCCCGCCGGAGCAGTACCTATTTATCTACTTGCACTTTGACGTGCTTTCGAATTGCTAGGTTGGCAGGAGCAGGGACCGAGCAACGGGAGCTCACCCCGTCACGGGGATTTGAACCGCTGACCTTCTGATCGGCAAGTCCTAGGCTCTATGGTTGATAAGTTACTTGAATAATTGCACCAATTAATGTATAGTCATTCCACACATAAATATGATTCAGTTGTTAGTGGTGTTTTGCATATGAAGAAGGTGAAAACCTCAAGCAGTTAGTCCAGGCTCAAAGATAAAATATTGTTATGCAGGTCTCAAGATGTCAAGGGCTGAATCATAGAATTGGAATCAATCCCAAAGGAAATCTAGACCAACCCCCTGCAATGCAGGAATCTCGTCTAAAGTATCCAAGACAGAAGGCCATCCAACTGAATATGCAACAAGTATCACCACAGAATTAATATACGTATTGTGAGATCATGCCTGTTCCACTATTCTGCTTGTTTTACCAACACATTATATAAATCTGAATGCCTGGGTGCCAGCTCCATTGAAAATCTGTGCTGCAAGCACCATCCCCATAGCTGTGTGTTTCAGATGTAGCCCTACCCATGTGGGATTGACTTTTGAATAAGGGGCTCTCATATGATCATGAGGTGCCTAATAAGATCCAGAAAATCAGATAGATTTATGTCAAAGATGAAAGTCAGTTCTTAAGTACTACTGAAATCTATTGCAGATTTTAATATATTTAAATGAATTCCATCATTATTATGGAAGAATTAGAAACACTTGATTAAGAAATAAAGTGTGAACTTCCCCTGCTGAACATAATATAAATAAAGCAAAGAAAGAATTTTAAACTACATACATGCTTTGAAAAAATCTGACGACAATGTTTCAAGTTTAATAAAATGGGACCAGACTGGAGAAAACGCTTTTTTTAAAAAAAAGTGATTACATCTTAAGGGATTACTTTAGTACAGTGGTACACTCAGATATTTTAAGCAATGCAGTTCTTTGCCTTAGCTGTTAAAACTTCCTTATTGTCATTCAGCTGAGTACAGAGATTACGCCCACACAAAAAATATCATGCCAATGTAATGGTTCTAAGCAGACTGCACAAAGGACCATTTGTCGCTTGTTGATGCTCTGAGGTCTCATCTACATCTGTGCTTCTCATGTCAAGAAGGTGGTAGGACACAACGGTTTTGGAGCAACTGAGGACAGTTTGTCACTTGGCCACTGCCAAATCATGCAGTGATTTGTGTGTATGGGTGACATATATGGCCACTTAAGTTTGTTTAATTAAGCCTGTCTGTTTCCAGGAGTTTCTTCCTGGAAAAGGCAGCTCCAACCATTATCATACACGGCATAGTAATATTTTAAAAATCCATCCCATATAGAGATGCCTTTGAAAGGTGTTCAGAAATGATTTGAAATTGGAAACCCTAAAACAGCAGGGAATTTGATGTAGAGGCTCAATACTGGTCCACCAACCATCAGAGTTGCCATCAGAGAACCTCACCTGCCTTCCTTCTTACATTCAGTTCAGGTGTGGCATTTCCTGTCAGCTTCCTCCCCATTAGACTTGGTGTTGATCTTTTAAAATTCAGCAGGGAGAAGAATGGGGACAGAATTAGTTGGCTCTGCCTGTCACTGACTCTGGCTCCACTTTTTGATGACTTCTCTGCCTTCCACCCTACCAATCCCAATGGTGTGCTGATGCAATGCTCCCCCTTCCCATATTCACTGAACATGCAATGGAGAGTCTGAACACCTGTAAAGAGCTACAGAAAATCATCAAGTCTGAGGGAGTGCCAGGCTAGAAGTCATCAAACCCAAGCAGGTTAAGTCTATCAGTATCTACAAGTCATGGTTGCTATATGTACAAAGTGCGGGAGTAGGTGGGAAAGTGTTGTTCTTATGTTCAGCTTGCGAGTTTTCCAGAGGCATCTAGATGATTCTGGAATACATAGGTTTTTGGTGAACCATAAGGATACTTCTCATGTGCTCCTTGACATGTAGTTTTGTATGTGGCCTGTCTCCTGTTGCTTGAAATGATATAGGCCAGACAATTTTAGTTCCTCAGTGATATCTAGACCTATAATAATAATAATAATAATAATAATAATAATAATAATAATAATAATAATATCTTTATTGTCATTGCCCCCTCTCGGGGACAAAAAAATTACTTGACTGCTCCATAAAAACACTAATTAAACAATACAGTATAGTACAGCAAGGAAGATTAGATGACTTTCAAAGTCCAGGCTTCCCATTCAGGGCTGAGATCGCTCTGGAGAAGAAGCTGTTCTTAAGACGGCTCGTTCTTGTCTTCATCGCCCTGTATCTCCGTCCCAACGGCAGGAGCTCGAAGAGACAGTGACCAGGATGCGATGGATCTTTTACTATGTCCAGTGCCTTCCTATGGCACCTTGTGGCATAAATCTGCTCTAAGGTGGAGAGTGGGCAGCCAACAATGCTCTCTGCTGCCTTAACAACTCTGCACAACCCCATCCTGTCCTGGGTAGTACAGCTTCCGTACCACACACATAAGCCATAAGTGAGCACGCTCTCAATGGCACAGTGATAGAAGGCAAGCAGCAGTTTCTGTGGAAGATGGTTTTTCCTTAGAATTCTCAAAATGTACAGTCTCTGCTGCGCCTTCTTCACAAGCCCCCTTGTGTTGACACTCCAGTAAGGATAAGAACAAAGGTAATTTGCAGGGGTACATGTAACTACACTCCCTCTTGATTCCTGCCCATTGTGGCTGGTGAAATCAATCCAGGGAGAATCGAGGTGGGTCCAGGGAGTGCTTCCTTTTGTGAGAGTGGTACCTACTGCCTTAAATGAGATGATAGTGTGGACACTATTGAAAAGGCCAGCCCTGGACCCAGTGGAATGTAACAACTATCACCTGGTCACAAATATTTTCTGAGGAAGATGATCAAGAGGGTCATCGCAAAACAACAGTAGACATTCCTGAGAGAGACTGATTATTGGGATCAGGCCTCAGTTTGGGACCAAATCAGCCTTGGCTGCCCTGATGGATGACCTATAATGGAGCACTTCTAGTGGTACCTCATGCCCCTGAGGTTCAGTTGGCCTTCACTAGGACCAAGCTATTGGTGTGGCAGGATCTGCCCTGTGGAACTCCCTACCTGTAGAGGTTCAGCAGAAACCATCCCCGTCTTCTTTTAGATGTCCTCTGAAAACTGTCTTGTTTAGACAAGCCTTCACAATATGCATTTCTTTTGTTCACCAACCAATATATATATATATATATACAGTGGTATCTCTGGATGCAAACAGGATCCGTTCCGGAGTCCTGTTCGCATCCTGAGCAGAACGCAACCCGCGTCTGCGTGTATGCGTGTGCGCAGGTCACGACTCGCCGCTTCTGTGTATGCGCGTGATGTCATTTTGAGTGTCTGCACATGCGCGAGCGGTGAAACCCGGAAGTAACCCGTTCTGTTACTTCTGGGTCGCCGCGGAACGCAACCTGCAACCCGCGTCTGCGTGTATGCGTGTGCGCAGGTCACGACTTGCCGCTTCTGTGTATGCGCGTGATGTCATTTTGAGTGTCTGCACATGCGCGAGCAGTGAAACCCGGAAGTAACCCGTTCTGTTACTTCTGGGTCGCCGCGGAACGCAACCTGAAAACGCTCAACCTGAAGCGACTTTAACCCGAGGTATGACTGTATTCATATTATATTGATGTTTTAAGTTTTGTTTTATGGATACATTTCCTGATTTTATTAAGTACGTTGTGTATCATCTTGCTATATCTTACTGTAGTTTAAAACTATTTTAATGAAACAAACTAACAAACAAAATTTCTGTTTCTTCCCTGTTCTTGTGTTCTTAAAATGTGTGTAAGGACACGGGGCGGGGGGGGGGGACAGTCAGAATAACTTCTGTGTAGCAAGTCCAAGATAATGGCAGATTATTAGTTGGTGGTGGTGGGGAGTTTAAAAAAAAATGCAGTTTGGACTCTTTCCTCCTTGCCAAATGTCTTAGTGTACTGAAATAAAATACAGGCTGATACTCTTCCTGTGTCATCTTTTCAATAAGTTTTTGCAAGGAGCTTTAATAGGTTTCACTATTGAAAAGAAAAAGAACAAGCAAGACTTTTCATTTAAGGATTTGAAGAGCTTCCCTATTCAGACCAGTGCTCTAGACTGGTATTGTGAGCTTTAGCAACGTGTCTCAACCAGGCTCTCTAGTGGCTTGGTAAGAAGCACTTCCCTTCCATACTTACCACCAATGCCTCAAAATGAAGGAGGATACTAATATAGGCAAAGAATACCCCTTAGCTGGAGAGCTGGAGAGCTGTCAACAGTAAGATTACCAGGCGTCCCCATTTCCCGGGGACAGTCCTCGGATGTACAAATCACTTCCCTGACAAAATCCATTCATTCCTACTGAAGTTGAAAAGTGACCCCAGATTCATTGGAAAAAATCTGGTAACCTTAGTCAACAGTAACCACAGGATAAAAAGATCCTTCAAAGAGGAGACAGTTCCTATTTTCCCATTCTTCTCTTCATTCTAAATCCTCGTTTGTGCCATGTTTTGAGAATTTGAACTCTGCATGTTCCTGATCACAATTATGGATATATTGTTCTAACTAGAGAATCAGCAGAGAGTTTTATAACTTTCCAGCCCTTTGGCACACTTCCTGGCATTCTCAGTAATGACTATACTTACTCTTAATTGCCTTCAACACACTTACACAAGAGTTACATTTAGTTGAATTATTTCCTGGATTCTCTCTAATTAATCTGAAAGCAGATGCTTTAGGACCTGAGCTGATTAATAGTTGCAAGACAGCTAAATGCCTTGTGGAAGGGAAATCTCTCTGAAACATATGTACATACAGCCCCACTGTTGTCATCCTGGCACTTGTGATTCTGATGCAAGCTATTTTCAGTTAAGCATGTTACCATCTCCTCAAATAGTCAGTTCTAGTTCAGCTTCAGAACTGTATGAAGCTAATTAATCTTTTGAATGAACACGGTTTTGTAACATATGTTGTGCAATGTTTTTAGAGGACTATTATAAATACACACATTAAGCTCTAATTATCAGCTATGGCATGCATGGAGTAGAGAATCACAAATAGTAAAAGTGTGACGGGAATGCTGTCATCCACTCAAGTGCTGGGTCAGATGTGGAGTCTTCCTTGGCACTGAAATGGATGGAAAGTTTTGCTTTTTGTGTCTGGATCAGGGGTGTTACATGCAAGAGATGATTACTATTATGGATGAGTTGTTTTTGCCTTCTTGCACGGGGGAAATAAAAGACACTTACTGCTATACATTAAATACGTATATGGCAACTACATATCATGCTCCCATTTCAAAAGCACAGACAACAGTACAGATCTGAATCATTGTGATCCACCATGGGTATGTGCAGTTGGCTTAATTGTACATCTTATTCACTATTCAGAATGAAAGATGGCAATATAAACAAACACAGATCTGAATATTTTTTGTGAATGACATATGCAACAGCTTGTACAATTAAGGTGGCTCTCTCTCTCTCTCTCTCTCTCTCTCTCTCTCTCTCTGTGTGTGTGTGTGTGTGTGTGTGTGTGGATATCCAATAATAATACTCATAAACCTGCTGCCTGTTCAGGACACTTATGAATTGCCAGCTATGAATATGCAATTTTCACTTCGGAACCAGGAAATTATGGATAATTTCAGCATCCCTGTATCCAAATGTACGCTTTAATTATGTACACAAATTTTTACTCTAAAAGAATTCCAGGGCTGAGGAACAAGACTGAAGCAAGGAGGTAGGAAATGTAACACATATGGTGAACTTAGGGCCCTGGGACGATTTGTGACCTGATGGCCAGATAAAGAGATGGGCAGAGAGGCTTTATTGAACTAAGGTCATGTTATTTAAGAGTAAAACCCTTGTGGAGGGAAAGCACCATTGGTGTGAGAGCAAACCTGAACCAATGCAGTTTCTAAGGAGACTAAAACCCCTGCCTACAGGAACTGGAGACATGACTTTCCAGCCTGCCTCCCATTCCCATGAAGGTGAGTAGGAAGGCTTGTGCTGCTGCACTTCCCTGCCTGAGGCTCTTATCGCTTCTGCTGATGAAGCAGTTTAGCCTCAAGGGTGACCCCTATCCTGCCCCAGGGCCCAGAGAGAAGGCCTCAGAGTAAACCCTTCACCCAGAAACTCTGCTCTAAAACCATCAAGAATTCCAGTGTTGAGCAACAACAACAAGATCAACAGAAAGAGGTAAGAAATATAATACCTAAGATAAATTCAGGGCTCTGGGACCTTTAATGGTTGTTTAGATACTTGGGAACTTGCCTTATGTCGGGTCAAGACAAAGTACTTATCTGTAATGACTGGCAGGCAACATAATGTCCTCATTTCAGAAAAGATTCATTCCAGCCATACCTGGGACTGAATTTGGAATTTTTGCATGCAGACTTTGGAGTTTTCCTTGAGCTGACAGTCCTTCCCCACCTTAGAAGAGGGGATTTCAGTAGTGTAGGTTTTTGGCTTTTGTTCTCATTTCTGCATGTCAGACTTTACTTGGCAAAATTGCCACTTCTGTTAGACTGGATTCTGGGGTCAGTTTTGGGATGTTCAGAAAAACACAGCTCAGATAATAGTTTGTGTCTAGTGGCCCTCTTTATCACGTGCAAGTGTGTGGAAAGCAATGTGCATAGTGATTCAACTCCACATTCATTAAACTCAGAAAGGAGCTGGTATATGCTCTGTATTGTCATCATTAAAATAGAACCCACATGTGCTGAAGAGGCTATTGGCATTTTTCAGATCCCCAAATGAAAGGGGTTTATGCGTGCTGCTACAGTATGAAAATATAACAGCAAAGAAACTTTTATCTTCAGCTCAAATACCATATAGTGGAATCAAAACTGGCAAATTAAAAATAAATAAATATATTTGGCAGCAAGCTCAACCATAGCAGTGTTTCATAATTGGTGCTCAAACATGTTTCCTTGCAAATCTACGGCTACATGGCAGTATGTCAGAGTGCATGCTTGGGTGTATGTAGAATTTATTTTTAATTGTACAGAATTTGTCATATTCTTCATTAGGTGGACACTTTGCTAATTTTTCTACAGACATAATTCAACTGATAAGGATTAGAGTTGAAAGCCGTTATAATGGCTTTAATATTTTATTTATAGGTAGAGCTGAAAGGGAGCAGGAACTTCTTTCAAGAAAATTGTTCTCCGATTTGGAAAACATCCCTGGCAATTTTTTGGGAAGATCCTTGTGAAGGGACTATAGAAGTGTTCATTTAATCTTCTCTGATTGGCTAGTATTAACAATTTGATCTGTATAGAATGTACTGCTGTGATCTAAATGGATTTTATTTGTTCTTCACATCATTGACATCTATCAAAAACCAATTGGGTACATAGTATTGTGGTGCACAAAGTTCTTTTGAGCTCCATTGCTATTACCACCACTTACGATACTTGCAAAGCTTACTCTAAGCTACTGGTCTTCAACTGGCGAGTGAAGAACCAGTAGAGGGTCATGGCCTGATTCAAGGTTGGTTGCAACAGGAGCACTACCACCATGAAAATATACAGTAAAAGATTAAGAAATAGTTTCCCAAATACATGTTTGGGATAAAAGTGGGTCCTGGGTCCAAAAAAGGTAAGGCCTGAGTCAAGGCCTGCTACTCCCTTTTCCTATCCTCCTTCCCTTCAGGCAGGGCATTTGTAACTAGGCTGTAGTTAGCTCTGTTTTAGGACAATGTTTTTATGCTGAAAAATCAAATTATGGTATCTACACACTTCTGCATATAAGTCTTATCTATGGAAATCCAAGGTGAGAGGCCAAGAAAAAGGCTAATAATGTGGAATATATATTGTATATATTCTAAGGAAGCAACCTTTGGGCATTGATAAATTTTAGTATTATGAGAAAGCAAAATCAGAGATGGAATGGACCCAATGGGTAGCTTTATACCTATCTTAAATAGCAAGTACAAAGAGCCAGTTCAGAACTAGAAGCACCACTCCTGTTTCCTTAAAGAAACAATTAAATCGGACTTAGCAGTAATCATACGTTTAGCTAAAGAAGCATTTATGTTTTCAGTGATTAAATTCTATTTCTCAGGAAATTGATTGATTGTTCTAAAGAGCTCGGTTTAAAAAGCTGACAAGCTGATCACTAGTTATAATTGATTTAACAATAAAAGGTTTTGGCAGAAGATGGGGATGTGTCAGTGTAAGTTCTATGCAGAAGTACATTGATACAAAAAATAAATAAATGAGAAATTAATCAATACACAACTCTTAACTAGGATACTAGCATTAGATCAAGCTTTTTCAAACAACAACGTCCCCCCTGATTAATTTGTTAATGCTCAGCCAGGACTTTTCATATATGATAAACAGAAAATAAATAGATTAAAAATGCATAACATAGCAAGAAAAGCAAAATTCTGCAATCAATGGACAGTATGTGAATGTAGCAGTTATTTGTATGATAAATCCTGCTTTTACTTGTCACAAGCTGGGGCAATGACACATGAAGGTCACTCAGTGTCCATACTATGATCTGTCTATGTATACTATGGCCCCACCACATCACTTCTGATGCTTCACCAGGCAATGCTCACATACCTTTCAAGATTATATGCACAATATTTAGCACCAGAAGTTTGCTTCAAAGTGAATACTTCAGTTTTTCAGACTGCTGAATTCTGCACCCAATACATTTTTTTGCCGATTAGTAATGTACAAAGCAGTGGTGCTCACCTCATCTCTTTTTGGTCATATCACTGCTGCTTGCCAGAATTTTGCCTGGGGTGGTGTAAGTTGGCAATGGGGCTGGTGTGGTGCAAACACACTGGCAGGGCCATTCTGAGGTTCTTGCCAGTTAATATGCACTGTGCCAAACTTGTGTCTTCCTCCATCTCTCAGCACGTAGCAGCCATACAACTGACCAGAGGTCAAGTGTGTACTACTACCCACACATACTGCCCACTACTGGAAAAGCCCATCCCTCTTGCCTACTGGGGGAAAAAATCATCTGGGCTTTGTAAGCATTTCTGCCAAATATCAAAGAACCAAAGGTGAATTTTTCAAGAATTCAAGGTTTGCAAATATTCCAGTGATTCTCCCATGCTGAGGACCATTATTTCAAGGCCAAGGCAGAGCCAGGCAGGCCCAGCTTGCGTCCTACCTGTTGATGGTTACTGTTCTTGGAGATGATGGCTAGTAACATCAGGAGTAGTAGATTAACCTCATTTACAGTAAGCCCAAATTTTGAATGGTCTGATTTGAATGGTCTCTCCCTCTAAAATTTTGTTGCATTACTAATGTTTATATTCCGCTAACTGCAGCATATGGATAGCCTTGAGTAAGGCTAGTGAAAAGGTGAGTAATGATAGTAAATAGGTATGTAACAAAGGTGCACACCAGCTCTGTGCAGCCAGAATTATAAGGAAAACAAGGGTAATTCAGGTGAGGTGAATTCACCTGCCAGCGTTGGATTATGCCATAGAGAAGGCATCTTGTTTTAAATCAGTCCCAAATCACTCAGAGGATACTGGTGCCCACAAACAATGAAAAATTATGACTCCATTTTTTAAAAGAGTAGCTAAGCTGACTATGGCAATATTGTGAACTCGTTGGGAGAGAGAAAGGGAGAGATGGGAGAGGTCCGGGTGGACAGGTCTAGGTTTTCATTGCAGTGAATTATTTTCCCAGGACACTCTAATCATAGTGATTTGTGGGAAGGGATGTTTGCAGGCTTTTAGGAGAGCTCACAAGGCAACTCCACTCCCCACAACTGGTTTGGTAACCAAAAAGATACCAGTTCTTCTCAGATATTCATCTCTGCTTGAAGTAGGAAGATGACAACAAAACTATTAATGCATAAACAAGGGGGAAAGCAGTCCAATGCAATTGTTGATTCAAGTCTTTCTCTGAAAGGCAAGAGGAAAAAGCTCAGTGTTTGCAGTATGTGAAAGGATAATATTGTGAAAGAGATAAATGATCTCCACAAGCTTTCCAAGAAGGCAATATAAATAACAAATGGCAAATATAATTAACAGCCTAAGCTGAGGAAAATAGGAAGTCATTTCACTTGGGCTGCATGAGCAATAATCAACATACTCCTTTTTACCAACTAAGCAGAATAATTTAAAGACAGAATGGGACAAAGGAGGTTAGTGGGAAATGGACAGTATTAATCCCATGGCTATTGTTATAGAAATGAAAGAAATAACATGGTGTATTTGCATTGAAAATTCCTATTGGCAACAGATTATATATTTTTCTAAGATACCCTGATGATGGCAATGAACATGGTCTGGTGCCAAAGTTGAACATGTGAAGAATTGGTTCTTAATCTGGTGTGATTTAGAAAGCTAGATGCAAAAAAGAATATATCCAAATGGCACATGGAGATTCTCCAGTGGTAATGAAAATCTAAATAAACAGCCAGTTATCTTGCCAGTTTTAGGTTAATCCATTTGAGTTTACAGTTTTCACTTCACTGCCTCCCTGTTTAGAAAAGGTTTGAGAACAGGGCAAGACACAGAAAAAGTCACTGAAGTCTATTTCAAGAGAGGATCTGTAACATCCCTGAAACTGCTACATCTTCAAACAACTGTAGCAGTGTAGAAAAGAGTAGCAGAATAGAAAATATATGAATCCATTTCCCTCTTAATTTAAGCAAAGTCACAGAAGAAAAACTGCATACAAAAAGTGAAACAATGGAGAAAATGAGAAATGTGGAGATTTCTAAAACAAACAAATAAAGAAACATACAAAGTTTACTATATACTGATATTATATACATCTACAAAATAACAGGGAGCTGCAGAGCAATATAAAATAATAAAAAATGATTAAAAGCAGTACAAAGGGTGGTATTCAACTAGGTTTTACTCGGAGTAGACCCACTGAAATTATTGAACATGACTAAGTTAGGTCCATTAATTTCATCAGGTTTACTGTGAGTAAAACTTATAATGTCACCCAGAACAATCATCAAGAAAACTTTAAACAACTGCAAAAGCCTGTTGCCATAAAAAAGTATTCAAGAAACACCTGGAAGTGAGGATGGCTGCTGAATAAGAACATAAGAAGAGCCCCCTGGATCAGAGCAATTATCTATTTAACCCAGCATCTTGTTCTCACTGTGGCCAAACAGTTGCCAGTGGGAAACCAGCAAACAGAACCATGAGCACAAGAGCACTATCCCCTCCTGTGTTTTCTAGCAACTGGTATTTTAAATCTTTGCTGCCTCCAACTCTGCAGGTACAACATAGCAGTCATGGCTATTAGCCTCTGATAGCCCTCTACTCAATGAAGCGGTCTAATCTTTTTTCCCCCTTTCAAGTTGAGGGTCATCACTGCCTTCTGTGGTAGTGAGTTCCATAGTTAAACAATGCATGAAGAAGTACTTTCTTTTACCTGTCCTAAATCTTTCAATATTCAGGTTCATTGGATAGCCATAAATCTCTGCTGGAAAAGCGTTCCACAACATGAGACTGGCAACACTAAATGCTTGACTTCCAGTTGAGGCACCATGGACAGTGACTTAAAAGTCCTTCTCCAGTTGATCTCAGTGATATATGGGGTCAAGCGGCAGTATTCCTGTTATTTTTGTGTGTGTGTAATTGCCACTTGCTAAATACAATAAACCAAACTGACTGTTGACTGTAATATGCTGCCAGTCTTTTGCCCTACTGCATTCTGTTGCCATACATCCAGATTTTCCTAATCCCCCCCCAAAAAAACAACTTTTTCTGGACAATTTCCCCCAAAAAGCCCAATTTTTTTTTGTCCGGAGTTTTACTTCTTGAAATATGGCAACCCTAGGATAGGTCCAAGGGCAGCCCTACATAGGATTTATTCGATGGAGCTATTTCAAGCCAGGTTGATGGTTTTAATTTATTTTTTTTTATAATATTTTTATTGAACAATTTTTTATATAACAGAAACAAAACATACATAAACAAACATTCAACAGTAATAAAACATAGAACAAGTACCATTTCATAACCCAATTTCTAAAACCTTACTTCCTCGACCTCCTCTTACTTCCCGTTTCTGTATTCCAAAATCTTACAGTTATTCAGCGAAATCTTGCCTTATTTTATTATAAATTTATGCTAATCACCCTTATTCTCTTTGTCATAACCATTACTGATAGTAACCATTTGTTTTAATCCAACATCATTCTAACTGTCTCCAATTTTATAATATTTCTTTAAATAGTCCTTGAACTTTTTCCATTCTTCTTCCGCCGCTTCTCTTCCCTGGTCTCGGATTCTGCTCGTCATCTCTGCCAAGCTCATATAGTCCATCACCTTCATCTGCCATTCTTCCAGTGTGGGTAGATCCTGTGTCTTCCAGTACTTTGCAATAAGTATTCTAGCTGCTGTTGTAGCATACATGAAAAAAGTTGTATCTGTCTTTAACACCCCCTGGCCGACAATACCCAAGAGAAAGGCCTCTGGTTTCTTGGGGAAAGTATATTTAAATACCTTTTTCAGTTCGTTATAAATCATTTCCCAGAATGCCTTAATCTTCGGGCACGTCCACCAGAGGTGAAAGAATGTACCTTCCTTTTCTTTACATTTCCAACATTTATTATCAGGCGAGTGATAGATCTTTGCAAGCTTGACTGGGGTTATGTACCACCTATAAATCATTTTCATTATATTTTCTCTTAAGGCGTTACACGCCGTAAATTTCAACCCGGTGGTCCACAACTTTTCCCAATCAGCAAACATGATGTTATGACCAATGTCCTGAGCCCATTTAATCATACTTGATTTTACCATTTCATCTTGTGTATTCCATTTCAGCAGCAGATCATACATTTTTGACAAATTCTTAGTACTGGGTTCTAACAGTTCAGTCTCTAATTTTGATTTTTCCACCTGGAAGCCTATTTTTCTGTCTAGTTTAAACACTTCATTTATTTGGTGATAATGTAACCAATCTCTCACCTTCCCTTTTAATTTTTCAAAACTCTGCAATCTCAATTTGTCCCCTTCCTTTTCCAAGATTTCCCAGTATCTTGGCCATTTCGACTCCATATTTAGCTTTTTAACTGCCTTAGCTTCCATTGGTGATAACCATCTTGGAGTCTTATTTTCCAGCAAGTCCTTATATTTAACCCAGACATTCAGCAGTGCTTTTCTGACAATATGGTTTTTGAAACTTTTATGCGCTTTAACCTTGTCATACCACAAATATGCATGCCACCCAAAAATATTGTTAAATCCTTCCAAATCCAAAATGTCTGTGTTTTCAAGAAGCAGCCATTCTTTTAGCCAGCAGAAAGCTGCCGCTTCATAGTACAATTTAAAGTCTGGCAGGGCAAACCCCCCTCTTTCCTTTGAATCCGTTAATACAGGTTGATGGTTTTAAATGACATACAGGGATAATTTCCCCCTGTACAGTTAGCAGGACAGCTGATTTGTCAGCAATTGGGGTGCTAGAGCAGTATAATGACTGCGTTCTACCAAATATATAGCATAAGATTTATCAATAACATTGTGGCTAGTTTGCACCCAGCTGTCACTGTGTGTGGCGTATCCTTTCATTTGCCTGGTTTTCCAGTTGCAGGCAGAAATAGTAATAAATCTTTTTTGATTGCATGGAGACTACTTCACAATTCTAACAGATGTTTTTCTCATAGATTAATATGAAATTATTTTGATTATATTTGGATTATGTTAATGTGTCCCTTAAATGAACGAATATGTGCATTACTATTTTCTTCAATTACTATAATAATCATACTATAATGATTACCATTGTTAAAGGAGGAATAACTTAAATTACCTTTAAGTGATGTTGGACTGCACAATATATTAAATCATTCAGATTAAAACAAATGCATAGCTGTAGACCTAGCCAGACCAATTATAGAAACCAATGAAAGGAAACAGTGATCATAACTACACCTTACTTGACTTCCTTCAAAGTGAAGGCTACCTTCTGCTTTTAGAAACACAGCATGTCATGTACCCTGTGGATTACAGAGAAGCTAACAACAGTGAGAACTCTCACTGTGAACACTGGCTGCCTGAGAACCTCAGAGAAAGATGTATCATAGGTTAGTGGAAAATCACAGCATGCAAGGATGGGATAAAAGTATATTGAAAAAGGAAGAGTCCGATAAAAAGGAAAGGGTCAGCATCTGGTTCATTTTCAACATCTTAGTTTTGTACAAATCACACCGTGTTATAAAATTCATAGCTACTTTCATATAATCAAACATGCATTCAGATAAAACTGTTGTCTTTCAATGCCTGTTTTCACAGTTAGGCATAAGCAAAGAGCCACAATTCTCATAACACTTGTCTTAAAAGTAGACCTTCAAAAAGAGAGATGAAATGAACTCTGTTGAAATGTCAAACCTTAGGGTTTGAACAGCATAAATGAACACGGAATACAGAATATAGTGAAATATGAGTGTTTCTAATTTGGAAGGGATCACTCACTTGATAGGATGATTCTTGTCACCTATTTCAGGAGCAGCATTAAATAAATGCCTTTGAAGTCACAAAAATTAGAATTTGACAGTGTGAGCTTTCCTGGGATTCAGTGTTATGCTGCATCAACTGTGCTCTGGCCTGACTGCTCTATCAATTCAAAAAAGTGATTCCTAGGACATATGAGGACTTCACAGCTGCTGCTTTCACATTCTATTCTTTCTCAAACCACCTGGGAATATAATTGATGTGTGATATACAAATCCTTATATCAAACCATCTAGTGCTTCTGCAGACGTGTTTCTGCCACACTGACTTTACCCTTTCTCTCCTCCTCTCCTAAAAAGCAGCAGAAATTCAGCCACTGAGAGGTCAGGTGATCCATGCCACACTGCACCACCATCCTCTGGAAGGAGAAGGGGCAGGGTGGGGCAAGGAATTTGAGTAGGGCTGCAAACATAACAAATGCTGCTCTTATGACTTCTGCCATTTCATTTACAAATAATCAAGAAATCAAGTAAGGAAGAGTGTTAGAGTAAATTCAGCAGTATGGGGGGAAATGGAGTAATAGGGGGGAATATGCAGTAGTAATGGATAACTAAAATGAAAATGAATATATAAAAGAAATCAAGTAAGAGTGCTCACATATGTCGTGCTCCCCACCTTGCCCTAAACATATTCCCTTCTTGATCCTGAACAAGTCCAATCTCCAGATACCAATTGTTTGGCATATCCATATGTCCCTCTGTCTCCCTTTTATGAGTGTTAAGTTAATGGTATTACAAGATATACACACATTGCCAAATTTCAAGTAAAAACAAGATCCCTAGAGTCAGGGCTGGCCTTAGACATTTTGGCTTCTGAGGTGAACCACAAAATGATGGCTTTCCACCCCCAGAGAAGAAGGGGTTTCACAAACCTGTATCTCCAGCTGTTTTTGGACTACAGCTCCCATCATTCCTAGCTAGCAGGACCAGTGGTCAGGGATGATGGGAATTGTGCTGGTACTCATAGAACAATAGAAGTACCATGGGAGCAGCACAAAACGACTGTCATGGGCGGTGGCGTGGGGAGGCAGGAAGGTGTGGTGAGTCTGTACCACTGACTATTGTCACAAGAAATCACTAAGAATGTGTCATCCCATCCATAAGGTGCTCAGATCCCAGATTCACGTAGACTATGTTTCCTTTTAATTGGTGTGATAGGGATAAAATTTCTGAGTTTTGTTATTCAGTGGTTTCCATGACAATTTATTATAGAATCAGATACTGGATATATAATAAAACAATCAGATACTAAATATGTAGTGTAGAATACACACCAATTTGGGTTTGCATGCTGAATATTGGAAGCCTACCATTGTGCACGAATATAAAATACTATTAAATACTGCTGGGTATTTGACAGAGAGTGAAGGAGGTAGATTCTGACACAGATTGAGCAGCCAAATTAATAATGCTTTAGGGCAGACTGTGTGGTATTATATTACTGAACAGAGTGGGGAACATCTTGAGTGCTATTATACTGAGTTAGCAATCACCACACACTAAGGAAAAAGCAATTCTCTCCATTGCCCTATTGAAAGCCGAAGTTGTTTCTTTGGTTTGTTCTGTGGAAACATGGATTTTATTAAAATGAAAAGGATTGTTCATTGACAGGGTTGCTAAGTTTCTCCTAAAGCAAAATGTTGAAGCAAACTTGCCGTACAGTCTAAAATTTCTATTCACCAGCTGGTTTGCTTTTCATCCATATGTTTTGAACTGTTCTTTTTTGAAAAAAGGGATTACAAAAATCAGCACTGCATGTGTGAAAAGGTAAAGGGTAATGAATATGACAAAGTTATCACATAATCAATGAAAAGAGATATGTAAAAGAGTAGCAAAAACAAGATGAGATGCAATTATTATTTTTAAACCATGTTAAAATCACAATCCAGTAGTGTAATTCTTCTAAATGCAAATGAATAGAAGCATAATGTTTAGTGAACATGCCCTGGTATATTGCACCTTTGGCAGCAAATATGTAGATGGATTAGTAAACTGGCAAGTATTTTCCCAATGGTAATTCCATTGTGTATTAAATCAAATTGAAAAAGAAAATAGGGCTATCATGTTCTTTTTATTAGCAACAGAAAAATACATTCAATTGCTAAATATTGGGAAGCAAGCTCAGACATTTCTAGTGCCTCTTTGGCTTTTGAAGATAAGAGACAAATAAATGAATCTGGCCACATGATTAGGTTTTGAGATGATTCTGTGTTTAACTCAAACATAATAACTAATTACACACTGGAATAAATGTTTGGTCTTGTATCTGATCGTTTGAGTCAATGTATATTATGTAAGAGGTGATGACCTGGAGATCATCTAGGAGTTTGGGGTGAGATGTTATGAGCATGAAGATTATTTAAATATAGTTTTACATGCATTTCTGTTGGCTGCATTGATGCTACTCTTTGAAATTATGTTGTTTTGATATATTTGCATTTACAAAGAATTAAAAATACAGTGAAAACAAATTAACACAAATTGGAAACTTACGTGCCTTAAAACTGTTCGAGGAGAGAACACTTTTTTTGAGAATTCCATTGAAGGACTATCGCCAGGGAATTTTTAGGTTATATTCAAATAAGTTCTACTGAAGTGGACACATTGAAATTGATAGACCTAACTTAGTCTAACATTGGATACAACTCCCTTCTTTTTACAACACTGAAGATGAATCTGATAAAACTAAAGACTTTTCTAATCAATGGGAAGACTCCAACTCTTTGGATCTGGTTCTGAAAGCCATTACTATCTGATCATACCATTTAGCATATTATCGAAACATGTATGAGCTGTTCTCAGTTACTTACATAGAACGTACAGTGCTTATAATTTGGCAGTATTAGTTATGTATTCAGGCACACTCAGAACTGAAATAAAATTCAAGTACAAGGAAGTATACTCACTTTATCTAGACAGTAGGATATAGACTTAACTGAGTGCATATCTTAAGCAAGATTATTGTTATTATTATCATTAACAACAATAACAACAACCATATGAAGCAGAAGTTATAAGGTTTGTTCATTGTTTATAGGCAGAACTCAATCCTTTAAAATACTCTTAAATATTTGTTTTCTTGTTCCAAATGTGCTTAGCTATTATGTAAATATGATAGAAGGAACTTGTTATTGGTTGTGTTTGAGGCTCTGCAGGACAGAATTGGATATCATTTCCCCTTAAAACAGTGATGTTCCCTGTTTTAGCCAGGGGCTGAAATGTGTATTTATGTAGCAGGGGAAAAAACCCCAACAACTTCATAGATCCATCTATAATATCAGAAGGCAGTGGGTGAAAGGGGGAAAGTGTGAAGAAAATGAGGCCCTAATGAAATGATAGCAGGTTCGGCAGCTGCAACATTTAGAAACAAATAAAAAATTGACACACACAGGACTTTGAGCAGTACTGCATGAACATGTTATCACCAGTTCCTTTTAAATTATGTAAGGAACTCTCTGCTTCTCTTGGATGGTGCCAGCATTTATACTTGCTCCGGCTAATGGGATCTCTTAAGATTAATGCTAATCACACAGCAGTATAGGGTTCTTGCTATATAGTGTTTACAGTTATGGAGATTAAGTGACTCCTGCTTCCCAAATTAAACAGAATTGCCTACAGCAGATACAATTTAATACCACTAGCCCATACCAGTGAGATGGTCAGGGAAGTATATTGATTACATGGTTGCTACCAAATCAGAAACAACCACAGACACATACAACAAATGTCAAAAAGCAGTTATATATTACAAACATTTCCACAGCAAAGAGCAGTCTCTTTATAATCAGGTATGTAAACCACCATAAATGTCTTACAGAGTGATTTAAATGTGTAATAAACATAATCTATCTGACCAGGTCATATATTAATAGGCTCAAAGTATCAGCAATTCAGATGCGTATAAGAACATACATATGCACAGGCATGTAACAATGTTATACTCAGTGTTGGCAAAAACTGCCTGCATTGCGTGGACAGGCGGAGTCCCCAGATCCCCCGCGGTCCCCCCATCATGCGGAATAACGACTCGAGACAACGTGCTATGGGATTAAATTGGCCACAACTTTATTGAATTTCAAATGTGGGTAGACCTTGGCTCAGGCATTGGGCGTTCTCCCTCCCCAGTCCCCAGCCGGGGATCTAGGGAGCATCAGGGTTATCCAGTGTGTGTGGGGGGGATGGGCCAGAGCCGGAGAACATATGTTCAAGCAGAGACAGCCGCCCCCGTTACGCCGCCGCCGCAGGGGAGAGCAATGACAACCTTTCGGCGCACGGCCAAAGCCTCCCTTCAGAAACCCCTTTAACGGGGAACCCTGGTATCGCCGCCGCAAAGAGGAAGATGGACTAAAGGATTCCGCCCAAGGCCTGATACTGCCAAAGTTGTGACGTTTTGCTACGGGAAAGGCGAAACCTGCCAATGCAGGGAAATTCCTTTCCGGCCCTTTAACAGCGACCTTACGTAGCAGCGCCCGCATACCTGTGAAGAAAAGTTAACCTGCGAAACCTGTGAAGAAAAGTTAACCTTCAAAATAAGACATTAACTGAGGGTGGGTAGGGTGGGAGAAGCTCTGGAGCCAAGTGAGGATTCCCAGGTAAGATCCTCCCTCTATTGTGTGGGCAGGTAATCCCTCCCCTACCTGGACTGGTCTCCTTGGCAACGCTTCCCCCAGGTGGGATTGGGCAAATGACTGAGGTAGGCGGAGACCTCCAGGTACCCCACCTGAGGGAAGGCAAGGCCAAGCCTAAGCTATTGGAGCCGCTCGAGATCCAGGGGCTGCACGCGTCCACGCAAAGGGCGCCCCCCGTTTTTAAGCGGGGAGCGGTCATTCTTTTACCAATGTTCAGGGTAAGTGGTGTGTCCTACCACTCTCCTCCAAGTGACATCTGAAACATCTGGTCCTAAAAGCCCCATAAGAATGGGAGGCATACCTCCCCAGGCCTAGTGCCCTATTAATAGACATTTCCTTGGGAAAATCTACTTTTTGTATTCCACCATTGTGACAACTGCCCATTTATTCTCACTATCTGCTTTTTTCTCTTTCTTTACCAGTTACTGATCCACAAGACGACCTGTTTACTTCCCCTTAACTGCTAAATTTACTCAGGAGTCTTGGGTGGAAACTGTATCAAATGCTTTTTTAATGTTTAACTACACAATGGTTAATGGATTGCCCCTGACTATATGCCTGTCACTCGCTAATCAGTTTTCCTATTTACTTACAAATTTTGGGAACTTTGAAGTGCCTTCAACAAATATCTGATGTCTTGTCTACTGGCAGTTATTTACTCACCTAATTTCTATGAGACATTCACTCAGAATTCACACATACAAAATATTGATGCATTTTTAACAATGTACATGATTCCGATCAGGCATGCCAACTTGAATAAAATAATGGGGGGGGGGCACATAAACTCTGTTCCTCATAAGCAATCACAAGATGTCTCTCTCTCTCTCTCTCTCTCTCTCTCACACACACACACACACACACACACACACACCATATGAATGGCAAAGCCCATCAACTTTGGGAGGGCCTGGGGGGGACCAAAAGAGTTCGACCCCTAGGAGTTGGCTCCTATGATTCCAAACAATATGGATGAAATTATTTTTTCCTACCCAAAGTTCCTGGATTAATAGACACCACTATTTTCTATTCTTCTATGGAATAAATATGAGCTTATAATATAAATAAAATATAGAAACTAATCATTACCATTTTATCGTCTAGACATTCTTGTTTTCTACCTCATTCCCCCTCATATGTGTAGGAGGAAGGGCAAAGAAAATGCACTCATTTAAATAGTTATTTATTACAACGCTCCTGATCTGTAAGGACAGACTTAAAGGAAGGCAGAATAGAGCTCTTTTTCTCTAGTAGAATAGCACCAATTCTGCTAAATATCAGATATAGGTATTACTTTGCCTAGTAGAAACTTGCAAAAACTAAGAAACAGCTTCTGCATAATGGATGTGAGTTAAATGCTGAAATCCTATATCAAGAGCCTCTATTTTTTCTTGAAAACAAAGTTCCATGAAAATAGTCTCTTCAGACTTCCATGAATGTACCAACAAAATAAAAACATGAAGGAAAACAAATTAAATGATAAAACGCTCAGAGCATTCTTATGCCTTAAGTGTTGTGTTCCTACCTGTTACGTTGTAAATTTTAATTAGCCATGGACAAAAATGAACATCATGTAAAGGTGTTTTTACAAATCCGTTCTATATTCACAGAGGTATAGGCCACTTTAGAAGCGACTTACAAAAATAAATACACTTAAAAAAACCAGAAGAAAAAATATTTTTTTTATTTGTTCGTTTACCAGATTTACTGGAACAGTAACTCGTCCACATCATCCTGAAAGGCGCTATGTGCTTTGGATGTCTTAATCCTGCTAACAGTAATTATATGCTGCATTTCAGCCCTTTTAGATTTTTGAAAGTGTATTACAGCATAAATATAAATACAAAATTTAAACTAATTTGAGAAAGAATAAGGAAAACAACATAACAACTGACAGTCAAATTAGAAATCAAATAAAATACACATGCATTCACAATCACCAGATGCTTAGCAGAATTAAAACAGGTTTTGCCTCCGTTTTTGCCACATAAGAAAAGGATATTGGGGAAAGGGTATACAACCCTGCCTTGCAGAGCTGTGATTTGAATCCAAACCCCCCATCACTAAGCTGCTACCTGTTTAACACACACACACACACACACACACACACACACACACACAGCGCACATGTGAGGGTTCCTGTTCACAAATATAGTGTATAGGGATGGGCTGAGAAGCTAATTCCATCCTATTTCAGTCTCGATGACACTAAATCATCAATCTGTTCTTTCTTATTTTGCACAGATTTTTTGAAAGACCACCAAAAGTTTGCATTCTTGTACACATTTTGTACACTTAAAAAAAATTAAGCACAGACTTTTGAGTGTAGTCATCCATAAAATACATATTTGATATGCATCTTCTAACATATTCCACTCACCACTTCCAATTCACCAACACTGCCTACCTGCTAACTACCTTGCCAGCCCCCTTCCTCCAAACTTGACCAATCCCTCCTTTTACACTTGACTAAACTCCCCTACATTTATACCTCAGCCATCCATTTGCCTATCCCCTCATGCCTCACCCCATTCCTGCCCCTCACAACCCTCTCCATCCATCACAGCTTGCCCCATCTGCACCCCCTTTTATAAGAGGGTGGCAGGTGCTTCAGAAAGCAGATTGCAGAACTGTTCTCTGAATGTCGCCCACTGTAAAACACCACTGACGTTGTGTGCCACATAGAGGGAGAGGAGCTTCAGAGAGTTTGTTTCCCCATTCAATGTGGCTCCAATGAGGTTTGACCAGGAGGGTGGAGGTTTTTTAAAGAGAGTGATTTGCCAAACTGCACTCTGAACCCTTCCCCCCATAATGATGTCCACCAGAGCAGGGAAGCCTCTTTGCTACCGCTCTCCAGGATATACACCCTTAAAGGCTATTATTATGAATAATATTAGCAGTAGTAGTAGTAGTTGTAGTAGTAGTAGTAGGCAGGAGGAGTAGGAGGGAGGAAAAAACCAGTGGCTGGATACAGAAATTCTTGTGCTAGTTAGGAATCATTTTGAAATGTGAAATGGTGTAGCTATGAAGAACTGCTTTAAGGATATGCATTCCAATCTACATTCTGGAAGTTATTCTAACTTATTCCAGTAATTACTAAAAAGCAAGGATATCAGGATGTTTCCACTGGTGTTTGAAACCACAGAACAGAAAACTTTGCAAAAATAGACATTTAACACAACCAATTTCTGCTTAAAATATCTAACAGAATGGTAACGGAAAACAGATTTCAATTACATGAATATGCACTGTTGAAAAAGATGGAGATGAGTTCAAGTGGCTGATGGTGGAAGTTTATAGCTTTGCATCTCTCTGTACCTTTTCACTGAAGTGGAAATGGAGGGGGAAACGCAGCACAGAAAGAGAGAAAGAAGAGGTGAGATAGTATATCCCACTCCATAAGATCGACAGGGCACAAGTGCCATTTGGATTCTCTTATCCCACAACTGTCATATATTATTAGTAATTTTATCTTGCTGCAGCAGAGGGAGAGGTGAAACAAGACAGACTTCTCTATCACTTTGGATGGAAATAATTGCCGCTTGTCTTTCTCCCCTAGCATTTCTTAATTGTGGACACAGTCCTCTTCCAGATAAGTAATGCGGCCTAAGCACAGTAAACTGTGGAAACCTATGCTCAGTTCCATAAGATGGGTTGGCATTTGTAATATGAAACCAACACTCTCACAAAACTTCAGTTCCCATTCTGCATAGGGCAATAAGAGAAGCAGAATCATTCCCATTACATTCCCATTCTGGAAAACGAGAGTAGTGGGTTTTGTTATGACTTTTACCACATCTTATTGTACCAAAAATAACTGGTGTTGCATTACAGAGCAGTGCAAAGATCAAAGACATTGATGGCACAACCCTAACCGCGTCTTCTCAGAAACAAGTCCTATCTTATCTATCAGCTCAGATTACCGCACCACAAGACTGACGACTCTGACTTTCTTTGGTATACACACAACAACAACTTTACTTTTCACCCTATAGCATCTAAATACAAAATATAAAACTGAATATGATGGACATTATTTCAAAAAGGATAAGTTGAACTGTATTACAGGCAATGAATTGTCACTGACAGCACAAGTACCGATGTCAACAACAGTTAGCAAAAGTCAACTTTGGTAAGATGCTGTGTCTCCAAGACAATAGATGCATTAATATTCTATGCACAATCTAAAGTAACAAGATGCCAATCATACAGGATTGTTCAGATTAACAGTACATATCCAACCCAATTTTGATTGAAAATTTGGCTATCTTCGTTATAAGCCATTTAATACATTCCATTTAAATCTTTACCAAGGATTTTAAAACCACATAGCAGTTCTGTGTCACTTCCCACAATTCTGATGCCACTTGGCATGTCAGTCAAGTTGAGCTGCCCAAATATGCACAAAATTCTTCAGATAAATTATTATTGTATGTGCTACAACATTAAAAATGTAATAAATGTTGCAATGCATTTCTTCTTTCAGTTGTTTAAAATAATTGTGTTGCTGCAAAAATAAAAAAGGGATAAAGGGAACTTTTAGAACTTACTATTTCCTTTTATCTCCAGTCTCTTAGACAAGTTGGTTCAAGGGAGAAGGAATGTTACATTCTCTTTCTCTGAATGATTTGAGGTTAAAAGCCATACATGGAGGGTTTTTTGTTTTTTTAAAATGGCACTTAAAAGCAAATACTCAAATTTCCCATACAGCAACACAACACACTTATGGAAGAATAACACATTCACATCCCATACTCCCCTAGAATTTGGCAATAGCTTTTTTATTATTTATTCTAAGTATCTATTCTCAACTATTTCTTTTGATTTTTCTTTCCACTTCTTCACAGACTGAACAATTGCTTTTTATGGTGCTTTTCTGAATGATTTAGCACATGTTCTGACTTTAAGTAAAACTGTGTCCCAGGCTTTGTGGAATAATAGCAAAAGCAAATGTGATTTTGTGACTCTTTCCTCACACTAATTATTTTATGCTATGAAGGTTATTAGACTGAACTATAGTTAGATAGAAAAGTAACAATAAAGCTGATTCATTTATTACTATGGAATTTTCAGAAATATTTCTTCATATAAGGATTCTCACCTGTGGATTAGTACTAAAACTGTTATCTCATCTCAGTGATTCATTGCTTGTGAAAGTCTGCTAGGAGAGATTGAGATGGGACAAACTGCAGTCTACAAGGTTACAATGCAATCAATATGCAGATTACATCACACTCTAAATCATAATGAACAGACAAACAACCCTAGCTGTCCTTGTATCTGAGGGAAGCTGCATAACAGAAGTAGCTAATCTTAATTAAGATGAATAAGATATTAAGGAAGATCACATCTCCTATCTAAAATTTCAACCGGCCATAAAGAAATTGGGGTTTTCTGGGTAGCTCATTCCTTTGAGCCAATACATTAACAATTCATTTATTTTCTACAATACTAAACCCATGGCTTCCCTCATTGGGGGCTACAACTGCCCTCCCCAGTCTACAATGCATTCTATGACCTGTGTATGTCTGTATTTTTTTGAGAATTTGTGTTGCCCGGTCCAAGGGGTCTGCATACAGTAAAGTCAACTTTGAACATAAGATTAGTCCTGCTGGATCATACCAGTGGCCCATCTAGTCCAGCATCTAGTTCTCACAGTGGCCAAACAGATACCTATGGGAAAACTGCAAGCAGGACCAGAGCACAAGAATATTCTCCCTTCCTATAAGGGTGAAAATCCTATAAGGGCTGAAAATCATAGGCGCCATGGCTAATAGCCATAGCTTTATCCTCTATGAATTTGCTTAATCGTATTTTAAAGCCACCCAAGTGAGTGGCCATCACTGCTTCCTGTGGAAATGAGTTGCATAGTTTAACTACGGTATGAGCTGTGTGAAGAAGTGCTTTATTTGATCTATCCTGATTCTTCAAAGTTCTAGTGTTATGGGAAAGGGAGAAAAAAAACTTTTCTCCAGCTACTCCATGTCATGCATAATTTTACACAGTTCTGTCATATGACCACTTGCCTTTTTTCAAAACCACCAAGTCCAAGTGCTCCAACTTTTTCTCATAGAAGAGTTGCTCCATTTCCATGATCATTTTGGTTGCCCTTTTCTGAACCTGTTCAAGCTTATCTGAACCTGTTCAAGCCCTTTAGAGGCAAGAAGACCACAGAAGTACGCAGGATTCTAAATGCAGTTGCACCATAGATTTGTATAGTGGCATTATGATGTTGTTGTTGTTGTTGTTTAGTCGTTTAGTCGTGTCCGACTCTTCGTGACCCCATGGACCAGAGCACGCCAGGCACCTCTGTCCTCCACTACCTCCCGCAGTTTGGTCAGACTCATGTTTGTGGCTTCGAGAACACTATCCAACCATCTCATCCTCTGTCGCCCCCTTCTCCTTGTGCCCTCCATCTTTCCCAGCATCAGTGTCTTCTCCAGGGAGTCTTCTCTTCTCATGAGGTGGCCAAAGTACTGGAGCCTCAGCTTCACGATCTGTCCTTCCAGTGAGCACTCAGGGCTGATTTCATTCAGAATGGATGCGTTTGATCTTCTTGCAGTCCATGGGACTCTCAAGAGTCTTCTCCAGCACCATAATTCAAAAGCATCAATTCTTCGGCGATCAGCCTTCTTTATGGTCCAGCTCTCACTTCCATACATCACTACAGGGAAAACCATGGCTTTAACTATACGGACCTTTGTTGGCAAGGTGACGTCTCTACTTCTCAAGATGCTGTCTAGGCCTGTCATTGCCCTTCTCCCAAGAAGCAGGCGTCTTTTAATTTCGTGGCTGCTGTCACCATCTGCAGTGATCATGGAGCCCAAGAAAGTAAAATCTCTCACTGCCTCCATTTCTTCCCCTTCTATTTGCCAGGAGGTGATGGGACCAGTGGCCATGATCTTCGTTTTTTTGATGTTGAGCCTCAGACCATATTTTGCGCTCTCCTCTTTCACCCTCATTAAAAGGTTCTTTAATTCCTCCTCACTTTCTGCCATCAAGGTTGTGTCATCTGCATATCTGAGGTTGTTGATATTTCTTCCGGCAATCTTAATTCCAGCTTGGGATTCATCCAGCCCAGCCTTTCGCATGATGTATTCTGCGTATAAATTAAATAAGCAGGGAGACAAAATACAGCCTTGTCGTACGCCTTTCCCAATTTTGAACCAATCAGTTGTTCCATATCCAAAATGCAAAAGCCTTTGACTGTGTCGACCACAGCAAACTATGGCAAGTTCTTAAAGAAATGGGAGTGCCTGATCACCTCATCTGTCTCCTGAGAAATCTCTATGTGGGACAAGAAGCTACAGTTAGAACTGGATATGGCATTATGATATTAGCAGTTTTATTCGGGGTTATTTTTCTGCTGGAACTTGCCAGAAGTCAGTTCTGGCACCTCTCAGGTGGGTGCCATTGCCATTCTAAGAGAACAAGGGACATGTTCATAGTAAGTTCCGGAACCTCTTTTTCTAGAAAAAATAGCACTAATTTCAGTTCCAACCTATCACGGAACTATCCATTTATTCTTACTCTCTACTACCTGCTACTTAACCAATTCCAAATCTACAAGAGGACCTCTCTTCTTCCTGAGGAGTCTTTGGTGAGGTAATTCTTGGTGCAATCACTGTGATGCCAATACAATTGGGGAAAGTCTGGATCAACCCTCCCCAACTTGATGTCTGCTAGTTGTTGCTAGACTACAACTGCAACCATTGCTGACCACTGGCCATGCTGGCTATGTTGGCTGGGCTGATGAGAGTTGTCATCTAAAAGATCTGGTATAGATTCATAAGCTTGTTTATGTGCTGAATCTATGTCACTAGACAGTATGTTGCTTTTTGAAGTGAATGAGCAATGTCTAGAACTACTGAGCATCTTCACATATGAATATTTATCAGAATCCGTTTTCCCTTGTCAAAAATTATGGAGAATTACCCTTCATCTTACTGCTAGTGATATCTTTCTGGAAAGGACCATCTTCACTTAGCTCAGACCAGTGGTTCTCAAAGGGTGTGATGTACCACACTGGTGTGGCAGGAGCGCATGGCAAGGTAGGAAGATTCAAGGACAATCAAAGAAACATGTAAACATTTCAGTATAGTATAGTACAGTACAGTACAGTGGACGCTTGGTCTGTGAACGTGAGCCATGCGGGAGGCACATTTGCAACCTGCAGCGTCCACAACCTGCAGCACCACGTCTACACACACGTGGGTTGCGATTTGCCGCTTCTGTGCATGTGCAAAGTGCGATTTAGCGTGAGCGCTGAAACCCAGAAGTAACCCGTTCTGGTACTTCCAGGTTTCGGTGCATCCATAACCTGAAAACGTGCAACCTGTAGCGTCTGTAACCCGAGGTATGACTGTATAGTATAGTATATTTTTAATTTGCAGACTGTGGATATTTTGGAGGTGATTCATATTCTGATGTAGCTGTATTGTTTTATACTTTCTGGATGCCGCATGATCATATTATACAGTAGTTGTATTCTGTGTTATGAATCAAGCAGTGCTAGAGTTGTTTATTTTTGTTTTCCACTGTACTTCTTATCAATAAAAAAGTCATGTGGCGCAAGCAAATTTTTATTATGAAAGTGTGGCCCAGAGAAAAAAGTTTGAGAACCACTGATTTAGACTAATCCAGTTGTGTGAATGCTGTGACAGTTGTCTGCTACAACACTATACCTGGAAGCTCTAGAAAAACATCAAACATTCATACCATTGTATTAAAAACTATAGAAATGACCAGAGGGTTTGACATTTGTCTTAAAAAATATTATTGAGACACCATTTACTATCACATTCTTCCAATAATTGTCTTAGTAGCTATAGGTAAAAGTGGGCTTTTCAACAAGGAGATAAAAATACTTTTGCAAAACAACTACAGAAGATGTGCATTTTACATAAAGGCGATAGCAGCAAAAAGAACCCTAAGCAGAAGTGTCAGCAATTTCAGTATTGCAATTTAAAGCATGACCTTTTCCTTATATGCTAAGCTGCTTCTTACATGGCTTTGTGAACACAATGCTGCTCTTTTTCCTCCATTATATTTGAGAGCGGGAGAGCCCTCAAGTGTTTCATATTTAATCTGGGAAAGATTTTTAAAAGTTGCAATCATGGCAGAAAACTCTACGTGGCAGAGGTATATCTGCTGCTTTCAGTTTGTTTCTTTTCTTGTTGGCAAAACTTATCAAAGTATATATGAAACCAGAACAGTAAGATATAGATCATACTACTCTTGGACTGTGAGAAAATGGAATCACTTGAAACAGTGACTCTGTGTGCATGTAGATGTGCCCTTCTTAATTCATACGCCTCTTTGTCTCCAGTTACCTGTCATTGAACTATTGTCTATGAATTGCCTAAAAGAAGGCAGTGGAGGACATAGTGAAGAAGAATGAACAAGAGGAACTGGTTATTTTTTAAAAAGAAAACAAGTCAGAATAAAGTTAGGGAAATGAGAGTAGGGCTAAGGCTAAAGAAGGAAAGGATGTGGGAGAAGCAACAATGCTACAAAAATAGTTAAAGAAAGGTACAGTATATTACATGAATTAGCATGGCAGAAAAAGAAATAGGAAAGGATATAACAGGCAGGATATTTTGTTTTTGTTGACAAAACAGCCTTATAGCAGTAAACCATGTGAAAATGGGATTGTATCTGCCTAAATCAGATTAAAAGTAAAGGTAAAGGTACCCCTGACTGTTAGGTCCAGTCGCGGACGACTGGGGTTGCGCGCTAATCTCGCTTTATTGGCCAAGGGAGCCGGCGTACAGTTTCTGGGTCATGTGCCAGCATGACTAAGCTGCTTCTGGCAAACCAGAGCAGCTCACGGAAACGCCATTTACCTTCCCACCAGAGCGGTATCTATTTATCTACTTGCACTTTGACGTGCTTTCAAACTGCTGGGTTGCCGGAGCTGGGACCGAAAAACGGGAGCTCACTCCGTCGTGGGGATTTGAACCGCCGACCTTCTGATCGGTGTCCATGTGCTTACTCGTCTACTTATTTCAGTGGGTCTCTTCTGAATATGCCTTAGTTGGCTAGAACCCAGAGAGTTTTATTCAAATTGTCTTACCTTGCCCATTTGATAAATAAGGAATTGCGTCACCAAAAAGAGCACCAATGTGCATAAAATGTGCATGTGGAATACACATTTGGGAATGATTACTATAATTTAAATAGAAATACATTTCATCATAGCTGGGAGGAAGCCATGTGACCTGTATCCCTGCCCAATCTGCTAACCAGGTGCTGCTAACACTTGGTGGGGATTTTCAAGGCTCCTGGTCTCCAATTTTATGGTTCCTTATCTTTAAACTAGACTGGACTAGACAGCCCTCAAACACAGTATATATTCAAATGACTGTGCAGTTTCCTATATAGAAATTGTCATCAGATACAATGGGAGGAGGGAGGTGTGTAAAGCAGTCCTTATTTAGCTAGAGTTAAGACTACTAGGCTAGTGCCAATTTATGAATTGTCCATAGCAGACTGTCCATAACACCATTGCCAATTAAGTGATGAGAAACACAGAAGACTAAGAATTATTCACAAGACAAGCAGCATGTATACTTTAAATTCATTTGAAAGCATGGAGCTCCAGTTGCGTCTTAAAAGAGCTTCTGAGGAGTGCATATCAGCTTAAACCATATCTAAGATTTGTTTTATTAATTCCCCCATATTGTTTTATTTCCTCATCTGTATGACATCCCTTGTTTTTAGTTTTGTTTATTTAATATCTTTGCAAAGCCACCAGATGGCATTGCAGTGCTCAATTATTTTATTAGGCATTCCTTATACAAAGAATTGATAGAAACCATTTGAAACTTTCTTTTCTGGTCTACTTCCCATTTGATTAGTATTTCAACTCTCCATTAGCAACAAATCTCAATTCTCTTTAATAGGTGCCTAGTGGCTCAACCAGGAGGAGGAATATAATAAAATTTAATAAACATCACTTCTTTCTGGAATGTATGCAGAGGAAATTATAGCAACCATGCTGGAGTTAAACAAAATTCTTGCAAATTACCAGGGATGTAAAACACGTGCCTACCAAGAAGCACATTTGTTTTTATTTTGGCTTAGACTTTAATTTGAGTTGCACAATAAGATACCTTCAGAGAAACCATGGGAGCCAAGCTATTTAGAACACACTTCAATAAAGTTGGCTAAACATAAATAAGAGGCATAGCTAGTTGCTAATGGAACCACCACAGGTTTCTTTTCTGTTTTAGAAATAGGTTCTTTCACTTCCAAGCTCTCTTTAAAAACCACCCAACAAACTGGCAAAGTTGTCTGTGGGGCAGGGTACATACTTTGAACTTGAAAGACCTTATTCAGCTTCAAAACAGGAACACACATCAGTATGCTGTCTTTTTATGTTGTTATTTAGGAAATTTTGTATATATATATATATTTGGCATATCACAATATGTCTCTGATATGGTGTTCCAGCATCACCCAAAATGTACAAAACACAAAACAAAATATTTACATATGTCACACCGGGAAACACATTTAAATGAATTCATTTCACACTTTTTGTGTCACATACACTGTATATTGAGGAAACAAATGGAAGCTATCAAATATGCTATCCACTATAATATCACTAGGATGCCTTGTCAAAGCTAAAAAAAAGTGCAGATAAAATTCAGAATTAGGCATGACCTCTGAAGACAGCTATGCAATATCATCTATTCACAAATTAGAAAATAATCACATCATGCATTGTGACTGACCGGGGGAAAACAGCAACACATTTCTGCAAAAAGAATAGAATAGAATAGAATAGAATAGAATAGAATAGAAAAGAAAGGATAAAAGCAGGAACTAGCTAAAGCCCACCAGGTCATGTCTGAGGGAAGGAGTGACGGGGAGCACAAAAAATAACCATGCTGCACTGAAGCAGTAGATTGTACTATATATCTCCTAACTCTACCTGCCCAACAAAACCCTTGGACAGCTAGCGTGCCTGGCAAATCAGAGCCAGAGCCAATCATGTGTCAATGTGATGTTCCACAAAAATACCCAATTGGTCCTTTCCTTTCAGTCCCCTCAGAGAGAGCAATTTCAGCAATATGTGCCTAATAACAGTGGTGCAAAGCACAAAAAGGTCACTAAGAATGGACATGACACCAGGCCTTGAACTGGGAACTCGTGGACAGAATTTGGGACCTGGAACCATGCCCACAAGAAGGGGCATCAGAGCCTCTTCACAGAGAGAAGAGGAGTGTGCAATATCAGTCTCAGTACTTAGTGGATAATGTGAAATGTCTGGATTGACTAGACCTATAATGGATACTAGAAATCTAGCATTCACCCCTTGCTTTGAGAACAAGAGAAGTACTTTATCAGTACTGCTCAAAAGAATCCAAGCTTTAGTATCTGTTCTGAGGTATATTTCAGGTACAGGTTCAGGAACGATCACCCACAGCCTCAACATCAACCAGATGTTGTTGTACTGTCAACTGCCATCAGCCCCAGCAAGCATATCCATTGGTCAGGGATTGAGGGTCACAGGTACATCATCCTTTATCTACAAGGACCATGACACATCTGGTTCAACAGGCATTGAACAGCATGATGCTCAAAGCAGACCCATTGACAACATCAGCTGGACAGCAAGAGTTCTACTAGCAAAGTATTGGAAGACACAAGAACTACCCACACTGGAAGAGTGGCAGACGAAGGTGATTGAGTATATGGGATTAGCAGAGATGACGAGCAGAATCCGTGACCAAGGGAAAGAGACGGCGGAAGAAGATTGGAAGAAATTTAAACTTTATCTTAAAAATTCTTGTAAAATTATTGAGTGTTAAAATGCCATGGGTAAAGCATAACAGATTTGCAGCGATAAATGATTGGATAAGAGGAAAGAAAGGGGTTAAAGAAAGGAATTAATAAGTAATTTAGACCAGGGGTTGCTGAAAAAAAGCTCAAAACAGGGATGCAGAAAAGGGAGGCATGGGGAAGTCGTTGAAATTGGGTACATGAAAAAAATTATGAAATTATACATGTTTTTATGTTTGTTTGTTAGTGTTTGTTGTTTGTATTGTCTTATATTATATGTTGAAAAACCAATAAAAATTTTTTTTTAAAAAAAAGACAACATCAGCTGGAAACCAAAGAACAGGAGACAATGGGCTTGAGTAGAGTGTTGGTCAAGGAAATACTTGGCTCTGACCTAGAAGCTTATACTCCTACATTGTCTCCAGTGACCAATCTAGAGTCTGTTGGAAGCAACAAACAAACAAAAACAAGCACCACTAATGGTGACTGCAAATGTCCTGGTTCAACTAGAGCTTTTTGTTTTTGCTTTATTATGAATTTCTAGCACTATATCCTAATACAAGCATAACCACAGATAAGGAAGACAATGTACTAGTGCCCTCAACAATGTTTCATGAACCACAATTCATTGCTGCCCAATGATAAGAAAGCTTCCAAGTCCTATAAGCAGCCAATCAACCACAACCTGAAATGAGACTCCAAAAATTATTCCATCAATCCCACAAATAGTAAAGGCAGAAGAACTGAGAATGAAAGAAAAATGTAGGAGATGCAGGTCATGGACATGGAAAATTCCAGGAGCACCAATCTATCTTGATATGCCTATTCATTGCAGTGGTCCTCAAAGAATGCTTGCTTAAAAGGATTCAGTCTTTACCTGACTACCTGTCTCTAAGCATCTTCAACCTGAAATATCTGTCCTCTGGAATGATGGCTCCCTGTGCTTCAAGACTCCCCAGTGCTAATATCTTTTTGCTGACCAGTGCTGTTTCTTTCAAAAAATGTGAAACATTCTGAGTAGTTTGGGATGCCTCTGTGTTATATAGATAACAAGAGGAAGTTACATTTTATTTTGAAAAAGTACTTTTAGGTGGGGGTTTAGCAGACACTGCTTCATACCTAACAGAAGGTGATGTTTACAATCCTATACACACTTAGTAGGCAGCATGCTGCACTTAGTATCAGAGGTTTTACATTTCAATAGACATGTACAGAATCCCACTGTTTATGCTTAAGAGTAAGTTCTACTGGGCATGATTCTGAGTAAATATGCATAGGGTTTGTATGTAAGACAGTGATGGCCAAACTTGGCTCTCCAGCTGTTTTGGGACTACAATTCCAATCATCCCTGATTACAGGTCCTGTTAGCTAGGGATGATGGGAGTTGTAGTCCCAAAACAGCTGGAGGGCCAAGTTTGGCCATCACTGATGTAAGAGATGCAAATACAGGTTGTTTCTTTCCAGAATACTGTAATATAGGGAGTTCAATCCCAAACAGTGTTTCTTCCCAACCTATAACTTTGATACGCATTGACTCAGAAGGCTGTGGATTAGAACAGAGTCCTCACAAACTTTAGCAATTAAAATAACCATGCAGAAGTTTTTGTGCTGAGGTTAGAGCTCTTCCTTGAAGATATTCATGATGTTACTATTACATTGGATCCTTCTGAGAAAGAACTGAAATGTCCTGGGGTTGAGGAAATCTGCTCAATTCTGGTATCAAGAAATATTTTTCAAAAGATACATCTTCATATGACTTTAAAGGTTTGCCTTTAAAAAAAAATGAAATAGATACTCCCAACACAAGTTTCATGCTTTCAATTTCAGTGCTAAGAACCATTCTTCATAAAGACAAATTTACTCAGCACAGCTGTAAAACTTTGCCTTTGAAAGAGAATGTTGAATTTCTCATGAACAAAGTCACAACTGGGCTTTCTATTTTAAGCTGTTTCTTCAATTAAGCAATGGGGAAGAACCCAATATGAAAAGTTACACGACCTTTGTTACCTTAATCTGGTGGATTTTATTAAACTTGGAGTGTCTGAGACACATACTGTCAGGGAACTGCCATCTGAGACTAAGGAGGTGAAAGGGCTCATGGAGGGTGAGAGAGACCATTCAGCGGAGGAGGGGACCAGCAGGGGGAGAAGTGGAGTTCCAAGGGAAAGTGAGTCGGAGGGAGGGCTCAGAGACACTTCAAGCGGGAGCAGCGGGGAGATTTCAGGACCTCCTGTAGGGACACCCACTCCTCGGCGGAAACTGTCACGCCGAGAGTCCAGAAGACGCGTTTCCGTTAAGGAGCTTTTATGCTGGAAGAAGTTCCGTAAACGCCCACTGTCCGATTCAACGAGCGATTGATGGAGTCATGTTTAAGGAGCTCCATCACAGACAGAGGTTTGGGGACTTAGCCAAACTCTGAGGGATTAGGATTTTACGCACAAGCAGCTCATCATCCCATCACAGCAATCGGACAGTCCCTGAAAGCAGCTTGTGCAGAGAGGCATCATGAGTAACCCAGCCGGAGCCGGAGGAGCAGCAGGAGCTGGAGAGGGTCCAAGCCTGGAAGAAAGGTACAGAGTGTTGGAACTCCAGCTAGCAATGCAAACGGCGAGGCTAGAAGAAAGGAGGGCGCAGGATGCAGAAAAGGCAAAAGGCGCTACACTAGCAAGAAAGATGCCAGGAATGGTGCAGAAGTTTGGGGGGGACCCCAGGAACTACCAAGCCTTTAGGACAGAGATGCAGTATGCTCTCGAACTGCAGTTTAATGACTTTCCCGACGAGGCATCGCGAGTGGCGTTTGTGATTGGCCATCTCGAAGGAGGGGCGAGAGATTGGGTCAGACCCCTGATGGCAGGGAATAGTGACATGCTGAAGGACGCAAGGAAGTTTTTTCGCGCCATGGATTTGATGTTTTCCAGCGAGATTGAACAGGGGCTGGTGCGCAGACAATTGATGGCGTGCAAACAGGGGAGCCGATCGGTTCGTGAGTACTGGACTGAGTTTACAATGTTGATACATAGATTGGGGTGGGACCTTTCGGCGGAACCCATTCAAATGCTCTTTGAAGAGGGGCTTTCTTCGGCGGTGAAAGATGAACTTTCCCGGGCGCCCAGGGCGGAGTCTATGGACCAGCTGACCAAATCAGCGCTGACCATTGGAGCACGCCAGGAGGCAAGAGCCTTGGAGAAGCGGGAGGGGAAAGGAGAGCGTTGGAGGGATTTCCGCATTCCAGAGATTCCAGAACCAAGTTTCCCGCCAGGAGAGCCGATGGAAGTTGGAACAGCGCGCGCGCGCGCAGTTTCAAATCCCAGTGAAGGGAGGAAGAAGGAGGGAAAGAGCGCCAAGAAATGTTATCTCTGCCAGCAGCCAGGTCACTTTGCCAGAGTCTGCCCGCAAAGAAAGGAATGGCAAGGGATGGCGGGAGCTGTTGGGGGGAAGGAGGAGGAAGTCCAGGAGCCAGTAAAAGCCAACGCCTGTCTGCCTCTGTCAGGGCACTGCAGACAGGCCAAGGAGCAGTAAAAGTGCCCACTCCGGAACCTCCAAGACCAGCCCTAGTAATAGAGGTGTTGCTAGAGCTGGCAAACGGATACCCACTAAAGACTAAGGCGCTGCTGGACTCAGGCAGCTCCTGTAATTTTATGAGCAAGGAGTTTGCAGCATCACACCAGATACAGACACTCCCTTTAAGCAACCCCCTGCAGGTCACCACAATCGATGGGAGGGAGCTGCTGGGAGGAGAAGTCAGCCTACAAACCGTCCCAATGGTTATGAGGGTGGCCAGGCACACTGAGAGGATAGCGTTCAATGTGGCCACCCTGGGAGGGGCTCCAGTCATTTTGGGAATGAGCTGGCTAGCGTTGCATGACCCGCTAGTGGGCTGGCATCAGAGAGTGGTCTCCTTTGGGTCAGCACATTGTCTGGAACACTGCAGAGAGGGAAAGGTGCCAGAAGGGGCAAAAGCCTCTCTAGCAGGGACGGAAGTGGCGGACAAAGGGAAGGTGCCCAAACAATACGCTGACCTGAGCAAGGTCTTCAGTGAAAGGGAAGCAGATAAATTACCACCGCACAGAGACTTTGACTGCCAAATTAATCTGGTCCCTGGGGCCCAGCTCCCCGTGGGCAAGCTGTACGCCATGTCAGACAGGGAAATGCAGGAGTTAAGGGAGTTTATTGATAAAAACCTGAAGAGGGGCTTCATCAGAGAGTCCAGAGCGGTGGGGGGGAGCCCAGTGTTTTTTGTGGACAAAAAAAACACGGATAAACCGAGATTGGTCGTGGACTACCGGGCCCTAAATGCCGTGTCAGAACCAGTGACTTTCCCCATGCCCAGGATTGATGACATTTTGACCAGGGTGAGGAAGGGAAAGATATTCACGAAACTGGACCTGAGAGGAGCATACAACCTGATACGAATAAAGAAGGGGGATGAATGGAAAACCACCATGTTCACCCCTTTGGGGGCGTTTGAATATCTCGTTATGCCATTCGGATTACAATCAGGCTCCGCCTGTTTTCAATCGCTCATGAACCACGTACTGGGACCTTTGCTCTACAAGAATTGCGTGGCCTTTCTCGATGACGTGCTGATATATTCAGAGAATGAGGAGCAGCATGTAAAGGATGTCAGGGAAGTGCTGAGCCAGCTGCAAGCAAACCAGTTGTGGGTGAAATTGGAGAAGTGTCAGTTCCACACCAAGGAGGTGGAATTCCTGGGGTACCGCTTATCAGACAAGGGATTAGCCATGGATCCAGGCAAGGTCCAGGCGGTGCTGGAATGGAAGACACCGAAAACGAAAAAAGATGTGCAAAGGTTCTTAGGGTTTGGGAACTTTTACCGTAAATTCATCAAGAACTTTGCCCACTTAACGGCTTCCATCACGGACTGTCTAAGCAGCAAGAAGAAATTCGTTTGGACGGCGGAGGCGGAGCATGCTTTTGAGGAATTGAAAAGGGCATTCGCTTCGGAAGAACAGCTCCTGCATGTGGATTTACAAAAACCCATGAGAGTGGAAACTGATGCCTCAGACCGGGCGGTGGGGGCGGTGCTGCTTCAGCCAGGGAGCAATAAGTCGGAATGGAGACCGTGTGCCTTCTTTTCGCGTAAGCTGAACAAATCCGAGAGGAACTACACGGTATATGACCGAGAACTACTCGCCATTCACGAAGCGTTCCGGAGATGGAGACACTTACTAATTGGCGCACAACATAAGGTGCAAGTGTGTACGGACCACAAGAATTTGGAGTATTGGAGAACGGCACGGGTGCTCAACCAACGACAAGTGAGATGGGCCCAGGAGTTCTCCAAATTCCATTTTGAAATTTGCTATGTGCCAGGTCCAGAAAACATCAGAGCGGACGCTCTCTCTCGCAAACCTGAATATTTGGAGGGGGAGGGAGCGCCGGAAGAGAGACATATTATCCCAGAGGACCACTGGGTGTGTGGTGCGGCCTGGGTGGGGCAAAGAGAACTGGTAGAGGGAACGGTAAATGATGAGTACGCCCAGGACAAGCTCAGAGGTCTAAGGAGAGAGGGAGAAGACCCCGGGGGTTTTGAAGAAAGAAACGGGGCATTGTATTACAGAGGGGCGCTATATATACCCGAAGGGGAATTGAGGGGGAAAGTACTCAAACAGCTGCACGACAATCCCACAGCGGGGCATTTTGGGCAACACAAGACCATGTGGTTGGTGACCAGGGAGTTTTGGTGGCCCAAGGTGAGGGAGGATGTACGGGAGTATGTGAGAAGGTGTGACCAATGCCAGAGAGCCAAAGGAGAAAGGCGGGCACCAGCGGGGTTATTAGAACCGTTACCCACACCAGAACGACCGTGGGAGGCGGTGTCGATAGATTTTATGACTGATCTGCCCAAATCCCAGGGGAAAACCGCCATACTAGTCGTAATAGACCTGTTAACTAAGATGGGTCACTTTGTAGCTTGCTCACATGCAGTCACGGCGGAAGAAACAGCGAAATTGTTTGTAGAACATATTTTCAGACTGCATGGCGCCCCCTTGAGGGTGGTTTCCGACAGAGGGAAACAGTTCACGTCCAGATTCTGGAGGAAACTTATGAGCTTATTGCACGTAGAGGTCAACTTTTCGACTGCCAGGCACCCTGAGACCAATGGGCAGGCGTAGAGAGCAAACGGTATTCTCCAACAATACCTGAGGTGTTATGTCAATGACAGAGAGAACGATTGGGTCGAAAAGTTGGCACTAGCGGAATTTGCTTACAATAATGCTGAGAATGTGTCCACCGGGATGAGCCCCTTTTTGGCTAATTATGGGTGCCACCCCAGGGCGTTTCCAGGGGAAGGAGGGGAAAGATGGAGTGTTCCGGCCGCGGAACTTTTTGTAGAAGAAATGGAAGCGATCCATCGTCAACTCCAACTCAACTTAGAAAGGGCCAAGGAAGAATATAAGAGGCAGGCAGACAAGAGCAGAAGGGAAGGTGAAACAATTAGGGTGGGGAGTCGGGTCTGGCTATCAACCCAAGGGTTGCCGTTCAAGGGGGGTTGCAAGAAATTGAGACCCAAAAGATTGGGACCATTTGAGGTCATCCAACAGGTCAACCCAGTGGCGTTCAGACTCCGGTTACCGAACCACATGAAACTGCACCCAGTATTCCACAGGTCATTACTGTCACCATACAGGGGGGAAGGTGAAGGGGTATCCACACGGGGGCCAGCCATAGAAGAAAGGGAAAGCCGCAACCATGTGGCGGAAATCATCGACTCCAGGTGGAAGGGTAATCAGGTGGAGTATTTGGTCGCGTGGGAAGGGGAACCGGAGTCGGAAAACACCTGGGTGAAGGCAGAGGAGGTCCGTGACGAGATCTTGATCGAAACGTTCCACCAAAGGTTCCCCAGGAAACCTCAGCCAGTAGCGAGGTTTCGGAGGGAGTACTTTGGCACCACCGACGATGAGGAGGAACTGGAGGGATTCAGGGAATCGGAGTTGGAAGGAGGAACAGACTCCGATGAGGAGGAGTACTTGGAAACCGGAGACAGCAAAAGGTGGAGGGAAGTGTTCGAAACTTCGGAAGATGAGGGAGGTTCCTTCAGGGGTTTTGCTCCCTCGCCTCCCGCAGAGGAGGGGAGGGAAGGGGGTGAAGGGGGCCCTGGAGGGGAGGTGGATGTCAGGGAACTGCCATCTGAGACTAAGGAGGTGAAAGGGCTCATGGAGGGTGAGAGAGACCATTCAGCGGAGGAGGGGACCAGCAGGGGGAGAAGTGGAGTTCCAAGGGAAAGTGAGTCGGAGGGAGGGCTCAGAGACACTTCAAGCGGGAGCAGCGGGGAGATTTCAGGACCTCCTGTAGGGACACCCACTCCTCGGCGGAAACTGTCACGCCGAGAGTCCAGAAGACGCGTTTCCGTTAAGGAGCTTTTATGCTGGAAGAAGTTCCGTAAACGCCCACTGTCCGATTCAACGAGCGATTGATGGAGTCATGTTTAAGGAGCTCCATCACAGACAGAGGTTTGGGGACTTAGCCAAACTCTGAGGGGTTAGGATTTTACGCACAAGCAGCTCATCATCCCATCACACATACATAACAGCAGAACATGGAGGCTGCAGCACTTATCTGAAAGGAGGTAAAAGCTCAAAGGCACAGTATTTCTTTCAGTGTGTTGAATAGTTGTTTCCATTAAAATGAATGGGGTAGCCTTGGGAGCAGGAGTTGTGTGTGCACCTCAAAGGGAATCCAAGTTGTTATCTCAGGAAACACATTCAATTTTAATTTTTAAAAGCCTCACATCTATTACTGGGTTTATGACTGCACTATGTAAAATGTTAAAAATATATTTAAAAAAGAAGAAGTTACGATGAAGCCATGTATATGTTGCACACATACCCTTATCTATTTTGCTTAACGATTTCACAGAATAGGGGAGAAAGCAGGCTCAAGAATCTGTTTTGTAAAAATGCCATCAAGCTGAGTATTGAATAAACTACAGAAATTTGTCTATCTCTTTGTTTATCTTGTTTTTAGAAGGAGTTCCTTATGCCAACAGAGAAGCAAAAAACAAAGCTTGTGTCTTTGCATAAACAAAGTGTGTGCTTTGAATTGCTTAAAAGACCATCACTTTTTATTAAAGAGGTAAAAAACACACATCGAAACATCTCATCGCCCTACATTTTTCACAACTTGTTGTCTGATCTTCTGAAGAAATCAGCATTAATCACTAGGTGCAGGAATTAAGAACTGAGTAAACAACTTTTGTTTTGTCTTATGAGTTCACCACAGATACAGATTTCAGGAACAAGTTGGAAACCATTTTAATATCAAACTGGTATTTTATTAACAAAATAAAAGCAGAATTCTAAGCATTATAGCAATTAACATGTATATAAGAAATGGTTTGTTAGAACTTCTTTTCCTCTTCAAGAGTTTGTGGGAAGTGAGTTTCAAAATCACACTCATTAATGCAGATAAAATATAATTTATAACATAGTAATCATCTTTCCAGACAGGTTGGGAACATAGTCTGGGAGGCATAAGGCAGGCATTTAATTGCAGATGCAGATGGACTGTTGTTTAGGCAAAGAACTGAGCATCAACACTGGTGAACTACTGGGAGAAACAGGGGTGTGCCTGACAAGAGAGGTCTGTTGAACCATCTCCCATAAATTGGGTAGCAAAAAGCAAATAAAAAAATTAAGAAACCATGGAAAATGTGAATAACTGAATTAAAACATCAGTCGTGTTTGTAGCAAAGCAGTGCCACCATCTTAACCAGCTGTTTAGAGAGATCTTTGTTTAAAAGATACACTATTTTATCCAAAGTTTATTTGATTTGATTCAGGGGCATAGCTTCTGGAGATTTTTATTAGATGCATTCCAGTGTTTCAAAGATACTGAGGCATGGTATGAAATGGCATTCAACATCATAAACTTATTCTCATATGAAACAAGGAAAATATATCATTTTATTGTATAAAGTTCAACACCTGTAAGTTCAATCAAAGACAATGCTGAAAACTGTTATACCTTCAGAAATAAGTTTGAATTCATGCCAAGCCATCATTAAAAGGATGTGGTTAAGACACAACATTCAATATAGCTTACAAAAAAAATATCTTGTCATATATATGGTATCCTTAAATAAAATGATCAATACTTAGTGTCCAATGGACCACAAAGCTGTCCTAGGGGAGCTCAAGGAAGATTCAAGCACACAGATATAGTCAATCATATTGAATTGACCACAAAGAGATACCCACATAATATCCTTTTAAGCATTCTAACTTCAGGTTTGTTTTTGTTTTTTTAACAGAGTCAGCATATTGATTATAAATGGCTGCAACTTTGTACGAATCCCTTTTACCTGTGAAAAGAACTCCCCTCTTGAGATCGTTTTGCCCCAAAACCTTTTGGGAAAGTAGCAAACACATTAATAAAGGATGGGTGTACAGAGAAGGGCAAAGCATTCTCTGGCAAAGCATTCTCCATGGCCAACATAACTTTTCTAATGCTTCTGAGCATGGAGTTGTGTGTAGCTTACTAGGTAAAACAGAAATGCATAGAAACTAGCTTTTGTGCCATAACTAGCCATGTACAACAACACACAATCAGCACCAGATAGGAATGAAAGTCCTGCTAAGCAATGCTGGTAGCCATGGAACTTCTAATGCAGTACAGCAACAGAGGGAATGACCTCAGTAACAAACCCTTTTGACTACAAACCATTTAAAGGCTATGCCTTCAGCAATGTCTTCAGGTAGTCGAATTTGACACCAAGAAATCACATTCACAAGTAATTCCCCTTCATCTGTTATAAATATGAAGGACATCAGTGGCAGGACTGTGCAGCAGCACTAAGCCTGCTCCCTCACATCTTCCATCTTTTCAGCATGAATGCCTGAAGAGGATCCCTCTGCACATGAGCAGCTGCTTATGTGTAAGGGCTCTGCTATTCAGACACTTGTGCCTGATGTGCAGAAATGAGTGGTGGATCTAGCTCAATGGATGATGCTGGAAGGAGGGTGGTAGCACAGTTGGTATAAGGAACTTAAGATGCAGCCCTAAAAATGGCACCAAAGCAACTTCAGATCAAGCCTGGGAAAAGATGAAGATGGAAAAACCAACGTGAAAGACTGGATACAATTTTTAAGGGCTTTCTGACACCTAGAAGCCACCTTGAAATAGTTCAAATGCAACAATTCAGTGCAGCACTGATTGACCACAAACCTATTCCTTTCAGACCATTCCCAACTCCAAATCAATTTCATTAATTTGCCAAAGTAGCAGAGTGCTAACTATGAAGTTGTTTTAGAAACTGAGTCAAAAACATTCATGTAAAAGCTATACATAACCATAGAAAGGGGAAGAATGGTTGCTAGTGCCTATATAACCTACAAAGCTCGATATAGTCTGTGTATATATATAGCATATGTTTCTAGATGCTGTCCTATGGCCTGATCTCTGCACAGAACATTATATGACCAATTCATACATTTCCAAATCCAAACAGCACTTTACAAATGTCTCTACAAATGCATTGCCCTAATTAATGGAAAATAGAATGTCTTCTTACCTGAGCCCCTTTTGGTCACAACCTTCAAACTCTGAACAAGAGTAGCATACAAGAGAATTAAGTGAGGAATAGGAGCTTTCATCTTCCAGCTCTCCAAGGCTGTTCCCTGAAGCAGAAGGAAAAGATACATTTTGTTATGTTTGCTTCGTTTTCGCTGAAATATAATTTTTGATATTAAACAAAGGAGACTTCGATAGACTGTATCAGTTCATCTCATGTGGTAATTTTCTACCTACTATTAAAGAAAGTTCCAGAAATCAGAATGAAATTTATTAATATGCAGAAATCAGAAATACAAAATTCCTATTTCAGTGATAACTGCTCTTGTTAAAAGGAAGAAAAATTGCAGCCACATTTCAATATACAGTCACATGTGCTTTAGCACATTGAAATCAATGGGCTTTAGTGCCTTTAGCTCTGTGCTGGATTACGGCTTACAACTTTATACTTAGCATGAATATTTTATTGAGCAATCTTCTGCAATGTGGAAATTAAACTCTATTCCAAAATCAGTCTGCAAATCTGATTCCTTAAGCCTTCAATACATCATCAATCTGTAGCCTCCTAGAGGCAAAATATTGGTTTATTTTTTAGATAGTTCCCTATATTGGAAGAAAAATGTGCTCCTAAGCAATTAGCTATTAGAATTATAGAGCTATTGAGAGCCTGAAGGCTAATATTGCCCTCCTGAAGCCAAGGCTGCTCTCTTGCACTGAGACTGGAACACACTTAGACAGCGTATGGAGCATTCATGAACTTCAGAAATTAACATCTGCAAACAAATAAGGGGGAGTGGGATCACACCTGTGGGCTTCACTTGATAACTAGGTATTCAAGGTCCCAAGCCTATGTCTATAGGCTCCCTACTTGCAATCAGAGATTGTATAGGTCCCTGTACAAGTGAGACCTTGAACACTTAGAAGTGGGGTGTGGGCCAGTGGGCATGATGCCAGTTTCTACACCTGCATAGGGCTTTAAATTAATTCATACAAATCTTACATTATTCAGTTTGAAGTGTAACAAACACAGTGAGAAAGAATTGGAGAGTCATGCTACAGAGAAAGATGAATAGTCCACATACACTATTATGCTTATTTTGAAAGAAAAAGATAACAAACAGAGGGACAGGGGAGAACTGTCAGTTTTTCTAATGCAGCTTTCATTTAATTTTTTTTAAAGAACTAAGAACATCAAACTTCCAAAAAGCATTATTATAACCTTAAAGAAGATGAGAAAGCTGGAAAATGTGGCTTGACAGTCACTTTTTCTACCAGTTTAGAAACATAATACTTAGATCTTTCACGTCTACAAAATTAGTAGTTTGGGCATTACCCTCGAGAACCTCGAAGTATGTAAAAGTAACACATTCCAATTAATCAAGCAGCAGCTCTATGACCACGAAAGACAGTGCTTGTTACCTCATACTCCGAGATCTTGTTAGGTATCACAACATCCTACGGAATCTCTGCCAAATATCTAAAAGATCTACTCCTTCCTTCCCATCAAAGAGCCTTTATGCTTGCAAGACTAAATGCTTCCCCTTCCTCTATGACCAAAGGCAGATGCTCACACATTCCATTTCAAGCCCGTTTGGGTGCCTGCCGCCAAGAAATACCTGATTCAATGGACCACATTCTCTTAGACTGTCCTTTACACAGCAGACCTCACCAACTGATGCTGAGCAAAATGTTGGACATCTGGCCCACAACTCCAAGAAGAAGCCAAATAAGGTTTCTCCTGGCAGATCGGGAGAAAGGTATTACTGCTTTAGTAGCTTCCTTTTTAGCCACAATTTTACTCGAAAGGGTTCTCAACGAACTATCCTTTCAGGAAATAGACAGGGCATAGCAAAATATCCAAATGCACATGACCATAGTTTGACCTTATAACCCTTGATAGATTCACCCTTGTCTTTTTAATTATTCCAGTTACTTGAAGTGTTTTATACTGTGATGCCAATAAAGGTATTTGATTGATTGATTGATTGATTGATTGATTGATTGATACAAGATTATAGAGGCAATCTCACTAGACCCCCCTGTAGGGGGCAAAAGGAAACAGAATCCTTGGGGTAATAAAATTCTACTCTCCCCTTTTAAACCAAAAATGTCAGTGTTACAGACCTAGAGGCTAGGGGGGAAATGCAAGGTGATTAAAGAAAGAAAAAATCTGTTCCATGTCAATACTCAGCCCCAGATATTGGTATTACAGGGAACCAGGCAGAGGGCCTTCTTGGTAGTGGAACCCGCCCTGTGGAATGCCCTCCCACCAGATGTCAAAGAGAACAACAATTACCAGACTTTTAGAAGACATCTGAAGGCAGCCCTGTTTGATGTTTGATGCATTACTGTATTTTAATATTTTGTTGGAAGCTGCGCAGAGTGGCTGGAGAAGCCCAGGCAGATGGGCAGGGTACAAATAATAAATTATTATTATTATTATTATTATTATTATTATTATTATTATTATTCAGAATTTGTATACAATTTTAAGAGTATAAATAAAAGCTGCTTATGCAGAGGTGAAGCAAAACAAATGCAACTTAAGCTATGTCACACTATATTGCTGTGTGATACTGCAGGCCTGAATTGTACGCTTCTGTAACCAAAATTCCATTTTTCAGTCAGTGCACTAAGTGATGCTGCAGGAAATCCTGATGCTGATATCTTCAGTCTTCATGATACTAGAGAGAGTCAGCTCCTTGCTCAGCATGAGCCTAACAAATACCGTCCAAAAGAATGAGTGACTTTTACATAGCACTTTAAGATCAACGGATATAGTGCGATTGCAAAACAGAGCTGAGCGTGCTCATTACGGTCGGCCTGCTGAAGAGAACATCTCCTATTGAAAAAGGAAATATAAAACTATAAAGCCTTGCCATAATAAAAACTGAAGACAAAGCCTGGTGTCAGAAAAGGCAACAGAGAGCACACAAGAAAGGCCTTTGGCAGATAAAATTCCCATTCATCATCTCTGTAGCCACTAACATTTATGGGGGCCACTTACGCATGTGAGAAGAAAAAAAGAACTTCACGAAACTAGGAGGAGGGCACCAATTTGTAGAAAATCTGCAAGTGTTGATGTTTATGCATAGATGCAAATTTAGAGCTGATTTCTATTCTTTAAATTCATACATTTACATAGTAAGGGAGACTGTGAATAGGTGTTCTGTGTCCCTGTTCCATCTCCTAGTCCAGGAGTAGCTGGCAGGCATTTTCAAGGCCTCTGCTCTCCCTTCTTTGTCTTTAAACCAGACTTGGACAGAAACAGCCCTTTTATACCTTCCAACTTTCCCCAGTGCAAAACCAGGACACATATTCTGGGATGTGCTTCCAGATGAATCACATGACCCGTGCCTGGCTCTTGCCCCCCAAAAGCACGTTTTTGGGGGGTGAGAGCATTTGAGAGCGTGGCACCCAAAATGGCTGTCAAGATCTTGTAGAAAAAACAGGATGTCTCTTTTTTCTGGGGAACCTGGAAGGTATGCCCTTCAGAAGGAGGATTCCTTCAAATGGAAAACTGCCTGTAAGTGGTACACGTGGCCACCCTACAAACACTTTGAATATTAAAAAGTAGTACAATATCATGAGCACTTTACAGATCATAATAGGGTGAGATGGGAAGCAGGAGCAGAGGAGACTCCTACTTCAAACCCTCACCCTCAAACTCTACAAAAGATAAGGATGACATACCAAAGGGAGGAGGGCTTGGCTGTGTACCCCTGCCCTACTTTCTTGTGACTGTTTACACACAAGGTGATGAACAGCCAGACCAGACTTCTGCCTCATGTTGGATACCTTTCAATAGGAAGTTCATTTGAAAAGGAAAATGTAAGGCACACTGAAGCTAATGATAAACTGTCTAATGCAATAACTTAATTCTGACATGCAGTTGTTGACAATAAAACACTGCCATATAAACTGCGTAAAAGTTGCAACAGTTAGTCTATGAATTCCCAAACGGTTGTGTGTGGACCCCTAGTGGTCTCCAAGCTTCATTCAGTTGGTGTATGGTGTGCCAGTGGATTTGTGGTTGAAGACGGGAGATGACACATCCATTGCATTATAAATGTGTGTGTGTGTGTGTGTTTTGTTGCATTTTATTACAGTTTGAATTATATAGAATTGCAATTTTTACAACAGATAATTCATTAAGTGGTTGGCCATGGCTCGCAGCAATTTTTAAATACAGTGGTACCTCGGATTAACTACTTAATTTGTTCTGGAGGTCCGTTCTTAACCTGAAACTGTTCTTAACCTGAAGCACCACTTTAGCTAATGAGGCCTCCTGCTGCTGCCGTGCCGCCGGAGCACGATTTCTGTTCTCATCCTGAAGCAAAGTTCTTAACCTGAGGTAATATTTCTGGGTTAACAGAGTTTGTAACCTGAAGCGTATGTAACCTGAGGTACCACTGTAGTCTGGGGGAGGGGAGGCTTGGAAACCAATGGGTTACTCAATTTTGATGGACATGGGAACTAAGTCACTAAGTCACATCATTCTAGTTTAGAAAGATTTTTTTAAAAATCCTTTTGAAATTTAGTCAGACTGAACTTAGACTGAAACATAGTAACACAGCAACCAAACTGCAGTTCACACTTAGCTCTGAAAGTCAGCGCTGAGGCTTAGTATGGTCTTTCCTGAGGGGGGAATAATGCTGCTTTCACAGTGGCCTATGGGAAAGAAATGAAGCCAGTTCCACGGCTGGGACCCATTTTTTCTCTGCATGTTTCCATGAGAGAAGCATCACTAGTTTCTGCTATTCCCATGACTCAACTTGTAAAAAATCATTCTCCCTGTTCTCTTAGGGTTTCTAGGTCAAGAGCCTCTGCACCTCTAGTTACTGAAGAGAATATAAAATTCAACCATGTGTAGATTTTCCCGTCATAGGGCTGTCAGGCCAGAGAGGCAATGCTCTTTCATAAAACTCTTAAAGGTGCAGGAACCTTTTGGATGGGGGTTCTGTCTTGTCTTTGTCTCTCTGCTTCCTAACCACCAACCCTGCATCTTGGGCTTTCATATTGCTCTCCTCCCTCAGTCACTCACTTTTTTCAACTCTGAGGTAGCACTACACAGTGTTTCCTTATGTCCCAGCAGTTCAGGAGTACAGTGGTACCTCAGGTTACGTACGCTTCAGGTTACATACGCTTCAGGTTACAGACTCCGCTAACCCAGAAATAGTGCTTCAGGTTAAGAACTTTGCTTCAGGATGAGAACAGAAATCGGGCTCCAGCGGCGCGGCAGCAGCAGGAGGCCCCATTAGCTAAAGTGGTGCTTCAGGTTAAGAACAGTTTCAGGTTAAGTACAGACCTCCGGAACGAATTAAGTACTTAACCTGAGGTACCACTGTACAGTGTCCTTCTCCTATCTCATCTCCTTTAGCTGGGTGTACTCTCAGGCAATCGCCCTCAGGGTCAGCATTCCCGTTTCATCACACACTTTCCTGACACCAGCATACACACACTTCCCCTCACATGGTTTTTCCCCCTGTGCATGCTTTCCACAGCTTCCCCTTTGCATCCCCTTCTCCATCCTGTTCTTAAATCCTCATCACCAATGCCCCTCTTCTTTTCTGTTCTTTATCTCTTGCACTCACCCTTTTCACTTAAGATCTTGGTTTGTCTTTCATTCCCAGCAGTCACTTTTTTTTTATCGGCCCTGCTCAGCAATCTGAAATTTTCAAGAGAAAATGAAGCTTTTCCTGACATATGCTTTTCTATTAAACCTGGGTGGCTGAATTGAGCCTCCACACACGTATTAGTAACTGGCTTACGTAACAAGTCTCTATATAATTCCTTGGCAGGATCCCTAATGCACACCTACAGCAGGATTCCGCCTGGGCTAAGGGAGGAAACGAAATGGGGAATGTTGAGGCTGTGCTGTGCATTTGATTCGCAGTACCTGAATACAAAGCAATATGGAAATGGTAGAGGGGGAAAAAGCATCTCAAGTAATCAATTTCAGTATGTCAGGTTACTTTTATAGGCAGTGAAGCAGATCCAGTTCTCTAATTTTGCTGTCTCTTGGCTATCTGCCCAACGGCTTCCATTTTAATTCATCTTGCAGTGTTAAAGGTCCCAAATAGAACAATCCAGTCTACTTTTGCCTTCCCTCTCCATTCGTCTTCTGCCATGGCTGATTACATGGCTTCATTTATGGAATTCAGTTTGACCCAACTCTCTGGCTCCTTGAGATTTCTAGAGCCAGGCCCTGAGAGAACCTCTGTATTCTTAAAAGCTGCACAGAAGGGATAAATGAGTTTCGCTTTAACTTTATTTGCTCCTGGGAGCTCTTCCCACTGAGCTTTCCAGTCTCACACAGTTCCCAGTTGGTATAGCCGATAGCAGCTAGAAACCATGGCAACAGATATGCCACAAATGCCCTCGTTTGAGAGCATTACGAACATACTATATAGATTACTTAGAGACTTCTGGCCATTTGTAAACCTAAGACTAAACCCAACTTATGTCAAATCATTTCATAGCAGATGAGCTTCAGGCTAGTTTCTGTTTCTGGACTACAACTCCCATTATGCTAGACCACTGGCCATTCTGGCTGGGGCTGATGGAAGTTGGACATCCAACAACTTTATACTGTAAACTGCCCTGTGATCTTCGAATGAAGGGTAGTGTATAAATTTTATTATTATTATTACAGTGGTACCTCAGTTTAAGAACTATTTGGTTTACAAACTCTGCAAAACTGGAAATAGTGTCCCAGTTTAAGAACTTTACCTTGGTCTAAGAACCTAAATGTTGAAAGGGCACCAACAGTGGTAGGCCTCATTAGGGAAAGCACGCCTCAGTTTAAGAATGGTTTTGGTTTAAGAATGGACATCCGGAAGGGATTAAGTTCGTAAACCAAGGTACCACTGTATTATTATTATTATTATTATTATTATTATTATTAGTTTCTATATAGAAATCATTATATCCTAAACACACAATAAACAGACAGATATACAAACAAAGCAACTAGCGACTTATTTCATTTGGGCAATCAAATATTTGTATGAATTGAGTTTATGTTTACATATTGAATTATGGCTACAAAGGAGACACAGACTACAATAACAGAGTACAAATTCCATTGGACTTTATTATAATGCAACATGATTTAGAGAAGCAGACATGATGAAAATCCTAAAAGTTCAATTTTCTGCCCTTGGGAAGCATGGGCTAATGGCAGCTATATACAGTATATATATTTTTTTCTGACTGCTGATAGCTTGCGGATTTCATACTCAAATTTGCTTTGGTGAATTTACTACAGCATAATGCAATCATAAAAGGGCCAGTACATTCAGTAGTCTGAAAAGTGACAATGCTGTTTCGGCAAGAGACAGTTTGGATATGACAGCTCTTTGGTAGTCCCCTAGAAGACTACCATCTGTGGAAAAGATAGCAAGAATCCCTTTTCCAGTAAGTTTGATCTGCCTTAAATCTGTCTGCTTGAAAATTTCAATTTCCATATTTTTAAATCCTAAGGACTCAGATGCAAATCTTCATGTCTATTGACATCAAGCAAGCACCCTTTTTTGTACCGCTTTTGATGCCTGCTAAAAATGTTCTTCCCCAAGCAGCCTATAAAGAAATGAAAATCTATTAGTAACCTTGTTTTTAAAATTTGGTTCATTTTATCTCTCTCTTTTTTAAATTTTATGAGGTTTTTGTTTTAGTTTGTTGATTTTATCAGATGCTTCCCCAAAGAATACATCAGAATCTCAGTTCTTAAATGTAGCCTGTAATGATCTATCTATGAAAAACTATAGCAAAACAAAAATATCCAATAAGAATAAACAAAATACAATAAATTTCCTTTAAGCTACCACTAGTTTTAAAATCACACATCTATAAATGTCCATTGATAATATCACAATAATTAATTCATTTACTTTTATTTGTAAATATTTGTACCATGCTTTTCTATCTGAAGATAGTAAAAGCAGCAAAGATTAAACATCAATTGTTCCTTTGCCAGCTTGACTTGTATTCGGTGATGTGTGCATTGTACAAACAACTGCAAGCCAACTTGCTTTCAGCAGACACTGGACCCCACCCACATTTGGTGCAAAATTTAAACAGTGTCATGCACAAGCCACACACATTGTGAAGGAACCAGCACTGAACTTTAAGATTCCAGATTTTATCTCTCCTACACTTGATATCACATGAGACCAAGTGAGTGACAGGCGGGCATGATCTGGACAAGTTAGAATTACTGGCCAAACTAGGAGGTCTATTGAGATGAATTGGGGGACCAAAGGTTACCCACTCATGATTTAAAGCAAGGTTGGGGAACCCATGACCTTCTAAGTGTTGTTGACTTCATGTATTCCATGCCTATTTATTCAAAGGTCAGTCAAAGAGAATAAAATGGGTCTTACTTCCAAGTAAGTGCATTTGATTATTGGCTTAGCACAGGCCAGTACCGAAGCAAGGCTCATCTTGCATGTGTAGAGTAGAAGGAGAGATTTTGGGACTCACAATAAAATGGCAAAAGTGGTAAAAACCTTCAGTGTGAATTAGTCATTTCAAATTACATCTTCACAACTGCAAAAGGAGAACAGTTCAGTATGTATTTATCTGCGCTCCTGTTGAGGTATTGCATGTTCTCCTTGCCACACACATATGTGACAGCAAGACCTGTTTCTATTATGTGGAACAAATGATTTGTCTACAGCAGGGTGTCACCTTCCATTCTAAACTGCTGCATTGAAAGAAAACGTTCAGCATTTTTATAATTTCAAATAGCTCATCATCATACAATTTCAGACAGCCCATTGAGTCAGAAGATTATGGTGCTTCCTCAGCACTTCTTTGCTCAGTTTTACATTCAATATACTAGACAATTATGTCAATTTCACTTCTGCATTAAAACAGTGATATGTTGTGCGCACGGCAAGTTTAGATCACCACTGCTTACTCTGCTCTTTGATAAACACTTAGTTGCTGGAAAATGTTGAATGCTGGATTTAACAGTGCTATCTGAAACCTAGACTATTCTGCTAGCAAATCGGATCCTCCTAATTGAGGGTCCATGATGTGCGCGGGCCCAAGCCCCCCCCCCTTCAGAGGGTGGGAGATTGAGTCCGGTCCATGCAATGGTCCCACGATCACACCATGGCCTATTGGCCAATCAGAGATCGGTGGTGTGATTGTGGGGGCATATAAAACGTGGTGATGCATTTCTGGGGATTCACCTGGCTTCACGACGCCAAACACCCACCCGCCTGCCCTGTATTTTAGGTGTCTGCTTTGGCCTTGCTCTGGACTTTGGTTGGTTGCCTATTTTGGAACAGGGGCTGGAGAGGAATTTTTTCCATTTGGCAAATGGCACTAGCTACTTCTTAGCAATCGTCACAACTTTTGTAAGATTTGGCGGTTAGGCATTGGCTTATTGTGATGTGGGGGAGGGGAGGTGTGGCCATCACCTGCCCCTCCAGATACAAGGGTATTCCAGTAAAGGAATCTGTGGGTCTGAATCTCGTCCGAAGTCCGCTTGAGGGGCTAGGACCCAGCGGGAACCCCGGGGTGAGCTTCAGTTGGTTGCCATCGACGGAGCTCCCTCGTTTGGTTGTTTACCTCTCCAGACTTCATGCAAGGCAGGCAGGAGTCAGATATAGTTATTGCCAATGCCTAAGCCAATACCACTACACATTGCTGTAATCAATAAAGTTGTGGCCTAAATTTTTGCCCATTAATCTTAAACTAAAAATTCTGTGTCCATGTGTATTTATTTATCCTTAGGGGTGCACCGGGGTCTTGATGTGCAGTTATCTGCCCTATGACATGGGAAACAAGTGAACTTGAGATACAGTGGTTCATATCCAGAGCTGCCATGAAAGTGAAGTGAAATCAGAATTCTCTTAACATTCCCCAGATTGGAATGCCATGTACAGCTCTGCTCTTCACATCTCAAAAGTGATATTGTAGAGCTGAAAATGGTGCAGGAAGAAGCAACCGAAATGATCAAGGGTTATAATGTTTGAGGCTTTTAACTTTGGGGTGGAGAAGGCGGGGTGCGGAGAAAGGGGTGACATGACAGACATGCATAAAAGTATGTCATGGTTTAGCGACAGTGGTTAGACAGATTTTTTTCTTCCTCTCTAATAACAATAGCCCCTTCATGGATCACTGCCTTGCCGTGGCGAAGGGGCTTGAGGAACTCAGAGAAGCTATGAACTACGCCAAGCAGGGCACACAAGATGAACAGGTCATAGTGGAGAGTTTTGACCAAACGTGATCCACCTGGAGGAGGAACCGGCAAGCCACTCCAGTATCCTTGCCAAGAAAACTCCATGGACAAAGACAACAGGCATATAAAAGGCCAGTGGAAGTGATGGTATTCCAGCTGAACTATTTAAAATTTTAAAAGATGATGCTGTTAAGGTGCTACACTCAATATGCCAGCAAATTTGGAAAACTCAGCAGTGGCCAGAAGATTGGAGAAGATCAGTCTACATCCCAATCCCAAAGAAGGGCAGTGCCAAAGAATGCTCCAACTACCGCACAATTGCACTCATTTCACACGCTAGCAAGGTTATGCTTAAAATTCTACAAGGAAGGCTCAAACAGTATGTGGATCGAGAACTCCCAGAAGTGCAAGCTGGATTTAGAAGAGGCAGAGGAACCAGAGACCAAATTGCAAACATGCACTGGATTATGGAGAAAGCTAGAGAGTTCCAGAAAGACATCTACTTCTGCTTCATTGACTATGCAAAAGCCTTTGACTGTGTCGACCACAGCAAACTATGGCAAGTTCTTAAAGAAATGGGAGTGCCTGATCACCTCATCTGTCTCCTGAGAAATCTCTATGTGGGACAAGAAGCTACAGTTAGAACTGGATATGGAACAACTGATTGGTTCAAAATTGGGAAAGGAGTACGACAAGGCTGTATTTTATCTCCCTGCTTATTTAATTTATATGCAGAATACATCATGCGAAAGGCTGGGCTGGATGAATCCCAAGCTGGAATTAAGATTGCCGGAAGAAATATCAACAACCTCAGATATGCAGATGACACAACCTTGATGGCAGAAAGTGAGGAGGAATTAAAGAACCTTTTAATGAGGGTGAAAGAGGAGAGCGCAAAATATGGTCTGAGGCTCAACATCAAAAAAACGAAGATCATGGCCACTGGTCCCATCACCTCCTGGCAAACAGAAGGGGAAGAAATGGAGGCAGTGAGAGATTTTACTTTCTTGGGCTCCATGATCACTGCAGATGGTGACAGCAGCCACGAAATTAAAAGACGCCTGCTTCTTGGGAGAAGGGCAATGACAGGCCTAGACAGCATCTTGAGAAGTAGAGACGTCACCTTGCCAACAAAGGTCCGTATAGTTAAAGCCATGGTTTTCCCAGTAGTGATGTATGGAAGTGAGAGCTGGACCATAAAGAAGGCTGATCGCCGAAGAATTGATGCTTTTGAATTATGGTGCTGGAGAAGACTCTTGAGAGTCCCATGGACTGCAAGAAGATCAAACGCATCCATTCTTAATGAAATCAGCCCTGAGTGCTCACTGGAAGGACAGATCGTGAAGCTGAGGCTCCAATACTTTGGCCACCTCATGAGAAGAGAAGACTCCCTGGAGAAGACATTGATGCTGGGAAAGATGGAGGGCACAAGGAGAAGGGGGCGACAGAGGACGAGATGGTTGGATAGTGTTTTCGAGGTTACCAGCATGAGTTTGACCAAACTGCGGGAGGTAGTGGAGGACAGAGGTGCCTGGCGTGCTCTGGTCCATGGGGTCATGAAGAGTCGGACACGACTAAATGACTAAACAACAAAATAACAATAGAATAAGGTGTCATCCAATTAAGCTGGATGTTGAAGAGATTCAGGACAGACAAAAGGAACCACGTCTTCAAATAGTGCATAGGTAAAATATGGAATTTGCCGCCACAAGATATAGTGATGGCTACCAACTTGGATAACTTTTAAAAGGAATTAAATAAATTAATGGAAAGAAACCAGCCCTGGGTTCTCACTGGAAGGACAGATCCTGAAGCTGAGGTTCCAATACTTTGGCCATCTCATGAGAAGAGAAGACTCCCTGGAAAAGACCCTGAAGTTGGGAAAGATGGAGGGCACAAGGAGAAGGGGACGACAGAGGACGAGATGGTTGGATAGTGTTCTCAAAGCTACCAGCATGAGTCTGACCAAACTGCGGGAGGCAGTGGAAGACAGGAGTGCCTGACGTGCTCTGGTCCATGGGGTCACGAAGAGTCGGACACGACTAAATGACTAAACAACAACAATAAAGGCTATCAATGACTACTACTGAAGATGACTGTATTACCTCAAGAACTGGACGAACGATGCCTCTGAATACCAGTTCCTTGGGGTCAGAAACAAGAGAGTGCTATTGTTTTCATGTGCTGCTGGCATCTGGCTGGCCACTGTGAGAGCAGAATTCTGGACTAGATAGGCCTTTGGTCTGTTCCAGCAGGGCTCTTAAATCCCCTTAAGTACTTTATTATTAGTATTATTTATTAAATTTGTATACCGCCATTCATCTATAGATCTCAGGGTGGTTCACGACATAAAAATACAAGATAAAAACACAAAATGCATATTAAAACAAGAACATCCCCTCACACACACAGACCAATAACCCCATCCCCTCTCACAAACACATTTAAAAGGATACAGGATATTAATGAGCCAAAGGCCTGGTTGAAGAGGGGCTTTTTCGCCCGGCACCTAAAAGTGTATAACAAAGGCTTCCATTGACTTCCAAAGGGAAAATAGTCATAACCAGTGCTGACCAAGCAAGTACTTTTTAATATTTGCTGGGTTTCAGGCCCACTTCAGAAATATATGAGGGGATATTTGACAAAGTACTTTCACGAGAAAAGTTCTTCAAGTGATTTTCTATATGAGTAATGTTGTAATTCATTTAGCTGGGCATGTAGTTTTTCTCACTGTTAAGTATGCTAAATATTTGATTAAATTCTATACATTGTTAGAAAAAAAATTTCATAATACAAAATTACTGATGCTGGTGATTTCTGAATTGTTAGTCTAGATTTGCCAGGTCTTCTCCTCACAAATCCCACCATTTTTCAATGGATCAGTTTTTAATGCTTTTTTTTTTAACAGAGTGTCATGGGAATCACTGAGAAAAATATACTGTCATTAGTCTTAGTCAGCTGTCGTTCACAACAGCTAAACTAATTAGTGTCAATGTGCTCTTCAAACCAAACCACTCTGCCGTTCTCTGTCATGGTGAAGTAATTTAGACATGCCCTGGTTAATTTATGTTTCAGTGGTGACAGTTTATGCTGGATCTTAGTGAAAACTGTAATGCTCTCAGTGGACTTGACACTTATCACTGTGTTAATGCATTTCATCCATCTTTTCCCTTTCCTTAGTGCTTTGATCCTAAACACTTTCACTCTTATTCAGCAAGTCCTTTGCAAACTTGGCAGTGAGGAAACTGAGGAAACTGAAGAAGGCCTTGGCTGATGCTAAGGAAAAAGAGTCCAATGCTTCAAGAGTAATTTATAAAGAAATGTCCACCTCTAATTAGTGCTAAATTAACAACAAAGTGTGCTTTAATAAAACACCTCAAACAGAATACTGCAAATCACAGTATAAAGCTTCCAGCTTTTCATAACCTACCATGCCACTTAACTCAATAAGAAATACAGAAAATAATAATAATTAAAAATGAATTTTACACAATACTGTTAACAGCACACTTTCAGCATTTATTGATCTTCTCAAGATAGGGCTTTTTGGTGGCAGATCTTGGTTATGACCACATCTCTAAAGAGAGAATAACCTAGCCCCTTTTATTTTTTTTAGGTGGGCAGTCAAGATCTTTCTAATTTGCCTCACTTTTAATGTTTTCTATCTGTTTCTTATTTTGGCATTTTGAAGTGCTCCTGTTTTTTTACCGTACTAATATATTTAATGACTTAAACTGCTTTGGGGCCTCTAAAATGTGCCAAAGAAATGTTGTAGAAATGTACTATAGAGTTGTAGTTCAACAACATCTGGGGAACCCTTTGTTGGCTACCTATGTTTTAGAAGACTTACAGTCTGTGGGAGATATTGATTGCAGAATTCATTTTCAGAAAGACATCATACAAGAGCACTAGCTAAGCATCTATAGACCCCCCAAAGAATTGGTTGGTAGAAGGGCAAATCAACCATACCATTTACACATAGGAGCTTCTGTGTAATAATTCAGAGCAGAACAATTTCTACACGGATTGCCATCATTTAATTAATTTGTAAATGTTTCAAGCATCGGTGATTTACAATGCCTAATAATCATCCTGTGAAGTTCACTGAAATTGTGTAGAGAAATGGCTGGAAAATTAGATGTGATTTTGAAAATCAATATTGCTAAGTGCTGAGAGGTCACTTTTTGGTGCTGTGGAATAGTGTTTTGAAGGTGGGAGTTTCTCCCCTATTTATTACATATTTATTTCATGTCTTTAAGCTTCAACCTCTTCAACTTATAGTAGAAGATCCCCCCTGCCTCAAAATATGTGAAGGCAACAAGTGGAAAAGAAGCTAGATAGGTTCTAACCCTTCACTTAAATGGCATCTGATTTTTGCATTGACAGATGAGGAAAAAAACCAGACACAAACATTTGATGCAGGTCAAGGAATGTCTCAAATTCCATAATTTTGCTTTTTGGCATTTATTATTTCTCTAATTCTTTATCATTTCAAAGAATTACACCAAAGAATCAAACAGAACTCAGGGAAGTTGCTATCAACTTCAAGTCACTTTCTCTTTCTATAAAACATTATAACCGAGATAATTTTTATGTGCACAGAAACTATATATGAAGCTTTGGCAGATATGTTTATCTACTTGAATGGGGAATCTAGAAACACATGTTAATTTCACATATAAGTTCTACAGTATACTAACTAGTTAGGTATCCATTTTTGCTTGGTATTGTTGTACAGTGGTGCCTCAGGTTAAGAACTTAATTTGTTCTGGAGGTCCATTCTTAACCTGAAACTGTTCTTAACCTGAGGTACCACTTTAGCTAATGGGGCCTCCTGCTGCCACTGCACCGCCGCCACCCGATTTCTGTTCTCATCCTGAAGCAAAGTTCTTAACCCGAGGTACTATTTCTGGGTTAGTGGAGTGTGTAACCTGAAGCGTCTGTAACCCGAGATACCACTGTTTACCAGGCCTGCACAGCTTCCACTCACCAAGCATCACACTAAGAGATTTGCCATCCCTCCTGTTCCTACTTCTTATTTGGAGCTGCAAGACCAGGATGGGGGCTGTTGAGAACCTGACAAAATCACAATGCATGCCCAATGATGAGTCATGGTCTGTTTGATGAGTCAGGCAAATTGCACAGCTGCAATGATGCAATGGACAAAGCATCATGTTTGACAATGTAAAAAAATAATAATGTTGGACATTCATTAGCTGGCTTTGAATAAGTCACTATTTCTCTAACAGTCTATCTAATAGGCAGTTGTGAGCTCAATGGAACAATATTCAAGTCTTTGCACTGAAAATTCACACCATAATGAATACTAAGAATACAACCCCAAATTTAGCCTTGACTCCTTTTGGTGGAAGGGTGGGATATAAATTTAATAAATAACCATAAATAAATAAATAAATAAATAAATAAATAAATAAATAAAGTCATTAAACCAAGGGGAGACTCCTGTTCAGAAGCCACACCTAAAACTAGGGATGTGTGGACTCATTAAAGTCTGGACTGTCCTAGTTTTGCATGGAGAGGGGACTAAGACCATCTTGCATTATTTCTGGGCAGAGTCCACACAAAAGTCCGCTGAAAAGGTCAACACTGGCATTTTTCTTCTAGAATCTCACTAGCCCCTCCCCAGCTCCATAAGATACCAGGCAGTTTGGGTGTGATCTCTCAGTTGTCTTCTAATTAAACAGGTTAATTCCAAATTAAATTATATAAAAACACACACCAAAGAATCTTGTGACACTTTAAGACTATCAAATCATAAGATCCAACCCTCTTTGGCTTAACCTTTATGAATCATTTACATATAATTACTGTTTGGTTCCGCTACAAACAACGTCCTGCAGAATTCTAGAATAAGTAACATGAATAGACCTCAATGCACATTTTAGATTTAGAAGGGGGTGGGGACAGGAGCTGTATGTCCCTAAAGGTAGATAATTTCAAAAATATACTTCTCAGCAGACTTAATGCAGGATGCTTTTGCCCACTGCCGCATGAAGAACATGATCTACTAGTCTCTGGGCAATCTTATACTCTCTACTTTGCCTTGCCTTAATAGCTGCAATCATTAAACACAATGGAATTGAGTTAAGGAGCTGCAGGGCTCCCCTTTTCACTTGCTTTGTAAGTTTATTTTATGTGTAATGTGCATATTTTGTAAGCATTTTCAGAGAAACTATATTAACTGTAATAAGAGAATCCTTAAGCAGACCTGTTAGTGAGTGCAGATACAATGAGTCAAGTAATGCATAGATACAAGTAACCCTCAGGTGTCATATATATTAAATGCATAAACAATTACTACTGAAGATTTTGTTTCTCTTTTATACATCAGTTGGTAAACTGAAATTCAATCACCACATATGTAATACAATTATGCATTGCTATTTTGTTAACAATCTACTACTTTTGGAGGCAAAGAATGCAAACACAAGGGAAGGCCCTTGCTACTCTATGTTATTGCACTGCAAAGGTTTTTGAGCCCAAGGCAAGTTGTTCTTAGCAAATACAACATTTGATATAAAAATGTCTGATTTTATCTATGAATATTGAAAGAGCTAGTGTTGGACAATTCAAATGAGATGTTTATTTTTCAGACTTCAATTTGTAATCAGTCTTAAAGGTTAGCATTTCTTTCCTAGGTAGTATATTTGAGCACTCACAACTGATTACACTTGTTTCTGGCCTAAAATGTATATTATAGAGGCTACCTAGGTTGGGGGCCAGGCAGTTCACTACTACCACTGTCTGAAAGTGTTAAGTCAGGAATGCATTGTATACCTGCCAGGTGTTACCAAGTGTATCACAAACTCATTACAATCAGGGATTGACTTAGGAAGGCAGGGACAAGTTCTCTCCCTCTGCCCATTTCAGACCATTATACCCCAGGAGCACCTTTATCTTTTGATTTAGAAAAGTAATCACAACACATTCAATACAATCTTTAATAAATGCAAGACAGACCATTTTCAACTTTGCTGTAAATCTTGCCCCCCCCATACAACCAAAACGTAAACAGCACATTGATTACAATCAAGTCTACCAAAAGTCAATGAAAGACCTCCTAGGATAAGCTGAAAATTATTGTGCAGCAATCTGCAGGAAAGGGTTAATCAAGGTCACAAGAGCAACCCACACCGAAATCAAATTCTTGAGGTCCTAGAGTCTAACAACATCCACATTTACCTGGAAGTACATTTAACAACTTCATAATGTCGAAGCCAGGGAAGTAAATGGCAGAAGCATATGTCCTTCTAAATGGAAACTGAAGATTTTAAATGATACTACTTCCTGTGAAATATTAGCCTTTTAATTATGATGATGAAACTTAAACAACATGAGTTCACAGGTGCCTGTTACACATTTACAGACTTGTCACATAGGAATACCTTAGGACCATTCTACCACTGCTATAGTAATCATCCCAGAAATTATGGAAAATATACATAACACTTCAAATCAGACTCATTTGTGACTATGATTCTTTGACTATATATAATCACACAATGAACTTTGGCTAATAGTAACCAGAATTGTCATCAGTAACTACAAAGCATCACCTAAACCAATGTAATTAAACTTCTTTCTATGGTTTCAGAAACATAACATGCAAAAGGTGGTGGAAAAAGATGAGAAAGGAGCTTTCTATGGACAAGACAAGGCCTTGTTCATCAAACACAGTCCATTCCACGCTTCACAACTGAGTGCTGGTTAATATAGCAAGCATTCACCATCTAATTGCTTCATGACCCAAAACATTCAGAACCATCAGCTCCACGACATAGTTACAGGGTTCACTGCTGATCATCCATTTGTGGTAAAAAAGAAAAGAAAGAAAAGCTGCCATGATTATGCAATGATGAGACTTAGTGTTCATACATCATTACAATGTTCAGTGTGTTTCTCTCTGCTCTGCAACAGAAATTCTTACATCAGGGATGGGGAACCTTCGGGCATTCAGATGTTACTGAGCTCCAGATCCTAGCACGGCCAAGTGTCAGGGTTCATGGGTGTAGCACAGCACCCCCAATCCTTGCGTTACATCAATCTTGTAAAGCAGATTACTATTGCCACAGTGTGTGGGGATGCAGCTGAGCTTCAAAGATTGTGGCTTACTTATGGTATCCCAGAAAGTCCATGGCTGAAACAGAATTTTAAGTACTTCAGCCACTTAGCCATTATACCAACTAGATCACATGTATCCACTTAGAGGTGCTGGTCTACATAATCAGTACTCATTTTAATATGGTCCAAAGGAAAGCAGAGCAATACATTTGGTGCTAGCTTGGCTTCAGGAGTTGCCTGAAGGAGGAGTACACCCCATAACCCCCTCCTGTATATATATTCCTGCAGATATATTAACCCCCATCCTCATCATATCCATCTCACTTCCATTAGGGTTTCTTATGGGTTACTTTATGGAAAAGATACAATCTAAAGAACAAAAAATCATGGCCAAAGTGAAAGTGGTAAGAAATTTTCAAGTTCTGTCCTCAGACCACTAGATCTAGTTTTCTATCCAACGCCTTCAATTTTTTTTGCAGCATTATTTATTCCTTTTAATCTTCCTCTTGACGTGTTCTGCTGTGTTTTCCCCGCCAAAAAATATTTGCTTAGCACCTGAACTTTACAGAGAAAATTCATTAAACATTTACACTCTGCTTACATCTTCTCCTGACATGTAAAAACAAAGTAGGCTTGTATTACTAAAGTAGACAAAGCACTGGAGAATACACTGTGAAGAATAATCCTTAGCAAGCAGGACTTTGTGAAAAGGAACTTGCCATTCTGCAGTTTCTACAATTCTATATCCAAATGAAGCTGCCTTTGATTCAACATACTCCAATGATGGACAGAATCTAAAGTGTCGTAATTGCACTGCATTGAAAGTAGTGGTTTATCCCCTGTTCGGGACCTGATGCAGCTACCCAAGGAAAACTTTTTGCCCCCTAAGATTCCACTTATTTTGATGGTGGAAGCCAAAAAACCCAAAGCAAAGCAAAGCAACAAGAAAAGAAAAGAAAACCCCAATAACCTGACCTGGAGAGGCAAGCTTCCATGTTAGAAGCTGCCCAGAATGGCTGGGGAAACCCAGTCAAATGGGCAAGGTACAACAAATAAATTATTATTAGTTACAAACCTTTCAATATAGATGCACATACATCTCAGAAGCCCTTAATCCTCTGACCAATTGATGGGTAAAACTGAACTTTAATATGGGCATTCCAGGGTGTATGCACCATTGACACCACACATTTAGTGGTTCAAGAGCTGGAAGTGTTACTCTGGTATACTAAACTGTTATTTTCTTTCAAAAGCTCAGGATCAGTGTCACCAAACTCTACTGAGATCCAGTTTCGGATTCTGTCGCCAAACCTTCAAGAATTGCTTTATGTCACAGATTGCTAAAGCAATAAATGGGAAGATCATTAAAGTGCTTTGCATAAAGCAAATGTACTGGCATGATGCAATGAGTATTAGTATTGATTTCTTTCTTTTTACAAAGCTAGGGATTCCTAAAATTCATGAACGCTAATCGGATGGATTTAGTAAGGAATAGCATTTTGGATTATACTACTGTCCTTGATCCCCATCAGATCATATACCAATTCTTCTGTGCTTGTCTGCCTGACATTTTATACTTCTCAAGATGACAGATCACAAAGAGCAATGTCTTCTTAAAATAATCAGCACATATGGGTGACGGGAATAGAGCAATACTGCCTAACAACTGTTCTGAGGTATTTTAGAATCAAGAGGAAGGGTCATAGCATTTGTTCAAATGTATCTGCTTCCTCTTCCAGTCCTTCTCCTTTTCCTCCTTCTCCTTCTCCCCCACTATCTTAGTGACACTTGACAATGAACCAGGTAGCATTATCTGAAGTAATGATGCACAGTCAATACGAATTCCATCAATCGACATGGATAACCTTCAGGAATATCAAGAGTAAGGTGACTTTGCTACTGGGAAGAAATGATTTGCTATTCAAAAATTATGATATCAACTTTGAAAGTTGTTATAAAAAATACATCAATTACACAATTGTTTTTCAATCTTTTTTTCAAGCTACATTGAAAGCTAACATATCTTACATCCAGTGTGATATTCCCCATTCCCTGATTCACCAGGATTGGCCTTTGCAACCCAATGTGGTGGCAAGAAGAGGAGCAACCGGTGTTTCCAGCACTCTATATTGTGTGTGTGTGAGAGAGTAGAGGTTCTGGGAAATCCCATGATAGCCTCAGAGCTAGTCACTGGATGTACTGGGCTCCAGAGTGTACCTGCTTAAATACTTCACCTTCCAGGTCTACTCTGGAAGCACATATGGACTCCCAGAGCTTGCAAGCAGCACAACCCTCAGGAGATCTCAGAGAGGTAGCATTGGCAAGCTTGAGGAATAAACTGAAGATATGGCAGAGTGAGGCAAAACAACCAATGGAAGAAGAATTGGGGAGTGAGGAGCTGACTGCGTGGTCACCTGAATGGCAAGTAGAATGTGTGAAGAGCAGCAAAAAAGTTGAAAGAATACAAGGGCTGAAAGTACTGAGGGGGAAGCCGCATGGTGAAGGGATATTAGCAGCTGGTCACGCTTTATACAGAGCAGAAAGCAGCTCCAGAGGGCACTCATTCACTCCAGTTTGAGTGGTGCTGACCAGGAATCGCCCCACTTACCCAACAGTAGGATGGGTGAAGCCGTGCACCAGCAACGCTCTGTGCAATGCGTACATTATACCTGGCCTAACAACCCATTGGTGGTCTAGCTGAAGGCAGTGAGGCTTGACTGCCTCAGGAAACTGCAGCAAGGCCTAACTTTGTGTGCCTTCCTTCACAGTTGGCACCAGTGTTGCTGGTACAACACATTGGCTCTTTACTACTACTTAAAGGTAAAGGGACCCCTGACAGTTAAGTCCATTCACAAATGACTCTGGGGTTGCGGCGCTCATCTTGCTTTACAGGCCGAGAGAGCAGGCGTTTGTCCACAGATAGTTTTTCTGGGTCATGTGGCCAGCATGACTAAGCTGCTTCTGGCGAAACCAGAGCAGCACATGGAAATGCCGTTTACCTTCCCGTCGGAGCAGTACCTATTAATCTACTTGCACTTTTTGGCATGCTTTCAAACTGCTAGGTTGGCAGGAGCAGGGACTGAGCAACAGGAGCTCACCCCACCGTGGGGATTCGAACCACCGACCTTTTGATTGGCAAGCCCAAGGCTCAGTGGTTTAGACCACAGCACCACCCGTGTTCCTTTTACTACAACTTATACAGCTATAAATATGATCAGCTTCTGGAAAAGGGAGATCAGCAAGGAGTAGGATCCTATAAGCTGAGCACTCTGCTTACAATTTACATTGGTAAGTTCCAATTAGGAAATTCAAGAGTTTCTGCTAAAAAAAAAAAAAAGCGAACAAGGGTGCTCATGCCATCTCACCTCCTTTCTCCTCTCAACACCAATAGAAAGACTCAGAGCTCCTGTCAGCAGCAAGGCAAAGTCATGATGCAGCCAGCACTGCCTGGAAAGAAGGCATCCAGAGGACACACCACTCCAGCCTCAGGAAAAGACCATCGAACAACCAGCCAGGTCCAGCCTGACACACCCTACAGAGGCTTTCAATGGCCCTAGAGGTGGCTATCAAGTGCCATGATCAAATGGGGGTTCCAAGTCAGGCAACAGAAACTTTGTCTCCCTTGAGCAAGCCACCAAAGCAGAGCAAACAGCATGACTCCTCAACTGAACTAAAGGAGAGTTTTGGGAAACTAGCAATCATGAACAGGCATTCAAATGATATGGAAAAGGGGAAGTTTGGGGAAAGATTTCACTCTACACTAAAGTGCCCCCTTTCATTAAAAAATATCCCTGCACAAGATCATTTCACAGAACACTAAGAGTGATGGCAAACTGTTGATTCACCACCAAAAACATCCGACTGAAGGAATGTCTACAGATTTGTGCAGGGGCTTTCTAGTCTAGGAGTACTGAGGGGGTTGTCCTCAAACAAAGGTGGCTCAGAATATAAATGACTTTGGATCCTCTTTGCCCAACAAATCCACGCCTGTAAAAACTTATCTCCTCTTCCTTACCTTCTATTACTATACTTTCAAACAGGTAATATTATGAACACTAAGGCATAATCATACCTTAAATGAAGGTTTAAAGGTATCAGAGGTTTCTTAAAGGGTATAGTGACTCCTTGTTTTCCAAAATTAGTTAAATAAGCATGAAAAATGGAATGTTACTTTAATCAAGGAGTATGAAAGAAATTTTGACTTGATGTTATGATTATGAACACAGGAGGAACTTAATTGCTAGGTTAATTTTCTTGTTACCTCAGATGTGTTTTAATGAAACACTGTGTGAACTCATTGGATTTGTTGATTCTTTTAATATGTCTATTTACTTTCCTGTTCCTTGCATCTTCAATCATGTCTCGGTGCATAAGCAGGTACTCTTTCTAAGCATATCTATGTTCACAGAATTAAAATGAGGAGGAAAGAGAGTACTCACACTTATGTTGATCATAACAAAAGCCTTATGTCATGTATAAAGCAATGCTGCCTACTCAGATGTTTTAAATGCCACTATCAAATAAACCAGAGGTGAGGAATTTCCAGCTGATGGGCAGAATCTCTAGTTATAGTGACTTACCCTAGGCCATGCCCTTCCCCAGGCCACACCTCTCTCTGGACCTGCTGCACATCCTCATCTGCTGTGGCTTGGCAGAAATGTGTCATTGCACTGTCATAATGCCTCTTGCTTAGGCAGTTGGGTGGGTGGAGAGATTGTGGGTGTAGATAGCTTTGTGATGGGTCATTAGCTACTTCATTAACTTTGTCTTTAAGGTGTCACAACATTCTTTGTTGTTTTTGCTTCCGAAGACTAACAGGGCAACACCTGTGGAAATTCATTAATTCTGAAACGGAACATGCAAGGAAGGTAGCTGATTTGTAAATATCTGTTGATGGCTGATGTATGCATGTCTATTGTGTGCTATGTGTGGGGGGGGAGGTTAATATGTACATTTCTTCATCAGCAACTGACAAAACAGAACATTGACTTCTGCAAAATAAACTAACTGTGATGTTGAGAAAGATTGAGGGCACAAGAAGGGACGACAGAGGAAGAGATGGTTGGACAGTGTTCTCAAGCTACCAACATGAGTTTGACTAAACTGCGGGAGGCAATGGAGGACAGGAGTGCCTGGCGTGCTCTGGTCCATGGGGTCACGAAGAGTTGGACACAGCTAAACGACTAAACAACAAGAAGTGGCATGGAAAATACCAGTTGGAAGTGCCAATCAATATCAGAATAGACTGAGGTACATACGTTCATACATCCCTTACAGTAGGCTATGTTCAAACCATGCCAAAGTCACAAATTTTCACACATACCTCTTACTATTAAGGCAACCAAGCTCAAGGATATAATGCAGTCAGGCAAATGACTCAAGGAGGGCATGGAGCAGGCCTATTAATGGATATGGTCTATGGAGAAGTGATGTGGCCTGAAGAAACAGGCTTTTGTAGCTGACATCTCAACATTCTGTACTTTTGGGAATTTCATTGTCAGTCTATTTGGGAGTTCTAGAGGATTACAAAAACAAGCAAGCCTATATATACTTTTGTGTATGTACACAATTCTCTAGATCTTATTTTTAGGTGGCCCTGTTACACCTGCAAAGTAAGAGGCATCTGGGCACCCAAGTTCATTCTTAGGTAGAACATATTCACCACAGTTACAACTTCACCATTATATATGCATCTTTAAAATTAATGGCATTTTTCAATAATCATACTATTAGTAGTAAAATACAACACATTCCACCCTTTTAAATTCCAGGTGTGAGGGGAGGCATCCTTAACTGCACTGAGTCATGATAATATGTTCAGGTTAAGAGAACATGTGAACTACAAGAACTAATTGAGCAACAGTGCTGAATTGAATATGCTGTACCACTAACTATTCTACGTGAAGTAGTATTCTTTCGATCCTGCAAAAAAATAGCATGCCAATCTTTCCTATACTATCCATTCAATCCAAGTCATATTCAATTGTGTCTGTGTTCAAGAAGAAAGTAAGATGTCTTTCAGGAATATAGATGTATCTCCTCAGTGAAGATCCCTGATAAGCTTTCAAGGAATCCCAGAGTTATAGGGATGGAAAGGATAGTAGTTTTTAATCATTATGTACTCTCTGCCTTGAGCGCCTCATATATTTTTTCTTTGTAAGAAGCAGCCATGGGTCAAGATAAAAATCCTCTCTATTCCTAAAATGATATTAGTTAAGAAGTGGGGGGGGGGGAGGTAAGAGTACAAATTATGCCCATAAGTCTTCTCCTTAGCAATTTTGGAGGCAATCTGGATGAAGACTATAGAACAGGACCAAAAAGGTTATAACCTGCCTCTCTCCAACTGAAATTGTAACTCAGTGACAGTGTGTGTGTTTCCTATTCAGAAGCCCCAATTTTAATCCCTAGCATTTTGAGTTGAAAAGGATCAGCTAGGTGGTGATAGGAAAGATCCTAAGGATATTGCCTTAGATCCTGGAAAGCCACTGTCAGTTAGGTAGACGATACCAAGCTAGACTGGCAAATTCTCTAGCCTGGCAGTTTCTTATGTTCTTCCAAAGCAGTCCAAACATTTAGATTTGCCCCTTTAAAAGCCCTTAAAAGCCAATCCTTTGTTTTTTAACATACAGATAGCTTGGGTCCCTCCCTCCCCTCTTTTGCACTTTGTTGAATGCTTTATATTATTATGGAACCACTCGACTGCCAACCTTTGTGTACCTGCTCTGACGTGTGTTTGGCAAGGATGCAGAGTTGTTTGATGGTGTTTGAAATTTTTTTTTTCCTTTTCACATAAAAGAAAGGATAAGCAAAAGCAAAGATTCATCAGCTTACGTATACAGGCTTCTCTGTTGTGAAGGCTCTAGCAGTGGGATATGGGAACTGAGAAATCCAATCTAATAGGCTGAACAAGGGAGAGTGGTCTGAATAGGGGGGGAAATCCATGGACATTCAGAATGTTCAGGCTTGCACAGGCTTATAACAACATACAATACTCTGGGGAAAATTTGAGCTTTCAAATTATAATTTCCATGGCAGCACCAACAATGGGTGCTCATTTCAAACAATACAGCTTCTAAAGCAACCTTGTTGTGCTCATTCCCTTTTGTTCCAAAAAGAGGCTTAGATGTCTGTAACTATTGGTACACACACACACACACACACACACACACACACACACACACACACATGTAACACTGGTCTGAGGAAAGTGGAGTAAGATTTATTGGTTATGGAAGCAGAGAAACGTAGAATGAATCTTCTATCAGCAAGCAGTGGCACAGTGTCAGACACAATGACAACTGTGAGTCGACAAATGGCGGTAATCCACACACATAGCAAGGGATCTCCCTTGCCAGTAATGTCAGTGGAAAGTTTTCCATAATATACCAGCTCTAGTTTCAGTGAGTGCCTGGCAGGGTGGGAGTTCTTGAAAGATGTGTTTAGCAGGGTGACATTGTGTGGATCATCTACCGATATCAGCCAGTCTGGTGGTTGGTGGGGGGAAGCAGGTTTGGCTGGAGGGGTGGGTCAGAGAGGGGTTTCCAAATGCTTGCCATCTGTTAACTGCTATGATATCCCTCCCCTCAGACGTATCACTGGAGATTAATCCATCATGCTTGATAGTCTGGTGGTGCTGTTATTAATAAGGGAAGGGCTGTCATAGTCCATAGGACTCCTTCACCAGGAAACCTCCATTTAGGAGCTTGATTTGAGGGCTTGCATAGGGCCTTCTAGCATACGGTCATGAATGCCTGAATAGTTGAGTCAGTAGAGCATGAGATGCTTACTCTCTCATGGTTGTGGGTTTGAGTCACATGTTGGGCAAAAGTTTCCTGAATTGCAGGGGGCTGAACTAGATGACCCTTGTGGACCTTCCAGCTCTTTGATTCTATCTTGATTAGGGATACTGTTGAGTTGAAGCCCACCCCTACTGCCTGACACCATCTCTGTCTGAGGTTGTTTCCTGTGATCTTAGAGGGAGACTGCAGTATTTTTCAAGAAAATGCCTTAGGGGTGGCCAAGGATTTCCTATTCAGCTGACTCACATCTGAGCCAGAAGAAGAAGAAGAAGAAGAAGAGGAAGAGGAGGAAAAGGAAATCCACCGCTCTTAACCACTACACCATGCTGGCACTTTCAGTCCCCAGAAAACAAGAGGCAAAGGAATTGAGACTCCTTAAAACATGGTCCCTGAATAAGCACAAACCATTCACTATTTCATAAATTGTTGTGATTTATGATATATTTTTCAACGAAGAAAGCAAGATCCTGGAAACATGTCTCCTACGAACCACATGGTTAATGGTAGAACCATGGTTATGAGCCAGTGTGGTGTAGTGGTTAAGAGCGGTGGACTCGTAATCTGGTGAACCGGGTTCGCTTCCCCACTCCTCCACATGCAGCTGCTGGGTGACCTTGGGCCAGTCACACTTCTCTGAAGTCTCTCAGCCTCACTCACCTCACAGAGTGTTTGTTGTGGGGGAGGAAGGGAAAGGAGAATGTTAGCCGCTTTGAGACTCCTTCGGGTAGTGATAAAGCGGGATGTCAAATCCAAACTCTTCTTCTTCTTCTAGAACCAAGTTTTAAATTGTTCTGAACTGAAACAGTGGCATAATTTTCATGAACACTCATCACAGATCCAAATAGATGTGCCCTCTCACTTTTCAATGCTAGGTTTCATCTATTTTTGAAAGAACATGGAACTCGTCACAAGAGGATGGGAGCCAGGTGGAAGAAATGAGCATCCTGGTTGCTATGGCAACCATGTTTCCACCTCCTCACTCAGATCCTGTTGCATGTATTTGTATATCTACCATGTGGTTATACATTCAGATGTACATCCAAATGTATTTCCTCCTGGAAACAATTAATGCATTGTACTGACATACACATTTGTATGCAAAACCATCCATATTCTGTAACTAGTCTCACATTACATGCCAAGCAAAATCCCAGCCATGCAGCTTGCTTTTTTGGGAGCAGTAATTAAAGCATAAAAGCACGGTTATGCAGCTTTAAACTATAAAGCTGGATTTACTGAAACAGGGTACAGAAAAACTAACCAATTTAAACAATCATATTTAGAAGAAAGGGTTTATCAACTCTCTACCTTTTGGGGGATGAGTTGTAAACAAGAAGTTTCTAGAATTCTCTGGTAACAGTTCCCCTCTGTTACCTTGACCTGGATTTTCTTAATTTTATTCAATTGGTTATTTCATCTCATTATTTTATGCAATTGACACCCAATAAAGGCTGCTCTACCTTGGAGGGAGAAAAATGATTTTCTTTCATGAAACTGCTTTTTTGTTTCCTTCTCTTGATCTTGGCTAAGACCCGAGGTTCAAGTTTCTGCTGGCAGACTGAACCTGGCTGATGAACAGAGCAGTTGCAGACAATGAAATGACTAGTGCTGTGTTGTAAGACAGAGAACATCAGTCTGGCTTTCTGAACAATAGCACCATACTTTCTCTCCATTGCATTCAGACCAAGGCGAATACGAAGACTCTGATTGGCCTTGATGATATTGTAATGTGGGCAAACCTGATCGGTGGTGTGATTTCCCCTTTGCTCAAAGGTACAGCAGATGCTTAGCATACAAAACTATCTCAAGTAAACACAAGCATTTTCGAGTATGGCTGGGACTGCAGAGCCTCTACTGGTGAATGTAGACAGCACTGAGCTATAGGGACCAGCAGTATGACTGTGTAAGGCAACAATTTATGTTCCTATGTACTGTGAAGTAAACATATTCAGTATGTGATTCCCGTAATCCTATGGTGAAAAATGACATCAAAGAAGTGCTAGGATGGTAGAGCACACAATCATTTAAAAAGAGAAGGCAGTAGTAGATGGCAATTGGTTGATTAAAGGTAAGATCCCCACGGGGCGGGGGGACCCAAAACCTCACTTTCACTCCCTGAAACAGCTGTTTAGCAATAAAAAAGCAAAAATTTCAAAAATTTGGCACAGCATTATTTCAGAACCACGGCTCCAAAAACATTAGTCATTTTAATATAAATTACAAAACTGCAATTTTTGTTCCTTTGGAGATGTCAGTTCTCATGCACTTTGCATGCGTGTGAATTTTTACAGTACTTAAAGCACAGGGGTTGTTTTTTTTATACAGCATGATTATGGCACATACATTAGCTAGAGCCCTGTTTTACCAAAGTAAATATAAACCCTGAGTCACAATCACCATATGTTAAAGCACTGTAATGTGAAGCATTTATGAAAGAGAGAATGAAAGCTTACTGGTGGTGATTTAACAGAACAAAACACTACAGCATACACCCTTAAACAAAACAGGCTAGCAAAGAATGAATAAATAGGGAATGAGAAAAAAATGAACCACAGCAATATAAAAAAGGTTCCCTTGTTTCCTGGGTAACAAAGTCAAAGATGACAATGATCACACAGCTGAGGTAGGCCTTTCAAATGAAAAACAAGCAAAATGCCACATTGGCAGACCAAAAATACCACATCCTACTTCAAAAATCACCGTTAAATTTTTAAACATAATAATAAAAATAAAAAGAGTGACTGCTGTCAGGTAGTTGGGATGCAACATATCTAGCTAAAGGCAATAAATAGTAGCTTAATCAAAAGTTTGGAAACTTGTCTCAATTGAGGGAAAGTGGCATTGCTTCATCAACTTCAGTAGAGCTAGGCTTTGTCTACACATGATGAAATCTGGTCTTTCCTACTAGCATGAACTCCGTGAATACTGCACCTAAAGGCGAAGACTGGCTAAAAGGCTATTAAAGTGCAGTGAGCAACGTGGGGAAGTTCAGCAAGCAGCTTCTGCAGCTGGCCAGAGAGAGAGAGAACTGCCTGCAAGCCTGGTGCATAGCAAACCAGCAGAAGTACCTGGTAGTGGTGAGATTGATTAGCTGAGGCAGAAGGACAAGAGTAACTAACATATAAAAGGTTAGGAGCTATGCTTTTACAAGTCAGTCCCGTATATGCTTCTGTATTACGCACAACTGCCATTTAAAGAAACAGTAACCAATTTAAGTATTTACCTTTGAGCATTGAGGCTGAATCCCTACAAGACAGAAGTACTGTTTCTGGGGGACAGGGGGCGGGCAGGTGTGGGGGACCCTCTGGTCCTGAATGAAGTAACAGTGCCCCTGAAGGACCAGGTGCGCAGGACCAGAAGTCATGGACGTGCAGGTTAATTCTGTGTTCAGGGTGGTGGCAGCTAGACTGGTGACTGGGAGCAGCTGCCGGGAACATATAACACCAGTTCTGAAAGACCTACATTGGCTACTAGTACATTTCCAAGCACAATTCAAAGTGTTGGTGCTGGCATTTAAATAGCCTCAGCTCAGTATACCTGAAGGACCATCCTCCCCGTCATTCAGCTCCGTGGCTCTGCTGGCAGTTCCCTCACTGTGAGAAGTGTTTCAGGGAATCAGGCAGAGGGCCTTCTCGGTGGTGGTGCCTACCCTGTGGAATGCCCTCCCATCAGATGTCAAAGAGATGAGTAACTATACAACCTTTAGAAGACATCTGAAGGTAGGGAAGTTTTTTAATGTTATTTTTCTTTATTTATAAAGTGTGCCTGGCTGGTTTTACACCACATCTAAAGTACCACAGCTACTGGATTATAGATTAAAGTTTTCTTTAAACAGCATAATATAACTGTGTGGTGACAGTATTTAGAAGATTTTGAAAAAATAAGGACAATGGTACAAGTGGGAGTAAAACAGGAGCTTGGTGAATCTACAGTGATCAATAGAAGCTGGTTGTCCACATTTAAATTGGAGTGACAGTCCACACAAAGGCTGAAAATGCTAGTGTAGGAAAGCTGAATATGACACAAATACAGTGGTACCTCAGGTTAAGTACTTAATTCATTCCAGAGGTCCGTACTTAACCTGAAACTGTTCTTAACCTGAAGCACCACTTTAGCTAATGGGGCCTCCTGCTGCTGCTGCGCTGCTGGAGAACGATTTCTGTTCTCAACCTGAAGCAAAGTTCTTAACCTGAAGCACTATTTCTGGGTTAGTGGAGTCTGTAACCTGAAGCGTATGTAACCTGAAGTGTATGTAACCTGAGGTACCACTGTACTTATTTGTTACTACAGTCAAGGAGTTGATTCTTGTAGAGACAAACATATTACAAAGCTGAAGTCAGGTCCTTAGTAAAGAGTTGTTACAGCCATAAGTGCCAACTCCCTGGGGCCCTGGCTGCCCGAGCACCCACAAAATTCCACATGAAGGGGCTGGGCACCCACAAATTTCAGTGCCAGTGCCATGCACACTGCATGGCACCCATGGTCATGGGGCCAAATTGGCACTCTTGGTGACAGCCATAGAATCAACTCAGACATCTCAGAATACAGCTGGGTAGAATTGCCCAAGTTGTTGATTTGTTTGCTACGTTAGTGGCCGTGCAAGCATACATCAATTCCTGCTAGCCCCCAGCTCATGTTTTGCTACAAAAATACTGTGTGTGACATGTTACTGAAGGTGAGATGTTAGACAAGAGGACTGCAGTTGATTTAAGCCAATACATTTATCAAAGCTAGGTGGGTTTGGCTTGAGTTCTTCTTGGTGACTTTTAGTGATTATTCCATTATCTCTGCTTAAAAAGTGAAAAGCACAAGCCGTGTCTTGATATTAATTCTTTGCGAAAAGAGGAAAAATGGTCCTGACTCTGAAGCTTTGCAAAAAGATTTTGGAAAGGAAATTCCTGCAAAGCATGTCCAAAATATCGTTGTGTTACTTGCAGTACAATCTTGGTAGGCTGCCAAACATGACATCAATTCCATCCTCAACAAAGACAGACATTGTCAGGACTACTGGTAACGATGCTCAGATTTTCTCGCTTCTTTCTTCTCATACCAGCAAGAAATCGTATAATTTCAGTTAATTAGCCAGCTCTTTCATGAGAACAGAAACTGTAAACAGAAGTTAACAGAGAAGTTCCAAATCATAACACAAAAAGTAAATGCAGTATAAAAAAATGAAAACAAAACCCCAAAGTATCGTTAGCTGACAATCCTTTACAAATAATTTACCAATTTCAAATGGACTCTCTTTGTCATATGCTTAAATTTGTTGGCTAATATATTCACAAAGCTGAAACTTCTAAAGTGAATTTTCATAGTACAAAGTACAGACAGCGAGTTTCCTTCCAATAATGCAATTGGATAAAGTCCCATAAATCTGAAAGTATTAAAATAGTTTCACTGTCCCTTAGAAACTCCCATTAAAATGAAAGGGTGAACTCTTTCATAAATAGTTTGAACAGTGGTTTTACATTCATATGCAATCTTTATGTGAGGAAAATATTTTAATACAACAGTGTCTCATTAAAACTACAAGTTGTGCTTTAATGCAGACCACTTATAAGACTTTGATATTACTCGTGTAAGCATAAATATGTGCAAATGCATATGCCAGTTCCCAGACCAGTTCTATTTGAATTTATTTCAACTGAATTTATTTCACAGATTCAGAAACTGCATGATTCTACTGCATTTCCTGTCCAGAGAGAAGCAGGTATAAACAGTGTGTGTACAGGCCCTAACGTCCATAGGCAAATATGAAGATGAACAGGCCATTTTTAATGTTTGGTATTCACCTTAACTGGGATTGACCACTCAAGATACTGAAAATGAAACAAACAAAAACAAAAACCCCTGTCCTGAGTCCTTAATTAAAGTAGCAAGGCTAAGCTCACACCTTTGGAATCCCCTTGAAATTAAAGTGGCTGTCTGATATATTTGCTTAGGTCACAGTGCAGTAGTAATAATGCTTAGGACACTGGAAACAAATGTGCTGAAAATCAGGTGCAAGATGAAACATTTTATTTCAATAGTGCTAAGTGACAGTTCTATCTTATGGATTCTGAACACAGAGTTCTGAGGTACCTGTCAGTTTATTATACAGATATTGTTTGTTTGTCTGCATTTTCTGCTTATTTCTCTCTCCCTCACCCACCACACACACACACAAAGCCCTCTAGAGGCTTGGCAGGAAACATGTGTAACCATTCTCCAACTCTTGCTTATGACAGTCAGCAGAACATTAGAAGTTACATGTAACAAATACAGTAAACTGGAGACATACAAGACACTCTGGACAACGAGAGGTGTGTGCCCTGCTGTATATCATTTACAAATTTTGATATACTAATCCAATTACACATTTACAATGCAATCTTATACCCAGAAGTAAGTCACAGTCGAATAGGGTTCACTCCCAGGAAAGTATGCATAACACTGCAGCTCTACACAGGCGACTTCCTTATATGAAAACAGTCCCAATTCATGTGTTTCTCCTATGTACAGGGCAAGTAAGTTGAAAGGGGCTTGAAGCCTCATTCCTAAATCATGCTGATGCTCCTGCCTCCACCATTCACATCGATGAGTCGAGGGTGATATTGGCAGTAGGTACTATCTTTAAGCATGGAGACCCTCTCCACGTTTTAAAACTCTAGTGGCCCAGAGTTCTAAATTGCAATGTGAACCTCTACACATTCAGAAGGTTCCCTGCTGCTGATATTATCCACAACACGGTGACAGGAACTGGGAGGTCAGGAGGAGCAGGGAAAATCTGGAGACATCTCTGAGCCCCCTTTCATCATGCTTGCTCTCTACACTTGAGTATTGTGCGGAGAGGCTTTGTGCCTTTCAGATTCTGGAGTGACACTTCAACAAATTGTCAGAAATACATGCATCAGGTGACAGTATACAGTGGTACCTCAGCTTACAGACACTTCCGGTTACACACTCCGCTAACCACGAAATATTACCTCAGGTTAAGAACTTTGCTTCAGGATGAGAACAGAAATTGTGTAGCGGCGGCACGGCGGCAGCAGGAGGCCCCATTAGCTAAAGTGGTACCTCAGGTTAAGAACAGTTTCAGGTTAAGAACGGACCTCTGGAATGAATTAAGTACGTAACAAGAGGTACCACTGTAGTTTCTTGTCCATTTGTGACAGGCAAACTTCAGACTATTTGCCCCCACAAGAACTTGCCTGGAAAATGAGATTTTCATGTGAGCAGGGACTCTTTTTGGTGTGCCTGGCACCACTGGCAGAGGAAGAGGAGTGCAGGGGGGAGCACACTGCCCCCGGCAGTGCAATCCCCAGGATGCCATCACGGCTGCCCCCTGCCTGCGCTGGGCACCCTGCCCCCGCAGGTGGCACGCCCCATGCCCAGGATGTGTGCCAGCCCCGCCCCCGTCTGCTCTCTGCCCCTGTTGCTGGAGCATGAAGCTCTGCCACTGCCCACCGCAAGAGTGTCATGAGACAAAGTTTCTTGAGAGCAGAAGAAGGAAGGCAAAGGCCTACAAGGCCTATACAATCATTCAAGTCGGCTGGCTGTAACTGTGAACAGCAAACTGCAAAGTCACTGTGACTCATGACTCATCTTGGGTGATGACTCATTTCCCCCTATAAAAGTAGCCAGCCTCTCTATGGGCCTCAGTCAGTGTCTTGTCAGTGCCTCTGTGTCTCAGTTAGTGTATGCCTATGTGAATGTATTGTTGTTGCAGACAGAGGGGCTCCAGGACTCTAGTTAATCACTAACTAAGACTGTGCCTCTGTGAAGAGTCAGATAGCTGCTATGAGCACTCTGTGTAGGCTCTTTAACTATGCTGTTTATGAACAACTTTATTTTCTCAAGTAAAAGTTTTATTCTGTTTATGAAGAAGACTCTGCATTGATTAATTTACTGCTGCATGACGAGGTGGGTGAAACAGATGCAGGTCAAAGCAATGACCTTTTCAGTACTGGTGCTCCATAAGTGTCTCTGGTTTCTCAGAGCAAAAAAGACAATTAAAACACACACGCACGCACGCACGCACACACACACTTTAAAATACAAAAATTGGCAATGCTCGTGTGCTAGAAACCTATTTTTCTCTAGGTGACTAGAACCTCAGAGTTTATTACATATATGTATATTTCTTGGACTATTTTATAAACTTCTATATATCTCTATTTCCAAAGTAGCCCAGGGAAAATCTTGCAATTGGCATACAGAACTTAAAAGACCCATAGTACCTGCCACCACCATCTAGTATTTCATGGTACTTTTTCTTTTTTTGTAATAATAGCAGCGATTAATTTTAGCAATCCAACCAATTAATTATAATTGGGTAATTATATGCTACCTATCTAAATTCTTTGCAATTTAAGCTGAAAAAGGAACTCGGTGCTGGAGTAATCTCCAAAGTTTATAGGAAAATGATAGATGCCAAATGTAATGATAAATGGCTTTCAGAGACTGATAGCCCTGTTTTATAGAGCTGAACCTGAATTTCTCCTAAAGCAAATTTTGATGTGAATTTTTATGCTTCTGATCAGGGGGTGGGAAGCAACTGCAAAGGTATCTGCATGCCAACTAAATCCATATTGCCCATAGATCCTCTGGATTACCGTAAATGGTTATTTTTTTACAAATATGGTCATTTTCTGATCTCAACAGTGCATCACATTGAGAGACATATGACAAATGTATATATTCTCCATTGACCAGAAAGAGACTCTGAGGTGTAACGCGACAGAAAAAAGAAGTTAAGTGTCCATCACTAAAAAACTATACCTCTATATGGAGGGTTTATGAACAAGTAAGGCTGCTACAGTCCATCAACAAAACAGGTGGTCAAGATCTTCAGTCTGAATAACTCTTATTTCAATGTATTTTATTTTATAGGAATACACTGATGCAAGCCATTTCTAGAATCTTTTTACTCCATATATTTGTGCAACCTATTTCCAACATGAAGAAACCAAATATACAAAAGTGGAAATTCAGCCATATTCTTCAGTAGCTCAAGCAGAGCTTCCTACTTGCTGGTTTCTCGAATATATATACAAGCTATCCAAGGTCACGGCAAACGGTAACTAATTCAGTCATACTCTTTGATTTATCTTGTCAAGTGCTTTGCCAACAGTCACAAGTTCCCCTTTTATCCCCAGGTATGCAGCACAAATCAACAGCTCTACACAATTTCGCCATTCCCAACCAGTAGGTAGTAAGGGCATATATTCAATTTATTCAAGCAGCGCTACAATGCGGCATAATAACTATTCCAGGAAGACATGCTTGAAAATATTGCTTGCAGACAGGAATCTCTCAAAAAATGTTGTGAACCAAGAAATGAGATAACTGAAAATGGTCAGGGCATGATCTTAAGTTACATTTTGATTCAAACCTTGAAATCGATTAAGAATAAATATGCATACTAGCCTTCCCTAACCTAGTGTCCTCGAGCTGTTATAGGATCCCAACTCTCATCAGCCCCAACCAGCTTGAGAATTGATGAGAATTGATGAGAATTGTAGTCCAAATTGTAGTCCAAATTGTAGTCCAAAGACGTGGAGGGCAGCGGGCTAGGAAAGACTGTTGTATGGCATTATACAACAAAGGAAATCCTGTGTTGCAAAGCAGAAAACTCTGAACAACCACAAGCAACACGTGACTAATAATGTGCTAACAAAGTATTTACACACAATTCATAAAATATGTAAGAGTCACAAATAATAGGTGTCAAATAAATGTTCCATGTACAAAAATAGAAGGCGGAGTCAGTCAGTATCAAAGACCACTGAGATGGAGGCAAAATGCCTTTCAACAGGATAACGAACTGTTTCAATAACTACACTATCAAGTGATTGCTGATCCATTGCTACTTGATGTACCCCTAGGGACAATTTATTTGCTGATGAAGATTCATTATTGAAACAGTTTGTTATCCAGAAAAATTGTTCTACGTTTGGAGCACCTATCACCACATATTTGCAGCATTTTGAATGTTCAAAGGCATTTTTCCTCCATCTCAGTGGTCTTTGATACTGACTGACTATGCCTTCTATTTTTGTTCATGGAACATTTCTTTGAACTCCTATTATTTGTGACTCTTACACATTTTCTGTTTATGAATTGTGTGTAAATACTTTGTTGGCACATTATTAGCCACGTGTTGCTTGTGGTTGTTCAGTGTTGTACGACACTGGCAGATGGGGAAGACAGAACTGCCACCTCTAGTCTTTATAAGCTGCATGATGTATCAAAATTCCACAAGAAAAGTTTTGCCCAGCATGAGCATGGTTTGATAAAGTTTCATTGAACTGCTGCCTGTTGCACAGCTGCTAAAACCAGATGAGGCTTGACAGGATCAAAGTAGGCCTAGGAGCAAATAACGTGTTTCCTCCTTGTCGTCTCACACTATTTCTTTGCACAACCAAGAGGGTGGGACTTTACTCTTTTGGATATTGCTTGTAATTCACATTGTAGACACAGTTATGCTCATTATGGAAAACCAGCTGTGCCAGGTTCCATTAGATATGTGAGAACAACCCAGACTAGCATAGTCTGAAGCACCTGTGCATGTCCACTTCACTCATTTGAAGTATTGGAACAGAAACATCACACAGATACCCATAGGAAAGAGCCATGTGAAGATGACAGATCTTCAGCTTGATGTTTGTAGATCACTGCTAGATGAGCAAAACCTTTTCCAGCTTGGAGATGTGGGAAGGACATAGTGTGAACACCATAAAATGACACCAAAAAAGTTTCCCAGTAGCTGGCTATCCTGATTTTAATCAAAATGTTACTTTAAAACTGTTAAAAGATAAAGCTTCAAGATTAACGGCTTCAAGAGACTGGTTCAGTATATGGAAATAAATCCAGTGAGAAATTGCAGGGTTGTCCACATCTGAGAATTATTTTGCTGGCCATCTACCCTCCCCTCTTTCAAATGAGACCAGTGTAGTCCACAACAACACATATTTGAATTTGTATATGAGGAGCAACTTTGGTCTTTCCCATTCATGCCAACAGACATTCCCTTTGGTGCCTGTCCTAACGTCTAATTTGTTGATTCTATTTCTTCGATTAGGGTAGGGCATGCATGAAGACAGCTGTGCACACACTGTTTGTTTTTGTTTTAAATTCCCCTCCCGCGAATTGTTTTTTTTTAATCTTGTGTTTTTTATCTTGCATTTTTATGTTGTGAACTGCCCTGGGACCTATGGATGAAGGGTGATATAGAAATTTAATAAATGATGACGATGATAAATCCCCCCCCCCACTCTTCCATCCCATCCACTCTTTTCTACCCTCCATAGTACACATTTGAAAGCTTTTGAAACATCTGCCCAGCTGTATTACTTAATTTGTGAGTTTGGGAAATGAAACTGGAAAGCAAGCTCACTGTAAGATTCCCCAACTGATTTATAGAGGGAATGTGTTACACTAATTGAAAGACTCCAGATGATTATAACACATTAGTGAGTGATCTGTTAGACATCTATTTGGAGACTTGTACATGTCCACACAATAGATGTCTGCATTTCTATAGATTCCCCAAGGCATATTATATAGTCATTGTTCAAAAATGGAAGAAATGGCTAAATATGCTACCCTACTCTAAGTTTTATTTTTGAAAGGATTTTATTTTATTTTTTAAAAGGCTATTGGAATTATATGATTGTTAGCTGTCAACATCAACTAAATTCAGAAGTAGGACTACACTGCAGCTTGCTTAAGAGGCCCAAAACTGTAGGGTGCAATACAGCATGTTATTCAGAATTCCTTTGGCTCAAAACACACCAGTTGTACTCAAACAACTGAATTTGTTAATAAAGTTTAAAGGATTTGGAATTGTTGCTGCTTGAAGCCCAGCTGGCCTTGGTAGCACAGAGTGCCTTCTGTCAACTTCAGCTAGTTGACAGAATGCCCAGGCCAGTATTTCTCTTAACCTGACCTTTATAGGCTTCTGGGCCCCTGGAACAGAGCTTCATTCATCACTAGGCTACTGGGCTAAAGTGAGAGAGCCTAGGGTCCTCTGTTCATGTCATTTAGAGGGCCAAAGGAGGAGTTTATGGAAGAGTTATTAGATTTGACCTACATTTAACCTACCAAGAACTGCATCACAACATTTGGAGAATAGCAGCGGCATTGTGGTGTTTGCCGGCGGCTGGGGTGTGCACCAGGCAGGGCATGTAGGGTGAACTGAACCTGCTGCACCAGCCCAGCCCACAAGAGCCAAGCGGCAGGCAGGGTGGGACATGTATCCCTGCAGGGGGGCACCTGGTTACCGCTCCCTCAAAATTGTGCACCAGGGGCTACAATCCCCTCCCCATTCCGCATGCCACACTCCTGGAGAACAGCATTAAAATAACTAAGTTCTGATCCACGCATTCATTCAAGTGGTATGAATTGGGAGATTTTGTACAGATATTTACAAAGATTAAGCATTCCTAACATGGTCCACAGGGACGCGGGTGGCGCTGTGGGTAAAAGCCTCAGCGCCTAGGGCTTGCCGATCGAAAGGTTGGCGGTTCGAATCCCCGTGGCGGGGTGCGCTCCCGTTGCTCGGTCCCAGCGCCTGCCAACCTAGCAGTTCGAAAGCACCCCCAGGTGCAAGTAGATAAATAGGGACCGCTTACTGGCGGGAAGGTAAACGGCGTTTCCGTGTGCTGCGCTGGCTTGCCAGATGCAGCATTGTCACGCTGGCCACGTGACCCGGAAGTGTCTCCGGACAGCGCTGGCCCCCGGCCTCTTAAGTGAGATGGGCGCGCAACCCTAGAGTCTGTCAAGACTGGCCCGTATGGGCAGGGGTACCTTTACCTTTACTTTAACATGGTCCACAAAGCACCAAAGGACTGTGCACCACGAAAGTCTTGCTGCAGCCATATATGACCTAGCCAATGAGCAAAGCATGTGTGCCAGACTAATCTCCTGGAATTCTTTTTCAAATGGTTTTCTGCAGTTTAGAACTGCACATCTACTTTGTTCAACCAAAAAAAATGGTGAAGGAGGCTAAATTAATTCATAATTAATTCACAAATGATCAGGTACTTAATATACTAGAAAATGTTTCCCAGGAAAGTGTAATACTTGTTGGAATATGTGGGGAGAGGGAGAGCAGACTTTCTCCCCCATGATCTTATACATTAGTATTTTTAACCATTATGCAGCTTAATTCTCAGGTTCGTTAATCATTTTTGCAGTTGTTGTGTTAAAGTGTTCCTGGTAACACAGAGAAAGTGAAAATGAAGTAATTAAGAGACTAATAGTCACAGCCTTTTTGAGAGGAAAAAATAATGAACCTGTTAATATGTTGCCTAAATGGAATGGCTTGCTAATTGGTTGAGCTGTTCCAGCTGCAATGAGTGTTCAGATTTCCTTGCAAACTTTTTTTTTTTAAAAAATTAAGACAGACATTTATAAATTTGACAGTGCTAAATCAGGGGTGATTTAAGCAAACCTGGTCCTTAAAGTAATTCAGTCTGGCTCCTGATCCTTCCAAATTCTTATCATGAATGGTAAAATGTTGGGTGACAAATGCAATGGGGCAAACAATATTTTCAAGGTATAACATATAGCTCAAAATTTAGTACTGTATTTTTTTGGATTTTGCCTATGCTCCAAAACTGTGAAACATTACTGCTCATTGACAGTACATTTATTGTAGGCTCTTGAGGATGATTCCTCCATTGCTTTTATGTTGATCCCAGATTGCAACCTGCAATAATTCTGAGAAATCCAAGAGTTCAAGCAGCTTCTTGAGAAAATTAATTGAGGGACATTTGTATAATTATGGAATATGCATTCAGATATCCTTTTCATTGAAAGCAAAGGAGCATCTGGACATTCTCAGTATATGGATGGGCAGTTACTTTTTTTCTTCCTAAAAGAAAAGATATACGGAATACTAAAAGTCAAGTGCCCAAGAAAAAAGGTCCAAAACTTGTTGAAAATAAATAAATATCCTTTGTGCAACCCTAGTTATAAGGATCTGTTATGCATTTTCTCATTACAAAAATTACAGCTGATATTCCTGCCCTGAATAACAAAAATTCTTAGAATACGAATATTGTGCTTGCCTCCATGACAGCACTAAGGCTGTTTCATAATGATTTAACTAGAGCAGCCAGGTATTCCATATATTGGTTCACATCCTCTTTACAGTGCTATGAATTCTTCCCCTGATTTATATTTAGCAACTACTTATGCTTCTTAGGATTTTGTTTCTGTGTCATTCTGCTCTGAAGACATTCGCATAAAAAAACCACTCACTTAAACACTATTATAGTTCTCCCTAGATGGCAAAGTGCTTTTTGGGACATAAATACTTAGGGTGAAATTCAATGTCACACTATTAGAAATATTCCATCTACACAAGCATATTAGCTTGTCAATAGGAATGATTCTACTCCCCTATGTGTTGTTCTGGGGTTGTCCCAACTCCCCCAGGGTCAATGGAGGGGGAGGTCTCATTTGCACATTCTCAGGGGCACTGGGGGAGGAACAGGGGTGTGGGGGGAGCACACCACCCCCGGCAGCACAATCCCTGTGAGGTGCCATCATGGCTGTACCCCCCCGTGCTGCCACGCCTCCAGGATGCCCACCACACCTCTGCGGATGATGCGCCAGGCCCCCGGGACACGTGCCACGCCCCTGTGGGCAGCGTGCCATGCCCCCAGCACATGCGTCACACCCCCGGGATGCATGCCAGCCATGCCCCCGCCTGCTCCCCCCACCGCCAGAGCTTGAAGCTCCGCCACTGCTCAGGGGAACCACAATTCAGGAAGGATGGGTCTGGACCAAGGACTTTCCAACATGATTACTGCAAAATGTAATAGGGGCTTTAAAAGGGATGTGGAGCCTATTGCTACCAATGGCTCGCAGTCAAGATGATTGTGTATTCAAATATCAGAGACGACATGCCTCAATTCAAGTTCTTGGAGAATGCAAGTACAGTGTTGCCCTTCTAGATGAAAACTTGCTTTGAATCTCCCTGTAATACTTTGCCTTGGAATCTATTAGCAGATTCCTGTAGAAATGTGTGTGTGTGTGTGTGTGTGTGTGAGAGAGAGAGAGAGAGAGAGAGAATTTTCTAATGATTCACTTTCATTTTATCCTAGCATCTTTCATTTGCTTCTTATTTTCTGCCCTTGGCCTGACATTAACCTAAAGCAGGCTTCCTCAACCTCGGCCCTCCAGGTGTTTTGAGATTACAGTTCCCATCATCCCTGACCACTGGTCCTGCTAGCTAGGGATCATGGGAGTTGTAGGCCAAAAACATCTGGAGGGCCGAAGTTGAGGAAGCCTGACCTAAAGTCACCCTGTCGAATCCATTGTAAGTATTCTAGAAGCACAAATTTCTTTTCCTTAGATTAACTTTAGAATTCTAAATAATATCCCATCTGTCTTTGTCAGTCATAAGACACATTCCTGATCACCTGCTTTTTTCTGCAAGCACTATTATCATAATTATTTCTTCATATTCTCTTTGAGTCATAGATTTCAGTTTTTAGCAGCTGTCACTTGTCACCCAACTTTCTGAACACTGAAGCAAGTGATTTAGTACTTTATCAACGGGATAAACCTTGATTTGAAACTCTTGCTCATTATAATGGTCTGCTTACCTAGTTTGACTCAGTACCGCCAAGTGGCCAGTGCAGGGTTCAGTGATGGCTCACAGCCATCAGAGGCCTGGAACTCTGAGCTTTCATTTTTGAAAGAATATTTATAGCCGTTCTAGAAGGAACATTATGAAGCTAAACATGCAGGTATCTTCTAAGTGATTTATGTGAGATTAGCCTACCCTGCCCACCTTTCAGGAGTTTTAGTCAATGGTCTAAACCACTGAGCCTAGGACTTGCCGATCAGAAGGTCGGCGGTTTGAATCAAAGTGCAAGTAGATAAATAGGTACCGCTCCAGCGGGAAGGTAAACGGCATTTCCGTGCGCTCCTCTGGTTTGCCAGAAGCGGCTTAGTCATGCTGGCCACATGACCCAGAAGATGTACGCCGGCTCCCTCGGCCAATAAAGTGAGATGAGCGCCGCAACCCCAGAATCGGTCACGACTGGACCTAATGGTCAGGGGTCCATTTACCTTTACCTTAGTCTACCCTGCCCACATTTCAGGAGTTTTAGTCAATGAATGAGAGCTGTGATTGACAAATTACCTAACTGTTTGGAAGCCAGCTTTTAGGAACCCCTGGGATCTCAAAGACTGGTGGTTTCCCTCTCTGTTTTAGTGCTCTTTTCCTGCTTCTGTTTCATTTTCTAGTTCTTGAAATTTCCATAGTTTGTCTTTCTCTCCCCCCCCCAGCAACTAGAATGCATCTTTCTCATGATGTGTTCATCTATGATCAGGTACTGTGCAGAAGTTTTTTTATGTGAATACTACTACACAATAGGTGTGGAAGGGTTTGTTTAACATCGACCCATGGCAAACAGAAAATGTAAAAACTTTGCAAAGAGGCTTAGGCTTGTCTCCTGCTATGCAGGAGCTGAAGTACATGCAAATCACGTTTAAAATGCATGGCAACCAATAAAAAAAACCATGGGAACTGTAAGGATGCTGGGAATCATTTTGAGGGATGCCCTACAGTTCCCAGCATTCTCTGGGGCAAGCCATGTATCATGTGGATGTGAACCTACAGTACCATGTTATGCATACCAGTTAATAAGCAAGTATTTTTCTGTTCAATTGGGCTTTCTTCCAGGTAAATGAGTATAGGATTGCAGCCTAGGCTTTAGTTTAGGGTTAGCATGCAGGGTTCTTCTGCCTTTAACAGTGTGACAAGGCAGAAATTCAACAGGTTAAGCCTTTTCTAGCATGAAAATACTAGGGAAGCTCCACTTTTCATACCCTGTCTCTCACATTTTATTACATATTACATATTTATCCACATATTTATACTCTACTGCACCTATAAAAAGAGGACACAAATTTGCATACGACACAAAGCAAATCCGAATTTTATGCATATGACACAAAGCAAATCCGAATTTTATGCAAAAAAAAAATTATGCAAATTTTACGCAAATTCTGGCGTGACCCAGAAGTCCTATTAGCATTGGTTTGACTTCAACCTTTCCTTGTCTTTCTGAAATATTTTTTAGCCTTTCATGAATAAAATTGGAGCAATTATTGATGAAAATAACAGTAATAAGATGACAGTCAAACCCTCCCCCCCTTGCTTTCTTTGGGTAGGATTTTCTCATACCCTGGATTAAGAATGACTATTTTGACATGAAACGTTTTTTTGAGTATTTGTCAAGAACTTTTAAAAATTCATGGTGTTTTTTTTAAACCACCAATGCCATATTTGCATATTTGACTATTCAACCTATACTGGAAGTGATTTGTTGGATCTCTTATCCCATATGCATGGTGTGGGAGCATGAAACTATGCCTAGGACAATCTAATCTTGAAATACAGTTGTCTTTTCTAAGAAATGGAGCTAGTTAGCAAAATGCATTCCTGCAGAGTCTTTTATGCACATCACTTATGCTATAGCTAAAGAACATGGGTATCATCACTAGTTTCACAGAAGGATTGGAACAAGAGGTATTTACATTTGATTTCTCTGTCCTCCTTCAGAGATGACAGTGTTTCGGTTTTTCCCTGACACAGGAGATCTGGTTCCCCCCAACCTTTTAAAGCAGCTGCAGAAGGCTCTTCTCGTGATCACAGTGGCAAATCTGGGGAAAGAAGGTTTAACCCTTTCACCTCATTATTCCAAAAAAATGATAATGGAAGGTTTTGAGAGCAATACTTTCTGCTATATTATCTAGCAAAAGAACCACGAAGCAACTTCTGACAGTCACAGTATGAAACAGTCTTCTTTCTCCCCTTCTAACTATACTACCACACAATATACAATGCAGATACCCCCACTTGTGTGCTTTCATTGCTCTATAACTGCATCATTCATTACCTTTTGTTTTCACAAATACAGCAGGGAGACTGGTTTGTTATTAAGAACGCCCATCCTTTTCTTGCAAAAACTCATTAAAAGGCTGTAGTTGACTCTCAAGAGCAATTCCCAACACTGTACCCTTTAAAACATGGGTAGGCAAACTAAGGCCTGTGGGCCGGATGTGGCCCAATCACCTTCTAAATCTGGCCCGGTCTGGGAATCAGTGTGTTTTTACATGAGTAGAATGTGTGGTTTTATTTAAAATGCATTGCTGAGTTTTTTGTGGGGCATAGGAATTCATTCATTTTTTTCCCCTTCAAAATATAGTCCGGTCCCCAACAAGGTCTGAGGGACAGTGGACCATCCCCTCGCTGAAAAGGTTTGCTAACCCCTTCTTTACAAGGTACAGTAGCATTGTTTCAATGATGTTATTGAAAACAATGGGGATTCTTGGAAGTTTGTGAGGGGTTTGGTGCTAAAAGGATCAAGCATGGTGGATAAATTAACAAAAAAGAGAGCTTGTCTGTCATTTTTTCATGGGAATTTACTGACCTGAGCAATACTCAAAACATCTATCATCTATCTATATCTATATCTATCTATCATCTATCTATCTATCTATCTATCTATCTATCTATCTATCTATCTATCATCTATCTATCTATCTATCTATCTATCATCTATCATCTATCATCTATCATCTATCATCTACCTACCTACTGTACCTACCTACTTACAACATATCTTTGGCACCCAAACTCTAGCTCACAGAGTACATGGAAACAGAAAGTCAGTTAAATTTATTTGCTTGCAATATGCTCCAGATGGAAGAACCAGCTGGATGGATGGATGGGACAAGCCCTACTTAAAATGGCTTGTTACACAATGACAATCTTTGCACACAGCAACGTTAGCTCTAACATTCTACACACGGAAAATATCTTTTCTGGTTCACAGAGACCCTAGCTTGTCCACCAATAGTCCTTTAAATTGTCTTTTAACTAGCACAATAAAATCACTAGACCTAGCTGGTTACATTCGATATTTATGACATTCTCATACTACTTTTCAGAGGATATTCATGGAAGGACCTTTAGATTTATAGAAATAGTTAAAGTAAGGGAAAAAACAGAAAAACAGAAAAACCAAACCCTGACGTATATTCCACACATAAGTTCTAGTGTTTGCAGGGAGACTTTGATAAACAATATGGTATTTGTATCCATTCTCTTAAAAATAATAATGTCTCGAGCCTTTATTAATCAAACCCACAAAACTCGCTCGTATTACAATGAGGCACACAAAGCACTGGGATATGATCACAAAACAAGATGTCACAAAGGCCCTTCAGGGAAACTGATAGCAGCATCATAAGCAGATATTGCTGTCATTTATTGTGTACACAGTACTTTTATGTGCAAAGTGCACATAACATTCATTTTGTATGCCTTCACAACAACCATCTGTTGCAGTATTATCCCCATTTTGGAACACAGATTTTGACTTCTGTTCCCACACAGTAGAAGGCAAATGGGCACGGTCACATCAAATCAGTTATCCTAAATTATTAACCAGCTATCTATCCATCCAACCAACCAACAGTCTTTGTATTGTGATTTCAACTATTCAGTCATGTCACTGATAAAATTGTTTAACACTTCTCAAGTGCTACGCACAAACATTTTTTAACAAATTGTAACTAATCAGGCAATCCAATATTATGCTTCTGTAAGAAGAACAACAGAATGTTTCTCAAACTGTCTGAAAACACACATTTACAATATCAGTCAAGGTACATTTTATCTAGTTTATAAGTGCACAAAGGGAGACATTGATCACATACACTATGGCATTTTTGCTGAGCTCCATAAATGACCTTTCATAATTGATATTTGTCTAGACTAGAAGACTGAAGTTTGCATGATGCATTTCTCTGTGGCTGGCAAATGAACAGTACTGCAGAAGTAAATTCTGAGACACAGGCGCTCAACTTGATGGTCTCTATAGTCGTACCCCATCCCCCAAGAATGTCTATAGGCAAGATGAGACCAAAAAAAAATCTGTGTTCATCTATTATATATCCCAAACAGCAGCAGTATATACTATAATATCATTTGTATTAGCTGTCACTGAATAGTGAGCTGGCAAAGGATAGTGTAGTGGTCACTATGTTAGACTCTGGTTTGTATCACTGATCAGCCATGAAGCAAATGTGGAAGTGAAGACTTGTCCTCCAACCTTCCAAGCTTAGTCCACTGGCAAGACGACTCTATCATATGATCCCATTGTTCCTGATGTGAAAAAAAGTACCAGAATTGTGCTTCCCCTGCCGTGCTGCCCCAGTTTACCATTTGCAAAATGTTGACTAAGATCAGGACAAACTAATGAGCAAATAAATAAATAAATAAATAAATAAATCTGGCAACCTACTTTTTCCAACTGAGCACATTTCCCCCCCCCCCATACACAAAATGTGCAGCAACAAGGCCTTCAATCTTCCTCAGTTTTGGAAAGGTGGTTTAGTCTACAAGTTTCCTAGAGTCTGTGAATGCACACAGAACATTGCAGACATCGCAACAGGATGCTTGGCACACCTTCAGTTGAATCAATTGTATGCTTAAGCTCTGCTTATAACATCTACTCAGCAGTGAGATTATCTGAACATAGAAACCCAACAAAATTTAGGGTTGTGCAACTTCAAAATTTAGAGCCCAGCTTATACAGAAAATTTGGGTCCCAAACTTTGGCTGTTAAGGATGAAAAAAAATATATTGCTCTACTATCCTGTATTGCTCCCATCTACATCATTAATAACCTGGTATCAGCCAACTTTTGAGTTTCCGATATCCCCCCCCCCCCCAGCAGAGTGCCTTGTGAGAAGATGGAAATACCAGCAGGCTAACTTTATGACCACATGAACTATTACCCTCCCTCCCCCTAACATAATGGATGTCTCATATTAAACTTATTTGCTTTCAGTTTTCCATGCTGTCTTCCACTTTGATTATATGTTTTGCATTTCAGAACAGTTTATTTTCATTCAGTCTAATTGCTGTACATGATCTCTGTGCTTTTATACTGCAATTATTTGGCTGTTCTTTGGGGCACAAGCTACACTGAAGTAGCCTGCATTCACTAGTTTCTTTTGTTGTAATGTATTTATCCATTAATTGACAACAGCAAATATATTAGAATTTTCTCATTGGGGTGCTCTGGTGGCAACAGAAGGACATTGTGTTCCAGTCTCTAACTCTATCAATGTCCATAATTAACACACCATCTTAAACACATTGACAGACAAGCTTGTAATTGTTTCAAAGCAGAAATATCAGTGCTACCCAAACACAAATTTATTGATTGCATGCTGTATGTTAGAGCAAATGTTAGGTTAGAAAGAAGCTTGGGGAGCATTTAGAAGTTGCTTTAAATAAGCTCTTGACTGAAAGAGGCAATGAGGCCTCCAAAAGAAACAAATGCACAGAGCTCCACAGTTAACTTGATTGATCAGCCTGGAAGTACACTAGAATTGTAATGTTTTGCTGTTTGATGTATATGCAGATGATTTTAATTTTAGGAATGAAAAGTGCTTGTTCAGCCATTTTCATTCCCACAGTCCAGATGTGAGGTGTATTACTTATGCGCCTGTATTACTTATGCGCCTTCATTCTAACTGATGAGCAAATTCCCAGGCCAGACCCAGACATGTTATTTAAAAATATGCCTATCATTCATGGTATTAGAAATCATAATCATTATTGATTTTGCTAGTCACTTTATCTTTACCCAAGGCAACCCAATGTGACTTACAACCAATGAAAACTTCTTCTCCTCAAATCCACACACTATTACAGCCTCCAGGTCATGTGGCCAGCATGACTAAGCCGCTTCTGGTGAACCAGAGCAGTGCACAGAAAAGCCGTTTACCTTGCTGCTGGAGTGGTACCTATTTATCTACTTGCACTTGATGTGCTTTCGAACTGCTAGGTTGGCAGGAGCAGGGACTGAGCAACGGGAGCTCACCCCATTGCGGGGATTCGAACTGCCAACCTTCTGATCAGCAAGTCCTAGGCTCTGTGGTTTAACCCACAGTGCCACCTGCATCCCTTCACTCAGTAACATAGTCTACAGTTAATTTCAGGAAACACAAAGCTGTTATTCACTATAGTATATAGTTTAGTTTATGCAGGGGCCACTTTATTTGGTAAGGTTACATGAACTTAAGTGTAGTTGTATATACACAGATGTAAACTTTCCACCTGCTGTTATAGCATCACTGGAGTATAATCTGTAAATGCCCAAATCAAAAAGTCACACTCCCAATATATAGTCTTTGGACATTATTATATTAGTTGTGTTTGTTTTATCCCCCTTCCCAAAATATAACATCTCATTGGTTTACAACCAGTGAAGATCATGCTTTTGTGCTTTTCTCTGTAACCATGGCAACTTCATAAATAATGACAATGATCAACCGAATAATTGAATGTTGAAATTGCAATAGTACTGTGCACATAGTCTTCAGTCTGTCTTATCTGAACCTGCTCTAGGAGGGTTTTTAGATGCAGCCCAATCTGTACACATTTACTATTGCGATCAGTTGCTTGCTTCCCCTAAGACTTCTCTTCATATGCTTTCTAGTTTTGTTGTCACCAGTGCTTCTGAATCAATGGCATTCCAAGTGATCGCTAAGTGGAAAAGAAATAAGTTGCCCACTGAAGTGGACTGTGCATACACAAGCGTACATAACGCTTTCCTCAAAAACTGGTGCTTCAATATAAGAGCCGGAGTAGGTATTTGCTTGAGAAATTCTCCCCCCTCCCCGCTTTTGTAAATCTCAGTGCAGCTGACCTGATCCATGCATCCTAGACCAATGAGAGAATTAGAACATAGCTGTACATTGGATTTCACACTTTTTCAAATATTGTGGTGCAGTTCTCTGCTCAAGACACATAACAAAATGTGTTTAAACACATATTTAAATATAACTTTTTATAATAGGTTAAATAATAGATTATATGGGACAGAATTGTCTTGTAAGTGAACATACACAAAAGAGGCACAGACCCGAAATACACTGATCCATCCATCCCTATGCAAGAAGTAATCTATGGCTATAGACATCAAGCAGTGAGCCCCCAAACCCAAACCCTACTCCCTGTGCACCACATAGAATCAGGGAATTGTAGTCTAACCCCATGTAATGCATGGATCCCTGCAATACAGGAACATCATTAAACCATCTCAGGCCTGCTTTGGGAAGCCTAAAGCTGTCTTATCTAGAACTTGAACAAGTGCAGTAACTATAGACATATTTAAGTTCTAGACAGACCCTTTGAATGTAGACCAGTTTTACTGGTTATTTTTTGGTAATTGCTATTTCGATGCCGGCTTCTGCTGAATTTTTACTATATATTTTTGTTGTAAGTTATAGATGGCTTTCAACATGTTGAGGACCATAGTGAGGAGGCAACCCTGAAAGGAAGCTTGTAAATACTGAAAATAAATAATAAATAAAATGACACAACTTTCTCCCATTAGAGTGGTAACAGGAAATGTGTATACATTTAACACCCAGCCCCCCGCCTCGTATTTTGTGCTCACTGATCACATTCCCGTGTATGCATTTAACATGAGTTTAAAAGGAACTGGGCACTTGCAACACTGTTTGGGTTCTTCCAGTTGGGGGTCTTGCATGGAAAACGGATCAAAAATATCAGTTTTATCTGGGGGCATCAGCTTCTCATATTCACCCTCATGGCTTTTAATAACTACTTGTCATCCACACCAGCGGGTAGAATAATCCAAATGACTCTGGGCTACCAGTCATTCCTTTCTCACCTTCCATCACCTTTCCCCATTCTGGACAATTACACTAATTGGGTAGCAAAATGTCCCCTTTTCCCCATAAAATAATAGAAGCAAAGCCAGAAGAAATTCATGTTTTTCAAACTCGGGCATATGAAAGTGGGGGGAGAAATGATTTAGAACATGTTTAATTTTCTTAATGCCAGTAAAAGCATTCTGCAATACAAAGAAATAAACAAAATGTTCCATCCTGAGGATAGAAAAAGGGTGAGGCTAAAGCACATTCTTATAATGCTGGGGCTTGAAGGCTGATGATGAAAGAGAAGTGGATGCAGTTTTTGCTGTCAATTCTGCTGGCACCCTTAAAGTGCCCCCACTGCCTCCAGCTCTTCTTTCTCCTTCCACCCAGTAAAAAGCACACACAACCCCCACTCCCTTTGTTCAGGTACTAGAGATGTTGAGATTTTTTATCCCTATTTGTATCTACCCTATAGTATAAAGGTAAAGGGACCCCTGACCATTAGGTCCAGTCGTGACCGACTCTGGGGTTGCGGTGCTCATGACTAAGCTGCTTCTGGCAAACCAGAGCAGTGCACGGAAACACCGTTGACCTTCCCACCGGAGCGGTACCTATTTATCTACCTACTTGCACTTTGACTTGCTTTCAAACTGCTAGGTTGGCAGGAACAGGGACCGAGCAACGGGAGCTCACCCCGTCGTGGGGATTCGAACCGCTGACCTTCTGATCGGCAAGTTCTAGGCTCTGTGGTTTAACCCACAGCACCACCCGTGTCCCTACCCTATAGTATAACCCTGATGTAATTACCTCATGTTGCAGGCTGGGAAAGCAGGAGCTGAGAGACTTGTGACAACCCTATGACAGAATACTCTCCAATGTTAATATCCAAATATTTTAAACTGGGATAAGAGATATAACACCACCCACCCCCTGTATTACACTTTTCATATTTTAGACAAGGGCTGAGTTTGATAGATCGTGGTTAACAACAACTCTTTAATGAAAGCTTTAAGAACTGTCACCTACTCAATCTTTATTTGTGTCTCAGATACAGACTTCCTCTGCAATTCTTCACAGAACACCTATTATCAAGATGGACGTAGAATGTAGAACAATTACTTAGAATATATGGATACTTGAAGTAAACCCATTTTGCTGACTACATCAAAACTGCCTTGGGGGGGGGTCACAAGCTATAAAATGCTTCTGCATAAATAAAAAACAGCATGAATGTCTAATCACACGGTGATATTGAAAACAGAATGAGAGTTGTAGTTCAGGAACATCTCAAAAGCCAAAAGTTCTCCGCACCTGATTTACAGGAAGGAAAAACATTAACACCACCCTCAGCCACTGAAATTCTAAAATACTCAGAGAATGAGGCAAAATAAGTGGGTCTCTTTTGCAGGAGTGTGTGTGCTACGGACAACACATACACGGAGAGGTCTTGAGCAGGACATTTTCTGATGGTTTCGATAGTTTGCGATAGCATCACATTTATGGTTTATATTTTGAATGTGTGAGACTTGTTTTAAAAAATCCCTTCTTGCCTTTAAGGCTAGAAAGAGAGAATTTTGATGAGATCAAGTAAAAGAAAAATCCCTGAAAATTGTTAGGTTGGGTTTGGCTGCATAAAATGCTATCAGAGTTAGTGCATTTTAAAGTGTCTGAGATTGAAAATGTCTCATCAAAACCCGTTGCACATTCTTTCAGAGCCTGAGGGAGCATCTTAAAAAGTTCTAACTCATTATGCCTTTACTGTGAAGATATTTCCTCTACAGAAGTTTGATTCGATTGAGGGGTGGGGGGAGAGATGCATATGCAGATTTTTGCCGGCAATATAATGTCAGTTGTGCTTCGGTTAGTCAGGGTAAATACAACTTGGTATTTGTATTTCATGTGTTTCTCCATTTCTTTCATAGTAGGAAAACAGGTTGAATGCTGTAAAAATGCTTTGGCTATTGGACTTCAATAACTTGATTTTTAAAGCAGGGGTGAAACATGAAGGACACACAGAGCATCCAGGTCATATACACTATTCAACGTGCATCTTTTCAAACAATTTAAATTAGAGTTAGAATCCGAAGAGGCTGCTATTTAGGGTTGCTATTTTGAAGAGCAAAAAAGAGGACACATTTGCTGACTTCTTCTTTTAACTATGGATTGCTGTGGCGACTCTCATTTTACATACACATGAAAAAGAAGACATGTTCTGGAAAAAAGAGGTCAAATGGCAGCCCTTTATCACATATCTCTGAAAAATTGGCAGTTTGATGTGTAAGCACTTTTAGCGTATTTTGCTCAGTGATTAAAGTTTTTCTTGCTATCTGATAATAATAATGTTTTGTGTTAGAATTGTATGGATATTTTGCTCTTATGTGCTTTAAGTAGCAGCTATGAAGTAACTCTTAAACAGATACATTACATTTTTCATTTTTGTTTGCATGTTCAGAATTATTATTTCTTTCCCTAACTTATACCTGATCCTCAATATTTGTCCAAGCATATCTTGCCTGTCACACTGGTTTAAAATTATGGTGTGTAATGCTACTGCAGCACTACAGTTGACTTTCCCATACTAAGCACTTATTTTAATGAAATACCAGGTCTCCAGAGCACTTCAAATGCTACTGCTGATAAAGGGGGAAATGAGGAGATGCAGTCGAGAAGTGGCAGCTTTATAATATGCAAAAGATTAAAACCCATGATTCCTCAAACTTCCAAGAGCCAATTCACACATTATTCTTTGTATATGCTTTCCAAATGTTGGGATCACATTTACATTTGCTGACCTAGCAAAATGTAATATGCAGACTGATGTCACAGACACGCAAACTGATGTACTAATACAATATCCAGAACACACTGATGTAAAAGAGCAAGGCAAGGTTTGTGGACTGCCTCCATATAACATGCAAAGTGCTCAGTGGGTCGAATTACTGGTACATGCCCTGCCTCCAATGCGTGCATTTAAAACAGGGATGGGGTGTGTGTCTTATGGTCCTCCAGATGTTGTTGGACTCTTAACTTCCATCAGCCCCAGGCAGCATAGTCCTCAGCATATAACAAAACAATAAAAATACAGATTTTTTTAAAATATAAAAAATAGAATAATAATTGAAATACAAACCATAAGATTCTCACAGCTACTAGTTTCACAATTGCCAAATCACAGTATCCTTCAACCAGCAAGGTCCTGGGTAAACAAGGTTTTAAAATGGTGTCTAGCCACCTAGTACCTGTAATTCAAAACCTGCCTTGGTAAGTGGGCTAAAACTGGGCTACCCAAGCTACAGGTGCTCAGGGAAAAAGCTGCAATGAAGTGTTTCTGCATTTGGTTGGGGAACTGGTTTAAATATTTAGGAATTAGACTAGTACTGCATAGCAATAAACTTATTTACACATCCCCATGGTACCTTCTCAACCGGTACATTTGTAAATAAATAGTATTCTCTCCTCCTAATGTAAATCATGGTAAAGCTAGTCAGAATCTCACACTGCTTGTGAAATGGGGAAATGAAAAATTATTCCGGGGGGGGGGAGTACCTCCCATTTCTTTTACAAATCACAGTGTGAAAATTGGATCTCATATGACTCCGTGATGAGCTTCTTCAACCATCTTCTAGCAATCTATCTACAAGCATTTAAGGAATGGAATGGAAAATATGCATTGGAGGCAGCCCTTATGACTGTGCTTTCTTCCATTGTTAGCATGAGCTTAATGAAACAAATATGCTTTGTAGCCATTATCTTTTACAGATATCTTAGTAACTTATCTTGGGACATCTCATTTTCAGTGTTTAATTTTATCTGCTCATTTTATGGGAACACAAAGTGTTCCCATTTTACATTCCTCAACATCATCACATAAAAAGATATGCAAAGGGAACACTGAATGATACTAGGATGCATACATTTCAAATAAGGTCTACAATAAAGAAAGATAGCACCACTGAATTGTTAGCCAGTTTGAGCAGGCAGCTTATAAAACTCTCACAACCATTTAAGGCAGCCTTCCATATGACTAAAATTACAGCCATTTAACAAAACAATTGGTGAGTACCATGGAAATATTAGGGGTTGCATTGATTTGACAATGGTGTACAATTAAGGATACTACGTATTACTCCAGACAAACTATATTCTTCAAAGACAAACTGAGCAATGCATTCAGCATTTTCTTACTGAACTCATACATTCCACTTAATAAATTCTGCTTCAAACATCCAGCCCTTACACAAAGTAAGGCAGGAATTCCCTGTGCGAATTACCTTCTGAAATAAACAGATGGAAATTAGGAGCAATCCATTAATGGTGCTATAGGCCAAACGAAATACCTTCTGCCACCTCAGTCCCTGAATGCTCCTGTAGAATGTCTCATGAGCTGGCAAAACTATGTTCTTGAATAGCAAGAAGGAAAGGGGGTTGTCCAGTTTAGGACAGAAATTCAAAATGAATGTCTTGCTTGTCCTATTTTTTTCTTCTTCTTAAAAAAAGAAACCCACTATGAATGAATGGTAGCATCTAACTTTTTCAGAGGTGGAATCTACCTTAGGAGGGAGTGTATAGGATTTACCGGTCAAGCCAGGGATCTATGTCAGGAGCCAGGCATTTTGCCTGGGCTTGATCAGGGAGGCTGTACTCCTAACACTGTTGCCATTCCCATTTTCAGCACTAACTTGAGGCTAGCTCCTTTATACAAACTTGCATTGTCTTCTTATAGTCTCTCAGTTTCTTCTCAACCTTGTTGTTGTTGTTTAGTCGTTTAGTCGTGTCCGACTCTTCATGACCCCATGGACCAGAGCACGCCAGGCACTTCTGTCTTCCACTGCCTCCCGCTTCTCAACCTAAGTGGTTCTCTTCTCAACCGCTTCTCTTCTCAACCTAACTGGTGTTAACTCCTTCCCTCTCCTGAAACTCCCTCCCAGTTCTGGATTGTATTCTCGGCTTTGGCATTGAGGTTTTTCTTTCCCCACTTTCCCTCTGCTCTTTCCTCATTGGCACAGTGATTCCTCAACAATTTCATCAACATGCCACTACTCCTGAAATGATATCTACAATTGGACTAGGGCCTAGTTCAAACCCAGTTTGATTTCAGTCTTGGCCACCAAAATTGGGAGAAAACTTTCAGGAGATGGAATTTGTGAATAATGAGGGGGCAAGTAGGTGGGTTGGAAACCATGCTGCTTATTTCCTCCCTGAGCGGGAGTGCAAGAGTTGCTTGCCATCCACAATTTTCCAAAAAGGCACTGGTAGTGGTATATAGTACTGCTCCCATTGCCTTCTGCGGTAAATGGTGAGCAGTATAGCTGAGGCATCTATCCCTCTCTTCAGTGCTTTCTTCTGGGGGGATGCAGGGGTACACATACCCCTAAACATTTTGTGAATCTAAGTTTGGCCTCATTGAGGGGCAGTATTTCAATAAGAGTAGGAAAATGAGAGTACCCCTAAACATTTTTTTAGGGGGAAAAAGCACTGCCTCTCGCCAAAAATATTCTTGGATTTCTCATCAAGCTAAAATGCCTCATAATTTCACTACTCTAAATAGGATGGTGAAACAGGAAGGGCCAGGATAAATTGAACAGTTGCTTGCAGCCATGGTTCTGATGAAAGTTCCCTGTTTCCATGTTACATATTCTATTCTCTGGCTAAAATTGTGAAAATCACACATGCAATGTTACCGCAGCCATTAAAAGAATGGACTGTAGTTCTGGATCCACTGTAATCCAAGCCAGAAACAAAGCTTTCTCAGACAGGACCTACTGATTTCTATGAAGAAAAGAAGGCTTCTGATCTGACGTGGCAAATATTTGTTTTCTCAGTGCCTCAGATAGTTGCAACTGATTTTGGCTTTTGACTTCATATCCCAAAAGTCATTGAAATGGAGATGGACACTTCATAATCTTCCCCTCCCCTAGGCTGGATTTGAGTCATCCAAGAAGTGTGCATGCACACGAAAGCTCATACCAAGAACTAACTTAGTTGGTCTTTAAGGTGCTACTGGAAGGGGAAAAAAAATTTGTTTTGCCTATTCCACAATGGCAGGGATGCGGGTGGCGCTGTGGGTAAAACCACAGTGCCTAGGCTTGCCGATTGTATGGTTGGCGGTTCGAATCCCCGCGGCGGGGTGAGCTCCCGTCCTTCAGTCCCAGCTCCTGCCCACCTAGCAGTTCAAAAGCACCCTTAAAAAAAAGTGCAAGTAGATAAATAGGTACCACTTTATAGCGGGAAGGTAAACGGCGTTCCGTGTGCTGCACTGGTGCAGGTTCACCAGAGCAGCGATGTCACACTGGCCATGTGACCCGGAAGTGTCTGCGGACGGCGCCGGCTCCCGGCCTCTAGAGTGAGATGAGCACACAACCCTAGAGTCTGTCAAGACTGGCCCGTACGGGCAGGAGTACCTTTACCTTTATTCCACAATGGCAGAGCATTTCAGGTTATCAATGCCTATTTGCTATGATGGCTATATACCACCTCCAGTGTCAAGCACGTATGCCTCTGAGTGCCAATTGGTAGAAATCACAAGTGCAGAGAGCGTTGTATATGGGAAGCTTGTAGGCTTCCCCATGGCATCTGGTTGGCCACTGTGAGGACAGGATTGTGGACTAGGTGGGCTTTTATTCCAATTCAGCAGGGCTCTTCCTTTGCTCTTATTAAAACAAAATAATTTCTACCTCCACCAGCATTTAGCAGAGTGAAAACCAATAGTTACTCCCCTTTCTAAACCAATCCCATTTGCTATTTAGTTTCATTAGAACTGAACAATCTGAAAAGGCAACTTCAGAGCAGCTCCATGGATCCTAGTCATCACTATTGATTTTGCTCTTATTACAGCTATTCCAGATCCAATGGATCACACTGTATAAAGAGATAAGATGAGAGGAAAACGATCCAGTAGGCAGAGAGTAAGAATTGGTCATCATGGTATGGCCTTGGGCAAATCATTACCTCCCACATCATTTCCCTATATGTATGATTAGAATAATAACCTACATCTTACAGGGCTGTAGTGTCGGCAAACCAATGAGGATGGTAACAGCACCCTGCAAATTAAAAGTTGGGAGTAGAAATTAAATCTTTCACTTGAAACACAGTAACCTTAATGTTCATTATGCACAAGAAACTGGTTCACACTCATTTCATTGTGTTGGCTCGGCAGGATTTGAGGGAGCTAAATGCAAAAATAATGCTGACTCCAATGTCTGAGAAGATAAGACTGAAAATAAATGCATGGAATAGTTTTGGACAAACCTTTACAGACCATGAATGCATTTTAATAGGCTAATTCTGTTAGGCTAACCCTATAGTGGGAGAATGGGGAGAGGGAATAATGAGGCCCTTCTCCCTCTGGCAGTAGTCACAGTCAAAACATAGCTGCTAGCAAGAAATTGAGCAGCCTAGGTAATTGGCATAGGAAGGTCTTCCAGTGCTCATCATTCTCAATAGAGACATTGAGGTGTGTTAAGGACAGGCTAGAGGCTGACAGGGTTACGCTGGGAAGCATGCAATAGCTACCGCTCAGTGGCTGGCTCCTCCAGCAACCCTGGAGGCATGATTATATTCTTTCCAGGCATAATGCTTCTCTCTACTTCCTGGATTCTGCAGGTGCAGCAGCCTGCAGCTCCCCATGGTTTCACAGAGCCTTAATTTAGCTCAATATACATTTGTCCAGATATTTTATAAAAGGCTCTCTTTTTTCCTCCCTTGGTCACTTAAGGCTCTGTAGATATTGTATTTCAGAAAATCTAATTCTCATGGAAATGTGAAAAACCACAGAAGCTGCATCACCCACAGGTATCTTCGTAGAGCATATAAATGATGCCAAATAAAAACGAAAATAATATCCTTGTTGTTAAACTTTGAAAGGGACATCTAACAGCCAGACGCCAAATCTGCCTTTTAAAGGCAGTTCAGATCATAAAGAGGAACACAAGAACAGAACGGTGTCTTTGAAAAGACAATCTTATATGTCAAAATGCTGGTGATTAAAAAGAAAGGTAGAAAAAACAACAGCCCTCTCCCAAATTTTTCCTGGTGCAAATCCATGCAATGGAGATTTCTGCTCAAATGAAAACACCTGTAGGAACTTGGATGGAAGGTAAAAAGAACTTAATTAACATTTGATTGATTTCAGTGTGGATTCATAAGACAAACAATGGAAAACCCTGAAGCAAAGTATATGCCATGTTCAACTGATACACTGGAGAAAGCCCCCTTAGATCCTGACAGGGAGAACCAAACACAATTTGAATCAAAGCATTCTTCTATGCCTTTAAAGTTGACAGTGTTGCCCATTGCATTCTATTATTTGGTAGGCATTTTTAAAGGAAAAACTCAATTGGAGTGTTTTAATAAAGACATTCTTGTTTTATGCATTTTGAAGTACTTAAAAACTGGCTTCACCAGTAGGTGTATTAACTGTGCACCTTAAGTACAACCCAGTCTCTGGAGCTCAACTTCCTATTCCTTGGTCTAGGGTGGCAAACATTGTGGTAAATCAGAGCTCAGAGCCCTACAAGAGTGTTATATAAGACCCTGTTTAAAATAATACATTATCTATTCCACTGAACCTTCATTATTGAATTCAGGCAGCTTTGCACAATGTAGGTAATTTCTGACACTTAATTCCTATGAAAGCTTTCTGTGTATGAGACATTTCTCTTTGACCACAGGAGGCCTAATATAATATAAACTTTATATTATAATAATTTTCTTGTCTGATCCAGCAATCTTTCTACCAAGAGAGGTCTAAAGATATCCCTATCATTTGGATTAATGGATATTACAAAATGATCAGCCTTTGGGGTGCACTGCAGACCTCTTTTTTAGGTCTGATCCAGCCCAAAGCAGATTGATGCATTTCTACTCCCATCTAGTCCAATTCTCTATGATATTTCTAGTTTCAAAAATCCACAGGAAACACATTTATTGCACACTGATGCCATATGTCTCTGCTGAACCTTTATTATTGAAGTCATGCTTCATGCAACACATGATTTTTAGAGACGTTCTTGGTTCAGAGGGCAAGCAGGAATAGCATCAAGCACTATAGTTAATAAAGTGATGCGCCTTGATTAAGCTGTGAAATATCTTGACAATGGTGTCAGAAAAGGATGGCCTCCATGCAGACCGGTATATTTCCTATGGGCTTTTGAAACCCCAATATTGCAGACAACTAGACTAGATGATATTTACTCATATAATTCAGAGTTCCATGGTCTTCTAAGGATTCAGTGTATTCTCTCTTGTGGCATAGTGTGTGTTGTTCATGCTTCTGTGTCCATATGCTGAGTTTAAATCATTATTATCATTCATTGCTTGTTTCTCAAGAATTGAGAGTATATCCTGTAAATCGAGCACACATACAAATATCAAGTGATTTATCTTTTTTTTTTAAGCCCCCTTTTCTCTATGATTCCTGGACCACTTTCATTCAATAATAATGTCAAAGAACAAATATTGGCTATGTTATAGGCAAGTGAATTGTTATTAAAGTTGACTGAGATTTTCAGTGATGCAATGTCTTTAAATTTTTGTATTTAATTTTTTTCATATCCTTTCCCTATAGTTTGCAATAAAATAAAATTAAAATTAACTACTTTTATCGAGGCCTTTTATCAAGAAGTAGTTTGAAACTGTAAGAGCATTTATTTTCCAAATTATAGTGAAATTGGTATCCACTTCTGGGAAGAAAGCATAAAAGCCTATAAAACTCCTATTGTAGCTTGCAAATAGCTATTTGCCTGATCACCTGCAGTAAGAATCATCACCAAATGAATGAGCAGAAAGGCTTAATTAAACTTAATTAAGGCTGCTGATGTGCCACAAATGACTAACATAGGGATTTAAAGTGTTTGTCTTGATTTTATGGTTATGTTTTCTTGCTCTGTATGTTATGTAGTTGTGATTTATTTTTATTTTTTACTATTTTACTTTGTATGCTGACTATTGTTATAGGGTGGCTTATAAATTGAATAAATAAATAAATAGGGATAGAGGGAGCTACTAATTTGTTTGGGAGACTGACCCACTGACAAGTGAAAATAAAATGTCCTACTGAGTGCTGTATTGACTTAAATTTTAAAACATGTGATCAGTTTGTTCTCTGTCATACTTCTACATGCAAAATCAGTGGCAATACTATTTTTTTGAGGAGATAGATTATTTGTCTACAAGAAACACTTCTATGAATTGTAGTGTGCATAAATGATTTGATAAAAGTTGGTTTGTATGTTACCAACTCAACCTGTCAAATCACAGACCAGAATGATATATCACATTATAAGTAATCTGGGCATGGATTGTTACTGCACGGTGCCAAGAACATGCTTGCTGCTAAATTAATGTCCTAGGAGTGATGATACTCTACTGTCAATATTCAATAATCATAGCTATTTTCACCTTTTCTGTTTCACCAGAGTTCTCAAGTTGTTACTCATTACAGCAAAGCCGAAGAGAGTGATCCCACTTATGCTGAATGACAACAGAGATCCAAATAGCAGGTATCAAAAAATTTAACCAAAGACTACAAATCTTGATGCATTATGAACAAAACCACTTTTCATCCAAGGATGTCCATAATACTGTTTTACCAGCCATGCCTTTCATGAATGTCTGTTTACTCAATCGTCTTAAAAAACAACAATACTTGAATCCTAACGGCTGGTGAGTTTTAAGGCATAGGAACACACTGGTTGTTATTTTGCTTGAACATAAATTTCTCTACAGATTACTTTTTTTCATTAGTGCGATAAGTAGGGGATACAGCTGAATGACATTTCCTTGGATATTGACATTTTTTAATTGATAGATACAAGTGGAACCCACAACAAAATGGAATTCAACATAATGTATTTCCAGTAACTTTAGCTTGCTCAATGGAATGATCTCGTCCCCTTCCACAGTATTCTGGGGATTCTCCAGACTGCCCAGAGCAGATTTGGGGGCATGAGGGACATGCAGGGGCACAGAGAGTGGGGGAAGTCCCATTGTGCTAGAAGGAACCCTCACACTGGTTCCTGCTAGCACACCTACATAGTTAAATTTGGGCTAATATTAACATAGAGCAGAATGCTACTGTTTAGGATTTAAGCTAGCCAGCCAGCCCAAGATGCCTTCCTCCAGGACAGTCATTTCCTTTCCATACACACCCATTTTTATGGTTTTCTCCACAGCAGGCACTCAGTGTTTAGTCCTTTTCTTGTGGGGTTGTGGTTCACTTGTTCTCAGCTCCCCATTTTGGTTACAATCTTGTCAGCTGTCAGTTCTTGTATTTGTTATTATTAGAGTCAAGATCCATTTACTTCTCCGTTCTAAACAAATTGGCATGAATAGTGCGGAGAAGAGATGTGCATGTGAGATTTGCACGGTATTTCAGTGTGCACAATAGAACAATTATTCCACCCTTGAAAACCAAATAGCATCCAAATGAAACACAGTGGATTGGAAAGAGAATTCCCATGATCAGATTTTTGCTTCTCAGATGGCCTGATTGGTGGAGGGATATGATGTTTCACAGTTCCTCCTTAACCACACAACTGCCTATGCTTACTCAAAAAGATGTATCAGAGGATTGGGGAACCCCTGCAGGACAGTATAGGAGGTGGGCATGGGTGGCTCCCTCTTCTTCCATGAGCAGCCTTTGCTAAATCAGAGTCACCTCTGCAATCGATCCAACAAAATAGTCTATATTCAAAGGACTAGATGGCTAGAGTGCCAAAAGAGATTTTAGACTTGGTTGTTTCTATGAGCAAATCACCCATTATCCATGGAAAGCTGTTTCTGAAGGTGATTAACAGCAATTTCAAAAGCATTCTGTCAAACAACTGGGGGTGGTGGTGGTTGTCAACTATGAAACTACAAAACATATACTGGATATGCCTTAGCTCTTGGCAAGCCTAAAACAATCCACTGGATTCGCTACTGCATTTCCAACAGCAGATGTGATTGAAAGAAATGATGTTGCTGAAGTTTGTAATCGCCTGGTCCAGATTCAAAATAGAAAATTTCCCAGCCCATGATGCTTGAGTGCCTTGCAAAATTGATCATCATTTCCCTGAGAAGTTATTTTATAGCCTGGAATGTAAAGTGTAGACTGTGCTTTCAGTTTAAGTATTTTCTCTCTAAATGCTGGACACTAATCACAGTAAATCACAGCTGAAGCTAAAGCAGGCCTCTTCAAACAGTGATTTTGAGGACACCAGGGAATCATGGGTGAAAACTGTTTTTTGTTCTGTCTCAACCAGCCCAAGCTTTCCAAATGTAAAAAATAAAGTGGGCAAAATTTGATTGAGAAGAAAAAAGCACTCCCACTAAATCTGTGGTGTGGAAAACCAGGCAGGTAAACATTACATGGGATGTGGGGCTTTTGTTCCCGGCAGCTAGATTAAAATTGCATTTTCATTCAACGCCTTTGAAATCTTGTTTATCTCTGAGGAAATCACACTAAATCAAATGAGGTGAGGCTATCACATAATAGAAGAGAATGGGCCAAGTCGGGCAGTAATTAAAACATGCCCTGGAAATTTCAGCTTCAGTTTTCCTAGTAGAGTTGCCTCTCCCAAACACGATAGGTAGCTTTGCGTCTCTTAAGTGCACTGTAATGCCAAATCTTACCTCAATTTTCATATGTGGTGCTATACAGATAAGGAAAGGTGAATCCACAGTAGATAAATAGCTGATAGATGATATTGTGAGTTACTTTTTTACCAAAGTAAGTCATCAATAAATTTAACTTATTATTATTACTATAGATCATGTACTGGAAGAACCCTTCTCTATGGAACATGCTGCTTCTCCAAAGAGCTGATGACTCCTAACGCCTACATGTTTTGTCCCCATAACGTTTCCTGTCTGTAAACCTTAGAGGAAAAAACCTTTTAGAAAATGATGTAAAAATATGTAAAATATTTGCCCACAAAGCATCCATAGACAAACAATGCAAAAATCAACAAATATTTTATAAGAAATTACAGTGGTACCTTACAAACACCTTCGGGTTACAGACTCCGCTAACCTGGAAGTAGTACCTCGGGTTAAGAACTTTAACTCAGGATGAGAACAGAAATCACGTGGCGGCGGCACAGCAGCAGCAGGAGGCCCCATTAGCTAAAGTGGTGCTTCAGGTTAAGAACAGTTTCAGGTTAAGAACGGACCACTGGAACGAATTAAGTTCGTAACCAGAGGTACCACTGTATATGATAGCTAAGAATGTGCAGAGAGCTAAGAAAATAGAGCAGAAACTTTAATGACCTGAACAGAGCCAGGATTTCTCCTTTATTCCTGGAAAGGAAATACTTCACTAAGCAGAATAATAATAAAGATGAAGCCAATAGAGTATCATGATTCATCACTATAGCAGTACACCTCACACTGCTATAATTCATGAGCTATAACATAGCTCCCTTGACCCTTTCAGCAGTTCAGCTGTAAATCCCTATTGATAACAATTGTAAACCTGTGCTGTAGGCAAAAAACTGTTGTATGAAAATTCAGTACCAGTTCCTTGCACGTCTTTTGGTTGTCGAATAAATTATTCCATAGGCGAGTACTGTTACTGTTACAGCCTGTAAACACACAATTTGTTTCTTAAATGTCTGTTCTTATGGCTCATTGTGACAAGAATGAAATAACTGGTCAGGATAAGCCACAGAGACCACCATACTTAGTGTCTGAATTTCTGTGACAAGATCATTTTAGCACAAACTAGATGAATGGAAATTGCCATTATCACCAGATATGTCTTTTTAAGGATTATACAAAGCCCTGGGAAGACACAGAATTAAACAAAGATGGGGCAAAACAATAAATCATAATCTACTCACTACTATAAAGACTCATTGTCTCAGGTGGCAAATTGGGAACATAAAATGAGCCTGCTGGATCAGACCAATGACCCAGCCTATTCTCACAGTGGCCAGTGGTAAGCAGACATGGGAAGGGCAGCAGAATGCCTGCATGTGCCCTGAGATTTGGCATCAAGTTAAACCTCAAAAACTGTGGCAACCCCCCTGTACTACGCGTCTCCATCCCACTGTACAATGAGTAGCCACAGACTGGTCTGGAACCTCTTCTGCCTATCTGCCCCAAACCCACACAATGGCACACCTCCTGAATCTATGGCTGTGCTGAAAATATCTCCTGCACTTTTCAAGCATTCTTCAAACAGTCTTAGATAAGAAATTGCATTTGAAAAAATATGGAGCGTGTGTGTGTGTGTGCTGGCCTTGCTTATAAGGTGCCAAAGGTTATACATGAGGCTCTTCCCTTTAATTCTTCAAATCATTTCTCCAGTGGTCTGCAGTCTTCCTGGCTGCCCACAATTTCTGAAAAAGCCCATGTCATCTTGAGCTGGGCTGCGCTATGAGTACGGGAAGGAAAAGAGGTTGCTTACCATGTGCTTCACAGCTCTTCGTGGTTTGTTTGATTTTTATTCGTGCTTTGTTTGATTTTTAAAGTGAAGGTTTTTCTTTTTTTACTTTTAAAGATGTGTTTCTTAAAGGCAAAAAGTGTAAAATGGTAAGAGGTAAGACTTCCTTTAAACAAAATATGAATTGCTGACTAGCCGGCTTCCCATGCCTCAATTAAAGCTCAGGGGAAGGTGTCATGACATGAGGTAAATTATTGCATTTCCCCCCACAGATCAGTAGCTGCAAGCAGCTGGAGAGGCTGTTCAATATAAAGGGAAAAAAATCACAGACACCACCCTTAGACAATTTGCAACAATAAATTAAGCTTAAACTGACACCCACTGAAAGAAGAAGAAACATGGGACCCTCTTTTTCAGTAAAGGACAACCTTCAAGAAATTAGGGAACAAATTTCAGCACAGCACTACCACAGTGCCTAGATCCTATCATCAGTAGCTGTCTGGCCAGTGCCCTGCCAGGCCACAGAGCACCACTTCTTTTTGCCTGAACATTTCCAAAGCAACAACAACAGCAGTAGGGGCAGTATCTGCTCCTTGGATCACCTCCAGCCTGAGCACAAGACTGGCCAGAGGTCACACAAGACAGAGGACAGAAGGTAGTTATGTCCTAACACAGGATAACAGTTCTAGATTTAAACTTATTTCTAAAGGAGAAGTGAAGCTGGAACACACAGCAATTGATCCTATGTCTACTGAGGTCAATTGAAGGATGCTCTATGACTTCAATGGCCCTTAAAAGTGGACCAGAATGTACAATTCATAGCAATTACTCTTCAAAAGGGATCTCTTGCCAGTTCAGTCTTCTTCTCTGTCAGTCTTAGCCACTGAAGGTGTCCTTTGTGTATACAGAAAGATATCATTTCTACCTTATTGCCTAATGGTGAAAGGATATAAAAAACATTTACAGAACCACTGTGGCATGAAGAAAACCTTTTGTTCTTATGTATTTCTTTGCAATTCTGCACACATCTATTCCCAGTCTATAAATATGCCACCCCTTCAACTATTTCATCTCACCAGCTGTGCGTAGACTTTTTAAAATTTTATTTTGCCCTTCACACAAATACATATTACATTCATTATTTGCAAGGATATACCAGCACACCACCAAGGCTGTTGTCTGCCTGGGTTCTATGTGGTGAAAGAGCAGTGGATTTTTTTCACCAAGTACAGTTAAAAGTGACTGGATCCACTGAACGTATATATTAAGGGTGGTTGAGTGGTTAATGTGCATAACACTGGCCATTGTGCACATTCACCAGGCCTTGAAGAGGAAACTCTGCACATTTCCTGGTCAATATACATAACCTTCAAGAGGACTTGGGAAATGTGTGTATAATGACTTAATATCAATCAGGATTGTGCTAATGGGAGGGAATAAAACTCTCATCTCCCTGAAATCTCTCTTGCACAGATCAGTTGACTGGGGAACATATGAAAAGGGTGAAAAGGAACCTAGATTGCAGTGAAAAGTTCATCTTTATCTGGAGCTCCTCCTTCTTCCCCCTGCTTGGCTGACTGGTGGGAGGATATGCTGTGAGCCATGTAAGATTAGGCAGCAGACCAGAAGTAGCCCAGAGGGTCCAGCCTGGAGACTTCTGAACAGCAAACAGAAAAAGGCATCTTTATTGGAATCTACACATACTGACCTCAGAATGTACATATGACCTGGAGCATGTACAAAATGCAGTTGAGATATGTATATGCCCAGATGCCTCTTGGGGATTTCCCACACTGGCAAGAAAATGGACAAAATTCAGCCAAGAAATATCCCCCAAAGTCATAATCCTTCTTCATGGAAGGATGATGTGTACATTATCCATGAGACTTAGTGAATGTGGTTGGTTGTTATACACATTAGCCACTTGACTTACATTTCCCTTAATGTATACAAGGACTTGTGTTTAGATCACGGGTTGTCAACCTGGTCCCTACTGCTCACTAATGGGCGTTTCAGGATTCTAGGTGGGCGGTAGGGGGTTCTATGGCACAAGCTGAATCCTCCTTCCATCGAGCACTGGTGGGCAGTAAGGAAATCTTGCCATCAAGAAAGATGCATTAGTGGGTGGTAGGTATAAGAAGGTTGACTACCCCTGGTTTAGACCCTGTTCGTATATGACACTATCTTTATAGAAGACCCAGCTTCAGCATCAAATAAGGTACTTGCCCTGTCATTGCAGACAATGGGAGAGTTGTGCTTTCTGTATTGCTGAATCATGTCCAGAGTGCTCATGCATTAGCTAAACATTGTTCTCTCTATCTGGAAATCCATCTTACTCTTTGTCATTTGGCAACAGTCCCAACAGAGTCATACATATTCAAGCAACAACTCAGGTCAGGTACAAGCTTTTCTGGTCAAGAAATGTTTGAAACAACAACAACATGGCTTTATTGTTACAAATCCATCCCTTAATTGTGAACTTTCATAGTGACCTCAAACTAGGTGAGCTTTTGTCGGTTCTCTCGGGTTGAAATTTCCCTTGTGATCTATCTTGAGTGAGAACTTGCATTCTGAATTGATCTCTCTTCCACCTCAGTTCATTCTCAAGCTCTAAAATTAGCTGCTGCTTCTTTTTTATAATGTCCCTTTTCATCACAGATACCTCATTCAGTTTTAAAGCATGGAGAGAAAAATCAATATCTAGAAGTCTAGAAAGTCAAACTTATCACCTTCCATGCTGGAAACAAAAGTTTAAAATAGACTGCCATAGTGCTGCACAATGTAAGCTACCACTAATCCGCCAACATATTTTCAAGGGCAATAAATTTCATTGTCTATTACCTACACAAAAGAAGAGCAAAACTTCTGAGATAATATGCATTGCAACATTTCTGCCAAGAGACATTTTCTGTTCTAGCACAAATATCCAACAACAGCAGATGATCTAAAAGAAAAGGCAACAGCTAATTAAGTAAGTTGCTTTTCTTATCAGGTGAGTATTGTAGATCTGGACAATTTTATGTTCTCCATTACCATTTTTTAAAAAACAGTATAAATAATGAATCAGGAAATCTTCCAAAGCAACAAGCAAATAAGCCTACTGCTGGAAAACAGCAAACAAGCTGGCCTATTCACTAGTTCAGGTTGAAATGCACATACTTTAACCAGGTCTAGGGAAAAAGAGATTATTCACTTTTCTTCGCTGACACAATGCAGACTAATTCTGGTATTACATTATTTATGCATGCATCCTTAAGACCTTGATAAATGCAAGGAAATCTATCTTAAGAATGGCTACAAGCATCTGTTTTACTGCAAAGACATGTGCTTGATGGACCAGCTTTTGGTCTTTCGCCAGTTAATATTTCTTTGCTGCAAAGCAGCAGTCCTTGCAACTTTTCAAATACAATTTTTAATTTTCCGATAACCATGTTACTGCTGAGAGATAAAGCAGACAATAAGACTGAAATTATAACACACACAGGCATTACAGTGAATTAACAAACACACATTTGTTATAATTCCAGGGTAATTTAATAGTTTCGCCCAGGGTTAATACTTCAAGATTTGCTATTAGCCTGTCTCTGAATATTAATCCATAGCCTACCTCTATTACATTTGAAACTTTCCAGATGCTGATTGGTAGGGATTGCATTTTTAAAGCTGACTTTTATATATTCTTTTGACACCTGAAGACACATGTATTTACATGCTTATAGGCTTCAAGTTACTCACATGCCTATTTTTTGACAAAGGTATGGTCTTGGCCTCCTGGCTTTTAAGGAGAGATAATGCTAAAACAGAATAGATTAGTCTGCCAGCATAAGCTGCAGAACACTATGATAAAAATGAGAACAAATCCAAGACTTTCTGGCTGTCTTAGATCAAAACCTTTGGACTCTGGTCAGCGGCTGCTTCACATGCCAGGAAAGCAGCAGCCATGTTCACACATATGATGGATTGTAAAATGTATTTAAGAAGGACAACATAAATAGTAAGAGAGAGAGAGAGAGAAAAGCAGCAGAAACAAAAAGTCTGTCGGAGTCTGTCCATCTGTGAAAATATTTTCAGGGAAAGGGTACTTCTGAGTTGAGAAAGACCAGAATACAATCTTATATCGGTAAAGAGTTCCTATGACCATTATTCCACTGGTACAGAAAGATGCCTTTTTGGTTCCTTATAGACTCTTGTAGTGTCCTGGTGCTGTTTTCTGTTACTTAAGGGAATTAGCAGTTTTGTTGAATATGCAGTGATCAGAAAGTCCCGGCAACAAAAACAAGAAACAAGAAAAATGGGCCAGTGATTTGGCAAGTGTAGCCAAACAGATCTTTCAAAGAGGAAATCGGATGTTCCATGCACACAGTCTGAGGCTCCAGGCAAATACTATGTCCTCAGGACTCAATAGCCTTTATTAAGGCAATAATAAAGTAAGCCTTGTTTTGACACTGCAGCTGGTGAAATCTCTTCAAGTTGCCATCCTCCAAAATTCTCTCTCCACCACTTCCCTTTAGTATTTGAGATGACCTGGAAATAACCCTGCTATGAGCAACAGGACTGCATATTAAAGGTCAAACTGAATATGAAATCCAATTGGTTGCAGCTATTTATAAATTACCATGATAAGAAATATTTTTCATTATGTTGTAATTTGCAATCTTGCATGTGGATAGGAAAGAAGGGGATTTATTATAGCCCATATTCCAAACCTTAAAAGATAATAATTTTGGTGCGTGCATATATAAGTATTTGTTTTTAAAGAGTTAGATCCAGATTTAGTTAAGCTTAGAGCAAACCCATCAAAATCAATTGAACTTAAGTTAGTAATGGCTAACCAAATCTCACTGATTTCAATGGCTTATTCTAAACATTTTGAACTCTCTGTCCAACATATAAATGTACAGTTCATATGACTGGAATCTGCACAGGCAAATATGCCACTTACTTTCTGACTCATTTTAGTTATTTAAAATATTTATATCTGCCTTTCTGCCTGGCAGGAGGCCTCCAAAGCAGTTGAAACTATGGAAGAATGAATATATAACAGCACAGCACATAATAAGATTCTTTTTTAGAGGCAGTGGAAAATTGCACACACTTTTAGGGGATGATAATGGACATTATCCATCACCAAGCGGTAGATATCACTGCTGATATTGCTGTTTCAAAAGAAATGGGAAGGGTTGCAATTTTCCCCATAATGTCTCTTAAGAACATAAAAACAGCCCTAATGGATCAGGCTAGTGGCCCATCTAGTTGAGCATCCTGTTTTCAAAGTGGTCAACCAGCTGCCCATGGGATGCCAACAAGCAGGACCCAACTGAAAGAGCACTCTCCCCTTCTGCCGTTTCCAGCAGCTGGTATTCAGAGTCATAAAGCCTCCAATTGTGGAGCCCAGCCATCATGGTTAGTAGCCACTGACAGCCTTCCATAAATAGCAACACCCTAGTGGTCCCGGGCCCTAAGGAAGTTAGATTAGCTTCAACCAGAGCCATGGCCTTTTCAACTCTGGCTCCGGCTTGGTGGAACGCTCTGTCTCCTGAGACCAGGGCCCTGCAGGATCTGATTTCTTTCCGCAGGGCCTGTAAGACAGAGTTGTTCTACCTGGCCTTTGGCTTGGAGCCAATTTGATTCCCTCCCCCTCTTTCTTTTTCCTTTTTCCTTTCTGCTCCTTTGATGAGGCTGCATTTTAATATTTTAATATTTTAATGTTGTATTTTAATCTTGTTTTTAAGTTGTATTTTAATCAACTTGTTTTTATTATTGGTTGTTAGCCGCCCTGAGCCAGGCCTTGGCTGGGGAGGGCGGGGTATAAATAAAAATTATTATTATTATCCTCCATGCATTTGTCTAACCCTCGTTTAAAGCCAATCAGGTGGCCATCACTGCCGCTTGTGAGAGCTAATTCCATAGTTTAACTGTGGACTGCATTCATTTGTCTGTCCCGAATCTTCCAACATTCAGCTCCAGTGGATCTCTACAAGTTCTAATGTTATGAGAGAGGGATAAAAAAACCCAAAAAACTTTTCTCTATCCACTTTCTCCATGCCATGCATAATTTTATATACTCATCTCTTGCCTTTTCTCTAAACTAAAAGCCCCAAATGCTGTAACCTTTCCTCGTAAAAGTGTTTTTCTGCATCGCCTAGAATTGATTCTATGTCATGAAAGCATTAGGTGATTTCAGTGGGGTTGCTATCAGCATGAGGGAGCCAGGTATGTATGTGAGAATGAGGTTTGTCCCCTGCCCTTGAAATTCACACCACCACGGAAATGCAAAAGATGTAAGGAAATGTCATTCCCTTCTGTTTTGACCAAATTTGGACCAACACCAGAAGATCAGCCCATTCCTGGTCTGTTAACATGCATGTTTTGGATCTTGTCACCTGGGAGTAGCCATTATTACATCAGGCTGCAGCAGAAAAGCGAAGAGAAGGGAATGAAGCCTACTCCGCTGGTATAGCAACTTTGGGTGCTTCCCCTCCGGTTCCTTCCCCACCCTAGCTGGTCATTAAAAGAACTTGCATCTAAGATACTGTATTGTACATGGGTTTGCTTATTTCATTCTCCCTCCCAATACATTTTCCTTTTGTGTTGTGTCCTTTTAGGTTCCTGACCCAGCAACAGCTAGGCCATATTGTTCCACACACTAGTCTTGTTGCAAATACAGACTACAGTGTGAAATGTCTATTAATCCAAGAACCAACTGAGCTAGCAGCAGAAGGGGTGGCTGAAATGCCCTGTCATCATTGCCATCTTCAGCTGCTGCTATTTTATCAGCTGGGGCATGGGCCCTCCTCCACTTACAGAGGCTGTTAGAACCAAGTGCTCTGTGAACATGGTACCAGTAAGACAAGCTGGGACCATGCTTGCCACCTTTCTCTGGACTGGGCCCCTCTGGCTATATCAAGACCACATATTTCAAAATGCATGGTAGAAAATTCAGAGACTGGTTGTTGTTGTTGTTGTTAATAATAGTTACTTTATTTCCTCTTAGTTGTTTGTTTGTGGATGGGAGGAAGGGAGATGTAAGACAGCTTTTGATGTAAGAGCTGTATTTTGGCATAGGGTAGTCCCAGAGATAAGAAAATGGAGGAAAAGAACCATTGTGCACAACCTACAATTAGTTAAAAGAATTTGCTATTTCTTATTTATCTGCCTTAATTCCCCTAAAGTAGCCAAACAATAGGTAGATTGGACTACATGGAACTGGCGGAAATGACTGGCAGAATCCGAGACCAGGGAGAAGAGTCGGTGGAAGAAGATTGGAAAAAATTTAAAGTTTATTTACAGAAATACTGTAAAATTAAGGAATGTTAGAAGGATGCTGGAATGAAGTTACATGGCTTTAGCAGAAAGGTTATAAAGAATTAAGTAAAAATAGATTGTTAATGGGTCAAAGTGGAAAATTTAAGGTTAGATTGGGTTAAGATAAATTATGGAACAAAAATTGAGTAAGATGGAAAGGATTTGCTGAAACAGCTAATTGAACTAGAATACAAAAAAAGGGAGGTGTGAGGAGGTCGATGAAACAAGTAAATGAAAGATAAAGATATGGAAATATTGGAGGTGTTTTTAAATGCTTTTGTTTTTCCTTTTTCTGCTTTACTGTATTGTTTTTTGTTTTTTTCTTTCTTAGGTATTGTGAGATATTGATTTGTTCTATTTAATTTTTCATTTTTTCATTCTTCCTTTTTTCTGTAATCTTTAAACCTTTAATAAATATTTTTTTTAAAAAAAGGTAGATTGTAAACCCTTTGGAGAAAGAAATGGGCAGCGATGAAGCTTCTCTAATATTATGTGAACAGTATATAATAAAAAATGTATATAATAAAGTATTACTTACAATATGAGCTCATTTCTCCCATCTGAGCACTTTGTGGGCAAATCTTTTTACCATATCTCTGTAGGGCTGCCATGGAACAGATAAAGGTGCTTCATAGGTGCCACCAATTGGCAACCATCACCTAAACTACTGCTCAGTTTTGCATATTTACATCCCATTAAATGCAATGTAATTCAAGTTTCTTTAATTAGATACAGAGGGGGAAAATCCTGCATTAATGGAATTACCGCTTAATAATATTCCCTGTTGCTTATATTTATATAAAAGATGAAGCTGACTTTGTTCATTTGACTTTGCTTATACTATCTTGCAGGATAAGCAGTGTCAACATTTTCTTTCTTTTTATATAGAAAAGCTTATTTTTTTTAATTATTTGCCACCTTTCTCACCTTTCTTGAAGCATTTATAGATTATACTAAGTTGCACTAGTGGGGAGATAATGGGAAATGAAAACAAGCAGATGCAATTTTGCTACCTACATAATTAATTGCAAACATCATAGTTCAGCTGTACATAGTCTAAAGCTGCCAAAATCTGTAGTCTTTGTGCTGCTGTTATTCTAATGTTGCAGGTCAGAAAACAGAAAACAGCTGTTCAATATCTGAGGATTTTGCTAAATAATGCAAGACTGAACAAACAATGGGTTATTCTGAAGCAGTGTCAGAAAAAAAAGAACTAGATGGGGAAATCATTATTTTCAAAATCCTGTTTTTATGAATTAATGGTGCATGCTATGTCATGAGTCACTTGGGGGTGGGAGTTGCTTAGTTAATGGTATAAGACGCGTACTGCTATTTTTTCCTGTAGAATCCCTTCACACATTTTTCTACAAGGGATATACAGAAGGTTGACCATTAATCATCTTAATATATTATTGGGAGTATAATAAATTTTATAAGATTCAGGTAGGTAGCCGTGTTGGTCTGACGCAGTAGAAATATATATATATATATATATATATATATATATATATATGTATGTATATATATGTATATATATATATATATATATATATATATATGTGTGTGTGTGTGTGTATATATATATATATATATATATATATATATATATATATATATATATATAAATGTCCAGTAGCACCTTAGAGACCAACTAAGTTTGTTCTTGGTATGAGCTTTCCTATCTGAAGAAGTGTGCATGCACACGAAAGCTCATAGCAAGAACAAACTTAGTTGGTCTCTAAGGTGCTACTGGACAATTTTTTATATATATTTTCATATATTTCTAAATTTTATAAGGTTGTACACATTTCCCAAGTAATATCACAAACAGTTGTTAGTAACATATAACAAAAATTACATTCAAAAAGATATTTTGCTTCGATAATGCTTGGCATCTTCCACAATAGTGTCTTGCACATTTAGAATTCCACCACATACCCAAAATATGATTTATGTACTCTTCACTTATCATTTTACTAATGCGTTTAGCATGCTTCTAATGCTACTGCTTGGTTATCCATGATATGGGAAATACTTCAAGCAGATTTATATATTTATCATATTTATATATTGCCTTTTTTCCCAAAGGAGCTCAGGGTGATGTTATAACAAAACAGCTGACTCCTAAATGTTAACACCAAGTTAGACAAGCATATCTCTGAAGGAAAGGATTTCCACAATGGAGGTGTCACAATGAAGAATCCCTTGTGCTGTATTATTGCACAACAGAACCTAGCCAATGGCATTTTTAAGGCATTCGCCTAATTTGCAGTTTCCAATGTTATATGCAGATCACATGATAGTTGTCAAGTGGGTTGTGCACTTTCCCCAAATGTTGCAATGCAACACGATGCAGCCACAATACAAAAAAAGTGCATTTTATGGGGAAATGTATAGAGCAATGTGTGTCTGGAGGGAGGTAATGCATTGAAACCATGAATAAATGCATAGTTTAGGTACAGAACTTGTATCTTAGGTGAAAGTGCATGCAAAAATGCATACAATCTTTATGTGTATGTTTTAAAGTCTGAAGAAAATAGGACAGAAGACATCAAGATTTAATACATCTGAAACTGACATGGAACTGAAAAATGCTGGTCCAGCCATCTTTACTTGCAAGTACTTGTGCAAAAGTCTCAAGACTTAGACTGAAATCCTTCTCATGTTTCCAAATTAGCATTGAGAGAGTTGGAAATTTCATTGTGTTTTCCCAACGGCTTGCAAAAAAAATTACACAGAAACTAGTAAGTTCAATACCACAGCTTGCTAGTTCTACACAGTAGACATAATTTAATAAACAAACAATGGGATAACTTAATCCTTCACAGTTGTTTTAGCACTTTAAGTGTCATTTTCCATCCCCTCTCCCCAGCTGACAGAACACTTTGGAAAAACTCTCACTGCCTTACTAACCAAATCATTCCACTCCTTTAGAAGTAGGTTGATATCCAACATTAGTCATACATTGTAAGCCACTGGGGGTTATCCAAGGCTCCGACTCCACACGAAGACAGAGGAATACCATTGGGTGATAGAGAAAAGGCAGAAGTGTTCAACGCCTACATTTCTAAAAGGAAAACAGTGCCCAACCTGGTTTATAATGAATAAATGATGCAAGAAGAGAGTTACAGCCCAAGATAGGAAAAGGGGTGATAAGGCAACATCTAGCTACTTTAAATTAAATCTCCAGGGCCTGGTGTGCTGCACTCAAGGCTACTAAATAGCTTCCAGATGTCATCTCAGAGCTTCTGTCTATAATCTTTGAGAATTCTTGGAGAACAGGTGAGGTCCCTGCAGACTGGAGGTGAGCAAATGTTGTCCTCATCTTCAAAAGGCGGGGGGGGGGAGAGAATACTCTGGTAACTATTGACCAGTAAGCTTGATGTTGATACCAGAAAAGGTCCCACAACAGATAATTAAACAGATGGTCTGTGAACACTTAGAAAAGGATGCTGTGTTTACTAAGACCCTGTCAGGCAGCAGTGGAGCCAGACCCCTTCAGGTACAGGCAACTGTCTGCAAGACTCTTCCGGAAACCCAAACTTTCCAGAGCTTCATTCAGGCACAGACCCAGCATGGTTTTTTCCAAAACAAGTCATTGCCAGACAAATCTAATTTCAGTTTTGTACCCACTTAGCTGGGAGTAAGCCCCGCTGAATTAAATGTGGTTCTGAATTAACATGTGTACCATTAGTGTTATGACAGCTAAGTTCCAATCCTGCTGAAACCTCACAAGACTGGAGGTCACTCCTCACTTTCTCACCCCTTATTTACTTGGTATACAATAAGAACAGTAAAAAGCAATACAATATAGCAGTCAATATGAAACAACAGGAGATAACACAACAGCCAAATGTATGAACAATGAGATGGCTGGCTGAGAGTTTGGATATTGCCATAGGAGCAGGAAGATCAAATCACACACTTCAGAAGGATCTGTATTTAGTTTTAAATGACTTACAATCTTAAACCACCAACTCAGTGATTCAGCTAATGCTGTGTACTCTTTGTGGGAATACTCTCAAAGAGCCAGAGGATTGTGCAAGCACAAAATTTACCTCCTCACCGGCACTTTCAGATAAGAACATATTTAGCAAATGATGCACTGGCTTTCTTTTAGTTTCCAGAGGCAATTACGCAGTAAGCTGCCTTATGCTGACTCAGGCCAGCGGTCGATCTACCTCAGTATTATCTATGACTGGTTGTGAATTGTCAGGGTGTCAGACAACAAGTCTTTCCTAGCCCTACCTGGAAATGCCATCAGGGAACGAAGTGTAGGCAAAGCAGATGCTCTCACACTGAGTCATGGCCCTGTCTCCTGTTTATTGTAGAATTTGTTGTTTCCAGCTTATAAAACACCAACAATACACTATGGGTGGACAGAGGCAAGAGAGCTTCTGTCCTCCCCATCCCTCCTCTCTTTCGGGAAGTTCTTTTCCAGAGCATACAAGATTTATGCTCATAGTGGCTTAAACACTGAGCACTTGGTATCTAAACAATATGATAGCAGTACTGGATGACAACCCAACAAGAAATTTCTTAAACTGTTACTTAAAAAAAAAGAATCTCAGTATTACTCTAATAGTTTTCTTGACTGGCTAGCCCAGGCATAAGGGTGCATTTATAACACAGCAGTAGCTAATGTGATATCTTAGCCAACTTGATGCCCTCCAGCTGTTGGTGAACTACAACTCCCATCGGCCCCAGCCAGCATGTCCAATGGTCAAAAGTTGCTTTGATTTGATATTTGTATTCCACTTTTCTGACAACAAATGTTGAGCTCAAAGTGGCTCACAGTTAGAATGGGGGACCAATGTAAACAACCATGATATCAATCACACTAACGTATAAATAAAGCAAATAACAACAATAAATTCATCAAAGCATTTAATGCAATTCAGTAAAATCACAATAACTCAAAATATCAGAAAGAGCTGTTGAGCACCAGCCTTGTGCCAGATGACACTCTCTCTCTGGGAAGGGGCTTATTTGCTCAATACAGCAGGTAGCACACCCCCAGGCAATAACATCTTTCATAGTTTTTTAATGTGACTTCTTTTTCACCCTGCTGCCAATCTTTTTGATCTGAGCCAAAGGTTAGGCCCAGTCCATCTCCACTTTCAGGCTCTGCTCCAGCTCACGCCTGATGGGAGTTGTAGTACACAACCCGCTGGATGGTCTACAACTTGTTAATTGCTGATCATGGATCAGGGAGGAGAGTATTACATTAGTACAGTGGTACCTCGGGTTACATATGCTTCAGGTTACAGACTCCGCTAACCCAGAAATAGTGCTTCAGGTTAAGAACTTTGCTTCAGGATGAGAACAGAAATCGTGCTCCGATGGTGCAGCGGCAGCAGGAGGCCCCATTAGCTAAAGTTGTGCTTCAGGTTAAGAACAGTTTCAGGTTAAGTACGGACCTCCAGAACGAATTAAGTACTTAACCCGAGGTACCACTGTAACTCCTAGGGTAGAACCGCTTACCCAATGGTAACAACTTCTGAACTTCTTTGTAATTATCTCTGTAGAGATACAACTGTACCATTTGTTGCTGCAAATGTTACTCTCTTCACTCCATTTCCTAGCAGTTGTGGGAGTGTAGCAAAGATTCATGCACATATGTCAGAAAGCTACAAATGAACAGCCTCCCACACAATTAGAGATGCTACTAAAAATAGCCACTATGCGGAAAGAGGTCATGCAATTCTGCCATGAGCCTAATAAGTCTCATGCTGTGCCACACAAAGGCAAGAAATAATGCAAGTGTGTCAGTGCTTAATAGCTAGTTCTGCACTAGTGCTGTGGATGGATAGGATCTCTACTTTTGTTGGGTCCCCCCCCCCCAGTTTAGTTAACTCACAACCCAAATTGTTTGTGTTAGAATTAATAGCAAGGGTAGGGATCCTTTTCCAGCTGAAGGACTGCAGCCACTTGTGGGTAACCTGTGAGAAGGCATAGCTACATTCCAGCTATGCAAGTCTGCATACACACCCAAATAAATCTCTCTCCATCCAAGCAACCAAGAGGCATCATCACAGTTCAAAGACACATTCCAGCCAAGCAACAGAATATGGAACAAGGCCAGTGATACGTCTGAGGAAGAGGCCTGCAGATTCACATTCAGCCCCTACGATAGAGGAGTTCTACCCTGGCTCACAGGATGGCCCTGCAAAATTATAATGTTGCATATATAGTTTGAAACATAGGCACCAACTCACGGAGCTGAGGACACCTCAGCCCCCTCCCAAGTAAGTTGGGACAGGGCTGAGTGCCTCAGTCTTGAGGGGCTGGGCCTCTCCAAACCTCCCTGCAGCAGTGGTGGACCTTGCCGGGCCTCCCTGCTGTGGCAGAGGGTGTTGCTGGGCCTTGCTGCAGAATCGGGAGACATCGTTGGGCCTCCCTGTGGCAGATGTGGGCTTCACCACACCTCACTGGGCCTTGTGGGGCCCGGTGGGCCTTGCAGCCTCATCACACATGCACAGCAGTCCCCCTCCCCCCAATGTTGGGTGGAACTCAGCATGCCTTGTTTGAGGATAAATATAACATCTACATCTAACAAATAACTTCAGCTTTTTCAGTCACCAGGAGTAATCTGAAATCTATCACATAAACAGAAGTTAAACATGTTTGACCTTCTGGCTACTCTCCCTTGATGGCTATTGCTCTGCCTCCAGTGTCAGAGGCAGTTGCCTTCTGAATACCATTTGCTGGTGGGAAGAGTGCTACTGCTGGCTACTGTGAGGACATGATGCTGGACTAGATGATCCAGTGGGACTCTTCTAATGTCCAAATATCTATTCACATAGATATTCTAAAAGCTTACCACCCTGCTGAGAGCCTGAGGGCCTGCTTCTGCCTCTCTCCAACTGGTCCAGAGTGAGGCCTGACAGGCTGATAAGGGCTGCTGCTGCCGCCCAGCAAAGAGTACTGCTTCTTCTGTTAAATTGCTTTTAATTTGTTTTTCAAAAATATTTTCAAAATTGCATTTTAGTGTTTAAACTGTTTTCAACCTACCTCCTATGCCCTTTTAAAATGTGTTGGGGGTATTGGATTGTTCTTGTTTTTATTTTGATTATGTTCTTTGTGGTTTTATGTTCCGATTTTATCCTGTGAACCGCCCTGAGACCTGCAGGTACAGGGCGGTATATAAATTCAACAAATAATAAATAATAATAATACAAATGCTGCAAAACAAAACCTTAAAATGTCTACTGTATAATGGAATGACTTTGCGGGAGTGGTGGGTAGAATATGTTTTTAGGAGCCTAGTCATTTTCCACACATACAAAATGTTGTATTTTCTACATTAAACACTCCATAGTACATCTTAAACCATAACAATTTTTAAAATGGCATCAAGCAAAATACTAACTAGATTTAATAGCATTGGAAAGCAATTAAATGGCAAGCTATTAAATTAAATTATTGTAAGTCAAACTATTTGGCCACTATATCTTATCTGTCATCCAAATTGTTCCCAGAATAATATGGGGTTAAACTGCATCATAAAGTTTATTATTCCAACAATGAATAAATAAACTTTATTTCTCAAAAAATAAACCACTTCCCTGCATCACTTCTTTCTCTTTTGGTTAAGACTTGGGCCATTTTATAATAGTTCAGAGAGTACTCTAGAAATTTTAGTTTTGGGGGAGAGAAGTATGAAAATGTTTTCAATTAAAAATCCCTTTTGAGCAAAACAGGAGATCTCACATTGCACTTTAACATTGCTTCAGAGGAAATTGGTCAAGGGTTACCAGTCAAAACAGCTTTAACATTTCCCTATTTTAATAAGGTATGGTTGCAGCCTTAAGTATAAAACTCACTGAGGCTGTAATCCTATACAAATTTATTTGGGAGGAGATTCCACAGGACCAAGTGAGGTTTACATCTGTATTAACTGCTATAGGTTTGCACTAAACATGGCTTTAAAGAGTTTAAAACTATTTACATTTTTATGGGCCATTGAATAAATGTACCCCATTTTGTTTGAACAACTTACTTCATCACTAGATGCCAGGGTATTTCATATTAACTAGTGGTTGTTTTGCTGTTTCCCTGGTGTAACAATAAATATAGACAGGCACTGAGCTCAAAACAAGGAGCAGCAATGTTGAATGAGCCACTGAGTACTTTTCACTTCTAATACCATGATGCTTTGTGTATTTGCATCTGCCTGTAGTTTAAAGGCCACTGAGATCTCAAAGTGCCAGGTTGTCACCTGGTCAATATTTTATGGGCATGCATCATGTCAGAGCTCCTAGACTGACAATGGATTTCCTGGAACCCCTAAATTATATAGGCACCCCCTGCTTCTTCCCTCCCTGTCCCCTTACCCTTTTGTGTCTTGGCTTTTGGAGTGTAAGGTTGAGAGCAGAGACCATCTCATTTGTTACTGACCTTTGGGTGCCTTCATTACAGAAAGGGGGAAAAAAGAATTAGAAATCAATTAAAATGACTATGCCAATCCAGTATCAAATGTACCCCAAACAAAGTTATACAGATAAAATATCCTTTAGAATTCCCCATGCACAACATCATGTACAAGTAGAATAAAAAATGCCATTACTGAGGCCTTTTCCAGAAAAGCAATATGGTTGCACCTAAGACATTACAGGAACATAGGGAATTGCTTCATACTGAGTCAGACCATTGATCCATCTTGCTTTGTACTGTCTACACTGACTGGGTCTGTCCACGCCACCTTAATTTTTATTATGTTAAAGATTATTTCTGGTTTGGAATTAAGGTCCGAGATTGTTGGCTCATTATCCATGGAAGAATGAGAATGACTTTTCTTCCTTTTTGTGAAACATAACTTACAACTGTCAAATCTGCTTGAAAATCAGAAATACTGTTGACACTTCGACATATGTGGACAAGGAACTGGAGGGGGCAGGATTCCTGCTTTGTTTGCTATTTAAATGTTCCAACCGGAACCAAACTTTTTAAAAAACAACATTACACTGCCAAGTGCCACAATGGTGAATAAATTATCAGTCATTATATTCTGTCCAGAACCTTGTAAATGTGTTTTTAGTTTCTCAACCCCTGTGGCCTTGCTCCTTTCATGCTTCCCATACAACATTTCTGCATCATAAATAAATGGTACTTTGGAATCACATCACAGCCAGAATTTTATGTCATATTTAGCTGGCTTGAATGGCATCCTGACTCATTGAACAACTTCCTTTGAATGTCACTAATTGTTTGTCAATTATTATGTTCTCATATGGCAGGAAGCATCATGCAAGAGTGTTGGTAAACATACTCCACAGGTTTCTCACAGGGCAAGCCTCTAATGTTGGTAGTCAGCACTGAAGCTGGTCATCAAATCTGAGGACTTTATTGCTTCCTTTAAAGGAGGCTAGAAACACTGTGCCCTCAACTGGGCTGAGGGCATCCCTCAGCAAAACATTCTGCAAAGATCTTTCCAAGAGAAGAAAAACTGTGTCCTCTAAAGGTCGCTTGGTCAGAGTTGCCGTTAAGTCTCACCACCACCTAAAGTGAGATTGTTGGTTGCTTTAACATTTGCAGATCCAGTTGGCATCAGTTTTTTGTGTCTGTGTTTTGTGCAAAATGATAACTAAGAAGAGAAAATTATAGTGGGTTGCAAAGATGGTTCTTTTTTTTATGAAAATACCCAAGTTTTTAAAAAGTCCTTGACAAACCTGAATTTTTAAAACTGCCAGATATAATTAACTCTTGATGCTATTTATGGTGATGTTGAGGGAAGTGAGTAATTTGTCTTTTATGAAAATGGGCAAAATATTGGGTTTTTCACCCTATACACCAGGAAGCCATTTTCCCTAAACCACACTCACTTGCCCATCAGCTAACATCACTGATGATGAGCAGGAATTAAATCACTTATCAGAAGTGTTATTTGAAGGACCCAACTCCCTTCATTTAAAGAGAAGAGGGGGCAAGATGCTTCAAAGAGTGCTTTTGCAAAATGCTCCCTTTACAGGCTGAAACGGGAGAACAGGGGCAGTCTTACATTTGACAAGCCTTCCTAAAAATTAAATTTAATGCTTTTATATATTAAATTGTATTGTAAACTACTCTAGAATATTGTTCATGAAGGACAATATGTAAATAAATGAAATAAAACCAGTAAATACTGTTAGGCATGAGAATCAAAAACCTTCCTATTGCACTATGCCATGTCTGTGCCACTGTCTTTCCACATTTGCTGTCAATGATATTTGGTGCATTAATTCAATCAGATATGTCTGTGATCTTTATTCATTAAACCTAATGTAGTAACATCTCACCAGAAACAGCACTGAGGACTCTGCGCCTCTGCTTGGTAGGCAAAATGAACAAAATTCACTATGGCTTAGTCACTAGACTCATCCCTGCTGGAGCTAAGAACTTTATCAGGAAGTTTTAGATGAAAATTGGTTAGCATTGGGTCAGCTGATACCATTTCCCTTCCAATAAGGTTAATAAATCTGGAGCAAGGGTCCAGTACTACAGACAGCTGCAGAGCTTGTTTGTTTAGAATTTCACAAAATCTCTGGTAAATGAGCCCCTCCAAGCCTGCTAGCTGCTTTGACTTATCCTCCAGGGATACGTCTATCCACGGGTAAGCATTTGCACACATACACCGACATGCATGCAGTGTCTGAATTTATCAGACTTCTGCATTTCTGTCCAACAGAAAGGACTGCTTCCGGCATTATCACAAAGCTTTTTGACTGCCCTTGCACTGAAGCAGTCTTCTGAAATTAGCCCAACTATGTGGCAGTCAGTCTGGCAGAAACCCTCAAGAGAAATTGTCAGCATTACTCTTAATTTTTTCTTTGGAGGCGTTGAGTGTGCGTGAAAGATATCAAACAGTTTCCATATGTGAAATACAAGACCAGTAGCCTGAGGAGGTTGTTGCTGAATGAATGTGCTTGCCGCAGTAGTGTGTTTATAATCCTAGCTATGTATGTCAGTATTGTAAAGGTCAAGACAAATGTGACCCAAGCCTCAGTTTAACTCATATATTGTGGTGCATTTAGCATTCATATACCTAAGTAAATGAAATAATATATGAAAATAGGAACTTTCTTATCTGAGAAAAGAAAGCACTATATAACAATATCACAGCCTGCTACCGCACATTGAGTTTGGGATTGCATAAGGGAAGCATTTTCCATTTGGCTTGGGGAGTGAGAGGGGGGAAGGGATGGCTTTTTGATCTCTTCCAATTTGATAGATCTCTTATCAGACATGCAGAGCCTTGTAAAAGAAGGCAAAACATGAACATCACCACAGAGTCTGTGACCCTAAAGTTGGGATGGGAATGATAATTACAAGTAGCTAAGGATGTAGAAACAGAACAGAAATGAGACTGTGCAACACTACAGATAGTCTCTGGGAGTAAAGGGGAGCAAACTAGCCTGCCTTGTGGCTTACTTCAATACAAGTGCTCTTTATAGTCAATAACTCTATTGTCGAAATTCTGCTCTATCTCAAGGATTCTCAAAAGCATTGAGAGCTCCCACAGATATAGAAGGATCCCCCCAGTAAAAAATTGTCACCTTCCATGAGTTGGAAGCAGTGCCGGATTCATGTATAAGCTATAGCTTAGAGCCCCACTCTCTTGCCCCCCCATATACTTTTTCTTAATTGTATTTCACTATTAATATACGTCTTCTTAATTGTATCTCAGTTCAACAATTACTTTGATAAAATACATATTTTGTTACATGCAAATGGCTTTAGATACCTATGAGCTCCATAAACTACCATAAAGGTAAAAGTAAAGGTATCCCTGCCCGTACGGGCCAGTCTTGACAGACTCTGGGGTTGTGCGCCCATCTCACTCAAGAGGCCGGGGGCCAGCACTATCCGGAGACACTTCCGGGTCACGTGGCCAGCGTGACAAGCTGCATCTGGCGAGCCAGCGCAGCACACGGAAACGCTGCTTACCTTCCCGCCAGTAAGCGGTCCCTATTTATCTACTTGCACCCGGGGGTGCTTTCGAACTGCTAGGTTGGCAGGCGCTGGGACCGAGCAACGGGAGCGCACCCCGCTGCGGGGATTTGAACCGCCGACCTTTCGATCGGCAAGCCCTAGGCGCTGAGGCTTTTACCCACAGCGCCACCCGCGTCCCAAACTACCATATAACATATATTCAACACAAAAAAACAGCGGCAATTTGTTGTTGACAAAGGACAGCTGGACATAGAAAGGGCCCCACTACCTTCAGTAGCTTAGGGGCTCATCAAACCTAAATCTGGCCCTAGCTGGAAGGCAATAGAAATGGCAACACAGGGTTGTGCTAATGCACTTGTACCCAATGCCTCACTCTTCACTAAGGCCTGAAGAAGGCCCAAGCAGATTCAGTAACACAGGAGGGAAGGTCTTGGTTTATAACACTATGTTGGTACATTAACTACCAGCCTATGTGTTTTGTTGCTGCAACAATTTTTAAAAATCAATTCAACATGTAATTAGACATATTGCTGAAGCTGCTACCATGCATATTCAAGCAACTTCTTTTATCCTGCCAAATGCCCATTGCTCGTCTTAACTATAACAAGATTAGTGTGCCATAGAGTTTAGAATGAATGCTAAGTACAATCAAAGTGCTCATGTATATCCCCCAGTGTCATGTACACCATCTTCTATCAACAGTGCCTTTCGGCTATTTACATTAGCCACACAGGGTATTCCCTATGAACAAGAATGAATGGACTGGAAGAAAAAGAAAAAAGGAAGATACAGAAACTGCTGAGCTGACATTTCATTCCCTATAGACATTTCACCTGACCTTGAGGTCATTATCCTTAAGTAAAAGAAAGGAAATGATCAAGTCCGTAGGATACTTGAATGTATATGAGACCATTATACTGTATTGGAAAAAGACATTATAGTCATATTTCATTGCCGTTAAGTCCCACTGAAATCAATGTTGCTTAAACATGCTTAACTGTGCTGGTTTGTGAAGCATGTGAAAGATGAAAATGAGGGACTAGGAGCCAGGGTGTTTGCATGTTTCACTAGCATATATGACCTCATTTTGACTGAATTAACATTAAGTTTAAAAATGCCAAGGAGTATTGTAACAATATGTTGCACAACTGGAAGTCATGAACAACATTTTCCCATGATTTTGCTTGGCACACCACACCCCGAAAATAATTGCCAGACCTTCCTTTGGTATTACGAATATTGTTTGACAGGCATCATTTGGCGTTCCACAAAAGAAGACAATTTTGCATTTGTGTCTCGCATCACAACTATCAAGAATCCAATCTTTGCATTTCTGTTATGCTTCCTGCTCTTAACCATGCTCAGGTGTTGGACTTAACATGAGAGTGATAAAACTGGGAAGAGGGCACAGAGGGTGCACACAAACCCTGACCCTAACATTCCTGGGCATACTGGATGCTTTTTAAACCTTTGTGAAATTACACAAATTACATGACAATTTGAAGAAGGTAGAAGCAAATAAAATTGTGTGTGCTTTGAACTCTGCAACTGGTTTCCAATTTGATCCCATAATGTCCCGTTTTTCCTTAAGATGCCCCTATTGTCATTGGAAAAGTGTTGGAGGGTGTGGAATAGGAAGTCCCTATTTTCATTAGACAAATGTTGGAGGGTATGGAAATTTAAGTTCATTCAGCTGAACATGCCAAGAACACCACTTCAATCCCTTCCTGAGCTGGAGCCCACAGGGACACTGCCAGGTAGGGTCTAGTATGTAGGTTCCCGTCCCCATTCCTTTCTCTCTGTGTTATAAGACTGTTTGAGGACAAATCCCTGAAGACTATTCAAGCCTCAACAGCATTCTTAAAGGTTTGGCTTAAAAAAATTCATACAAGATGATGTGTTCCGTTCTAATCAGATATTATCATATTAAAAACCTAAGCAACATTAATATGAAAGGAAATTACAAAGCCCAGTGCAAACCTTGTTAAATAAACTTTGATTACAATTAAAATGGAAGCCTAAAGCTACAATTTCACCTCTGGTGCCAGCAACACTTCACCTACCACCTGCTGTGGGAGCCTGACTGATACAATATACAATGCTCTCTATCTCTGTTCCTCAAAGGTAGAGTTGTATGATGAATATTAACAAATAAAGAAATGCACACATTCCACTACAACTTTTGAGCATCATACCTTTTTAGACACATAGCTCCTCCCTTCAATATTCCTTTCCTCCACCCAGTAGTCAGCATTCCATACCCACTGAGCATGCTCAGCCCTCATTTGGCTATTTTTCAAGTTTTTTTTTCCTTCTGGAAGGTGGCAATGTACACACTTGTCCTGTGCACACCCACCAAGAAGGAGAAACAGCTGGTAGTTAATTCATTATTGACAAAAGCATGCACTTAAAGCAGCTCTTAAGGTGCACTACCCACCCACTTCTGGCACCTTTGTAGCTGGCATTAACTTTCCCAGGTTCATGCCTGGCGAAGCAGCTGAAGCAACAGTGGGACCATGCCCACCCTGGGCTTATGTACCCTCCTGTCAGGAGCCAGCCAGCAGTACATCATGCCATGCGAGTTGGTGTTAACTCTTCATTAGCAAAAACATGATCAACACAGTAGTGGCAGGCAGTGGCATAGCATGGGTTGCCAGCACCCAGGCTCCTGCCCTTGGCCAGAGCATAGTCTGTATGCTGTAAGGAGACTGTATCTATAACTTTATGTAACTGAAACTGAATTATACTGTCTGTAAAGCAACTCTTAAGAGTCCCATAGACTGCAAAAATATCAAACCTATCCATTCTGAAGGAAATCAACCCTGAGTGCTCACTGGAAGAGTTTGGATTTGGATTTGATATCCCGCTTTATCACTACCCGAAGGAGTCTCAAAGCAGCTAACATTTTTCTTTCCCTTCCTCTCCCACAACAAACACTCTGTGAGGTGAGTGGGGCTGAGAGACTTCAAGAAGTATGACTAGCCCAAGGTCACCTAGCAGCTGCATGTGGAGGAGTGGAGACGCGAACCCGGTTCCCCAGATTACAAGTCTACCGCTCTTAACCAGTACACCACATTGGCTCTCTTAACCAGTACACCACACTGACAGATTCTGAAGCTGAGGCTCAAATACTTTGGATACCTCATGAGAAGAGAAGACTCCCTAGAAAAAACCTCTGATGTTGGGTAAGATTGAGGGCACAAGGAGAAAAGGACGACAGAGGACAAGATGGTTGGACAATGTTATAGAAGCGACCAACATGAATTTGACAAAACTCTGGGAGGCAGTGGAAGACAGGAATGCCTGGCATACTCTGGTCCATGGGGTCACGAAGAGTCGGAGACAACTAATCGACTAAACAACAACAACAAAAGCAACTGACTTTTCCTAGAACTGTTTGGTGTTTCACTGATCTTTTTGCACACTCCACTGGTCTTAGGATGGGCACTCTGCCCATGCCCCAACAGAGTTTGCCATATCACTGGGTGATGCCAATGAGCTTCTAGGCTCATAGACAATAAAGCGGCTTTCACAAATTAACTAAAAACATAAAAGCATAAATAATATAATCTTTAGACTTGTTTGCACATTACAACTATGTATGTCATATTTTCAAGCTGATATTTTTGAAGCTCATCTTATTTTTGACCTTTTCCAAAATGGCATCATTAGCTGATAACTCTCTTTACTTACTCTGGACCATCAATTATCCAAAGAAGTATGGTTAAGAAACTGAAAAAGCAGGGGAAACATTCCTGGCATAGATATGTGGCCAATAGGCTGTTGTTGCCAAGCCCTATCCTAACTCATTTGGAATATACGCATGGAAAGCTTTTACTGTCTTCAAAAATTCAAGCAAATGCTTTTGAATTTAAGAAAAGGAATATGTGCCACTGAAATCCACTGCAAAACTGCACAGTTAATAACTATTCAGAATCACACAGCTAGCGCTGTCACACATAGAAATAAGAAATAGTAACTAGGTTTTTCTTACAGACTTGCATAGTCAACAATTAAAGCTGTGGATAGTAAATTGATCAAATTTGCAGAAGACATCAAGCTGGGTAGTGTTGCATATTCCATACAATGTAGTAACATTCAAAGTTCCTGCTGCAATTTAAAATTATGTAAGAACCAGGACATTCAGGTTATACAAGATAAGAAAGAAGAAAAGAATAATAATGTTGTGCCCAAAATTTCTCCTAGCTCAGTCGGTAGAGCGTGAGACTCTTAATCTCAGGGTTGTGGGTTTGAGCCCCATGTTGTGTGAAACATTTCTGCATTTCAGAGAGTTGGACTAGAAGACCTTTGTGGTCCCTTCCAACTCTATAACTCTACTGAACTGTTCCCCATCAATTTATGAAAAAAGAACGTGCATTCAAAAACTATCAATGGGGAGAGAAAATTTCAGTGAAATTCTCATGGTTTCCGTTGTACTGCTACTTTTAGTTTGCGATTGTCCTCTCATTCTACAAACCAGTGGTCTGCCTTCTGCAGCTTTCCATTGTGCCCATCTTTCCTGAAATCCCTATAATGTCCTCAGCTGGATTTTCCTATAACCATGGGAAGGCTACCTACAGTATACCTAACAGCTGCCCTTAAAACAAACAAACACTTGATGACTTATACTTTTAAAGAAATCAGCACAAAGCTCATTTTGGTTTGGTTTTGTTTCAGTAAACAAAAGGACTTTCCTTAAAAACAAACCAGCAACTAATCCTAGTTGCCCAGTATCCAACCTTCATTTACAACTCAGGGGATGTAACTTATCATATGTGGCTTTTTCAGATTCTGAAGCACAGGCAGCTGGGGAGGCTGCAAAGTGATAGAGTCATGTTTAATAGAAAGAAAGAAAATGTCCATGCCATCCACAGCCACCTAGCAATGATAGCATAAACTCAACCCCACACCCACCAAAACTTTAAAGTGCTTCCAAAAAGAGACAGAAAAATGGAAACCTCTTTTACAGTGGAAGAAAACCTTTGAGAAGTTGGAGGGTAAGTACACAGGTAAAGTAAAGGTAAAGGGACCCCTGACCATTAGGTCCAGTTGTGACCGACTCTGGGGTTGCGGCACTCATCTCGCTTTATTGGCTGAGGGAGCTGGCGTACAGCTTCTGGGTCATGTGGCCACTGGAGCGGCACCTATTGATCTACTTGCACTTCGACGTGCTTTCGAACTGCTAGGTTGGCAGGAGCAGGGACCGAGCAATGGGAGCTCACCCTGTCATGAGGATTCGAACTGCTGACCTTCTGATCGGCAAGTCCTAGGCTCTGTGGTTTAACCCACAGCGCCACCCGCGTCCCAGGTAGATGAGTCTAAAAAGTGATGGTGGCTCCTTTACCAGAAGTAATGTTCACCCATGGGCTATCTGACACTCAAGTGTCACATTGGTTTCCAGATGTGAACTATATTGGCATTATTTTCAGCTCTCCTACCCCACTACTACTCCAACTGTGAACTACAATGCAATGCTACAGTGTGTGTGTAAAATAAGCCATTTTCAGTTTAACTCGCAGATGATTCTCTGCCAAGAAATGCAAAAGAGTACTGGACTTCATAACAGTAAAACAGTACTGGCATTATCTAGTCTTCTGCATTCACACTTTTGGCTCTACAGACTGAGTAAGGTTCAAAGAAGAGCAATGAAAATAGCAATTTACTTGAAATTCCACATAGTAATTTTTACAATATAAAGAATATATAAAGGAACTGAACTGGGTCTCTGGGAAAAAGAAGATGGAAGGAAAATGTACATGAATAAACCAGGCTTTCCCCCAACTTAGTAATGAGAGTAGAAAATGAAAGTAATAGGAAGACATATTAAAAACTAGGAAGTACAAACAGAAAGTGTCCAAACAACTCACAGTGTAATCCTAAATGGGGTCGTGGAACAGCTAAGTGGGGAATCTAGTCTTGCTGACTTGTGACAATCAGACTTGATGTGAGCTGGTTCTTTCTTCATTTTCACAATGCCAGCTGCAGGCTGATGTAGCTGACTGGAAGGAAGATTGGACCCCTTAATGATCTCCAGGGTTTGGGATGCAGTGCCCCACCCCAGAAATGCCCTGTTTCTGCTTGCTACCACAAGCAGAAGAATGACCAGTGGTAGCTTTCCACATTCCTGGGGACATCTGGGGCCTCAGCTACTGCACAGCCTGCCACCACCAGGGTTCCCCTACCATGGTGGAGAACCAGTATACACCATGTTAATCTTTATAGCCATCAGCATTGCGTGGGGCAGAGTTAGAATTGCACTCTCAATAACCCAAATGGCATTGAATAGTTTTGTTTTTCCCCCATGCAGACTAACATTACCACAAGTAACTGTTTTGGGCCTTGATTTATACAAATGTATTGCAGTGTCATCATCTATATTTTTAAGGCTCATTTTAAATATGCCACATTTCCAATAAATCAATCATTATATCTTCATCTGCAACCCCTGTTCTATTGTGTGTTAACTTTTGCAATACTCCCATTTACTGACTCATTTATTACTATTTTTCTATCTAGAAAAAAAAGTTGGTTAGTTTGTTACTGATTCCCTCCCCCACATCTTCTTTGGAAAGAGCTTTTATCTTAGGGACCTATTACAATCCATCTCAATACATTACCAGAGTGGATGAGTCATTCCTAGAAGTTTCTGTAGTCTGTAGGCTGAAAAGTTTGAAATTTCTAATTACATATTTCCCCATAGCAAATTAGACTGAGCTACACACATTAGATTTTAATAGACCAAGTACTTATTGGTTGAAATGATAGGAGGTGTCAGCTATCCAAAGTAAGGACGGTTTTCTATTTTTTAAGAAGCCATAAAAACATGGAAAACAAGTTGTGTCCTTGTGAGAGATTGTGATCCAAGTTGTCATGAGAGATGGTTGCTTCCTAGCGCTCACTGAGGGTACGGTATGTCCTTATAGTAACCTTGAGCAAATATTTCAGTCCGTACCTGTCCCTCAGAGATTGGGCAGTTGCACTGTCTCAACCTGCCTGCCTCAACCATTATACAGACTTCGGCAGGTAACAAAGGAAGCTGAGCCATACCAGGTCAGACCATAGTAGACTGTACTAAGTAAGCAGCAAGTCTTCTGGTCTTAAGCAAAGATCTTCCACAGAAACTGGTTCTTAATAATAATAATAATAATAATAATAATAATAATAATAATAATTTATTATTTGTACCCCGCCCATCTAGCTGGGTTTCCCCAGCCACTCTGGGCGGCTTCCACAGAGACCAAAAATACACTAAAATGTCACACATTAAAAACTTCCCTGAACAGGGCTGCCTTAAGATGTCTTCTGAATGTCAGGTAGTTGTTTATCGCTTTGACATCTGATGGGAGGGCGTTCCACAGGGCGGGGGCCACTACCGAGAAGGCCCTCTGTCTGGTTCCCTGTAGCTTTGCTTCTCGCAATGAGGGAACCACCAGAAGGCCCTCGGTGCTGGACCTCAGTGTCTGGGCAGAATGATGGGGGTGGAGACGCTCCTTCAGGTATACTGAACCAAGGCCGTTTAGGGCTTTAAAGGTCAACACCAACACTTTGAATCCTGGATATTTTGCATGTGGTATATCACTCAACTATCCTTGCTCCCCAAAGCACAGAAGTTTTGCAAGTATGTTTGGCCTATACAATACTATAATAATTCAAAATGAATGAATAAAAGGAAAGCCTTTTTTTCAGGTTTTGCAAAAAAAAAGTTGTGCCACACTAAGAACTGTGAAGCTACCATTTAACTGAAGGAATAGTAGGGGATATTTTAAGTCTTAACTATTCAAACAGTTGGCACATGTATGGACTGTACAAATGCGTGCGTGTGCGCACACATATATAACTCAATGGAAACAATGTTTTTTCACAATATGACAGTCACAGTATTGCTAGCTTCCCATTGATAAGGAATGTCTGAGTACACGAAACAGTCTAAGGAATACATATGCTTTTTGGATCACTCCCTTTTATTTCAGTGGAAGGAGATGGTCAGTAAACATAACAGAAGGCATCTGCAGATCACCCCTGCCTAGTCAACTGGGTAGTAAAACTGTTATGGGTGGGGTACTAGACCTTTCCCACCAGCTGTAGATCATAGGCTAATAGTGCGTGTGTTCAGCTCATGCAACAATATGCACGTGCTACAAATGGCAGCATGTGCCACAACACTGACCAGCCTTGTTTTGTAGTTGCATTGTAGTCAACTGGCAATAGGACAATGAAGCAGAACAAAAGCATCCAGTGTCTAAAACTGTATGCAACAGTATGAGTAGATATCTTTCATGGAAGAGAAAAAGTTGCATTCCTAGACTGTCCAGGCACAAAGGCTATTCATTTATTAGCTGCTACGACTGAAATGTCATATGTGGAAGCAATATTCATCTTTTCCCTAAACACTGTTTATAAAAAGCATATCAAATCAATGAAAGCATTCATTATAACTTCATACCTCCTGTGGCCTCTCTCTAATCTATATTTATTTACACTGCAGAAGTCAAATGCACACATAATTGAATTGGTGAATTAGAGTGCCTCCTCCTTCCTCCTCCTCTCTCCCTTGCTTCAGACTCCCATTGAAAGACATACAGAGAGAGAGAGAGAGAGAGAGAGAGAGAGAGAGAGAGAGAGAGAAAGTATACCCATACAAATATAACTAACCCAACAAACTGCAATTTTTGTTTCAGGGTCTTCAGTGTAAATGTTTCATTCCCTATCCCCTATGCATGATGGATGGTCATAAGATAGAGGCTTACAAATGAAAATGCTGACACAATCTTATCTAGAGCTGTGCAAATGGTGCTGCTGCTATAATTACACTTTATAACTTAAGCAACACTTGATAAGTTGCTACTTTTTAATCATATTAATCAGGACTTGGATGTTTCAATTGCCATAAATTATAAAAGAGAGGAGTCTACTCTGTAGAAATGGGAGGTTGGCCAAGCACTAAAAATTATATCGGTTATAAAATATAAAAATAGATGAATACACTTTACTGCAAACAAAGCAGATCAAAATACAGAAAAGTACTTTGGTAATTAGCTATATTTTGTTTCAACAGCAGAACACAGAGTTAAGTAATTTCACGTTATACTCGAGATGCACATTACCCCAGTATCTACCAACAGATTATTCCATGCAAGTTTAATCAGAAATTTGCCTGAGGAATCTTATTCAAATCAATTGGCTGTGATTTACTATCACCCATAGATCAAGTCTGCTAAACAACAGGGAAACAAATTCTTAATCTTTCTTATCAAAAAGGAGTCACTGCAATTTTCTTTATGCCCTTGTTTTTAGAATCAGAGTTTCTATCTATCACTGCAGAAACCTGAAGGCCTAATTCTTTTTCAGGCTGACATTGATGACAAAATTAGTATTGACTTTACCGGCCCTTGAATTGTATCCTGGGTAGGCAAGGTTAAATAATATTTCTTTTTGTAAAGTTGAGAAGCAGTTTCCTGCATATCAGAAGAATATCCTATACACATCTTACACCAGCTGTTTGTACAACATGGTACATTATGCAAAATATACATTAAAGATCATGAAAGCAAGGGTCAAATTGAATGTCAATCCAATTCAGTGCACAGCTGGTGCACCTAAATTATGGAAATCAATGAGTTAATAGGCCAGTGGAAATCAATGAGTTAATATCCTTGCAAATATTCTTATGATTTATGAATATATTCTTAATTATAAAGCCTTCCTTGTCTCACACCCTCCAATACTGCTTCCTTGAATAATTGCTCTCACAAAATACTTGGTTTGTTACAGGTCCTCTAGAGAATTGTTGCTCTGATGTAAGCAGCACAGGAAACCCTATAAGTAATTAAAGAATGAGAGTGTACACAGTGAATCGGAAGGGGGAAAGAGAGAAGTGTCAGAGAGAATTTCCAGCGTTAGGAACATTTCTGAAAATTACAAGACAGATCCTAATGCAAGGGAGTTGCCATAGTGCTATTCTGACCCCTGAAGGATGGAAACAGGAGTTAATTTCCTATCTGTATTTTCCAATCACTTAATATATTCCATGAATGCCAAGCCCTACCCTGCATTAGTGCAATCTATTAGTGTCTGCCTCTCACTGCCCCCCCCTCGAGAGAGAAGACACAAAATGATGAACCAGTTTAAAATAGAGATGTGTAAAGTGGGTTGCTGGAAGACCAAGGTCCCCATCTGTTAATAAGCTGTGTGTACCTTTTGCAAAGTTCTTGAGAACTGGCTATGCCTTCTGCTTGACTAAGAAGAGGTGGTTGATGCATCTCAAACACTGCAGATCCCGTTTTCTCACTTCTCTCTAACCTATCTATTCTACACTGTCCCCCCCCCTTTTTTTGACACATGGAACCTACATGGTGCAAGAACATGGCTTATGTCTTGGTTAGATAATTTATTTCACAGATTCCTAAATGGAGGAAGAAGGTTCTATACAGTTGTGTGTGTGCTTTCCATGGTTCTCTTCTGGGGAGAAACTCTATTTGGCCAACGTCAGTTCTATTTGGATAACAGTAGTAGTTGTGCTGGTAACTTTTCCTCATTGAAAGGTAGTCCCTTTTGTAAAGGATATATCAGAACAATGCCATGCTGCCCTCATTTAAACACATGGAATCATCCACCTTTGATCTTGCCTTGAGTTTTATGTAATCACACTTCTCTGTGCTCACAATTACCTCGCCACCATCCTGCCTTTCAAAGGTGACAGCTGTCAGTCATGCCGAGGCACAACTCTTGGTTCTATTTTGAAACTGAAAAGGGAGGCTAGGAGGATGCTGGACCAGCAGATACCTTCCCTAAAATCGCCAAGCTGCTGCTTACAGTTTTCAAAGTTAATAACCAGCTAAAGCTTCATGGCACATTTCCTGCCACCAAGACAAGTGGTGACCTAACACCTTCAACAATCAGAGGGAGTCTAACATTAGACACGTTTTGGAAATCGAAAGAGAAGCTTCTGTTGCTCTAAAGGAGCTTTCACCTGGGTGTGGCTGCCCTTCCATTCAACTCCCCCCCCCCCATTTAATTTACAACTCATTCCTCTTTAACCTTTTCAAGGAGAACTTCTGCAACAGTGATGGGGTTTAAAAAAATAAATAAAACTAATGCGTCCCTCGGAACAGGTGTGGCTGAGTTAATCACGGTGATTCTCTGATGCTACTGTCCCGAAGAGAACTGTGCTGAGGAAGGCGGGGGGGGGGTCTCAGCTCTTCCACAATAGCAAAAAATGACTCTCTCTCTCCATTCCGTCGACGGTAGCCATCCAAAGTTAACTCAAGTGATTGATACACTGTATGATTATGTTATTAGATGCAATCAAGTTACATAATCATCGATTATGCACAGCTACATCTATCTTCCTCCATATCCAGCTGCAACCTCCCCTCCCATCCATAATGCATGAACCATCATCAGCTGCACATGGGAGTCTATATTCCAGCACACACTATAGAACTTTAGCATTGCAGTGCATTGCATTGTACCACGTCATCACTATTGATTCCCACAGTCACTCCCCCCTCCCCCTGATCCAAATGCATTTTGCAGAGAAAGGTTTAACAGTGGGCATCGCTCGGTGTGGAGGGAATTCCAGTTTATTTCATCTCCACCCCACAGTTAAGTGCCCTGTGCCCATCTTGCCCCCAGCCAGCTGCAGGTAAGGCTGTGGCGAGATCCGATCTCTCCTTTCCCAGATCGCCAGCGCCTTTGCACGTGGCTGGGTCTTAAGGTGTCAAGAAGACATCAAGTTACCGGGCGAAAAAGGAAAACGCCTCTCTCAAAAGCAGGTGGGGGGGCGGGGGGACAAAAGCCACCGAGGACAACCTGAAACAATTTCAGCATCCTGGTAGCTCCTGCTACCCTTCAGGTTAGCTCCTGACGCCCCCGGTGCTAAATCCACGAGCAAACACATGAACCCTCTAGAACTAAAGCCTCACCGTGCCAAAATAAATCCAGATTGGCGCTTTAAAGTTCAGCAACTTGAACCAAAATAATAAAAAATAAAACAAAATGAGGGCTCTCTGTCTCCGTTGCAGCTCCAAGCGAATGCTGCACAGAGTTGGGGGAAAATATATAAATAAATAAATGGCCTCATCTTTGAACCGAGAGATGGGAGCCCATTTCATGTTAAATAGGTTCCATCACCGGGGGCTTCTGTGACTGCTGTAGATCCCTTTGAGCCAGAAAAGGGGGAAACCGGGATGGTGGTGGGGTGGGAGCAAGGAGGAAGCCTGTTTGCTCAGACTGCATTCAGGCCGATCTCCCACATCAAGGAGGCATGGTTGGGGGGGGGGGGAGAGAGAGACCTTGCTCGGGCTTTGATTTATCGCAAAATGCACTCTCAGAAATACCTACTGCAGTTGTTCCTCTGAACTGCCAATAACGACGAGATCTTTCCCCCCCTCCCCCTATAGATATATATAAAAATCCCCCCACCCCCCTCATCAGTGTAATGCAGCAATCGGGAAAAGTAGTCTTTTCAGTTGCAAGCTACCAAGTTTAGCAACGCCTCCGAGGGGCTTTTATTTTTATATAGCTTTCTATGCATATATACGAAGAGGAAGAAAAATGAGCTTACCCACCACAGTCTTGCAAAATAGTCGTCTCCTTGTATCAGTCAGTAAGGTAATTGCTGGTCATCACAATGCGTAGTCAAGGAATCCACGATTAAAAAAAAACAACAACAGGAAAAAAACCAGAAAAACCCAAAACTCCTCCGGGTTCTTTTCCCTTTTCGCTGCTAGCAATTAAGACGAGGGAGAAGATGCCCATTCACGAGTGCCAAGTTCACCATCCAAGCAGATAATTCCATATAGAGCTCAAGATCCGTGGCCAGATTCGCCTCCTGCGAGTTCTCAAAGTGGCCAGGTTGCTCGCGCGGATGGTACAATCCAGGTGGGAAGCAGAAATTAAAATTAGAAGACGGGAAGAAGAGCGAGAGGGAGAAGGAGAAGGAGCTGGCTCAGAAGGGGGGAAAGCCAGAGGGAGAGATGGATAACCCCAGAAGTCCGCGAGCTCTTGGACAAGGAAAGGAGTCCTGGCTTGTGAGCATGGAGCCTTCTCAAAGCCCCTCGATGCACCTGGAGAAATCCCAACGCCACCATGCAGTCCCCGGGAAGCAGGAATCCGAGGGAGATTTCACAAGTATCCTACAATCACCGATCCGACGGGGTTTTCCTGGTACTGTACCGCTATGTGGAAAGCACACACGGCTCCTGCTGTTGGAGAGGAAGTCTCCTGGGTCCTAAAACTCTCAAATCGGCACAGAGGGGATTTTTTCCCCTCCCTTAAAAAATATATTGGAAGGAAAGGAAGGAGAGGGCAGGGGGAGGGAAATCCCACAGTTGTCGGTTTGCCCTGAATGATGCAAATCTTCTGTGCAAATGACAAGTGCACCAACCCCAAGGAGCAGGTCGTGATGAATTAAAGGGAATCCAGCCCAAATATCCTAAGGAAGAGAAAGGGAGGGAGGGAGGGAGGGACGAAGGCAGAGAGGGAGCGTGTGTGTGTGAGAGCGAGAGAGAGAGAGAGAGAAAGAGAGAGAGAGAGAAACTGCAATGCATAAACGATTCCAGTGTTTCTACAAGATCGGCTCATTTGATTGAATGCATTCTCTGCTTTGCTGCAAGTCATAAAGAAGGTACTGTTACTGCCACCCAATGGATACTTTAGTACTAGCCAATCCACAGTCAACTGCCTCTCTGCAAAGCATTAGAGAGGAGACTGATTTGAAGGGGGGGCAGGCGGCGGGCGGGTGAGGGACAGGAGAGAAGTCATTTCTGCCTACTACCGCTGCCAAGGACACACATTATCACCCACAGCTCCTCTGCCCACTTTTCCATGGGGCTTGGGAGGCTGGAGATCCAGCACAAGCTAATCCAAAAAGCTTGTATACCAAGTCCTACACTGGTCGGTGGTTGTGTTCTCTTCTCTCCCTCCCTCCATGAAATTTCCCAAGTGAAGGGTTGTTTTAAAAACGATGATGCATTATCTATTCTTGGTTGGATTTGTGTGTGTGTGTGTGTGTGTGTCTATAAAGCAAACTGTGGGCCTTGCTGTTGCCATGGGATCTTCTTTGTACAAACTCTCTGAACTGTGTGGGAACAGTGCTGGTTGTGGGGTTTTTTTGATGTATTTTTTTTAAAAAACTCTTTTTATAAACTCTCTTTCTCTCTACCACCCCTTTAAAAATTCTGAAAATAGGTAAGAAGAATCTTGCTGCATTGTTACCAATTAAGACTAACAGGAGCTGCAAGGTGTATCTAATTAGGAATTTTAATTACTTCACCAAAAACAGAAAGGTTCAGTTGCAGATGTCTGGAGCATCAAACAACTGCTCTGCGAAATTTTACACTTAGTTTTTTTCATCCGCCTCCTTTATTCCTCACCCCCCTAAATCTAGATATAGATAGAGAAGGCAGTGAGGCCTTCTACATGAGTAAATGTGTGTGGGAGGTGGGGAAGAGAGGGAAGCCGGAAGGCGAACTCTTGCAAGCCTGGGGGTGGGAGGTGATCATAAAAATCAATGGGACTTCTGAGTAAACATAGGCTCAAGCTATAAGAATGCCTAGGTGATTCATATTATGCTACATTGGTAATATTCTGTAAAAGGACTAGGCTTGCCTCCATTTTGGTAGCAGGGCTCCTGTATCTAGCAGGCAGAAATTCAACAGGTGAAGCTCTACTTGATAGATGGAGGCTCCAATGGAGAAAGCACCTGTTAAATGGCTGCCATGGCACAGTATGTAGCAGCTGCATTGAGGCAAGCTTTTCTCATTGCAATGGTAAGAAAAGCTCTACCAATTGACTGTTCAGCTGGCATGCAGCATTTGATGTACCAGCCCTGCCTTATGCGAGCGTGTAAATACGCAACAGACCAATGAGGATACACAGATTGCACTACTGCTACTACACTATGAGCTCCCAGGGCAGAGCAAAATTTTATTGACGGGCTGTAACTTAGTGGCATAGCATATATGCTTTGTAAAAAGAAGTAGAGCTATAGTTAGGAACTTTTAGACTCTGAACATTATGATCTTATGGCCCCTTCCTTTAGATGTTAGTGTGTACTGTGGCATAGTGGTTAGAATGTCGGACCAGGGTTCAAATCCCTAGCCAACCATGAAGCTCAATGGCGACCTCAGGCCTGTAACTGCTTCAAAGGGTTGTTGTGGGGGATTAACATCAACCAATGGAGGAGGAGGAGAACCCACTTATGCCATCTTAAAGCTGCTTGAAGAAAAAGTGGGGTATAACTGCAATAAATAATATTGCTTCACTTATTTCAAAGAGCAGCTCCACTTATTTCAAAGAGCAGCCAGCGCTGTTCTTTGTGGAGCCCTCCATAACTGGAAGCCCCAGATAGAAATGTAAGAGAACAGAGTAGGAGATAAAAGAATTGCCAGTATCTGTAACAGAACCACCTTCTTCCTGGATATTAGTTATAGAATTAGAACCATGGTGAAACCATGAAATCAATGGGCTTCAGTTAACTGGCTCTAATGGGTCTACTCTGAGGAAGAATAATAATGGCTATTATCCCATAATTATTAATTATCATGCTTAACTTTCTAATAAACTTGGTTTCCCATCTACTGCAGCATCTGAGAGGAATTTTCATTTAAGCAACTATGGGAGTGGTTGGGCAGGGAGGCCAACAGAAGGTGGAGCCACAACCAATAACATGTGGGGCCAACTATTTCTAGTCTTGCTCCCATCCTTTTCTATGATGAGTTTCACAAAGACAACACTGGTGCTGACAAGGGGTAAGCTGGCAGGCAGTGCCTTTCCCTGGATTGGTTGTAAATGAGAAGGCAGGCATTTGGGGGCTGGCTGAGGGCAAACTGAGCATGGTGGGACAGTGTCCATTTCATTCCAACAGACTCCGCCACTGTATGGGACCAAAATGCATGTATAACAGTTCTATCTATCTATCTATCTATCTATCTATCTATCTATCATCTATCTATCTATCTATCTATCTATCATCTATACAATTGGCCACCACAGATGGAATAACTCAAAACTTAAATACTATGCACTTTGACTTAGGGGCCAGGAGAGGAGGGGGAGGTGCTTCAGGCAGCAAAATTTCCTGTTACTACCATCTGTTTCAGGATTTGGGTGGCGTTGTGGGTTAAACCACAAAGCCTAGGGCTTGTTGATCAGAAAGTTGGCAGTTTGAATCCCCACGACAGGGTGAGCTCCTGTTGCTCGGTCCCAGCTCCTGCCAACATAGCAGTTTGAAAGCACGTCAAAGTGCAAGTAGATAAATAGGTACCGCTCCGGCGGGAAGGTAAATGGCGTTTCTGTGCGCTGCTCTGGTTTGCCAGAAGCGGCTTAGTCATGCTGGCCACATGACCCAGAAGCTGTACGCCAGCTCCCTCAGCCAATAAAGTGAGATGAGTGCCGCAACCCCAGTCAGTGCCGTGACTGGACCTAATGGGCAGGGGTCCCTTTACCTTTACCATCTATTCCGTACTGCAGCTGATGAATGTCAATCAAATCACCCCCAAATTATGGTTCTACATTTCAGCCCCTTTTCCTATATTTCTTCCCCCTTTGAAGATTCATTGCTCTGAAGCTTTGACAGAATCAGTTTTATTCTGTCCCCTTTAAAAACGTTGCTGTGTTTGATACTAAAATAATATGTAATGTAATGTCATTTTCTTTGATGTGTGTGTAAGTTATATGGCAACAAAACGCTTGATCTTAGGCCTTCTGTTCAAGACTGTTCTATCTTTTTTGATTGGGCTTTCAATTAAGGATGAGTGGGATCCCCCCAGATCCACTTAGTTATCGTTCCACCATTCTGTTATGCTTTGGGTTGTGCTCTGATTATCTTCTGGCAAAATAGAATAAAATGTTGATGAAATGTGTGTCTGTGTCACCCTACTTTTCCAGAAGAAGTAGAAAAATCCTGTACAAAGATCAGTGTCCCATCAAGTATTTGTTGTTGTTAACATATTAGAAAGGATATTAGCTACTTACAGAAAAACAAATGCAAAATGTCCTCCAGTATTCTTCCCCTTTGTCCATTTTGCCCTAAAGTAAGGACAAAACCCACTCTTTCCCATAAACTGCCTACATCCTACAAACTGACCAACTCCCCCCCCCCACACACACACCAGGGTTTTCCCAGGAAAGAAAAAAAAATGCTATTCCTTTGAAAGCACACAAATGACTAAAGGGAAATCCCAATCGAACTACAGAGTCCAGCATTGTCAGTGTTGCCCTGGTGGAAAAAAAATAAATCAAATAATTTGGAATAAAAAATGCATTTGGCAGTAGACAATTTAGTAAGAACTTGTTTTTCATAAATCTACATTTTAAAAAAACAACAAAAAATGATAATGATCGTATAATAAAAAAGAAATTTAAGTGATACATGATGAATGCACTCTACTGGATTCCCTGGATTCCCCATTTTGTAATATGTTGGATCTTGGATATCAACATTTGAGGCTTTTTAGTTTAGAGAAAAGGCATGATAAAGGAGCATAAAACTGTAAATGGCATAGAGAAAATGCAAAGCAATATGTTTTCCTCTGTCTTTCATAATACTAGAACTCAAGGCCACCTAATGAAGTGCTGTGTTGGAAGATTCAGCACAGAAACAAAAAAAAACACACTGCATGACGAAACTATGGCATTTGCTCCCACAAGAGGCAGGGATAGCCACCAACGTGGTTGCCTATAAAAGATGATTAGACAAATTCATGGAGGTGTGACAAATTTGTTTTGTTCATAGGGGAGATCTAAGCCTGATTTCTATGTAGCAAACACTGAGTCTCAGTTAGGCTTTGCCCCTCAGTTCCCTCTGCAACAGCTGCCATGCTAAGGGGGCATTAGTCCCCCTCCATATCAGCACACAGGAAATTTAGGATTTAAAGACGGGTCTTAAGCACATAAGTTGAGCAAATATATTTCTTTCACTTAGTAGCACTTAATTAACCATTGCAGAAGAAGAGATAAGCAGGGTTGGAAACATTATTAAATGCAAGCTAGCATTGCAAATCTAACATGTTGATGCATTGTTGAGAAACCCTAATTAAATAATAATTATCTGAATCAGCAAGGCTATCTAAAACACAAGCAAAAGGTGATATGGGAGTCTACGGGAGTGCAAAATGGCCCATCTCCAAGTTAGAGGATTTGCCCTTTAGCAGGTTCCCCAAAGAAAGCAAAAGTATAGGATGTGAACTGGAGGCAGAGGGTCAAAAGGCTCCATTTCAGTTCCAGAGCTGTCCTTGGTGCTGAGGCAGCTGTACTGCCTTGCCTCTTGGGCTCCTTTGTGGAAGCAGCACAGAAAATGCAACCCAATGCCATAAGAGAGCCAAATGGACAATATGGAGTCCTGGTGCTGGAAATAACATCAGGAACAAAATCTTATCCTGCGACTACTGCAGAACAAGTAGATCAACACAATGGAAGGAACCTTTGACTATTACATTGTCACCCAGCATTTTAATCTACAGGTCAACACCACGGATAGGTTTTGGATGTGGTCCAGCAGAACCGCTATTAGGAAAGCAATTTGAAACACCTAATTTCAAACCCTGGTAAAGAATCTCACTCCAAAGTGGCCGTGCCTCTTTGGAGTGCCAGGCTAAAAGAAATTATGAGTGTTTGTATAACCAGAACAGTTTAGTATAAAAACTACCAAGCTAAGAGCCAGGAGGCAGAGTTTATGTCCCCCTCAATGAAGAAAAGATATGGTATACTCTAACACCTACATGGGTAGTTGTGAAACAACAATGACAATTTATTACTTGTACCCTGCCCATCTGACTAGGTTGCCCCAGCCACTGTGGGCAGCTTCCAACAAGTACAAAAAAAATACGTGATATATCAGACATTTAAAACTTCAAGATAGAGAGCTGCCTCCAGATGTCTACTGAAGGTTATATAATTGTTTATGTCTTTGATAGGAAGGCATTCCACAGGGCAGGCACCACTACTGAGAAGGCCCTCTCTAGTTCATCCACTTCATATTCTGTTGAGACTGAACAAGAAATATTTAAGAGATACAAGAGGCACCTTTTTCCTGTTCCTGATCTTAAAGTATGTTGTGGGCTAGTCATTAAATAAATAAATAAGCAAACAAATAGTTTAGCATTGTAAGAGTGCCTTTTCCACCTCCTGTTCTTATTGAGTCCTGCTTTTTTCCTCACAAAGTGCAATCCTATACATATCTAATCAAAATAAAATTTCCACTCAATCCAATGGGACTTGCTCCCCTGTAAGGGAGCATAGGATTGCAGCCTCATACTCTGCCTCTCACTCGAGTCAAATGGTTTTGGAAGGAGCTGGTACAGATGAGGGTGGGCAAGGAGGTTATGTTCTTACTGGAGCTCTGCAGTTTAACAGAGGTAGAGCAGAAATGATATGTTTGTTTCAAAAGGACTAGAGGACAGAATTTATATCCACCAAATCTCTTTTCAAATGCAGATCGCTACCATTCCCTTGCCCATAGCTGGGCTTCTGGCCTTGAAGTCTGGCCTGGTGAAAATCATTTATGTCCAGAAGTTTATGTGTGAGGTGTGGAAAATGTTAAGAACCTGAGTGGGAAACTCCACTTCTCCCTCACAAGTTAGACTTCTGCCCACAGACGCATTAGCTTCAAAGCAGATTCTTTTAATAGAAGATGCCTGCTGACATTTTAAAGCAGTAACCCCCAAACTATTTCACCCAGTGAATCCTAATTTCCTTCATTTGGTATCTGTCAGACTCGTTTTACTTTAGTTTTCGATTCCCATTTCAGAATCTATTTGGATGCTTGATTACATCAAGAACATAATGGTAAGCTAGTAAGAATAATTCCCCTTTGGTCAATATCAGCAATTAAAGACTAATTCTACATGAGTTTTCACAGTTTGAACTCAAGTTGCCCAGTTGAGTGTTATAACAAGCCCACATTGTCTTTTCAACAAGCCTGTCTTGATTCTTCACTTTGCCTTTGCTCTACATTTCTAGATTTTGTCCGAATGCCAGCACATAAAGGAAAGACAATTGAAATTGTATATTTGCTGTGCTTTTAATAAACTGATCATTTGACCTAATTTTTGGTGGGGGAGGTGTGTTATAGAGGTCACAGTACTATACATTTTTACTCGGGAATAATGTCTACTGAGCTAAGTAGGAATCATTTTGAGCAAACATGCACATGTCAGGCTATAAATTACCACCAAATCTATCCTAAAAAGGATAACCAGGGAAATTCAATGGAGTGTGAATAATGGCATGAATAAAATTTTCTGGTGGAAATAAACGTATATTTGAAAAAATAAAATTGTTATTAATAAAAGTTTGTTTATTTACAAAAGGATTTCTATCCCACACAATTTATCCTGAAATGGGATCTTCAGGGCAGATGACAACTAACAATATCATTAAAAAGAGTAAATACAACAAAAGTCATGGCTGTTCAAGTGGTATGAAAGCATTTTAAATGTACAGTGTGGACATGACCGTAGTCTCACTGCTTTTTTCAGCAGCCAAGTAGAAATGGCAGAGTCCTGATAAACATAATCAACCAGTACCTCAACAATTTCATCCCTAGAGACAAGTTAAAGGACAGGGGGTTTCATGTGGCCTCTTTGACTATTGTGTGAATCATAGTCCTCATATGTACATATTATTATTATTATTTATTATTTATTCAACTTATACACCGCCCTATACCTGGATGTCTCACAACAAGACCACAACATATAATTTCAAACCAAAAGCAATAACCCAATACCAACCCCCGCCCCCTGCAAAAAAAGCCACATTCTAAAAGGGTGTTGGGTGTCAATAAGATCAACCAGAGGCCTGGTTTAAAAGGGACATTTTTGCCTGGTGCATAAATCTGTATGCACCATATCTAAAGGTATATAATGAAGGCGCCAGATTAACTTCCCTGGGGGAGAGTATTCCATAGATAGGGAGCCACTGCAGAGAAGGTCTGTTCTCGTGTTGCCACCCTCTGGACCTCTTAAGGAGGAGGCACATGAAGGAGGGCCTTGAAGATGATCTCAGGATCCGTGTAGGTTCATATGGAAAGAGGCGATCCTTGAGGTATTGCGGTCCTGAGCCGTTTAAGGCTTTATAGCCTTGCTTTCTTCTGCAGTAGCCCCTGTTCTAAGCGTTTGGCTCCCAATATGACCACATAAATTTCTGATACAAGAGTAACCCTGTCTACCCTGCTCCCAAGATTTCAGGGTACTTGGTTATTCTGTTGCAGAGCAGGTTTAAGCCCTATTGAAATGTCCAGCTTAAACAAGGTTAATCATGTAGAGATTTGTTACTGACACTGGTGGAGGAAGAGGAGTGGGGGGGGCTGTTCCTCCACCTGCACTGGGCGCCACACCCCTGTAGCCGGTGCGCCATGCCCTCAGGATGTGTGCCATGCCCCAGGACATGCACCACACCCCTGTGGGCGGCACGCCATGCCCCCAGAACGTGTGCCAGCCCCACCCCCACCTGCTCTCTGCCCCCCAGTGCTGGAGCATGAAGCTCCATCACTGATTACTGACCCATCATGTCTGCACTGTGTCCCTGCTAATACACAGAGTTTCCAGAAACTCTGAAGAGAAGAGTCTTTATAGGCCGTTCCCATAATATGGAATAATATTCTACCACTAAAGATATAATGGAAGGAATGAGAAACTCAGTGAGCACCTTTCCCCTTCCGCTTAACAGCAGCTGCCCAGTCAGGGTTGACCTGATACTGGTGCAAAATGAAGGAAGGACTGGGACAAAGCCCACACTTCCAATCTCTCCAGCTATGCCTTCCTGTAATAAAAGGTAAAGGTACCCCTGCCCGTACGGGCCAGTCTTGCCAGACTCTAGGGTTGTGCGCTCATCTCACTCTATAGGCCGGGAGCCAGCGCTGTCTGGAGACACTTCCGGGTCACGTGGCCAGTGTGACAAAGCTGCATCTGGCAAGCCAGCGCAGCACACGGAACGCCGTTTACCTTCCCGCTAGTAAGCGGTCCCTATTTATCTACTTGCACCCGGAGGTGCTTTCGAACTGCTAGGTTGGCAGGCGCTGGGACCAAACGACGGGAGCACACCCCACCGCGGGGATTCGAACCGCCGACCATGCGATTGGCAAGTCCTAGGCGCTGAGGTTTTACCCACAGCGCCACCCGCGTCCCTCCTTCCTGTAATATCAGCTTCTAAATGAGAGAAGCTGGCTTTTTCGGGGGGGGGGGGTGTCATATCAGTCAGTTGGTGGTGGATGGCATCAGAGACAAAAGTAGGTGGGGCAAGAGACAAAATTGGGCAGAGTTTGTAGGATTGCCCCTCCCACAGAATAAGAAGAGGGGTGCTCCATAGTATCTGAGGGGGCTGCATGAAATTGGGCCACAAATTCCCCACCATTGTTCTAAAAGGAGCTTATCAGTTTACTTCAAAAGCAGTGCCCAGCTTGTACAACTTAATGTGGGTAGCATAGTGCTTTTGCGAAAAGCTGCATCTTTCTGTGGAATTTGTTGCACACAGCAGTTGCAGTTAAAGCACTGAACATACTTGTGGGAATCAGCTCTTAACTTCCAACTGCAAGCAGATGTACATTTCTCCCATTGGTGTCTGCTTCTTCCACCCCACACCTACCTGCCATGATGTTTAAACCACCTCTAACACAACTGCTGAGTGAACTGGGCACATTAAACATTCTGTGGCAGTACCAGGTAGACTGATTATTCCCTCATTTACGATGAAATGTGCCCAGATGCCTGTGGAACAAAAGAACTGGTCCGACATAGACATCAATAGGGTTTGCACAAAAACAGTTCTTAAGTACTGTTGTGTGGGGTTCTGAATGTTTCCCCAGGCCTTTAAAGAAACATGAGAGACTTAGTGGGAGGGTATTGTCCTACAGCCACATAGCTTTTGAGCAACATACAGTTTAACAGAATAAACCAATTATGAGGCCTCATGCAGCTTAATAAGGATTCCAGCCATTCCCTGTCAGGAATCTATAAACATTTTGAAACAAACTTTTGTCAGTTTCATGTAGAAATTCAAATTATCCCAAATACATTTCCTGCCCCCCACCTTGTATGCTTCACGTTAATTATTCTCTTAGAAGAAATGTCTCTATGAAGAAACACTGCCGTTTTAGCATATCCAGTAGCAGCAAACATAATCCACACACCACACAGCGAGAACAAGCTTCAAACAATGAAGAATGAAGGTCAGCGGCTCTGGAGAGCTGACAGAACACTCCTGTAACTTTGGTCTACAGACCTGGAAGAAAAGTAGCTCCAATTTGGAGTGTAGAGCTTTTGCCTCACTTGATCCTAAAATGTTGTTTTCCCCCAAATGTCAGATTTCTTTCTTCCAGCAAGGGCGGGGGGAGGGGAGACAACTGTGAAAGCACAAGCGCTTCTTGAACGAAGAGAGCTGGTTGGCAATGCAAAGGAGAAGGTTTTGTTTTGAGAGCGGTAGAGATAGATGAATCGGGACAAGGGGAGGAAGGGAAAAGGGATAATAAAAGCAGAGAAGAATGGAAGAGTCTGAAATGAAGGTAATGTGATCAGAATTTTGATGAAGAGGCACAGACAAGATGAAAGATCTCTCTCTCTTTCTCCCCCTCCCTCCCTCTCATTTTCAGTGGGTAAAATCTGCCCTGTTGAGACACACTTGTTCTTCTTTTACAACACAACACTGGACAAATGGGACTCATGATCAGCATTGACAGCATGGCGCTACTGACAGATCCAGGCCTGAGAGAAAGGCTAAGCAGCTGCTCCCTGCTTCTACTACTATTTTCTCTTCACAGGGACATAAGATTTGCAGGCATCTGCATGCTATTTTTCACCCACACTTACTCTGTGATGGGGGCAGTGCATACATTTCATCAACGTAAAATCAAATATTAAATAACTTCAAGGCCTAGTTCAGGGATGGGTAAACTAACAACCTCCCCTCCCCCCCCAAACTCCAACTTTGATCAGTGTCAATCAGAATGGCCAATGTTGGATTACAACCCACATCAGCCTTGAACATCTCCTGAGGGCCTCAGGTTCCCTGATTCCAGTCTAGTTAGGATCACATTGCCATGACCATAAAGCATAATGAAGTCCAAAAAGGGGTATGGGGAGTGATGACTGTTTTTGAAGAGTTCTACTTTGGTTTGGATTTTTTTTTCAAGTTTTCTTCCATGCTGTTGTGAACCCTAGCCTCACCATATTGCATACTTTGAAGCAACAAGTTCTTAGCTAATGGTGACTGGGTTCAAGGAGTGAATAGATTCAGAGGCAGAGGTAGCTGCATTGACACTTGGAGTGGCACACATACTGTGCACCCGGGGGCGGGGCTAGCTGCCCACGGCAAGCATCCCAGGGGGTGCTATTGGTAAAACCTATTGGTGTTTTGCAACTTTCTGACTAGTCGCAGGACCTTAGCCACCTAGCAGAGTATACGCAGAATCCACGGAAGCAACTGGCAACTTGGCTGCAGACAGGATAGATGAAGCAGGAACCAGGAACTTGTAGTTAGGTGTTTATTATATACAGTGGACTATTTACAGGAACAGAACACGGATCTTTTGCTAGCTCTCTCTGACACGACTCACAACTCCTACACTGACACAGAACTACTGAACACTGAACTCTGAACTAACACATTCCAGTTAGTAGGCCATTAATTATCACTCCCTTGAGAGAGCTTGACCAATCAGGGAGCGGCCTCCATGTCTCTGTTATCACCAAGCAGACTTACTCCTTCAGATTGCCTTCTGGCTGGCTGCCAAACATTAATTGACTCTGTGTGAGTAGCTGCACGTACACAGTTTCCCAACAGGTGCTGCCCGCAGCAAGTGTCCCAGGGAGGGGGGTGCCGCCTGAAGTGAGCAGTGAGCGTCCTGGGGGTGCCACCTGCGGGGAGTGCAAGCTGCCCAGGGGGGAGGCACAGCAATGTCACCCTCTCAGGGATGACACCCAGGGTGGACCAAACCCACTGCACCTCCTTCCTCCGCCAATGAATAGATTGTATATAAAACCCAAGGGATGTCATTCATCTGCTACCAAAGTAAAGGCCTCTTACTCTAGTGACATTACCTGGACCACTGGATGTGCAGAAACATCCTTATAATGCAGTGGAAATAAGGCACCTGGTTCAAGGTGATCTTAAGGCATTTGTGATGGGAATAGACTTAACATGACCAGCTCCATATTTCTAAGACCAACCTTGCATCTTTTCCCTACTAAGCTATCTGCCAGTTAAAAACAAAAACTAACGGAAGAACAAATTGTGGTTATTGCAGAACTCTAAAATAGAGAATGAACACTGAGCAAACAGTCAGGAAGGCCACATCATGGATTCTAACAGGAATCTATTTCAAGTATACCAAATGCTTTGCCCTGTCCAGTTGAATTAAAGGAAACTGCCTGAATATCAGGTCTCCATGCCATTTTATATACTGCACTTGGGCACATGGAGCTAGAATCAGAGCCTCTGATATTATAGCACATGCATATTAAGACCTATTAGAAATGCACCAAAGTTACTTAAGAATGGATATATATATTGATAGGAGCTGATTTATCATCTGTATTTTAATCTATTTATCAATTAATTGAATATTTTAAAATAAACTTGCATGTTTTACAAGAACTTCAATGTAGGGTTGTTTGTGAAAAGTGCAAGATAACTTACATTCATTATTATAGAAAGCCTTTCATATTTTCTTTTTCATCGTGTATAGATGATAGATAGATAGATATAGATAGATAGATGATAGATAGATAGATAGATAGATAGACAGATAATAGAGATAGATAGATATAGATAGATGATAGATTAGATAGATAGATGATAGATAGATGATAGATAGATAGATAGATATAGACACACAGCCTTAAACAAATAAAGCAGGTGTCTTTAACCTAAATATCGTTACTACCAATTTAAGGTTCCTGCCACCGTTGGTCGTGCCAATGCAAATTGCAAACCATTTAAAGGGGGTTATTAAAGAGAGATCCCCACCCCCATCCCCTGGTCATGCACAATCCTTGAATTTGAAGTTGTCCGGTGAAATGGAGTGGTAATAAGCAAAAATAAGCAGACTAAATAAAAGTATTGTTATACTGTCACGACTGCATGCCTGGTTATATCCTTTGTCAGGCAAAGGAATATAATATTAACAAATGATTGGGCAAAAGAATACAATATTAATAGGGGCATAAAACAGTTGTTGATTTCTCTGGAATGTTCCAAATGGGGGGAAAGGGCACCAGCAGTTTGGGGAATGTGACATGCATTCCTTAACCCACACTAACTGAGAGGAGGAGCTGATGAAGGTCTGTGAGTATGAGAGAAAATTATAACATTAACAAGTTTTGGGTCAATGAGAAAGAACTGCAGTACTGAGAGATAGAGGGATTGGCAGAGAGCTAGCTGAAATCTGGAAGGCATCTTGAGATGTTATAGTGCCCCTCTGAGGATCTGATGAGGAACAATAGATTTGCAGTTTATAGCAGGGGTAGGCAACCTAAGGCCTGGGGGCCGGATGCGGCCCAATCGCCTTCTCAATCCGGCCCGCGGATGTCCTGGAATCAGTGTGTTTTTACATGAGTAGAATGTGTGCTTTTATTTAAAATGCATCTCTCGGTTATTTGTGGAGCATAGGAATTTGTTCATTTCCCCCCTCAAAATATAGTCCGGTCACCCACAAGGTCTGAGGGACAGTGGACCAGCCCACAGGTGAAAAAGTTTGCTGACCCCTGGTTTATAGGAATGCTAATAGTCGCCCAGAGGGGCTGGGGAAACCCAGCCAGATGGGTGGGGTATAAATAAATAAATTATTATTATTATTATTATTATTATTATTATTATTATTATTAAGCTGTTTTCATATCAACCAATGTTCTGATTCAAGGGTGAGTAAACTGTGACTCTCTAGATACTGGACTTCATCAGATGTATTCAGCACAGCCCATGCTTAGGGTTGATGATAGTTGTACTCCTGTAACATCTGGATGGGCAGGATTTCCCCTTCCTGCTCTATTTATCTATTTGCAAATACATCTAGTATTACAGAAAAGGCCACTGGATAGCTCAGTTGGTTAGAGTGTGGTGCTGATAATGCCAAAGTTGCAGGTTCGAATCCCATATGGGACAGCTGCATATTCCTGCATTGCAGGGGGTTGGACTAGATGTTCCTCAGGGTCCCTTCCAACTCAACAATTCTGTGATTCTATATCCTTCCAAAGGTAGCTGAAGTGCTGTCCTTGAATCTCTTTGACACTGTGGAAAGTGTCAAGTGCACAGTTCTCTTCTCACCCTATGATAAACTTTCATGACCACATGTTGATAGATTTTAAAAACAAAGGGTTACACAACTTAACAGGCTGATTAGTCAGAGGAAATTAAATAAGATTTCCATGTTCAGAGACAGCATACTTCTAAGTATCTGATGAACTTCATGCCCTGAAGTGAGCTTCCAGAGGTACCTAGCTGGAGATGGCATGCTGGGTTATATGAACAGTTCCTGTGCACTTATGGTATGAATCATTCAATGTTCATCAGGTCGGAAGCAATGAACTGGTTTTCTTCAGTGTGAGAAAGTTTGTCTATTTCAGGAATGTATTTAAGGCTGCCATCTTATACATACTTAACTGACCCTAAGCCTCGTTAATGGGACTTATTTTTGAGCAGAAATGTATAGGGTCACATTGTAGGTTCCTTAACACATCTTCTGTTTTGTGTCAAATAAAAGGAGGGCAAATAAACAGTGACAAAAGGACCTCTGAAAAGCAGTTGCAACTGACTTTTGTTTGACCTCAGCTTCATGAAGTTTTAAAGTGCAGACTCACCTCTGAAGTGCCTCGAGGTAAGAAACCTTTCAGATTTAGCAGGAATGAAAGAAAGTGTTCCAGGCCAAACACAACATTAGAAATTAGAACTGATAAGTCAGATACTTATAAAAAGAAGTGAGTCTTCAAGATGAATAGCTTTAAAAACCCCACACAGCATCTGATCCTCCTCCTTTCACAAAGGCAAGACTTTTTTTTGAAGACAATGGGAATCTCACCTTGATGAGGAACAGAAAGTCCAAGGTCATGGCCTTAAGTACTGCAGATGGATTTTACTTCCCGCTCCAGGTTGAGAAATATATTCAAGGATGGTGCATAAAAATGTTTAAGATGCATTTCATGGGATGATTGATTGATCTTGCAAGACGCTGTCCTTACAATTTTGAGAACTCAACGCCCTTGCTGCAACAACAGAGCCCCCTTCTGGCCAATTTTGACACCTTTAGCCAACAGTTCCAAGCCATGTACATGGACCCTGTCAGGACGCAGACCGCTGACAGCCTGATCCAGGAGCTGAAACAGAGAAATCGGTCAGTGGGGGAATATGCTTGTCAATTTCAGCTGCTGGCACAGGACTTAGCCTGGAATCAGGCAGCTCTAGTGAACCAGTTTCAAGAAGGGCTTTCAGACCCAATTCTAGACGAACTGGCCCACACAGAGTGCCCAGAGGACCTTTAAAGCCTGATTCACCTGTGCTTCAGAATGTGCTGGTCCCGGGGGGAGGTTACCGTGGGGCGAGGTCCAGGACCTGAGTCGAGGGTCAGCAGACAGTCCTCCACGGGCGAAGCGGGGTCCAAAGCGAGGAGCCGGGCAAGGACAGGAACTCTGGAGGAACAGGACTGGGTGCTGGCTGAAACAGCTCTTCAAGGACGTTGCTCTTGCAACCTGGGACCGGGCTGACTGGCCTTTATCTTCTCTGAGGCCAGGGGCGGTCCCGGCCACCAGGAGACCCGCCTCTCCTGGCCTTAAGGCGAACACTCCTCCTGGGAGAAACCAGTTCTCTCCACCTCTCTGCCCTGAGCCTCTGCAGCTCAGGAGAGGCTGGAGGGTTACTGGACCCAGGGGGAGACTCACCTTCCCCTGACAGGGCTGGGAAAGGCACACCTGTAGGCACTGTGTCCTCTACCACCTCCGGAGCCAGAGTGGATTCACCTGGTGCTTGCTCCTGAGGATCCGGCACAGGTGCAGGCGCTTCAGAATCAAGGCCCTGCCCCAGTTCAGCCGGCCCTGGAGGCGGGGACTCCTGTGCAGGCTGGGATCCCTCCGGTTCAGCCTCTGAATCGGATTCCCAGGCCATCACACAGAATTGAGGGACACCTACAACAAGGCAAAGCCCAGGGCAGGACTTGTCTCCATGGGGTTCCATGGGGTTCCATGCCCCAATCTGAGGAGGAGCCAATACAGATAGGGGGAATCCACCCTTATTTGACAGCGGCTGAGAAGGAACGGAGATGTAGAGAGGGACTGTGTCTCTACTGTGGAGGCTGGGGACTTATGGCAGCCACATGCATGTCAAAGAGGGGGTCCGCTCTCCACCCAGGAAATGGAAACCCCCTGGTTTAGATGGGCTACTAAGCCAGGGTCTGGCGGGTACTGCTAGTGCCAAGATGCCTTGCCCCACACCCTCCAAGCGACTGGTGGTGTCCGTCGCCCTGACACTTCCAGGGAGACCAGCCTTGCAGACCTGGGCCATGATAGCTTCAGGGGCTACAGCCAACTTCATGGATGTGGCAGGGGATCCCCAGACATCTCATCCAACCACCTCTTGTGGTGGAAACAATTGATGACAGGCTTTTGGCCTCAGGACCAGTGACTTGGGCTATGGACAAGCTGTGGTTGCAGGTGGGGACTCATAGTGAAGAGACAGAGTTCTATTTGGCTTCTACACCCCATATCCCCATTGTGTTGGGCCTGGAGTGGTTGGAGGCCCATGATCCTCGCAGCAGTTGATTCCAGAGCACAATCAGCTTCAGTGCCCTGGCCTGCATGGGCCATGTCTCTCTGGCACCAGCAGTCCTGGCAGCAGGAACGGAGAACGGACGGACTTGCCAACCTGCCTGCCAAGTTTGCTGATGTATTCAGTGAAACAGAAGCAGACCTCTTGTCACCTCATCATATGACTGCCCTATTGACCTGTTTCCAAGGACTCAAATTCCGGGACTCAAATTCAGAAACTGAATTGACTATGTTACGCGAGTTCATCACCAAGAACCTGCAGAGGGGTTTTATATGACCCTCTTCCTCACCAGCCACTACTCCTGTACTATTTGTGAAAAAGAAGTCAGAAAAGTTGTAGCTTTGCAATGATTACCGGTGGTTAAACCAGGTCACCGCCTGGAATTGGTACCCGCTACCCCTCATTGCCAAGACTTGCGGAGGCCTATAACCTGGTGTTCATTCATGAGGGTGATGAATGGAAGACAGGGTTTCAGACACAATACGGGCACTGTGAGTACATCATAATGCCCTTTGGCTTGACCAATGTGCCCACTGTCTTCCAACATTTCATGAGTGATGTGTTCTGTGACCTCCTCGACTGCTTTGTCATTGTTTACCTCGCCAACATCCTGATCTACTCCTCCTCGGCCACTGACCATGAGCAGTATGTATGCACCAGGCTGCAGAGGTTAATGACAGCATTGTGTGTTCACCAAGCTCTCAAAGTGCGAGTTTCACAAGTCTAGCATTGACTTCCTATACCATCGCATCTCAGCCGATGGCATTGCCATGGACCCTAGCAAGGTGGAGGCTATTTTATCCTGGCAGCCTCCTTGTAACACCAAGGAGGTGCAGCACCTCCTGGGCTTTGCAAACTATTGTTTGTTCATCCCACACTTTGCTCAGGTGACAGAACTTCTGACCACCCTCCTTCAGAAGGGTGCTTGTTTGGGATGGTGCAGCTCCGGGGCATTAGATGCTTTGAAGGTGTCTGTTTGCATTTCTTGGTACAGAAAGTATTGATCTGATGTATAGATATCTTTTATATTCTAATTAATTCAAGAGGGTTCTGGAAGCTTCTCTGTGTGAAAGAAGCAAGCAGAAAGGTCATGATGTTTGGCTTAAACTGGTTCTATTATCTTTTTCTGTCAAGGTCATGCTGACTATAAAAGTAAGGCCAGAAGGAGCCATGGTTTCACTTTCTCTTTCTACCTCTCTTCCTTCTGGCGTGGTGTTCTGTACATAGTATGCTTAGTATTAAGGTTTAGACTCATTATAAGTTATTTTAAGTTTAAGTTAAGTCTGCTGCAACTGGATTTCTTATGGTCAGTGCCAATCCTGAATGTATTGGATTTGTGACCATTATGCTTATTTGTCTTCAGCTCTGCTGGATGAAATATTAATTGCCTCTGGTCTATTTTGGGGGAATCCTGCAATGTGTTTAATTTTTTTACTCTGCTAACTATACATTGGAGTTCTGCTCATATGAGTTGTTGCATGGAGTTTTGCCCTGCCTTCTTCCAAACTCAGGGTTGAGTGCAGTTTCTCTAGCCCAGGATTGGCTAATGCATGATTCCCCAGGTGCTGTAGGGCTAGACTGTCACTCACAGGCCCAAGGGCCTATAGCTCCTGGAGGGCCCCCAAATGATGTCACAACAGCAGTTCCCATGGCACTTTTCTTCTCATACCAGACATGCTGTTCTCTGCATCATTAATTCTGTAGGAACTACACTCCAGAAGTAGCCCACTGTAAACAGTTTTTTTAAAAATAAAAAAAGACAGAAACCCAAAACGAAAATATATTGCTGCTGCTGTCAATTGGCTGGTAAGCTGGAGGACAACAAAGTGTTCCAGGCATGCTGGTAGACACTTCCTAATCTTTATTCAAAACTTCTTTTAGAGCTTGCTGGGTGATCTTGGGGCAGCACATCCAACAATCCTTATTAGATGTATTGAATACAAGTTGGAAATGGGAAGTCTCTCTTTCCCATGCCTGCCAAGGAGGAGCGTGTGAGAACAAATATAATTTTCTTTTTTGAGGGGGGAGTGTTTGACTATGAACCTCAATAGTCCTGGTTCAAGATCTGCTGTGGACTTGGGCTTTTGTTGAGTGTAAAGAGATAATCAGAAAATGATCTTTTCAAAAAGTGTGTCCTCCTCAAATGATGTTCTAAATACCAGGTTCCGCAGCCTGCCTACTGTACTGCAGACAACCAGAATGCAGACACCCTGCAACTGTTAGGCCTATTTAAAATTATTGAATTATAGAGGCCATCCATTCAGGGACAGTTTGCAAATGAAGTTTTGTGCATATGATTAACAACTCTTGTTAATTAAAATTTCTCTCTAGATCCCGAGCATAGGGACGTGGAGCATGTGAACCGCAGACAGATAAATATGATTGATGGTAATCAAATCCATTGTAGTCTTCTGAATAAATACAACATTAAGCTGAAAGAATTTGAAGTGCCAAGCCTGCTGTGTGACCTTGTTCTATCCATTTTGGATTCATTCTGCCATAGGAAAGGTTATTATCTTGTTACTATTACTATGAGTTGTTATTCGTTTAACCTTCCCTTCTCATAGTAGCCCGGGGTGGCTAGCAATAACTGTCAAAATAAAGCCAGCAGAAAACATTTAGGACCAATATTAACAATGAAATATAAATAGTGATGGATATATTTGTTCCTTTCCGTTTCTCCAAGTTTTTCATTTTTTCTAATCAACTTTTTCACATTAGTTTATCTAATTCATTTTATTTATTTCTACTATTTTGAAGTTGTCACTGAAAATCATCAGCATGTTAGGTGCTCATTCCTCTTAATATATTCATGCTTGTGTGCAATTCTACCTAATACGGACATTTTTGCAAGCCATTTCCCACCATATAATGCAGTTTCTCTGTGTTATTTCAACGGCTATATGCATTTTTATGCACACTTTCTGCTACTATGGACATTTCTGAGCACATCATTTGGTTGAAGAACTGCATCACAGGATTTGGAAAAGCATGAATTCCAAAGGCTTCTGCATTTTGTTTCATGTATAGTTTTGGGAAGTAAGAATACGTGGCTTCCCATGAAACTGTAAACTGAACCAAAGTTATCCCCATCCTTAAATACATTACAGGAGAGAGTGGTGCTTGGAGTTTTGAACTCCACTCTCGCAATCTACCAAAAGCTTTGAACAATCAAGTCTCTTTTAAGTTGTTGTTTGATAGATAATAGCATGGTGGACAGCCATATTTCCACCAGAAGGGAACTCCACAACATCAGAAACTGCCACACAGGGCTATGAAGCAAGGTGAGGTAACCATTTCAGGCTGCAGGATCCACAGAGGCAGTAGATCTCAGTGCTAATCTCCATCCCCGCCCCTTGTTCCTGATGTAGATCTTCACTCACCCCTTTTTCCCTGACGGGGGGGGGGGGGCATTTAGGGGTTTGCCTGAGGCACAAAAGTATCTTGTGCAAGCTCTGCTGCCACACCATCTATTTTTGGACTGGAACTTTAATCAGTTTATACTGGAAATCAATGGCTGATAAAGTGATTTTATGTATTTATTTTAAAGTAAGCTCCTATGCAGTCATAGGTAGAGTATCATAGAACTGGGGAAGGCGAACGTTTTCCTGATCAAAATCCCCCACCTAGCTGCTTGGGACTGACTGTGATTTAGGAAATGACGCAGGAGAAATACTTAAACAGCCTTTAAGATACGATACAATACGATACGATAGGATAATCTTTATTGTCATTGTCCCATATAGAACAACTGTTGCGTATTATTTCTACATTTTTTAGTTGCTGCATTTTATTTCATTTGTTGTTTTTTTAACCACACAAAATCACAGATATTTTGCATAACATGTCATTTGACTCTAGGCTGATTAATTTGTTGGGCAAATTTTAATCAGTAAAGCTGATCATTGAAGTTATTACTTAAGACTATAGTATACTACTATAATTAAAAAAGAAATGCTATAGATAACCTTTAGTTATAGGATTGACTGGCAGCTTTGTCCATAGCTCCTCACCCTTTCTTCAAACTGTCAGCCATCTTCTTCTTTGGCGATCACTCGTAACTGAGTAAGATTGTCTTCCATAAACACGGTTTTAGCAATGAGTCTGTAAGTGACTGTGGAGGCCAATTCTGGATCCACAGTCCTTCCACAGTGGGGACATTGGTTTCCGGGCGGGAATTGATCACGGTGTGCATTTGCCAAGCATGCCTTCCTCCTAGCACGTTTCTCCCTTGCGTCCTGAGTTCGAGTGTCTTCAAAGCCCATGACACCTTTGGTAAAGGCTGTTCTCAAACTGGAGCACTCACAGGCCAGTGTTTCCCAGTTATCAGTGTTTATACTACATTTTTTTTAGATTTGCCTTGAGACAGTCTTTAAAACTCTTTTGTTGACCACCAGCATTACGCTTTCCATTTTTAAGTTCAGAATAGAGTAGTTGCTTTGGAGGACAATCATCAGGCATACGCAGAACAATATTGAGATTTTGGTAATGTGTAAAACTACTTAAGTAATTAATAGATCGAAAGGCTGATTAATTTTCAGCAAAAAAAAATATCAGCAGGTGGCCCACCTTGCTTTTTCACTTTTAGGTTTCTTGTGTATGTCACACAGAGCCAAACTGGTGATGCTGAGTTTATATCAGGCACTATATCAGGCTTCTACAGTACACTGGGTAAGTTCTGCTGTCCTTGAAACTTGGAAAATGCCAGTGGGCAGATAAACAGTTTGGGGAATAGCTGTGTCTAATGGAGCTATCACAAAACAACTTTTCAAAAGCACTTAGTACTGTTAGGACAGCATTAGCTTTTACATGTCCCCAACCTGAAACCTACCAGAAAGGCTTTAGCAGAACCAACTTTTTCAGCAAGAAGTCTGGTCAAAAATGTATCACCTAGGAAATCAAAACAGTCCATTCACAACAACAAATTATAAGCAGAATCTATTTCACCTTCCTCATTAGGTATAGTTAATTAAATGTGTGACTTATTCCCTATTATATGTTTGTGAGCTTAAGCATATTTTGTGTGTGGCGTTTTCTGATGGCACTTATTTCTTGTGGCGAAGCTAGTTTTTGTCACTGTATTTACTGTGCTTTTTACATGGGACTTTCCCCCTTCTCTTAAATCTGCTGTTGCTAAGAGTAGGCAGAAATGTTCAACATTTAATTTAGATATGTTGATGTATCACTGATTGTATAAATTAGTCAAATCCAGATGAGATAATGAACTTCATAAAAAAACCAAAAAGGAACTTATTATTTGACCACCTTGAGTAGGAGATACCATCACTACGCTTTAGTGAGGAACAAAGAGCAGGGTGATTTCCTCCAAGAGGTTATTTTCCATCAAAATAATTGGACTAGGCCAACAAAATCTATTTGCCCTGCAGATCTTCATTTGGCTCTGACACAGGAAACACTCTAGTGCCAGGATTAGACTTGAAGATTCCTTAATGATTTGGCTATGGAAGTGCTGTGTTTTACAGGCTGAATAAGAAGATTCTTTGGTCAGTGAGGAAGATAAAAATCAAATTTACTTTCAAACACCCAAAGCAGTATTAAGACACTCAAGATCATTTGAATCAGATACAGACTAGCATATCTCTAAGCATGGAACCACTGTTAAAATAAATTCTCTGAGCTCATATTTTAAGCAAAGCAGATATCCATTAAATAATCTTTCTTCTCTTGTGGGAAATTCCCAGTGCTGTGATAGTGGGGAAATAAAGCACCTGTTCCTTTTATTTTCCAATGTGCTTTTTCAACTCACTCTTTAAAATGAATTCTTTGCAACTCCCACCACTACTTCAGTTAGTTCTTTGACTATCCCTCTCTTGCTGTCCATAAATTTAGTAAAGCAAACAAGGTTCTTTTCGAATTGCCATTTCCCCCTTGATACATGTCTGGCTGCTGCAGCCCTTCAAAGGCAGCCAGAGCCTCTTTCAAGCTTGTTTGTAGTTAAAAGTCTAAATTGGAAGCTGGTCTCAAGTCTTCATTTTGCTTTTTAAATGCAGGCATTTTGCACATGGTAAACTGTAAATATAAGTAACTGTGAAATCACCCAGCCATCTTAGAATCCTTCTTAAGTCTTGGACTTGTGGGAAGAAGGAAGACTTCAGGCGAAATGTGACAACCTCGAATATTGATCTGCCATTGGATCAGTAGGTGGCACTCTTCACTCTGAATTAGTTTCTCACCATAATGGAAGGTGGCATTGAAATGCAAGGATGGACATCTGGGGAACAATACATAAGACTGAACTTTTCAGGATCTGTGATTTTCAACTTGGCTGTGCTCTAAAAGTGTGGGGTGACAAATAAAGAGATTTCCTATTTTTCTGCAGCTCCCAGTGTTCCACTGTGTTCCCCAGGATCATTGGGAATGGAAAAGCAGAAACTGTTCTGAAGAAGAATTGTGCCACTCATGTCCCATGCAACTTTTACCACCTAATCCCGATTCATGTGTACGCTAGGAGTAATGCAGTGTTGCTCACCGATTTTGAAAATAACTATTTTTAAATCATCCCCCCTCTCTTTTTAAATAGAAAAGCAGACTTTTGTTTCCCGACATAACTAAAGAATCATGTTAAGGTTGATTCATTGCAAATCAGATATCCAGGTAAATGTTTATATCAGGTATGGAGAATTCCAAGCCAGAGGTCAAATTAGGTCCACTAGGAGTCCAAATTTGGACAGTAAGGCTAGCTTGGGCAATCCATGGTACCTACCTCACCCTGGTGACACACCTGACATTTCCGTGTTGGGCAGGTAAAGCCATGGCTGCAAAGGAACAACTGGGAGCATAAGAGTGTGCTCCAATGTGTCCAACAAGCATTGGGTTCCACTCAGCAGTTTGCAGATGGGAGCTCCTGAATAGAGCTAATACCTGTTGCAAGTAGTGCTCAATTCATATTCTGTGCTGAATGCCTGCCCACTGGTAAAGCTTCCTTTGCAGGGATGGCCCAGATTCAAGCCACTCCTGAAATAGAACATTTTCCCTTCACAGTCCAGCTTGAAAATTGGGGAAAGATAGGGAAGAATTGCAAGCACCTTTCTCTTTGTTTTCCTTTGACATTCAGCTATCTATTGTTGTGATGATATCAGGTGACTGACAGGTGACAGGCAGGCAATCCTGCCTACCTACTAAAGTGGTCCATGGAAGGTCGGAGGTTGCCAGAATCCAGCCTGCTTTCTGGATCTTATTCCCCATCCTAGTCTATATATACAGATTTCTAGAAGGTTTTTCCCTTAGATAAGGTTTGCAATAATTAATCAAGGAGGATAAATAAGGACCAGACATATCCTACATCACACCCATAGCAAAATATTAGTAGGGGAAATAGGAGATCAAAAACTTACTTTACTTATTCTAGATCATTGCGCAAATAAATGATTTTATCATTATTTTTAGCATAGATATCAATATTTTCTATAGACTTTTATTGTGTTTTCTATTAGGGATATTTCATATAGGTAATTTTTTTCATTTCCATTTGCAGAGGAAACACTAGGGAGATAGGGGGGCCTAAGGCTCACCCAATGGGATTATGCATATGGAAGTATTTGTACATAGGGTTTCCATATCTTAGGCCAACTCTTCATTCCCCAGACCACTTTTACATGATGAATCTGAAGGCTGTCTGATTACTGATTTGCAAATGCTGTTTTGGATGCAATTGTCCATGCCATGAAGTCCCTTATATCCGTTTTTGTTTGTTTTTAGGTTCTGTCTTTACTTAATCATTGTGCTGCTTTTCTACTCACTTTTTATGCTATCTAGCGACAAGATGATGTAGTGAGTAGCAACCTTGTTTCCTCTTAATTGGTTTAGGTGAATGAATGTCTCTATTTAAATATGTAATTGACATTTCAGATCGTATCTGAATGTGCTGAGGGAATCAGAGTGGCTCAGCCTTTTTAGTAAGGCCAGATCTGATGGCACCAGTTCTGAAGCAGCTTCTGTGTGGGGAAATCCCCGAGCGCATGTTGAGCTCCTAGGATGGCACCATGAAATGATCAGTTCCTGTGGAATCTGGGCCTATAGTTGAACTAGTGGAGGCAGTAATTCCTGTTGGGGGAAAAATGCTCATTATCGTGTGCCATATGTTGCAAATAAAATAGTTATTATATGGTATAAAACATGATGGGATACCATAAGGTTTTTTTTAACCTAAAGTGAATTTATAGAAGGAAATCAAATTTCCTTATGTATCCTACATGTTAACAGCTTCATATATATATATATATATATATATATATATATATGTATATATATATAAATACACACTAAAAAAATCCCATTGCTGTGTTTTGAGTGTACTACTTTGCATGTTTTTCAGTCAAAGCTGAATTTAACAAGAAGTCCTCACCCAGGACAACTCTAGAAATCTAAAAATAATAAGCAGCAAAATAAATAAATAAAATAAAATAATTTCAAAGGCCAAGAAAGAAACAGTATGGTACTCCCTTTCAGTGGTAGTTTGTACTCCTTTTAAAGAAGCACTGGAGCAATTGATTACATACTGCTTATAAAGGAATCTGCACAATAAATGGCAGAATTGAAGATTCTACAGTCTATGGTTAAATTGTTGAACAAGGTCTGGGTCTGAAATATAGTTCTCCAAGTCTCCATCTCTGCCCACACCACACTGTCTCCCTAGCCACTTTCTTTACCAGCCCTGCTTTGCACCATCCTTGAGTGTTTTTGCCTAGCTGGAATATGTTCCTGAACTGTGATGATGCTTCTTGCATAGAGAGGTAGATGTAGAGGTGTGTGTGTGTGTGTGTGTGTGTGTGTAGAAACTAGCCTCCTATTTTATATTTGTTGCTCTGTCCACTTTTGCTTCTGCCACAGTCAGTCACTGGCATGTGACTCCAGGAAGGTTGTCCAGAAGGAAGGCAACCTCAAGCTGAAATGTTTTTGTCATCCCTGTTATCATAACAACTAACCCAACTGAAATGACAACCACCACCACCTGGATTTTAGTATTCTTTTGGCCAACACTATAATCCGATTCACTAGCAGCATGTCTCTACTGATTCCAGTGAAGAGGCATGTAGATGATCTCCTTGTCAGGAATTCAGTAGCAGCATGGGCTGTAGGTTAGTAACGGAACATAAGCTTTATATCCAGAAAGGCATCTCTAGGTGGTGTGGGGGAAATGGCTGTCTGAAATCTTGGAGAATTGCTGATAACCATTGAATCCAGCAATCACAGAGTTGGAAGGGACCCCAAAGCTCAGTCAGCCTACTGTTGGTTCAGGAAATCTACGACTACATTTTCCCTGACAAGTCGCCATCAATTCTAGTCTTGGCTTATAAATCTCTAACAAAGAGAGAGACTGATATCTTCTTTGGCAGACAGCTCCACTGTCAGGAAATTTTTCCTAATGTTTAACCAAAAAACCCTCCAAAAACCCAAAAGCAAGCAAACAAAAACCCCTTCTAAAATAATTCACCTAGTCTGTTTCCCATTGTGAGTGGCATCTCCTCAGGTGGCTGAAATGGCTCCTCAGACCTGCAGAAAGTGCTTTTCTTCTACCTCACTGATTAAAGCACTGAGAGAGACAATCTCATCATAAAAAAATTGTGCCGGGCTCCTTCTGATGCTTAACAATCTTCCTCTCCAGTTCTTTCAGCTGAGCCAGCAGGAGCTTTCCTCTTTCCTCTGGAAAGTCATCCACTTGCTTAAATTCAGAAACAGACTTCCATTTCTCAGCTTCCATTTAGTAAGATCCCAAGATATCTTTGACTACTTTGGCTTAATGTGCTTTTTAAGGCACATGAAATTTGAATACAGATAGTTCACCAACTATGCATTTGTTCATATTACTAGCTGCCAGTTACGTCTATACAATGATAGTCTTGGGAAGTGGGTGGGTGGGTTACAGGGCCCAGTAGGCTCTGTAAAGGCAGGTGGGAACACAATTCCTATAATATTTCAAGGATACGTGAGGGTTCCATTAGTGATGATTGCAGTAGGTTTCTTTTCTGCATGTTCAAAGCATATTCCACAGACGTACATCACAGAGGTTTGATGAATTCCCCATACAAAAATCCATAAGACATCTATCTACTGTGGATTTCCACAGAATAGAGGCTGCATTTTCTACTGATTTTCAAACAGATGTACATTGCTTCAAATAAACTTGGATTAAATGGGACATCCTTTGGCTTGCTGTGTTGGTGCTTCTCACTGGTTGTGCACAGCTTCTATTACTAATGATGAATAAACAGCTGGATCAGGCAGAATCAATTTTGTGGGGAATGGAGGTATAAATTACAAGGCCTCCCAAACCATGCCTCCAAAATGTATCAGCTTGACTTCTGTAAATGGGTCTGATCATTATACATTGAGCATTGTGTGGTCCTTGAGATGTCAGTGTATTCACAACCCCTACCTACTCTCTGTAGCAGATGACTTCCAAAGGACAGATGAACCGCAATTCCTATAGTCTCTAAATGACTAGGTATTCAGCTTTGTTTCCATGAACTGGAATGAATTATTCCACAGAGGAAGATTTGGTATTTGTGAGAAATCTTGAGAGAAATTATTGTTAGCCACCTTGAGTGTACAAATAAATAAAGCCTAAGGACGCGGGTGGCGCTGTGTAAAACCTCAGCGCCTAGGACTTGCTGATCGCATGGTCGGCGGTTCGAATCCCCGCGGCGGGGTGCACTCCCGTCGTTTGGTCCCAGCGCCTACCAAACTAGCAGTTCGAAAGCACCTCCGGGTGCAAGTAGATAAATAGGGACCGCTTACCAGCGGGAAGGTAAACGGCGTTCCGTGTGCTGCGCTGGCTCGCCAGATGCAGCTTGTCACACTGGCCATGTGACCCGGAAGTGTCTGCGGACAGCGCTGGCTCCCGGCCTATAGAGTGAGATGAGTGCACAACCCTAGAGTCTGGCAAGACTGGCCCGTATGGGCAGGGGTACCTTTACCTTTAAGGATTCAAAAAGCAGCATAGATCACCTAAAGTGCTTTTCAAATATGCATTATATATAGAAGGAATAAGCAGTTCAGCTGGTGATGAGGCAAGATATCAAATGACCATCTGCCTTGTGTCTTTTTTGTCATTTTAATTTCCCAGGAGGAAAAACCCTAAAGAAATGAAGTATTTTATCTGAGTTTCATTCACTTAACAAACAGCTTAGCTCTCTGACTGTCTATTCACATGTCAAATATTATTGTGGTGTATATGTTAGGAAACTCTTGTGTATCCCCATAGACACAGAGTTGAATGTCTTCAGTAGCATCCATGGTAAAGGAAATTGTTCATAACAGAAAGCTAATGAAGACTTGCCCTTTCTGATCTATTTTCTTAATTAGTGTTTCTTAACTACTATTAGTACAAAGCTGCAGTATAAAGTGTAGACTTAAAGTAAATCATGAAAGCATCTCAAGTGCTTTTATCTACCATAACAATGTACAATAAAGCAGAAAATGCAGAGATGTGTTTATTTGCATGATTCATTGGGTCCGAATTAAAGAGAAAATGAAAACAGCCCCTTGAAAAACAACCACATTTTCAAATCCCATGTCCTGTTATGGTTTGCTGTCTGCTTATTGATTTTTAATACAACATTATTAGTATTAGAATTAGTATGAAAAGTAGTAAAAATTCAATCTTGCCTTTCCATTGCATTACAGAAGACACTTAAGTGACCATACATCAAAAATTTAAAAGCAATCAACCTAAAAAACTATAAACAGAATAGTAACACTAGATACATACGCACACAGTCAAAGATTCCAAAGGAGAAAGGGAAAATCACTTAATATGAAATCTGGAGGCAAATCTGGAGCCATGTACTAGGCAATGACTCAGTAGGAATTCTGAGGGAAGATAAAGGAATTAATGGAAGACTGCAACATTCTTCAAGGGAAATTTGCAAAGTTGCTAGAGTTGCCACTGATTCAATTTGGGGCTGCAGATGCTGCTTTTTAGGTTAGATCCAATCAGTTAGTGAGATCCAGTTTGGACTTAGCATACTAAGAGAGTGCCCAGATTTGGTATTTGAACATATCTGTGTCAGTGGGGAGTTAGATCTATAAGTCCGATCTGTTAGGAGCAGGAAACTTGGAAGTATGTGCTACTCTTTTCTATCATGTGAAACACCCTTATTCTTACCAGTAGTGCTCCTGAAAACCAAACAAAATTCACAGATCTCCATATGGCAATTTATAGAAAACCTGATATCCTCTGTCTGGGGGCTAATGAATTCAGGGCTCATCCATACCTCCTTTTGCCCTGCTGCTTTCCCCTGGGAAAACCTGAGGTTTAGTGCTGAATTGGAACAAACAGCAGTCGGGTTTTCTGCAGATTGCCATTTGTTCCAATTTAGCACTAAAGAGTAGGTTTTCCTGGTGAAAGCAGTGGGTCAAAGGCAAAACTGTTCAGACTCATGCTAAGAAAGCACAGGAAAAGTGGAAATATGGATGAGCCCTCAGAGTCCAATGTGAGATGTATGGGTAACAAATATTTTATCATCCAGTTATTGGTTGTTTAAAAGAAAGGGCAGGGGAAATTACTTGCTTCAGAACTGGACAATACTGTGGGTGAATGGAGTGACTGCCTTATTCCCCTCCGTAGCTAATTTGTTAAAAGAATCCATCCATCCAAAGTCATTCACACACAGACACATGCATAAACACATACGTACATATACCATAGGAACATTCATATAAAATAGAGCACAAAATGATTGATGTGGGAGATGCAAGAGCATAATTTCCCATACATGCTGCTTATAGTTGCTGTGTCCTCTGTGTCCTTGCACAGAAATAACACAGACATGACATAGTGCTTAATAGATCATGGCTTCTCTACCGTGTAAATTAAACGTATCTATAACTGCCTAGTATGCAAGTCTAGTAAGCCTCAGATTAACAATCCCCCAATCACTAGCATCAGGCTCAGAAACATTAACCTGGTCTGGCTCCTTAGCTGGTAATGCTATAGTCACTGAATCAGTATCCTGGCCACTGCTGGACTCTGGAGTCATAACAGCTGCCAAACAACAAATGTTGCAAAATTTAGTGAGGGACATGCAAATCCAAGAGCTATTTAAACTTATTTAACAAATTCACAATGCACTCTTTTTCCTTACAGAGAAACATATTTTTAATGTTCTTCATTGCTGGCTTTCTGACTGAATATATTACTCCCTCCCAAGAATATAGCTGTATGTGAATAACAAATAGGCAACTGATTGTATGCCAAATATATCATTGCTGAGCCACAACCTGCAGAGCTCAGTGGAGTGGGAGACCAGCCAACCAGAAGAGTCTCTGAGGTGGATTTGCCTGGAGGCAGAGTCAGTGTCCAAAGTCAGGTCCAGTCCTAGAGTCGGACAAACAGCAATCCATCTGGTCAGATGGTCCAGGGATCAGGGAATCTGATGAGTAAGGTTCAAGATGAGCCAGAAGCAGCAAGGTAGGACCAGGAACTACAAGTGTTGTTTCTAGCACCTGACTGCTGCTGGAAGCTCTGCTTAAGAAGGCTGAAACCAGCTGGTTCTCAACAGTGCCTTCTCCTCTGTGTCCTTGAAGGCAGATCAGCTGTGGGTGGAGTCACTTCACCTTCTCCCCCTTCAAGCTGCTGTTCAACAGGCAAAGCTGATTCCTGGCCCATGGCAGCATATATGGAATTCACAAAGAAGGCCTACTTCAAGCACTTTGAAAACATACTCCGAAGGTCATAGACAAAAGGGCTAATGATATTCTGTATTGCTTTGGTGGCTCCTATTGAACATCATTCTCTTATTTAGATGCACCTCCGTAATGTAACAGAAAGTCATTAAACAAATTAGGATTCTTTGGCAGCTTGAGGAAGGGCCAAAGAGTTATAGTGTCATTAAGTGACAAAGAGAAAGGAGAAAGGAGAACTGTCACTCACTTCACTGACCCTCAGTCTTTTTACCATACTGGAACATGTGATGATCTGTGTCCATACACTTTAAATGTTAAAATCCTGTCTAATGCTTTATTCATTTCTTTATTTATACGCATTTGTAGCCCTCTCGCCTTCACTATGCAGTCTCAAGATAGGAAACGTGCAGGTTGTATAGCACATAAACCATCAATTATACCATATCGAACACCAATAAGTCTTAAATATATTTCTGGCAGAGTCACTCTGGTGTCCTGCTTGTGTGCTGGCCCCAGCCCAACCTTCCCCCCCCTGCCAACTACTGATAACTATGTGCCCTAATTAGCTGTCTTGTTTGCTCAGTTGAGCCTCATTCTAACCAAACACTCATTAATAATAATAATTGACTCAGGCTGCAATCCTAATCCCACTTACCTGGGATAAGACGCACTGAATTCAGTGCAATTTATGTCAGAGTAGACATGGTAAGGATTACAGCCTGAGTTACTGGAAGTCAGTGATATTATCTATCATCTGTTTCTTAAATAAGTTTGGGCATGTGGGCTTTCCTCCTACCATTGACCTCCACCCATTCTTCAGCAGCACTTTGCCTGTGCTAGAAACACAGGCTTCACGGATCTCCCTTTCCTCTTTCCAGACTACTCTGTCTCTGCTTTTCATGGTTGGAATCATCCCTGATCCAAAATGAACTCAAAAGCTTCAAAGACATCAGCAGCTCTCTGTATAATAGTTAAATTTAATCATTTTACATTAGATGCAGTTGCCAAGTTCACTCTTAAGAGTTAATGCATCTCCCAAAATAAAAAGCTGCTGAAAGGAGGTTTTACTGTCTGCTGCTTCACTCTGCTGAGAATCTTAAATGAACCAACAGAAATCAGAGAAGATTACCTCAGTCAAAGTTAGCACATTGGGCCTAGTGCCCTTGAAAGGCAGTAGATTAATTCCCAGCATTATCAGTCCAGTCAAGAGTCATAACCAGTTTCAGTGATCTTTTGAGTTTGAATGTGTGTGGCAAGAAGGTGCTCTTTCAAGCAATTGCCTGGAGGACGAAGGATTTCAGGCCTCAAACATTACAGAGCTGATGAGAGCAACAGGAATAATAGTTGACAAGAGTGGAGCACTGTTACAGCAAGCCTGGAACAGAGACGCTGCGCTGCCAGTGCTGTTAAACGTTACTGTGCGTACCAGGCAAAGGGGTGAATGATATAAGCAGAAAGGAACAAGAAACTTGAGGGAGAGAGATGTGATTCAAAAGATGCAATGTGTCTGAGCATGATTTGAAGGTCCTGTTCATTTCAAGAGGATGCATGTGGCTTTCTTGTGGATGGAAAAGCTTAGATCTCCTTTGGAAGACATAGAATATTTTTGGTGATTCTTTTTGGGAGGCATGTTTGGTAAAACCTATTTACAGAAACAGATATAGACAAGGAATAATACATAGAAACACAGGAAGCAGCCTTGTATTGAGTCACACCATCAATCCATCTGGCTCAGAATTGTTTATACTGATTGCCAGTGGCTCTCCATGGTTTCCGACAGCAATCTCTTCCAAACCTTGCTGGAGATGCCAGCGACTGAACCTGGGACCTTTTGTATGCAGAGCAGATGCTCGATCGCTGAGTCACGGTCTTTCTTCAATAGCGGTGCATTTACAGAAGCACAGATTGAGAAATAATAATACACGGAATCTGTTTTATGCTGAGCCAGGCCACGGGTCCATCGTGTAACTCAGTCTTGTCTGACTGGCAATGACTGTCCAGGGTTTCAGCCAAAGATCTCTCTCAGTCTGACCTCGTACCTTTTGCATGCAAAAACATGTGCTGTCTTATGGAGCCATGGCTTTTCCTCAGTTGTGATACATATGAACACAAATATTACAAAGTAGCTCAAATTCTGTGTAGAATTCCAAACAGAGAAAGCCAGGCTGTCTCTCTTAAGCATCAGCAACCAGCTTTTACACAAAGCACATCCCAACATGGGGATTACTGCATAATAATACCAGTTCTTCTGTCCTAGTTTCTAGTGTTCATTTTACACGATACAGTGGTACCTCGGTTCTCGAACTTAATACATTCTGGGAGTCCGTTCGACTCCCAAAACCATTCAAAAACCAAGGCGCGGCTTCTGTTTGGCTGCAGGAGCTTCCTGCACTCAAGCGGAAGCCACGGCGGACATTCGGCTTCTGAAAAACATTCACAAACTGGAACATTTACTTCTGGGTTTGCAGCATTTGGGAGCCAAGCTGTTTGGGAGCCAAGCCTTTCGAGAACCAAGGTACCACTGTATTACCTGTTGCGTCATGGAACTGTGGTTTTCAAATGATATACTGCCATGTCATGCTAAATTTCATTCACGCCAGTGGGCATGGTGCAACAGCAGACACTATCAGACATGTGGCCACATGTGCACTTCTGCTCCCCCGTGGAAATGGTGGGAAATAACTGTGTGTAGGGAAACCACCCCACATTTCGTCCTGCGACTTTCAAGGTTAATAGGGTTGCTAATGGATTTTTTTCTGGAAGCAATTAACCCAAAAATGAATGCTAAACTTGCACTACTTTCTGCTGGATTACCAGAATTGGTTTTATATCGTGTGAAAGATCAAATAAAACGTGAAAATTATCTGGTAAGGAAACGTTAGGGCAATGGAATGCAGTGTTGTGTGAATGCAGCCGCAGCCAGCACAAAATTAACACTTTTAACTCCAACCATGAGTGTATGTCAAGTTTTCCAAGAAAACTATGTGTTCCATAAATTAAATGAGGTTGTAAAGGTGTCTGCTACATTAAATGACCTTTAAGTCAAATCAGTGAATCTTGCTGTACATAGCTAGTGCTTGTATGGGTTGGCTGTTGCTGAACATCATTACCTTAGCAGATAGGCTGGGATCTAAAGATCAAGATATATCTTTTCAAGTCCCAGCACTCATACTATAAAGCTCTTTTGCTAACTCTCAAAATGTTTTTCTGAGATAATATGAAGTATGTAAGGTAAACTTTATGCACTTCCTCTGACCAATACAAATAAAACTTTGTATCACAGCTTTCCCCCATTGTGAGGAATATTCAACCTTGGCTTTCTGCTGTTAAAGGTGTCATACCTTTCCCTATTAGCCTGACAAATTTCTGCTCACTCATTTTCTCCAGCTCCTTCAAGTCTCTTAACACTTGAGGTAATTAACACCTCTGCTAATTAAATTTACCATGCTTGGGACCTGTTCATGTAACGCACTCCTGATGCTTTATATTGTTTTTATATTGCTTGTGATGCTCATATCTCCTGTGTCATAGCAGAGATGTTCTGCCCGGTGAAAGGAATATAGCAATAGGGTTGCCATTTTTTCATATCACACCACTGTTTAACCATATTATATCCCCATCCTGCAAAGCAAGCTGCCTTACGCATATGACCCTTGGCTTAATTTCATGTTGGTGGCAAGGGGAGGAAATTGGGATGGCAGAAAGACAAAGAAAGGGAGTAGCCCTGACACTTTTGACACTGACTGCACCAGCCACCAGTATGTGCCCCAAATAAATTTTTCCAAAGGAAATGTGGCCAGAAGCAGCAGCAGCAACAGCAACAACAGATTGGTCATCCCTGCTGCAGAGACAGAAAATTTAATTTGGTAACAAGTGACTAATAAAACCAATGAATAAATGAATGAATTAATAAATGATGCACACAAGTTTTACGTAACTTAATTCTGAATATACTTACAAAGGATTGTTCTTTAAGTTAATGAATTCATTCCAATATACTTACTCATTGAATTGGTGTTTTAATTTGTTAAAATTAATTTAGGTGATACAGCTTAGTTACACTGATGCACCAATATGGATTTAATGTACACACACGAGAGAGAGAGAGAGAGAGAGAGAGATTTTATTCATACCTCTCGGCACGAAATCAATGTATCAAGGGCAACTTCAGACACACCTATTATCCCAAAGTCTGGAATTTTGAGTATGGTTGGATCCTGCTCCCAATCATTCGCAGAGTGGCTGTTATTTGGTCTCTATGATTTATTATTTTGTCTACCACTCAAGGAATGTCTGCTTTTCACTCAAATCTTACTTCAGGAGTATGAATAGGCTCTTCAAATGTGTGTTTGTCTGCACCTAAAAGGGAGAAGATGCAAAACATAACTTATGTGTGTTATAAGTGCAGCGCCAGCTGTGCTGTAATTCTGTTGCATATCAAATGCTTATCTTAGGAAACATAGTCTTGCTAGTTGTTCATTCTAATAGGAAGATGATAAACCACTGTTGGCTCTGACATATTTAATCTGTAGTGTAGCCTGGTGTCTGCCACCTTCTGTGAATTTATGGAAGTAACTTAAGAGAAGTGGGAAACTTGCAGCCTTTCAGATGTTGCTGGACTGCAACTCCCATCATTCCTAACCATTGCCATTAGGTTAGACCTGATGGAAATTTGAGTCCAGCAACACCAGGAAGGCCACATCTGTGCTCCACCTAATGTTTAGAAGTCCCTATTAGTAGAAGTAGCCAATATGGTAGTCTCTAGTTGTTGTTGGACTATAAATCCCATCATCCCTGACAATTAGCCATGCTGGCTGTGGTTGATGAGAGTTGGCAGTCCAACAACAGAGTTGTAGTCCAATAGCATCTGGAAGATGCTACCTTGATTTTACCATAATAGGGCTGTGTAGATGCATCCGGGTTTGAGGTATAGGGCCCATGGATTTGGGTGAACAGAAGACTTGAAACCCAATGTACTGCTATCTGTGCCTTTGTGTGTATCACCTCAGGTGGAAAAACCTCAGGCCTGGGGGCCAAATATTGGCCTCCATCCCTTTCTGTCTGGCCCCTGTGACTCTAACCAGGTCGTGCCCCAGGTCACACTCTCCACTGCACCTCCCTCAAGTGACTTTCCCCATTTGGAATGTGCCCTTGGACTGCAATAGTGCCTGCTGCTTGCCTCAATGCCACACTCACCTTTGCCACACCCACCATTGCTATGTGGCCCTTGGTTGTCCATGGAAAGATGTGGTCCTCCAAAGGCTTAAAAGGTTTCCTCAACCAAGGTCCATAGCCTTTGTTGCATTCTCTAGGGACTTTTCTTAGCCCTATATAAAAGGAAATAATATAACGGCTTCTGTAATGTTTAAATAAGAACTGACATAACTTTCTAGGATAATCATGTTATGATGCTTAAATCACACAGTAACCTCTCTCCCACCAAAAAACAGGAGCATAATATGTCCTGATAGGTAAGCCAGCAGCCAGAGATAGCTCTACTACGCATCTCAGGGATACTTAAACATCACAAATGGAAAACCAACTGTTTGTGTGCTCAAGGCAAAGAGGACAGAGGAATGAAACCTCCATTCAGCAAAGACAGTTTGTGATTCATAATAATGTGATGCCACTAGTCCATATGGTATACTAAGGACTGGTTCACACATGCAGACTTGACACTTTTCTCTCTCCAAGTAATCCCATGGCAACAGATGGTGTGCTTAGTGCTATAGGCCAGGATCCAAACAACCATGTCAAGAATTGCATGTGCCGAAGGTGCTTTTGGACTTTCTCAAATAGCAGTTTCCTATGCCACATGGCAAGCTGTTTTTGAAGCTGAAAGGATTTTGTTGAAAGCTGTTTGTGGCCTGCTGCTTCAAAGGAAAAAAAAACATTACCAGAAGTTTCAGTGTAGATGAGTCAAGTAGGTGCTTTAATATCGACTTGGTATCCAATATTTGGATCCTATAGTTGCTTCAGTGAACAGAAGTTAGGTAACAGAATGTTAACTCTGAACTGCTTTGAAATTCATGATCAAAGAGGGATGTCCTTAATAATCAGGGACACTTGAAAGAAGATGGCATTTACTGAGTCATTAACATGCATGGTAAAAAGTAAACATTTAAAGAAAGGAATCAGTCCCATATGAGATAATTGCAAATGACAACAGTTTGAGCAGATCTATGTCAGTGCAGTTTATTATGCAGTAGGTTTTACCCTTCCTTCTGTAAGATCTTCTAAATACTTCACATAAAAATTAATGCTTTACAAGCTGGAACAGCTTGAAACTCATCTTAATATAGGGATACATACTGAATACTAAAAAAAAGGAAAGAAAGTCATTTGAAGGTGAGAAACCTAAACAACAAAAAAAGATTTATTAAAGTCTCATAACATAAAGCATTTAGAGGGCATAATTTTCAATTAATTTATTCAAATGATTGGAAGCAGCAGGGGTATTTGTCCAATGCCAAGAGTTCAGCATCTTAAAGTTAGGTATAATTACCTTGTTCTTTAGCAGATTTCTTCTGGAAGACACCATTGAAAGGGTACAAATCTCATTTGCACTATTTCTTTATTTCCAAATATTTCTATACCACCAAACATTAGAAAAAATAGGGAGTAATGACAAAATGGCAGGGAAGGGCTATAGCTCAGTGGTAGTGTGTCTGCTTTGAACATAGGTCCTAGGCTGAGTCCCTAGCATTTCCAGGTAGTTCTCTCACCAGTAAGTGCAGACAATATTGAGCAAGACCAGACTTGGTACAAGAGGGATTCCTATATTCCTAGTCAACATAAAACTAGATGATGCTAGTGGCCATTAGGAAATCAGTTTCCCCAGTCAATATATGTTCAAGATATCGGATACCTAGGTTTTCTGGGTAAATTTTGGCCCGAGTTCTGAATTTTTAGCAAAGCCTAGATTCTGGGAGATCTGGGAGATTAAGGTGTGGACTTAAAGTTGCTTGAGCAGAAACCATTCCCCAGTAATTCGTAATATTCAGGCCATCTGGTGGGGAGATTATCTTTTCCCTAGTCTCTTTTTAAAAGATAAAGACTATTCTTTACACCCATGCCTAGAAGATGTGAAATGGATTTTGATGACTGGTGGCTACAAGTTTGTGTGCTTGTTTATGCTAGTATTGATGGGTTTTATTTTTTAAAAAATAACTGGTGGCTACTAGCTGCTGAACATGCATATGTATGAGCAGGAAAATACTGTTTGGCAGTGAGAATGTAGCCAGCTAAGAAGACATAAGTTATTGAGAATGAGTAGAAAGAAGGTCCTGGGAAGGAAGGGTAGATCTTGGGGATATCAGGCACAGGCAATAAACTCTGGACAATGTAAATAATTACAACCATAGTAGAGCTTTGGGCGTCATTTGAATGTGTTGCATATGGAATCCTCCTAACATCTTATAGATTAGGAGGCTGCTTTTCTGATGTCAGCACTAATATGCTGTGGGACATAGGTGAGTAGTTTCCTGCTGTTTTGGACTTCTGCCACAGGCACATGTTGTCCGTGGCCAGTGCAGGGAAGACCAAGAGAATGAACACAGGAGGCTGGTATTGGGTTGAATTAGGCCACAACTTTTATTGATTACAAGTAAGAGTAGGTTTGGCTAAGGCACTGGGCCGTCCTGCTGTGTGATAGGAACCTAGTGGGGTCAACCCTGGGCTGGGAAGTCACTCCTAACATGGATTGGGTATCATGACCCCACACAAGGTGGAGAAAAGAAACACAGAATGAGACACAATGTGTGGTTTGGCCATGGGCAACATAGCTCTCTTTCTCCTAAGTTTTGGCAGAATTTTGAATAACCCTGTTCTTCATCAGGGCTCTGCCCTCTTGTACCTTTTCTACCACATCTTTCAGCATGGCTTCTGCTTGTGCCTTGTGAAAATTTTAGATGTTCATGCACAGGCTTCCTTTTCCTCTTCTTTGTGACAGAAGAAATGTGACCAGCCTTGAGTGTTTTTGAATGCTCTACAATGCAAAACTTACATTCTGTGCAACAGTGTGATCATGCTAGCACCACTTCCATTATTATTATTATTATTATTATTATTATTATTATTATTATTATTATTATTATTTACATATCTGCTCTCACATTGCATCCCAGAAGATCAGCCACACAAAATAGGCTAGTTAATACCTCCTTGTGGCTTTAAAGAAGATATTGCTTTTAATATGATAATATGTATGTCGCCAGCAGTTGAAATTTGTTGGTTTCGTAAGAGAACAAGCACTCTGTTCAAATGAGCCTATGCATTCTTTTGTGCTAACTTACGTCAGTTGCCTGCCCTCCAGCTCCAGCTGACTCCAATCAGCAGCTTTTTCTCTAGCCTATACTTAGGGAGATATATACTTCCCAGACCATTTATACTTAATTCCCAAGATTAATGATTCATCTACAGCTGGGATGGTAGTTGTCCAGGACTGAGAGGTCTGAGCTCATTAACCAGTGCAGAGCCAACTCAGTAAAAGCAAGCAAACAAAACCTCCAAACTGAACATTTAAAAGCTGCCTTTAAGATCTCAAAGCCATTGATACTGGGCTTCCCAAAGTCTTGGATTTATTTTCCCCCTTTCAGGCTCAAACTACATGTGATGGCAAATTCAGATCTGTGAACAAGATGGAAAGTGATGGATGTGAAAGTGAGGTCCAATTATGACATCAAAAGAGGCACACTGGTGGGGAAAAGTAAGCTTCATTTTATTTTTATTTTTTTATTTAATTAAAACATTTGTTACCTGCTCTTCCTTACCCTAGAGTACAAGAATTAAAATTTTCTTCTCTCTACTATATAATTTGTCTGTTCACTTATGCACTTGTACACTTCCTAAGATATTGTAACCATGGGTTCCTGAGCTCAAGGAGCTGTTTTAACAGAATTGAAACAATCTCTCTCACTGTTATGTGATGGGGCAGAGCCAGGCACTACTCTCACATGGGTAAATGTGTAAAACACATGCTCATACAACAAGATAATCACAAAAATAGGCTGCCAGAAAAATAAAAACAACTTGAACATAACCCTCTGTTATGTTCTTGAAGTTTGCGCATCAAGACCCTGGCGCATCCCCAAGAATAAATAAATACACACGGACACAGAATTTTAGTTTAAGGTTAAGGGGCAAAAATTTAGGCCACAACTTTATTAATTACAGCAATGTGAGTGGTATTGGTTCGGCGTCATGAAGCCAGGTGAATCCCCAGAAACGCATCACCGCCTTTCATATGCCCCCACGATCACACCACCGATCTCTGATTGGCCAATAGGACCTTGTGGGCCAGGCTCAACCTCCCACCCACCCCAGGATAGTCGGGGGGCCCCCTTCAGCCCATGCGCACCCTCAATTAGGAGGATCCGATTTATATTATTAACACGTAAGCTAAGGAAGAACATAATTTCTATACTGAAACTCTTTCTCTGATTGACACATTGTTAGCATACTTCATTTTATATATATATATATCTCAAATTGAAGAATTCAGCACCACAAATGGCATGTACAGTGGTGTAGACAGCATGATGAATGTGTGTGAAGAAAGATTTGGTTAGTGAAATACTTGCAACCAACAGTCGTCTCAAATATATTGATTTAAAATATAAAAAACACACAACACACTAGAGCAGAAGAGAAATGAAAAACTGGATTAGAGAATATTTGCAGGGGCAGAGGAAGGCAGGGTGTGGCAAAGTGAGTCGACTTCCCTCACTTTTTTCCCTGTTTCATTTTCTTTTCTGTCCCACCAGCCTCATGAGCTCAGCTTTCTATCTGAGTCATAGCTACAAATCTAAAGTAAGGCAAGAATTTATAGGGTCTGTCATCAGTACCTCCTCTGCATTCCAAAAGGGAAGTTTACTTGGGAAGCGGGGAACAAATGAGCATGAATCTCATGGCAAGCTACGACTGAATTTGGAAAAATCTGGGCTTCCAAACTGGATTCCAACCCCCCACCCCAAACTCTGGACCCTGCTCTATCATTACATGGAAACACACTTATAGTTGTCCTTAGACTGAGTGATGCTTCTGAGTCTTTGAATGTGATTAACGTTTTCTTATGTTCCGGGAACTGGCTTTCTTTGGTTTCTTTTGCTTTATTCTCATCTACCCATCTATCTATCTTGATAGAAGATCCTCATTAACTTGTCGCTTCATAATAATAATAATCATGCACAAATGTCTTGGGAAACCTTTTATACATAACATGACCTTTCTGCTTATTTTAGCAAAGTAGGCACTTCACTGCTTTGGAACACCTGTGATACATGAAAACCTTGATATTGTAATAATTAGCTTGCCACCCTTAATGTGTCAGAGGTTGAAATCCTCTATTTTGTGGGAATTGTTTCTATAAAATTTTTTGAAAAGGGTTTAAGGAAGCAAAAATTATTTATAATTATTGGTGGAGTAGTGGTTTTCTTATACCAAGGCCATCTACACACCTTTCCTGCCCCAACCCCACACAACTGTGTACAACTGCTTGCTTACCTATCCACATGCAATATGAACTATATTGCTTTTCTGGGAGAAAGGCAGAGGGTGGGGAGGGGGTAGTAGCATTGTATGTGTGGTGCAATAACTGCATAGACATAGCTGCACTCAAGACTTATGGACTCCAAAAAGCTCTTGATGGAGGTTTGTGATGCATACAAGACAGTGTTAATATACCTATGCAAATGTGTCAAATTCAAAGCCATTTTGAAAGTGTCATTCGTCACAGGAATGAACATTTGAATAACCAGCAGCTCTCCAAATTTGCTGCCTCTTCAATGCACCATTTTACACACTTCATGCCTAAAACAAGAGGCTGCCCTTACATGTATCACTAAAACAAAGTGTTGTGCATGTAAAGTGCCATGCACTTAACCTGAGCTGTGCCAAATGATGAGGAACATTGGAAAGAGGAGGAGGAGGAGGAGGAAGAAGAGGAGGAGTTTGTTTGTTTCAAACATTGCAGATTGTGGACAGAATGGACTGTTTCAAGAAGTGGCAGAAAGATATATCGAGATTTGTCTGGCAGGGCAAAAAGCCCAGAATAAAATTTAAGATACTAACTGATGCAAAAGAAAGAGGGGGGTTTGCCCTGCCGGATTTAAAATTGTACTATGAAGCAGCAGCTTTTTGCTGGCTGAAAGATTGGCTACTTCTGGAGAACACAGACATTTTGGACTTAGAAGGGTTCAATAATAGATTTGGTTGGCATGCATATATATGGTATGACAAGGTAAAAACTCATAAAAGTTTCAAAAACCATATTGTTAGGAAAGCATTATACAATGTTTGGATTCGTTATAAAGATTTGTTGGAAAATAAAACCCCTAGGTGGTTGTCACCAATGGAGGCCAAGGAGGTTAAAAAACTTAATATGGAATCTAAATGGCCAAAATATTGGGAAATTGTAGAACAAGAAGGTGAAAAGGTGAAATTACAGAGTTATGAAAAATTGAAGTTTAAAGTTAGAGACTGGCTTCATTATTACCAGATAAATGAAGTTTTCAAACAGGACAGGAAAATTGGCTTCCAGGTGGAAAAGTCAAAGTTAGAAACAGAATTGTTAGAACCCAATACTAAGAATTTGTCTAGAATGTACAATTTGCTGCTGAAATGGAATACACAGGATGAAACGGTTAAATCAGCTATGATTAAATGGGCACAGGACATTGGTCATGACATTATGTTTGCTGACTGGGAACAGTTATGGACCACCGGTATAAAATTTACGGCATGTAATGCCTTAAGAGAGAATATTATGAAAATGATTTATAGGTGGTACATGACCCCAGTCAAGCTTGCAAAAATTTATCATTTGCCCAATAATAAATGCTGGAAATGTAATGAAACTGAAGGTACTTTCTATCACCTTTGGTGGACATGCCCAAGGATTAAGGCCTTCTGGGAAACGATATATAATGAAATTAAGAAGGTGCTTAAGTGTACCTTTCACAAAAAACCAGAGGCTTTTCTCCTGGGCATGGTAGGCCAATTGGTGTCAAAGAAAGATAGGACGTTTTTTATGTATGCTACAATAGCAGCAAGAGTTCTACTAGCAAAGTATTGGAAGAGACAAGAACTACCCACACTGGAAGAGTGGCAGACGAAGGTGATCGAATATATGGGACTAGCAGAGATGACGAGCAGAATCTGTGACCAAGGGAAAGAGACGGTGGAGGAAGATTGGAAGAAATTTAAACTCTATCTTAAAAATTCTTGTAAAATTCTTGAGTGTTAAAATGCCATGGGTAAAGCATAACAGATTTGCAGCGATAAATGATTGGATAAGAGGAAAGAAAAGGGTTAAAGAAAGGAATTAATAAGTAATTCAGACCAGGGGTTGCTGAAAAAAAGTTTAAAACAGGGATGCAGAAAAGGGAGGCATGGGGAAGTCGCTGAAATTGGGTACACGAAAAAATTTATGAAATTATACATGTTTATATGTTTGTTTGTCAGTGTTTGTTCTTTGTATTGTCTTATATTATATGTTGAAAAACCAATAAAAATTTTATAAAAAAAAAAGGAAGAAGAGGAGGAGTTTGGATTTGAAATCCCACCTTTCACTCCCCTTGAGGAGTCTCAAAGCGGCTAACAATCTCCTTTCCCTTCCTCTCCCACAACAAACACTCTGTGAGGTGAGTGAAGATGAGAGACTTTGGAGAAGTGTAACTACCCCAAGTTCACCCAGCAGCTGCATGTGGCGGAACGGGGAAGTGAACCTGGTTCACCAGATTACGAGTCCACCGCTCTTAACCACTACGCCACACTGGAAGGAGCTGAAATAATAATAATAATCTGTGTTTTATTGTTTTATTGAAATCATTCTCTACCCATTGGTTGTCCCAGAAGGAAGTGGCTCATGGTACATACTCAGTAGCAAAGTCAGCAGTTGGTTAAAACTTTAGCCCTCTAGTGTTAACTCCACTGCTCTCAAGGCATTGAAAGCAAACTGTGTGAAGGAGGAAGCCTCCACAGAGCTTCCTCCTGTAATGGTTTCCTGCACATTTTGGAGGGAAGGCCATGGACTTCCACACAGGCCCCTTATTTTTTTTTTATAACTTTGGATAGTGTTAAGAGGGCTTTTCTTACTTCTGGTTCAAAGAATGAGACCAGGCATTGAAAGCACATTCAAAGATTGAAAATAGTTTCAAGACTTTTATGTCTGCAAAATATTTCTTGATTACTTTTCAAAATGATGCTAGGGTTGCCATATTTTGAAGAGCAAAAAAGAGAACATGGGCAGCCACTGCAGAAAAGACCCATTCTCATGTGGCCACCCTCCAGACCTCTCATGGTGGAGGCACACAAAGAAGGTTGTTTGTTGACTGTTGATGTCTCTGACCCTTGCAGATGTGCCTATAACAAATTGCTTATTCTGAGACTCAGTAAGGAACAGTAGACTTTATGTTACACAATATGTCTTATGCTCATTAGGGTTAGCAAAGTTGCTGATTAAAATACATACATTAATTGTTTAGGGACTGCAGCTAATAGCATTGCAGCTCATGCAATGTGACCCAAAGGCTCTTGTGATGAAGAAGACAGCTGTCTTCTTCAAAATTAGCAAATCCAAATAATGTCGAGGTAGCATGTAATCTGCAGGTGAAGTTTGCAGAGCCCTTCAAAATATAATTGCATGTTGACTTTGGATATTATTAGGATTAAAAGGCATGAGCATGGTGTAAAGAGAGGAATTGATCCTGATAAAACCTTGATAAAACTTCTGTTAAATAGGAAAGTGGTAGAAGAAGCTGGAAAAGCGCATGAGAGAAGAAACCAGAGGAATGGGGGGGGGGGAGAGAGATTGCAATGTTATACTTAGCCTTCCTTTATGATCTGCCTGAAACTCATCAGAGGGTGGGGAGCAGGAATCCTTACAATGAGGGTAAATTCAAAGTGATCTGGCATTTCATGAATTGTTTTGGGGTTTTTTAAATTTTTTATTAAGTTTTACAAGTAAAATTCCCATCAAATCACATCATTCAGCTTTACATATAGGATTCTCTGAATCCTTTGACTTCCCACCACCCCTCTCTGGTTTCCATTACACTCCCTTTTTCTATACAGCTTATCCAATTTTATCTAAATTATTGTTAATATTGTCATCTTTTCCTTTGTACTATTTTCTATTACAAGTATTAATCTAATCTTGCCAAAGTTTTTAATTGTTTGCAATGCTCTTTTAAATACATTATAAATTTATTCTATTCTTTCTTAAACTTCTTCTCCTCTTGGTTTCTGAGTCTTCCGGTTAACATTGCCATTTTGGCATAGTCCATCATTTTCATCTGCCACTCATCTCATGTTGGAACCTTATCTTCCTTCCATTTCTGGGCCAGTAATACTCTCGCAGCTGTTGTCACATACGTGAAAAGTCTTTTCTGCTACCTCAGAATTTCTGTACCTAAAATGCCTAACAAAAAAGCCTCTGGTTTTTTTAAACAAATGTTATTTTAAACATCTTTTTCAACTCATTATATATCATTTCCCAGAATGCTTTTACTTCCTTGCACATCCACCACATATGGTAGAATGTGCCCTTTCCCCCCTTATATTTCCAGCAAAACTTGGAAGCGGTTCTGTACATTTTTGCCATCTTCACTGGTGCTAAATACCACCTATAGATAATTTTCATATAATTTTCTTTTAGCGAACAGCAAGCTGTAAATTTTAGGTCTTCCTTCCATAATTTTTCCCATGCCTCTAATTGAATGGCATTTCATGATTTGGCAAGGCCATTTGTTGCAAGGATGCAGGTAGTAAGTACCTAAACCAGGGCGCCTAGGATTAGATTGGGTGGGAAGCGCTATTCAAAAATGTGCAAAAGTTTGAAAGGCAGGGGATGGCTTGGCTGAGCAGGAAGTCATAGGAATATGAGGGCCAGCAGGAGCTCTTCCAAATAAAGATGATCAAAGAGCTCAGAAGTCTAAGTCTTGGTAAAACAAAAGTCAGGGTGGTCCCTAAAAGTGGGGTTTCCAGGAACACAAAAGGGTAGGCAGACAAGATGGAAACAATGAATCAAGATGATAGAATGGGGCATCTTTTAGACTGTGAGAGGAGATACTTAAATTGTAAAATATTCAGCTGAATGCTGAGGATTCTTTTGAAGTGTCTGAATTCTTCAGTTATGTGAACCAAGAAAACAAATCATTTTATTTTATTTACAACCTCCTAAAACTTTATGTCTGTTTATCAATCCAACTACTAGACCTCTTGTGTGAGCTTTCCAGAGTGTTGTTGAGGGCTCATTGGTAATGGGTCGACAATGTAATCAATTAGCAATCAAAATGGAAGGATAACTGATATTGTTCACTGGAAATCAACTGGTAGCGTCAATGGAGATTCCTCTTGAGGAAACACCACAGATCTATAAACTTTTATTTTATGGCTTCATCCAAATCCATTTTTAAATCAATGGGAATGTTCCCAACAATTTCGAGTGAGCTATGGATCATAATGGCTAAGACATGATGTGCTCTGGCTAAATAACTTGAAAATCACAAGCAGGGAAGTAAAAAAAGAGAAGTTACTATAAAGATTACAGTTAAAGAAATAGTGGCCAAATATTCTCCAGAACAAAGTCTAGGACAAGTCTCTGTCTGTCTGTCAGTCCATCTGTCTCTCCTTCTTTTGTCTTGTTTGCTTTGCAAAATGCTGAACACGTAAATAATACATTACTTCACTTCACATCTATTTACATGGTAATTGGTATTGTATGATGTATTAAATTATCAATTCACCGGTTGAACATTTAGTTTGCTGTATGGTTTTCTCATATATTTCATTATTGCAATTTAAACATTCCCTTTATGCATTTATGTTAAAGTTTCAGAGAACACAGCACCAGGCATTTGCCTGATAGGTTAAATGATGGTTTTCACATAATATTTGTTTATTCCACCTGAATATATCAGTGCTGTACTGAAATCTGTCCTCCAGTTTCTCAAGCTGTCATCCCCTGCAGAAGAGATTCCAATTTCCTTTCCTCATTCTCAGGGCATTTTATAATTTCTGTGGGTTTTGAGCTGACATTACTGTTGTGAAGTGGCCAGATCAGGAGTATGTTTCTCTTTCCAGTAAACATTTCTCCAGCACTCAAAAAATTTCCCTGGCTGCCGAAGCTCCCTGAGCTGAAAAAATTTACCTCTGTCACAAGTGCTCTCTGATCACACCCACTCTAGGAGGTAATACAACTCTTCTCACCAGGCTACCCACTTAGTGGTAATGCCTCCTTCCTGATTATGGGCCTCTTAGCTGGCACCAGGGACCCTTTTAGCCTTCAGGCTTTGGTCCTGGGAAAGGAAAAAATGCCAGTGAACTCATCCAGTTGACATCTATACTCATTCCCACCATATTCCTATATTGGAGCAACTTTCCAGAGCAGCCTGACTCATGGGAGTCCCACTGTGTAGCCATCTAGAGCAATTTTAAACTTGGGCCACGCCCAAAGTGGTCCTTGGATGTTTGCCTGGGTCAAAGTAGTGGTCACCCCCCAAGTTAGCCACCACTGTCTTAAAGCAGTCAACACCAACAAAAAGACTAAACATTATTGGAAACTAGCTGAAAGAGAGAGAGAGAAAGCTCCAAGGATTGGCTGGCTGGCCATCACTTGCCTGGTTGCCAAGTGTCTGAGGTTACTGTCAGCCAACCCTGCTGTTAATGCTTCTGAATTTAGTGTCACCACTATCAAGTGTGTCCCACATTTGCCATGTTGTTTTGCATGCCTTCCTCCATGCCACTCAATCTCTTCTAGTAGCTATGAAATCACAGCAAACTCACAGCAACTCCTTGTCACTGCAGCTCACAAGAACTGGGCAGGCTAAGGTGGCTGTATGCACAATACCTTCATGCAAAATATATATTGAACGAAGAAAGAACCTGATGCTGTTTGATTTCTCCTTCACCTGACAGCTAGATAGTTGTCCTGAAGCCTGCTGGGATAGTCAGAATGGATGTTTGGCAAACCCTAGTCAAAGATCTAGGCCATGATTCAGAGAACCACCTTAGGTTGTGCAAAGAAGCATTTGACTTCATGTTGCATCCCAAAGTACAGCTGAATTTCCCTCCGTTGTCAAAAGGAATGCCTTAGATGTACTCAACCCTGTGGTTCAGTGGGAGAGCACATGCCTTATAATAATGGAGATACCGCAGATTGAACATGGGAACTTTTGTAGACACAGGTTATAAAGAAAATGGTTGCTCTGTAATGTGGTCATTAAAAAGTATCTCTTGAGACCTTGGACAGCTCCAGTTCACTGGAGTAATACTGAACTGGACTGAAAAATATTCACTCTGGAGCTCAATATAAGGCAGTGAGTTTCATGTGAAAAATTAGAAGTCCCTGTGTATTCATTGATCTTCTAGCATGGTGTGGGTCCTGGAGTGTTAGTATCAGCCACAGTTTGTTTTGTAGTGTTCTGTGAAAAGTGGTCTGATGAATCCATAGCAATTTAAGATTCCTTCCCTTCTTCTCTGGGTTGTTGATGAAGACATTCTCTTCAATCATGATTAGCAACATCCAAGACATTGCAGGTTATACTGATGTTTGCTAAATATTCATCCTGCATGACTCATCACAACTGTGGATGCATATTCCCAACTGCATATAGAAATATGTGTCTAAATTGAATAAACAATTACAGGTTGAAAAGTGCAACGATTACAAAGTACACTGCAATCAGTATAATTCCATGAATTACATTGCAAACAGGTTCGGTCTGATTCATCCCTCACCCTTCCATCTTACTCAGGTGAATAAACTGGGATGCAAGAATATTTCTCAACAAATTAGATTGGCCTTCTCTTCACAAAATGGAGTGATATAACAAATTTAAATGTTTGCAACAAGAAATGCTTGCCTCTCTCTTTGCATCTGAACTGTCCTGATCAATGTTTCATGCTTGATAAGCAGACATACGTGTATTTCATTAAGCCTCATCAAGCAGGCAGTAACTGGAGAAATACGTTGGATTTCCTGCCACTGGTAGGTAGAATGTGGTAGGTTAAGAACGTTAGTTAGGAAAGGAAATTTACAAATGGATCCTGCCTGTGTTTCAGGACTGATAAAAATGGCCTCCCCCAATTATCCATGTTTTTGTTGGTGGTGAGGAGGCATTTTTCCAGTTGTGGATGAATGAGATGAACTTCGCCAGCAGCTTTCCCCAGAAAACTCTCTTCTGAGAAATTTTGGTTTCCTTGACATGGAATGAAACCCTCTTGTTATTTAGTTCATATTCAAGCATAAAGGAAACAAAACATTAAGAGCAGAGCATTGGAAAGAATAAGGGTCAAGATCATTGCTTTAAAAAATGATATTCAAATAACATTAAACAGTACTAAAGTTGCATCCATAGTTGCTCCTAAATTCATGGATAATGGAACCAGGAATAACATAAATTAGAAAGGCTGCTGGATATTCTCTAGGGGGAGACTGAAATGGTCCAACAAGGCAGGAGCAGCTTCAAAGAAAAATCTAAAAAAAAATGTCAGAAAATTCTTTTAAAAAATGTTTGATTTTATAACATTTATATTAGCACATGCTTATTTCTTCACATATTTTTGCAGCATGATGTCTGCAGTATGTTTTTCTTGTGTTCTTTGCATTTGATTTTACCTTCTAAATATGCCAAGTAATCAAGATTATTATCACATGTGCGCTCTCTCTCTCTCTCTCTCTCTCTCTCTCTCTCTCTCTCACACACACACACACACACACACACAAATACAGTGTGCTTTGAATTTCAAAGGGCTTCTGGCAATTATTTTGAGTGCCCTGACCCTGCTTATTGAGGAAGTGAGCTAAGAGAAATACAGAGCACTCTCGCAAGGCCTCAGGTGTTGAACAAAGCATGCAGAAAAGAATATAAGGAAGAAGGTGTCCCAAGTCCCAGGTTATTTAGAAGTTTAAAGGTTAAAACCAATAGCTTTAACTGAACCCAGAAACAAGCTGATAACCAATGTAAATCAAACAGAATTGATGAAATATGTTCTCAATACCCAGGCCCTGATAACAGCCTGGTAGGAATGTTTCTTCATTGTTGTTGTTAATCTCTGTTTTCCTAGCAATTCAGCTTTTGAATGCTTTTCTATGTAGAGCACATTACACCTGCCTAATCTGGTAGCCATTACGCATCAATGACTGTGACAAGATTTTTGTTAGGAAGGTATATCAGCCAAAGCTGAAAAAGTCACCTCATGCTACTGGTGCTACCTTTGCATCTAAGAATAGTATCAGGCCAAGGAGCACTCCTAAGGTACAAACTTGAAGGTTTATGAGAACTACTATCTAATCCAAGATAGGCCGGACACCCAATCCAATGTACAGATTGTCCACCTATCAACAGTGTTTCCATCCACTCTAGATTAAGCTTCAACTTGTTCTCTCCCATTCAGTCCTTCACAGCTGACTAACAGCCATCTAGGATATCCACACTCCTTGGGCTCAAATGTGAGTGAGAGATAGAGCAGGTTGTTATCTGCATATTGATCGCTCTACAGCCCAGATCAAAAAGATATAATTCAAACATTATTTGCTATAATGACTGCAATGGATATCCACTATCATGATAATGAAGATCGTCATACTCTAGATTCCTTATCTCTATCTGTATGCTATATTTCCCTGCTATTCTAGCATGTTATTTTCCACCTTATTTTGGCCAATTTTTGCCTTAGGTGAGTCATTTATCACTTTTCTAATATTTCACATCACTCCCAATCTTGCCTTTCAAATTATGCCCTGCCATATTTTATCAAAATTGATGATTTTACATATTTGTCACTTCCCTTGGTCCAGAACCTGGGTGATCTCTCCTCTGATGAGGCAGGCTCTTTGAATAAATATTCTGCTGTTTCCCAAACTAGGAGGCCCCTGATCTTATTTTAAGTCTTCTCATTGCACTTTTGCTATTTCAATTGTAACACTTTAATTTCAAGACTGAAACCAAAACTTGCTGCATTTGTACATAACTGCTGAAGAGGAAATATACCAAGAGAGACACCAGGATAATAGAATTACAGTAGCGGGTCTTTTAGAGCAAAAAGTCTTGTAGCGCTTTAAGGACTAGCAGATTTATCACAGCATAAACTTTTTGTGGACATGAAGTTGTCATTTGGAGTAAGGCAACACTGCAGAGTGGTATGAAGCCAATCCGAAGTAACCCATCATAGACAATGTAGTCAAAGCTAGAGGTTTATTACCAAACCCCATGGAACTCAACAGGACCAACTTCCAATTAGGCAAGTATAGTAGTGCACCATTTGTTACTGTTTAGAGATTCTTCAGAACCTTATTAAGGCATCCTTCTTCTCATACAATGAATATAAGAGATGGGACATGCTAGCTAGCTCTTCCCCTCTGTTGTATCTTCTTTGTTGGCCCCATTGCCTTCTATGTGTTGGAGGACAACTATAGGCAGTGGGGAGCATCCATGAGAACATGTTTCCCACTACAGCTATTCACCCTCAACTACATGGAGGGCAGTGGAACTGGGGAAAGGGATCCTGTGAAGGAGACAGCATGTCATTGAACTCCCTCATGCAATTCTAATCACATGGGAGACCTGAACACTCAAGAGAGTCTCAGAACTGTATTTCTGTGTGGTGCTTGTAAATCTAGGTTTTCAACAAAGAATTTCTATCTTCTCTCTTAAAAAGAATCCCCACCCCAAACACCATCCACTCTTCCTCCAATAGGAAAGACAATGTCTTCACCCCCCTATAACTTTTTTTCAGAAATGTTTTGCTTAAGATACAGTTCAAACTTTTCACAAAACAAGTTTTCTTTTTTGAAAAAGAAATATTCTCAATCAAGGACCCCACTTCTGAAGAAATAAATACTCCCACCCACACCCCTTCACAGAAGTTTTAAATAAGTATTAACTGTTGTCAGATGAAGAGTTGGCATTATTGTCTCAGAGAAGTGAGGCCACTGATTTAGCTTGACCGTTTGCTGTGTTTGTTTCTCAGTTTCTTTGCAATGTGGTAACTAGATTGAACACTGAAATATCAGATGAAGTTTGCGTCAAACATTCCAAGGCAATTCTACAGTTTATGTCAATCCCAATCCCGTTTTCAAAATGCAAAATATAACCAAGTAGCTACTGGATTAAGTTAAAGGTGCTTTTTTTTGGTGTATAAAGCTCTATGCAGCTCTATTCTGACAACAACCAACTGACATGTTACCACACACATTGTGCCGAACCCACAAGTGACTTTTAAAATGGTAAAAAAATGGCCCTAAAAGAGCATAGAAAGGGCAAAAGACATGAAAACAGCACCTAGCAATCCCACGACCATTTGCAAGTGTAGTCCCAGGAGCCCTTGCACCGATCACTGAGGCCTGCAGAGAATTGGAGCTTGAGGAAGAAGGTTTGGAGGGTGTGATAGTGGTGGAGTTTAGCAGAGTTTGGTGTCTGGTAAGTGCTGCTGGGTTTTAAAAGGATTTTTTCCAAGGGTTTCCAGAGGTTTATAGGGTGTTTGCAGGCTTTGCAAATTGTGTTTCAAATGTAAAAAAAAAAAAATTACGTAAATTTGTGGTGCCTCGGAATGTAATTTCCACATAAATTGGAGTTGCCTGTACACCAAGGTGAGTTCAGGAAGTCCTGAAATAGGGAAGATTATCCCTCACCTAAAACTTTTACAGTACCTTGTGCACATTTAGGACAACATTATGTATTCTGCAGGGAAACCCAGGCTGAGATCCCACACCTATTTTTAGTGTAATTCAAAGCAACAAGTCATTGAAGACTATCATAAACAGGGTGCCTGTTATACATAGGTGTGTACTATTATACATTTCAAGCTCAAGAACTGCTCCTGTACCCATTTTTAAGAGGGCTAGGAAAGAACAAGCCCTCTTCAACACTCTGTTTAAGTAGTTAATGTTTGTTAATGTTTATATGAGCTTATTTCCGTTGAGGAATAACTACGGTTTTATATGCAGAATATATTGGGTTGGATCCAGACTTTGCTCCCACCAGCAGGAGCATCCTCTAAGTTCCATTCAGGGGGCACTCCCACTAGTGGTGGTGGTGGTTGGAGTGATATTTTCCAATTCTCCCTCCCTCTGCAGCCCCTAGGACCACCTCCCCACTGTTCCAGACAGTTGCAACCTTCTAGAATGCTTAAGGAAGAGCAACAACTGAGTCACTTCTCATTTCTCCAGGAGGAACTCTTGACTGGACCAAAATCATTCCATAGATGGAAGAAACAAGCTATGAAAGGCAAGCTCTAGATGATTTTTTCTCAGTTCACCCTGAAGTATGAAACCAACACGGCACTCTTCATTTGTATTGGTTTTCTCACTTCTTCTAGAGGGACAATTTGCCCTTCTCTGAAGTATTTTCTTGATGCAATCATTTTCTCTTCAGTAAAGGCTTCTGTCAGCTCGCTGTACACTGCATGGTACATAATTCAAGGGGAAAAGGAACAGCTGGCAACAGCTATTAAATCATCTTGTTCGTCTTCAAAATGTGAGAAATGGCCTGGACACACCTAATGCTGACCACCACCATGGAATAAAAATGCATTAAATCCACATTCATGAGGAAAAAAATGTCACCCATGATAAAACAACTTCCACTGTGCAGCTGGCTGTAAATATATTGGGCATTGATATTAATTTGCAAGGGTGGGTTGCTAGATTGCTTGGAAAACAGCTTAATTAACTAAGTGAGGTGTAAAGGTTATGTTGAAAGTGGAAAAAACAGAGCTCTGTGAGATGGGGAAATGGGGGGGGGAATCAACCAGTGAAAACTGATTTATTTTTTAAAAAAATGAATGGAAAGGAAACTAAAGCATGCTTAGGGGGCTCTGATAAAGATATTCAATATGCAAATTGAAAAAGATATGCAACCACAAATCTCTCAGATCTGCAACTTGGAGGCAAAAAACTTTGTTGCTGCACTAGAAACAGTATTGGCTTTGTCATAGCTAGCTGTTCTGAATACCTGCAATACAATAAAAAATAGTAATATTTTAATATTCTAGTAGCAACATAATTTCTCTGTTGCATGGGTCACCCCTCTCACTGTGAATTTCCTTCTCAATTCCTTAAACTCAAATGTAGATAATATCGCTCAAAATCTCAAAAACGATATATCATCGTGATGGTTGCTGTTAAAGGACCAGGAAGGAATTTTCCCTTGGCAGGTTTCGCCTTCTCCTTGGCAAAACGTGGAATCCTTTAGTCTATCTTCACTAAATGGGGGTGGGGGGTTAAGCGGCGACACACGCACGCCCCCTGCCACTGCAGCGATCCCAGGGTTCCCCGTTAAAGGGGTTGTGTTCAGAGCCAGCCCAATCCCCAGACAGATTGGTTAACCCTGATGTGCCCAGATCCCTGGCCGGGAACTGGGAGGGATAAACGCCCAATGCCTAAGCCAAGGTCTTCCTACATCTGAAAGTATAATAAAGTTGTGGCCAGTTTTAATCCCATAACACATTGTCACGAATCATTATTCCACCCGAGTGTCGCCTGGGGTCAGGGGGTCTCTTCCTGGGATGCAATGTGCATATCATGGGTATATATAGTGTGATGTGAAGTTCTGTGATTTTAGTTCTGCTGTTTAGCTAATAAGAAACAAACATGTTTTGCTACAAACAGAGAAGAATCTGAAGCCAGATGCCAACAGTCCTTAATTTTCCTTCTGATTGCTTTCATTAGGCATTTTGATGAGCTTTGCCTCAAACTTTGTTCTGGGAAAATAGCATATTTTGTAGCAGAAAGTTTTCATCTGACAGCTCAGGTTGCAAGATCTAAACTGCAAGCTTTTAAGTTTGATTCCAAGTTGTTCTTATAACACTTGAACTGCCTCCCCCTTGAGCAGTGACCTGCTTTTAACTCCCCATAAAGGATGGCCATGGGGATTCTGTCAAATGACATTCTGGCCAGGTGCCCAAGTGACTGTAGAGTCAAGCTTGGTTGAGGAAGGATTCAGAGATGTTACCTCCCTTGAAAACATCAGCATGTGGGGTTATTTTGAGGGCAACAAATAAGGGAAAGCATTTTAATGCTTCCTCAACTTGATACAAAGTACTACAGCATCCTGAATTTTAATTAAAATGCCTTACAAAGTCTTTTTTAATGAAACACACAAGTAGTATAACCTAAGCCAGCCTTCTTCAGCCTGATGGTTCCAAATGTTCCAGGTTGTGTTTTTCCCAGTAGTGATGTATGGAAGTGAGAGCTGGACCATAAAGAAGGCTGATCGCCGAAGAATTGATGCTTTTGAATTATGGTGCTGGAGGAGACTCTTGAGAGTCCCATGGACTGCAAGAAGATCAAACCTATCCATTCTGAAGGAAATCAGTCCTGAGTGCTCACTGGAAGGACAGATCATGAAGCTGAGGCTCCAATACTCTGGCTACCTCATGAGAAGAGAAGACTCCCTGGAAAAGACCCTGATGTTGGGAAAGATTGAGAGCACAAGGAGAAGGGAACGACAGAGGACAAGATGGTTGTTCTCGAAGCTACCAGCATGAGTTTGACCAAAGTGTGGAAGACAGGCAGTGGAAGACAGGAGTGCCTGGCATGCTCTGGTCCATGGGGTCACGAAGAGTCAGACACGACTAGATGACTAAACAACAAAAACAAAAACAAGTCCCATCAACTTGCAAAAGCAGGGCCATGTTGACTGAGGCTGATGGGAGTTGTAGTCCAAAATATATGAAGGGTAGGTGTGGGGTAGGTAGGTGGCTGATCTAAGCTAAGCTCCTGCTTCAGTGTGTTCATTACACACCTTGCTAGGCAGGTATTATACAGGTCAAGAAACCTCTAAAATCAATGTATGAAATTTTTATGGAAAATAAAATTATAAAACTATATTGAAGTGTGCAGATATATGGCTATGTGACAAAATGTAAGTACTCTTGGGTGGGGAGGAGACTTCCATTGTCAGCTTCCTAGACCAGCATTTGTACAGCATATTTCTCCACACACTTGCATAGATAAACAGTTGCACTGAGGAATTTGGCAGTTGCAACTCATCTTGAATTTGTGCTATATATGATTGGTGAACTGGTCCTGTTTTTCTCTGGCTTGTGTTTTATAAGAGATTTCCAAGCAGAGGTCCAAAGTACTCTGCTGATGTCAGTAAAGCTCTATCAAAATTAATGGTGATGAATGTATTTACAGTGCCTAGCAATCTGTATGGTGTAAACTCTAGAATAAATTACAGATCTGATTAGGAAAAACCAGGCAGTGCTATGCCACACATTAAATGTAAATGCATTTTTCAAACACTGTATAATTCAGTTCAACTAGAGATTCTTACACCCGAGAATAAATGTTATTAAACTCGCCATGGATGTTTAATTATTGGAAGTGATTGTATGATATAAGTTTGTAAGGTAATATAATATTAAATCCAGTTTCTTGTTTAGTTGTATTAACACATACCAATATCCAGTTGTGTATCTCAATGCAATCTTACAAGTGTTGATTTATGTTTTGTTCTAGCAGTGAATAAGATATCATATGATTGACGCTTTTGCAAATGCAATATACAGAAACAATTTTTCTGTACTGAATTTCTGATATGATTCATTTTGCTGATTTTCTCTTATTTACTTTGCTCAGTAAATGGTAGTTTACTAGATTCATGAAGTGCATGACTTCTGCATCAAGCAAAGACTGTAAAAATTGTGTGTACGTGTTTGTCACAAAAACAGGTTCTTTTAAGCTTTTGTAGAAACTTTGAGCTAAGCAGAGATGGCTCAGGCTGACCTTTATTTAGCCCTGCAACACTACATTGCCCCAGAATAGTAAATCTGCAAGGTGAAAACCTTTTTTAATTAGCTGAGTACAATGCCTGTGTTGGGGTTTAGGGTACATAGTAAGGAAATGTTTAAAACCAATGTTTAAAACAAAATCTATGCAATATATAACCCTGATCAATCAATAGATGCAAAAGGAGTTGGGTAAAATATATAATTAAGTTCAAGCTGCTATTCATTGCAGATCCTTTAATATTATTTTGGTTTAATTCAAGAACTGTGGTCACACTTCCTCATTCCTCTGCACACAAAAGAAGATTCTCAAGCGTCTTCTTTGAGAAGTCGAAGAAACTGGCCTTGAGGACTGAATCAAAAATAATTCCCCCTGCTGCCATCCCTCTCTCAAGACAGCCTTCTGATTATTCTTTCAATTGATCCTCAAGCAGGCTTGAGGAAAGTGGGAACTTTGAGGCAAACACTTCATTGATGCATATATAGGTAGTTTCTCTCTGTTATCTAGGACTGAGCCATAACAGTATAGCTGACTGACAGGGACCAATAATGAGTGCTGGCCTATCTGGGTGCTTCTTAAAAAAATTCCTAGGATTGAACCAAACATTTTCAACTTCTGAGAGTTTTGTCCTGTACAACTGTATGAGATCTCAGCTGTCCATAGTTGACAACATTGGTCTGACATCCAAATGGTGAATCAACACTATCGAAATATATGCAGATTTAGATGACACCATATTCCAGTTCATCTCTAATTACCGAGCAACATTGTACTGCTTTGTTCTCTCGGGCTTGATGCGTTTGTGTGTTTACCAAACATCATCATAAAATTGCTTCTATGGAGGAAGCATTCCGATTATCCAGTGAGCCTTCTAAAGGGCTAGAGGAACCAATTTGCATTACAAAGCACAGTTGTTATTGTGTTCAGTGTTCATAAATATGCTGTTAATAATACACGTCTTCTGCAAGTGTGTGCTTCTTTTTTAATGTAGAGGAGGGGGACTTAGATTTAAATAATGACATGAGTGTCATAAATATAAGTTATGCTATGTTGCCACCGGGCCTGCCGCTCACTCTTGCTCCAACACAAGCGGGGGGGGGGGGAGCAAGCAAAGTGTTCTTATTTAAATAGTAACAATGAGGAGCATAACAGTGTTGTGCTGATATAGTTCCTAATTGTGCTGACACCATGCTGACCTCAAAAAGCCATTCCGGAATTGCTGACAGATGCTGAGTGGGTGCATGGCACAATGCAAAGCCTACTTGTGGATTAATGAATCCACTGCAGAGCACATTGGAAGCAGCCCTAGTCTGCTGAAAAGGTAGCACAGATGCAGCTTGAGTTTAACAAAGCTTGATCCTAACCATGTTTACTTGGAAATGTGTCCCACTGCAGGTAAGTGAGCATGGGATGAAATGGCAATGATCTTAGTTTAGAGCAAAGTGAGGAATGGCAAAATACTATTTGGCTGTGTTGGTTATCTTACCACTACTTTCTTTTTTATTAAAAAGAAAGGAAAAAATGCTACCTTAGCTTAATTTTCAAATACATTTTGAAGAATTGGCTAAAGGAAATTGGAAAAGGTTAGGCATGCATCTCTCATATCTACCTACCTACCTGCCTACACGTTTGAAGTCAATTTTAAAACTCCCACTGAACTTATGTAGATTGCATCTATCCATGGAATTTAGTTGGGGTTCAGTGCAATCATGCCCCATTGTTGAAAATTAAATATTGGACTATTTGAAATGAGATAAACAAATATATTTACATCGTATATACATATGGTGGTGGGTGTTTACACAGGCTGTGGAATTTGGGCTTCAGATTTCAATTAACTTCTTAAGTTTAAAAAGTGCAATATGTTCAGTTCTTGTTGGTCACATGTGTTAGACCATTGCAAAGGCTCAAGATAATGATTTCTGCTCTTGCAGCTTGGGCTCCCTCCTTGTACTGTTCTAGAGGCATTGAATGTTCCCGCATCTGGGTTGAACTGTAGAGTATGAGCATTGTGGAAAGGTCACACTTTACACTTGAGTCACTACTCATATTAGTAGGTGGCACTTAGCAGTGCCTGGTTACAAAGTAAAGGTTTCAACCATATATGTTTGTTGCTTTTTTCTTACATTAATTAAAGCTTTAGATGACAGGCAAATTATTGGCCTTGGAATCTTCTCTGACAAGTCCTGAAAAGACTGTTTAAAACATGTGTTGTGTACTACTGTTAGCCAAGTTACTGGGTTAAGCACTATTATCATACAGCACATGACAGTGGGTTTGGTGTTTCATTAATTATATAGAATTCAGAGTTCAGTGTGGAATGCACTAAACTGTGTATAAAAGCTACATATTTTAATACAGTATAGGAAAACCTTTCCAACAATATATAAATGTAAGCCTGTGTATAATTTATGCCATTCAGATGACTTGTTGCAGGTTCTCTGCTTTTCTTTTAGTAGCACTATACAGAATAATCCTTCAGTGTTTTCCCTCCTCCTCCTTCCTTATGTTGCCGCCACGCTTTTCTGAAATTTAATATTCAAAGCAAACTGCTATCATTTCAGGGGGGAAAGAGGAGAGAGATATAATCCTCTAACTTCTCATTTAAAATGTGGTGTACACAGCATTGATATTCCATATCTGCTGTAAGGAGAATTGAGTTTTATTTTTCTGATATTAAAAGCTACCAAATAAATAACCCATCCCTTTAAAAAAAATAAAAATAAGGAAACCATCTTTCATTCACTTTCTTGTGGTTTTTTATGCCCTTTGTTTCAGCCATTGTTTCCATGATCCACTGTTTCTTCAGCACCACTTTCTGCTGACTTTGCAAAACCTTTTCACTCCATGATCTCAGGGTAGATGCAGTGAACATGATTATGTTACGGTGCCACCTTTCTGATATGGCCGAATGATGATATCATTGAGGCCATCAGAAATCCTTCCAAGTAAGAGAAGTAATGCATAACCATTGTCAAAGCAACTGGGCTCACCTCTGCTGTGGTGGCTATTTCATTGCCTGCTGTATTTATGATGACCAAGATGGGAGGGAGAGATGAAGGAAAAGGACCAGCCACAAGTTTCTGGTGCCCTGTAATTTAACAATATTGCTAGTTGTCTCCTCACAGTTATGTATTTAGTGCATTTTTTCCCTAAACTGTATGGCTAGGAATGTACCAGTTATGTTTTAGTCATTATACTTTTTATTATATATTTATTACTCACCCAAAGTTCCAGAGTTGGGTCAACATATTAAAACACAATATTAAAAGCAACTTACCAATTCTTATCAATTCATATTTCCACATGCTGGTTAGATTTGCAGGTAAAGTCAGTAATAAAGGCCCCATCTGCACTATACATTTAAAGCAGCATCATACCATTTTAAAACCTTTTTAAATGGCTCCCCTCAAAGAATCCTGGAAATTGCAGTTTGTAAAGGTGCTGAAAGTTGTTGGGAGACCCCTATTCTCTTCACAGAGCTACAATCCCCAGAGTTCCCTAGGATGTGGAATTGGTTGCTTAACTACTCTGGGAACTCTGCTACTGTAAGGGGAAGCCATTAAATGTGTAGTGCACATGAACCCAAGGAGGTGAGACACATAAACAGGGATTGAACAAGGACTCTATTGTTACAGATCTCAGCAGAGGGCAATACTTGTGTGGGGCATGTCTAAATGATAACTGCCTTGGGTGGCCCACCTTGTCCAGGATAGACAACCCAGGATAGACAAGACTTTCCCACACAATTTTGAATGGGTGAGACTAAGCTGCCTCCAAGATGCTCTTTGTAGTCAGTCTGCATGTCACACAGTCTGGAAGAGCTGGCCTCTCAAAAGGCCCATCACCCTGAAAGGTGCTTGTGCATTCTCACTTAATCATCTCACCTTCATTCCATCCCAGCACCTACCTGCCAGTGTGACCAGATTAACCTTTTAGACCATACCCATTTCCTAACTCCAGTCCTTTTGATAGCTCAGTTGGTAGAACATGAGACTCTAAATCCCAAGGTTGTGGGTTCAAGTCCCACAATGGGCAAAAGATTCCTGCACTGCAGATGGGTGGACTGGAAGACCCTCATGGCCTTTAGCAACTCTACAATTCTATGATTCTATGAACATCCTCCAAAGCATACAGGGCAGAGTAGGCAAAAAGCAAACAAACCCCAAACCAAACCCTGTCTATCAGGTCAATTTTTTATGGAGAAGCAAAAAAATTCCCTAAAGCGACTAACTGAAGCCTATATTGCAGCCTCGGGTGGAGCAAGTGGATGCCATGTTGGAAAAGAGGCCCAATATGCAGTGTGTGTGATCATGTTGCCTGTATTCCCACTATCTACTGATGTGCAGTGCATACTGTGACTTATATCCAATGTAGTGCTAAGTAGCTGTGCTGTCAGCACAAGGATCTCTGCTTGCACAACAGGACTTTCCCCAAAAATCTGTTTTGGGGTTTCCCCACTTATCTACTTTCTGTTAGGCAATATTTTCCAATTCTTCTGAGCCAAATAAATTACGTAATTCATTTTCCTTTTTACACAAAAATTCCAAAAGCATCCTCACCTACTTCTGGCATTAGCACACAGTTACAGTGTATGGCTTTCTCTTGTCTTTCTTTCTTGATTGTCTTTCCTTTCATCAGGTCTCTTTTTCTGCTTCTCTTTTCCTTAAATCCTTTGCTTCCCTCCCACCCTTCCTTTACATCTTTGATGCTGCTTCATGCAGCTTTCCTTTGCCAGTTTGCCTCTCTGGTCTGTCTTTGAAACAAATCTTCTTAACCTCACAATCTGCCACACCACTCCCCTATCTCTGCACCAGGGGTAGGCAGCCTGAGGCCTGTGGGTCGGATGTGGCCCAATCGCCTTCTCAATCCGGCCCACAGTGTGTTTTTACATGAGCGGTGTCAGCGCTGCCCAAGGTCCCAGCTCACACAAGACCAACGCTGCTTCTTCCTCAAGTAAAAAAGTCTTTATTGAAGTTCAGTTTCATTTCCAGACGCGCAGCGCGCAACGCTACATCTATGCCCTAGACCGTAGAAGTCCCATCTGAATCTCCTCCCCCCTGACACCAGCTTAAGATTCTAGCCTTACTCCACCTCTTCCTCTGTTCCTTCTTTCTCTGGGTCCTCCTGCTAGTCGGAGTTTCAGCCCTCCTAGATTCTTCTGACGCTGAGTCCGCCGACTCTTCTCCCCCCCTCCTTCGGGCTTTAGGACCTGGCTCCCAATCCGGGTTTTCTGCTGTCCCGCGCTCCTCCACATTTGAACTTGGCGCGCGCGCGCAGCCTCCCACTTTCCTTCTGACCGTTACACTTGTGTCACTGCTCCCTCTTTCGGGGAGGCTAGCTGGACCTGGCCTTCCCTCCGTTTCCCCACTCCCCGATGGGGGCGTGGTTACCCCTGACTCATCTTCTCTCCCCGCTGGAGGAGAAGCTGGTCCTGACTCATGTGACTCTTCCCCCCCACTGTGCTCTGGTGGGGGAACTGGTCCTGATCCTCCGCTACTCCTTTGGGACTCCCCTCTGGTTCCTTGTTTATGGAACGTCCCCCCTGGGACTCCCCTCGCCCTTACCATAGGAACGTCCCCCCTGGGAATCTTCTGATTCGCTGGAGAAGCTCATGGAATCTCTCGGGCCACTGTCATATTCCCCTACGCTCCCCTCTGATTCCTCTCCTCTGCTCTCTATTTGCTCTCTCCCCTGCTCTTCTGCTCCTGAGCCTCTGACAAGCGGAATGTGTCCTTTTATTTAAAATGCATCTCTGGGTTATTTGTGGGGCCTGCCTGGTGTTTTTACATGAGTAGAATGTGTCCTTTTATTTCAAATGCATCTCTGGGTTATTTGTGGGGCATAGGAATTCGTTCATCCCCCCCCCAAAAAATATAGTCTGGCCCACCACATAGTCTGAGGGACGGTGGACTGGCCCACGGCTGAAAAAGGTTGCTGACCCCTGCTCTGGACCATCCTACAACAGCACAACACCATTTTCCCTGCTGGTCTATGGACTTGAAGAAATTGCTAGTTCAGTTCCCCCCCCAGAGACTGCACTGTTTATTGACAGCTTTCACTTCAGCAGTTAAATGGGGCTGAACATTCCATGACATCATGGTGGCTCTCACTTGACAGCCTATTTTTAGCTTATTATATGTATATGAGATATAGCTTCACCTATAGATGCCAATTTAAGAATCCAGCCTAAAGTGTCCATTAGGTATGTAAAAATCATTGATCAGTGTTATGTCAGTCTCTTAGGTATTGAATATTTTATTGTGCTAATGCTTCTTACAGTAACAGTTTTATTAAATCAGATACTTAATATTATGATTCATAAATAGCATGAAACCTGGATACATTAATCAGAAAACTAAATTGGAAGTTTAACAAAGATTTATAAACTAACACACTAAATCTGAACTTTAAAAATGTTAGGTTCATTAATAAGAACTTTTCTATGCAGCATATATAAATCAGGCCAATGTACCTGAATCTGAAAGTTACCGTATATAAATCAGAACTCTGAAAGCTACGGTGAATAAATCATGTCATATATATTGCAGTTAGGGGATTTTAAAAATGGAAAAATTATCTTATTTATCACATCAGTGGTATAAACTCCAGAGACAGAATCTTTAATATGTTGTTTTATTTTTAATAGAAGGATATTATTGCAGTCACATGACATCTTACTTGTGACACCATATGAATGCAATCTCTAGGGAGCATTGTGATCTCTTGCTCATCAATAAACGTGCTGTTGAATGTGAAAACAAAATTTACTACAAACAAGATTGAACAATGCTCCAGAATACAGAATGCTGCTGTAGTCTTCACTTCTAAAAATGTATCAGCTGCATATGTGCTGCAATGTAGATGCAAATAGCTTTGATAACTAGGTATTGATGCTCCCATTAACAAAGCACGTAGCTTATTTCTAGAGAGCTGCCCCTAACAAAGCTGTGCACTAGAACATCTATACCTATCAGGCAAGGATGGGGAATCTATAGCCCTCTAGTTAGGACTATAACTCTCATCATCCATTGGCTAGCTTAGCTGGGATTGATGATAGTTGGATTCCTACAACACCTGATGTTTTCCCCCAATTCCTGCTGTAAGGGTTCACTGGATGCAGACAAGTGTCTCCAATTTTGTTATTTTTCACCCCCATAGAAGACAAGGTGTGTAAAAAGGAGACTAAAATCAAGCCCTAAAATCAAGGTATTTTGCTTTTAAAAAACAAAACAGAATTGTGCTCCTCTTTTCTGGCACGTGGACTTAAATGAATTCCACATGCCAGAAACAGACCCTATTGATTTCTAGTGGACCAGAGTTTGAGGATTAACCCAGTCTTTTTCCTGCTAGAGTGCTGCTTCCCTAATAGTCTGAGGAACATCAGTGGTGCCAGAAGTTAAGTGAACACTGAAAGAATTAGCCCTTAGCATGAGGCAGCTGTCATGTGGCATGCTTGGCAAATGTATCTGCAGCAGCACACAAAGTATACAGCTGTGCTTATGTGCCACAAAGGTATTGTAGCTCTTTCCCAAACAGTAGAGAGATTTTTGAAGAAATCACCCACAGATGTTTCTGAGAGAAGGCAAAATGGAACAATGGAGATCAGTCAATTCTCTCTTAATGAAAATATGTAGGCAGTTGAATCCTTTAGTGTATCGGTGAGAGAGATAGGCAGATGTATAACTGGGGATGTGTTCCAGGCTCACTTTTACAAAATGTGACAAGCTCGTTATTGTTTCCAGACTCCCACATCGTTTTGGCCCATAGCAATGTGGTTGCCTGGACCAAATACACATGAAAGGGAGATGGCAAGTTGTCAGCTTTTCAAACAATTCAGAACCTATCTCCCATTATGAAATTGAAATGATTTCATAGAGTCACATCCTGGTAATGCTGCAAAGAAAATGAACCTAAAATCAGTGTGAAGAGAGACATTAGCTAAGGATAGTGTTCTGATGCTTATCGCTTTCTTCTTAAGAAAAGGAAAATGACTGGGGGGCGGGATTTGAATCCATAAGAATGTTCATGAAGTCATCATGTACTTCTTAGAATAGCCTCTTCATGAAAATCATTGGTGGGTATGATTTTCCACATCTACCTGCATGCCTTTGTGGACTTAAAAAGGGGGCTAAAGAATACTTTTGAGTGCAAAATGCAAATCAATAAATATATCTAATGGATATGTATATTTTTGTGGATGTGCACAGGGCTACATATGTGTGGAGAAACTACCTGCTTATTCTTTTCAATAGCAGCCCCATTTCTTAAATTGCAGTGATAATAGAATCAAAGGAAAGAAGGAAAGCATTGCTACAGGGGTCACATACAAACCTGCAAAGGATGAAGGGTCAAATCAGTTCATTCAGTGTAATTCACTGTAAACAAAATAAATGCTTCTCCATCATGAACACTTTTAAGAAGAAATGGAAGCCCGTCTTGCTTGTAGCCTGGCAAGAATGCAACAGCAAAATGCCCTCCTTTAATAGGTGTGCATTTCACTATAGAGAGCAGGGGTGAGGATTCCTCAAGTCTGGGGTGCAAATACGACCCTCTAAGATTCTACCCTGACCATACAGCTTCCTGTGCTGCACCCCTCACCAGCTCTGCATTGCATCCTCTTGAGTGTTTTTGCCTGAACTCTGGTTGCCCTTGAACTCCGATACACTTCTTTCTTGCCTGGATGGAAGATGGAGACACATGGGTGAGTGTGTAGAAATCAGTCTACTGTATTTGCCGCTCTGCCTGTTTGGCCTCTGGCATGTCCTCCACTAGCAAGTGGCTTCCAGAAGGTTGTCCAGAAGAGAATATGGCCCTTGGGCTGTAAACTCTTTCCCATGTCTCATATGCTAGGGTTACCAGATGTCCCTGGTTCCCAGGGACAGTCCCCGGATTTGCAAATCTGTCCCTGCCGTGGCGCCTGCCATTTTTCCTCGATGGAAGTCCCCATATGATATGTCTTGTGCGCAACACATCATATGGGGAATTCCAGTGAGGAAGAATGGCAGGCACCACGGCAGTGAGCAGCTCCTGAAGCCAGCCAGAGCCAACTGCGCTACCAGGCAGGCTCCAGGCTGCTGACTACTGCTGCCACCGCCACTGCCAAAGGAGAAGAAAGGGTTGAAGGATTTCCAAACTATTCCAAAATGTGATAGCGAGTAGCCAGGGGGCATTATAGAGAATTCCTATATGCTATAGTAACAAAAAGGCTATCCGTTGAACTGGCTGAGGAGGATCCAGCTAAAGTTGTGGCTTCAAGCTCTGACTGGGCAGAACGAATAGATTTTCAGCCCTTGGCAATAATTCACTTTCATTTGGCTGTGTTTTTTTTTTGTGTGTGTTTTTTTGCAGGGGAGGACCCAATTGTTCTCAAATTCAATAGCTGCAAAGAATAGGCCAGGATTCATAGGAATGTCCATTTATTTATTTGTTAACATCTTAATCTCATTTTTCCTCTGAGGAACTCAAAGTGGTGTACATGGTTCTCTTCCTCCCCATTTTAAATTCCCTACAACTCTGTGAAGTAGGTGAGGTTGAGAGAGTGTGACCAGCCTAAGGTTACCTAGTGAATTTCATGGCTGAGAGGGACTAGAGCCCTGGCCTAGAGCTCTAACTGCTACGCCACACTGGCTCCAATGCTGCTGTTCTCATGCAGCAAACATCCACTGGTTCAATTGAACTTCTCCTATCCCCCATAGCCCACCACATGGGGCGGTGTGTGTGTGTGGAATGGAGAGGGAATTTCCCTGTGCTTTTCTGGGATCACAAATTAAGAAGAGGAAATGAAATCTGATGTAGGCATGGAAACTGGCCAATAGATGGGTTTAATGTAGGGAGTAGTTCTATTTATTTACTTTTTTAAAAAAAAGAAGAACAACTATCAAGTGAATGGGACTAAACAAAGAAAAGGGGTTCGATACAAGCAAAGGCAGAAATATTGCAAAATAAAAGGAAAGGAAATGGCTACGGTTGTATGTTCTAAAGAGAAAGATGCAGTAACCATGGGGAAACATAATGAAATTGTAGTTTGTAATAAAATAATATTGATGGGAAGTAAAGCTGTGATCAAGGAAGAAATTGACTTTGACGTACAGCGGGTAAATAATAGTACACTGAAAGATACAGTAGTAACATCAAAGATTAGTTTTTAAAGTGTCAATATTGAAAGAGGAAAAACATGTTAACAAGAGAAGTAAAAACAGCCTACAGAGAAATGGTTGAAATATAGCAGAACATACAGGAACCAAGGAATTGCAGGAAAGAAAATACAGTAAAGAGCTTGCAGTCCCTGTCGCAGTGCCTCCCCTCCCCGGCCTAATACTATGTGAGGTGTGATGGTACAAAGGCATGCTCTGACTGTTGGCGACAAAGGCAGAGCATGAGGGGCCACAACTGTTGCCCCCCATGGAAGCAGTGAGTGACCATTCTTTTACATAAAGAATGAACATTTAAGTGTACTCAACAAGGGTCTATTATAGCATGATCAAATCAAAGTTAACCTTTTAAAATACCATTCACTCCAGTAGAGTTGCTGTTGGCATTCATCGGATGTCCCTAACTCACAAAGGGTTTGAGACACATCGGCTAAAATAACCTGTTTTAGCCAGTCAGTTGAAGCCATTCCTGGGGTGTGGCTGCTGTCACATGACAACAGCTTCCGGGAGCCACAGGTGAGAGCTGAGTGCAGGGTAGGGACCAAAGGTGAAAAAACTGTGACAGAAGGAGCATGGCGTGTCCCCCACCAGAGGTACTACCCCTCCTAAAACCCCATATACCCCGCTTCAGTACAAGGATACTAATAAAATATATTTATTTGTTTATACCAAACTCACCCATTTTAAGCAATGGAATTTAAAAGTCCTTGCCTGAGGTTCAACATGGACAACAACTTCTTCTATTATGGCACTTCTGAAATAAGGCAAGCACTGACTTTTGTGTGATTTTCGCAATTGCTAAAGATTCACCCATTCATCCAGGGATTTCTGTGTTGTCAATACTAAACCTGGGCATGTTATTGTATTTCAGTGTTTATTGTTGATGTTATTGGAATTGTATTGTACTGTGTGACCACCTAGGTATCACCAATAATGGATGGATCTCATGTATTCTCTTTCAACTGTATAATTTTATCATGTTCACAAATGCGATGGCCAAGAAGTAGGTTCGCATAAGGGCATTTCTGGATCTAACACATGAATGTCGAGTTTGTCTATTAGGATAAAGTTAGCAAACAGTGTCATATTTTTCATGGCCAATATACTTTGGTATCCCTAATCTGCAAAAGGCAGATATGCAGTTTTTCATTATATATTTCCCAAATTTGTTTCATTTCACACTATTACATATTGTTTCCTATTTAGTGGTATAAAGACAGAACTGGCTTCCAGCTGGAACACAAAGACTCTGGTCTTAATTGTCTATTAATTCAATTGGAGATAGTAGTGAATAGCCTTGTGTTATTATTATTTAAAAAAAAAACATTTTGTTTACAGAGGGTCATGTATGCACCTTCTGCTTAATAACCTTTTTTATTGACTTGTACGGGTGCAGGGCCATTTCTCATCATCTTCTTCCATTTAAGTTGCAGACCAGCTTGTTATCATGCATTGTAAATGATTTCTTAAGGAAGCTAGCTAACAGTGTAGGCTTCACCATTCATGCAACAGCATTAACTATGAAATGTCTTGACCAAGGATTCACCATTTCGCCGTCCTTTTTTCATGGATCTACAACATACAGAAGCCCCGAGTCAATATTCAAGGCACTTAACCACTTCTGCAAACATGCAATTTTCACTTCGGGAAAATGAAAACAAAACTATGGTTGCTTGTTGCTTTCCTCTTTCGCATATATTATCTCCGTAATTGTTGCAAGAACCCTGTCACATAGGCTGGCATAATTATTGTCATAGTCATGCAGAGAGAACATCGAGCTTGGAAGATAACAGCTTGCCTAGTCATCATCAGTCATTGCACCCACACCCCTGAAATAAAGAGATCAGATTCATATATTTATGAAGTTTACAAAAGGATTGACGACAGGTTGATGTATCAACCTAATAAATACTCTTCATCCATTAAAGGTGTCCTATCACACTATGTTAGAAGACTTTTCCTTAACAACAGATGAAAAGCCCTGTTGGATCTGGCTAGTTGTTCATCTAGTCTAGCATCCTGTTCTCACAGTGGCCAACAGCCCTCTCTTCCTCAACATTTTATAGGCAAGTATCTCTATTTTGAGGCCTGTGGCTAAACTTCCTCTGACACCATGGCTCCTCACACTGCTGTAATGAGAAGTGTCTGCAAGTATTGCTGTCCTCCAGTCTTCACAGCTTTGTGTGGGCGAGACAGGTAACTTCTAAGTGGCACTCATGTCCCTATCCCCTCTAGTCTCATGCTGTTGGAAAAAAATTATTAAAATATTCCTCCCCCAACTTGCTATAGTTTTGCTCCCCTTGAACTTGCACTTGCCAACTTATGATAGTACACTTTCCCCACATATAAGTGTAGCCTAGGCAGCTGACACCAGCCATTAGGCAGCTGCTGCCGCCACCAAGCTAAGGCTGAACCTAGACTTCTCAACTCCATCCATATTTTCACATTAGACCAGCAAAAAACTTTAGGCTTGTTTTAGGTTTGACTATTAAAATACACACCATACTTCATAAGAATGTTAGAAAAGTCCTGTTGGATCTCACTAAAGGCCCATCTAGTCCAGCATTCTGTTCCTACAGTGGCCAACCAGATGCCTGTGGAAAGCCTGTGAGCAGGACCTGAATGCAACAGCATTCTCCCCATTTATGATTCCAGGAAACTGCTTCCAGCCATGGAAGTAAAACACAGCCATCATGGCTAGTAGCCATTGATAGTCCTATCCTCCATGAATTTGTCTAATCCTCTCTGAAGCGATCCTAAATTGGTGGCAATTACTTCATCTTGTGGAAGCAAAACCCATTGTTGTAATAAGATGTGTGGAGAAGTACTTGTTTTTTGTCTGTCCTGAATCTTCCATTCAGCTTCATAGAAGTTGTCTGGTTGTCTTATGAGAGGAAAATGTATCCCCATGCATGTATTTATACCATGCATGATCTATTACACCTTATCATGTTCCCCACTTACAGTGGTACCTTGAGCTACATACGCTTCAGGTTACAGATTCCGCTAACCCAGAAATATTACCTCGGGTTAAGAACTTTGCTTCAGGATGAGAACAGAAATTGTGCTCCGGCGGCGCAGCAGCAGCAGGAGGCCCCATTAGCTAAAGTGGTACCTCAGGTTAAGAACAATTTCAGGTTAAGAACAGACCTCCAGAACGAATTAAGTTCTTAACCCGAGGTACCACTGTATTTGTCTTTTTTTGTAAAATAAAAGCCACAAATGTTGCAACCTTTTCTCATTGGGGAATGGCTCCAATCTTTGATCATTTTGGTACTTGCTTTCTGACCTTTTTGAGCTTTACAATAACCTATTGAAGGTGCAGCTATTGCTTAAGCTGTTTGCCACTTTATTCTTTGTCTATATCGTTCAAATGAAGCAAGGAAGGCAGGGTGGCAGGTGCTAGATTCTTATATGTGACAGAGGTAATAGATTTTATAATACAGTAATTAGCTCTGCGACTCTTTATAACCTCTGAAAAATCCAAGAAATGTGCTACAGAATATCTCAACAATATTTCACATTAGAGGATGGGGACAGCTATATAAAAGACACGATTTCTCAGACATTTGCAAGTTCTCTGGTGCTTCTCCTGCTTCTCTCTGTTGTTCTGATGCAATGCAGACATGCTGTCTCCTTGCATCAAGTGACATGTTAGGACTATGAGAAGAGCCTACTGCATCAGGCAAAAGGTCAGTCTAGACCAGCATTCTGCTCTCACAGTGGCCAACCAGATGTCTCTGGTAAAGCCCACAAGCAGGAGCTGAGCGCAATAACATTCTCCCCTCCTGCGGTTTCCAACGGAAAAATTGCAGCAGGAAAACCGTAACTGATCTCCATTTTCCAAAAGCACAAAAAACTAAATTCAGCTTATTTTTATCAGGTATGGTATGTGGGGTGGGATTGTTTAATTTATTCTTTACTCCTGAGCTATTATAAACCGCATTCCTCAAAGTTGTACTACATGGAAGAATTGTTGTTGTTGTTGATGATGATGTTGACTTGAAGGTTTCCTTGGACACTTTCCCAGCCAATTCTGGGATGCTGAGAATGAGCAAAAGTAGAGAAGAAAAGTGAGATGTTTTAAGCATAGGGATCCTATTATTAAGTGGCCCCATCCACACTTCAAGTGGCAAAGGGTTGTGACATTCATTGACCAGATATTTTTCAACAACAGCTGGGATAGTCCCTAGTGCAGTTTGAGAGGCATCTTTGGGGAAGGGGGAAGGTAGCCCCTAGGCATAGTTGAGTCACTGAACAGCAGAATCTGTCCTGTTGAGCCATACAAAGTGGCCCACCAGTCTCCACATCTGTCTGGGAACTAAAGCACTCTGCCAGCTCTCTAGACATCCTCTCTAGAGAGCAGGGCAGAGGAATATTTTATTTCCAGTCATAACACTAAGCAGCAGCACAGCTCTTTGGGAGCAAAATGCAGCATTTTAAGCCACCTCAGCACCCAAGGGGGCTGGGGCTGAAGCAGTCTCCTTTATTTTGCACAGATTCCTCTGTACATAATATAACATGGTGGTTTCAGCCCTCTCCAGCCTGGTGCTGGAGTTGGGAGCACTGGAAATGCTGCAGTTTATTTTCACAGAATAATCTGTGCAAAGGCTTCTTCATGGTATGTGAACACTTATTACACACAACACAATCTCAGGTACAGGAAAGTTTCCAAGCTACCAACATAGCTACCAAATATGTAATGTGGTCAAATTGGAACGAATGAACTTGATACTGGTTTCACATTCCATGGCCATGTTGGCACAGGGACTTCTTAGTTATCTTGTGGCATCATTATATGGTGCAATCAATATTAGGCAAAAATGAAAAGTTCAAAAAGCCTGTAGAGTTTTATTTGACAAAGGCATATTATTTCATATTGTCAGAAATATATTTTTAAAGTACAGGCACAGCATTTTAAATTGGGATATCATCTGGAAAGACAAAATAACATGCTATTGATTGAACTGCGACTGCTGTAATCTCTATTGACTACAAATTGCAGGAGGTTGCTTTACAAAAACATTTTTTAAAGTATTCTTGGTATTCAGATAGAAAGCAGAATTCCAGAACACACCTTTATTGATTTCTCATTTTTATATCCTCTTCCCACCACATTGTAGTTGGCATATTTTAGCTTCACAATAATCCTGTGAAATACAATAGGCCAACTGAGCCTTTCCCAACTTGGTGCCTCTAGGTGCTTTGAACTACAACTCCCATCACGCCAAGTCAGCATGGCAAATCCAGTGTATTGCCAGCTATGTGTGCATAGTATTGCAACTTGAATTAATCAGGCTGCCCTGTGAGTAGATTCCTACAATACCGAAGAGTTAAACATACATTGGAAAGATTTCCAATTGGGTAGGGAATGTTTCCAAGTTGTCCTTATCTGAATGTATCATCAGATTTTTAAAAATGACCTTGCCTTGTTTTTAAAGTGGAACTGATATACAGTATTAGGAATCACACATTGGTCATGCGTCTCCTCTACCACCAGCACAGAATTTTGCATGCACTGTCAGCTTTCAGTTTCTTTACTTCATTCATCTTACTTACACATATATTATGAATATGTACGTGCACACGCATGGCACCATGAAAAAACTGTGGCCCTGTGCTATGATTTGTTAGCAGAAAAGTACAGGGTAAATATTGTCCAATAAATAAACCAGTGTTGTGCCAATCCCTGTCCTCCTCTACCCTCTGCACCATTAAAATATGTGCTTCTTGCAAAAGAGGTATGTCTGCCTCTTTCACAGGGAACAAGATGATTGTGTAAATAAATAATAATCAAAGGATGGGGGTGGGAGTAGTGCATTTCCCTTACCATGTTAATGAGGTGGACAGGGGGTCTGGTCCATCTTTTAACAATGAAGAAAAGAAAAAGAAAAAAGGGGGGAAATCGCCACATTTGCTTGCAGTGGTGCAGGGCTCTTCCTGGTACAATCATTTGACTATCTGTGTTCTCATGATTATACCAGGAAGGGTTTCTGGGCCGAATGACCATCTGCAATGGCTTCTTACCTAGAAATCTTGGGGAGCGGTAGTTTCTGGTCACAGTGGGACGGTGGCCTCTCCGGGCCTACTTTACCCTGCATGTGTCAGGGAATGGCAAGACACTGAAGAGTGTGCACCTGGGGAGTGGGGGGGGGCTGGAGTCTGACTTGGGAGAGGGGGGCAGGGGTTTGTGGATACAGTGGTACCTCAGGTTAAGTACTTAATTCGTTCCGGAGGTCCGTACTTAACCTGAAACTGTTCTTAAGCTGAAGCACCACTTTAGCTAATGGGGCCTCCTGCTGCTGCCGCGCCGCCAGAGCCCGATTTCTGTTCTCATCCTGAAGCAAAGTTCTTAACCTGAAGCACTATTTCTGGGTTAGCGGAATCTGTAACCTGAAGCGTATGTAACCTGAAGCGTATGTAACCCGAGGTACCACTGTACATGTACAAGCCAGGAGGCAAGAATCAGGGGGAGATCCAGAGCTTGAGGGTGGAGCAGAGGAGGGATCAGAAGACGAGGAGGAAGAGGCAGGTCAGGCAAGTGAAAGGCCAGGTGCTTCCCCACCCTCTCCTGCACCACTGTCTCCCAGGGCCAAGATGAGCAAAAAAAAAAAAATTTCCACACAGGTGCAGTCTCTGGCTATGTGCATGCAGCCCGTTGGGAAAAGGTGCATAAGCTGGTGGAGAGGGAGTTGTTCCCTGTGGCTGCAACTGCTCTATAGAGTGTGGACCTGGGAATAGCTGCCTAGCCATTAGACTGGTGTGCACAGGTATCCAGAGCTGTAGAAGTGGATGCTTAACTATCTGCCATTTGCATTGCTTTGGCTGGAAGCACCCCTGACAGCGCGGCTGGTTTGGGAATGCTCACGCCTCCCCACCACCGCCTTACGGTCAGCTGTGAGGTGCCTGATAAAGGACTGAAGTGGAAGAAAGGTGCATCTTCTTTGTTATTAGCTTTTTCTTAATGAAAAAGGAATCTTTCCTTGGGTACTTCACTTTTATAGACAGCTGAATTTTAAAACAGGTGGGGCAGGTGGAGTGATCCTAATTTGCTGCATGTGTGAAGAACCAAAGGTTCTCCTGCAGTCAAACACTGCTACAAGTAGCTGGGAGGACTGCAGGACTAAAGGTCAAGCATCTAAGGTCTTAGTTGCTCCGAGGGCATCCTTCACATTAATAATGAGCAGAACGGAAAAGAAGGGAAAGGATGGTCAGTGGCAGAGAACCTTCTGATAGCCTAAAACCAAAAAAGGCACTCAGTGGGAGAGAAAGTGAACTTCACCAATAAAAGCAGCAGTGGCAAAGAGGAGAGGAGAGGGATAGCATATCATCAAAGCCACTGCTGAGCTGGATATCATACAGTAGCCTTTATCGAAATATCACCAGTGGTGAAAAGCAAAAGATGCAAGCGGTGCCTGTCTCTCCATGGCGCCAGGCAGGGCACAAGGGCAGCCAAGAAAAGGTAAGGAGAGCATATAGCCTGCTGACTGGACTGGAGGCACAATATGCAAAACAAACACAAGATGAGCAGGGCACTGAGGTGCCTGCCTTGGAACGGTAAATCTGGGATTTGGAGAATGCTTATTGAAAAAGAAATGTGAATGAAAATGCACCTTAAATATGCATTCAGTGGAAGGCAAATATGCTGTACAGTGTGATGATAATAATAATAATAATAATAATAATAATAATAATAATAATAATAATAACAACAACAACAACAATTATTATTATTTGTACCCAGCCCATCTGGCTGGATTTCCCCAGCCACTCTAGGTGGCTTCCAACAGAACACTAAAAACAGAATAAAACTTCAAACATATTGAAAATACGGTTACATAGTCTTTGGATAAGCAATCAATACTCAAGTACTAGCATCTTATAAATAAGTGACGTTTTAAGATTTCTGGAATTGTGCAGTGAAATATGAGACAAGGTGTTTTGGAGGTGTTTTTTGTAGTAGGTTTTTTTTTTTGAGAGCGAGAGAGCTTGAATGCGAGAAAATCTCGTGTGTGTGTGTTACAGTATTCAAGAGCGGCTTACAGACAGTTTCAACCAATAAAATGAAAATAAAGGCATAAGGCTGACAAACATAAAAGCAGGGGGAAATAGGGACAAGATCTGAGAAGAAAATAAGAAATAAAAGCTCTGCCATACATTACAATTTTCCTTCATGGAGATAACCTTCATGTGGAAGGTATTGTTAGTATTTATTAAGGGCTGGAAATTGTACTAATGCTTTACAAAGAATAAAATAGGCAAGTCCCTGACTCAGTAGCTGATCTGAAAGGACAGGATACAAAAGGGAGAATGGAAGAGGAAGAACAAGAAAACAAAGCAAATCTGCAAAGTTCCAGGGCACACTTTGATTAGCCTGGCTCCCTTTCCTTATGGAGACCAATTACCACTGTAACAAGAATGATGGCAGCTGAATCACTGCGTACAACTGTTGACTGGACTGTGTAAGTGTGATTGAATGAATCACACTTGCACAGTACTTCACACATTGCACATCCACTTTCCTATACAGGTTCATCTGTTCTTTTGAAACCTGTAGTGGGTGGAGGAGCCCTGAGAGGGGGGGGGGGCAGCAGCAGGTGAAAGCTAAGGAAGAATGTCTTTGGAAACAATCCCTGTAGGGCGTTTTATATGTTTTATATGTTCTATTTGTTAAAATAATAATTAAAAAAATTGGAAAAAGGAAACAATTACATAACATTTAAAAACATTATTTTGAAGGTCTGGCTTGATAGGATCACAATTCTCACCCAATCTAAGTTTTGAAAATAATAATAATAATAATAATAATAATAATAATAATAATAATAATAATTTATTATTTATACCCCGCCTATCTGGCTGGGTTTCCCCAGCCACTCTGGGTGGCTTCCAACAAAATATTAAAATACAGTAGTCTGTTAAACATTAAAAGCTTCCCTAAACAGGGCTGCCTTCAGATGTCTTCTAAAAGTCTGGTGGCTGTTTTTCTCTTTAACATCTGGTGGGAGGGCGTTCCACAGGGTGGGTGCCACTACTGAGAAGGCCCTCTGCCTGGTTCCCTTTAACCTTTAACCTCAGTGTCCGGGCAGAACGATGGGGGTGGAGATGCTCCTTCAGGTATACTGGACCGAGGCCATTTAGGGCTTTGAAGGTCAGCACCAGCATTTTGAATTGTGCTCGGAAACATACTGGGAGCCAATGTAGGTCTTTCAAGACCGGTGTTATGTGGTCTCGGCAGCTACTCCCAGTCACCAGTCTAACTGCCACATTCTGGATTAGTTGTAGTTTCCGGGTCACCTTCAAAGGTAGCCCCACATAGAGCTCATTGCAGTAGTCCAAGCGAGAGATAACTAGAGCATGCACCACTCTGACAAGACAGTCCACGGGCAGATAGGGTCTCAGCTTATGTACCAGCTGGAGCTGGTAAACAGCTGCCCTGAACACAGAATTGACCTGCGCCTCCATGGACAGCTGTGAGTCCAAAATAACTCCCAGGCTGTGCACCTGGTCATTCAGGGGCACAGTTACCCCATTCAGGACCAGGGAGTCCTCCACACTTGCCCACCCCCTGTCTCCCAGAAACAGTACTTCTGTCTTGTCAGGATACAGCCTCAATCTGTTAGCTGCCATCCATCCTCCAACTGCCTCCAGACACACAGGACCTTCACCACCTTCACTGGTTCTGATTTGAAAGAGAGGTAGAGCTGGGTATCATCCGCAAACTGATGAATACTCAGCCCAAACCCCCTGATGATCTCTCCCAACAGCTGCATGTAGATGTTGAAAAGCATGGGGGAGAAGACGGAACCCTGAGGCACCCCACAAGTGAGTGAACACTCATCCCCCCCCACTTTCTGAACACGGCCCAGTAGGAAGGAGCGGAACCACTGTATGACAGTGCCCCCAGCTCCTAGCCCCTCTAGACAGTCCAGAAGGATGTTATGGTCGATGGTATCAAACGCCGCTGAGAGATCCAGCAGAACTAGGAAACAGCTCTCACCTTTGTGAGATCATCGCTGGAGATCATCGACCAGTGCGACCAAGGCAGTTTCAGTCCCATGATGAGGCCTGAATCCCGACTGGAAGGGATACAAATAGTCCGCTTCTTCCAGGCGTGCCTGGAGTTGTTCAGCAACCACTTGCCCAATCACCTTGCCCAAGAATGGAAGATTTGAGACTGGGAGATAGTTGGCCATATTGACAGCATCTAAAGATGTTTTTTTAAGAAGCGGTTTAATAACCGCCTCTTTCAGCGGGTCTGGGAAGGCTCCTTCACAGAGAGAAGCATTCACCACCCCATGAAGCCCCTTGCCCAGCCCTTCCCAGCTAGTTTTTATAAGCCAGGATGGGCAAGGATCAAGGAGACAGGTGGTTGGTTTCACTCGTCCAAGCAGCCTGTCCACATCCTCGGAGGTAACAGATTGAAATTGATACCATGCAACTTGACTACACAGGACTCTAGCACTCTCCCGCCCCAGCCCTGCTCCCACTGTGGAGTCTACCTCTTCCAGAATCTGAGCGACTTTATCTGCAAATTTTTTTGCAAAAGTCCTTTGAGCACAAGATGGGAGCTACCTTGAGAAAGAATGCCCCTGACTCATTGACGAGGAAGGAGCACATTTTGTCCCTCCCCGCTCTACTGTGAAATGAAGGCAAGATCATCCCCAAGTCATGAATATCCAGCATGTGTCTACAAAGGGGGAGGGACAGAGCGTGCTTATTTAAGGTGACACCACCCCCAAATCCAGACTTTTCAGGAGCAGTGTGTCCATATTATGGGATTCACCAGTAACTTGCTTGGGAGCTGTGTGTGCTCTTTTTGGGAGGGAGATTCCGCAACTGGCAAGAAGAGCTGCCTTTTCTTAACCTACTCCATATACTGTTCAGGAGCTTTCCTTGATCACACCTGGCAGCTGATGTGGGCACAAAAGATAGTAAGATGGGCTACCTTGAGGTATGTTGCAGGTGAAAGGGTGATAGCCAGCCTACCTCTCATTGCTACCCACGTTAAGAAGACATAGGAAGGGATGTTCCTCAGGCCCTGGGATGGAGGCTTTAGACTACTGAGTGCTGACCTGCAAGGGTACAGCAGACAGGGATGCCTCAACTGGACTTCCAGGGATGCCTGGAAGTTGAACAGGCATTGAAAGGATCTGATCTGCAAGCTGACTGATTCTGCGCCTTGGGCCAGGGTGGAGTCACTCATGGGCAAGTCAGCTGAGGAGACTTTCTCATAGGTTGTCTCTATTTATAGTGTGCCCAGCAGCTGAGTGGAGCCCTCTCTGTGTGGCCCTCAGGAATCTTTCAAAGCCATTGCTGCACCCATCACCCTCCCTGCTCTGCACCTTCCTTGAGTACTGTTACCTTAAATTCTGATTATGCCTCTTTCTTGTCCGAAGGATAGAAATGTGTGTTTGTGTAAATTTCTGACTTTTTTTGGCTTGATATTGCCTCCTGCACAAAGTTAAGTGCCACTTCCATAGCTCTAGTTATCCTCTGGTCTCCCACCACTGGAATGTGGCCCCCATAATTGCCTCTGATGCCCACCCCTGCTGTACACTATCAATTTTTTACATTATATATCTAAAGCAAGACTATTTCATTCAGTATGTTTTATGAGACATGTTAAAGCACAATACATATTCTACTCTTTTAATAAGGAACAGATACATTCTGCCTCTTTGAAACAAACTAGACAGCTTTAACAAAAAATATGTATCAGTGTTACAAATATGACTGTCCAAAACCTCTTTGGTCTTTGTCTGCAATGTGTTTCTGTGTCTGAACAATCAACAATCTTGAATTCCATTTTGTCACTTTTGTTTGAAAAATGAACATCTTCATATGTTCCAAAGGGTTGTGATTAAAAGCAATTGTCAGATGTGTTTTATAAGTTGCTGCATACTTTGATATTATATTAACATGACCAAGTGTGTCTAAAAGTGAGCTTAAATATATTTTTTTAGTAATGGGTAAAATAAATGACAAACACCATGAAACTAGATTACAGCATATCCACACAGTGCTTATCTATAAAAGGATGTGTTTTCTCCATCTCTCTCTGTTCTGTAATCCCTTCTTAACCAAGTAAAGGACTACATAAATATGTCAGAGTTCTTACAAATATACCTTTCTTGGCATTTCACAAAATGTTTATGATTCATATAGACATACACATGTTTATCTCTTTCCTTTCCATGCCACACTCAGAGAAATACCCTCTTTTAAGACATAATCAACCAGGTATGCTGCATGTGAGAGAGACCACTCTAAACATTGTTTTCTGGTGTTATTTGAAGAATAATGATTTAAACTAAGACACATAGCAATATAATTAATTTCTTATAGAGGCAATTTTCGACTTACACTGGGGACAGCACATAAAACTAAAATTGTGTATAGTCAAGACACGTTGGGTTCCATGGTGGGTGGGATTGTCAAAGCCTTTTTCCCCCTGGACAGTTGCTCCTTGTTTGTTTGTTTGTTTGTCCAAGTACGTAAAGCTGAAGTGAAATATGTAAGTTGCAAGTTACCTGCATCTCAATTAAGCACAAGCAATCATTCCATTATCTGAAATGTATTTGCCCCCAGACTCCAGAATGAAACTATAACCAGCAGGAACTTTGTTTAACACAACTATCAGCTCCAGTATGGGTATGCCATTTTCCAAGTTGAAGATCAGGAACAATCATTTTCACACCTCTTCGCTTGAATTGGTGATCCCAACCCTTACAATTATTGTGTTGAGTATCAAATGGTCTTGACTCTTTTTCACTGCCAATACATCTCTTTTTGTGTCAAGGGGGCCTTTTAAGCATTGACAGTCTGAAGCCATTAAGCCTTGGGGAGAAGCCAGGTTTTCGGGCCTCAGCACTGCATCCGGCCATTCCCTAAAACCACCTGCCAATCAGGTGACATCACTGGATGCTGCTTGGCAGAGCATTCCCTGTGGTGAACACACTGGTGAAACAGATCCCTGCAGAGAGCAGGATCAAAACCTCACCACCCATAGGCAGAAAGTTCAAGTCTTTTTCAGCTGCTTCACCAGCATGTTTCCTGAACCAACTTTGGGGGCAGCCCCATGAATAAGGAATAACATTATTCCAGTCTGGAAATTGCCAGAACTTGGACTCCTGTGGCTCAGTTTCCCTATTCAGAAAAGACCACAGCTGAGAATTCAACTGAAATTGGGGGGAAGTTATTGGTTCAAGGCTGGACTATGTAGCTGCACACCTTCTCCCTCAGAAGTGGCAAAAAGACAAAATCTCAAATACAGGGACAACCCCACAGTGCCTCCATTCTGTCAGGATTTAGCTTCAGTTTATTTACCCTCATCCAGGCCATTATTTAAGACTAGCATATCGAGGACTGTGGAAATTTTGCTTAGATACTGATTATCAATATTCTTTTTGTCATAATTTCAGCATTGTTATGGGGTACAAATATTGTTGCTTCATTTGTGGAGCAATGCTCTGAAATTCACACTTTAGTGATGACGCAGATTTTTGGCTGGATGTTACTGAAAGTCAGATACTATTGTATGAATCACATTGTGGGAATTATATCATTGATAAATACTGTTTGCATCCGGTATTTCATAGTCATTTATTCAAGCATAACAATTTTTGATGAAACAATGCATCTGACGTATTTTATTCTAAATTAAGATGCAGTCCAGTGTTTTGTTTCAGTTCATCCTGTTTAACCTTTTGTATCTTGTGTATGATACTAGTCGTGATCCCTTGCCGTATACTACATTGTGCATTAGTAATCACTTTCCCTCCTTCTTGTTTATAGAACCATCACCATCTCATTAATTAACATGACTCATTCAGAAAAATCTGTCCCTTCCTTCCCAGAGCTCCCTGTTCATATCTAGCAATCAAAGCCTGAAGTTCTTAATATGAAATGTTATCTTTTAGGTGCAGAAAGGAAACAACAAAAATGGCTGTGATGGAAAAGCTCCTTTCATATGCTGATACCAAGCTGTGCACAGAGGGAATGAGAGGAGCTGGTTTGTTTGCATTCACAGCCAATAAGTTATCAATAACATTTGAGCAAAAGGAAGCCATTGTCCAAAGTAGGGATGAAGTAAATGTACTCTCAATAATTCCCCTTAAAATTCTGTTTTACAGATAGTGTTGGTGTCTTCCTGATGCCTTCCCGATGTCAAAGATTCTTTGAATGTTCTCTCAAGGAGTGTTTGCCGTATCATAACATAACAACCATAGGTACAATTTTTGAGCGGCCTTATAATAAATGAGAAAACAGGCCCTGGCCAAATAGGGTTATAATCCAATGAAGATAAGAAAAGCAAAATACAAAATTGCCTTCGAAGCAGCGGAAAGAGAACACAAGTCAGTGACTGGAGAAAGAGCTTGCCACATCTCCTGGCACTGGTACCACTGTGGCTTACCTGAAGGAAGAGGCGTGAGACTGTGAGGATAGCAGCACTGTGCATTTTGCATATGCTTTGTGTCTCCTGTGCATATTGGAGGTTTCCTGGTTTTAAACAGGATAAATGGGAACTCAAGTGTGGGAGAAGGGACAGAGGCCAAAGGTTTGGGGGCATTTGTCCTGCACGCTTCCCACCTACCTCCCCTTGGTACTGAGCTTAGACCACTGGTTGTCAGGTCAGAAAGCAATACTTTCCTTCCAACCTCAATTGGACATCGATTGGGTTTCCCCCTTCAGTGAAATAAGGCTTGGATTTGTTAGAAGTTGAGAGAATTGTGGGCAGAAATGGCATAGCAGAAGGAGGCCCCGTAAAGGGCCTGAGGGGCAGATTGTCTGAGGCAATCTCCAGGCTCAGGTTAGGGCCTCTGCCTGGCCGGAATCTTTCACCTCAGTTTCCCAGTGAGACCCTGGACGTCTGACTTGCACCACACCAGAATTCAGTGCTAGATGACTGCCATATAGTGGGTTTGGGGCACTTCCAGACTCCAGTGAAATGGCATTCCATCAGCATGGGCTGAGTGGAATTACTTGCTGTAGTCGATAAAGATGTGGCCTGATTTCACTGACCACCAATGCCCTGTCACAATTATCTCACTCTTGTGGAGCCACGTAACTGCCTGGGGAATGTTGTCTTGCTGAATGGCAATTAATGAAGCACAATAAAAGAAATGGAAAACAGATGAGCAAGGAATAGAATCCAAAGTCAGAAATCATGTCCATGTTCAAATGGAGACATTACTCACTAACAACTGGGTTGGGTAGGCTATGTATTCAGTGTTTCTCATTATGCACTGAGACTATGACCTGGAAAACACCCCATGTTCTTCAGTTGTGCATTGTAGAGGTAAATCAGTAATGGGAACTAAGCTATATTTCAGCTGTTATTCTCATTAAGAGTCCCCTGGTGAGCTTCTGAAAAACCCAGGGATCCTCAGAATATAGGTTGAAAGCCCCTGGCATACTATATCTGATTGTTGGCATGCAATAATAATACAATTTATTTGAGACTTGGCATTAAATAGTATTTTATCTTATCACATTTTGAAAACTTATAAAGGTACTAGTATCTGAAAGCAGTTGGAAGACAGCATACAATGGTAATTTGACAATTGACAGCATATGGCATTTTATATTTCATATTTGAAGCTTGCCAAAATCAAAACTATCATGAGACTCCAACAAGTTTAAAGCATCTGGATTTCAAATTATGCTGTCTAAAAAAGTTATTATTTAAAAAGTGTCTATTTGCAAATACACATTTTAGCTTTCATCAAAACTATCAGAAATTATTTGATCACAGACATCTGTACAATTGGACATAAGGTATATTTTTCTTTCATCTTTTACTCATCATATAGTACATCATCATTAAGCACATGATCATCCATATTTTATTTATTTCAAAAACTTGTATAACTTGCATAACTTGGATAGTATACAACAATTAAAAACTGCAGGTGACTTTATTCAATAATTTTCATAGGATAAAATATTGGTTAACTAGGCTTTTTTAAAAAAAATATCAGCTCAAAATAATATTACTTATGGTGTGAATCTATAAGTGTCAATGCAGAAGGGAGTTCCATTGAATTGTATGGGGACTGTTCATAGGAAAATGGATATTGGATTGCAGGAAAAAGCTGTAGGCCTTAGTCTGAGCATTCACTGAGCCATGAATTGCTTTCCATCATTTTCTTGAACATTATTGGCCACGGAAGTGCTCAAGTCCAGATTATGTTATGCTGCTAGTACAGCATCAGGCTCTACCATCACTGAAGCAGGCAAGGAATTTATGTACATCCATCATTCTATCCCTTCACACAACCCACAAGGCATCCAGCATCTCTCAGACACCACCACCATTATTATTATTTTTTCAAGTGCCCAATGGGATTTTTAAAAACTATCAAATTTTGATTGTTTTTAATCACTCCTCACCTGTAGTACTGAAATAATAAGGGAAATACTCAAAGCACACAGTGGAACAGAGCAGTTAACATACTACCTGAGGCTTCAAGTATCAGCTGTCAGATTTAATATCAACACCCATAAGCCTAGTTTACAGCTAACAACCCATACAGGTTTTTAATAAGAAATATCAGAAATAAGAAGGATAAGATAAGGAGTTTTATGAGACTGAATTTTAGAGTTGGAAAGCATCCTGAAGCTCATCTAGTCCAACCCTCTGCAATGCAGGAACCTCGTCATTTGTCATGTGCCCAAAGATATACATCAGCATACACTGCAGCTCATACAAGTTCAATTTGGGGTATGTAAAAGATTCAGCCACTGGTCCCATCGCCTTCTGGCAAATAGAAAGGGAAGAAATGGAGGCAGTGAGAGATTTCACTTTCTTGGGCTCCATGATCACTGCAGATGGTGACAGCAGTCATGAAATTAAAAGACACCTGCTTCTTGAGAGAAAAGCAATGACAAACCTAGACAGCATCTTAAAAAGCAGAGACATCACCTTGCTGACAAAGGTCCGTATAGTTAAAGCTATGGTTTTCCCAGTAGTGATGAATGCAAGTAAGAGCTGGACCATAAAGAAGGCTGATCGCCAAAGAATTGATGCTTTTGAATCAATTGAAATGGAGGAGACTCTTGAGAGTCCCATGGACTGCAAGAAGATCAAACCTATCCATTCTTAAGGAAATCAGCCCTGAGTGCTCACTGGAAGGACAGATCCTGAAGCTGAGGCTCCAATACTTTGGTCACCTCATGAGAAGAGAAGACTCCCTGGAAAAGACCCTGATGTTGGGAAAGATTAAGGGCACAAGGAGAAGGGGACGACAGAGGATGAGGTGGTTGGGCAGTGTTCTCGAAGCTACCAACATGAGTTTGACCAAACTCCGGGAGGCAGTGGAATAGCCTGGCATGCTCTGGTCCATGGGGTCATGAAGAGTCAGACATGACTAAACGACTAAACAACAAAAGATTCAGATAAATTCCAAATGAGGAACTGAAGTTGGGCTACTTTGGGTAGATTCTAAATTTCCCCAAAACAAACACACTGAATGAGGACCTCTGAAGTGGTTTGGGGCTCTTTGGTGATTTGCATGCTTTTTTAAAAAAAATAATTCTGCAGATAGTGAGTCTGCAAAAATGGAAACATTTATCCACAAGCTTGCCATATAAGGAAAATGCCAGGGTGGCGAGGAGAGGCAGGGAAAGATCTTTTGTGACAGACAGGTGTAACTTTTAATAAGAAGAAGTTATTTTACCAGGAGTTTCAATCGCAGTGCTTTGGGAAAGGGATGTTGAAGTAATGCTATCACCCTGTTATTGTCTCTTCTGTGCTCCTTGCTAGTTCTGCTAGCAGGGCTTGCTTGAAAAATGCTGGGCTTTCAAGTCCTTGTGCTTCTGTGCCAATTTTCCACACATCCACTCCTGTCAAATCAGCTAGCACATCGGGTTGTATTCTACATTAGTCATGCTCATAGTAGACCCAATGAAATTAATGGGCATGACTAAGTTAGGCCCATTAATTTTAGAGTCTACTCTGAGTAGAATTTAGTTTCTGTGACTTTTGGTGCCAATTGAGCAGCATACAAGCCTGAAGCTCTTTTTTTTTTTTTTTTTGCCCCATTTATCATACCTCTCTAGCCTCCATACCTGACTTTCTGAAATTATGCAGGTTGCTTTCCTTGGGGCACAGCCACAGTGTGTGACATTTTCATAATAAAATGACCGCCCACAAAACCACAGGGACAGAAGGAAATCATTTTTAGTCCCCTACAAACCAAAATCAATCTTAAAGGTAACTAAACTAAAAGCTCTGGTTCTGTTCAACTAATTTGGCAGGATTCTTACCTATGGTACCTCTCTCATATATATTCTTTCCATACACATTGCCCATAAAACATTAGGGGTTATTAATATGGAAGATTTGGGGGGGCTAGAACGCTAGCCCCCCTCTCCCATAGGCAATGGATCTTAGGGTGCCACTCAGTTTGCCCTTGCTTTAATCCGGCTTTGAGTGTAGATGCAGCACTGTACCCAAATGGGGTTTCATTTAAGTCTGACTTTCTCCCGGTTCCTCCCATCACACACCTAGGGGTTCATGCAGTGCTTTTTTCTAAGACAAAAAAAATGTTTAGGGGTACTCTCATTTCCCTACTCATATTGAAATACTGCCCCTCAATGAGGTCAAATTTAGATTCACAAAATGTTTAGGGGTATTGCCCCTCCCCACTTCCCACTTCCCCTTCCCTGTGGAATGCCCTCCTGTCAGATGTCAAGGAAATAAACAACTAGCTGACTTTTAGAAGACATCTGAAGGCAGCCCTGTTTAGGGAAGTTTTTAATGTTTAAAGTTTTATTCTGTTTTTAGTGTTTTGTTGGGAGCCGCCCAGAGTGACTGGGGAAACCTAGCCAGATGGGCGGGGTATAAATAATAATAAAATTATTATTATTATTATTATTATTATTATTATTATTATTATTATTAGGCCAAGTTATGGAAGCTCTGTAGTAGAGGCAGCTGTGCTCACTGCAGGTATTCCTTCACCTGTGAAACCCCTCTTTAAATTATCAAGGTCCATGGACCTAGGGAAGGATCAGGTCCTTGATGTATTTTTATATCTGATTTTACACATGCAGTAATTTTCAACAATATCATTTTGAAAATAAATTGATCCTGATATGATTAGGCCATTGCTATTTATCAGTTCACTATAGATTTCTCAGTGATTCAAAGTCAACTGGTGATCAAGCAATTGGGTTAATCGTGTCCTGAAAATCTGGAAGTGCTTGTTTCCTTCTGCCTCTTAGACAACCTCATTTCTAATTTTAATATAATTTTTATGTAATTTTAAAATCCTGCTTCTTTTAATCTAAGATGTTTTCAGGCAAATTGAGTTCTAATTGCTTATAAACAGGTTCCAACACAACTATTAAAGGAAATTTTGATTGCCCAAGGTAACTAGATATAATTATCTGACTTCATACAAATTAGTTATCATTGATCATGCTGACATTTTGTGGCTGGGTGGTTTTTTTAACTGTAAGGCTGTAGCCTGAAACACATTTAATAGAGAGCAAAGTCAATTGAACTCAGGCATTTATTTCCATGTAAACATGCATTGGACTGTATTTTAAATCCTTTCTTTGTTAGTCAAAGGATTTTCATATACATTTGTGATCATGATGATTTGTGATACCGATAGATTATTTGCTTATGGCTTATTAATGACATTGGTTAACAAAAATCCTAACAATAGCAGTATTATTACCACTGTCTTCTTGTTCTTCTTTGGTGATCACTCATAGCCGAGTAAGATTGTCTTCCATAAACACGGTTTTAACCATGAGTCCGTAAGTGACTGTGGAGACCAATTCTGGATCCACACGCCCTACCACACTGTAGCAGGGATGGAAAAATATTCTTCAAAGCAGGACCAGTCAGTGGTGACTGATGGGGCAACAGAGGTGAGCATTTTTCTGCCAGCTACTGAGAGGGAAAAGGGAAGGGATGAGGCAGCAGGGAACTCAGCATGTTGTGGCCAGGGTGTCAGGATCATTGCCAACTGCTACTGACTCCAATGAATACATAACTGTATATTTCTAACCTGTGGCGAAGCTGCATGCTCCGCTACTGGGGGCGGAGAGCAGCCAGGGGTGTGACTGGTGCCTCGGGGGCGTGGCATGCATCCTGGGGGTGTGACGCACCGCCTATGGGGACATGGCACCCGGCGCGTGGGGGTGTGTGCAGTGCGTGTCCAGGGGAGCCGCCTCGATGGCACCCTACCGGAATAGTGGTGCCGGGGGTGGTCCGCCCTCTCCACACTCCCATTCCTCCGCCAGTGTTTCCAACTCATATCTGGTTCTTAAACATTACCTGAACCACTTCTTTGAGTTCATGCATCCATCCTTTGACAAGATAAAGGCCCACAGAAAAATGCCTTATATGGAGTCAGATGCTTGGGTCCATCAAGGTAAGCATTGTCTATGCTAACTAGCAGTAACTCTACAGGGTTTCAGACAGGAATCTTTGCCAGCAATAGCTGCTGATATCAGGGATAGAACACGATACCTTCTGCATGCAAAGAAGGTTCTCCACCACTGCAGTTTAGCCCATTAAATCATTTAATCTGGCATAATTCAATTAATTTAAGCATCTGAGACTGGGAAAAGGCCTCCAGTCTGAAATAACGTGTCTCTCCAGGGCATCATGCCTTCCTAAACCTCCATTCATGTTATCACGTTGTGTAGTTTCGAACCTGTTGCATTTGAATGCAATATGCGGACTCTTTTCTGATCCAGTACACTCTGTAGGGGAATCATATGCTATAATTATATTTTTCCTTAATCTCCTTCATTATTTATGATTATAACCTTAATGTTTCCTAACTCTTCTATCTCCTAAACTACTTTATTATCCAGTGGGGCTTAGTTTATCTCACCTTTGCTTCTGCTTCACAACTATTTCGGAATATTAAAACTCAAATTCAGCTCAGTTCTACTAAGCAACCCCAGGCTATATCGCTATTTGGTCTTTTCTCATTTGGATTTTTGCTTCTTGTAATACATCTTCAAACTTTGTTCATGGCTTTCATAAATCATCTCTTCCCTCTTTCTGGGAAACAATAGCAAAAGAAGAAAAACTAAATATTTGGCGGAGAAATCTTGTGCTTGGCTGGCAGAAGAATCCAGCACCCAATTTCAGGTGATTCCTCTTCCTGTTGTAGCTCTGGACATCACAGCCCATGATGTTCGTCAGACAGATGTCACAGGTCATTTGATGCTATGAGAGAGACTATTTGGTTTCCATCTCTATGGTAAGACACTTTATTTTGTCAGTCTCCCTTGGTCTTGTTTTGGTCTTCCTTTAAAAATAGAGAGACAGGTTTATTTATAGAACTCAAGCACAGAAATTGTATTTTCTATTGAGTATCTGCTTCTAATAAGCTACCTATTTCAATGATAAAGGCAGATTATTAATTTAGGGGTTTTTTGTTTTTGTTTTTTTAAAAAAGAACATTTCCCACTTAGATATTTACACTGCAGAATGAAAATACGTCATAAACTGTGAATCTTTCATTTACAAAACAGACCACTTACCAAATTGGAAAGCAAAGCAGGTATATAGTTTAGAGGTGAGATTCAAAAAGGAAATGTTGGCAACAACACATCCTATTATTTTTACACGCACACAAATACATAAAAGACTGCAATTAAATGTTTTTGAGGAAATATTAGAACAAATGCCACAAAGACCTTGGCGGAAGAATCAATCATGTATATAATTTCATCAAATTTGTATGTTTAGAAATGCTTCTCATGCTTCTTTTCATATTTCATATTTTACTTCAGCAGGAACTAATCTACGGCCTCCATAAAAATTGAACAAAGAAACTAACAAAGCAGTCCTTCAGAATGCAGTGGTGAGATGCATATATCATCTCAGATTGCCTAATGCCACCAGAATAATAAAATTAAATAATATCTACAGAAAGATCAGCTTGATGCTAGGGGGAAATTGCCTCTTGCATATACTTTGATCTGCTGGTACACAGAGGACTCCACATTCACTTCAATGGATAAACAAAGCAATGTTCAGCTTTGAGGTTTTGAATTTAAGCACAATCAGTGGGTTGGATCCAGAGATCACATAAGTAGTGTTTGGCTCATGGAAAGGGCCTCACAAGAAGGGGAGGAAATTTTTTTGCACATTTTCTCTCTTACCTGTAAACTTCTCTATGCCTAAAAATGAGAAGGTCCTTCCAGAACAGCATGGGGAGAAGGACTTAGTGGTCATGATTTTGAAAGCACTTAGAATCATAGAATCATAGTTGGAAGAGACCACAAGGGCCATCGAGTCCAACCCCCTGCCAAGCAGGAAACACCATCAGAGCACTCCTGACATATGGTTGTCAAGCCTCTGCTTAAAGACCTCCAAAGAAGGAGACTCCACCACACTCCTTGGCAGCAAATTCCACTGTCGAACAGCTCTTACTGTCAGGAAGTTCTTCCTAATGTTTAGGTGGAATCTTCTTTCTTGTAGTTTGGATCCATTGCTCCGTGTCCGCTTCTCTGGAGCAGCAGAAAACAACCTTTCTCCCTCCTCTATGTGACATCCTTTTATATATTTGAACATGGCTATCATATCACCCCTTAACCTCCTCTTCTCCAGGCTAAACATGCCCAGCTCCCTTAGCCGTTCCTCATAAGGCATCGTTTCCAGGCCTTTGACCATTTTGGTTGCCCTCCTCTGGACACGTTCCAGTTTGTCAATGTCCTTCTTGAACTGTGGTGCCCAGAACTGGACACAGTACTCCAGGTGAGGTCTGACCAGAGCAGAATACAGTGGCACTATTACTTCCCTTGATCTAGATGCTATACTCCTATTGATGCAGCCCAGAATTGCATTGGCTTTTTTAGCTGCCGCGTCACACTGTTGGCTCATGTCAAGTTTGTGGTCAACCAAGACTCCTAGATCCTTTTCACATGTAGTGCTCTCAAGCCAGGTGTCACCCATCTTGTATTTGTGCCTCTCATTTTTTTTGCCCAAGTGCAATACTTTACATTTCTCCCTGTTAAAATTCATCTTGTTTGTTTTGGCCCAGTTCTCTAATCTGTCAAGGTCGTTTTGAAGTGTGTTCCTGTCCTCTGGGGTGTTAGCCACCCCTCCCAGTTTGGTGTCATCTGCAAATTTGATCAGGATGCCCTTGAGTCCATCATCCAAGTCGTTGATAAAGATGTTGAATAAGACCGGGCCCAAGACAGAACCCTGTGGCACCCCACTAGTCACTCTTCTCCAGGATGAAGAGGAACCATTGATGAGCACCCTTTGGGTTCGGTCAGTCAGCCAGTTACAAATCCACTGAGTGGTAGCATAGTCAAGACCGCATTTTACCAGCTTCTTTACAAGAATATCATGGGGCACCTTGTCAAATGCCTTGCTGAAATCAAGGTAGGCTACATCCACTGCGTTCCCTTCATCTACCAGGCTTGTAATTCTGTCAAAAAACGAGATCAGGTTAGTCTGACATGACTTATTTTTCAGAAATCCATGCTGACTATTGGTGATCACAGCATTCCTTTCCAGGTGCTCACAGACTGTTTGCTTAATGATCTGCTCCAGAATCTTCCCTGGTATTGATGTCAGACTGACTGGGCGGTAATTATTTGGGTCCTCTCTTTTCCCCTTTTTGAAAATAGGGACAACATTTGCCCTCCTCCAGTCTGCCGGGACTTCGCCTGTTCTCCAGGAATTCTCAAAGATGACTGCCAGTGGTTCTGAAATCACATCTCCCAGTTCTTTTAATACTCTTGGATGCAGTTCATCTGGCCCTGGAGACTTGAATACATCTAGACTAGCCAAGTATTCTTGTACTATCTCCTTAGTTATTCTGGGCTGTGTTTCCTCTGCTGAATCATTTGCTCCAAATTTTTCAGGTCGGGCATTGTTTTCTTTATCGGAGAAGATTGAGGCAAAGAAGGCATTGAGGAGTTCAGCCCTTTCTGTGTCCCCTGTTTGCATTTCACCATCTTCTCCTCTGAGTGACCCCACTGTTTCTTTGTTCTTCCTTTTGCTACGAACATACCCATAAAAGCCTTTTTTGTTGCTTTTAACCTCTCTAGCAAGCCTGAGTTCATTCTGTGCTTTAGCTTTTCTGACTTTGTGTCTACACGTGCTGGCTATTTGTTTGAATTCCTCTTTGGTGGTTTCCCCCCTTTTCCATTTTTTGTACACATCCTTTTTTAATCTTAACTCAGTTAAAGGTTGAAGGTTAATGGTGAACAGAAGGACATCTCTGGATCAATACCATGAGAAGTGCATTCATTTCAACTCAACAGGAGCTGAAACTAATTTTCCCATGTGGGATGGACAGTTCCCCTCAAAACCATTTCCCTCAAGTTCTCCTCTAAAAGTCATCTCCAAATTTTGATTTGAGGTATTTTCCGTCTGAACATCCTCTGGGTGCACACACAATCACCGAATTTTCACTGATTATATGATGGCATTTCTAGGATCTGTTGGTATTCTGACAGATGACATGCAATGACAATTCCAATTTGATAACTGATGGCTCATGAAATTTCATATTTGAAGCTTACCAAGATCAAAACTCATGAGAGATGTCAACAACCTTTTGTGTGGAATAGTTTATTTTTAAGCCATCTTTCCTCCTTAAGGCCATTTAAAACTTTTACATACAAAGCTCTAATATAAACCTTCACAATCAAATTTTGAATCTGACATTTCTCATTCAACATTTGCATTGGATGTCTACAGTCACACAGTAGAACAATGTAATTGTCCTGGCCCAAATGATATTTTTCCCATAAGTGCCAGCGGCAGTGGTGCCACTAGGGTTGGGCTATGGGTCCCAGGCCTGAAACCCCACACCCCAGGAGGCCCCTAAATGATAATAGTATGGGAACAGCATTTCATTTTGTCTATTTTCCTTTTTAAAGTCTTTTTTTAACAGAGTGTGTACGTTGCTGTGTGAAACTCTGGACAGTTGCACACACATATTCATTTCCAGGAGAGCCTCTGTGCTCACATGGGATGTCTTTATTCTCTTTCTATCTGGTAACCAGGAAGGAAGAGGAGGAAACAAACAGGGCTTTCTTTCTTTCTTTCTTTCTGTGGGGTTGGGGGAAGGAAGGGAAGAAGTAACCAATGCCTAGTAAGTAGAGGAAGGCAACCAGGGTGGTGTGGCAGAAGTTGGGAATAAAGACAGGGGATAAAGACGTGGTAGAACTGCTAGCCATCAGACCTAGCATCAATATTTGACAATTTTAGACATCTACCTGAACCATGCAGTCCTGGCAGGGCCTGTTAGAATTCCAGCTCCATGGATTGCTGTGATGGCCTGGGAATCTGATTCAAAAGCTGAATCTGAGGAGTCCCAGCCTACACAGGAGTCCCCGCCTCCAGGGCCGGCTGAGCCAGGGCAGGGGCTTGAATCTGAAGGGCCTGCACCTGTGCCGGGTCCTCAGGAGCAGACACCAGATGTACCCACTCTGGCTCCAGAGGTGATTGAGGACCCATTGCCTGCAGGTGCGCCTCTTCCAGCCCTGTCAGGGGAAGGGGAAGCTGCTCCTGGGTCCAGTAACCCTCCAGCCTCTCCTGAGCTGCAAAGGCTCAGGGCAGAGAGGTGGAGGGAACTAAGTGCTCCCAGGAGGAATGCTCGCCTTAAGGCCAGGAGAGGCGGGTCACCTGTGGGCCCGGACCGCCCCTGGCCTCAGAGGAGATAAAGGCCAGTCAGCCCAGTCCCAGGTTTTTCCAGAGTTCCCGACCACGCCCGGCTTCTTGCTTTGGACCCCGCTTCCCCCTTGGTGGACAGTCTCCAGACCCTCGGCCCAGGACCGGACTTTGACCACGCCTCACGGTAACCCCCCCCCCCGGACCAGCACAATTGCAGTCTTGGGATTTTTGTCTATCACATGGCAGTGTATGTTTTGACTCCACAGAGTGGGAAGTGATGGAGACAGGATGTTTGTGTTACTGTCTTCCGTGAAATGGGACTATTGTCCTTTGGTTTTTTTTCCTTTGCTGTCTGATGCTAGAAAGAGAGGGAGCCATGTTGCAGTGCTCCATGTGTGTTTATATGTAAATATAGTAGATTAGCCAAAATGCTGAGTTGCTGAGGTCTGTTACACAAACTGTGAAGACTCTGCGGATCCCTAAGTGTGCCGATGTCTGTTGGCACTGGTTGCTGTGATGTTTGGACTGAATAAAGCTTTTGAAGCTCCCGAATGATCGATCAGGAGGGAGAGAACATGCCAATCGGGCATGTGCCTCTGCCAGGGTCCTACTCGAGTGTAGGATGAGCTCCTGACAGGGCCCATCTCTGAGCCACCACCATTTAAACAATGTTGTCCTGTGATGGGGCTTCTGAGTCTGGAACATGTCATGTTAATTCACCAAAATGCATCCAATGTAGCCTCACTTCAGGACACATAAGGGGTCTGGGTGCTACTATTTTACTGTCCCAGAATACCCTGGAATAATGCTATAGGGGCATTTTGAGGAATTAAAACAGCGACTCCTAGGCCCAGCCACTGAAGAACTGTTGCTGTCCTTCATTGGCACTGGTGCCTGCGAAGCCTGCCACAGGACCCACTAATACACTAAAGGGCAGCTTGCCAAAGGTGGAAACAGCCCTGTGTGTCGGTGCAACACTGTGGAGTCCACCTGCATAAGAGGTGGAAATATTTAGGTCCTCCAGATGCTGCTGAACGACAGCTCCCACCATACCTGACTATTGGCCATACTGGCTGGGACTGTTGGGACTTGGATTTTAAAACATCTGGAGAACTTCAGGTTTCCCATCCCTGACCTACATGGAAATAATTTTGTTAGGACAAAGGGTTATTTTTTTGTTTTTTTCCTCCCTGGTAACATAAAAACTGATGTTAAAAAAATAGTTCTAGATTAGAAGTTCAATTAGACAGCAGAGTAGGATATAAAATAAGACCCAAAATGGTCACGCAACCATGAAATAAGTAAAAATAATTACCGTCAAAATAACTTAAAGAGGGAGTAAATAATGATAGAAATGACTACACTACACAATTAAAAATTCCCATGCAAGCAGTTTTGACACAGTGACAAAAAGATAACTTTGTACCTACACATACTGTACAGAAAAAAATAAAAGCATCATTGGCAGGTTGGTGATTACTTAACAGTCAAATGTAGCCAAATTAATCTCGAACCAGTTCTCAACTTATTATTAATCCTTTTATATTAAATGGATTAGTTTCTGTGTTACAGGAAATTCTTTGTGAGAAAGCATTTTGTCATTAATCTACATATACCCAGGAAAAGGAACTCATTTCTGCATTAACAGCCTCATTTCCAAGGAGGATTACTCACATATGCAAAGATCAATGATGGCATTATTAAATCTCCTAGCCCTTTTGCTTTCCACTAAAAAGCTGATCTTGCCAATTATTTTAGAGATATATAGAACTCTAATTTTAGTGGAATATTTTTGGCGAATTGGAAGGATGTTGAATATTTTATACCACACTGGACCTTGAAACACTTTAAAAATGTTTAATGCTCTATAGCACCATTGCACTCAGAAGAATTGTTAAAATAATCTATCTCACGAGCAATTTTGTCAACTATGGGGATATTTTTCTCTTCATCAGTTCCATTCTTCCTTCATATAAAACAATGAACCAATTGACTCCAGCTGTAAATATTATAATTCTATATTCGTTCTGACTCTGACATGCTTTGTTTCACTGCCTGTAACAAGAGAGTCTAAGGGCCTTTGCTCATAGGACATGGAACCAAATTGGCTCATATTCCAAGAACATTTGCTTTCCAATATAATAAAGCAATAACAAAAACCCAACTCTTCGTGGTTTCTTTTACAGAATTTCCATCTGAATGGTGGTATACAGTATCTAAAGCATTTCTACCTTAAATAGTATTTCATTATTGTTCATTTTGTTCATATCAGCCCTTTCTATACCACTTAACTGTCATTCTGAAGTGTTGTACAAAGAGGTTGCAAAAGAGATACAGAAGATAAAATCAGTTAAAATTAACTATAAAATCAGTAAAGCTTACTTAAAATGCCTGCTTAAAATGCCTGCTGAAAAGCCTTCACCAAGTGCCTGAAGTTCAACATGCCTGTTTGCCTTAGCATACAAATTGTATTGCTGATGGAAAGACAACCTCCTATAGCTAATTAGCATACTCTGTAAAAGCCTTTTCCTATCCAAAAGATGTCACCCATCAGCCAACATAACCATATATAAATTTAGTTGTGATGTCTGGCAACTAATGATGAATGTATGTGTTCAGAAAGCCAGCTGAATATATTGGGGTGGGGGGAGACCCTTTGGTGTGGCCCTCCAGATTCATACATTTCTGAACATAATTTAATCTCCCCCTGGCTCAGTGCACATTCATGTACTTTTGTGTGTTGGATAAAAATAAAAGCAGCTTCCCACACTGCTTCCTACATTTGTCCTTGGAACGCCTTCTTCCACTCCCCCTTCTTCCTTCTTTCTTTTTCCCACATCCATCTGGAGAAGCAGACGTATTTCAATTTGACAAGAATCTGTCTCACTTGTCAATCAAAAGAAAACCGACATGTGAGTGTGTGTCATATATATATATATATATATATATATATATATATATATATATATATTTCATATTTCTTGTTTGCTCCGAAAAAGCCAGCCCTTTCAAATTTCCAGTTATAGAAGGTTGCGGAAGATTACAGATTATGCTGACTGTGTGGGTTTATTTTGGGGCTATTTTTTTTTACTGGACATTCCCAATTTTATTTGTATTTATTTTCAGACATTTGTAACCTGTCTTTATATCTCAAGATACCCAATATGGCTAACAACTGAAAACACCCAATAGGGCCTTTGCTGCTTTACTGTGCTTTTAAATAAAACTTACGCTTTTTCTCTTTTAACATGCTTTTAATTTAGCTGCTAATTGTTTTGTTCTGACTGCGTTAGAAGAAATGTTTTCTGTTGTTATTCTTGTTGCTTTTTGTTGCTTTAATTATATATGATGCTCTTCAGCTCAGTTTTCTTGTAGGGTGCATAGAGCTCTCCTCAGAGTACCAATGTGTGTGGTGGTCAACTGTCCTCTAGGTGCCTTGATATGGCCTGGTACAAGCCCTTCCAAGCACTACTCACACAATGAGGTTATGGAACCATGCATTTAGCCAATGTCATATGGATCCTTCCAGAACCTCACACGCCAAAGGATAACTTTGGAATCTGAGTCTTGTCTATCTATGTAAGTTTCCCATATCATTTAGAACTTTGGCAGGTGGAAGGGAAACAATGTAGGTACAAAGTTGGAGAGGCATCTATTTGATGTAGTCACAAAGATGTCCAATCAGAATAAGGAAGGTACAGGAAACAGTTCGGCTGACATAGCTATTTGGGCACAGGCATAAGGCAGGTTGTAGCATTGACTTGGTGGGTGAGCGAAAATGCTTGCTGCCTTGCTTACAGAACGTTTCAGACTTAATCTTCCTATATTCACTTTACTTGTTTATTTTGTGACAGATGCTGTGGTTTAAAAAACAAATAAAAATTATAGATAAGGAGATGCATATAGACCATGGGTAGGCAAACTAAGGCCCGGGGCCCAGATCCGGCCCAATCGCCTTCTAAATCCAGCCCGCAGACGGTCCGGGAATCAGCGTGTTTTTACATGAGTAGAATGTGTTATTTAAAATACATCTCTGGTTTATTTGTCTGCCATAAGAATTCGTTAATCCCCCCCCAAAAAAAATAGTCCGGCCCTCCACAAGGTCTGAGGGACAGTGGACCGGCCCCCTGCTCAAAAAGTTTGCTGACCCCTGATATAGCGATGGACCAATAATGTATGCATAATATGGTCAGCTATGATGGAAGTTCTGGAACTAATAGTACTTGCATGCTTACAAAATAGAATTTTAAAGACTGAAACATTTTAAAGACTAAAATGTTCCCAAGTGTTTACAATTTTGCTACTCACAGCCCACCTCTTTCATCAGAAGAACATGGGTTCCATATTGATGAATGTCAAACTGTTCACTCTCATTTGGAGTAAGACAAAGAGTTCTTTTGTAATTAAATTTTATTGGTTTTACAATTTCAACTTCAACAATTATTTTCCATCAAAAAAGAAATACATAATATCCAACATGAAGTATAAGAACTGAAATAAAAAAATAAAAACATCTTTTCGGAGGTTCTCTTTAACCTCCTGACTTCCCTCCATTTCCTTTCCTGGTTCATTAAATATATATATTTTCTGCATAATTATACTTGAACCTCTTTTTTCTTATCCTTATTATTTTATCCTAATTACATACTATCAGTTTTTATTGTTTCAGTTCAAATTTCCTTCCATAAACTTTATCATATTTTAACTACTTGCAAGTGTTTAGGCAAAGCCTGCCAATGTTTCTACTTGTTTACAATATTTTTGTACATATACAATAAATGAGGACAAAGAGTTCTTCTTTATTGGCAGAATGCGAAGAAGAATTAAGACAAAGTTTTTGTTTATTTGTTCAATGCATAGTTCATAGCTCTGCTTGTCTCCCCAGCCCTCCAGATATGCCACTGTTAATATGAAATGAATCTGAGTACCTGAATGATACAAACTGAGAGTTTATAACCTTAAAAGTATCTGCACACCAAGGGCAAAGAAATGTCAGTCAAGTCAGAACCAAGTTAGTTCATACAAGTTAATTAAGTTTTATCAGTAACACCCCCCTCCAGTCCTTTTAAGGAAATAATCTTTCCAAATTCAGGTTAATTGACTTGACAATTTGATTCCAAGTACTAAGAACGGAGGCTCTCGCTCCACAGGTCTACCTCATGCATATCTCTGATTGGAAAGGGTGTGTTTCTACAGATTGCCAAGATAATTTGTTACTCTGAGGCAGTCTATAAAGCTTTTCAAAAGGGCTTTTACAACAATTGAGATTTGATCTATTCATTTCAACATCAGGGCTACTTTCAGATGAATTATCCTGATAGGGACCTCTCCCATCTTTTGCTAATAATGTCATCTGTTGGAAAGCAGATTTCTTTGAGTTATGCCATTTCGCCTGTAGCATTGCTGTCCCTGAGAGTGCTTTTGCAGCGTATATTTGATCAATTTGTACTATCCAGATGAGGCTTCAGTATATGGTAATAATTTCCTTTGTGGTTGCCATCTGTCTTGTGGGTCACTGAGTTCCATTGCACCACTTCTTCCTTTAGCTGACTAACAGTACAATCCTTTCCACATCGCATCAGAAGCAAGCCCCTTTGAGATTAATAGGGTTTACTCTCACATAGTTTTTGCAACCTTAAATAGTCAAAATCTGGCATTTTGCTTTAAAAGGAAAACACCAACACCTTTTTTCCCCATACAGTCAATGTGACAAACCTCAATTCTTGAAAGCAGCTGCAGTATTGTTTTCCACTGACCTTTCCTTTGTTTCTGAGACCATTTTTTTTCCTAATTACAGTGTCTGAAAGAACATCCTTGTGCGGTTTAAGATAAAAAAATTAATATTTTAGGTGTAAAATATATATGGGTCTGCTCATGTGGACAAAGTCTATTGAGTAATATTGGACAGGATATTTAAGTCAAGCCAGTTATTAATGATACATTACTCATAAGTAAGTCCCATTGAGTTCAATGAACCTTATCCCCAGACAAGTGTGCATAAAATTGCAGATTCCTGGAATTTTCTTGTATTTCCAGTTCATAGGAGGATATGGAAGTTTCCCTGCCCCATTTTTCTTACATTAAAATAGCCTTCTTTTATTTTCTTATGTATTTGAGAGAAAAATAGTACTTGAAATGTTACAAATTAGCAGAATATTGAAAGGCACTCCAGATTTTGTTTAAATATCTCCTGTTGTTTGCGGGGATTTTTTTAATATTATGAATTTTTTTACCTACTTCTCTTCCTTGCTGTTAAACAAAATGAAACAGACAATATTCATAATAGTGGGAGAATTAAGTTTATCAGGAGGACTTGTCAATAGACTTATCTTATTTGTTAACCCAAATATTCCCTATTTGCCTTGGTATTTGACTGATACACATCCCAGGAGAAGGAGAGATGACAGATTCAATAGTTATCACGGAGATTATTTGTGTTGTGTTACTCCTTCATTTTCAAAGGCAGTTAATAGAATCATAGACTTGTAGAGTTGGAAGGGACCATGAGGGTCATCTAGACCAACCCCTGCAATGCAGGAATCTTTTGCCCAACATGGAGCTCAAACCCACAACCCTGAGATTAAGAGTCTCATGCTCTAGTCTCATGCGCTACCTACTGAGCTATCTAGATATAAACTAATTACTCAAAACTTTTTTCAGAGGAACCAAATATCCACCAATTCACAAAGCCTCTGGAAAACTGAAAGCCATAGTGGAAATGTTGTTGTTGTTTATTCGTTTAGTCATGTCCAACTCTTCGTGACCCCATGGACCAGAGCATGCCAGGCACTCCTGTCTTCCACTGCCTCCCGCAGTTTGGTCAAACTCATGTTCGTAGCTTCGAGAACACTGTCCAACCATCTCATCCTCTGTCGTCCCCTTCTCCTTGTGCCCTCCATCTTTCCCAACATCAGGGTCTTTTCCAGGGAGTCTTCTCTTCTCATGAGGTGGCCAAAGTACTGGAGCCTCAGCTTCACGATCTGTCCTTCCAGTGAGCACTCAGGGCTGTGATTTCCTTAAGAATGGATAGGTTTGATCTTCTTGCAGTCCATGGGACTCTCAAGAGTCTCCTCCAGCACCATAATGCAAAAATATCAATTCTTTGGCAATCAGCCTTCTTCATGGTCCAGCTCTCACTTCCATACATCACTACTGGGAAACCCATAGCTTTAACTATACGGACCTTTGTCGGCAAGGTGATGTCTCTGCTTTTTAAGATGCTGTCTAGGTTTATCATTGCTTTTCTCCCAAGAAGCAGGCGTCTTTTAATTTCGTGACTGCTGTCACCATCTGCAGTGATCATGGAGCCCAAGAAAGTAAAATGCAGACAGTGGTAATGGGTAAGGTGCTGTGGATAATTATGTCTTCCAGTTACGTTGTGCATGTGCATCAGTGGTGGAAAAACCTGTGGCCCTTGGATTCTAACTTCCATGAATCCCAGCCAACATGCCCAATGGTCAGGGATGAAGGGATTTATATCCCAACATCTGGAGAGCCACAGGTTTCCAGCCACTGATGCAAAATTATTTGGGTGGTGCCTTGTGATTTAGGCATTAGAAAGTAGATACTGATTCCTATACTAGAAATAATGTATGGATCTCCATGCTGTACATTCACATGCATGAATTTCCCCTTGTCAACTCACCTTCCCACACTTCCCAACAATATATCTGAACTCAGCCTTTCCAGTCTTGAAATGTTCTGTCTCTCAGTTCTACAAATCTTGCACTATGCTGCCACTCACTTTTTGCAGCAGCCAGGCAGGTTAGATAAGTGAAAGGTGAAGAGGTGGCCAGGAATACACTAGGGGTCACAGCAAGGCCGGATTTAGGTTTGATGAGACCCTAAGCTACTGAAGGTAATGGGGCCCTTTATATATCCAGCTGTCCTTTGTCAACAACAAATTGTTGCTGTTTTTTGTGTTGAATATGATTGTTGAACTGAAATACAATTAAGAAGTATATTAATAGTAAAATACAATTAAGAAGAAGTATATTAACTGTGAAATAATTATTAAGCTCTAACTTAAAATGATTGGGGGGCATTACTTACATCATAGGAGCCTACACAACACAAAACACTATTGCTGTATGTAGGTTTTATTTTATTTGTTTTTTATCGTATATTTTGGAAATGTACGTGCAGTTTCCCCCCCTTTAATTATTTGGGGGGGGCAAGAGAGTGGGGCCCTAAGCTATAGTTTGTTTACCTTATACGTAAATCCAGCACTGGCCATTAGTATGATGGGATTCTAAATTCAGCATTGGTCTTGGAAAAAGCAAATCTCATCCACGACAGACATTGAAGAGGAAGGGGGGGGGAGTTTACTAAATCAAGCTTTGCAAGGCATCATAGTCCAGCGACAGGACACACACACTTTGCATGTAGAAGGTACCAAGTTCAGTCATGGTCTCTGCAGTTAAAAAGATCAGATAGCAGTTGACAAGAAAGCTCACTGCTGCAGACTCTGCAGCTCAGCAAGGAAGAAAAATAGTCTGCCCTGATTGATGTGAGGTAACTTCCCACATTCCCATGTACTAGCTGCCAGTCATACACATTTCCACAATGAGACTTCTGGAGTCTTATGAGAATGTGGTAGATGCAGCCGCCACAAAGTAATTGACAGTGATGGGTCAAATATCCACCCCCCGAATATAAATCACATGTCCTCTTCTGGAGATAATTGTCACTGATATGCTGAAATGTTTGAAAGTATCCTTTGCCAAAAAAAAGAAGAAAAATACAAGCAAGACAGCAAGTGGAAATGCATCAGCGTGGGTAATTTGGAGACACATTGGGGAAAATATCCAAGCCAGTTTCTCAAGGTGCTACCCTCTGCAAGTCTACTCATTAGTAAGTTGAATTTCATCCAATGGGACTTACTCTCTGGCAAGAAATATATCCTCTTTGAATCTCAGTTACATTTTCAGAAATTCTTTGAGATTCTCCCATTCACCGAGAAGCTAAATGTGAAAAACAACAGCTCCCATTCTAACTAGCAAATTCAGATAATAACAGACCAGGTTCAAGTAGTTATTTCCTCAAAGAATTCTGGGCACTATAATTTGCGGGGGGTTGCTGGGAATTTTAACTCTGTGAAGGGTAAACTACAGGGCCCCAAATTCTATGAGGGAGGAAAAAGTTATTTGGATGGGTTTTTAAGATTTCAAATATATACAGCCTTAGAGATGGCATGATTTTTTTAAAAAATCTTATTTTCTTTGTAAATTGAAAAAGAAAAGAAAGGGACTGGAAAACACTGTACTGGAGAACTATTTGGTGTATATGCTTGCACACAGATGGTGCACTTTTATACTTGCCAATTCTGAAGTAAACGTCTGTGACAGCAATGGAATTTGCTACCAGGTAGGTATGTATGTACAGGATTACAACCAAAATTAAGATCCCTTGTATTTTATTCTTTTTACTGTAAGATATATGCACGTATGCTTGTACACCTAGTCACTGATGTTTCTCTTACTGCTTAATTTTTGTGCTAGCTATTCCTTAGGATGGTGGTGCTAACCTGTGCCCCTCCCCCATGTTGTTGGGACTACAACTCCTGACATCCCTGTTCATTGGTCATGCAGCCTGGGGTTGGGTGGGAGTTGGAATCTAACATCTGGAAGAACAACTCTTAGAAGGGTGAATGGGCTTTCAATGAGCAAAGCAGTATGAGGATCACAAATCTGAGGCAAATTAAAAACAACAACAACACACAAGACAGCCAATGCAGTTTCCCTGGGCATATGCTTATTGACTGCTATGACAATCCTTTAACCCAAATAATCTGAATATTTCATCCTTAGATATTGTACTGCAGGGTATCAAGGGCAGCAGAGAGAGTGACCAAGGGCAATGGAGATAGTCAACATGATAGGAGCACATTGTGCATTGCATCCTAAACAGACTGAATCCTGTGGCTAAAACCCTAAACAAGTGATGGCCAAACTCAGCCCTCCAGCTGTTTTGGGACTACAACTCCCATCATCCCTAGCTAACAGGACCAGTGGTCAGGGATGATGGGACTTGTAGTCCCAAAACAGCTGGAGGGCCAGCTTTGGCCGTCACTGCCCTAAACCAATTCAGGAGGCAATCACTCCCATTGAACTTCTGAATGAACATGCTTAGGAGTGCGATATGAAATGTAATAAGTAATAAAGAGTACAGTGCAAGTGCACACATTATTACCTGCCTCAAATATGAACATCAACCTCATGGCTTGCAAAGTTCTGTTGCAATGGGTTACACAAATGCTTTCTAGTTTGGCAGTCTTTGGATTGGCCATTAATCATATATGCTCATATGGTGATTTTGCAAAGTCTCAGCTATTCCCCATTCTTCTGCTGAACACATGAGCAGTCAAAAGATAGGAAGAGGAAATCAAAGAGAAGCAAATAAAGGAAGAGGGGGGGAAATCCTGATGAGAAACAGTTGAAATGCATTTAAAATGTATACTCCTCCACATCTACCCAAAAAACAAAGAGAAGGTGTAATTTGGAAAAATGCACTGTAAACTGTTTTTCAGTAGATTTGGGGTATGTTGCTGCATTAAATAAGCATTTAAATGCTTTCTAGAGAGAGAAAAGGTCGCTTCCCACACCCTCATATCAGAGAAGACAATGCTTTAAGAAAATGATCTTCTTTAGAAAACTGCTCAGCAGCACTGCCTCTTAAATGGAATATATTTTAGAACAAAAAGAAGAAGAGACATCTTTCAATCAGCTCTCTTGTGTTATCCTTTAATTAGTCTGCATTATCAACCCACCTGAAATTCTGAAAGGAATTAATACATACACAACAAATGCTCACATTAATCAGATGAAATGGTAGGTTTGGGGCATGGAAGCAGTGTAGTTAGCCTACTATTTATTCCTCATACTACTCAAAAGAAGTCAGCATGTGATCTCTCCTTTATTTATCCATCCACCTGCCCCATAAGAAAAGGAGAGAAGGGAAATACATCAAGAAGAGGTTTACATTCATACATCTGGCTACCTTGTGCAAACTCCTTCAGTAGCATGTGGAGCTACCAGCAAGGTTGCGGGTACTTCATACAAATGAAAAAAACTTTTGCATGAGCAGCTCTTGGTTGCAGAGGTGACTTCATATAGGTGAGTGTGGAAGGTGTGGGGTGTGCTTCTGTTTAAAGAGAAGTACACTACAAATTTCAAGAGTTCCTCAGAAAGTAAGATATGTGGCTATACGATATAGGCAAGTATCCCTGGGTACTCAGTCCTAATCCTCCCAGTGTTATACAAGAAGTAAGAAATATGACCATAAAATGTAGGTGAATATTCCAAAGTATTCAGTTAAATGCCCCTGTCACCATAATATTGGCTTGAGTGCTGTTTCTTCCATGTCCAGAACTCTTGGTTCTGAATATGGAATTCAGGCACATCAGCTGAAAGGTCTCTCAAGTTGAAACCTGTCCTCAAATGTCTCAAAAGTTTCCTTTGCTGTTAAAAGGCATTAGTTTTTCTGCCACCTTTGCAGGAAACTTCACTTCTACTTCTTCTTCTTTTAGAATTTCAGTGGTCTTGAAACTGAGCTTACCTTATTGTTGCTGGAAGGCTGAAATAATTTGTATGTTTCTTCTTCCCAATGCTTTGCAGCCTCCCTGGCTGCCCACACTTTCTGAGCCAAAAAAGCCCCATGGGAGAAGTTGGCTCAGTACATATTTAATTGAAGCACAGGAAGCCATGGAAACTGGTTCACTGGTGTGTGTGTGTGTGTGTGTCCAGAGTGATTTTTTAAAAGCAAAAATACTTCACTTGGGGAGGGGGACTGTCATGATGAGCACAGCAGAAAGCCTTCCCAGTTCCTTGCATTGACAGGAAAGCCTAGGCAAAGGCACAATGGGGTTCAGGAAGTGCCAGAACCCAGGAATCAGAGAACTGTTGAGTAGGAAGGGATCCTACCCCTGCAATGCAAGAATCTCAGTTATATCATACATTACGGATGAACATTCAGCCTTTGCTTAAAACCTCCACAGAAGGAATCAGAGTCCACCATCTCTCATGGGAGTCTGTTCCACTGTCAAACAGCTCTTGCTTTCAGACAGGTCTTCAGAATCTCCTTTCATGTAACTTGAAGCCATTGGTTCAGGGCCTAGCCTCCAGACCAGAAGAAAACAAGCTTGCTCCATCTTCCCTTAGATATTTGAAGACGACTATCATCTTAGTCTCCTCTTTACCAGGCTAAACATACCAAATTCCCTCAACTGTTCCTTATAAAGCTTGGTTTCCAGACTGTTTATCGTTTTGATTACCCTCCTCTGAACACATTTCAGCTTGTCAATACCCTTCTTAAATTGTGATGCCCAGAACTGAACACGGTACTCCAGGTGTGGCCTGACCAAGGCAGAACAGAGAGGGCCTATTCTTTCCCTCGATCAACACACTATTAAAGCTTTTTCATAACACAATAAGATAAAGGAAACTAATCTAAATAAAAACAAAAACAGGGAGAAAAAGAGAGAAGAAAATGCAGAATCCTCTCTCAAATGATTGTCTCACCCAGAAAGTAGTGAACTCTCCTGGATTTCACCGGTGACATCTGCACCAGCTGCTGTTTCCTAGGCATCTTCAGAAGCAGCCCCATGTATAATACGTTGCAAAAATGGAAGCTATAGACCACCAGAAATATGCATAGTGAGAGAAAAAACAAAACCTCCCAATTATTGAAAAAGAAAAATCATGAGAATGTCAATTCAATTTTCTCATCCCTTTGATAATTTTGAATGCCATGTTTTTCATTAATTGATCAAGAATGGTAAAAGAAGTGGAAGAAATGTTTGTCACAGAACTACACTCGACTTCTAAAATAAACCTTTATCTTTACTGAACTTCAGTATGCTGAACTTAAGCACGTAAATGGATAAAACCCAAGACTGTACTGACATCCATCATTTCCATTTAATCGAAACAGAATGTCTCTTTATTGCGTCTCCTTAAAGACCGCTTTGTTTGTATTCTTGAGATTTGCCAAATGTCCTCACTATCAGTTTTCCATGATTGAAGCCATTACTATTCAAAAGCTTTCCCTGTTTCTCTAGAAGCAATCTGCCACTTCATCAAAACAAGAGAACACCACATACAAGGCAACTTCTCTCGGATTATCTAATAACATTTCCTCACTAGCATACATTCTGAAGCAGATGGGCTAAAGTCAAAATCCCCCCACAAAGCAAATTCTATTGAGATTTATCTTGGCATTCCACTCACCACATCTAATACACAAGTTATCTGACTGAATGGCACAACTGATGCCAACTTGTTCTTTTGTCATAACCTCTTTTTAGGCAGGAATGTCAAGGTGACTACACACGCAACCTAGGAGCACCAAGATGATGAGATTCGAATGCTTATAAATAATGCATCTGGCCATAATGCCTGGTACCCAACCAGTATTGATTTAACTGATTGCATTGTCTTTATCTCAGAACCGTTGTGGGAATTTGTTAGCGACATGCATTATGGCAACCTAAAAGTGGATGTGATGACTACATTTGCAAATATTTTCCTCTTGGTTGTTCAGTGCATGTCTAAAATATCCAACGTGAACTATCAGGTAAGACCTTTTTGTGATGCCATTCTTTCTTTATTTATCTACCTGTCTTATCTTGAAGCAACAGACATAATGACAATGACCGTGCCCTCAGCAGATAGGAAGAAGGGTAGCCTTTGGACCAAGTGGAACTGGTGAGAGACAGCCCTGCAAATGTTAGATGCAAGCAGTAATTCTGTAGGTGTGTGTGGCTGTATGGCATCTGTAATGGAAGCTCCAGTGTAATACTTCTTTTCCAACTTTTTGTAAACTAACAGTGCAAATAAAAACATTTTTTTTGAAGAAATGATACAAGCTGGAATTGTCAACGTTAAATAATAATAATAATAATAATAATAATAATAATAATAATAATTTATTATTTATACCCCGCCCATCTGGCTGGGCCTCCCCAGCCACTCTGGGCGGCTTCCATAGAAACCAAAAATACAGTAAAATATCACACGTTAAAAACTTCCCTGAACAGGGCTGCCTTAAGATGTCTTCTGAATGTCAGGTAGTTGTTTATCGCTTTGACATCTGCTTGAAGGGCGTTCCACAGGGCGGGCGCCACTACCGCGAAGGCCCTCTGTCTGGTTCCCTGTAGCTTTGCTTCTCGCAATGAGGGAACCGCCAGAAGGCCCTCGGCAGTAAATGAACTGCATAGGAGGAATTCAACCTTGTGCTCTTCTGAGCTTGCCAAATGAAATACCCCCCCTTTCCTGCATATTTTGGGACTTCTCCTGACTCCCCAGAGTGGATTTGGGAGAGCTATGGGAAGAGGAGGGTGGGGAAACCCCCATTTTCATGCTAACAGGAACCCTTGCACTGCCTTCTGCTGGCTTGCCAAGTTAGTTGAATCTGGGTCTGAATTCATTTCAACTAAGTCATGCTCTGAGTAGACCCCTTGGAATCAATGGGTTATGTCCAATGGGTTATGCTCAATGGAATGGTGACTTAGGGAGTTAAACAATTCTCAGAAATACCTCGAAATCCTCCAGAGCAGACTTAGGGGACAAGTACAAGGAGTTATGGTGCTGGAGAAGACTCTTGAGAGTCTCATGGACTGCAAGAAGATCAAACCTATCCATTCTTAAGGAAATCAGCCCTGAGTGCTCACTGGAAGGGCAGATTGTGAAGCTGAGGCTCCAATACTGTGGCCACTTCATGAGAAGAGAAGACTCCCTGGAAAAGACCCTGCTGTTGGGAAAGATGGAGGGCACAAGGAGAAGGGGACGACAGAGGATGAGATGGTTGGACAGTGTTCTCGAAGCTACCAGCATGAGTTTGACCAAGCTGCAGGAGGCAGTGGGAGACAGGAGTGCCTGGCCTGCTCTGGTCCATGGGGTCATGAAGAGTCGGACATGACTGAAAAACAACAAGGAGGAATCACTGAACATAGCACCTCCCCAATTTGTTGACATAAGCCGTTAGTCAGTTGGGCAACACCATAGACCTGCATGAGTCTGTGTACCTACGCTGTATATTACTTACTGGGATACAAGCTTGTAAGCAGAACAGGAGCTTTTGGGGACACATACCTTAAACCCAAAGCAGGCATGCAATCTAACATTATTAATTAAAAGTCATACCTAAAGGGGAGCACAGGTACTGATGGATTCTCAATTTATTCACTCATTAAAAAGAAAACAGAAATTCCAATTTTCTGAATTCTTGACATTATGTTTGCATTAAGACTTTGCTTTGCTTTTGTTGTAATGAACATTTTAATTAATGCGCATTTTCTGGCTGATGGCTTATAGATTCTTTCTGTGAGGGTTTTCTGGACAGCTGAAAACAATTTTGGCCTGTATTTCAATTGTTGTGCCATGCTGTTCCTATTGTTAGTAAGGAACATACTACACCTTCCAGGATAGATGGTTCATTAGCACATTCATATGCAAAACGGACAGCTTCCATTTTTAAAGAACTTAATTAACATGTAAATGAGAGTAGCTCACTTGCTCACAGAATAGCTAAACTATGTAATGCACTTGTAAGGTGCAGAGGAGACATATAACAGAAATAGGCATATAAAAAGAGACCAGAATGTTTCAAAATTGAACAATGAGAGCACAAAACACATATAATGCATTTTTTTATTGGTGAACAACATGTCCTTTATTATATGAATCCATACTTTTTTTTGGGGGGGGGACAGGGCTTTAAGGACCTGAACATTCCTCAAGGCAATTCCAATTCTAACTGAAACTGTACAAGAATAATATGACAAATGGAAAAGTCAAATTAAACTGTGCCACTAGGAATATATTTATATAGCCCGGCACAGGATTAGGGCACATTTGAAGTAGCTAAAGCAACACTGCTGAAGAAAATAGGTGAAGAGTTGTCTGAAGTCAATCCCTTGGGGTACAAGTTTATGCTAAATGATAGACTGCAAGACTGTAGTCAGTTACTGGGAAGTAAGTATCATTGAATTCAATGGGGCTTGCTTCTGTGTAGATACATAGAGGCTTGCACTGCAAAGTGTTTATGCAATGCCTGCAAAGAACTTGCCTGTAAATTTGCAGCATAAATAAAATCCCCATGCAGAAGATAACAGCAACTGACCCTAACACAGCAAACACATTCAAATAGGTAAATATGGACATGGTTCTTGAAAAATATCCAGTGAAACAAGGTAATCCAGCCTGGGGAGATCCTGAGTCAAGAAGTCTAGCAGGGCAAGCACTTTGCTAGCAATTTCCATGGAGAATGATCTTGGATCTGCTGCCCCCTTTCTGTTTTACATTCCACTTCAATTTATAATAGGTCTCCTTCTGTGTCATAATAAAATCTGCCAAAGTCTGGATGAGATTTTAAATCAGTTTCCATGATTGCACAGATTATTGCTCCCCTACCTGTGGCTTGTGGATGGGGGAGGATCTGCCCCACCCAGTGTGAGAAGGAAGTAGCGGGAGGCCAGCAGGAAGCCATCGTAACCAGACAAGCGCAGAGGAGAAGGGTGGTGTATTTTACTGTTTTGAGCCAATGTTCTGGCTCAGTTTCCCACTCTGAATCAGCTCTGCCATGCAGAAGGGATGGGTGAAAGCAGAAATTGTGGGGTTTTTTAATGGTGCAGCAGGACTTTCTAAAGTACAGTGGTACCTCAGGTTACAGACACTTCAGGTTACAGACTCCGCTAACCCAGAAATAGTACCTCGGGTTAAGAACTTTATTTCAGGATGAGAACAGCAGCGGGAGGCCCCATTAGCTAAAGTGGTACCTCAGGTTAAGAACAGTTTCAGGTTAAGTATGGACCTCCAGAACGAATTAAGTTCTTAACCCGAGGTACCACTGTACTGTCTCAAAGTGGTGGAGCAGAGGGAAGCATTCAGGCTCCGTTTTAGATGGCGAAATGTCTTGAAGTGACTCCCACCTCTGCAATTTCATTTAAGTTACTTATTTGCACATGCCTAATTTAAAAGTCAGCTTTCATATGAGCTTAAGGAAAGCTCCCAACCAAGGACTGCGGCTCCCCAGTACACGGAAATGTTTACAGTGCCACCGCAGCTAAAATCAATACTGGTGAAACTTAACTACTGTACATATATTGCTTAATTAAAGACATCATTTACTGCACCACATTTCAGTTGTTCAGACTATTTGTGGTATTTCTATAATTAAGGCAGGAAGCACTGTAAATTCCTATGCATAGTCACATAACACAGCATGAGAAAGGTTGGTTTTATAACGATGCTGATGGTACACTGTGACCTATTCACTTGAATGTATAAATAACTTGGCATATTTCTTCTTCCCAACTCTTAGAAACAGAAATGGGGCTTAGTGTTGCTGTAAAACGAGTTCCTTTTAAAAATTATAGCATTATTGGAAAAGAATCAGCTAAATCTTGGAAAACTGTTATTACAGTTTTCTAATTCCACGTCTCCAAAGAGCTTAACAGATACCAGACATTATCTTAGTTTTTTAAGTGGATGTAGTACATCAAGGTTCAGAGTAATATGATTACAAGTAGCCAAGCTGTAAGACCTTACAAAATGGGTTTATTTCTATCTGAAATGGCAGGTGAATCTTAGCTAGAGAAGCACAGCCATTAAAAGGAGGAGCTAGAGGGCACTCAGAGAACTAGAGGTAGAGAACTGTCATAGATCTGATCTATGTGATTAGAGAGGTGCTTTACAATGACAATAGACAGGCATTTGACATTTGAGGCATGCTACATAATCTCTATGTTTCACTAAGTACAACAAGAGAGAGATTTTTACTGAAAGAAAGGAAAGTATTATGAGAAGACAAATTTTCCTAGAAGCACCTTATGGATTTTATTAAAATAGCTTGCTGTCGCTAGACTGATTTTGGGATCTCGAGTACATATGACTCCCTGCCACCCTCGTTTAGGACAAATCTGCTGTAAAAAGGATTGCCCATGAGACTAATCTTTTGCCACTGAAAGTGAAATCCTTTCACTTATCTAAATAAATCTAATTGCAATAGGTTTTCTGGGTGAGGGGTAACAGACATGGCATGCTATGATTGCTAACCACAAATTCTTTTCAGCAAATGTCACAATTCATCTTTGTATATAAGTTGGTTTGTGTTACTGCCTGTTTAGATGGTAGGGATCTGTATTTTGTACAGGAGTATGCAATGTCATGTTTGAACAACTTGTGACCCATGCACTTAAAGGAGTTCTTACCTCAGTACCATCCAACCTGTGCATTATGACGCCCTGCTCGCAGTCACATCTGCTGGGACGGTTAGCAGAGTAGTGATGTGGGACAGGGCATTCTCAGTGATGGCACCCACTTATGTAGCCCCTTCCCAGGTGGCATTCAGTTTGTACCATAGTATAAGTGCAGGTTAAAGAGGAGGTTGAATCCTGCAGGTTAAAGAGGCAGGGGATTGTCCCGCCCTTTGGATCTTAATTGGAATTGATTATCATTGGAGCAGTTCTATAGATATTAGGGCGGTTCATAAAAAAACTTTTTTTTAAAAAAAAAATGCCTGCTCCATATAGCTATATCTAAAATTTCATGTATATCAGTTAATATCTTGACCCTGCTCCACTGAAAAGCATTGGGTGTTCAGTAGGGTGGTTCATAAAAAAGCTTTTTTAAAAAAAATGCCTGCTCCAAAGGTCGTATCTTACTGCACTAGGGATTATATAGCTATATCTGAAATTTCATGCATATCAGTTAATATCTTGACCCTCCTCCACAAAAATAACTGTTTACTTGGCCGTTTTCCTGTGTCGTGAAGGCTGAAATTTCAATTCAGTAGAGCAGGGTCAAGATATTAACTGATATGCATGAAATTTCAGATATAGCTATATAACCCCTAGTGTAGTAAGGTAAGATCTTTGGAGTGGGCATTTTTTTTTTAAAAAGTTTTTTTTTATAAACCGCCCCAATAGATATGCACCATCAGTGTTTATCGATCTCATTGTAGCTTTATGTTTTTTATCTTGTACGTTGCCTTCAGCTATGAAAGTGCAGTCTATAAATATATAAATAAATGAACAGAAAATCTACAAAAAAACCAAAAAAACAAAATATGGGCAGTTGGAGAATGCTGTAGTAGCAATGAAGGAGGATGTTTTGATACATACTTTAATGCTTGTAGGCGATTGTCATGCACCCAAGAGGATGGCTCATTGCAATTTTAAATTGCATTGGCATGATGTCACATAGCCCATCTGTATAATAATGACTCTGGATTCTATTTTATGAATTGTTTTGCAGCAATAGAGCTATGTGGCTGTTTTATTATTAGTTGATTCATCACATATTTTAATAATAAAACAAAACCTATTGCACAGAGTTCACAGAAGGGGGTTTGTATTTGGGTTTAGAGAGCGGAAGCTGCAGCCTAGATATTTTAACCAGCTATTCATCTTGCAGAGTGCAGGAACCTGATGCTATTAAAGAGGGTTACACAGTGCTGCAACTATAACCTCTACTTCATGATTACAGTAAGTACAATGCAGGGATCCTGGATCAGTAAGTACAATACAAGACAGGGAGCTTGTGGCCCACCAGATGGTGTTAGACTTCGGTGCCTATCATTCCTAATTGTGGGCCATACTGGCTTGGGACTGATGGGAGTTCAACAATATCTGAAGGTCCACATATTCCCTGTCCCCATCCTACACCTTTAAAAATGCTGTCAGTAAGTATCCAGCCTATAGTTTGTTACTTCTCAATGACCCTCCCATACAAATGTCTAAAATTTCTAAAAGCTCATTGCTTTCACAGTTCTTTCTTCCCACCCCTTGCAGTGTTTCAGGGGCCCTTGGGCAGGATGTTCTCATTGGGTCTTCTTTTCTGGTTGACCCACTACTGCCATTTTGCTTGCCTCCCCTCCTATCCCAATCCTCAGAAACACTTTATCCTAACTCTGGTAACTCTCTGTGTGCTTGAAGATGACTGGTGAACTGTCAGTAACAGCAACGAGAAGGACCAAGAGGACACAGACCCTTTGGGAATTGGCTTTTGACCTTGTTTAAAAATACATTTGGAAATAGTTTCATTTTAAAGGTCAATTTGGCTTTCAAAATCACTGCAGTATATTTTTATTTACACTGGTGTTTGGCATCTGAGGTTAATTCAACAGTGGAATTTGAGTTGAGGCTTTAATATATCAGCTATATTGTGATTATATGCAGTATAAGCATTTATTTATTTTTGCATATAGAACTTCCACCTTAGATTTCTAGGGGGTTATGCTAGGAATATGTTTGTGTGTACATAGATGAGGGATTTACAGAACAGAGTTAAACTGAGGGAAAGATTAAATAATGCTATTGGCAACTTTGGGATTAGATTACCTTCAGGAATGCCTTACCTCGCCTGACTGCTTAGATCTTCTGGAGAGAGGATTTGGGTCTTGCCGCTGCGGCAACGCGGGGACCCTCAGAAATCACAGGCGCTGAAGCCTGTGAACCTGGTGACTCGGCGGGCACCATTTGCGCCCCCCGACCCGCGAAGGAGCCTTTTTAAAGGCTTCGGAACGGGGGACGGGGCGAGCGGCGCGGTGCTGAGAGTCGACTGCTTCTCCTGCGGAGTGAAGCCGCATGCCATGGTCGGAGAACGCTGACTTCTTCTTGTGAACAATTGGACTTTAAAAGCAACAACCCGTGAGTAGTACGGAAATTGGATTTGCAAAGAAATTTTTTTTTTTAATTAGGCACGATCGGGGAAGGCGCAAACAGGAAGTCCGTCTCCCCGTCTTGTAAATAATTTAAAGCAAGGACTAGTTAACTAAGGTCGAGAGAACTTCTTCTTCTTTATTGGGTAAAAGACATTAATTTCACGATTTGGCAGTATAAGTAATTTTACTGGAGGATACGAGCTAATTTTGAGAGCTGAAGTGCCACCCCCCCGGACCCGGGAGTGATCCGCGAGAGAGCCTGTTGAGGAGATATAGAAGAGTTTGACAGCTGTCAAATTAGCTGTCAAGAAGGAAAAAGAGAACTTTGTTTCTGCTGTCTCTGCTGGATATATTTGTTACAATTTGGTTATATTTTGTTGAAAACAAGGAAGAACTGATACAAACTAACTTGATTTTTGGATTTGAACTGGAAGGAAGATTAAGTAACCAAAATCCCTCTAGAGGGGGTTTTGGGACATTACAAGAATGGCTGAAGGAGGAAAAATTCAAGCTAAATTGGACAGAGTTTTTCTTCTCTTGGGAAAGTTACAAGGCCAAATTGATGTTTTGGCTACCAATGTTGCAACTCTGGACTTAACAGTAAACAAATTCATTGAATTTGATAAGGATTTGACTCAGGAAGTTCATGCAGCTGGACAAGAAGAGAAACTTGAGAGATTTGAGAGTGTGGAGAAAGAGATATATGTTGTTTCTGAGGAAAAGGAAGGAGGAGATGTAATGTTGCAGATGACAAAGGAGAGCCAGAGGCCTGACATGATGGTTACAAAGGAAAATAAGTACTGGATGATGAAAATCTGGTCTGAATTGGAGATTGAAGAATGGAGAGATCTCCTTATGTGGAGATCTGAAGACCTATGGATTACAAATTTGATTAAGGTGGAAGTTGGAGCTTTCAGGACATTTGGACTTAAAAGGAGTAAGAAACAAGATTCAGGCTCCACTTTTAAGTATGGAGGTCTGGCTGGAAGAAACATGGACCCTATTGGGACAGAGCTTCTCCGAGATCTGGTGTTTAATACTAAGGACTACCAAAAAAACCAGCAGAGAGGAATTGAGAGAGAATTAAGAGCCTCAGACGTGAGGTCTCCAGGCTGATAGTAGACTAAGACTGATGGACATTTGTTGGGGATCGAAACCAGGAAAGGGTGGGGTGGGGTTTGGGAATCCAAAGGGTGTACAGTTATAATCTGTTTTTTTATTTTGTTTTGTTATTAGTATGAAAATTGGGGAATTCGTGGAAGGGAATTTGGGTCGACTTTAGAAAAAGGTTTTAAGAATGAGCACTGATGTACAAATATTGATGTTTATAAGTTAAAATTGGTTTTTCTAAAATGAATTAAATATAAAAAGGTCAAAAATTGGGGATAAGAACTTGTTGAACTAACAATTTGAATTGGAATATAAGAAGGGAAGGTGTGGGGAAGTCAGGGAAATATGTTATTGAAAATACGGATTGTAAACTTTATGTGTTTTTAACTTTTTTGTTTTTTCTTTTTTGATTTTTTAATGTATTAAGGTGGAAAATCTCAATAAATATCTTTTTAAAAAAATAGATCTTCTGGAGAGAAACTCTTGGTTGTGCTGTATACTTCTGTGTTTTATGGTCAATAACATGGCCTCGTGAAATGAGTATGGGGCATTCTGTAATTGTTCTCCCATATTTCATGCAACACCCAGGGCAGTTGTATTCTATAGCATACTTTGCATTGATAGACAGGTGACATTCTATTTCAAGTAATAGGTCTCACCAGTCATTGTGCGTTTAAAGGCAACAGTTTCCCTAAGATAAGTACAGGTGATTCAGCAATTGAATTCACAACAATGTAGTTACAGGAACCATGATAGGTGGTTTTCAGGTAGCTTTTACAGGTAATTTGTGTAGCTTTGGAGCCTGGCAGAAAGGAATGAATAGAGGATGGTGATGGTTTTCTCAAATCATTGTGAATTGGCTACCAAAAGGACAACTTTCCTAATAGAAAGGTGATGGTGAATAAAAGGCTACCACAAAAGGGATACAACGTTCCTTCTGTAATATATACATAATGGCTTCATCTTCTTTATTAAGCATTTTTTGAGCAAACGGTGGGAGCCAAAAATATAAATTCTTTTATTTCCTCACTCGATTTAGGCATTTGCTTTCTGCTCACTACTTCAATAACACAGAGCTTTCAGTAAACTGGCATCATCTTTATTAAATTGCACTGATTATTTCTAATGGATAACAATACAAGGGGAGGGAGAGAAATATAGTTTTAATGTTATGAAAAGTCCCTGCTCTTCTGGAAAATTTGTCCTTGATGTCGGTGCTTGGACACATAATTGGAAACTGAATTGGCTAGTTGAGAACCAGAGACATATTTTGCAATTTAGCAAATTTATTTTTAATATACCACAAGAGGGATACTGTCTACTGGCATTATTAAGATATTATTTATGAACATTGATTTTCACCCAAGAAACTTTTACATGAAATGCAAAAGGACTGTCCAAATGTCAAATCAAAGAAGCTTGGTAATAAGATTTTTTATTCTATTTCAAATCATTATATGCACCTGTTATGTTATTAAGCAAAAAAATAGCTGTTTCACAGGAAGTAGATGGGTATAAAATGCAGACACAGGTATCAATATACATCTTTTCAGGCCCAAAACAAGCACATGGCATGGGCAGACAAGTGTTAGAGTTTGAGATGGCCCACCATGACTAATACCAGTGCGACTCTATTTAAGTAAGTAAGTAAGTAAAGACCAAGAGCTAAGAGGAGAAGCTGGTAGCAACAGTATCACTGTTCTCATTTCTCATCCTGCTACTGCCAGTTGGGACTATTCAGTAAACTTGTTTGGGGTGATGGCTGCCAGGATATTACATTGTATTTCCATCCCTACATCTTTTGGAGGCAGTAGAAGCATCACCTGATACTGCCTGCCTGCTTGCCAGCCTACCCTGACAGGATCAAGCAGTGGTAATAGAATAAGCTAGGAACTTTGCCTTCTCTCTCTCTGCATTTAGAGGATGGAGCCAAGGAAGAGAAATTGGAGAGGTGACAGGAAGCCCCTTTGACAGTGACACGGGTGGCACTGTGGTCTAAACCACTGAGCCTCTTGGGCTTGCCACTCAGAAGGTCGGCAGTTCGAATTCCTGCAACAGGACGAGCTCCGTTGCTCTGTCCCATCTCCTGACAACCTAGCAGTTCAAAAGCACACCAGTGCAAGTAGATAAATAGGTACCGCTGTGGTGGTATTTCCGTGCGCTCTGGTTTCCGTCACAGTGTTCCATTGTGCCATAAGCGGTTTAGTCATGCTGGCCACATGACCCGGAAAGCTGCCTGTAGACAAACACTGGCTCCCTCAGCCTGAAAACGAGATGAGAGCCGCAACCCCATAGTCGCCTTTGACTGGACTTAACTGTCCAGGGCTCCTTTACCTTTACTTTTTACCTACTTGGGAGTAAATGCAGGTAGGATTGTGTTATCATTTACTTTATTTTTTACCTCACCTCTGTTTGAAAATAGGAATTCTGAATGGGTTACAAATGCATGTGAACAGCTATGAGGGAAGATTCACCTTTGAAACAGCCATTTAAAGTTAAATTGTGGTTGTATGCATGCATGCATGCATGCATGCATGCATGTATTGCATGGAAGAGGGTGGGGTAGGATGAGAGTATGTTGTTGTTGTTCTTCATTTGCATCTATTATTATTAGTCTCATTCTCTAGGTGATATACAACCATTTATTGGTTTCACTTGATGATCTTGATTCTATGGCCAGTGGCGTAGCGTGGGGGGTGCAGGGGGGGCCGGCCGCACCGGGCGCAACATCTGGGGGTTAGGGTTAGGGGGCGCAAATCCACGGGTTAGGGGCGCAAATCCATGGGTTAGGGGGTGCAAATTACTTGCCTTGCCCCGGGTGCTGACAACCCACGCTATGCCACTGTCTATGGCCACTGTCCAATAGATGCTTTCATCTAAATATGATTGTTTCAAGAATCATCATATGCCAGCAATTACATTTCTGGTAGCCAATTTGTTGAACACATTGCATAAGGACAGTGTCTATCCTATGCAATAGATAAATTTAGCATTCTTTTGAGAAGTCCAACAAACAAATGGAAGGGCAGGAGGTTGTGGAATCAGCACCCAGAAGGCTGTCAGATCCCATGAAGAGCAGTGAATGATAAACATCTTCACTTAATTTCATTTCTATAATTTATTGATTATGAAGCCATTAATTGGTTATTAAATGAATTGTAGAACACTCTGGCACGACAATATAATTAATCTGTTCAAGTAATATTTTCATATCTTTGATTCACAATGTGCCTCAAAGCCTGCTTTTGAAATCTTTTTCATAAGAATATTTTTTTAGAATGAATCTTTTATGACAACGTAAGCATCAACCAACATAGTAGTGTACAGCTCTTGCCCCCAGGGGGAATCAACCACCATTAAGGCATACTCTTCACTTACTGAGGTTTTGTTTCAGGTGGAGGATAATTATTATTTTTCAATGCTTCCTTCCTTGCCAAAGAATGCTTCTGCATCAAAAATGCAGTTTCATTCTGCAGATGGTGATAGCTTTACAAACACATCTATTGTTAGTTTGAAAGTCAAGTGATCATCTGTGTAGGTGTATGTGTGGGAGCTGTGCAAAGAATTACAACGGTTTGCTTCCACTTTGGCAATTCATATGGAAGAAGAAAAGTCCATATGAACCAATGTTCTGCTCTTCTGGCATTTTAAATCCTTTTGCTATAACAAAGGCATTTCACCACACAACCTACTCAGAAAGTTAGTTTTTAGATACCAGAAGGCATTTTCTTTCTCACATTCAGTGCTCTCCAAAAATACTGTGTACACACTTATTTTGGACATCAGATTCATGCCAGATAAAGAAGCCATTCTACATAAAAGTGCCACTTTATAATGCTCCTTAAATTTTACACGCTATATGAAGCAAAACCAGTTTGCAAGAAACATTACATATTATATATTTATACACTATTGAGGGAGATTTACAACAATTTTAAATCAAATTGTCATCAAATACATTAAAATACAACAGTAAACAAAGAAGTAGAACAGGGGTAGGCAACCTAAGGCCTGGGGGCCAGATGCGGCCCAATCACCTTCTCAATCCGGCCCGTGGAATGTGTCCTTTTATTTAAAATGCATCTCTGGGTTATTTGTGGGGCCTGCCTGGTGTTTTTACACAGGTAGAATGTGTGTTTTTATTTAAAATGCATCTCTGGGTTATTTGTGGAGCATAGGAATTCGTTCATTCCCCCCCCCAAAAAAAAATATAGTCTGGCACACCACATGGTCTAAGGGACAGTGGACTGGCCCATGGCTGAAAAAGGTTGCTGACCCCTGAAGTAGAATATATTTAGGGCTTTTTTTTGGCTGGAACTCTGGAGCACCTTTCAGGTGGTGTCAAGTGTGCGTGCAGGAGCCAGGCCCTGTGACCAACAGTACTTTGCAGGACTGGGGCCTTCCTAAGTTTGTTATGAAGAGGCAAGGTGTGGCCTCACAGGTGAGGCTGATTAGTAATTCACAGCACCTGGTGGCAAGAGCTGGGAAGGGATATAAGGTCAGCATTTCCCTTCAGCTCTTTGCCACAGCAACACGCTCCCTGCCTTGCTGCGTTTGGCTTCTTGCTTCCTGCTCCTTGGCTTCTTGACTCCCTGCTTCTTAATCCTCGGACCCTTGACTTCTTGCTTCCTTGCTTCTTGATCCTCGGACCCCTGGCTTCTGGACTCCTGGCTTCTGGACCCCTGTTCCTGCCCCCACCCCGCCATCTGGCTCCCGGTCCTGACGTCTGCTACCAGGACTTCGATCGCCTGTGAACTGGACCGTGACAGGTGGGCACCATTGTCATTATAAGAGAACAAGGGAGGTGTTCATGGAGAGTTCCGGCACCTCTTTTTCTAACAAAAAATAGCACTGAATATACTTATTTGTGTAATAAGATTCTCCCCCGCTGTTGTATGTATGTGTGTTTAAGCTTTTTAAAAATCAGTAACCACAACAACTAAAGAATATTGCAGGAGTGGAGAACATGTTGCCCTCCGGATGCTGGAATACAAGTCCCATCATCGTGGCCATTTTCCATGTTGGCCAGGGCTGATGGGAAATGGTGTCCAGCAGCATCTCTGACTGGTCACAAGTTCCCCACTGCTTCAGTAAAGAAAACCAATAATATGATCACAGTTTAATTACTTTGCAGGGACTCTTATATATTTCATATTGTAAAATTATATTCAATCAACCCAAGAGTATACAGATAATGTGTTTGTACTTAGTTTTCTGGATTTCTCAATTAATTTAACAGGACATAGGGATCCAGTCACCAGACATGCTCCTTCGCAAACAGAGAACATAACCCTCAGTTGTATTGAGGGGATGTGGGTGGCGCTGTGGTCTAAACCACTGAGCCTCTTGGGCTTGCTGATCAGAAGGTCAGCAGTTTGAATCCCTGTGACAGGGTGAGCTCTCATTGCTCTATCCCAGCTCCCGCCAACCTAGCAGTGCGAAAGCACGCCAGTGCAAGTAGATAAATAGGTACCGCTGTAGCGGGAAGGTAAACAGTGTTTGTGTGTGCTCTGGTTTCTGTCACGGTGTTCCAATGTGCTAGAAGCGGTTTAGTCAGGCTGGCCACATGACCCTGAAAGCTGTCTGTGGACAAAGGCCAGCTCCCTCGGTCTGAAAGCGAGATGAGCGCCCCAATCCCATAGTTGCCTTTGACTGGACTTAACCGTCCTGGGGTCCTTTACCTTTACCTTTTTTACCTGTACTGAATTGTCAAACATTTCTGGCTAGAGTTATAGCAATAACATAGCCGAAGAAGAGACATGTCTTAAAAAGAGCCTATAACAGGCATAGGCAAACTCAGCCCTCCAGATTGTTTTGGGACTACAACTCCCATCATCCCTAGCTGACAGGAGCAGTGGTCAGGGATGATGGGAGTTGCAGTTCCAAAACATCTGGAGGGCTGAGTTTGCCTATGCCTGGCCTAGAACCATCAGAGCACTAAAACGCCATGATGCCTTGTCTCTTGATACTCTGTAGAAACCAGGATGACCATTGTCAGGAGAGGAGTATAATAGGTTAACTTGATCCACATCTATTCCAGTGTGTTCTAGCTTTGCATATTAGATACACAAAGTACTACAGCACAATACAGCAGCATATAATGAATGATATTCTGAGGGTAAAAAAACTCTGGAAGGAGAAGAAACCCTGAGTAATACATATGGTGCAATCTTCAATGGAGCAAGGAACTGACAGATGAATCCATTGCCATCTGTCTCCAGCTTGCTAATACAAAAGAATGCAAACACAGATGCTGAACGCAACATTGCTGCATATTTATTCTCAATTTTGGTAAGAGGGCACAGTCATATTTCCCCCTTTAATGCTCTAAAATATAGATTTACGCACAACCTCTACCCCTCTGCCCCAATAATTTATAACAGTTTCTATTTAGTTGCAATGCTGCAGCACGAAGCACAAAATCATTACATTTAATTTATTTTGTGTTTCAGCTGAAGAGTAATAAAGTGATTTGCCTATGAGACCACATGGAAAAATAATTATCAGAGACACATTTACCTATGGGAAAATTTGAAAGAACTGGGAATGAAATACTTGTTTTTATGAAACAGATTTCAAGTGCCATCCAGGATTTAAATTTCAGAATGTTATAACTGAATCATCAGACACTTGATGCATTATAATGAGGCTAAGAATGTTTACGGACCCAACAACAGTGCAGATGGGGCCCTAATATTAAGGGTGGGGAGGGGAGGGAGACATACCTCTGAAAAGGCAGTGAATTTATTTATTTGGTTTGGGGTTTCTGCCCTTCAGAACCAGCCCCATGTTAAGCTCTCCATAGTGTACAACACAACTTCCCTCTTTCTCTAACAAGGGTTGTTTTGTCAAAAGCAGCCCATCGTGTGGAAATGATGGCTTGGGGGGGATGCATAGCATAAGGACATTAGGGAGAAGCCTGATATGGGCTGCTTTTTTCAGCACATACACTGCATTCCATATTACATACATTTCACCATTTATTTATTAAATTTCTATCCCACCCTTCCTCACAAAGAGATCCAGGGCAACAACACAGGCATGCTTCATAAAGCCTTCAGTTTGGCCCTAAATGATTAAATTCAAAAGGTTTCTGTCTCAAGCGAGCTGCTCACATCTCCGGCAGTTGGTACAAGGCTGCTTCAGCTGCCTGTTTGTTAATATGTTAATGGTATGCGCTGCTCATTTGTAATATTTGCGCAGTTGCCATTCTTTTCATAATCGTGCGCTGGAACTGAAAAAAGGTGGGAATGAGAAAATGGGTTTCCTTTAATTGTATAAATTAGAATACAGTGAACATAATCACAGATATCTGCTGCTAAGAGGTTGCTAGGTAAATGCCATTAAACCTTTAATAGCAAAGATGCCACTTCATCATCACTGAATACCATTTCAGATTACCTCGGAGGAATTCAACTTCTTTGGAATGCCGACAGTATAACTGAAGACCATTGGTATCCAGATTAAATTATAAATATAGGTAAACATGCATGTCCACAATAAATATCAATTGCTGATTCATATTCCTCTAAATGGTGCAGCAGAAATTGTGTCTCTCTGACTGAGAGCAGGGGGAGGGTTGATCTTGCTTGGTGGTCCTTTGAAATCAGCCTCTCTGCAGGGAAGTCAATTGCAAACGAGAACCCTGACTACACAGGATCAGTGCCTGCCCAGCTGTTCCATGCAGGTGCCAATCCAGCACAGTGCTCCTTTGCAAGCGGCTTCTTTGTAGAGAAGCCACTTGCAAAGCATCACCCTGTACCATGCAGAATAGATGCTTCTGCTGAAGGAGCCATTGATCCTGTGTGGTGCTTCTTGAAGGATGGGTCTCAGGAAGAAAGAAGGGTAAGGCAGTGGGTTCCTGCCTTTTCCATTGTGTATGATCTAAAAACAAAGAAAACATCCTCCTTGCCCTATGCAAATGTATTAAAATTTAACTGAATTGACTAATTGTATATGCAAATGTATTCAAATTTTATTCAACAGACTAATTGAATAATACTCATGATTAACCAATTATAATGTCTTATTTGAGTTACAGTCCTAGTTTGTCTTTATGTGTGTGTATATGATAATGTCTAACATGCAGCTACCAAAGCAGCCATAAAATGGAAAACACCATTATAACCTTTTCAGTTTTGGAAAGGATTCTATTATTTACATATTTTATTTTGGGATGTGTCCTGATTCTGCAATGAATCTGGACACATTTCTGTACAAGCAGTTTTCTAACTTACTAATGTTTACAAACTAAGAAAGTAAAGTATTAGGCAAACCTTTGGCTGAAGAAACTTCAAAACTTTGAGGTCAGAGAAGGGGGGAAACGTACAGATGTGAGAGTTACCTGGTTCCACTCTGGCAGCACAGAACTGATTTCCATTGTGTGTCCCATGTGGGTTATTTCTATGTATGTGGGAAAAGAGTAGCATGCTCAGATTGCAACCCTATATGGTATTATCTAGGAGTATGTCCCACACAACTCAATATAATTTACTTCTGAGGAAAGGTAAAAGGTAAAGGACCCCTGGATGCTTAAGTCCAGCCAAAGGTGACTATGGGGTGTGGCACTCATCTCACTTCAGGTCGAGGGAGCTGGTGTTTGACCACAGACAGCTTTTCAGGTCATGTGGCCAGCAGGACTAAACTGCTACTGGAGCAATGGAACACCATGATGGAAGCCAGAGCACCCGGAAATGCTGTTTACCTTCCCACCGCAGCGGTACCTATTAATCTACCTGCACTGGAATTCTTTCAAACTGCTCGGTTGGCAGAAGCTGAGACAGAGCAATGAGAGCTCACCCCACCCTGTGGATTAGAACCGCCAACCTTCTGATTGGTAAGCCCAAGAGGCTCAGTGGTTTAGACCACAGTGCCACCCGCGTCCCTTCTGATTAGACACAGATGAGCTCTGAAGTGTGAGGGTGTAATTCAGTTTGTACTGTGGGCTGGTGTATCTGCATGAGAAGGGGTAGAGAAAGAGAGAAACCTCCAAACTTCCTAGACTGTCCTTTCGCTGACCTGTGTTGATCTTCCTTCCGTGTTGAGACTGATACTTTGAAGGTTGCTAATCTCACTTCCTACTTCCCTTTGTTCTCCTATTCTTCGTGCCTCCCATTTAAAAGCAGACATATTTAGTATGGCTCTTCACTTGAGGTACAAGAGCAGGCATCTGCACCTTAGCCAGATTGAACTAGGGCTCCTTCATATCAACCTACATCTGGATGGTTAAGTCCAGTCAAAGGCGACTTGGGGTTGCAACTCTCATCTCGCTTTCAAGCCAAGGGAGCGGTGTTTGTCCACAGACAGCTTTCTGGGTCATGTGGCCAGCATGACTAAACTGCTTTTGGCAAAACACAACACTGTGACGGAAACCAGAGTGCACGGAAACGACGCTTACCTTCCCACCACAGCGGTGGTGGGATCTACTTGCAATAATCTACTTGCAATGGTGTGCTTTCGAACTGCTAGGTTGGCAGGAGCTGGGACAGAGCAATGGGAGCTCACCCCGTCGCGGGGATTCAAACCTCCAACCTTCTGATTGGCAAGCCCAAGAGGCCACTGACAGAGGAAGAGGTGTGCAGGGGGACCGCACCACCCCCAGCAGGGTGCCATCCCAGCTGCCCCCCACCCGCGCTGGGTGTCACGCGCCTGCAGGTGGCATGCCCTGCCCCCACATGCTCTCCGCCCCCCGGTACCAGAGCATGAAGCTCCGCCACTGCAAGAGGCTCAGTGGTTTAGACCATTTTGGTCTGTGTACATATATCTCTAGCACTGTATTATTTGCCTGTAACATTACTAAATGGACATAATTCTTGGCATATCACCTATTTTATTTTTCCTCTGGTTTTCATGCTTACAACTAAACACAACGCTGTATGAAGTACAAATCCTCATAAATATTAACACTGTTTTGGCAAAAGGAATTTGTGCAATCTTTTATAGATATGCAGTTAAATTGGAAGCCTTCTGAGGTAAAGCTGTTTTCAGCATTAGTAAGGTCTTGAAGCAAGGTAAGAGGCTATTTTAAAATTCAATTAGCCACTTCAATACAAATTCTCAATGTCTACCGTAAGTGTTCTTCATATTTCTGCAACTGAAAATATTTACTTATTTGTTTTATATTCTAAACCACCCTGTGATCTTCTGATGAAGGGCAGTATAGAAATTCAATAAATAATAAAACTAAATAACAAGGGAGGAGGTTACTTCCAGGAACAGATACATGCAGAAGCTGCAGATCCATTGCAGCCTTTTTCTTCTTCCTCTGTCTGTCTCTGTTCCACGGCTCTGTGAACTTTGCTCACTACCTTTTGTGGAGAGAGATCTGTGGGAAATCTGTTTTGTGCCCTCAGCCCTCCATATCTGCCCTGCCTCTTTGGTCAGTTTGGCTTGGGTCTTTTTCTCTGCAGGAAAAATCTCCTCTTTTGGCTTCTTGACCACTCCTGTTGCGGTCTCTTTCTTTGTCTTGTCCTCCTCCCAACTCTCCTTTCTTCTTTTATTTATATTTTTAAATCCATAGGTGCACACCCTAATGAAACGTGTAGTTCATGCCTCTGAACAGGTTATAAATGTGTTAGGTAAATAATTACCGTATTGGCCCGAATATAAGCCGCACCCACAAATAAGCCACACCTTTAAAATTCAAGGGGGGGGGAACAAGGCAATACCTGAATATAAGCCGCTCCCTTAAAATTCTGCAGGCATTCACACCCGTAAACGGCAAATGTAGAAGAAAATCATATGGGTGCTGGAGGACCCACAAGTGAAAGCAATGAATGACATTAGAATTAAATACACAACAGTCTTAAGCTCACAAATTGGCAAAAAACCACATATTTTTTTGTTCTGTTCTACTGTATGTCTGTTTCAGCAACGATATTGCAAAAGCCAATTTTTGTAAGGTCGCGAATTTAAGCCACACTGTAACTTTTCACGGTCGGAATTTTTTTTTGGGGGGGGGGGAGTGTGGCTTATATTCAGGCCAATACGGTAAATTACTTAGTCCCAGGTGCATAGAGGATTGCAGCCTAAATGGCTTTCATTTTTGTGTGCAGCATGTTGTTGAGAAGGCAACCTAAGAACGTTCAGCCAAAAGGCTTAGATGGTGCCGGGAAGGCTGGGTGCATTTGCAAGAGAGGCAGAGCGGGAAAATCCTTTACACTGATTGGTGGTCTGAGGAGTGGGGCAGGGCTTGATCCCTATTTAAGAGACAAGCTGACTTCCCTCCAGCCTCTCCGTTTGCAGCAGCGCCCTCCCTCCCTGTCTTCCAGTGTGCTTCGGGGTCGTACCCTAGGGAGCCATGTAGGAATTTTTCCAATCCTCATTTTGTATCCGCAGATTGGTTTCTTGCCTACTTCATACTGAATAGAGTGCCAGATGGACTGCTGTGTTGTTTGAATAGGTTAATCTTCTGGATTTGGTCACTTTTGGCAGTTAGGTGCAGGAAAAGAAATAGTTTGGTTTTGTCTGGTGATGCCCTTCAGGCACCTTTCGGGTGATGGGTCAGCCCTGAGGCTCACTTCTCAGACTCCGCAGTTCAGAGAGTGAGATAAGGGCCTCCTTTGAGGCCAAACTTCCTCATCCACATGGGGTTCTGCTGTCCCAGGGGGTGGTGACAAGGAAGGCCTCCCTCCTCATCTTCAGAGTGTGGCCCGGGAATCAGGGCAGGCTAAGAAGCCATGCCCTAATTCTTTAAGCAAGCGCAGCATGCCCTATGGCTATAGTTATACAGTGAAGTTAGCTCCCAGCCCATAGTCATTCCTCCGCTGATTATAATATGTGGTTTATATAAAAGTGACCCAGTTCAACCCCAGCTTATGTGTCTGCCTCTTAATTTGCTTATTGGGATGCAAACCAGTTATCCAATTCTCATTTTAAAATAAGCAGCAAACCTTTACCCGCCCCCGCCCCCACCCCCGGTACTCTTTTTTTGCTCAACATGCTTCTCTGCTTAAGACCATTTTAAAAGCATCAAGGCAATTATACATACAAAGAAGTTATTATCTGCTGTACATAATTAACCTTATAGCAGTCTTCTCCACGACAGTGTCCTGTTAAGAGTGCCAATATTAAAGTACTATTAAAGAGAAAACTGATTACTGCCATTTATGATTTGCATCTATTCACGTAGATGCAACAGAAGTGTTAATATATTATTGGATGACTACTTTGCAGTTCTATACTTGACTAAATTAGCATTGGTGATTGTGATAAGCACCTTATAACATTGAAATAAACAATTGCAGAGCTATTAAATTCATGCAGTTGAACACTGGAATTATCAATACCTTGACAATGCAAGTAACAGTAACTCATTTGAGGAAAATCTTTCTACAGCCCACAGGAGATGTAGTAATATAGCATTTTTGTGTTCACAACATCAGCTTAAACCAGGCATGGCCAAACTTGGCCCTCCAGCTGTTTTGGGACTACAATTCCCATCATCCCTGACCATTGGTCCTCTTAGCTAGGGATGATGGGAGTTGTAGTCCCAAAACAGCTGGAGGGCTAAGTTTAGCCATGCCTGCCTTAAATAAACACAATGTAGGGGGGTGATATGTTGTCCAAAAAGGCTAGTTTGTCTCCTTGATTTTTGCCTCATTGTTCAAAAACAAGGTATACTTTCAACCATCTAACTCTCCCACTAATATCTTCAGCAGAGAGTGAGATGAAGATTGCTTGCCCTAGTTTGGTGCCCACAATAGAAAATTTTAAGACCTTTAGAACTGCTTTCAACATCTGAACTAAAAATGAACTCAGGCTGTTGCATTATTAAGAACAATAATAAACCATCCCCAAACTACTGCTTATGCTGATTTTTAATTTTTTTAAAAAAAACTTTTAAAATATCTTTTTAGTGCACACGTAACTAAAATATTTCGTTAACTCAAACCTGGTGCCCTTCATACATTTTGTTCTCTAGCCCCAGGAACCGCTGCTACCCTAGACAATGGTTGGAGATAATGAGATTTGTAGTTGGGACAACATATTTTCTCCTGTCATAAGTCAAAATCAATATCCCATCCACCATCAAACACAAGGAAGACAGAGAAAGAAAACATGTATTTCCCCCTCACACTTCAGAAACCACAAATGGGAATTATGTAAATAAAACCATATTAGGTAAGAATTTGTAGTGGTGATGTTACAAATTTACATGTGGGTGGTACTAATAATTATTTACTAAAAATCATAAATAGGAGTTCAGGAATTATATGGGAAAGTTACCAGACATTAGCACAGTAAAGGTCTGGCAAAGGTGAATTCAAACCACCTATATCTACTGTTGCTTGGAAACAAAAATGCTTCTTTCAAATAGAAAAGCTTTGTGATCATATTGGGATGCTGTTACACATGTGATTCCTGCAACAGTCAGGGGAGTGTCAAAATAAACTGCTTCATCTCATTTCTCTCAGTCAAGGGTACAGCTGCTTCCTTTCCCTAGATGATCACAGCCTGGGCTCTTCTTCTACATATGCTATAAGACGATATGGAAATAGGAAGATGCTATCTGGTTCAGTGACAACAGTGCTTTGGCAATACTCAGCTATACATCTTGTTCTCACCAAACAGAGGCAGGCACTGTGATTATTCTTATGTCCCAAAACCTGGATGAGATAATTATGTGGATGAAAAGCAGCTGAACAAACCCAGCTTGACTGAGACAGATGTGATGCTCTTTGAAATGAGAAATGCTCCAGGGCCTGGCAAAACTTCTGACCTCACACAATGCTGAAGTGGGAGGAGGAATAAGGGGAGGAGAGGGAAGTCTGTTCTCTAGTTATCCAGGTGATAGATAGTCACCACAGTGCTCTGTTCGAAAGTTGTATTTTTAGAAATCATGTTTGTTTGTTCCTTTCGTCTCTGGGGTAGCCTTCTGAAATAGATTCGACCAGATACAGACCAGGGAAAAATGCAAAGAAAATTAACTTCAGAGAACAACTAGAATAGCCTCTATTTGTTTACAACTTCCTGGTACCTGAAAAGAAATACATTCAGTTTCTCATAAGCCAAGAATCAGGTTGCCTGATTCAAAGCCATAAGTTTTCCTCTACTACTGTGCCAAAATCTGACCCCTATTTTCTTGAACATTTTCTTCCTCTGTGAAAGAAGCTTCCATTTTGCTGCTTCATTCTCAGGGCATTTGAGATCTTTTTCTTTTTTAGATCTTTGTGTGGGTATGGGGTTTTGAGATTATTCTGTGTTTTCAACGTGGGCAAGAATGACATGTTTCCCCCCTTTCAATTTGACGCTTGTTTACCACTCTGCAGTCCCTCTGGCTGCCTATGGTTCCTGATCTGAAAAAAGCCTCATGGGTGGAATTACCTCACAATGTCTTCCCATGAGCTTTAACTAACCTGCAGGCACCCAGGAAGGCTGCAGAATGCAGACCACTGGTGAGATGATTTGTTGAGTTAAAGGGCACTCTCAAACATGCCTCAGCCATATCAAAAGAAATGTAAGCAAAACATAACCCCTGAACTCACGCATGAAGATTTCACCAACATTCTCTATCCCCTTTGATAATTTTTGAATCCAGTTTTTTTCATTATTTGATGCATAGTGGTTGGAAAAGATGGAGAACTTTTTGACACAACACAGTTCCTTTTTTTTTAGGTGTGTGTGTGTGTGTGTGTGTGTGTTTGAATGAAAAACCATAGAGGAGAAATATGAAGCTATTGGGCTGTTTTGAAACCATGTTTATTTGTGAAGAAATGAACAGCACACTGTGGATGCTATATATTCAGAGAAATATAAATCATAGTTATAGAATGGTATAGCCGGAAGGGCCATCTAATCCAACCCCCTGCGATGGAGGAATCACTTTATGCTAAACTAAGATTCCATTTGGATATTCCTGAGTATAATTGTCAACCACAATCAGGTTCTAACTCACTCCAATAAGAACTGGAGGCGCAATAACATTCTGAATCAGAGTTCTGTGTTTAGCTGTAGAATCTACATATCACCTAAGCTCTCTAGAAGAGGTGGCTTGTATAATGCATTGGCAGGCATTTGTCATCAACAAGAGTTCGTCTAGTTCAGGCGTGCCTTTTTTCAGATTTGATGAAGTGAACATGCATGAGGGCCGACCAAAGTTCTTGAGCTTTTTTGGGAGGGGGGGTTTGAAGTTGTTTAGCTTTTTTAAGGATTTTACCCCAGGACATATACTGCCATGGGGGCCAGATTAAATCGACCGGCAGGCTGGATTAGGCCCCCGAAACGGATTTTGGACATGCCTGGTCTACCTCAATTATCTTTTGTGAAGGTGGATGTTAGACTAGGTTTAACAGACGTACTGCATACACCTGGTTGTTCATTTCCAAGTCATGCCTTTCATGACCGGGAAGTATGCGTATACAGTATTACTTTATTTGCCCCTACTTAATTTTCTAGCAGATTGATGACGTTTTGATAAACAGATCTGATAGTGAACTGTGCAGTACATGTGGTGCCACAGGAAGACTTTTAACACTTCTTAACAGCTTTTTGGTGTTCCCCTCTTTCACTGCACTTTGAAATACTTTTTGACAAGCCTCCATAAATCTAGAAATCGCATCTGTTCCAGTGTGGTTATTATTGACGGTTGAAGGAAATCTTCTATAAAGAAACACATTAGTTGATCAATACCGTTGTCTGTTTACTTTGGAAATAGACCAATTGCACTTAACAACTAATGCTCTTACTAGCAATCCATTTCTGAAAAATCAAGTCATAGCCTCATCTTAGGGGTGTGTGTGTATGGCAAGGTTATATAAATAGAGGCACCATATGTCAAGAGGAAAAACATCTGAGCAATTTCCCTTGCCCAGTTGTGGAAATGCTTATTCACATGTCCAGAAATTGATGGTGCTTCCTGAAAGGACTTAATTTGCAAACAGCTGATAAGAGGAGCAGCCCTACAGCTGGTTCAGGCCAAAGGCCCGTCTCCCATCGTCTTGTTCTCATAATGGTCAACCATACCTGTAGGAAGCCCACAAGTGGGACATGAGCTCTGCAGCCCACTGTCCCGATTTGTGATTCCCAGCAACTGGTATTCAGAAGCATACCAGCCTCTGACTGTGACTCAGTGACAGCCATAGTTGGGCAGCTCAGCTCTTAAGAACCGAGCTGAATCTCCCCTTCTTGCTCTAAAAGTGGCACGATTAGAGACCATATCTCCCAGAGGTTCCAGTAAAAGTGAATCTAAGGGGGATGGATGGGATGTTCTGTTTTTCATTTTGCTCTCCTTTACTGGCCACTTATCTACCGCATGGTCTCCTCTAGTTCTTTTAAAACTGCTAGCTGGGGATGATGGGAGTTGTAGTAAAAAAAACCAGCTAGAGACCCAAGTTTGGGAAACACTGACCTAAGTGCTCAGTGATAATTATGATAACAAGTTGAGAGTGTCCTGTGAGAACAAGTGTACTAAGGGACCAATTAAACAACAGGAATGGCCTTTATAATAATGCACAGACAAATGAATCTTTGCTACAGTTACCTGGCCAATGACTCTATAAGAGCCATGTGGGAGATCTGACTTGCTCCTTGAATCAATGTCTAAGATCACCATAATTGTGTTGAACTTTGTTTTCTCCTCTGCCAAAGGGACTTCAAATTTATTGGCTCTCTTTCAAGGCCTGCCTAAGCCCCGACATGTAGAGATGTTTATTAGACTTGCAAGCAGTAAATCATGTACTTATAGAATACCTTAGATATCGTTGTGTCCCTGCACTGTGAATCACTACTATATTTAAAGTGACATTAAAAAATTAAACTTATAAACAAGGAAACTACATCAAACAACTACCATGCCTTCAGGGTTTGTTTAACCTAAAAACACAAATCTTCTGAAACTACTAGAAAGGGTTTGGAATTAATATAGGACAGCAATAAGAAAGTGTTTTATTTTGGAGAATATTCTCAACTGAATACTGCGACAGACAAGATACCTGAATAGCTCCTAAGGATGGTGAAAGCCACAGTATATATATATATAGTGTGTATATAAAAGCAGCTGAAGTCCCATTAATCACATGGTGATAAAGACTACCTGATACACAGCTAAATGGGCATATCTGTAAATACACCCCCCCCCCGTACTCATTTATGACAGCAATTTCAACCCACAGGAGAATTTTCAATCTTGTAAGCTTTGGCTGAAATTCATACAAGCTAAATACATGAAACTGTTGAACAACCATCCTGAATTCACGTGCAATGAATTTAGTGTTAGAATGGCCACTTAATTCCTCCATAGTATTAATTACAGCAAATACATAATTGAATTATCCGAGACTTATAGCACAATCCAAACCATGTCTGTTTAGAAGGAAGGACTATTGATTTCAGTGGTGGAGTTAGGATTGCAGCCTTAAACAATTTTAACTGCAGTCGTTTTTGCAAAAATTCAAAAAGAGGATTGCTTGCTAGAGGGAAAAAAGACATATGATTTTATATATGCCTTGTGCTCATTTTTTATTTAGAATTCAAGTTGTTTAGTGTCACATTCAAATAATAAAATCCTGTACATTTAGGATAAAATCCTGTACCAATGATGCACAGCTGAGGGGCAATAGGATTTGGTGGGAGCCCTGCTATGCTTTTGACATGCTGGCTAAAATAACACCACAAAAAATAGGCCAGCACCACCACCAGAAGTTATGACAACAATTAGTGAACAAGGGATGGAGTTGTGCACAGGACAAGGGCAGGACAGAGAGAAGCACACTTACTGTAGCTTCAGGCCTGCCATCCTCATGCCACCCATTTCAGTAGGAGGGAGAATGGAAAACAAAGTGTCATGAAGCTTACTAGGGTACAAGAGTATGATTGGTACAAATGGGCTGTCAACTCCACACGGAACAACTGGCTGAATGCTGCTCAGTACTGGTGGAGACAGAATGGGCCTTCCTCAGAGTCTGCACAGGCCAAGGTGACTCCTTGGTCCCCATTGAATGGGGCTGATGGAGACCAAAGAGAGAGGGGGAATGAGCAGTGGAGGCTGCTCTGTTAGGGTGAATGGGGCATTGGCCCACCAACTGCAGCCTGCCCTTAGCCAGCTGCCTGCCTTCTTACTTACATCCAGTCCAGGGTGTGGCACTGGCGGCCAGATTGCTCCTCTTCCTCCATTCCAGTGTTCTACTATAGAATTCAGTAAGGAGGAGAATGGGAGCAAAGCCTGAATTAGTTGGATCTGCCTCTCTTTGGGCTCTGGCACCACCTACTGTTGCCCTCCTCCCTACCTTCTGCCCTATCAATCTTAATGGCCATCGATAGCCTTCGTCTTCATGAATGCCATATTTTAGCTAATAGTCATTCTTTTTGCCTGTCCTGAATCTCTCACCATTCAGCTTCATTGGATGACCCCATTTTCTAGGGTTTTTAAAAGAGAAAAACTTTCTTTTTCTTCTTCCTCCAGACTATGTATAATTCTATATATTTCTATTATGTCTTCACACTCAACTTTTTTTTCTAAGCTGAAAAGCCTCAAATGCTATAACCTTTCCTCATAGGGGAGTCACTCCATCAGTTGAATGTGATTCTGAATAGGTTAAATTCTACATGATATAATGGGCACAAGATATTGGAGAAGTAATTACTTTTGGCACTTGGGAATACATTTTGAAACATGCTAATAATTTTCTCTCTTTATGTAAAATCTGATAGAGAAACTGATGGCTAGATGGTATGTGACACCCAACAAATTATATTAGATGAATAACAATTATGGCCCAAAGTGTTTGAAATGTTAGAAAGGAACAGGTACATTGTTCAATTTATGGTGAATCTATCACAAAGGAAAAGAACATTGGATACAGATGAATATTATTATTGAGAAAATCACTGGTTTATAGCTACTTTTAAATTATCTGATTTATTTACACTTTCTCCCCACTTGCAAGCCTCCCAGATCCTAGGATGTCAAATGATAGCTTTCTAGTGCCAGCCACAATGCCTCCCAATTGTGGAAATATAATAATAATAATAATAATAATAATAATAATAATAATAATAATAAATATAAATTTTATTTATATCCCACCCTCCCCAGCCGAAGCCGGGCTCAGGGCGGCTAACAACAATAAAACAGTACTACAGTACAACAGAACACAACACTCCAAAATCATTCAGTATAAAATTTAATCAAATCAAACCAATGGCAATCATTGGGCCAGAGCTCCGCGAAGATTGCTGAAGGAGGGAGTCAGGCTGTGCCCCTGGCCAAAGGCCTGGTGGAACAACTCTGTCTTGCAGGCCCCGAGGAAAGATGTCAAGTCCCGTAGGGCCCTAGTCTCTTGAGACAGAGTGCTCCACCAGATCGGAGCCACAGCCGAAAAAGCCCTGGCTCTAGTTGAGGCCAGCCTAACCTCTCTGTGGCCTGGGACCTTCAAGATGTTTTTATTTGAAGACTGTAAGTTTCTCTGTGGGACGGACATACCAGGAGAGGCGGTCCCGTAGGTACGAGGGTCCTAGGCCGTATAGGGCTTTAAAGGTTAAAACCAACACCTTAAACCTGATCCTGTACTCCACCGGGAGCCAGTGCAGCTGGTATAGCACCGGGTGAATGTGATCTCGCAGCGAGGACCCCGTAAGGAGTCTCGCTGCAGCATTCTGCACCTGCTGGAGTTTCTGGGTCAGTCTCAAGGGCAGCCCCATGTAGAGCGAGTTACAATAATCCAGTCTGGAGGTAACCGTCGTGTGGATCACAGTGGCTAGGTCAGGGCGAGAGAGGTAAGGAGCCAACTGCTTAGTTGCCCCCCCCCCAATCCCATATCGTCCCGTCCCAGCCACAGGACCTCTGTCTTCGAAGGATTTAACTTCAACCGGCTCCCACGTAACCACAGCTTCCAAACATCTGGTCAGTGTGTCTGGGGCCGAGTCAGGATGGCCATCCTTCAACAGATAGAGTTGGGTGTCATCAGCATACTGATGGCAGCCCAGCCCAAAACTCCAGACAAGCTGGGCGAGGGCGCATAAAGATGTTGAAAAGCATTGGGGAGAGTATCGCACCCTGAGGTACTCCACACACCAAGGAGTGGCGCGATGACAATCCCCCCCCCCAAGCGCCGCCCTCTGTCCCCGACCAGAGAGAAACGAGTGCAGCCATTGAAGGACTGTTCCCTGGATCCCCACGTCGGCAAGGCGGTGGTCCAGGAGTTCGTGATCAACCATGTCGAAAGCTGCTGACAGATCTAGAAGAATCAGCAGCCTTGACCCGCCTCGATCCAGCTGTCTACGAAGATCATCTGTTAGGGAAACCAGAGCCGTCTCGGTCCGATGGCCAGCGCGGAAGGTAAAGTTGCATAGGGGAGGACTGGTAGCAAATGATGTTTTTGTAAGATGATCCTTTGTGGTAGGTCTGCTTGAGCAATTTAAAGAGCAAAGCACGTCTTATGCTGGGCAGAGGGTGGGGCTGGAATGACTGCAGTTGTCCCTGTGCTTAGTTGCCTGGCCTAAGCTGGTTTCCCATCATCATTAACCTTTCCCCTCTCCTCACCAACTGTGTCAGCAGGCAGGAGGCCCACCAACTGCAGGAAGCCCGGAAACAAGGAATTCCTGATTCAGGGAATGGGTAAGGCTGAACTGCCCCAAGATCTGTTAGATCTTGAGCTTGTTTCATTGCATCAAGCCTGATTGCTGTGCGAGGTTGAGGCAGGCATAGCCATCAGCCTGCCTAACCACTTTCAGACCTGGTGAACCTGCCACTCCATACAGCCCAACTGGGGGAAAGGTTAGGATTGTAGCCTAACTCTTTGTTCATTCCTGTTCAGAATGGCATGGTTTTTATCTTTCAAATTAATGTGTAGTTAGAATTTAGCTATCCACTAGATCTCACACTTCTCCAAATGTTGCAAGCTCTTTGCAGTTTAAATATAGCAAAAGATGTACTTATGTATTTGAGCGGAAACACAAATATATGTGTGTGTGTGTGTGTGTGTGTATACTTTAAATATGTTTTATAAATGTGTCTTTTGTAATGATTGTTTTAAGAACAAAAAGGAAAAAGTCACAAATCAATGCAGGAACAGAACAGAGTCAGGGGTGGGCAGTGGGAAGAGATGGGAGTCAGACATACCCATGCCTATATTGTGGAGATTTTGTTCCTCCCCAGTGATTTTAACTGAGTCAGCCTGCATTAGTAGCAATGTGAAGCATTTGTAGGCAGTCAGAGTTCAGGAGAACCTTGCAAGACAACTGCTGATACCTTGACAGCTTCATAAGGGCCACATTCACACTATACATGTAAAGCACTATGATAGGGCTGCCATATTTCAAAAAGTGAAAATCCAGACACAAAAGTTGTTGAGCATCTTCCATTGCATCTGTAAGCAGCAGGCTGGCTTATGCTGGCTTATAAGGCTCCAGGGCTCCAGCCCACTGTTTGAGGTGTCTACTATCCTCTGCTTTATGGCAAGCCTAGCTATCACTACAATCAGATCAAACAGCTGACCAATATAATGAACTGTGAAACTTCCCTGCGTGAGGAAATGAGTCAGGTGGCATATAGAATCATAAAATCATAGAACTGTGGAGTTGGAAGGGACCACGAGGGTCATCTAGTCCAACCCCCTGGAATGCAGGAATCTCCCCCCCCCCCATGTGAGGCTCAAACTCATGACCTGATATTAAAAATCCCAGGCTCTGACAACTGAGGTATCCCAGCTATAATATGCCTACTCCAAAGCATGAATTTCCATGAAATTGCAAAACCTTGTTTTTGTTGTTTCTTACAATGCATGGCCTGGGTAGATGATTGTTTGCACCTAAATCATTAGACAGTGTATACAAACTAAAAGTAAAACAGATGGTTCCTGAAGGCTTATAACTGAAATATTGTCAATACAAATCTAACCCCAATATTTAATTATGAACATAGACCACTTTATTATTATTTTAAAGCCCTGTCATCTTGCTGAGTAAGCCCAAATAATCACCAATTTCTCTAGGTAAACTTTGGAAGCCCACAGGCAAAAATAAATGGTAGATATGACCCTGCAGGTAACAGAATGAATTTGTTTATCTCTTCACTCGAAAAACCATAGAAACATCAATATAACAAATGAAAAACACAACACTGGTTTCAAACAATTTAATACTATTTGCTTCTTCTTTCAGCTTACTTGTGTATCTAAAAAAATTGAGGAAATGCTGCAGAAAACCTGAAGGTCTAATTAAACTCAAATTTGTGAGGTAGTTCAAGGTCAAACAAAAATTTGTTTGTGTTTCTTTGCAGTTATGGTGCAGTTTTTTTTTAAAAAAGCAGATATCATCAGCAAGTGAGCTGATAATTATGGGAATTGCAGCAGGTGTTTAACAAATCCATGTCTTCCCATCCCTGCGGAAAAACCCTCCTTTAAAGCCTATTTTTGATTTGGGGGGAAATCCATTGGTACCTTATTTGAGAGAAATCCACCTGATGGAATATTATCTTCACTGTAACAAATGGAGTGAAACTAACAGTTAACTGTTGTTGTTGTTGTTTTTTAAAAAATCATGTATGAGAGATTACCTCAGTTGTTGGTTTCATATGGTGTTTGATGTGGATGGAGGCCATCTTAAGGCCAGTTGTTCGAAATTGCAGGAGAGGTGAGTGCTCTTGTACTAGGATCCTGTTTGTAGGACACAACCTGAAAAAATGTAACATGAAGCAAACGTAACATGAGGTATGGCTTTATTGTACTACGGTGGGTTTTGGAGATTGCACAAAAATTAATCTGTAGCCTATACGATATAATACTAAGAAAGTATCTTGAACCGGCAAGACCTAACTACCTAGCTAACATTTTATTTTTTTGTCCATGACACGGTCCCCTACCCTGCCGCTTTAATGGTGATCTGCCACAAATACTGAAGTTACCAGAACAGGCTGGCTTGAAGAGACTTCTTTGCAGTTGCTGTAGATTCCTTACTCCTTAAGTTGAGTTCTTAGTTGCAAACTAATTCAACTCCTCTGGTGGCAAGCAAGATTTTTTTTGTTTTATGTGTGTGTCATGAAAGATGAAGGAAGAAAAACTTTCTAGTTTGTAGGAAATTCAGATGGTGTTGGGGGATCAAACAGTGTGACATTTGGACAAATGTATCTGGCACATGACAGTTTAACAGGCAGTTAGCTCTGACCTCATATAATTGATTTCTCTGTATAATCACAGAGAATAGCTCTGTATCGTCACATTTCTGTCTGCACTTCCCCATTAAAGCAGTGCCAGCATTTTATGCTATGTTGGCCTGTTAATCATCTGACAGCTATTTTCAGAACTACCTACCACAGCTGTTTGTGACTCTTCTTATTAACATTAACTATTCAGACATTTAACAATGAGAAAGCACTTCCCTATATGAGAGCAGATCCTGCACAGGTGTAGAAAAGAACAGCTTTATTGATTTCAGTAAAACTATGTTGATGTATACCAGCTGTGGAACTGGCTTATAATGTTTGGCTAGCAAGCAACATAACCACAGTGATTAACTCGCTATTCATTTCATAAGTCTCTTTTGAACAGATGCAGTCATTCAGGATAATGAATGTGAAATTGTGTGAGCTTTTTTGTGTATCCCATAGTATTTGGTGCACAGGAGATCACCCAAGTCATCCATTCATTTTTGATGGAAGCTCTGATTAAAATGAGGCATACAATGAATAAAGGCTAATATATTGGCCCAGATAACACATTGCATGCCCTGCTTGCTTTATTAAAAGGAAAAGGTTATGCCTGTGTTCACCTTGCCTTTTCTCTAAAATCTGATATCCAGAAGTATCCAGATGAGTAGTGAAATGCAATGGGCATTTTATACATGGATGATAAAGGTAGAAGAGCATTGTTTTGTCAATAGTCATCATATTAAACCAAAGATATTCAGTGTACTGGTCACTAGGCTGCAAGAGATGGCTATTATGTTGTTGTTGGCATCTATCTTGACAGACAATGGACTGTGTCTCTGGGATGAAGTCAAACTGCTGGAGAATCACTACACCTGCTATGGCTGAAGAGGCTGGTAACACATAAATGCTGCCTCCCGCATTGCTTTTGCTGTGTTAGCAGCACCAAAGTGACCTCTCCAGGGTGCAAGCCTGGGCAGTGTGTATGGAAGTCCTGGGCTGCCCAGATGGCAAGACCGCCCTCTCAGCCTCACTGATAAGGTCCAAAGGAAAGCACAACAATAAATTTGGCATCATCTTGGCTACAGGAGGCGTACAAGATGCCATCCAACTGTCTTAGGGACTCCACTTCAGATTGGTGTAGGGTTGACTCCTTAGCCTTTTCTTTTTGAAGATGTCCTGCAAGACAGTATGGATTTTCCCCTCCAGAGCACTTTCAGTAATTGCCTTCTTGATCACTGGACCCACTATTGGTCTTGTTCGCTCAATTTGCTAGTGCCTAATTTTACATGCAGGGGAAGTCCCTAACTCACCAAGGATTTGAGACCCATCGGCTACCTTACCTGCTTATGCTGGCTAGTCATAGCAGTTTCCTGGAGTGTGGCCACTATTGCATGTTGATAGCTTCTAGCAGCCACAGGTAGGAACTGGATGCAAGGTGGGGACCAAAGGTAAACAAACGACCTCAGAAGTAGCACAACATGTCCTCCACCAGAGATATTACTCCTCCCCTAACATCCCATACACTCCTATTTTTATGTGCATGGCTAACGTGCATATAAAGCATAGGACTGAGTTGAAGATTATGACTGGGACTATGATCTGGCAAAGGCTGCAGCCAGTGCTGGAGTGTGAACAGGTCATCAGGGAGAGGACAGCTAAGGAGAAAGAAAAGGAAGCTCAGGCCTAAATGTTTGCAAGGTTGCATTTCTGGCAGCGGCAGGTTCTCCAACATCCTATGGCTTACAGGGGATGGGACAAGCAGGAGGTCTGAGATAAGGGCACCTTCCTGACCTGTTTGTTATAAGGAGGCACAATGAAGCAGAGATGCTTGGCTGATAAAGGAAAACATGATAAAATGGACTCTGTGGGAAATTACCACTTTACTTGGTGGTCAGTTTCATCTTGCAAAGTTCCTTTTAAATTAAAACTCATTCTAACTCCCACTTGAAGTATAATTCCTAAATAAGTTCTAATTACTCTCACTCCCAGTTAAAATGATATCTAAAAATGTACAAATTATAGTACAAGGCATATAGTTGATCAAATTCTTCTTCCCAAGTGAACTGAAGAAGAATCTTATCAAATGTAAAATATTTTAAAAACAGCATTTTATTAGTTTGTCACTCTAATTTTATAATTTGAAACTGCAGTATTACATCTGAGATAACAATCCCAGGGGTCTTTAATTCTACCTGCTATGTGCTACCTTTGAACAGACATGAGAAAAGAACACTGTGTATGCATATTTGACCTTTTATTCTGTACATTTTGAATTTACATCTATAGTGCATCTCACTTCTAATGCTCAGATCACTTAACATGTTAAATAAATCTACATTTTAAAAATGACCACATTCCTTTGTAAATAAGCTCTACTCTGTATGGTGGTGTGTATGTGAGAGAGATGCATTTTACATCCTGGAAAGATTTGGGTTATGGCATTGGCAGACCTCCAGCTTAAATACATTACGCAGCGATGGAATAGAGGAATTAGCACAGCCTCTTCATAAGCTCTCACACTCTGACCCTTAGGGCATCAGAGGGCCTAACTACACATTATGCTAATTAGGGTAATTGTGATCAGCAAAACGGCACATGGGGAGGGCATGTTCAAACTTTCCCTCTCCAGCTGCAATCTCTAAAATTTCCCCCATGTGGCAATTAGCATTAGTTGAGCGGGGGGAACCTCTCATTGATGCCAGTGAAATGTCCCCTCTGCCCTTACACTTCTTGCTGTGTAGGGGTTTTTTGTTTTTTTTTAACTGAGAGCACAGCTGGAAATGGAAGGCTTAAATATCGCCATCCCACAATGATTTCTAGTCCTGATGAAAATTCTCTCGTGCCTAGGATTACAGTGTTTAAAAAGGCTAATGTGGTTTCTAGTCTTACCATTAACGTAACTGGCAGTTTGACCATGAGACTCATAATTTGTCTGACTGAATAGGGTCAGTAAAGCAGTTAGATGATGGCTTTACAATTTCCCCAAAGCAATGTGGATCAGGAGGACACTTGGACATAGGACGGATTAATTCTCACACATATGCTCATTCTATATAGGTACCAGCTACATTCACCTCTATATAGATCTGCACTGGTAGTAGCTACCAGTGCATTTACATTTTTTTATATACTCTGTAGCTTATTTTTCCCCATTTATGAATTGTTTCCCATAAAATATATCAAAATATATCAAAGTAATTTCATAATAAATACATCAGCAATAAAAATAATGGCACAAATACATCTATAAAAGCAATTAAAAACAATTTCACATATAAAAACAATTAGAACACTTTTCTATATAAAGGCAATTTCAAATTAAATGTAAATCTCCCCTTCAAAACATAACCTGCACTTTTTCAAAGTACTTGAAGTTAAACACAGCCATGCGTGGAAATTTATGCTTCTCTGAATTTTTCAGTGCTATTATCTAGCAAAGTAACATGTGCAAAAATGCATTTACTGTGGTAATATTAGTGGCAATAATGTGTATACCATTAGAGAAAATTTATTTCCATATATATATATATATATATATATATATATATATATGGCAAAACTGCATACAAAGATTTGCATATTAGGAGAAGTTTAAACTAAACTAAACTGCTGGTGAATTTTCACGAGTACCTTTTAAAAAATCACACACTGTTGTGGAAATATGAAGGATAGAAATTAGGATTTGGGGGTGGGAAGAAACTGAGAGAAACTGACAGAATCTGCTTCATGGGTAAAGACTTCAGTCGCAACATTGCAAGAGACTCTTTTTATGTGAGAAGCGCATTTGAAAAGATGGTAAATATGGTACTATTTCAAAAGAAGCAGCTGAGAAGAATGGGGAAGGATTGTTATGGATAGAAGTGCTTTCTCTTCCCATGGTAAGGGTGGAAAAAACTAATTGTCCATTGATGTACCAGATTTTTTCTTAGTGTAAGAACTCATAATAATTACATTCTGTTAAGAGAGAACTACTGTTTGTGGATGGTTCTCATGCCCAGGATGGGAATTGGGTAGACTGTTCTAGATGGAACTGCATTTACCTGAAGGGTGTGTGGGTAAGCTATATTTCCTTCCAACTCCTGGATCCAGAAAATGTTTAAATCTAAGCCAGGATTCAGATTCCTGGAAAAGCCAGACTAGCTTCCTGAGGATGTAATGCCCTTAATATGGTCATTCGGGTAAGGATGTGGTTCTGTGCCAGAGGGCAGATGGGTGGCCCCCTCCCTCAACTCATTGGTAGTCAAAGTCCAGAGTTGGGAGTTGAGTTATGTGAGTGAGAAAGTAAAAGCAAAGCTACAGCAGTAGCCAGAGAGAGCCATTCCTGATTTCTGCTTCATTCCAAGACTGTGGCTTTGAGAGAAGCATGAGCCTTTTTGGGTGCTAATGCTGGGAAACCCCTCCATCGTAGGCTCAGGTTGTATATATGTGTAAATAAACCATGTATTATAAAGACACCAGAGTCTCTACTGTGCCTCATTCCAAATGAAACATAAACCCTGGGTAAGTACCTGAAATCACTGGAATATTGCACCTCTCAGAAATTGGGGTGATGTGCATAAGTATGTAATTTTTTGATGAAGGACACCTTAATCGAACATTGTTACCAGAGGCCTTGGTAGCTCCAGTGACTAGGAGTGTTCATGCCCAGTTCCAGCTGGTTTACCAGTTAGTCTTTTCTGAACAGTGATACTCGACGTGGGTGGCGCTGTGGTCTAAACCACTGAGCCTCTTGGGCTTGCCGATCAGAAGGTCGGCGTTCGAATCCCCATGAAGGGGTGAGGTCCCATTGCTCTGTCCCAGCTCCTGCCAACCTAGCAGTTCAAAAGCATGCCAGTGTGAGTAGATAAATAGGTACTACTGCGGCGGAAAGGTAAACAGTGTTTCTGTGCGCTCTGGTTTCCGTTAGTGTTCTTTTGTGCTAGAAGCAGTTTAATCATGCTGGCCACATGACCCGGAAAGCTGTCTGTGGACAAACACAGGGTCCCTCAGCCTGAAAGCAAGATTAGCGCCACAACCCCATAGTCACCTTTGACTGGACTTCCTGGGGTCCTTTACCTTTTTTTTTTTTTAACTTGACAGTGATAATTCATGTCTGGTAAAGTTCTATTTAGACGATTGAAATGTGTTCTATTTGGGGCTACAACTGGTGCACAATGCAACTGTAAGCATTCTGGGCTATATCGCAAGAATGAGGGTTATAGCACTAGTTCTGTGGAGTCTGCTGACTGTTGGTTTGTTATTGGGCCCAATATAAGGTGTAAACTTTGGTTTATGAAACCGTAAACGACTTAGAACCCAAATACCTGAATAAGTGTCTCTTGAGATCTACTGAGCCAAACCTAGAGATCAGTAGCCCTTTCCAGGGTGCTGCTAACGGGTGTGGCTCATTGTGTGGGGATATGTGCTGGGCCTTCTCTGCGATGGTGCCCCATTTTGTAAGTCTCCTCCTGAGGACACATAGTTGTTTCCCACGTTCTGCAATGCACTCCATACAGTGCTGCCCCTGAAGTTGGCTCAGAAGCTGCAGCTACTGTCCAATGCAGCACCTTGACTGCTCACTCGGGCAAAATATCAGCACCATGTTACGTCTGTGCTGAAATAACAGCACTGGCTACCACTTAACTACCAGGCATAGTTTAAGGCACTGGTACTGGCATGGTAATCTCAGGACTGAAGACTGAATGGGGTCTTCCAGTCTTCTCTATCTGGCCCTTGAGACTCTCCCCTAGACCATGTTTTTGCCAAATTCTAAATGTAGCCACATGTATCAAGTGAAATACATAGTGACCTTGTCTCACAACAAAATACTTGAATGGAACTTCATGTCATTCAAAGAATGGTACATTTACTGTGGAACATTAAATTACAGGATTGTGTCAGAACCTGAATATTCAACAGCAGATTTGAAAATATGAGTGCAACACATAAACTGGGAAACAATTAAGGCATCCTGAAAAGACACTATAGAGTTCATTTTTTACTCTAATAAAACATCACTTTCTAAAGAATGGACAGATTGCATCTGTTATTGGTACTTAACATTTATTCCTTCAATATGCATGGTGGAAGTTTTCTATACAAAACCATTTTTTCCCTATGCTTCTTCCCACACTGGGGGAAAAATGACACTGGTAGTCTATGCATTGTAGTATGGAAAGACACAATATCCTGATATTTCAGGAAGGAATTGTGTGTTTGTATGTGTCCGAAAATACTGACTGCCCTAAGCATTAACCTTCATATGTAAGTAGAAAATTCATATCAGTCACTCATGCAACGTGCGTCTTTGGGGCAGTGTAAACCCCCTATGACAGTCTGACAAATTATTTTGCACATGAGTTACATACTAATCCTCCTGCTTATAAGAATAGATCAAACTGTCACATTTGTTCAGGCCATTAATCCATCTAGCGCAGTATCCTGACTTTGATAGTGGTCAGTATTGGCTGCTTCAGATAAAGTTATAGCAAGAAACAGTCAGCCAAATCATGTTTTTCTACTGTTGAGTAGAAACGGTCACTCATTGTTAAAACAGAATTGTACTTACAGAGTGGAATGAAACCCCAAAGGTTCCATTACTTGACTTTAGATTCCTTGGCTTCCTTTTATATGCTGTAGGAGATTGTTCTATTTTTATACAGAGTAGTAAGGGATATTTTCAGGATTTCTGGTATCATTTAGGAAAGATTTACTGCACATTACCTTTTTCTTTTAAAGATAAGGAAAATGAATCTTTGACATAGTCTTTTGAACACAATATGTGCTGCGCATTGCTGTGGCAAAACACTCATCTATACAAGAGCCTCTGGGAAGAAGCTTTTTGGCTCATTCTTGTTCATAGATACATCTTCCAGTTCCTGGAGGCATGCATAAACTGTGCTTTAAACCTCAACACAGCAGCTAGTCCTGGCATTCTTTTCCATTCCATTGCATTCCTGGAGAAGGAATGATGTTGGAGAAGCCAGGAAAGCAGGTTCCTTCCAAGTCCTAACACCATAGAGATATTGTCTACATGTGAGTAGGTTCTGCAATAAAGAGCAGCTATGATGTTACTTTGGGGGAATAATAAACAGGAGCTGCAGAAGAAGCAAAGAGTCCATTTTGTTTCAATTGCGCTGTTTCATCATAAACGGAAGACGACATAAAATTCCTATTGTATAATGATGTGTGTGTTCTGCTTCATCTCATATGTGCTACACAACCAAGTCATTATTATTTTTTAGTGGGAAAACCTGTGTGTGTGTATAAACAAGATCTAATAGAAAAGCTCATTTGCCAAGGAAGACATCTGTGTTGGGTGGTTTAAAAGCTCACAAGGAGTAAAGTGACTTGTGTTAGCCCATATCAGCCAAAAGCTGCCAATAGCTGAGGCCTCCGTTGACTTCATTGTGCTCAGTAATACCCAAGTAGATATTCAATAATAAATAAAAAATGCAATGTATCATATCTATAATTAACACCACCACTCTTTTGGCTTGCCAAATGTCCTACTTTACAGAGGACAGTGTGCAGCTTAACTGGTTTAAAAAGAATGAACCATAAGAAGGGAGATAAGAGGACTTGAAGATGCCCATTGTCATCATTGGACATCAGGCTGAATTGTCTGACAGGTCATTTAGTCACAGTCTACCCCTCTATGGTGAGATGTATTTCTGTTCAAACTATGCTAATTTTATAATTTGTATCTATACACATAAATCAACATGTGAACATTTTATGCAAATTGATGTCCTGCTTTATTCCCCTTTTTGGTACCATGTTTTCTCTTTTTGGGTGATGTGTAAGAGACCACCCTATTCTCGTCACAAAGCCTATGTGCCCTAGAAATAAGTATGGATTTGATCATTTAGAAGAGTGGTTCCCAATTAGCTAATCACTGAGGATCCCCTATTTTTTACATAAGCAGCATGAACGGCTGAGATCATTGTGCGATACCTGTGGTGCCTGAAAATTGGCTGTCCTGCTTTCCCTTGCGCGAGGAGTGATATAGTCTTGCGTATTGCCAGGTCAAAATCTCTATCACAATATGATTTCCAAAAAGATTTTGTCAAATATATTGCAAAATCACACAGCACTAAAACAGACCATAAAATTTGTGATATCACCATGCAAAAATTACAAAAGAAATAGTTGGGGGGGAGGCAAGGGATGCGGCCGCAGACCCCCTGGGTGTGTTCCACAGCCCCAGGGGTCCCCGGACCCCAAACTGGGACCACTGATTTAGAATATTGCCCTAAAAAAGTCAACTTGCCAGTGATGGCTAATCTGTGGCCCTCCAGATTGTTCAACTCCCAACACCCCCTACATTGGCCATGCTAACTGGAACTGATAGGAGTTTGAGTCTAACAACATCTGGAAAGCTATAGGTTAGCCTGCTTAGCTTATGATAACATATAAAACCATGAATAATTTAGGGCCCATGGATTAAGGTTAGCAAAACCTGCATGTGGTCCTTCCACGGAGTGAAGTCCATGGGATGTGAATCTATGAGAGGGTCTTTTCTGTGATGGCCCTGTGCCTGTGGAATTGCCTTCCTTCTGAGCTGAATTATGCAGCAGCCCGGTTGGCATTTTGCCAACAGGTGAATGAATATCTCTTCACTTAGGCCTTTTGATGTCCTGAAATGTCATCATCTTTTTTAATCTGCTGCAATACGTATTCTGTGGATGATTTAGCCTTATTGATACTGTTCATAAATAGTTCTAATGTTCCCACCCCAGAGACTGTTTGGTGAAGGGCTGGTTATAAATAAATCCCAACAAATAAATCTTTGCTCACTGGGCCTCTCAGGCTCCTGTTAACAAAAAGCTTGTGAGCTGTTATTGCTCAAGGTTACAACAAATAAAAACATATGTAGCTATGTGCTTATGGGACTGGGAATTTAAAAATCTTTTTAAAAAATGTATTTCCAGATGATTGTGACTGGCTACTGTTACTAGAATTATCAGGAAAAGAACTGAGAAAAGTAAAATACTGTCCTTGAAGATTCAGTAACAGTGCTATTACAAAAACGGATCTTTGCATCAGGCATTTTACAATGGATTTAGTTGTTCAGTGCATTTATTTCACTTTTAATTGAATAATAATAAAATAAATGAGTTACATAATAATATGCTGTGACATTATCATTTAAAAAAAACCCTCAGTAAAGCCCCATTTATCTGAGTAGGTTGGTACAAGCATTGAGTTCCTTGGATATTTCAATTTACAAAACCATATACTGTGCTATTTTATTTTATTTTTACAAAGGTGTGATGGAAATTCTGTCTAATTCCTATCTAATTTCAGGGGGAATGCTCACATGTCCAACTGCAGATTTTTATATTATTTATTGATGGAGATGGAGGCAAAAAATAGAAGGCATCTGAAAATGATGGCAATAGTTCATGATATAGAGAATCCAAATACATTTGTGACAAGAAAACCCATAGCTACACATTTTATTGTGAGTGTGTGGGGGGGAATCAAAATTCAATCAGAAGCAACACAATCTAAGCACTAGTAGTCCAAAATGTCTAAATTGAAGTATTCGTTCATTAATTTCTTAAAAGATTATTTTCCTTTGGGATAGGAGAGAAATTTGCTTGTTGTTATTTTATATTTTAATGAATAATTTCCAAATGCAATTCTTGAACCAATGTGTTAACTGAATAGTTATCATTCAAAATTCACACTTCTCTGAATTTTGTGAGGCAGTTCTCCAAGCAACAAATGCATAGCAAAATGCATACATTACTGAAAATATGTACAAATACATTATCTTATGGGAAATGGCTTACAAAACTCCAAAAAGGGAGAAATTCTCACTGCTGTTGAATTTTCATGAGGATGTTGTTTTTTATTTAAAAATCACAGATTTCTTTGGAAATGTGCACTGAATTTAAGAATGGAAAAAATGATTAACTAAGAGAAACTAAAATGGACAGATTCCTCTAGAGGATTCCAGTTTTCTGTTTTATTCTCAGGGCACTTCAGTGTTTCTTTAAAAGTTCTATAGGTGTGGGAGCTTGTTATTTTGAGGTGACCTAGGGTAAGGGGTTTGTTTGTTTCGTTTCCAGAAAATATTCATCTAATGTTCTGCAATCGTCCCTGGAGCTCTTGGATCTGAAAATGCCCCAAGGCAGAAGTCAACTCATGGTATTTTTTCCTGTTTTTAATTGAAATACTGGTGCCCAGGAGTACTGCAAAGTGTAGATCACAGGTGAGATGATTTGTGGAAGGAAAGAAAGTACCTCAAAACTAAGGTATGCATGACAAAACCCTGCACTACTCTTCGTACATTTTGAATGCCATTTCTTTTCTCATTAATGATTGGAGTTTGTTCTTTAAAAAAGGAAAAGGAAAAAGAAAAGAGCATATTTTTTCACCTTTACATAGAGGTAGATACTATTTAAAAAAAGAAAAAAGCTGAACAGTAAAAAATGGACCCTGGAATATTCCTGAGAGAACTGGACCCCATTTGGATGAGAGCTGTGCTCTCATAAGGGCTTGATCCTTGAATCTTCAAAAAGCACTTGCTTGAATTGAGGGAGAGCTGTATATGATTTTGTGCTGCTTTCTAATCAAGCATGGAGCAATCTGGCCTGCAATAGACATGCATGAATGAAAAGAGCTCAAAATGTGGGAAATAATTTAAGATGCGTGATCATTGTTATTTTTAAAATAAGCAGAGGATATGTCTCCCGGACAACATCAAACTCTTAATAAAGCAGATTCTTCCATATTTCTTTGTAGTCCCCCCAGTTTCTTACGATTTCAAAGAATATAAGGCCTGTTGAAATGAATAGAATTGATTGATGGGCTGAGAAAAGCGTAATGATATACAGCATACTTTAAGTAATTGGGAGGTGTGCATCAGGCTGGCACTGTACAGACCTTTGTTTAGAAACGTCAAGTTTAACATTCTTAACAATAAAGAAAATGAAGGACAAACATATTAATTACACTACCTGCAAATATCAGAATAGATGGTGTTGCAGTATCAGGACAGCTAAAGAGATAATGCAACAGAGACCCAGGAATGGTAGGTTATTCAGAAAAAAATGAAGCATCTATTATGACTATTATAAGAAATAAAATTAGTTTCTTAGGGAGTCCATTCTAATATGTGAGGTTAAGGAGGGAAACTAATTTATAAACTAATCAAAGTTCATCACCATTATTGTGTTAGATTTGATTATAGCACACGAATGCATATAAAACAGTCTGAATCATTGTTAATTTATCATTAAGAGGGAAAGGTTGATAGCTGAAAGCTTGCTCAAATCAGACAACCACAGAAGCGAGCAGGTGAACCTCAGCTGCTGCTTTAGTAATTCAGCGCATTGTTTGAGCCTGTCATCTTTCTACTAATGTAAAGGTCAATTAGGGTAACCAGGAATGTAGGTTTGCTCTCTTAGTTATTCTTTTGTACGTAATGAAATATGCAGGCACAAGGTAAGTCCCACCTGAATTAATCTGTGCAATTCACTTTGGTCTAGAGAAAAGGAGATGCTCATCTACAGCTCATTAAGATCTCCAGTGACCTCTTTAGATTTACTGGAGATTTTTTAGTTGGGATTTGTGTTGAGGCTTACTACAAGAGTTATCCTTTTTATAGATTTATATTACTTACATTACTATAAGCCTTACCCTTTTATATTTTTATCCATATGATATATATAGATCTGCATATTTATATCCACATAGTAATCTGGAGACAACTATCAGTATTATTTCTCTTGTTATTCTTATCTTTACAGAGTTGCAGTTAAATATTCATTAAAACATTTCCCCCCATTACTTATTAATCCCAGCAGAATAAAAGAAAGAGGGGGCAAAACCTTTTCTTAGCATTGATGTAATAGAAAATATTCCTTCCTAACCCCATTCTTTGGAGAGATTCATATAGGCATGAAGCACATAGAAACCAATTAAAATGCAGGATGGTCTATAGCCCAGTCATGCAAAGAAGTCACTAGAACACAATTGTATGTATGTATGTATGTATGTATGTATGTAGTGGGGGGGGGGTTCTATACTTTCATTTACATAGGAAAAACTGAGCAGTTCACATGATAAAAACTCAAGAAGAAAAACTTGCAGGCATCAGTAAAAACATCCCGCTAAGTAAGTTTGCACATGAGTTTGACCAAACTGTGGGAGGCAGTGGAAGACAGGAGTGCCTGGTGTGCTCTGGTCCATGGGGTCACAAAGAGTTGGACAAGACTAAACAACTAAACAACAACAACAAAGTAAGTTTGCAAGGAGGAAGGTTTTGGAAAGCCAGGATGAATATTTGTGGCTTCTAATGATGAGAAAAACATTTCATAGCTGGTGTTTACCTGATTGCAATAGGCCTGTCTTCCCGTACATACCTATACCAGTCATTTGAAGCAAATAAAAATAAACCAGGATTTTGAAAACATAACTATTCACCTGGAGACAATGTTTGTTCACCACAGCTAGTCAGTTAGCTGTCTACCTAGACTTTAATAGCCAAATGGAGAATAGTTGTCTGCGTCCATAAAGTTAAGCAGACATTTACCAAGTAACTTCTTTTATTTTCTGATCAAGTGGTGAAAATCATCAGAACTATGTGGAAAGATGCTCACATTTATTATGGTGCTGGTGTTTGCAGTGACCTGGTTCAGCTTACAAATGAGTGCAAACTGAGTACTCATTAGTTAAACTTTATAGACTATGGCACTAGTTCAGAAATTCAAAAAGCAGCTTAGGGAATTTTAGAAATATAATGTTTGAATGGTGATGAAAATCATTAGCTATTTGTGGGGAATGTTTCACAAATAGGATAATACATTTGAGCAACTGGAAAAGCTGACTATTGAAGCACCTCCAAACCTAATACACTCATGCAGCGTTTCAATAGGTTCAAAGCAGTTCACATAATAAAATATTCAATGTTGTTGCAATAGTTGAATTCTAAATTCTCAGTGTAGTTTCGTCTGTACCCTTTCTTGGTCTTACTGGATTATTGTGTTATTTACTGAGATGATTTATATAAAGCTCTAACAATACTCTGAAGTTACTGCTATCTTAGCAAGCTATAAACAGGTGCATAAGTTCTCAAATGATTCCAAGGACTTCAGGAGAATCTAAGCATCTGTTTATAGGCTTGATAAATGTTCTTTTTCACATATACTACATAGGAAAACACTATTTTTTCTGGCCATACTATTTTGTTCCTGACTTGAGAAAATCTAAAAATGTAATCTAAGAGAAAAAAATCATTGTAAGTAGAGAAACATAATACACCTGTACTGATTTCTGATGTACTGTCTCAGCTAAGCAAGTTAGGGGATTTATGGAGTAGTGCAATGATCTCAGAAATCCTTAACAGTGATGCTTACAATGAAGGTTATTTATTGGGCAAATGTTAAAAGCACTTTCATTGATGGATATAGACAGTTTTCTTTTATTTGGAGGCTATATTTATGAAAAATAAAAACTCAATAGCTGCCCTCTCTTTTCATTTTGCAATATGAAACAGTTGCACTTTGTCATTTCGTAGATTTTGGCTTTTTCCTTTCTTCCGAACTGCAACAGAATGATTTGAACACTTTTTCTGGCTGGGAGACTTTTCACTGCTAGACAGCTCAAGGTATACTGAAATATAATTTTAGATAACTGACAAAAGAAAGGCCTTGTAATGGTTGGTCTTGGGTCTCATTTTGCTCACCTTTAGGACAAAAGAGGCATTATTATTGCTCAAGAAACCATTCACTTACTCTAAAAAAAGAGAAATAAATCATTTATTTTAGGCCATAAAGAAAGTTGAGATGCACATGGAATCAAATCAGGGCATTTGGTCAAGGTCCAACTTTTAGGTCCATTGATACTGCTGCATCAGGGGGCAGCCAATAGACTATCCTTTGGAGCAAAATAAGGGGGAGCCTTATTTCCTATCCTTTCCCCCATCCTTCTTTCAAAAGTAGTGAGGAATATCCTCTTTCAACACCCACCTTCCAATAATTAAAGAGTTTAAAAGGGATGTATAAGGAAGTTTTAGAATAGTAGGATCAGGTCCACAATGGAGACTTATGCTTTCCGGAAGAAGTAACCATTTCTTTGCAATGGACCATTGATCCTCCATAGACTGTTTCCTTTCTACTAGGTCTGGAAAAATCACTTTACTTTTCCGAACTCAATTGTTTTAAATATATATTCAGTTAAAGGATGTAAACATAAATATGTTATATATTAGTATAGGTTTGTCATATTTCAAAAAGTGAAAATCTGGACACAAACATGTTCACACTGCTGACATGGGAATTTCCCAGACGTTTTGCCAAGTTCCAGCTGCCGCATTCCGGATATGTCCAGGAAATTCCAGACGTATGGCAACCCTGTATCAGTATTACTGCTGTGAAATAACGAATATAGGTTAAATACTTAACTATAGATCTATAACTCCATATCTTAAATACCAGTACAGATATTTAAAATACCTTTCAGTTTCAACAGATATAAGATTAAATTTCTGATTTAGAAAGCCTGGATGGACAGTGTTTTCCAAAACAATTTTGGGACCAGGTTTGGGACCAGGTTTTGTTTTTATTTCTGTGAATCATACTGAGCTTATACTATGTTCAGTGATATACTCTGGTTAGTTCTCCCTGGAATTCATTGAGTGAATATCATATTTTCAACTTAATTGTGGTGATATCTCAAACTGTGTTCACTAATACATTATGTCTGCAGATATTATTACACTCTGAGTCTTGTTGGTCTTGTAAAAGTCATGTAACTGCTCCTATAAATGAGATTGTGTTCATTATTCATCTCTTGCTGATGCTTGAAATTTAGCCTCATGCTTCAGACAGAAATAGAATCAATCCATTAAAAAAATGTTTTTCTATATTTTTCCAATATAACAACACAACTCCCCCATGCAATTAAAACAACCCCTTTCCCTCAATTCTCTTAACTGTTTACTCGTTTTTTCCATGAGAGCCAGAGTCCAAACCTTTTGTTTCCAAGCAGACAACTGCAAATTATCCAGTTCTGAGCAACTGGTAGATGAGCACAACCAATCACAGATAATGTGATCAGTTCTTCGTGTGGAAGGTCCTTCTGTCTACCATTAATTTTTTAAAATAAAGCCAATTGTGGTATACATTGAACAGTGTTTTGTGATTAAGCTTGTTTCTGTAAGACTGCAGTCCAAAATGTATTAACAGTGGTACATATCCACCATTTATGGTACATCGTCCCAATACATTCATAACCCCTCCAGCACAGTGAAGATGCTTGAGCAATGTTCTGAATACATTCTTGGGCAGGGGAGGGGTGTCAAATACCACCTGCGCACCATTTTCAATGTGTTTCCCCCCCCCAACTCAATCAGATACAGATTGAAGTGGCTTTTAGTCCACATTGCTCCAAGTCCAAGAATCACAAAGTATTCTGCACATTATTGAAAATGTATTTGTAGAGGTGGCTGTCAAAAGATGTCAGATTATGTGTTGCTTGGTCCCAGTGAGCTATTTATAAAAAGTTCCACTTGATGGAGTTGAAGCCAGTTCATACACCTATTGTCCAGTTTGACTGCCAATTTTTTACCTGTTAACGGTTGTTGGCTATCACACAGATCCCACAGCTTATATAAACCCATTTCACTCCAACTAATAAAAATTAGGTTGTCTCTATTAGAGAAGAGGGAGTGAAACTGAAATGGAATCAGTGATGGAATCAATGGTGATCCAAGTTGCATGGGTAGTGCTCTTGGGCTTGTCAATCAGAAGGTCAGTGGTTTGAATCCACAAGATGGGGTGAGCTCCCATTGTTTTGTCCCAGGTTCTGCCAGCCTAGCAGTTTGAAAGCATGCCAGTGTGAGTAGTTAAATAGGTACCGCTGTGGCGGGATGGTAAACAGCATTTCCGTACACTCTGGCTTCCGTCACAGTGTCCCGTTGTGCCAGAAGTGGTTTAGTCATGCTGGCTGCATGACCTGAAAGTTGTCTGTGGACAAACGCTGGCTCCCTCTCCTGAAAGCAAGATGAGCACTGCACTCCATAGTCACCTTTGACTGGACTTTAACCCTCCAGGGGTCCTTTACTTTTACCTTTTTAGGTGGAGATAATATTTTGCTCCAATGACCCAATCAGCAAGGTCAGTTGGTGCAAATGGATTGGTGATAATTGCTTATGGATGAATAGTGTTCATATGGTTTTCAAGTTATAGAACTTTCTGGTGTCTAACAATTTTTTTGGTATAGATGTATATAATTGTTATATACGTACAAACATATATACATATTTTTGTATGATGTATACAAGCATTATACACACACACACACACACACACACACACACACACACACAATATACATATTTTTCTGTGTTTTTTGTTTTTAGTTGATCAAATTTAATTTCAAAGATTAGCTGTTCTGCATGCAATAAATACCTTTTAGCAGCACCTTCTCATTACGTAGACTGACTGCATGGTTAAGACTTTTGGACTGGCACATGATGTAATGAATTATAATAGGACCTCAATGAGTCAATATTCAATTAAACAAGATAAATGTGGTGTGTTCCAAGTAGATAGACTGTTCAGGTCCCTGAACAGCTATTAAGTTATTCACTATAGTTCCTAAAGGGAATTATGTATGTTGGGATCCTTTCAAAGTTTTCAGAAATCCAAGTTGCCCTGCTATTTAAGCTTTTGACAATTTCACAAAACCAAAGAGATTACATAAGAATAACCTGCTAGATGAGGCCAATTGCCCATCGAGTCCAGAATCCTGTTCTCACAATTGATGAGTTTGTCCATTTTTAACACTTCCAATTGCCTAATTATCTGCTTTACTGCAAATACTGAAACATCTTGGTACTTTTAACTAATTTTGCACTCTCTAAACACTCTAAAGGCTGTGTACAGTGGTACCTCCGGTTGTGGACAGGATCTGTTCCAGAGCTCCGGTCGGATCCCGAGGTTTCCGCAACTGTAGGGACTGCTTCTGCGCATGTGCGTGGCGCGGTAGAGTGCTTCTGCACATGTGCACATGGCGGAACCCAGGGAAATACTTCTGGGTTTGCTGCGTACGTATCCCAAAGAGTATGTAACCAGAGGTGAACGTAAATAGAAGTACCACTGTACTTCTCCAAGTTTTGTGATGCAGTTGGACTACAGGGCCACCATACCACAGTTTGTACACCTGTGCAAATAGATCTGCCAGCCCTACTCCTCCAGTCTCAACTTCAGCGTACTGATCTATGCTCATACCTATATAACTAATTGTCCATACCAATGCACACGGACAATTGTACATATGTACCAGAGTAAACAATTAGGATTCCACCATGTGTGTGGAGGGGTTCTCCTGGTTGGTCCAGGATTCCCGCTCAATGTACAGATCTTTGCATGTATGCTTCTTGTAGCTAAATGGGTGGCTGGCAGGGAATGTAGTTGGTAGTCTGTCAGCAATAGGTGTGGGCTCTGCAGCATGACAGTATGACTGCCCCCATGCATTCATTTAATGCAGGAGGTGTTCTCCGTGAACACATCTGTAATTTAATATGGCATGAATTCATTTTCACTGGTTTATTTCAGAAGCTGGCATTAATCCATTTCCCCATCAATGGCAAGGAACAGAACATATTTCATTCTGTAGGCTTATAGTCATAATAGATTTTAAGATCATAAAATGTCTTCACATTAATCTCTCAAATGCAAACACTTGCACTATTTAGGATGAAATGCTAAGCAATTTTTGTAGCCTCTTCCATGCCATCTTAGTTGTTGATCAATTTCTCCTTTACGGCATCCTAATTGTTGAGCTGTCTGCACCTATTCCCTAAAGAGCACATGCCATCAAATTAAGTTTGTAAATCCAACTTTAAGCCCAGAATTTCTGGCTGGAGCCCCATTCACTTCAATGGAACTGGCCACAATGGAGTACTTCAACATCAGTTTCCTTTCCAGACTGTATGATGAAATGACTCTCTTGTGGTGTCTCAGTGCCACACATGTACAATGATGTTTGTCTGTCTTGGCTTGATTTGAGCTCCCTGAGGCAATAGTCTGTGTATTTGTCATCTGTATGCATAATGCTAGCAAGAAAACGTAATTAAATATGAATTTATCTGAAAATAGAGAAACAGGAAGCCTGATGGGAAAGACAACCACATATTGGAAGAGGGAATTGTGGGGAAAGGAAAACTGTCATAATTTTTTTAAAAAACACAATTATTGGAGGGGGTGGCTGATGCCCAATTTGACAGTTAAGGCAAACTGGCATATCACAGACAATACATTACCCCCTAGATGTTGTTGGGCTACAATTGACATCAGCCCCAACCAGTCTGTGCTACAGTTAGGGATGTTGAGAGTTGTAGTCCATAACATTCTGAGGACACTATGTTGGTCTACCCCTGGGGTATCATGTTAAATTGAGGAAAAAAAGTAAAGGGACCGCTGACCATTAGGTCCAGTTGTGGCTGACTCTGGGGTTGCAGCGCTCATCTTGATTTACTGGCCGAGGGAGCCGGCGTACAGCTTCCGGGTCATGTGGCCAGCATGACTAAGCCGCTTCTGGCGAACCAGAGCAGCACACGGAAACGCCATTTACCTTCCCACTGGAGTGGTACCTATTTATCTACTTGTACTTTGACGTGCTTTCAAACTGCTAGGTTGGCAGGAGCAGGGACCGAGCAACGGGAGCTCACCCCGTCGTGGGGATTTGAACCGCCGACCTTCTGATCGGCAAGTCCTAGGCTCTGTTGTTTAACCCACAGCGCCACCCGTGTCCCCCAAAAATTGAGAATAGTGCAGCGTAAAATTGGCTTCTCATATTGCCCCTTAGGAACTGCAGTTCTGACAAGAACCATGTCTGAAAAGTTCATAGGAATTTGAGCCCCTTCCTTTTGAAACTAAAAACATACAGAAAAAGTCTGGATGAGGAACAGCAAGCAAACAATACATTTGCAAGAAATAATTAAGTGAATGTACCTAAGTAGAGAAGACACTTGTCAGACTAAAGGCTGCTTGGTCAGATAATTTACAGCAATCAACAAAAGTGCCATCTAAGAGTTAACATTAAAGGACTCCTGCATCTGTGTTTACAGAACGACTAGCTTTGTAGCTCATGTAGTGCTACAGACATCAACAAAAGCTTTAATGGAAGTTTTAAAGAGAAAAAGGCTAGCTTAAAAAAAGATTCTCTTCTGTACCTACAATGAAAAGCAGCTGGCTTTGTGCAACATACAGTTTCACAACTTTAACTCAACTTTTGTTAAGATAACATTTTGTGCATATAGCTACAAATCAGTCTGGCCCACCTAGATAGTGATTGTGTGTGTAAAAGTAAGCAGAATTGTGAATTGCAAAAGAGTGTCTGAAATAAATGACTTTTGGTTTCTAATATGTCAGACCAGTACGTGCTACACTACTGTGTGTTTTAAATCAGGTACCGTAACTACAAATTTTGCTGACATCTCTCTACCTGTCACAGGCAAAGGATTCAGCATAACTACTTTGGAATTTCAATATATTTGGATAAAATTATAAGAATTCTTTCCATAGTTCATAGCTAGACTATGGAACTAACATCTTTGTCAGTGTAGATTATAACAGTTGTAGATTTGCGAGGGGACAGATGAAAATAATGTCTATTATTCTGATCATCAACCCACTGGCTCTAAGGAGATCAACTCATGATTCTATATAATTATGTGCCATAAGGAGAGAACTGGTGTACATCTGGTTACCCATAGAAAACAAATCCTGTTTCATCACTGTACCCCAAAGTTTTTATAAACACAATGATCTATATCTACTGGGTGAAACCATTTTAGTAAGCCACCTGGTAGTTTTAAGAAAATCCATGCTCACAGCATATAGTTTATCAATAGCAGAAAAGATCCTGTGGGATAAGAAATACCATTTATGAGTTAAAGGTTGTTTATAGAAACTGCAAACACAAACTTGCTGCTACAGAGTTAGAATCAAATACTGCAAAAAATGACAATCCTGAAGGTAAGTTTGTTGTGTAGTATAATAAAGCACAAGAACATACTAAGTGCAAAATGCTTGGAGTTGTGTCCTGATTTGTAAACCTGACAAATTTACTAAGTATACCAAACATTTGGTATTCAGAACAAATGCAGGAACTCTCCTTTTTTTCCTTTAAAAAGCCATTAATAACAATACAGTTATGGAATGTAAGAAGGAAATTGAGGTATTTTATGCAACTTTCCTGCATTTTATAGGAGTTCATAAATATTTGTTAGTGCTTTCTGAAAATGCATTCTTTGTACTGCATTTATTAGAGGGGACAATAGACTTTACTGGTTATGGCTGAGAACTTATGTCTTCCTCCTCACACATTTCAGGAAAAGGAAAGTCTCTGTATTTTGGGTGGGGTATAAATAATAAATTGTTATTATTATTATTATAGAATGGGAGATACAGTGGTACCACGGGTTACAGACACTTAAGGTTACAGACTCCACTAACCCAGAAATAGTACCTCGGGTTAAGAACTTTGCTTCAGGATGAGAACAGAAATCGCACAGCAGCGGCACGGCGGCAGTGGGAGGCCCCATTAGCCAAGTTTCCAAGTTTTATTACGGCAAAAGCCAGTGACACTAAACACCACAAGATCAAACAAAAAGAAATCAACAACAACATCAGAAAAAAAAGGGGCTTCAGGTTAAGAACAGTTTCAGGTTAAGAACGGAATAGGGCATAGGACTGATAGCCAGCCACCCTGGCTCCCCACCTTTCATTTATATTTGCAATGAAGATGTGAATATGTTTTAATCCCTGTAGCCAGTCTAGGATAACATGGCTATCTTTGCCACATTGCTATTGTACCTTTGTCTGATGGTCAACAATTCACATGAATCTGCTCTGGCAATTCATTCAGACAATGGAACAATACCCAAAGGAACAGGAACCTTCTGTAGTTTCGCATGTGTGGTGTTGTGGGATTGCCCTTGTTCCTATGACCTGTAGGAAACTGGGAGGATGGTAAGCACAAAACAATTTTTCTGCCTCTCCTTCAATAGGGCTAAAAAGGTAAAGGTACCCCTGCCCGTATGGGCCAGTCTTGACAGACTCTAGGGTTGTGCGCTCATCTCACTCTAGAGGCCGGGAGCCAGCGCTGTCCGCAGACACTTCCGGGTCACGTGGCATCTGGCGAGCCAGCGCAGCACACGGAACGCCGTTTACCTGCCCACTAGTAAGCGGTCCCTATTTATCTACTTGCACCCGGGGGTGCTTTCGAACTGCTAGGTTGGCAGGCGCTGGGACCGAGCGACGGGAGCGCACCCCGCCGCGGGGATTCGAACCGCCGACCTTTCGATCGGCAAGTCCTACGCGCTGAGGCTTTTACCCACAGCGCCACCCAGATCCCTTCAATAGGGCTACTGGGGCATTACTGCCATTAGTGTTATAATTATGGAGTGACCATTTTCCGTTTTTCTCCAGATCCACTCTGATATCTCAAAATGTCGACATCTACATGTATATTTATATTTATATTTCTACAACCAAGTAATGCCTCCTCCTCACTTTCTCTCCCATTTTTTGTTTTTTGTAATTTAGTTGCATATTTGGACATCGAGTATTGCATAATTACACAAAAACTAATATCAAACAAGTTGGCTCAAAATATAGCCAGATTCCAAGGTGCCAAGCTTTGTATAGTATCGTAAAATTAAAAATCATTTAAATGCACCACAAAAGTTCAAGCTGTTTCTTGCTCAAGTAAATTTTGATGGCTTAGCTGTAAACTCATGAAATAGGTGCATATAATGGAAGCACTGACAGAGCCTTAACTACAGCAGTACTAGTAGAGCTGCTTTAATTATAATTCCAATAGGCTGATTACAGTGGAAGCAAGAAGAATTGATTTCAGCCATGAAAGACATTAAGTCCCTGTTTGTTATTGATGTAGCTTACTGGAGCTGTTCTGAAGATGGAAATCTGCCCCCCCCCCCCCGAACCACATATCATTTTACAGTATTGGGAAGGAACTATCTTTTGCGTTAATTTTTATTTATTGGTCAAGGACAGTTTTGCAATTAAGTTGCCAGACCTGGTCACACTTTCATTTAAACTGATCTTCTTTAAGACATTAACCTTATTTCCAAGATATGCAAGTTTCTGCAACTGCCCATTACATTACACTGCAAAACCTGGTCAAGAGTAAACACCTACAGTATGAGTTGTCAATCCTAAAGGCAATTGGAAGCATCATTACAATAGATTATCCCCTAGCTGTCATAGAAAAGATTGGAAGGAACTGTATGTTGACATCTTCTCTCTCTTATTCCACAAACCTGTAGTGCTAAGTGAGGTTTGTTTTCTGCTGTGGCAGAAAGATTGTGGGTCCATTACTAGCTAGAAACAATATGATGAAGTCAGGCATTGGTGACCTCCAGGCTACACTATTCAGGTAGTGCAGAATCTGACCGTTCACCTGATATGCACATGTATCATTTGTTTTGAATCATCTTTGCTGGCTGCCAGTTTGTGCCTGACTCCAACTCAAATCACTGGCTTTTGCCTTTAATTCTCTAAATAGCTTAGAATATGATTGTCTCAAGCAACATTCTCTCCTCTATGAGAAGGCTCTGCTTCATATTCTAGCTTGTGGAAAGGCTAGAATAGCACTAGGAGCAAGACCTTCGCTGTAGCAGCTCCAATAGTATGGAATTCTCTTGCAAGGCATGTACATACAGCCTATTACTTGTTTTTGTTTTGTTTGTTTTTAAAAGATTTTATTGGATTTTTACAGTTTTACATTCAATGAAACAACACAATATAACATTTGTCATATAAAAGAAAAAGGACCCCCCCCCCTGTGACTTTCCTCAACTTCCCCTTCTGGTTCTTTAAGTATTTACTACTTCTCCTTAATTATTATATTATTTTTATAATCTTATACCTTAATATTTTTATTTTCTTATCAGTTTTATACCCAAATTTCCTTCATGATTACATCTTACAGTTAATTTCATTCCATGTTGTCCTTACTTAACCTTTGATCTTATTTTCTTACTTGTGTTTAATCAAACCCTGCTAGTGAGTTCATATCTTTACGGTATTTCTGTAAACACAACATAAAAGGTTCCCAGTCTTTTTTAATTTCTTCATTATCATTGTCTCTGATTCTTTCCATCAGTTTCGCCATTTCTGCATATTCCATAAACTTGACTTGTCATTCTTCTTTTGTTGGTATTTTGTCATCCTTCCATTTTTGGGCTAGTAGAATCTGAGCCGCCATTGTAGCATACGTAAACAAGCATACGTAAACAAGTACCACATGTGGTAAAGCGTGTTCATGGAGAGCATGTGTTGCGGTGGGGGCTGGCAAGGCACCCCATAGTTGTGAGGCGGGCTAATTAATTGTTGGCCACTGTTGTGATTGGGCTTCCCTTGTTGTTGGGGAGAAGTTAATGTTGCCATTTTGTGATTGACAGCCAAAATCATTAAAACTTCCTGCACGCAGCGTAGAGCTTCCTCTTTTCACTGCGTGCATCGGATTGCCCGCCCTCCATCCCTATATTTAGGGCTGTTCGTGTTGACCTTGCTATGCCTGTCATGGGATCGTCTGCTCTTCCCGCCGGAGCAGTACCTATTTATCTACTTGCACTTAGATGTGCCTTTGAACTGCTAGGTGGGCAGGAGCTAGGACTGAGCAACAGGAGCTCACCCCGGTGTGGGGATTCGAACCACTGACTTTACGATCAGCAAGCCCTAGGCTCAGTGGTTTAGACTACAGTGCGACCCGTGTCCCTGTCCTGGAATGCTTAGGAAGTAATAATTTCTCCATCATAACTTTACACACACACACACCAATCTCCATTGTATTGGGACAGCTGCTGCTGCTGCTTCTTGTTTTATGTCTGCAAATCTACCATCACATGCTGAATATTATGCGTGGATCATCTTATGTACACACAGGAAGTTCCCTTTTATCATGTCAGATCATTGGTCTCTTTGGTTCAGTACTATCAATAATGATTGGAAGCAGTTCTGCAGAATTTCCAGTCCTATCTGAAAACTCTAGGGTTTGATCTTGTGGCTTTCTGCAGGCAGAACATGTGCTCTGACACTGACCTATTTATATTTGCCTATATTTCCATACCTTGAAATTACGGTAAACCATCACCAATAGAGATTAGATTACTAGGTATTTGAAGTTTATTTTATTTACCAAGCAGGATCATGAAAAAGTAGATTACTTATTTGGTGTTCAGCTAGGCATTTCCCCTCTTATTTTTCTCCAAAGATTGCTTGTACGTTCCTGAGCATTTCAACTTTGATCTGCTAATGCTCACCTGCTATGCTGTGATTACATGGATGAACTGCAAAGAGGCCTCCTCAGCTGAATTGTCAAGTTAAGGGCATAATGCTCTATTGAGGAACAAATACTTCAATTTAAAATTCACCAAAGTGCTGACTTCTTGTGCAATGGTGATTTTGTTTTTGTAAATGGCTAAAAAGGATCATTTGGCAATCTCAGTTGTGTGTGGGGGGGAGAGGGGTGGTCTTTTTAAATCCATTTCTTTACAAACCAGTGTCCCATATCACAACTGGGAAGGATAAAGGGAATTATTACTGCAGAATGAAGAGGGGCAAGTTTCAAAGAGGAAAAGAGATAAAGACCAGCAATATTCTTGTAAACAGCTGGTGAAATTGTTTGCAAAGGCAACACAATCACCCTGATCTAGTAAGGGACAGGTTTTCCCAGCATAGGAAACTTCCTTATATCCAGTCCGATCATCGCTCCATCTAGCCCAGTGAGTATCCAGGATTTTAGGCTGGAATGTATATATAAAATATTAAAGTGGTTTACCACAGTAACAATACAATAAAAAAATCATACAATGAAAGCACCCCCACCAAAAAAACTTAAGAATAAAGATCAGTAACCAATTGTGTGTGGGGGGGGTACTCTTAGTTGCCTGCATAGGCCTAGAAGAATAGAATAGAAATGTTTTCAGCAGGCATTTAGAAATTGACACAAATGGCGCCCACTGAATGTCTGTTGGCAGAATATTCCACAGGATTGGGCCAAATGTTCATTTTTTCATTGTTGTCCAATGAGCTTCCCAACTTGGCAATGACCAGAGAGACTCCTGAAGTTGATATCTGTGATCAAGCTGGGATAGAAGGGTTCAGGTGATCCCTGAGGTACCCTGGACCTAAGTTGTTCATGGCTTTGTAAATAAATACAAGGAAACCACCCCCCCCCCAGGAGCACACAGTGAGGGGGAGGGGGGATTTCCTTGGGCCTTGCTGCATGGTCACAGCATGCAGCTGGCAGCTGGCTCAGGAGAAGGAAGAGTTGAGATCTTCCCATCAGTCCACCTCAGTGTGGTGCTCTCCAGATGTTTTGGACTACAACTCTCATTGTTCCTAACCATTGGGCAGGTGGGCAGGTGCTCATGGGAGTCATAGTTGAAACTTCTGGATGGTAGCATTTTGGCTAGTCCTGCTCTATACGGTGGTTCCAACATATGCAGCATGCCAGTGTGATCTGAAGTCACCACTACTGCTCTAAGTTGTAACTACTGCATGTAGCAATTACCACATGGCGAGAGATCCCAGTGGGCATTTGTGCAAGAGGTATAATGTGTAGCAACCAGTGCTTTTTCTCTGGGGGTACGCATAACATAAATATTATGTGAATCTAAATCTGGCCTCATTGAGGGGCAGTATTTCAATATGAGTAGGAAAATGAGAGTAGCCCAAAACATTTTTTTAAAGAAAAGAAAAGCACTAGTAGTAACCACCAGAGTGTAGCAAAACGATCTGCAGGAGAGAGGTCCCACTGAAATAACAGGCAGTGGGACCTTTCTTGAGACTAGAGCAGGAAATAATAATAATAATAATAATAACAACAACAACAACAACAACAACAACAACAACAACAACAACAATTTATTATTTGTACCCCGCCCATCTGGCTGGGTTTCCCCAGCCACTCTGGGCGGCTTCCAACAAAGATGAAAAATACACTAAAATGTCACATATTAAAAACTTCCCTGTTAAATACCTTTAACTATGCAGTGGTTTTCATACTGTTGAAGGAATGCAGCCAAATCAAATGTCTGTTGGCCATTTCTAATATACTGGATAGTTAAGCATTACGTGTTTCATCTGTAATGTCACAAATAACCTTTTTTTGGCATTGTGGTTTAAATGGATCCATAGGGTCAGGGATCGATATGATCACCAGACATATAGATCATTCATATGCAACACAGATTGCTTTGTAGGATGACTAAAGTTGGTTGTGTGTATATAAACGCCATTATTCAACTTGCTTATTGTTCCAGAAACAATGGGTGACAGGTGAAGTGTTTATTGACTGACAGCCTGTGTTCATGAACTATGCATCACTACATAAATTACACCCTGAATACATAAATTTAAAAAATGGTATCATTAACATTCTAGATGGTAAACTTCTTTTTAAAGTTGAAATTGTGCTCTTTTTTGCACATGCTTTGTGCTCAAGTCCGTCCTATCTGTAAACTCCAGAATGCCTAATCTGCACATGGCATCACATGAATCAACACTAGAAAGCAACTTAGTCAATGGATCCTTGGAGAATATTGCCAGGGACAAGAAAAGATGGATCATTTCTGCATGCTCCCTTTTTCATATTATAATTACAAGAATTGTTTAAGTCTTTACCGCCCACTGTAATTATAGGCACTAAACTTCATTCCCCATTCAGCAAGAGAAAGACAATGCAAAATCATTTATAGGTTTGCTCCTGAAGTATTGTTTCAAATGCCATCAAGCAGTAACTCTCCCTCTTTATAAACTGCTCGTGGACATTTTTCAGCCTGACTCATATATACAGCAAATTACTCTCTCCTTTTGGGCATCCCTCCCACCTGCATTTTCTAATCCATCTTTGGTTTCTTTCCTGTCATTTCATGTAATCTTATATTGCAGGCATCTCTTCTGCATATTGTGTAGTTTGAAGCAATCTTCCTCAACCACCCATGGCAACCCTAAATCAAAGTCTACCTTAAGTTGATTCCCCAATCTTGCAGTATATTTTCATTGCTTACTCCCATAATTGTTTTCTTCAATATATTTTGGGATTACAAAATGGCTGGAAAATCCTCTTCTAAACAGCCTTTAAATCATAAAGACCCGCAACGGGAACAATCTAAAGAAAACCAGTGTATCTAAAATTTGTTTCCTATTGAAACCAGTCAGCTCAATGCACAGCCACCCACTTAAATGTCATACATTTCAGTTGGGTTTATGTGGCATAAATTAGGCACAGTGGACAATATAAAGATAAAAGGAAAGCAGCTATTTCAGGAGCACTGTAGGCCTTTTTTGCATGTCTTTTCTCAAACAACGGTGTTGGGAAGATACCTGCAGAATCTGACTGCCTTCTAAATTCTGTAGTCTTTCATAAGGACCCAAGTATGCAATCTCTTGAACTTTAGCTTCTGTAGTAGAGAGTCTAGGGGACTGTGGAGTTACCCTAGGTTCCAAAATTTATTATGGCAATTTCAGGCTAGAAACCTGAAGAGGCTTCTTTAGTTTGTAAACTATATGTTTCTCCCAAATAATTTTTGGTACACAAATTATAATGGAAGAAATGTAATTTCACCCCCAATGCATTGTATTCATTTATGTACAATATTTACATCATGCATTTCATAATAATTGTCCAAGGTGTCCTACATTAAAAAGTACTTAGCTTCAAAAAATGTTAAGGCAACCTCAGACACCATAAATCAAAACAGAAAGACTATCAACAGCAGAGAAACCAGGCCAAAGTTAGCAGCAGCAAACAGAAAGATGAGGGAAAATTAAATACATTTTACCTGGGATCTAAGTGATCAGAGCAGTCAAAGGCACATGTCTTTGGGGAGGGTGTTCAACCACAACAGTAACCTTAACCAAGAATCCCGATTGGACTTGCTGACTCAGACAGGTTCAAGCGAGGAAGCACTGTCTTAGTTAGCCTCACTCGGAGAAAGGACATATACATGTGCTTGCATCTGGACCCAACATCTACTAATGCTGAATAGGGGCAGAGAAAGGAGCCTTAAAAAGTCAATGTCACCTGCATCTGATCCTCTTTGTCCAGTTGTTTCAGTAGCCACCCAATTTGGATAGCAGCCAGTGGGTCACACATCTATTGAGAAGGACTGGTTTTATCCAATTGGCAACAAGAGAAAAGCTTTTTTTCCACCAACACCACTTAGATTGGGTGGTGCTGGGTCAAACCAAGCAAAAATTCCAAAAAGAATGGGGAAAATACAGAGAATATCTTAAAAAGCTAAAAAGCAGTGCCCTCAAATTAATACTTGGACTTGTTTTGATTAACTTCTGCAAAACAATTTATGGTACTTAAGTTAAAAACAGAAAGAAAAAGGGAAAATAATTAAAAAGGAGACAGTTTACCAAAAATGATAAAAGAACCGTGTTGAGGATGAAGGAAGTCAATTGGAAGAGAAGAACTGAAATAAATATATATTATTGACTATTTGTTTTGTAGAAGTTTTTGTATGTTACCATGTTTTATTTGTACTTTTTTGTTTTATGTCTTGTTGTTGTTTGTTTCTCTTTTGATTCTGAATTTCTGTTTCCATGTTCAGTTTGACAAGTGTGTGTGTATGTGTTATAAATAAACTCAATAAAAAAAAGATTTTTTTTAAAATAGATTGGTGGTGCGTTACAATTAGTGCCATGAGGCATATAATAATGCTGTGGGACAGTGAGTTAGGCCAGTATCAAAGAGAAACTAAGCATTGACCATGATTGTTAGTTTATTATATTGAAATGCCTATTTGAATTTATAAAGTGGGTAATGCACCTTTGAAATTTAGCTTTCAAAACAGTTTGTAAAACCCAGATTTGTGCTGACAAATAAAACACTCGAATTTAATCCCCTATAGCAACTTTGGTTGAGATTTGAGTATCTTTCACATACAAGGCATATGTTGAAAGTAAAACAAAACACAAACTGAAAGGAAGGAAATGCACACTTTGTTAGCCTATCTAACTTTAAAAAAACCAAATGTATTGATTAGGCTTAAAGATGAATCAAAATAATTGAATATGATGTTCTTTTAGAAAAGACATGCTATAACTACTTTTTCTCATTTTAATGAGTTTCTTGATTGTGCATAAGCTTACAATTGTTTTTGAAAGAAATGTCATCTTATGCCATGATATGCATTCACCGATTAGTTGTTTCAAGTGCTCCCTTTTTAAATACATGCTTCCCTGTAATAGGACAAGGTTTTATTTCTTAAAACCGTATTGACTTCTCATTTCTAACACTGTGGAATGAGCATATATTTGAGTTGTTATGCGTAAGAATGGGGGCTCAAGAACCAATTTTCTGCAAGTAAAACTGCAACTCGGTACTAACTCTGGGTGTTTGGATTGTCTGGAATTCTGGCATACTAGTTACATGGCACACCGTGATCTGGGTTTGTTATACTATGAAGCAGAAAATGGTCCCACCTTTTTATAGTTGGCCAGATCTGCTGGTCTTCTGCCAAGATCCATCTCCAGTAATTGTACTGAGCTAAAATGAAAATAACCTGTCTTAAGAGGTTGTTACTCAACATTCTCAGTGACTTTCCAGTCCTAATTAAATATATTTACATGAGTCCTACTGTAATTAATGGGACTTCCTGGTAAGTGTGCTTAAGATCACAACTTAAAGAGAGATTTTCCTTCATGGTTCTGAAATTAAAAGGGAGCAAGATACTATTTGACAATTATTGTGTCAGTCTCTCCCTGGTAGGCTGTTGAGATGCTAAATATTTGGCACAACACACATTAATCCATTTTCTGAATAAGTATGCATGCCGGCTAATTTAAGTTTCATTAAAACAACAGCAACCAAGAATGGTCTTGTGTCAGTGAGTAAGAGGAAAATACCAAAAGTAAACTTTCACAAATAATTCTTTCTGTACCTATCACTCTGCTCAGAACTGAAGGGCTTATATAAGCACGTCTGTTCTATAATTCACATAGCTGTTCTTTTTATTTCTTCCTCATGTTTTTATTTGAGTAAGCTCTTATCCACCATACAGTCATATAAATTTTCCTTCAACATGGCAACACTTGAAGGGCACAGAACATCAAAAGAGCCATTAGAATAGCTGGAGATAGCAGCTGCCCCCAGATGTGGTATTTGTCATTCTGCAAATATAGTGGCTGCTAAACTTCCATGTTGATCCTATGCCATCTTTATTTCATCTAAATTTTATCCATCAGTATATACAACTCTGAGTCCTTTCTTAGGCAGCTAATCAGGAACAGAGGTGGGGACTGCATATGCAAACGGAACAATGCAAGATCCAGTTAGTAATGCCATAGCAAGCTGATTAGTGAAGATGCTGAATATCAAAAGGGGACCTTGAAATATGAGTTTACATATTTTGCCCCCATTTTTTGCAGCAGCTCCCACTTTTGAAGTTACAAGCCAGTTTAAAAAGTGACTTAGCTCTTCTGCAGTAGGAGCTGCTGATAAACTTCAAAGAAAATACCATGTTTTTGTTCCTCCTCTTCACCATTGCCTGCCTGAAGAGCTTCACTGGATATTCCAGATGTATGCTGAATAGCATGAGATTATGTTCCACCTGAATTAATGATGGCCTAACAGGTAGAAAAAATAATGTGATGAATATTAGGAATTAGGAATATTAGGATTTCTTCACATACACCTGAAACCACATAAGAACCATTTCTTCATGTTGCTCTCCTGTGTGGCTTAGGTGTGTGTGTGAATAGTAGGAACTTATCCCAAGTCAGACCATTGATCCACCTGGCTCAGACTATGCCAACTGACTTTGCCAAAGGTTTCCCAGCCCTACTTAGAGATGTCAGAAATTGAATTTGGATCTTTTGAATACAAAGTATATGCACCACTTAGATACAACGGGCCACCAAGTGGGTAGAGATGATCACATGAGTCTTTCCTACCCAGCCAGGAGGAAGGCCAACAATCTTGTGGAAAAGACCCAAGAAATCAGCTTGTGGCTATTTTGCAAGGCAATCCAGTATCAGTGATACTATGCAGTTAGTAACAGCATAACCAGTTTATAAATAGTAATGGTGCTTTGAAAGGCTTTGAAATGGAGTCTACTTATTTCATCCCTGTTCAAGCTCTTTCTGAATCAATCCAAATGCCACCATATTTGGAATGAGCTTACCCTGTCCACAGCAATGGTTTCCATCTTCATGGGCTTATGGTATCTGGTAGATTCTGTTGTGGAGCTGAGGGGTGATTAACAAAATCAATCTTCCTGGCAAACTGGGAATATCCCCTCACTCACGCAGTTTAGGACATTTCACAATTTCCTCAGCAGAGTCTCTTTTTCTTTGAGAAAAATAACTGGCTCACATAAATGTAAACTAAACTTTAATAATAAAGAAAACTAACAAAATAACATAATGAGGCCCCAGTGTTTTTTTAATACAGATTCCTCATAGTCCTTGGGAGAGTTTCTGTTGGCATAGCTACTTCCTTTTGAAGCCCACATGGCAACATGGAAAAACGATGATTGCCAATATGGAAAGGTTGGGAGAAATGTGACCTTAATTAATCAGTGTGTCATGGATCCTATGATGTAACCACTTTTTTGCTTTTCACGAATAACTATAGGAATGGGATACTGGCATCTTAAACTCTACTGGAGGAAGAGGAGCAGGAGAGGACAGGGGGTGAAGAAAGAGCTGTGAGTGAAGCGGCCATTTCCCCATCCTCTGGACTCCCTGGGAACTCGGCAAACCTGCTGCCTCTGGAACCAGGTACGGAGAGTGCAGCTGAATGGGACAAAGCTGTGGGCAGCCTGAGGAAGTACCATCTAACTTGAGCCTGCCCATAAAAAGCAAGTTTAGAGTGAGAAAATAGGGTGATGTCTGCTGTTTCCAGGAAATCTAGTTGTGGTTGAGCTGAGAGTTTGTTTGGACCCTGGGTGAAAACCTGGAGGATGAGAGGGAGAGTGTGTCAGAAGGTAAATAAACTGACATGTGTGTGTGTGTGTGTGTGTGTGTGTGTGTAACTTTGTATTGATGTAATATTTTTATATGTAACTGTATTTTTGTAGTATTCTGTTTAAGTTGTCTGCTGTTGCTTCAGTTTTTTGTACACTGCTTAGAGATATTTTTAATATATTAAGTGGTATAGAAATTAAATAATCAATCTAACTAACTAACTAAAATACCTTCTGCTTCAGCAAGCATTGTGGCTGTTGGCTCCCATGTTGGAGGGTTCACCTGTACACATTTAAAGCGGTGTGTAAGAGAGAGTTTAGAAGGATTTTTTTTCCTTTTGCAAAAAGGCAAAGCAGAAATGATCTGGAAGCTCTGAAATTGTATATTTGCATTTCCTTACAATATTGATATGAGACGCATGACAGCATCCAGAGCTGCATCAATCCTTCCTAACTGTCTGAGAAAATATGTGCTGTGTTACAATGAAAACAGTTCACCAGCTGTTTATGTGAAAATTATTTGAAGAAAAACAAGCATGGCCATATGGTGTTCCAGCAATATAGTGGGAGCATGAGGAATAAATTGTGTAGGCTGTGGTAGATAATGGTCATGCTAAGTAGGGTGTCAAATGTTGGAGGCACATTACATTAATAGTTAATCTCTCCTTTTATCCTCTAAATGCTTACATTTCTTAACAGCTTGTAGTTGGGAAAATGAGTTAATAAGTCATTCTGATGAAGAATTAATTTTTGTGGAGTGACAAAATATTTAATATACTGCACAAATCCAAAACAGTGCCTAATTAAATGATTTTTAAGAAAGGGGAAAAAACTGCATTAATTATGTGATTTCAGAGTAATAGAACATCTGCTAGCCTCTTTGCGGGGATACCACACACACACACACACACACACACACACACACGCCTTCTGTAGATGCAACAACAGCTAATGATTGTGGGCTAAATCAAGGATTTGTCATGAATTGTAAGCAAAGAACAGAACTCGGAAAGGGGGGTAGCAGAAGCAAATGAAGAGGCTTGTCTATGACAGTTTTGGCAGAGACTTTATTTCTCATTCTTTCTGCCCTTGGATATAGCACAAATTGACCCTCCTGAAATTCCTTATGTATACAGCTATTAAGGGAGATTCATGGCTCCCATTGCCTACTTCATCTGTTCACCCTAGGCAGAACATTTCTGGTTTCTATCTTGCTATTTATTTGAAGAGTAGATGTAACTTAGGCTTCTACTTGGCATAAGTTGAGTTGGCTGGTGAGTTGAATCACTAGGGCCAAAATCTTATCCTTTCCCTTCCTTCTTGGCATCACTTATGTAAAGGGAGATTGTGGTGAGGATTAGCATCTCTGCTAAATGATACTAACATTTTCATCTTATATATGCTGGTACAGAAGCAAATATTTCAGTATAACCAATTTACAGCTGAGAATTATTAGGACAGGGTTGTAAGTTTTAAACAACTATTGAACGCTCATCATTGGAAGTAGTCTAAAAAACAATTGAAAAAAAGGTTAGTATATATAACAATGAGGAAAGGGGAATGCATATTTGGGGATTTTTCACATTAATGTCTGCCATGGAACTTCAGTCTGTCTGTCAAAAAAATTCCTAAACAAATCATGGGATGCTGAGGTACGGTAAGTTCTAGACTCAATATTCAGTTGATGCACTGTTGGGCTTCATTTAAATTTTTTTTTGTAAATGGAGGGTGTGCCCCCCCAAAAAGTTTTTTTTTAAAAAAAATAATGACACTATACTTTAAGATCAGTTTTGATGAGGAAGTTGTTTTCCAGCTGTTAATTTTGTTGAGAAACGCTTGATGAACCAAAGGTTCCCTGGAAAGAGATTGAAAGCTACTGGTATATTATATTTGGCACTATTTGACAACAGTATTAGGCAGTTATTTGATAGTTCACATGTAAAGTTTTTATTATTTAATTGCTTTTGTTTGATAACATTCATAGTTATTATTACCTAACACTATTTTGGCTAACAAGCAGGATTGAAAATTGAAATAAGATATTTCAAGCATGCCAAAATTAAAACAATGCCAACATAGTCCAAGGCATTTGACGTTTCCTCCCCACCCCCACCCCAAAAAAGTATTGCACTACAATTTTGTGTAGACATTCATTATCTTGATTAGATATTCCTAATTTTAAAATGTGAAGAATAACTTTGAGGGAAATGATTAAATTTCAACCATGTGCAAATATTTCTTTCAGCACCAAATGCCACATAGTTTAGCATGGTTAGAATGCTCAAAATGGTGGCTTTAAATGACATGGCAGATGTCATTACTTATATTGAAAATGTTTGCAAGATCAGAGTTTGTTCCCTGGATGAAATAATTTAGATTTCACACACTTAATTTAGAATAGGAAAGCTGTAGGAAAACAATCCCTGTGGATTCTCATGTAAACTGACTCGACCCACACCTTCGGGACTAATCTACAGAACATAATTATCCTGCAACATAATTCTCAACTTCTTTAAAAATGTATCAATATGTGAATTTTAAGGATTAAAAATATTTAGAAATGTATGCTTTTTACATATATATATATATAGAGAGAGAGAGAGAGAGAGAGTGCTAAAATACGATACAACACAAAATCAAGATTCAAATTTGGATGCATATTTGAATACACTTTTTCATGTGTGCAAATAAATGCAGAAACAGAGTGAATTTATGAAGGTACAGGACCCTATGGTGAGGCAGAGTGAGGCAGCTGCCTCAGGGGGCAGGTGCTGAGGGGCAGGGAGGAGACAGAGCTGTGAGCGCCACGTGGCCTGCCCTATATCCCCTATGCTAGCTGGCTGCCTTCAAGTGCACTGGAAGATACTTTCCTTTCACCAGCATTGGAGTAAGATTCAACTGCCAATCTAACCAGCTTCTGTATGTGCCCTGGAGGAAGGTGCCATGTTGTCCTTCGCCTCGGGCAGCAAAAAGCCTTGAACCAGCTCTGTGAAGGTATATATTCAAAACTGATATAGATTGGAAATAAATAGATTTACCTATCTCTACTTTGGACTAAGTGCCATTGAATTCAGTGAGATTTACTTCTGAGAGGACATACATAAGTTTGCACTGTTAGCAAGTGAACTGTCAAGTTGTAGAGAAAATCACTGCAGGAAAATCAAGAAAAGCAAATAAAAGAAATTCATTTTTTTAAAAAAACAACAAAACAAAAACTAAAACTATTTTGTGGCAAGTATCATGTTGTGGTTCATTTTCATCTGTTTCTAAACATTGCTTCAAACAGAGCTATTTCCATTGAGCACTGCACTCTGGGGAAAGACACTGACTCGGATTTTATTGTAAACTTGCCAGTACATGGTAACACGCTGATAAAGATCTTCACTGTCAAATAGAAATTTCCCTGTAAGAATGCTGATCTTTTTTTGCAATCATGCAATAAGGTATTTGGAAGGTCCCGTAAAAAAAATAAATCAGGAATTATCTCAAACTTTAACTGGTGTGTGGAAAGAGTTCCAGCTGAGACCACAGTGGGGAGGAAATGTTTGAAGAAGATAAAGGTAGTTTGTGTGACTTGGATATTCCAGAATTTAATACAAGCCAAATGGAGGTTTCTGGCTGATGGCTTCCCAGAGGGGCTGTTGTGTTTATTACATAGTGATGCTATGTTTTTATGATTACTTTTAATTGATTTTATCCACTGTGTGCTATCTGTAATTTTTAAACATCAGTAAATAAGTGGTATGTAAATTACTGGCTGGAGGGGCTAGTCTGCCTCTGTATCGCTGATTTTACATTAACAAAATGGCTGGTGGGACCAATTGCAAGGGACCTTGGAATGGGGGTGCAGGGTTTAACCCTTTGCCCCCCTACCTGCTATTCACAATTAATGGGAAAGGTCCCCTTTAGACCATGGTGGGAGCAAAGGGTTGAGGTTTGCTCACCCCATTGTCACAACCCTAATCAGCTCAATCCCTCTCTCTCACAGGCTATTTGTTAAAGAAAAATCAACTATGTAATGACACACCAGGGCAAGTATATCAGATCTAGATTGGCCCATAGTCTTAAACACTTGTATTTGTGTGCAGTATCCTATAATGTCAAACGATGAACCTTAGTGTTGTTTGACGATGCTGATACGTTTCCCCCCTCATATCAATGTTTATACGTCCAAGGGTAATTACAATCATTTCCCCTTCCCTAAAAGGAACCAGGCGTGGAGCATTTTTCTGCCTGCCCTATTGCAACACAACAGATACAGTGGTACCTCGGGTTATGTACTTAATTCGTTCCGGAGGTCCGTTCTTAACCTGAAACTGTTCTTAACCTGAAGCACCACTTTAGCTAATGGGGCCTCCTGCTGCCACCGCACCACCAGAGCACGATTTCTGTTCTCATCCTGAAGCAAAGTTCTTAACCTGAGGTACTATTTCTGGGTTAGCGGAGTCTGTAACCTGAAGCGTATGTAACCCGAGGTACCACTGTATAGGCATTTTAGAAATTTGGCTGCACAGTCTCGTGCATATTTACTCAGAAGTAATCCCCCCTTTGTTCTTACCCCAAGTTAGTGTGCATAAGCCTGCAGCTTCAGTATCCCATAACTTGTCAAATATCAAATATAAAGACTACTTCACATCACTATTTGTGCTTCTGCATTCAAACAAAAACTGTAACAATAACCATCGAGAAATACTTCAGTGGAGCAATGGGCAGTGCACTGCACTTTAGGATATGGTCTGCAAATGAATGGTTAGTATCTTCAGTGTTCCCTATTCCAAATATTTGTTGGGAGCAGATATGAGGCATATAATCTGTTGCGTGGTTTACACAAGATGTAGGATTTCTTCTAAAATCACCTCTCTCCCCTAACATATTTGAATATCATTGCTCTGCAACATGATCATGTTGTCTTTGGGCTCATTATAATAGGATTATTGGAAGCTTTCTCTTTTTTACGCATAAGAAACTATGCATCAGTTCCCTGTACATCTGATTATTGTCATGCCTTTGTCAACTCTAATTGAAAATAAATTCCTTAGTTACCAAAAACAAAACAAATAAACCCAGGTAAGGGAGTTACCCTACTGTAGACAATTCTCATTTGGGTGGAGGATCATGCATAGGTCTATTGGCAGGTGATGTTAAAATAACTGAATCTTATTAACAGGGCTTTCTTAGCCAGTAAATTTATTTCTGTCTCTCGTGGCTACTGCTAATATGGGACGTTGGAGTCCATTAATACAGTGCAAAGTGCTAGGAAGTCGAACCATCTTAGAGATTTAGTTTGGAAAAATAAATTGCATTGTCCCATTGGGAATTGTATATCCTCCAGTACTTATAATCTCTATATCCGCTTAGTTAAAAAATTAAAATAAAGCAGAAATTAAACAGTTTTCAGAAGCGAAAACAATTATGCTACATTGGATGAATAAGAGCAGCTTTAGAAGGGGCATAATACACCAAATAGAAAGTGGCAGTTAAAGCTAATTACATCTTAAGATAAGTATGCAATTGACAAGGATACAATTTTCTTTCACTTATTTGTGTTTAGCAATTTTGAGCAACTCACCATTATGCTGAGCTTTCCTCAAAGTCAAATTCAGTTTCATGAGCAAGAACATTTGCACATATGGCCTGTAACCTATCAGCAGATGGTTTGAACATGGCACAAAGAAAGGTTTCATGCTATTAGGAGGTGTTCGTGCAAACCACGCTTAAATGATTGTCAGCTGTATGTGGAGATCAGCTATTATTCTGTATGGAACTTCAGCATACTCAGGCGGCAACACTAGCCCCGTTTACTTGGAAGTTAGCCTCACTGAATTAAATAGGACTTCTGAGTAGACCTGATTAAGACTGCATGATTCTAGGCAGCCACATGATATTAGGCAGTACTTTATACTGTTGGATTTATTTATCTTATATGTGAATGACCTATGGCCCAAGCATTAATAAACTACAGTGGTATCTCAGTTTACGAACTTAATCCATTCCAGAAGTCTGTCCTTAAACCGAAACCATTCTTAAACCGAGGTGCTCTTTCCCTAATGAGGCCTCCAGCCACCAGTGCCCTTCCACCATTCGGATTCTGTTCTTAGACCAAGGTAAAGTCATGAAACTGGGACACTACTTCCAGTTTTGTGGAGTTCGTAAACCGAATCGTTTGTAAACAGGGCTGTTCTTAATCCGAGGTACCACTGTACTGGAACAACAACAACAACAACTAGTTATAGGAAGATAAAATAAAGACTTTCATAATTCAAGCATAAAATATTTATTTATTTTCAAGGTGCTGCCTGAGGAGATACAGGATTAAGAGCAGAAGAGCCACTATGCTATTGGAAAGTCAAAAACTCTGCCACCATGAATAAAATACTGATGGGACACCTTGGATACACAGTCAGAATATACTTGATGAAACTGGATGATTTGCTTTTCAACATGTTCTGAGTCAAAATAATCAAACTGACTTTCAGATTTTCCACATTAAAAAAAAAGCATGCACATTTTCTGACTCTTAGGGTGGGTTTCACGTAATTAGGAAGCACTGTACCAGGACTCCTACTTTTGGAACAGGGTCTCCTCCCACACACAGCCCAGGAGAATTCCCAAAATTTGGGTGGGGGGCAAGAGAGGGTTTGCATTCTGTCTGGCAAGCTGAAATGCTTGTGCAGTCAGAAAATTCATCATAGTGCAGCCAAGGGTTAAAGTCCACCCTTGGGGTGTTGTTGTTGTTTTTTTAAAAAAAGACATGTATTTAATTTATTTTAAATTCGGTCCTTGTTAACCAGAACTAATTTAAAACCACAACAAATGAAAAGTTGCGCACAATATTTGGGATTGATGAGACACCTTTTCAGCACAACAACAAATCCTAGCTTCTAAAAATATACCTCATCAACAAACCCAGTTAACCATCCTTCCATGTCTTGCTTTCCAAATTCCTTTCACCCCCACAGCTGACAACTTCCCACTTTTCCACATTTCACTGCCAAAGCCTCTCACATGCCAAAACAGCTCTTTGCTGTCCTCCCAGTGCAAGCTTCTTCTTTTATTATTCAGCTGTCCTTCTCCAGTGACCAAAGGCCTTCTTTGCCCAGTCTACCAACTTTCCTCTTGGCTCCAAATACTACATTCTCCCCAAACTTTGACACCTGTGCAGCTAATTTAAATGGAATTGAGAAGTAGATGAGGCGTACAATCAAATCAATCAATCAAATTTTATCATGCGGTTACAGGCCTGTTAAGATGAGGCATACAATAGTAGCAATTGGTAGGTTAGTTCCTTTGTTTTACTGAAGCTGTTGCTATTGTATGAATAGCATGAATAATTTGTGTGGACTATGGTGGTGGAATAGTGCTGCGGAATGCAGAGGGATCACAGAGCACTAAATAAGGTCACCAAGACTTGTAATAAGGCAGAAACTACATCTACAATAGCTGGGTGTCTAGGAGTATTCTTTAACATTTTAGTTAATATTCAATGTACTTCCTTCAGCCAGTAACAGTTTTGCATCTCAAATTGGCACGACAACTTCAGAGTGCCCTTGCTGGATCAGACCGCAGGCCCATCGAGTCCAGCATTCTGTTGTCAACTGCTTAATGAATACAACCTATATTCTTGAAACAAACATTTGATATGACAGATGTTTCTTTCCCACCGTCTAAGACAAAAATAACATTAGAGCTTTTCTTTGGAAAGTACATTCGTGCTCAGTCGCCTGAGCATAACATCTGTGTTGGCTTGGCACGTTGGTAGATGAAATGAGAAATAATTTTGCATCGTCCTAGCAAGTTTCATAAATTCACAGAGTGTGATAAGGTTGTCAGCTGCAGTTCTTGTTTTTCTAAATCTGTGCCTGAGATATTTTGTTGAGAGCATTTGCTGACAACTAAACTATAGGACTTGCCTGCGCCCACCCAGCCAAGGAAGGCAACTGGCTGGTGGTTAACTCATTATTGACAAAGACACACACCTACAGCAACTCACATACAACCGGATACACACAGAGAGACTGGGAAGGGGTGTGTGTGTGTGTGTGTGTGTGTGTGAGAGAGAGAGAGAGAGAGAGAGAGAGAGAGAGAGAGAGAGAGAGTGTTGTAGCACCCATGTGGCTGACTTGACCTGAACTCTCCTTCCTTGGAGTTTTTTAGGCAGAGTTTGGGTGATCATCTTTTATGTCAGATCTAGTTGAAATTCCTGCATTCCAGATGGTTAGACTAGATGACCCTTGGGGTCCCTTCCAACTCTACAGTTATATGAGTCCATTGTTCAATTCTCTCATGAAATAGAAAGTGGGGGAGCCATTCTCCCAGGTGGGAGGTGGGAGGATTCAACTCTCTGTATGTGTGAAGATTAAGATAAAATGGTGCTTGAGGACTCATAGATATATTTATAATTTTGTGTTTTGAGGATCATATGAGGATTATTATTAATGCACCTTCCTACTTTTTATCTTTAGTTTTTCTGTTTGATATATTGTTTTTTATTATTCACTTTAGTTTGAGTTTTATGGTATATTAGGTTGAAAACCTTTTTAAAAAAATGATTAAAAAGAAAGTGGGAGAGCCCTTAATTTATATTTCCCTCTGTTTTCGCTTTCTTTATTTTACAGTGAAGTTGGCTTTATTTTACTACAAAATAAAATGCAGAAAACCCTCTCAGAGAGATCAGCAATTATGGTAGAAAATAGAAACTGACTTATTAATAAGGTGACTAGTGATGTATTAATTACTTTCCCAGCCACTGTGAACTGTGAATGGGGCAGAGTTTTCACAGAAAGAGCTTATACTTAAAATCTCAGAGGATAATTTCTGAACAGGACTGATTTCTGCATAAACATCATAAGGAATGATTGTGGCCATGGGAAAAGGAATTGCTGGATATATATTAATTGCCTGCAGAACCATCACTTTAATTCAGCTTCTAGCTTACTGCGGAATAGAAATACCATAGCAGTACTAACAGGACCTGATATGAAAGCAGCACATAATCAATACTTGTGGGTGTATAGAGATGTCTGGGATTCAGAATTTAGTATGATCACACAGGGATCTGGCAGTGACCCAGAGCAATGAGCTAGAGCCTAGTCTGTGTAAATGGAACACCTTGGCATTCCTCTGCATATGTAAGCGAGGTTGCAATTCTGAACAACTTCTGCAATGACATCAGGTAAGCAAGATGTGAGGCTTATTCTTGGAAATATCAAAAGGCATTACAGTATTGCTGTACATTGTAATGGTACTATGAAATGACTGTGACGTAACAGCTGAGTATGAAGCTTATTGAGTGAAAGGGACTGACCTGTGCCCTGGTTATCTTAAGAGATAAGAGTGAAAGAAAAGTGCCTAATGTAGGGACGTGTGTAAAACTCTTTGGAGTAAGTCCTATCAAGCTGAATTGACTTAGCCCCCCCGCAAATAAGCTGCATAGAATCAGCCTGCAAAACTCTTAAATTGAGAGTTCCTTAGAGCAATTTATATGGATAGTACAACATTTCCTAGAATATATATGGCTATTCATTTGAATCACCCTTCCACCCAAGGAGCTCAGGATGATGATATACAACAAGTATACAGTGGTACCTCGGGTTAAGAACTTAATTCGTTCTGGAGGTCCATTCTTAACCTGAAACTGTTCTTAACCTGAGGTACCACTTTAGCTAATGGGGCCTCCCGCTACCACCCTACTGCCGCCGCGTGATTTCTGTTCTCATCCTGAAGCAAAGTTCTTAACCCAAGGTACTATTTCTGGGTTAGCGCTGTAACCTGAAGCGTCTGTAACCCGAGGTACCGCTGTAAACTGTTCAACACAGACATCAGCATAGAAACAGTTGTCACTAAAATAATAAAAAAGCAGATCATTAAGAAATCTTCAAAACAGTAATTCATATATTTCTGCTGAGGATGGAAGCCACCACAATTAAATTTATAAATCCATAATTAAACTTCAACATAGTTCTAGTAGCTGATACACCCTGTACTACTTTTCCACATCCTTCCGCTGTCACCTGGCAGCATCCATTACTCTAAACTACAGTGGTACCTCGGGTTACGAACTTAATTCATTCTGGAGGTCCGTTCTTAACCTGAAACTGTTCTTAACCTGAGGTACCACTTTAGCTAATGGGGCCTCCTGCTGCCACCGCACCACCAGAGCACGATTTCTGTTCTCATCCTGAAGCAAAGTTCTTAACCTGAGGTACTATTTCTGGGTTAGCGGAGTCTGTAACCTGAAGCATCTGTAACCTGAAGCACCTGTAACCCGAGGTACCACTGTACAGCAGAAAAAGCAAAGAAGGGTCACTCAGCTGAGAGATCAGCACTTGCTCTTCCTTTCCTTTAATGATTTCCTGTTCCACCTGGCCATTATACAGAACCTTTAACCAATAACTATGGCCTGAGTTTGAGAGCCAGTGTGGTGTAGTGGTTAAGAGCGGTAGTCTCGTAATCTGGGGAACCGGGTTCGCGTCTCTGCTCCTCCACATGCAGCTGCTGGGTGACCTTGGGCCAGTCACACTTCTTTGAAGTCTCTCAGCCCCACTCACTTCACAGAGTGTTTCTTGTGGGGGAGGGAAAGGAGAATGTTAGCCGCTTTGAGACTCCTGAAGGGGAGTGAAAGGCGGGATATCAAATTCAAACTCTTCTTCTTCTTCTTCTTTTTCCTTCTTCTCCCCCACCATTTTTCTTTTGTGTCATGTCTTTTGGATTGTAAGCCTGGGGGGTATGAAATGTCTTATAGATCTTAGTAAGGTACCTTGGAAGTATTTATTGGCTGAAATGGGGAGAAGGCGGTGAGATAAATAAATTACGCTTTTCCAAAATAGCAACATATTCATGATGTTACACTTCCCAGTCCCAAAGCTATAGGAGCATCGTATCCCAAGTACTTTTGTGCTGGCACACCAAGTCCAAGGCACTGAAATTATATATAAAACAAAGCAATTTATTTTAGTGGTGTGATGCCAGTGCTTGAAATGTTAAAACATTATGGGAGTCTCTCTAAAAATATGTTGCAGTTCAACAACAGAATACTAGGCTTCAAGTGTGAATGAATGACGGTGAAATTAGATAGTTCACATCCCACAACACTTAAAACCATATGGCTCAAAATGGGTCCTTCTTGTAAAAACAGTTTTATAACAATGACAAATGATGCCAGTGATGGAATTAACACCTTCTTCTGAAAAGTGAGGTGTTAAAACCCCAGCATGCTTGTGGACCTTTAACTCAGACTTCCACCAATCTGAAGCCCCTCAGAAGTTTTGAACTACAAATTTTATCCGCCTCAGCCAGTGGGAGGAGGCTACATTAATTTAATTAAAGTGTAAGATGTAATGGCAAGTGTGTTATCATTTATTTTCTAAAACAGCTTATCTTCTTCCATTGCCTACACTGCCAAGCTCCTGGGATCAGTGAAAGTACATAAATATCATTTTAAAATACCATTTCAGCATTTGTTTAGGAGTTACTCAGGATTATTTTCTGTTCTGCACATTTGCTGGTTTCAACACAGGTTGGTATAACAGGTGGATAGATGTGGGAACCTGCCCACACACCATCACAGGTAGAAGTGAATGTTTATTTTCCTAGAGCTGCTTCAGACCCTTAGGCTACATTCAAATGGCACTTAATTTAATCTTCATTCCATTTCCTTACCTGCTCATGGTTGCATTTTGTGTGATCTTTCATACAACATAAAAGCCACTCCTGGAAATCTTGTGGAATCTAGCACACTTCCAGCACACATTTCCATGTTAATTGTTTCTGGGGGGTGGGGTGGGGGTGGAATCCACTTGAAAGCCCATTAACTCAGAAAATTGCAGGAGTTTGGGGAGGTATACCAGCATACAGTTCCTTCCTCCCATTTAAAATTTAGCGTGGCGTGTTGGTATATTGATTATTATTTTTAAGCTACAGTTCCTTAACACAAGTGTAAAAAGAGTTTTAGAAATTGTATTAGCATTTTAACCAGTAAAACCAACACAATAGACTCCACAATAAGCCTGGTCTATTCAAACTCGGCTTGACCCACAGAATCACTACCATTTATCCCTGACTGATTTCTTGTACGTTTTGCTAGCAGTATTATAGGTATAAGTTCAACAGACACAATACGCCTACCACCCTGCAGATATAGTTAAATTAAAATGTGGCCCTAGCCTAGCACATCACTTGTGTCTCACAACTTAATTCCTGGGTCCAGTCACAACTAATACCACTGATTTCCTGCTATGGCATTATCAAACCACCCCATGGCCAGCTTCATCAGACAATCCCAGAAATGATCCAGTCAACATGTTTGCTCTGAATTGGGACCTTCCGTACCCTAACCTATTTCTCCATATATTGGACACTGAAACATAAGAGAGCCTCAGGGGCTTGGCTTTTTCTTAAATAGATTGTTTTTTAAGTTTTAAAACAATATTGTTTCAAAATTGTTTTTATACTAGCATAGCTATATTGTCAGCTACATTCTAGAGTCCTTTGTCTTCACTAGTGGGATGTGAATGCCTAAATAAACAAGATTTTAAGCAATGGTGGGAATGCACACAATTCCCACATGTGCAATGTACCGTACTTTTCCATGTATAAGACGGTGTTTTTTTACTCTAAAATAATGTTCAAAATTGGGGGTTGTCTTATACACGGATAGTGCAGAGTGGGGCGGGGCAACTGGTTGCACCCACAAGCAGGAGCTTGTCAGCGACGATTGGCTGGGTGATTGTTGGCTGCGGCAAGGGCTGCTTTGGATTGGCTGCTGCTGTGGCAGTTGGGTGGGTGATTGTTGGCTGTGGCAAGGGCTGCAATGGATTGGCTGCCGCTGTGGCAATTGGGTGCGCGATGGCCAGCTGCTAGTTGCAAGCTGGCAGTCACTTGGGGGTTTCGGCGTTGCGTTGCTATTGGCAGCGTTTGTCAATTGGGTGAGTGATTTTTTGCATCCCCCCAAAAGCTCAAAAACTCTGGGCCATCTCCCCTCTTTTTCTGAAATTGGAGTCCTCAAAAATAGGGGTTGTCCTATACACAGGGGCGGGGTGTATGGGAAAATACAATAATTTGTTTTTCCTAACTAAATTTTTAAGTCCCTTTGACTTCCCAGTATTTTTTACTCAATGATTGGACTCCAAACTTCCATATTAGCAGTAGCCACAAGAGATAAAAATAAGTTCAAAACATAAAGTGAAAAAGTATGGTATTTTTATTTTAGTTTGCTTGGCTTAACTCTTTATTGAGGCAGCAGTCAAATAGGAAGGACCATTTGGTGGATTTCATATCACCTGGTGCCATCTTCTTTTACAATGAGTCCATGCAAAGAAGCCTTGCATCTCAGTCCTTGGGAGTGAAGCCTGTAGATCTCAATGGCACTCCCTGCCAGGAAACTGCAGTTTCATTACCTCTTTCAAGAGCAGAAGAAGCAAGTGCATTAATGGCTCTCCGAAAGCAATATTGTTTCCGAAGTGTACTTTCATGCTAAGGAAACATCTGTCCACACAGCTCTGTGATGCTTTCAGGTGCCCCAAAACATGGAAAATATGAAAGACGCAGAAGTTTCACTCAAACAAATTTATTTATTTTTTTACTCTTAGAAATGTGTATTCATTTTGCTTGGAAGGTCTCAGGTGTTTCTCTGAGCTCTTCTGTAACGTTTTCATCTCTCTCACTTCTTTTGCATGGTATATCATACAATTGCTCTATATGTAAATTGTAGATAATCTGTAGTAAAAATCCTATTAGGTTTTGTACCTTGTTTAACATTCCCTGCAACTACAGTCTATATTAGCTAGGAAAAGCATGTTTTTCATCATTCTATGCTGGGCAGGTAGAACCACTCTCTAAATTACAGCAGGGATGGGTAGACTTCAGGCATATGGGATATAGGTTGTTCTCTTGCAGCACCCTGAAGTCTGGAGCTGGTGCAAAATAGTGGTTTAGCAGAAAGGGCAAAAGTAGGGAACAGCCCAGTAATATGTTCTTAGGACCAGGACTGAGCAACCAATCTTGTCATACAAAAGTACACTTCTAACCACCACCATCTGAGCACCCTAATTTAGAAGGGAGCAAACTATTTTGACAATTTGGGATTCAGAAGCCCCTTGTGATCTACTGGAAATCACCCAGAAATTTGCCAGTATATCCCAGCCTCCTGCTGCCCACCTTCTGAATGGCACAATCCTGATATGAGTATTTGATGCTGCCTTATCTTGTGGCCTCATATAACATCTTTTTGCTGTGGAGCATCGTTTCTCCCTCTATGCATTCATTCTGAACTGTTTGTTGATAATGTCTGGAATACATCAAGAACCACACCAGTTCTTCTGCTTCTGCCCATCTCTGCTCTCTGCTCTTGCAGCAATGTTTCCTTTTATTTTGTGCTTCCATTAAAACAACAGCGAGCCTTAACTATGCATGCCAGGAGCAGCCAAAGCCCATGAAAGCATCACAAACAATGCTGTTTTATTTATTTATTTATTTAAAACACCATGTTATGCTGATGCCATAGCTGTAACTGAGACAACTGAGGCAGTCAAATAAATTCAGATAAAATGTGTTGTTGCAAATGCAAATCCACGATACAAATATGTGTATCCACTCCCTCTTGCCTGAACTTTACTCCTAAAAGTCTGAAGTGGTCATTCATGCTCTTCTTATTTGCTAGTTCACACCACTTCTCCTAGAGCTGCAGTAGAAGGTTGAAGCTGTAGAGAAGGCAGGAGTGGTTTGGCAAGGGAAGTGATTGGATCCCTTCCAATCGGGATTCAGGCCTCATCATGGGACTGAAACTGCCTTGGTCGCGCTGGTTGATGATCTCCGGCGAGCTAGGGACAAAGGTGAGAGTTGTTTCCTAGTTCTGTTGGATCTCTCAGCGGCCTTTGATACAATTGACCATAACATCCTTCTGGACCGTCTAGAGGGGCTGGGAGCTGGGGGCACTGTTATACAGTGGTTTCGCTCCTTCCTCCTGGGCCTTGTTCAGAAAGTGGTGGGGGGGATGAGTGTTCAGACCCCTGGGCCCTCACTTGTGGGGTGCCTCAGGGTTCCGTCCTCTCCCCCATGCTTTTTAACATCTATATGAAGCTGCTGGGAGAGATCATCAGGGGGTTTGGACTGGGTGTCCATCAGTATGCAGATGATACGCAGCTCTACCTCTCTTTCAAATCAGAACCAGTGAAGGCGGTGAAGGTCCTGTGTGAGTGCCTGGAGGTGGTTGGAGGATGGATGCCGGCTAATGGATTGAAGTTGAATCCTGACAAGACAGAAGTACTGTTTTTGGGGGACAGGGGGAGGGCTGGTGTGGAGGACTCTCTGGTCCTGAATAGGGTAACTGTGCCCCTGAAGGACCAGGTGCGCAGCGTGGGAGTCATTTTGGACTCACAGCTGTCCATGGAGGCGCAGGTCAATTCTGTATCCAGGGCAGCTGTCTACCAACTCCACCTGGTACGCAGGCTGAGACCCTACCTGCCCGCGGACTGTCTCGCCAGAGTGGTGCATGCTCTAGTTATCTCCCGCTTGGACTACTGCAATGTGCTCTACGTGGGGCTACCTTTGAAGGTGACTTGGAAACTACAACTAATCCAGAATGCGGCAGCTAGACTGGTGACTGGGGGCGGCCGCCGAGACCACATAACACCGGTCTTGAAAGACCTACATCGGCTCCCAGTACGTTTCCGAGCACAATTCAAAGTGCTGGTGTTGACCTTTAAAGCCCTAAACGGCCTTGGCCCAGTATACCTGAAGGAGTGTCTCCACCCCCATCGTTCTGCCCGGACGCTGAGGTCCAGCGCCGAGGGCCTTCTGGCAGTTCCCTCATTACAAGAAGCAAAGCTACAGGGAACCAAGCAGAGGGCCTTCTCGGTAGTGGCGCCCGCCCTGTGGAACGCCCTCCCATCAGATGTCAAAGCGATAAATAACTACCTGACATTCAGAAGACATCTTAAGGCAGCCCTGTTCAGGGAAGTTTTTAATCTGTGATATTTTAGTGTATTTTTGGTTTCTATGGAAGCCGCCCAGAGTGGCTGGGGAAACCCAGCCAGATGGGTGGGGTACAAATAATAAATTATTATTATTATTATTATTATTATTATTATTATTATTATTATAACTGAAAAGACAGTGCTTCAGCCTTTTGTTACACACAATTTGTCAAAACATTGAAATACCAGACTTGGGAGTTGTTCTGTTTTCTTTTTCGTTTCTTTTTAAGAACTGAAGAAAAGGAAGCTGCCTCCCTATGTGGCACTGCTGAAAATCCTGCTCACAAACAACCTTCATGTTAAGTGTGTGGGGAGGTGGGCTCATTTTTGCTGCTATCCATACAAGACATGGTATTTTCAATGCTGTTGAATATTGGAGGACATGTGATCATGGCCTTTTTGAAGAATAAGCTGAATACATTAGAATATATTTTGAAAGTACAGGAATAAGAACTATACCCTTTTAGAAAACTAGAAAAAGAAAACTGAATAAGAAATTCCAGAAGAAATAGTACAGTGAAGACTGTTGTGATACTGCCAGGGAGACGGAAGCATCAGGCAGGCCCCAGCCATCTCCGGACGATCACCGGTCTCCCGTGGAACAGCATCAGTCAATTAGCGACACGAGCCTCAGAGACATACCAAGACCCGTGCACACCCTTTCAACAGAGTCTCCACAACGAAAGATTCAGACAGGAGAGAATATTTACAGCTTTATTCAACATAGTTCAAAACAAAGGGAAAACATGACTTCTTGCCTCCGTGTCCAGGAAAACAGCCAGAATAAAAGCTATATACAAAATGGAAGTTCCCAGCAAGAACAGTGCTGGGAGTAAACAGGCATGTGATACACAACAATCATGCCTGACCCTTTTAAGGAAGAACGGAACTATCCTAACATCCTCCCCCTTTCCGTGTAACCTGTAGTACCTGTGGTTCAACCCAATTGCAACCTCTGTACATAAACCTTAAGTTGTTCTCTGTTAACAACCTTAGACAACAGATCAGAGGGAATTTCATTTCCTAACAAAGACAAGCATGTTTCTAGCCTAGACAGAGATGGACAAATCTGCTGCTTATTGTCAGGAATGAGCCAGCTCCAAGCGAATGTTTACAGCCAACTGCAGAAAGCAGCCAGGAACAGGGAGTCTTAGATGTTAGTCAGGCAGGGGAGAGCCAGCAGCTGTGGGCTCTGGCTCCTCCTGACCTTGATGGGCAAGCTGATAAGGCAGTAGCTGAGAGCAGGCTAGAACACAGCCAAAGCTCACAGGAAGCACAAAAAGCCCCGAACAGTCTCTCAGACCAGGGAGAGGGTGGGGCTGATCCACTCTCTCCCAAGAGTCAGTGAATGGGAGGGCTGTTAGACTGGAAGCAAAACAAAAGATGTAAGAGTCCTAAGTTCAATATCTTCTGTAGATCCTGGAAGGAGAGTTCAGAAGAGTCATCTTGAGTAATGATGCTGGAGGCTTTGTTAGAGCCATCCAGAGTTATCTGTTTGTTTTTGAAATAAATCCTCCTTTTTAATTATCTACACTTACTGTATGATCAAGCTGGGAACCTGGACTCCTGACACTTATATTGGCATGTATTCACTCTCTAGTCTCTCTTCCACATTTAGGGGAAATGCACAAAAGCTCACATTTAACCACATTTTAAAAATAATTAAATACACATTTTTAACTTATTGTCTCTGACACATCTTTAAAAAATGTCTTCAAGATATATTTTTGAGCAGAGAACTGCAGCTGCATAAACTGGAGAAACGTGAAATCTGATGGACAGCTACATTTCAATCTACACATACTAGTCTGGGACGCAGAAGGTGCTGATCAGAACAATTCATGCCCAAATATGCAAAGTCTGAATTCCTCAATCATCCCTGTTTCTTTGAAAGTTATATTTGGCCCCTGAGATCATTATATTCTCTTATTTTTAACCAGAGATCCTGTCAGTAACCAGACAGTAGAGAAACAAGTAGATTAAGCAGAGAAATACTGACACATTTTCATTTGAAAAACCTTTCCTAAACATTACCTGCTGATAACATTAACTAATAAACACTAGATGCAATCATAATTAGTTCATATTACTTCAGGACTGAAATAATAATTTCAACACTACTGTGTATAGACAAATTCAAAAATCAATATAAGGTGAGAAACATGCTAATATTCATTTGAATGAGTAAATCAAATTAAGAAGTGAACAAAATGTTATGGAATAGGATGGAATAGCATTAGGCTAATAATGCACATTATAATTGAGTCATTACAATAATGGTACATCATCTCCTTGCAGTATTTGCTTTCCCTTTCAAATAGAGCAGAAAAGCAGATGGAGCTAAGGAAAGGTGATGGGGGATGAAAGGTGACTGTCTGAACTATGGTTGCCTGATGGGCAACTTGGGATACTGTATTTGCTTGGAAGCCACTGGTGCTGTTCATCAGTCTGAGATGTGAGAAGCTCCAACACATTTATAGAAGCAACAAACAATTTCTGAAGGAACTGTTTTTGAGAAGTATGGAAGACCCCCCCCCCCTTATCACTGCTCACAGAATTCTGGTTCTGCTGATGACTCTCATTTCAACTATCATTCAATATAACCTTAAGTCATTATATATATTAAAAGGGCAGCTGAAATGAGCAGAAGTGAAATTATTTAACAACCTGATTGTGGCTCCTCAGGGTTTGAGAATGGATTAGAGAGGTAAAATGCCTTGAATTAATAGGTTCAAAAGAAGGCAATGAAAGTAATAGGTGACAAGTTTAAATTCTCATAACTTATTTATCCCATCAACATATTCTATAAAAGGTCTGCAATCATACAACTATGTGTGAATGAATTTTGACAAGAAATAGAAGCTGCCAGGCAGCTGAAATTGTGGAAGAGTGGTCAATATTTTTTTCATTTGATGAAGATATCAGCAGGCTACAGAAAAAGATATGCAAGTATCTGATCTTTTTCTCTTACAGTTAAGTTACATTCTAATATTTGTCCCTGCTTTTAATGAGAAATTATCAAGTAATGATGATTTGCACACAGATAGCCTTACTGGTTTTGAACCTCTGTTCACAGGGGAATCCACTTGCCCAGCAAATTCAGTTGTGCAAATAGTTGCTCTTTCCCAGTTTAGAACATGTAGGAAGATTGGTGGTGAACAAAGCAACTATCACTTCACTTGCCAAGCAAGATGAAATACAAAACCCACCTACCCCAAGCTTCATATCTTAGCAATGTCAGTAATAATACCTGCCATTTGCTGGTTTCACCATGCAAATATCTTTGTCCATTTTTTCAGGAGCCATTTGATAAAACTGCTTCTGCAGTGCCTTGCTGCTTTCCTGTTTTAGACAGCCAAAGATACTGTTCAAACAGAGCTCACTGGCCTTCTTAATGACCTTCCACTGAACATGTTATTAAATGACAGATTTGCTGGCCCGATAACAGACCAAAACACCCTCTGCAGGTATCTTTGCATGGCACCAGGTGCAGATGTTAATCCCTGCAGGCCAAATCTCAGCAAGCAACATGTATGGGGATATGAAAGAGAAGATGCCATGAGAGTGATATGCTTCTGAGTACTCTACAGCACAAGGAAAAATAATTGAAAACGCCTTTAAATACAAAAAGAGGAGATACGAGGGGGAAGTGTGCACTTGATCTATCTAACAGATTACTTGCAGCTGGTGGAGGGGGGGGAACCCCAGGATATCATTAGCAAATGTGAATGATGATCTTCTCCCACCATTGTGTCCAAGGATATTTGCTGTATTTTCAGGGTTTCCCTCTGCCTATTTTATTTTTTGAAAAAGAGGTTTTTAATGGCAGTCTTCCACACTCTCTTTGTGCATTTGCAGTCAGGAGCTATCTATGAGGCTACTTGCTAAGGAAAAATAAGATAATAAGAAGCCACTCCAACTCTCCATACTTTATAAGTCAGAGCAGGGGGAGAGGACATTCCTCTTAAGAGAAAGGTAGTTGTTCTCAATACAATATTTTATTTACAATCTGCATTTTCTGTCAAACCGTCACTCAGAGGAGCATACAATAAAAATACAATGCAAAGTTCATAAAATATTTAAACCTATGAAGAATCCTAAAAATCCCAAGTAACTAACTAAACTAGGCTGAACGTACCACACATTGATTTAACGTGTGACAAATTTATCATAATTATGTGATCATAGACATTTAAGCAATCCAGCTGACAGGTGATAGTTGAAGTTATCTGTGGTAAATGCGACCATGTGACTAGGCTACAAAACTAATGTTGTAGCGCTTCAGTCTTAACCCAGGAATAGTTTGTACGGGTAAATTCAAATGTGAAGGAATAGCATACAAATAATAGTTAATGGCATCGCCTGTTTGATCTTTCACTCCCATTTAAAAACACACCTGTGTACGAGGAGATACCTCACAAAAGGGAAATGGCTAAAATACTGTAATTTAACAGGCTATTTGTGTGTAATGTGTGTGTGTTGTAGAATTATGTACATGTGAGAACATAATGTGATTCCCATTTCTTGGGCAGTGGTAAATTTCCTTCACCCCTTCCCTTTGTGAAAAAGTCTCAAGAGGCTTCCTCCTGAAGGGTGGGGTAAGAATGTTTTCCAGTGCCTCAATGGACCCATTTCAACTTCCTACTAAATAGATGGATTTTGTCAGGGGACTGATTTGTAAATCTGGGGACTGTCCCCAGGAAACGGGGACATCTGGTAACCTTAAGTTAGACTTCAGTCACTTTGGAAAGGGGGGCAGGGATATTTTCTCCTCCCACTGACTCCCAGCAGACAGGAGAGACTCAGCAGAGGCTGAGGAAGGGCTGTGGGCAGCCAAGGAGGAATGCAGATCAGATGCATTATTATTATTGGCATTTAGTATGGAGAGGTAAATAGATTTGATCATTGGTAAGCATCCCATAGCCTTACAAGCGTGGGCATTTCTTCTGCCTCCTTCCACTGCTGACTGTCTTGGAAGGCTGCTTTATTTGGTGTTCTTGGGGCCTGTAAGTTACACACACACACACACACACACACACACACACAATGCTTAACAGCAAGTGTGGAATGCACCAATCAGGCTACAAACAGCCAGGGCTGCCATTGAAAGGAGATGGGAAAACTTTGACTTGTATTATGACATTAGCTTTGCCTCGGTTGGTAGGCACGATGTCTTTCCTCATGTCTGCACATTGTAAACCTGCCTGCACTTTAAGTTGGATAGAAATTCTCAAGTTGTACTGAATATCTGGTCTCCCGGGTTTTCTAGCTGTATAGGCAAAAAAACTGTTCTATGTCTTCTTAGCTTTAACAGTTAAATCCACATTAACAGTTAAATCCAAAAGCTTCATGGAAAATCCAATGCCATTAACAAATCATTGGGTTCCATCTAAAGCATCTAAAAAACATTTCATGGGATACTTGTGCTGGCAGAACTTAGTTGCATAAGGGAAGACACAGCTACCTTATCACATATTTTTGTGCAGCAGACAACAAGAATAAGCTGTTATGCAATAAGCTTCTGCTGTTGCATTGAATTTCCATTTTCTACAACCTGCCATTTTGTGCAACCTGCCATCTGCTAGCACAAGGACTCTTGCACAAGTGGACAGAAAACGTTGGATACATTCCATTGAACCCCAATATTTTCTGTGTTTTTCCCCTAATTTCCCCCCAGACCTCCATCTAATTTAAAACATGGTATGTGTGAAATCCTGTGTAGTGTGCACAGAGGAAGCATTATTGAGGCTTTTCAGTGCTCCTGGGCATTTAATTCAGGGACGCATAACCTTGGCCTTCCATCATCCCTGACCACTGGCCATGCTGGCTTGGACTGAAAGGAGATGGGAGACCACAGATTAGTATTCCTGGCTTAATTCAAAGCTTCCTTCTTGCAGGTTTTACCCTTTTATTGCTTGCTTTGTGAAGCCTCGGTTTTAATTTCATTTTCAGCTGATTATGGAAAAGCAATGAGCAGAACTAATGGGGTCTAGTGTAGAACAACCATACTCTTTTAAAAAATGGGTATTTTAAGAAGTACCTGCATATTTTACTAGATTAGCTACAGGTTTCATAGACATTTGAAAGGGAGTAAAGATTTGTTCATTTGATTCCTTTTGTGAATCATTTTCTATAAATTTTCTGGGAAGTGAATCATAAATGGAATCAAATAAAATATCTGTACCCCTCCCTTTTAACCAATAAATCTCCAGGAGCAACCAATTAAAGAAACAACCAATGTTCCCCTCCCCCAAGTGATGTGTAGTTCATCTATAGAACTCATTGTCATTTGTTCAATAAAATATACACATTACAAATAAATGCAACAAGCATGTGATAATTCAATATAAGGGCTGATGAAATACAGCTTCAAAGAAACTTCATTTAAAATGTAGGCATTTGTTGCTTGTACATTTAAGGGCAACTCACTTTTCCAAATTAAGCGACTAGAAATGCCAGTGTTTTGCTGCATGGCCAGAAGCTCCGATGTGCACTTGGAGCAATGTTTTAATTTTAAAAGCTCTCAACCTCCATCTTTATTGTATGCTAAAGTGTGATCTGATACTGAAGTGAACATAAGGACATAATAAGAGACTACTGGATCAGTCCAATTGACCATCTAGTCCTATAAAAGGTTTGCAGGAGCGACTAAGGAAATCTTGGGTTTGATTAAGAACGGAAATCAAGGAGGGGGAAAAGAACTGAAATCAGCTTTCCTTACACACCAAACTTTTGCTGGAAACAGAAATTGCTTGCAAATGGACAAATATGCACACACACAAAAAGAAAAAGGGAAGAAAACAAAACCCTCTTATTCCCCTTCTTGGGGGAAAAAAAGCAGTGCTCTATTCAACTACACATTTTCATGTCATTCTGGGGTAGTCTAGAAATACAACTCTGGAAGAATCCAGATTCAAACATTATGAGTTCTATTATGGCTACTATCCTAAAAATTAGGAGACAAATTTGGTGATGGAGAATTTCATAACCATCTCTGGAACTCCCATGGTTCTAGGAATTGGCCTTTCCTGTGTCTCACTCTTTTACTGGCTTCCCAATTTTTCTTTCTTGGTCCAGGGATTTTGACAAGAGACCTCAAATTGCTCAGGTCAATGTTTATCTGTCGATTTGTGCCCCAAAACTTTTCAGAGCAAGTTTCAATCATCCACCCCTCGATGAAACAGAATTATAGTAGGGCTGTTGTTGTTGTTGTTGTTGTTGTTGTTGTTGTTGTTGTTGTTGTTGTTGTTGTCAGTGCTTTCTTTTTAGGGGGTACTCAAGGGTACACAGTACCAGCACCTCTTTTTGTTGTTAAAAGTGTGGCACTTACTGTAACAACTTCATGGTGACTACCAGAACCTATTTTTCCCTAGGAAAAAAGTACTGGTCATCATTATCATCATCATAATCAAAAACTTGCATATATACTGAGAAAGCAACACCAATCTGCTAACTTTTCTACATGCTATTATAGGGAAGCTTTGTCGGCCCATTGTCATCTGCTGCCCTCAAGGCAAGCTCAAACCTGTGGCAACACCCTCTGCTTTGTTTACTGATGCAGTCTCTTGTGGGCCTGTCGGCATTTTGAATATTGCTGCCTCTTCCTCTTCCTTGTCCATTAAAACACACTCCATAGTTTGGTCTCATTGTGTCCCCTTCATCCTAGGTTACATAGAGGGTGTTCTGGAGGGACTAGTAAAGGTTCCACAAAGAGACCTCCCCATCACACTGAAGACTGTGATCATGCTTAGGAAGAAAAGGGAAGGAGGAAGCTAAAATGGAAATGGGAAGATTGCCACTAAAGGAAGATTATTCCAAACAGAGTGTGACCTCCGGTGGAGTTTGTGCTTCATTCGCAAAGGACTAGAAAGGAGGAGGGTATCCTTGCACTTGCTATTCCTTTCTCCACTATCACTAATTTATCCTATTTTGAATTCAGTACAGTTGAACCAGGAAGAACATGTCTAAAATTTAATTGCCTGGCTCTATGGGTTACACTTCCATGCTTTAGTGCAAAGAAGTAATATTTTCAGACTGCTTCAACTAGGTCTTTTCCCCCAGTGCCACAGTACCCCGTATATAAACATCTTCAACCTGTTATTGCAACAGAGGACATAAAAGTTGTTATAGCTTTCAAACTGCAGTAACTGCACTACATTGCTCAGAGCCAGAATTATGATCATACAATTAATTACACAACACCTGCTTTAATGCCACTTTAACACTGCCAGAATGGGGAAATGTGACTTGAGTGTAAATGAGAATCTGTGGATGCAATCACAATGTATTGAAGAACACAAGAAGTGCCTACTGGATCAGGCCAATGGCCCATCTAGTCCATCATCCTAGTCTCACAGTTGCTAACCAGATGCCTGTGGGGAACCAGCAAGCAGGATTCAAGAACAAGAGCACTCTCCTCTATTGTGACTTCTAGCAAATGGTATACAGAAGCATTGTAGCCACCAGCTGTGCATAGCCATCGTGGCTAGAAGCTCTTGATGGCCATTTCCTCCATGAATTTGCCTCTTTAAAAGTCATCCAAGTACATTGGATGGAGTATGTTGGTGTGGATTTTGGTCTTGTTTGCACCACTACATATTAACTGTATACATTTTCTTGGATTCTGCAAAGTACTTAGGCTGAATTTAAGTATTTATGTAGGCCAAGGGCTAACAAAAGGTGATGATTAAGTTACTTTTCTTTGACGTTTTCCATTCTGATCACTCCACTTTTCAGGATCTTACATAGTTGTGTAACAGTGAATACTAGGTCATGTTTGGAACTTCCAAAATGTGAGGTTTTTCTATTATAATATTCTCAGGTTCAGGAAAATATTAACAATAAAAAAATTATTAGAGGGAAGAAATCAGTTGTTGAGCTTCTTTTAGGGATGAGGAAAGCCTCGTTTTTTAGGGGTGCAGGGCAAATACGTTGAGCTTTTTTTTTAGGGGAGCCAGACTTGTTGAACTTCTCTGAGGGGAGCCAGTGATCTACCACAGACATCCAGTGATCTATCGGTAGGACATGCCTGGAGTATGTGATGGGAATGGAAATCAGGGCCTCCTTAGCAGTAGTGCCAGACTGAAGAATTAATTCCTTGGGAGGCCAGTCTGGCTCCTTATTGACATGAATAGCATGTCCTTATATGTGGTGAATAGCATTCTTTACATGTTAGTTAAGTTATATTGCCCATTTGTTACCTAATATGTTTAATAGCACCTTATATTTTTATGTTCTTCGTATGGTAGTTAGAGGGCCTTTTCGGGGTCAAAACCACTTTCAATATAAAACACACATTCTCCCCCCCCCCTCTCTCTCTCTCACTCACACACACACACACACACATTTGGAGGACTATAGGAGCATTTAGCACAACAATAGTAGAAACAAGTTGAGAGCCTGTAATAAAATGTTATGGTATACCCTAGCCTCAAAGAGCAGTACTTCTGTTAAGGGTTCTACCAGCCTGAAAAAAGACCATTATATTACTGGTGCTTAAAGGAGGTAGAAGTTTCAGGAGAGGATAAGGGAAAGAAACACATATTTTTCTTTTCCATGCTCTTGAAATCTTTTTCCTCTTGTGCTATATTGTACTAAAAAGCTCAGGTTTGGTGCTAAAAACCAGACCCAATTTCTTCTTCCTTTAATTCATATAGGAATGTACTCCTACATATCTTGAAAGTCCTTCAAGCTTGCATAATCCCCTACCTTATTTGGGGGTCCTTCAGGTTTGCATTCAAATTGACCAACTTGGGACTGACTGTATTAGATGACAAAAGTGAGAACATGCACACGACCACCTGAATTTGGAATTAGAATGATGACACTTCCCTTTAGAAAGAAAGTGAGGAAGAGGAACATTTAAAATATTCCTTCCAATGAAAACCAGACCATATTATTGTGTGGCGCTACTGGACAGGCTAGATAGAATATGTTAATGGAGGTATTAAGAAAAACAGGTGGGTGGGCCTAATGAAGTCAATTTAAAAAATGAAAAGCAGATGATAGAATTTTCATCCTCTTCTATTTTCTTTACACAGATGCTTCCACTTCCCACTTCAGAGCATGTCACATTCTTCTCAATAGATTAATGATGAAGAAATAGAATAATGATGATGAAGTAGCTATTGTTTACTCTCCCTGCAGATTTCCAACTTCCACTTTAAAGCTGCTTTTGGGATAGGACAGCAATTAAGAGTTTGCTGGGCAGAATGTAAATTTTATTTTAAAAGGTAATGACAGGGTACTGAAAGATGCAGTAAAATATTAGACAGCCAGATGGATTTTTATTTAAGGGGGAAACAGAAGGACTGAATCCCTTCAGATTTTTCTTACAATAGCTTGAGTCTAAAAAAGCCGGTCTGTTCAGCTATCCTTGAACCTAAAAACAGTGCCAGTAATTTCCAAAAGCAATTGTTATGTAAATTTCCATTTCTCAACAATATGTCAGCTTCCATTTGAAATGGAGATCATATTTGGAAAATAGAAACAGACGTCATTTGCAGCCTATGACTCCGTATAGCACTGTAGCCTCAGCATAATTTCAAATGTGTGAATTTTATTTTAAAAATATGCAGAATTTTTGCAATTTTACTCCGAGATCACAGCAACATTGGTAGAAATCCACAGCAGTAGAAATACATAGTGACATTTACAGAAAGCTGGGGCACAACCCAGCAAAAATAAGCCCAGTTTAGACTAGCCAGCTGGCAATAGCCTTTGCATGAGGGTGAACTAATTGCTGCACCACCACCCCCAGTGTAAATGCCTAATGTGGAGGTCCATAAACATGTTTACTTTTACTTTTGTAAAGATGAGGTATGCTCATGCAAATCAGACTTTTGTGCATATGGGTCTCTTCATGAAGTGCTGATAGAACAAATTTGTTTCAGTATGTAGTGGAGAAGACATCCACCATGTGAAGCCTGTCAATGTCTGGTTATGTTCTGACTGAAGCATTATGGTTATAACTAATTCCCATTGTAAGGCATGAAATGGAATTGAATCATAATTGATATAAGTCCTGTTGATATTAGGATGATGAACCTTTGCTAGAGTCTGTTCCGTGTGCCAGGCATACACACTAGGTACTAAATATACACATCCTAAGTGTACACATCAACCACAGTGCAATGTAAAAATATAAGCTTACCTGTTTTTGTCCTCTTGAGAATGACATAGGAAAAAGACTAGGACCCCCCACAAAACTTTTATCATATTACTGGATTTGATCACTTCAGCCACAGCAAGTAGCTATGACTAATCTCACCTTCACTGAACCACTGGCCTTTTCTGAGTGTTCACATAAGCTTATTCTAAATGACTTAGAGCATCAGATATTTGAGATGGCCTGTTTCAGTTGATTAGCCTATAAGGAGATTGCAGAGAAGCTGAATAAATTCTTTGCATCTGCCTTCACATTGGAAGATTTGGGACAGATAAAATAAAAGTACTTTTTCACACAGTACATAAACCATGGAACTCACTCCCAAAGAAGGCAATGATGCTCACCAACTAGGATGGCTTTCAAAGAGGATTAGAGGAATTCATGGAGTATAAGGCTATGTTCTACCTCCACAGTTGGAGGCAATAAAGCTTCTGACTACCAGTTGCTGGAAATCACAGGAGGGGGAGAGTGCTCTTGTGCTTGGGTCCTGTTTCCAGTTTTCCCACAGACATTAGGATGGTCACTGAGAGTCTAGGATGTTGGACTAGATGGGCCACTGGCTTGATCCCTCAGGATCTTAATGTGTTCTTAGCATTATCTGTCGCTAATTCAAATTGTATCATGCAGAAGCAAAAGCCATGTTAGGCAGATGGTACAGTAAAGGTAAAGGGACCCCTGACCATTAGGTCCAGTCACGGACGACTCTGGGGTTGCGGCACTCATCTCGCTTTATTGGCTGAGGGAGCCGGTGTACAGCTTCCGGGTCATGTGGCCAGCATGACTAAGCCGCTTCTGGAGAACCAGAGCAGCGCACGGAAACGCCATTTACCTTCCTGCTGGAGTGGTACCTATTTATCTACTTGCACTTTGACATGCTTTTGAACTGCTAGGTTGGCAGGAGCAGGGACCGAGCAACAGGAGCTCACCCCGTCGCGGGGATTCGAACTGCCCACCTTCTGATCGGCAAGCCTTAGGCTCTGTGGTTTAACCCACAGCACCACCTGTGTCCCTTCAAGATGGTACAGTAAGTACTCCTAAACAGACTGAGAACAAACTGCCAGAATCCAAAAAGCTGCCAGAGTACAAATGCAGAGAAAGGTATAGAATCTAGCCCTTAAGCAAGACTATCAGAACCTGAGTTTTCAGCACCCTGGACAGATCATTGGGATGTGATCAGTTGTTCTAATGGAGGTCCAGCACAAACTACATCTGATACTTCCTGACTTCACAAGTGGGAGAGACAGAGACAAAAAAGTGGATTGCCTTACACAGATAACTTTTCCATCTGCTCCCATTCTGGAGAGCAGAAACTGTGGAACCTGAGGTTCTAGCAGGGAAGCTTCTGGTTCTCTGTGGAGTCCAGCTATTCCTGGAAATCCTGAGTCAGAGGTATTGTGTTCTAAGAGAGTCTGACTGCCAGGTTAAGGCACACTATCAGGGCTGGAGTCCAGTGCCACTATAACTAGCACTGCATCTTTCTGTCAGCATCCTGAGTCCTGCTTGATTGAGTCATGACATGAATCAATACCTTTGGGTTGATACAAAACATTCTTTACATTTTCACATTTTCATTCAAAACTATACATCTTCGAGAAATATTTTTAAATGTGTGCATGTAAAGGAATACATATGTAAAATACTCTATACTTTGTCTCAAGGTGTCTTTTGTAGGAAACTACTTTAATCTTTATCTAGCCAGAAGTTTGGCAAAGATAGAGTTTGAGTTTTTGTCAAGCATAGCATGTTAAAAACCCTTTCAGAGAATCAGAAGTGACATTATATGTAATGCACTATAATGATCACGCATCAGCAACTTTGCAAGTAGACTCTTCTCTGTCATTCTTGATTTCTAAGCCTCTCTCTCTCTCTCATATTCCCAATTTCATGCACAAAGATTTATCCTTTTGGTGTGTTCCATATATCATTTATTTCTACTTTGTATTTTTAAGAGAGAAAGAAAAGACAAGCATTGACCATTCATTTATGCCTGATCATGTGGCCATATTACATACTAAACAGATAAGTACCCATAGCGCCTTCCTATGTCTTTCTTGTTGTTATATATTTTTAAATGACATTTAAAAATAGTAAGTGGAAGGGATATGCACAGAGAGGATATTCTACGATATCAGTGCTATCACGGAAAAAGGCTCTGTCTCTGGTAGTAGCACTACTAGTCTCACACAAGGACAGGACTTTATTTATTAAATTATTTTCTTACATTTACACCCCACATTTCTTCCATCATGCAATCTATATCCAGGTACTCACCAGACCCAGACCTCCTTAGCTTCAGCCAGACAATTGCCTCGTGTGCCTTCAAAGTATACATTGGGACTCGAAGTCTCAAAGTAGAGCTTCAAATCCCTATCCTAGCTGGAAAGTGCAGGTATTTCTTGAGCTATCTGTATCAATTGGTTCCATATATCCCTTAAAAGTTCAGTAACATCTGTTTCAATTTGGATTTTTTTAAAAAGAAAGAAACCAAAGCATTGTAAAAATATTTCTTGCTTTCATAGTAAATGGTTTGTCAAGGTCAATAACAGAATGCCCTTCCTTCCATAGAAGCCAACTTCTAGGGGTTGAGGTCCCTTTGCCACCCCTAATAAAATATTAGAGGGGGTCATCCCCACCCCCAAAGATGGTGGGAATTGCCATTCAAATACTCTGTGCATACCACATCCTGTAATCAATTATGTGGGGTGGGGCTTGTTTGCCCCCTCCAATATTTTATTCAAATAGGCACCCCTGCTACCTTCTCAGGTGTGATCAGCACCAACACTAATGGACTTTCAATGCCAGGTAAAAACGTGGCCCAAGCGTTTGGCTAAAGTGGTGCCTCTTGCTTGACTGACGTAGTATTGTTGTTGAAATATTTGATTTTATATTAAGTTGTATTTAAATGAAATGTTGCTTTATTGAACTGCCATATTGTTCCTAGCTCCGGGAGTGTGCGAACAATGAAGAGTATGTTATAAATAATTCAAATAAATAAAGAACACCAATGGCAGCCTTCTATTTTATGACATTTCCTCTTTACAAAAATTGACATCAGTTTGATTTCTTTCTGGATCAAAAACAAATAGCTGACTAAATCCCATTTCCTCTCCGAGTCACTGTTGTGAGAGAGTTTCTTTCAACGTCATAACTTGGTTTACAAGCTCAGTGTCTCTGTCATTTTCACAGTCTGGAATGTTCCTTTCCTTTTGAAAACTGGGACTGTGAGATTACTTTCTGCCTTTCTCACTACCTCACAATTAAATTCCTGAGTGGCATTACAGATAACATGACCTTTCTACCCTGTACCTTCAGCATAGTACCTTCACAGGAATCCATTTCGATCTCAATTGTTTGCCTTGTTTGAATGATGAATGAGCTCCCTTTGACATGCTTCCGAATCAGCTTGGTATTTACGAGCACTCTCAGCAATCATTCAAAGAAAGCTTTCTGCTCTCAGAGAGCTGTCTCCTGGCTTGTAATGGTGGCACATGTAAGCTGGTAGTGCCATATGCATAATCACTTTAGCCCCTGGCAATTGTAGTCTGATTAGATTAAAGTTCCAGCAGACATGGAAGCCACCCTTTCATGACTGGCTGCTAGCAGCTCTCTTCCTAGCACTATGAGACATGCTAAGTGCCACCATTTTTATTTTTATTTTCAGCACAGCAGAAGCTGGGCAGAATGCACAGATTGGACAGAGAAGGAGTGGACAGAATGTTCATTGAAGACATGACTGAAGAACTGAAACAAGTTTGCTGAACTCTGATTCTTCATGCACATGAATCTCACTTAAGATTCAAGCCAGGGAAGAACTTCTGGGGAAAGCAGAAGTCAATTCGTAACATAGCCAAGTGAACATTAAAGGCTGGGAAAAGATTTGTGTAGTAAACCAGGTAATTAAATACCAGTGCTACTTACACACACACACACACACACACACACACACACACACAGAGAGAGAGAGAGATAGTGCTAAAGCAGGATATCAAATCCAAACTCCTCTTCTTCTTCTCTGATGCCTTCCCATCTGTCAATAAAAGCCCAATAAAAGAATTGTCAATAAAAGCCCAATAAAAGAATTGCTGCCACCAAAGTTCATGATGCAACATAGCTGGGATAAATAGCTGCAAAATGAAGTACATTAATTCACAAATATGTTGAACATGAATATGGTGCTTATCTCTCGAAACATTTTTATTGCCTGTCAATGCAAAACATACTTTCAAAATGGTTTGCAAATTAAAATCATAAAGAATTCAAAAGAGTAAAAAATACGAATCACAACAATAAAAACATTTCAATCCGCACCAGCAATAAAACTGCAGCAAGTTAAAATTATCGTTGAGAAGAGTCTAGTGTAGACCCAACACCATTATCTAGTTTGGAGCTGGTTTAAAAATTCATTATGTACTTCTAAACTATTGTAGTTTGACAGTTTGTAAATATCAAGGTGATTGGATTCATATGTACTTTTTGAACCCCACTGCTAATGACAAATGTATGCACACTGTGTTTAAGAATGTCTTCAGTATGAATGAAACCAATTTCAAATTGTCACCCTGCATTGGGAACCTATGACCAATGAAGCAGAAATGCTTGGACTGGTGGAGCAAGAGTCTGACGTTGAATTCTTCCCTTTTTATTTAAATCAATATTATAATTCTTCATTGTTTGAACTGCTTTTGGAGAGGCATCTGGGCAATAGGTAACCTAGGTGTTTGTCTGCTATTCACTGTAGGAGTGTTGACCTAGTGAGATGCATTCTTATTACTTTCCTTTTTTGTTTGCTGATGAGTCTGAAATATTTTTAAAGCTCTTGCAGACAAGTTCCCCAGTGCATTTATACTGTGATTACTGCTGAAGCAAACAGAAGAGTCTTTTCCTGATCTTCCTAGCAGAAAATTAAACAATGTCACAATTCAGAATCGTTATGCAGCGACATTTTCCCAGCAGACTTTTGCCAGAATATAATAATTTGGGAAATAATGAGTACATTTTCCAAAATTTTCCCCTCCACTCTCCAAATCAAAAGGTGTGGTTGTGTTAGAGAATCACACACACAAACTTGAGTTTTTGCCTAAATGCCTCTCAGATCTAGCCTTAAATCTGCCCCTTACATAAAATGACACACTTTTCCATCCATACAGTGCATAACTAACTCATGGAAGTGAATGAAATGGCCCTTTGACACAGGCCCTTCTCTAACAAGGCAGCAGTTAAAAGGCATGCTGTGCAATTATTTTGAAAATGTACTGATAGAACAAGCTGAGATTAGACAAGTTTCTGTATCCTTGGTGTAGAATTTGACTGAGATTGGTGACTGTACTATTAGGCTGAGTGACCTCTCATGGGGAAGGGGGGAAGGCAAGGACCAGTTTGCCTGAGTTCTACCCAGCCATTTCCGTTGCCCTGAGCCACTGCCCCTCTGCCATTCATCCCAAGCCCTTCCCACCTGCCATATCTTTCTGTTCTCTTGACTGGTTCCACAGAGGAAGCAATAGTTAATGATTATTATTAACCTGAGCTGTCTGTTTGTCTCAGCTAGTTGACTTCTCCCAACACATCATACAGAGTGCCATTGCGAAAGACCTCTAACCAAGCAAAGCAAGAGTAAGGTTGATTGCCCAGACCATGCACTCCAGCAGGTATTGCGTAGCAACATTTATCTTATTATTTACTATTTAATAAATGAGTGTGAGCCAAAAATCTTCATCTGAAGATCACGGAACTGTTTACAATATAAAACACACACACACACACACACACACACACACACAGCATTTGGAGTTATTTGTGGATATAAGCTCAGTACTATATCTTTAAGTAAGTGATAAAAGTTAACTTCCCTAAGATGAAAACTAGGCTGCATAATAAGGCGCTGAATGAATATTCAAATGTTTAGTCATTGTATTGCATAGGAGTGGGTAGTAGCAGAATAAGCCAAGAAGCCCATGAACCCAATCAACTGTTCATATCTATCCAGGATCCAGCTGGCGGTCAACGTTAAAAAATGCCAAAGCCAGGTTTTTCTAGCTACATGATGCAAACTGTTTTTTCCTGATCCTTAGCCACTGATAATTTGGAACACTGGAACATATTTGTCTTAAAATGGAGTTATTTATTGCCATATCTGTCATATCATACTGCACTAATGGACTCAAAACAAAATGTAACAGAATATAGCTCAATCATGCGACATGATGAGCCCTTCAGTAGGTTGTGCTTGCATTTTTATTTTACTTTTTTGGGTGAGAAGTACAACCTCAAAAATCCACACAGTAATGGATTGTGTTGTTTAAAAAATTACAAAACATGGAAATCAACAGATATGCAAAAATCAGGATGCCTGCCAAACACCTGCTCTTTGGAGCTGATGATAAAACAAAACAAAAAGAATCTGTGGCTCTTTACTTCTTTTCTTTTCTTCAAATCCCTATTTCCAAGACAGATCGACACAGTGAGAAGAGGAGGAAGAAATAGAGCAGGATGGATATAGCTACACGGGATATTCCTCATTAAGCATCACTCATGGAATATTGTTTTTTAAGTGGTGCCACCCTTTTAACTGCCAGCATTCCAAAGTATCATGTGAATAACTGGGCACATTTCTAAGAATTTACTGAACAAAAGAAAGTTTAATTTGACTAATATATTTATACATTATAAAATTGGATTCAGCCATTTGAAAGCCAGTTGTGCCTATATGTAACTAGAACCAAACAAACAAAAAAGAATGAGTGTGAAGCAGAAATCACAATATTAATCTGCACTGATAATTTTAAAAGCAGGTGTTTAGTGTACTGCACACACCCTTTTCTGTTTTATACCTCAGGCGGTATTACCACAGTGGTCGGGATGTGAAAGATGCTGGGTAATATAACTAGGAGCAATAGTTTTGCAAAATCAAATACATGTCTTAATAATGACAATGAGCATCAGTATATCTACACTTTCTATTTATGCAAGTGCCTTCATATAGGCAAAGCTCCACAGTGATTCACAAATAAAATAAACATTCAAAAATAAAGCAATTCAAAATGTAAAAGTACAAATTACAATAATAGCGTAACATTTCACTCCACACTAGCAATAAAAAAGCATCAGCAGCTACAATTGTGTGGCAGCACAAAAAAAGCCAATTTAAAAAGGCAATTCAGTGCTAGGGATCATTAGGAACAAATTTAAAATAAAACTGCCAATATCATAATGACATTAGGCAAATCTATGGCATGACCACACTTGAAAAACTGTACACAGTTCTGGTCCCCTCACTTCAAACAGGAGATTGTAGAGCTGGAAAAAGTTCAGAAAAGGGAAACCAAAATGATCAAGGCGTTGCAGTGATGCCCCTATGAAGAAAAATTGGAAATTAAAAAGATCGGGCCTCCAATATACTACAACCCATCCACACCAGCTAATGTGTCCATAATTGACCAACGCCTGGTGATTTATGTTTCAGATGTATATACACATCTGCAGGGAGGAGTGGGTGGCACTGTGGTCTAAACCACTCAGCCTCTTGGGCTTGCTGATTGGAAGGTCAGCAGCTCAAATCCCTGAATGGGGTGAGCTCCTGTTGCTCTGTCCTAGCTTCTGCCAACCTAGCAGTTTGAAAGCACACCAGTGTGAGTAGATAAGTAGGTACCACTGCGGTGGGAAGGTAAACAGTGTTTCTGTGTGCTCTGACACTCATCATGGTGTCCCATTGCGCCAGAAGCAGCTTAGTCGTGCTGGCCACATGACCTGGAAAGCTGTTTGCGGACAAATACCGGCTCCATCAGCCTGAAGCAAGATGGGCGCCGCACCCCATAATCGCCTTTGACTGAACTTAACCGTCCAGAAGTACTTTACCTTTACCTTTTTTTAACATATCTGCATTGCCTACATAGTTGGTTCTATGGGAACAATCCTCATTTACTAGTAATTTACAGCTGAGGGATTGTTGTATGATTTAGATTTTCTCCTCTGCCAGCAGGTTCATGGTGGAGAGGAAGGCCCAGTACTGAGGATCTTCTTTATTATTAGTGGGGAATTATTTTGCCTTCACTGTACAGCTGAAGGTACACCTTGCAGTGCTGGCCCGCCCATTAGGCAAATGAGACATTTGCTTTGAGCAGCAGGGGGAAGTGTTGCAATATTATTGCCCCAGGCTCCCACTCACTTCCGTTACTCACTGCCACTGCTCTTCCCCCTTGTTCTTTTAATGCTTTGAAACCACTAACTTTCTGGCAGCACATCTCCCCCTCTGCCCCCTCCTCTGTCTCCCTCTGAGGAAGGGAACAGGGTCCTTACCTAGAGTGATGCATTCTGAGGCAAGTGGCCCAGAAGAATGCCTAAGTTGCCACCACTTTTCCAGGGTAGCTGGGTATTCTTTTTAGAACAGTTTAAAGTAATGGTGGTGTAGGCATTATTTTGGGTCACCTCTTCCAGACTATAACACTCTTAGGAAGGATTCACATTCATTCCTCAGTGCAAGGCATGTAGGAGGAGGTGGGATTCCGTCAATGCATTAGCACTGGCAGAACCTGAAAAGTAAGAAGGGAGGGGGAGGGGAGAGAGAAAGACCAGCAGTGGCACACCTTGCCTTGGGTGACACCATGTCTTGGTGAGACTGAGTGTGTCATAGGATGTTGGGTAGGCTTTGAAAATACCATGTCCAATTCCCCCTCATCGCTGCAACATGCCTTCATAAAGGCAAAGAGGGTGGGGATACCAACTGTATTTCCCCCACTTATTAGTTCCAGTGGGACGGATGCTTAAAAATAAAGGTGAAAAATAGGAAATCTACTCCCCACACCCTTTAACCATGGACATTGTTTACTGCCAGGACTTAGCAAGTTCAAGTTGTCTGCCACAGTATCTTCCATCAACCCCACCTTAGAATTGCTCTGTGTGACAGGAAGATTGGTTTAGTTCAATGAGGTGTGGATAGGGAGATTCAAAGTTACAAGTAAACCCTATTCTGAAAGCATTTGTCACTCAATTATTTCTAAAGAGTAAGCTTCACTTATTCCACCTAAAGACTTTAAAATATATCTATTGTTGCTGATAGATTTGATGTGTTAAAGAGTACCAAGGGACTGTTTGGTTTTTTTTTGTATAAGAACACAGTTATACACACACTCTGCATCAGAGTTCTATTTGAATTCTAGATCGGTCTACCTCAAGGTCTTATTTCTGTTAGAATGAGAGTCACCTTTCTTCATGAACTGGGAATGGATCCAAAAGTCAAGTCCCTTGTGTTCTCAGTTGTAGGAGATGTTTGTGCCAAGTAAAGTATTTTTATGTCTGTCATTTCTCCTCAGAGACATACACCTCCACTTTCTCTGTTGAGATCTTTCACTGATTAAATTAGGGGAGAAAACTAGATTCTTTTCAATAGTGGTGTGTGTTTTTTTAACCCACCTCTACTCATGGCTGATTTAGAAACACAATGACCCATACAAAATCGCAATTAAAACAGCTTAAAGGAGTATTTCAGTGAAGCTTGTTTATGACCTGCTCTAAAAAAAATAAAATGAAGTGTAAGCAAGAAAATGAAGGTTAGAGAGTGATAGTGTTTGGGCTGAAAGTTTCAAATATAATTCAGTCAAAGAAAAGAGAAAATCCACCTGCAATACAATACCAAAACGAGACTCTTTGGTTATATTACTGTTGCACACACTCTGAGTGGTTTAACCTTCCAGGGGTTCCAGGTGCTTATCCAGCGTTCGTGTTTCCTTTTGGAATGAAGTAAAGTGCAGACTGTAGTGTCTTTCTGATATATGGATAATTTACACATATATGCAGCCTGAGCCTATGATGGACGGGTTCACAGCATTAACACCCCAAGAGAGTCTTGCTTCTCCCATAGCCACGGCCTTGGATAAGCATCACTTTGTCTCTGGCTTCCCAGCCTGCTGCTTCAATCTTCTAGCTTCTAGCTCACATAACTCCACTCCCAACTCTGGCCTTTGTCTTTCTAACTACCAGTGAGTTGAGGGAGGGGGCCCCACCTACCTGCTGTCTGGAATAGATTTCACACCCTTTGTTTCCTTACTGGCCCCATTACCTTTCCTATCTCAATGCAGAGCGGATGACAAACTGGTTGGGGTACCACCAAAAGGACTTTCCCTCAACGATTTCAGCATCAACAGCTTGGTATGTGGTATACCTGTTTCCCAAGAGCATTATAGTTTAATTTTAATTGTGGGAATATAAAACATTTTTCTCTTGTCACTGCATCTTCTAGCTGTGATAAGACTCTGTGAAACTGGTGGAAAAGTGAGCTATGAATCTGTTTACTTCAGCTGTTATAAGTGCATATTCTACCTTATGTCTTGTTTATCTAGTATCATCACCAATGTCAAAGAGGTATTCAGATACATCCAAGCTCCCTAATAGCTCAGTAAGTGGAAGGTTGCTTTGCAATAATTTTCTTTAATATAATTATAGCCTGTGGTCTTACATTATCATTACAGATTTCCATCTTGATGTCCTTCAGGTTTCGTTGACCAGGCCTTCAACCTTCATCATGATTTCAATAGAAAGTGGCTGCATTTTACTTTCTGCTGAAGTCAGTATACCTTATTGCACACTGTCCATTTCTTCATTAATCAATGTTATCAATTTAAGGATGCTTAATCTACTCAAATGTTGGGGTTTCAGCCAGAAAAGAAATTTCTTTCTTAATGTCAGATAGAAGGGGGTTATACACTTTATAGAAGTGAGCTAAACACTTTTCTGGAATAAAGTCACGGCTCTGTTTTCATTCTGCTAAATTTGGTAATCCATAACCAATTTTGGTAAACCATAACACTCACTTTTTTCCTCCTAGAAAGTAAGGGGAAATGTCTGTGCGTGTTATGGAGCGAATGCCTACGGGTGGCGGGGTGGGGATCTGCTGCAGTTGTGAGCAGAGGATCCATGGTTCCCCTTCCTACCCTCCTCCGTGGCTCGCTTTGAAACAGCAAAGCAGGAGAAGAGCCGCTGAGTGGGGAGGAGAGAGGGACAGAGAGCCTGCTTGCTTTAAAGGAGCAAAGCGGGAGAGGATAGGAGCCGCTTACACGAGTGTAAGCGGCTCCTGTCCGGTTGGCTCCTTTAAAGCAAGCAGGCTCTCTGTCCCTCTCTCCTCCCCACTCAGCTTGCTAAATAGCATTATTAGCAGCATCCTTCTCCACACACCCCACGCGTGCTCCTTGTCCCTTGAGTGCTTTTCCTTCCCTCCCCACTTAAAACATGGTTACAAAGCACGGATACACATGGATCCTCAGGATTTTTGCACTGGGTCACCCCAAATTCACCATCAGATCACATAGCATGTCCATGGCTACATCTTGCACCAAAAAAATCACGCACCCACTGTTGCCTGGGGTCGCAGTGGTGCAAAAACGTGGTTACAAAGCATGGATCCACATGGATCCTCAGGATTTTTGCATTGGGCTACTCCAAACTCACCGTCAGATCACATGTCTGTGGCCACAGCATGAACCACAAAAATCATACATCCACTGTTTCGTTTAGAATATTTTTTTTCTTGTTTTCCTCCTCTAAAAACTATGTGCGTGTTATGGTCTGGTGCGTGTTATAGAGCGAAAAATACGGTATATACTTGCTTTTGAATTAAAAAAAAAACACTGTATAAGATTGGGCTCCAATTACTTTTAGCCAATGATCTTTCTCAGATTTGATTCACACTCAGATAGAAAATGTTAAAATAAACCAAGGAATGTATAGCTTTCAAAGAGATTTAACTGGTCATCAGAACCTTGCCATGAGGAAGAATGTCCTATATCTTTTATAACTCCCAGTTATAAAAATACATTAGGCCCTTTCGTGTAAGTTTTATTCATAAGCAGATTTGTCAAAAGCGCAGTACATTTTTGAGCAAGTATGAAGAATGTTTGCTTTTTCAGACCTTGCTGTAATACAACTCCCCAAATCCCTAGGCATTGGCCATGCTGCCTGAAGCTGATCAACAGCATCTGGAGGGACAAAGGTTCCCCACATCTGTTTTACAATGCACCTCAGAAATCTCAGTTTTATTCAGGGTGACAGTGCCACAAAGTGCAGTGTGAATGCCCTCCTTCTTAAAGAGAGATTTCTGTGACAATCCTATATTATTAAAATACTGATGTTGCATGTTATTACTATTAGGAAATAACCAAAGAATTTGGTTGGGTGGCTATTTGTGTTTATTCAAGCACAAGGAATATTTTCTTTAATCACCATCCTTTTTTAAAATTATGAAATTATCATTAGGAAGCCATAGATTAGTCAATGCGTGCAGGGCTATTGTAAGAGATAGTGTCATCTGAGACAAGTGATGCCTGTCATTAATGTCTTACACTTTTTTTAAAAAAATTATTTGCTGCTATGTTAGCACCTCTGCTTCCCTGCCTCACTCAGAGGAAATTAGAAACGGGATCTTTCCTCAGAGCAAAGCATTCTGGGTGATATGCCAATTGTCTCAGCTGGCCTCATGAAAGTGTCCGCCTTTCAAACAATCCACCCGGACGTCAATTCCACTTTTGAAATCATGGTAATGTTTCAGTCATGAGCATTGAACCATTTGGTTCAGCATAGCCTGATTCACCATAGGAGGTCTACTCCATAGAAGGTCTACTCTGTGAAAACCACAGCTGTGTGTCTCGTATTCCATATGAAAAGAAAAACACACAACTTCATTTCATGAAAAATCTGTCTGTGAAGCTGAGAAACAGTGAAGTCAATATTGAAACTTGCATCTTAAGACTATTATTCTCACCTGCTGATTGAAAACTAGCTCATAATCACTTTCCCAGGTCTGTTTGCTACTCACTCTGAACTGAGCTACTGCAGTTTAACAGGAAAATATTATTTTTAAAAAATCTATGTGATTTGCAACATCTCAGTATCTAGCTATGTGGAGCAATAAATTAACAAGCATAGCTGACTAATTGCAGAAGCTGATCTAATACATTATTTTATTGGCTTGTGCTTATTTTCCAAATATGTAGATGATTCCCCCCCCCCTTCGTACTATGGGAAACTAACCAAAACACTACACTTATTTAGAAGAACATGACAATGAAGCTGTGTCTAGAATCTTGCTATTTTATCAGACCTGTGTTTCACTTCACTTGTATGATGTATAACCACTTGTCTTCATTAAATGTCAGTGTGGGATATTTCATGTTCATATTTCACACTTCCATCCTCTGCCTTTTCTTCTTCCTTACTCTGTCTTGCTACTAATCCTGGTAGCCAACAGCCTTTTAATTTTCATCAATTTTGTCCTTGGGTGGACTAGTTTAGTAGCTGGAAGATTATGTGTGCCATCTGTATTCTGCTATTATCCTTTGTATGTCTTAATAGGACCAGAGATGCGAACAGATAGGATATCTAATGTATTCTAGGTGGGTCAGTAGAGGGATAGGTTCTGTTATTCAAAATGGCAGTTATGCTACTATTACTTTTGGTAGTTTCAGTGATAGTTATAGGTTAAGGTTACTAGATTTTTTTCGATGAATCCAGGGACACTTTTCAACTTCAATGGATTTTGTATGGGGACTGATGTGTAGATCCAGGGACTGTCCCCGGGAAACGGGGACATCTGGTAACCTTATTATAGGTCATTGCAAGCAGAGGTGGGAAGGAGGAGGAGGAGAAGTCCTGGGATGTGGGTCTCAGCAGAAACACAACCCTGTAAACTGGCATTTAGCTTTGGTGGAAGTGATGGGAGAATGTTCTCTATCGTGCAGTCAAAAAGAAAAACGATCCCCTCTACAATCCTCAAATTTCTGATTCTTTGAAAAGGTAGAAGCAGATTTCTTTCCAGTCTACAATATCTTGGCCAACTGTATGGGGACAGACAATGGAAAGTTCATGACTTAGAGGCAAAACTAATTGCCAGGGGCAGTGACCTTTTTGCTGCAATACCTCCAAGTTGAATATCCTGCCAGTCACCGTGGTCAATCACATATACTTGCTGACACAGCATTTAAGACTTGTCAAATTCAATAAAGTAAACTGTAGATTAATGTGATTAACCTTTTGCTGATCAGCTCCCAAATGTGAAATATTCGTCTTCCCAGGAAACGTTTTTTCAGCATAAAAAGGTTAACAATCTGATTAAAAATACACCTTCCTGCAGAGATTGGTTATTTACCCCTCTAATATTATTGTTATCATTAGCGGTGGTGGTAGAGGCAGCATTTTTCAGTCACTACATATGTTCTATAAGGGACATACAACAATTATAAGTAAAATGTAACATATAGTATAAAGAGATCCAGTATAAAAACTGGCACCACAAGAATAAAATAGAACAATCATAGTAAAATAAAAAGAAAGCTAAACAACCTTATAAGGGCTTTGGGGGGAGGAAACTATCACCAACCATTACAAGTAGTGTTAAAACAGACTTTCAAGATAATATTCTGCCATCAAAATCATGCTAAAAGATCTTGGTTTGTATCCAAACAAGTCAGACTCAAAGCTTTGAAATCAATGGACCAACTTCAATCTATTGATTTCAGTGGATCTGTTCTGCATATAATTTAGTGCAATACAACCCATTAAATAATGTCATTATGGGTTGCCATCCCATAAATATTTTCCTGTGAGTAAGCCCCACTGAACTCAATGGGACTTACTTTTCTACAGATGTGGAGGGTTTTTTTGATGTTATCATAATTTAGAATGTTTATGCTTAGAAATTAGATTATGTTTAGCTATTAGATTTACATAGAAAACTAGCATTTAAACTGATGCTATGGTTAGTGTATAACACTAAACCATAGTTAAAGTTGATCACTTGAAACTGCCACTGTAGCTGGTTTATAATCTCAAGTTAAAACACACTAATTAACCAAGGTTTGCTGATGGCTTATAAAACCTAGTTAAGCATAGCTTAGCTTTAAATCCAAATCTGGACATGCAGCTTAGATCTGGTTAAGGACTAAACAAGGCTGATGGGTTTGATATGCGGTCATGATTCAGTTTTAAGATAGCATATTCAGTTTTTATTTTAAACAAGGATATATATAGGAAGGTATCTGACTTCCCGTCATACTTAATAAATCATTACTTAAGTCTGTTATTTCCATGTTTCTACTCTGCATCTAACATTGGATAGCACCCAGAGATACGTACAGTAATAAAAACATTAAAATCCAAAAGTGCCCATTGCAAAATTTAAAATACCAGAGTTTTGAATTTTAAAAAATAATTTATTGTTATCTATACTGTTAAGATGCTTTCACGAGTGTTTAGAGAGAGATAAAAGGTTATGTGGTCTATAATTGACCACAAAGAAAGCAAGCAAGGTTCACATTTATCAGTTAAGTATATTGTGCTTTCCTCGTAACAAATTCCTCTATGTTTGCTTTATATTATGATTAAACTGAATGTTTTTGCTGAAGAGAATTAAGAGCAGGCTATTTCTATTGCAGCGAAGTGATTGATTTAAGGAGTAGCTGCCTGGTGGGAATGCTTTGTCCAGCAAATAATTCTGACAAGGAGAAATGCCAGGAAATGCAGGGAAATTTCTATAGTGCTGTCTGGGAGACCTAAGAGATTTCCAATCGGAAACGTGTCACGCTGTTGTTCGGTTTGAAAAGAGAATGCTCTGTCATGCTGTTCTATGTATTTGCCAACATTTATTACACTTCTCTCTTGGTTGTGATGTATCCTATCCTTGCCTTTGCAAAGAAATCCCCAAATATCACTCTGACCTTGAGATCACACCTAAGGCAAAAACAATTTTGCACAACTTTCCTATTGCCACCTTGCCCAAAGCGATTGTGGTGGCAAACAGCCTGCACCAACGTCGGTATAACAGGGCTCACTCTGGGCTATTTATGCCTCTCCTCTCCTTCATCCATTTCCGTTTTCTGGCACCTACACTCCTATCCTTCATTCAGTACAGGCACGGCTGGTCCCCATTGAATGTTGAGTAGGATTGGCCTTGCAGGCTGTTCATATACAAACACCCCTACTGCATATTGATTTCATGGTGGGTATACTTAGTGAGTAAAAGGGTAATGGTAAAGGGACCCCTGACCATTAGGTCCAGTCGTGACCGACTCTGGAGTTGCGGCGCTCATCTCACTTTATTGGCCGAGGGAGCCAGCGTCCAGCTTCGGGGTCATGTGGCCAATATGACTAAGCCGCCAAACCAGAGCAGCGCACGGAAATGCCATTTACCTTCCCACCGGAGCGGTACCTATTTATCTACTTGCACTTTGATGTGCTTTCAAACTGCTAGGTTGGCAGGAGCAGGGACCAAGCAACAGGAGCTCACCCCGTCACGGGGATTCGTGAGTAGCAGCTGTTAAATAGGTTGTTTGTCTATGTTTGCAGGTAGTTGTGGGAAATTATCTGGTAGGAAACATATGGTGAGTACCTTTAGGTATCTTTAAGGGTGAAGAGTCTCCTTCCGGGCTGTGAGACTCACTGTCATGCTAAAGGGGACTTCAGAGACCAACCTTAACACCCACTCAGAGTTGTGGGGCCCAGGAGGAGGTGAAGAAGAATGGCCTGTCAGAGTTATGTGAGTGGAATTCCCTGATACCTGATACCTTGTGCAGAGTATGAATCAATAAGCTTTCCACACCAAGAAGAGAATTCCAATGTTTTACTGCAAACTGTCTTCAAACTTCTTACAAAACATTGCAAATACAAATCAACACATTGCTCTTAAACAGCTAGCAATGCAGCCCCAGTCTTTGTTATTACTTGTTAACATAGTATAGTCTCTCTTTGGTCCCAGAGAGATTCAGATATGCAAGTTGCATCCTTAATATACTGACAGCTTTTGAGAGAAACCCAAACTCCCAAGGATGAGTCATCAATCAACATAACAGCGAAACATATGCAGATGAAATGCTAGCCATTACTATTAGCAGGGATGGCTCACCCACAGTTTGCTGTGAGCATTTTGTATTCCACTCCATTGTTTCACACCGCAGATCTGTTGTTGTTAAATTAATAAATGTGGCTGAGTTGATCCAAGCTTTTGTCTCACCCATGTGGCCACAATAGCCTATGTTCCCAAATATCCTGTTTATTACCTTTTAAAGCCCTGAGCAGCCTAGGGCCAAGCTACTTGAAGGACTGTTTCCTTCAACATCAGCTGATAAATGTGGCCATTGCCTTCTGATGTGCCCATGGACTCAACACAGAAGGGCCTTCTAGGTGGCAGCAGCTTGTTTGTGCAACTCTCTGCACAAAGAGGTTAATGTGATATGCCCAGAAGATTTGTCATTTGAGGAATCCCATATATGTTGCCCAGAATAACTTGAAGGTATGTTATGAAACCCTCCGTAGCATATATTAACAAGCCTCTTTTAGATTTACATGCTTGTCTACATGATTAACCATATTGACGTCTCACATTCTCAGAGTGATTCCGACATTAATAGCTCCTTTCCTCAGATGCACTTGCCTACACACACACACACACACACCACCTCTCTCCAGGAAGTCCACCTCATTCTCATGAGTCTCTCATGCCTTTACTGTTTAACACCATCTAAACCATATGGAATGGAGTGCTTCTGTCACTTTCTGATCATCTAAGGCAGAAGTAGCCAACGTGGTACCCTCTAGTTATTACTGGGCTCCAACTTCCATCAGTCCCAGGCAGGTCATGGATGATGGGAGTCACAGTCCAACATGTGGAGATTACCAAGTTGACCACCCTTGATCTAAAGGGCTCCAAGACCACCAAAATGACTGTGGCTCTCTATGTAAGTCTGCTTACTAAGCTGAACTGTTCAAGAAGATAACGAAGTTGTTGTCTTTACTTATCATGCATACTCACTGCTTTTCTCCAATTTTCCCTTTATAAAACCTGATTGATTCAGAATTTGGGCTTGATGAGATTCCTATACCACCCATGGACAGACTGCACACTGTCTAAACAAGTTGAGTTATGCTTCAGAGTTTACATTGATGAGACATAAAGAGAGGAAATTGGGCTGATTGCTTGACTAGCAAAAGACAGAGAGCTGAACTGGTTGTCCCCAATTCCTGTTTAAGCAGACCATAAACTGTGGGAAGCTCACGTGCCCTGCCTTAGGTTGGCTAAGTGGGGGCAGAAGTAACACGGTAGAGAACATATTTCTGGCAGTTTGCCCACAGGAGCGTCACCAGAATAGGTCCCCCTCCCCATCTCCATAGTTAGATCCTGTCTCTCTTTGCTTGGGTTCTGCTGACGTTTCAAGATTTTTCATTTTCAGCAAATCTTCGTTTTTACTGCTGTATGTAATTTGATATAGTAGTTTTCTGTCTGTCTGTCTTTAGTGTTGTTTGAGTTTTATTGTTTGTTGTTGTTTATATTTACTTGTTTGTTTGACTTTGCATCATGAAATTTTAGTCTGAAATAGAGAAAAACATATGAGCAAGACCAAATACACACACACAAACATGTTGTTGTTTAGCCATTTAGTCGTGTCCGACTCTTCGTGACTCCATGGACCAGAGCATGCCAGGCATTCCTGTCTTCCACTGCCTCCCTCAGTTTGGTCAAACTCATGCTGGTAGCTTCAAGAACACTATCTAACCATCTCGTCCTCTGTCATCTCCTTCTCCTTCTGCCCTCCATCTTTCCCAACATCAGTTCTTTCCCAACATAAACATACATTTATATAAAGATTAACCCGACCACACACATTATTGTATCAGTGCTATTTTATTAGCTGCTTTGAGGATCTCTGTTAGCAGGTGAAAGTGGGTAGCACATTTACCATTAATTATAAAAATAAGCTGACCTTCATATACTGTACATAAGTCTCTGCAATAGATCTACCATTGAGAGATGTGTATTAGACTTTTTTTATATAAAAAAGCACACAAAACAATCTAGGTATCACAATGACCTTTGATACCATAGGTATGACATCCTTTTGGACCATCTAGAGGAGCTGTTATACAGTGGTTCCACTCCTTCCTTCTGGGCCATGTCCAGAAAGTGGTGTTGGGGGATGAGTCTTGCTCTCTCTTGTGGGGTGCCTCAGGGCTCCATCCTCTCCCCCATGCTTTTTAACATCTACATGAAGCCGCTGGGAGAGATCATCCCGGGGTTTGGGCTGGGCATTCATCAGTATGCGTATGATACCCAACTTTACTTCTCTTTTAAATAAGAACTAGTGAAGGCAGTGAGTGTACTAGGTGAGTGTCTGGAGGCGGTTGGATGGCGGTTAACGGATTGAGGTTGAATCCTGACAAGACAGAAGTACTGTTTGGGGAGGGGGGACAGGCTGGTGTGGAGGACTCCCTGGTCCTGAATGGGGTAACTGTGCCCCTGAAGAACCAGGTGCACAGCCTGGGAGTCATTTTGGACTCACAGCTGTCCATGGAGGTGCAGGTCAATTCTGTGTCCAGGACAGCTGTCTACCAGCTCCATCTGGTACGCAGGCTGAGACCCTATCTGCCTGCGGACTGCCTCGCCAGAGTGGTGCATGCTCTAGTTATCTCCCGATTGGACTACTGCAATGCGCTCTTTGTGGAACTACCTTTGAAGGTGACTCAAAAACTACAACTTATCTATAATGTGGCAGCTAGACTGGTGACTGGGAGTGGCCACCAAGGAAACAAACAACTATCTCTGACTTTTAGAAGACATCTAACGGCAGCCCTGTATTGGGAAGTTTTCAATGTTTGATGATTTACAATTTTTTTATACGTGCTATAAGCTGCCCAGTGTGGCTGGGGAAACCCAGCCAGATGGGCAGGGTATATGTAATAAAATTGTTGTTGTTGTTGTTGTTGTTGTTGTTGTTGTTGTTGTTGTTGTCTTCAAAAGAGGAAACAAATGGACAGGCAGTAGTATAAAATCTATTTGTCTGTGACAGAAAAGTTCACAATTAAGCTAAGTGATGAAGTCTGGTGGGAAAATATAGCTTATTTTTAGTATAGGTTTGCCCTTCAGCTTGGCTGCATGATCTACATTAACATTCAGGCAGCAGTACTGCCATTCTTAGTAAATCAGAGATATTATGAATATGCAAAATAGAAGAAGCTTTTTTATGTCTGCGGTTTGTCTTGCATGTTTGGAGGAATAGGTAAACAAGCACAGATTAATCTGCTTTATAGGGGCTTTTTAAAGTGACAAATTAATAATTTTCATAACAGAGTAAAATATGTATTATTTCCTTGGATTTTATTTGTATTTGGCTAGATCACTATGTCACAGTACTGATGTTTCTCATCTTCTTTTGCTAGGGTGTTTTAAAGAACCACCTACTCACCAACTTCCACTGGGGTACATGTGCTCATTGCAGCAAAAACAACAAAAGGTCTTGAGGCAACTTTAAGACTAACAAATTTACAGCATATACAGTGCAAGATGGCTTACCTCCACATAAATGTGTGCAGATTGAAAAGTTGTACCTTATTATGGTGCGACTTTTCATGGACCAAAATCTGCTTAATCAAATCAATGAAGTGTCATCCCAAGTTTGCAGATGTATATACACACGACTGGATAATGGAATAGAGAACAGCAAGTTAAGAGGGGAGTGGGCTGCAAAAAAATAATTTAAAAAGACAGTTAATTACATGAAAGCAAAATGGCTACAAATTTGCCAATTGACAAGGCAGTGCTGTTGATAAAACAGATATCCTGGCATTGGTAACTTTAAGGAACCCCTCCCTCAAGTAAACTGATCCCATCCTTCTAAGGGCTCTCTATATCAATAGTAACACCTTGAACATGGCCCGGTAACAAAATTGGCAGCCATTTCAGATCTCTAAGCAGAAGTGCAATGTGCTGGCAGGGTCTCACTGCTATCAGCAGTTTTGCTGCAGCATTCAACACTAGCAGCAGTAAACCAACTTTGAAGTCACCAGTGCCTGGATGACTGAGCTGAAGCTCCCCCAGCCCAGGAACAGCCACAGCTGTTGTACCAACCAAGGCTGGGAAAGGACGCTGCTAGTTACTAGCCTACCTGGTCTTCCAATGACAAAGCTGGATCCAGAAGCATCCCCAGACCACTTATGTGAAGGATCAAGAGGGTGTATCTCCATCCAGGGCAGGGAATTTGCCAATTTATTGGACATGGGAGCCACTTATCCACAGTGTCTCCATTTTGCCAGAATTCATCCATTCCATTACAGTTGTACCTCATGTTTCATAACCTCCAGGTTATGGAATCTTCGGGTTACGGCCACAGCAAACCCAGAAGTGTATACTTCCGGGTTTTGCCACTTGCGCATGCGCAGAAGCGCTCTATCATGCCATGCTCAGAAGAGGCGCCTCTAGTTATGGATTTTTCGGGGTTCGCACAACACCCCAAAATGAATTAAATCCATAACCAGAGGTACCACTGTACTGTATTCCACTACTGTATCCAGGGTCCACATAGAAATACAGTGGTACCTCGGGTTACATACGCAGACCGGTTACAGTACCTTGGGTTAAGAACTTTGCTTCAGGATGAGAACAGAGATCATGCTCCGGCAGCACAGCAGCAGCAGGAGGCCCCATTAGCTAAAGTGGTGCTTTAGGATAAAAACAGCTTCAGGTTAAGAACGGACCTCCGGAACAAATTAAGTACTTAACCTGAGGTACCACTGTAGATCTGAGTCTTCAGTATCCTGTTGAGACTTTCCCCCAAATCTCCTAAAGACTACTTCCAATGGCTTTGTGTAGATATTAAATAGCATTGGGAATAAAAGAATGCCCTGCAGCACCTCACAGCACCCCACAGCCAAGAGGCCAAGACACATTCTCCTTATGCTCTGTCTCTGAAATTGGCCAAACGGATAGGAATGGAACCACTGTAACATAGTGCCCTCCATTCCCATCTTATAGCGTAATCCACGCTGATACTATGCCCCATGGTATCAAAAGCCAAAGAGATATCACGAAGCAGGAGTAAGGTACACAGACAAAGCCCATGCTCACCTTATTCAGACATGAATAACCTAACGAAACTTCCCGTGATATGACTGAAATTTGGTTCATGATCAACCTGTCCTCCTCTTTTTATTAGGGCCATAATAAGTGCTGTCAAATTATCTGCCAGACAAATACGGCAACTTCAAAAAAATTTGCTAGTTTCTAAAACCTTTTCTTTAGAATACGTTTAGTGTTGTCAGATAAAGTGTGTTTATTAAGAGGCCAGAGGCCATTGATAAAGAATTATGCCTTGACAAGTGGAGTTCTAGGCTATTTTATATGCCTATACTAGAGTCAAGTAATTATAATGAATGGCATAGTTATAATAATGAATGGTATAATTTATAATATGGCTGAGACAGTTTAAAACTGGCACCTACTAATTCTGGGACATTACATCTTGATTTTGGATGCATTGGTTTAATTTAATTATTTTAATTTAGATCTCAGGCTATGCATTAATAAAAAAAAAAGTCTGCTGGCAGCAGCCATGGAAAAACATGACATATCACTACCAGTATGTCACGAGACTGACTCAACAATGTTAGCCCTACTCAGGAGTGGCAGATGCAACTCCATGCTCCAAAAAGGAGGCGCTCTCATTAGCTCTTATAAATAGGATATGCAGGCAGAATTTTGTTCAATAGTATAGTGAGAATCAAGGCCTCCCCTTTTTCTAGCCAGGGAGCTAAGTCGCTTTTCAATCTGACATGTGAAATTTTTGTAAATGCCGATCAGTGTAGAGTAAAAAAAACAGAATTCTTTATTCCTCTACTTGTTAACGTCTCTCTTTTTCTAATTGGCCAGAACCTTAGATGGAGGGGAAATCAGGATTCAGCAACTAACATTTGACATAAGATTGGCATTAAATATAACTCTCCAAAAGGCTAAATTATAATCCACTAGAGGAGCTTTTCAGATTGGCTCATATTACTTTGCCTATTATTTTATTGTACTGTACATTCCTTCTTTCAAAATTCCAATCCCTTTTTCTCAGAACCTTTCACTTCTCACATGGCAATAAACATTCTGTATGTATTCAGGAAATGTAGCATCTTTGTCACGACTTCAGCTCTTCTTGGTCTTTGTTTTTAGATGCCTAGTGAATGGGGGGAAATAGTCCTTTCAATTCATTTAGATTGACAATTTGCTTTTGTTTCATTGTTGTTTTTAAAGTGATGACAGAAGAGTCTGCATCTTGACATGCTGTTATACTCTGGAGCTAAGTGGTGGGAGATCCAGGTTTGAGTGGGCCTTGAGTAGTGGCGAATCGATTATGAAATTAATAAAGCTTAAACTCCAAGCCCCTGATCCTGGAGGGTCTCCAAAAGTGACTTTAGTCCACATTGCTTTAAATTTTTGGGTCTAGTAGACCCACATGACTCAAATAATAATTGATTAATTATTTGTTTTACGTATTTGAGCATGCCTGGCGTGCTCTGGTCCATGGGGTCACAAAGAGTCGGACACAACTAATCAACAACAACAACATTTCAGCAGTCCCAAAGTTTGAGAGTCAGTAGCACAGGTGCTGTAAAGGTGTGGTGATCTGTTGTGGAACAAACCCATTGAAGAAGACAACAGTGGTTACCCTGAGCTCATTGCTGGTTGAGAAGGGGCCTCTATAACAGTTCCAGCTTCAGGGCCCCCCAAATGTAGGTCCACCAATGGCTTTGTGGAAGGTGCCTTCTGTGGGGTTCATTCCTTTCCTGCCCTGGTTGTGTAACCTCAAAGCAGTGAAGCAGAACAGCAATAGCAGTGTCCCAAGCAGCACCACACTTTTAGGTCTAGCTGCCATTTTAAGTCCCCACAATTCCCTTAAACAATTCCCTCTCTGGGCCACTGTGGAACATTTCAATGGCAACTAGACCCAGCTGCTTGCAATGTCAAGCTGGATATTTTACAAAAAAAAGGATTACCTCAGGACATCAGCATGAGTCCTGCCAAAATGCTGGAATCCCAACAGCTGCTCAAAGATGCCAAATACTGACAAATATGCCTTGTGGGTGAATATCACACTGTTGCTGATGGATTTGCACTAGTAACAATACAGAGCTACAGAGAAGTTTATTGTCTGGAGCTTTTTATAATTACTGTAATGTGTAGCTGTGTTTGTCTGAAATGGCCACAAAACTTGGTCCTAGTATGGGTAAACCTCGGTTATTAATACCTACTTCTTGTTGGTAAATCAAATTTCCTCTCTCATGACTGGAGTTATTCACACTAATTAAGATTTGTAAGTTTTCCCAGATGTATTCATATTCAATCCCTTTCCATAGCCACTGAATAAGTTTCTGCTAAATGGACAAAAGTGCCCTTTGAGTTCTCCATAAATAGCTCCTTGACAAAATGAACATCTTCTGAAGTCACCTTTTCTATGTCAAATCAGACAGACAGACAGACAGACAGACAGAGAGGTGCCCGTTCCCATCATTATTGACTTTCAGTGGAATTTGAAAACATTCCTGTTTACTCGGGCATTTGATAGCTGAAGGATACTTACTGTTCTTGCCAGCTCTTAGATCGCTGGCTGGGAGAATGTTTTTAACCATTTTTAGAATGCTTAATTTTTTTTAAATTTTGTTGTGGATCTGTTTGCCATGCTGGGCTTATTTGGGAAGAGAGACAGGATTGAAATAAAATCATCATCACCATCTACTGTTCCATCCTCTCTGTTATCTTTTAAGCCAGAATTAGGGAGTCTCATGGTACACCATGCTTAAGGAGGCCGATATTAATAATCCTCAGTGTCCAAGTCTTGCTATTCTTTGGGCGGTGGGTGGGGTGGGGAGAAATAAAAAAATTCCTCTCAAGATACTTCAAACACACCAGCCACAGTACTCTGATCCCGGCAATTGGTTTGGAGAACAGAAGCTGTTGTAAGCAACATTTTTATTTTTAGTTCCAAAGGAAAAAATGGCAGAGACTATTATCATAAAATAATTTCCTCATTGGGGTAATTAAATGACTAATATAATCCCCTTGGGGTGCAGTTTGCTTTATGGGAAGGAAAACTTATTTTGTCACATTAAGGTTTCTTTTCCTTCCCCCTCGCAGAGATTGCTTGAAAACACAAGCACCGCAGCTCCAGCTCTGCAAAGAGCAATGAATCTCTTTTTAGAGCAGTTCAGACACTGTAATTTTCTTATTGATGCTGGGAAGCAGAATTCTTCATAGGTTTATTGTATCCCTAATCTGTGAGTTGGTGATATAGGAATGCATTCTGCTCCTTTTTAATGCAAGTGCTGTTCATTTAACATCCAGTGATTTGTCCCAATGTAAGGCAGCAAAGGATTTGACTCGGAAGTAAGTGCCGGTGTGCTTCAGTATAATGGAACCCCCATTTAGCAACGTTATTGAAATGAAATTATGACACAATTAGATGTATAGACTTAGAGGAAAACTCCCAGCTCTCCAAATTACCTGTGTTGTCACAAAAAGCAATTTGAAAAGAGAGAGTGCATGTAGCCAGCTGCCAGTAGAGGTTTATTTTGCTGACCTATTTCAAATGGGAAGAGAGAAGTTCATGTACCAGGAAATTGTCTCAGTAAGTTAATAGTTATTTTATCCAAGCCTATCCCCATGATTCATAAAAAAGGGGGTGGGCAAATAAATAAGGGGCAATCAAATGTTAGAACAAAATACTAGTCTCAAGCGTTTACAGTGGGAATCCACTGAAAATTTTCAACCTTGTTAGTGTCCTGCTATACAATAAAACACCATTGCCTCCCCTTTCATTTTTCAGCAGCCCAACATATTTTGCTTGTTTTATAAAGTGAAGGAGAAATATTTTTGCTATGGGGAACTTTATTGCATTTTTGTATTTGATTTTCATTTTGAATGTTCTATTCTGATATTTTGGAATGTTGTATTTCACAATGTAAGATGTGCTATAAGCCACTTAGATATAGATAAATATATATTTGAAAAAGCAGTAAACACATGAGCTAAATAAAATGAAGTGTGTGTGCATGTGTGTGTGTTACCACTTATCTGTCATAATAAAGTTTACATCTGATGTAACAAAGCAATCAACAAAAAGCAAATAAAATCAGGGTTCTTTCTGTTCTATACAAATTACCCTGACTATCCTATCCAAACATTACTCAAGAAGATAACTTATTATTAGTTATAAATGTGATATCAATTAGCCCAGCTTTATACATAATTTCTATCAAAACATTGTGAACTCATAGCTTGCATTTGAGAATAACCTGTATACTTTGCTATATTCAATAAAAGTAATCCATCATCATAAAATTGTCATATTTTTGTTGCCTGGATCTAATAAAGCACACTAGCTTAACCATCAGAGTCAACTCCTATGATTTGTCAACCCATTGTCGAATAGATGGTACAACAGGCAATCTTCACTTCCTCACATAGAGTATTCTGGCTTCTGCCAACATATGTTGATAAAATAAAATAGAAAAATAGCTGCTTGGTTGTGATACAAATGTTTCTAAATAGACCACCCAAAGTAGTAGTGTGTGTTACACAAACACACGCACCAACTAATTTCTTATCAGGATCATATTCATTGGGAGAAGGACTGAAGAATTTAGAACAATACTTGTTCTCTTGGCAGAACTCTATTAGCCTTTGCCCTGCTTCGTTTTGAACTCCAAGGCCAAACTTGCCAGTTGTTCCTTTTATCTCTTGACTCCCTACTTTAGCATTCCAATCCCCTATAATGAGAAGAACATCCTTCTTTGGTGTCATTTCTAGAAGGTGTTCTAAGTCTTCATAGAATTGATCAATTTCAGTTTCTTCAGCACTGGTAGTTGGTGCATAAACTTGGATTACTTGTTAAAAGGTCTGCCTTGGATTCGTATCGAGATCATTCTATCATTTTTTGAGATTGCATCCCAGTACAGCTTTTGCCACTCTTTTGTTGACAATGAGGGCCACTCCATTTCTTCTATGGCATTCTTGCCCACAGTAGTAGATATGATGGTCAGCCGAACTGAATTCACCTATTCCCGTCCATTTTAGTTCACTGATGCCCAGGATGTCAATACTTATTCTTGCCATCTCATTTTTGACCACATCCAGCTACCCAAGGTTCATGGTTCTTACATTCCAGGTTCCTATGCAATATTTTTCTTTACAGCATTGGACTTTCCTTTCGCTTCCAGGCATATCCGCAGCTGAGCAACCTTTCGGCTTTGGCCCAGCCGCTTCATCAGCTCTGAATCTACTTGTACTTGTCCTCCGCTCTTCCTCAGTAGCATGTTGGACGCCTTCCAACCTGAGGGGCTCATCTTCCAGCGTCATCATTTTTATGTGCCTGTTGTCTTTGTCCATGGGGTTTTCTTGGCAGGGATACTGGAGTGGCTTGCTGGTTCCTGCTCCAGGTGGATGACTTTTAGTCAAAACTCTCCACTATGACCTGTCCATCTTGGGTGGCCCTGCACGACATAGCTCATAGCTTCTCTGAGTTATTCAAGCCCCTTTGCCATGACAAGGCAGTGATCCATGAGGGAGGATAGTTCTCTTATAAAAGTTAAAATGAACATACAGTGCTTTTTGTGAAAAGTGAGGTACTGGTACTCATATCTTGATAAAAGCAGACCTCTGAGTGGCCATCCCTTTGTTGGAAGAGGACAGGACAAGGGGAAGTAGATTCATGTGCAAATGTATTGCTTTAGGTGAAATTATATGTGGATGAGTATCACCCACCTTTAGTCCAAGCATGACAGCCCACTCTCTCATTTACACTTGTTCTGCATGTATAAACGTGGGCAAAGTGCCAGCTTGTCAGGAGTGAAGTTGTCTGCTGAGATTTGGTTCACTATGCTTTAGAAAGCAGTACGTACAGAATGGAGCTACGTGTTAACATAATCTTTTAAATAGCACAACTACATGTGACAGCACAGAGCATCTGTATCTAAGAATAAAATGTTTTTTTCTCTGCCATTTCCTCTGCTGCCTCCCACCCTTCCAAACAGCTCCCACCCTTCCAAATAGCTCCTCTTTGTCGTGAAATAGACACTACAGGTAAACAGCAGTGGAGAGGGCTTAGTAGACAAATGAGGAGACCTTAAAGAGCCTCTCATTCACTGGAAATTGTACTTACTTCCTGCTAGCAATCATGCAGCTTTTAATGCTCAGAATCCAGATAGGAAGAAAACTACAATTCTGTGCTGCCAGAGCATGCTCATGAACATGCTGAGATTGGTCATGCTAGCCAGGCCTTTCCTCTGTCTAGTGAACCACTCCTGCCCATTAGGGTTTCCTTCTTCATAAAGATAATGTTTATTTGCTGAGGAGGGGGTGGGAATAGTAGTCAGTGTCTGGCTAGGTACTAAAATAAAACTCAAAAGTGTCCGACTCTGGTGTAAGTTCAAAATGTGAAAAGGCTTTCTGAACACTTGAGCACACATATGAAGGCAAATTTGAAGGCTGTCTCGACCCTATCCCTGTTTATTTTATTTTCGAAGTTTACAGCTATTGATATTATCAAAAAGGGTCTTTCAACAAGATGGTTATAGCAAAGTTCTCTCTGCTTTAAAGAGGGGCAGGGGGGTAGCCAGCTAATAGAATTTTATACAATGCCATGAGTTTTGTGTCCCAAAATTGCCAATATGCTAAAATCCAGTTTATTGGAGGGTAGCTAACTGATCCCTGTATGCTCTCTTTAACTACATATCATTTAGGGAAATGGAAATCATACTCCGATTAAGGATTAAGGAGTACCCTTCCCTTTTCACTGGCAGGGTACAACAATTCTAATCCAGGAGGAAAAAACAGATGTGTAGATGAGGAATAAAATGACACATTCTGCAGATCGTATCCAGAGCTGAATCATTCCCCGTAGACCTGCACTGCATCATTTCCATTTTCATACACCACAGGGAAACTGCTCAGGAGTTAGCACAGCAGAGGCACTTATTCCTGCAGCAATAACTGCCAACACTCTGGGTGTTTTTTGTTTTTTTAAAAGGCCACATAGGAATTGTGGTTTTCTATTATATGTGCCACAACCTATTCCATGCTACCTTTCCTTTATGTAGTTTGTAAAAAAAAAATGGTTGTTTTTAATTTCTGTAGAGTCACAATTTATTAAGCTATTTCTGGCTCATTTCTGTGCATCATATTCTCTTTACAGTTCAACTACTTGTTAGGAGTAGATGTGGAAACTATTGCTCTTAAGTAGGAACTGATTAGAGGGATATTCTGCTGAGTCACTGCTTCATGAAACTTCAAAGATACATTCACCTTGGGAGTCTGATCTTAAATGGACCATAGGAATGAACGTATCTTAAATTCTGGGTTCAAACCCCCAAACCTATGCCCAGTTTGAAGCTCAGCACAGCTCTGAACAGCTTATCAGTGACTAACAACATAATGCAAATCCTATTGAATTCAAAAGGACTTTCTCTCAGATAAATGGGTTTAGGATTGCATCCTAAATCTGTAATGCAATCGATAGTAAATTCCATTGAACTTTCATACACATTTACCCAGGGTTGCCAAAAGTTGGAAGCAGTGTCTGGGCGCAAATCAGGCAAATATCCAGGAAAATCTGGATGCATGGTAGTCTATATATTGCCCCCCCCCAAAAAAACCTCAACAACCTTGGGTAAAACTAAAAAAAGTTCAACAACTTTGGCCAAAAAACCCAAAAAAACTTTTCTGTCTGGATTTTCAGTTTGAAATATGGCAACCCTACATTTACCTGTTGAACTAAACTCAATTCCCACTGAAAACAACTTCTGATTAGACATAGAGGATCACACTGTTAAATCTCATTGGCTTCTCAGGCTAAAATTGCAGATTCTATTTATCATGCCATCATTCAGCCCACTCCCATCACGTAACTGTTTTCATGACAAATGCTGGTTGAGCAAGTCAAACTGCAAATAATCTATGACTACTGTGCCACATTAAATTTCTGCACAGATATTTCCAACACATCAATGCCAGAGTTTTCTACTTTTATGTCTCCGTTGCATTTATGTAGAGTCACAGCCACAGTAAGCCTAGGGCAGGCATGGCCAAACTTGGTCCTCCAGATGTTTTGGGAGTACAACTCCCATCATCCCTAGCTAACAGAACCAGTGGTCAGGGATGATGGGAATTGTAGTCCCAAAACATCTGGAGGGCCATGTTTGGCCACACCTGGCCTAAGATCACTGGGGTAGGGGCATAGGAAACAATAATTGATGTGATATCTTTCTTGGGATGGAAACGGCCACCACTTTATTGATTACAGAGGCAAGAAGCCTTAGGCTTAGGCTTAGACACTGTGTATGTATCCTGGATCAGCCAATCTGGTTGTTGGCTGATAACTTCACTAGGATCAGTCCTGGGTTAAGGACTCCCATTTAATGCACATCTAATATGGGTGACCCCTCCAGGAGCCCAATTGGGAAGTCCAATTACGGCTTGTTAGCACTTGTCTGGGCAGACAAACAGAATCTGCCCCCCTGGGCCCCTTTGCTGGGGCACCCTGATACTTTGATCCAGAGGAGGGTAGGTAAGGATTCTTCCTACCTGCCATGGGCCAGGAATTAGCTTTGTCTGCTGAACAGCAGCATGAAGAGGGAGAAGGCAAAGTGACTCCACCTGCAGCTAATCAGCCTTTAAGGACACAGGGAGAAGGCACTGATGAGAACCAGCTGGCTTCAGCCTTCTTAAGCAGAGCTTCCAGCAGAAGTCAGATGCTGATAACAATAATTGTAGTTCCTGGCCCTACCTTGGTGCTTCCTGCTCTTCTGGACCCCATTATCATTGGATTTGCTGGATAGTCTGAGAACGCAGATTGCTGTTTGCCTGACCCTAGGACTGGACCTGACTTCAGCTGCTGACTCTGCACCCAGGCAAGTACACCTCAGAGACTCTTCTGGCTGACTGGACTCCCACTCCAATGAGCTCTGCATGTTGTTGTTCAGCAATGAGATTATGACACCAGCCCCACCCCACCCACACTCTATGCAGCCCTTTTGGTAAAGCCAAATTAACTAGGAAGAATTATAGCCTTGTTGAATGAGACTCTTATCAGTATAAATCACACACAGAGAGAGAGAGAGAGAGAGAGAGAGAGAGAGAGAGAGAGAGAGAGAGGGAAACAAATAACTCAAGGTTATTTAGATGAGTTGTCTTTCTTCTTTGTGTGGCTTAGATGGAAATACTGCTGCCTACTGCTTCACAAGTACATTCCCTATGGCAGGCATGGCCAAACTTGGCCCTCCAGCTGTTTTGAGACTACAACTCCCATCATCCCTAGCTAACAGGACCAGTGGTCAGGGATGGTGGGAATTGTAGTCCCAAAACAGCTGGGGGGGCAAGTTCGGCCATGCCTGCCCTATGGGGAACACTGTGGCAAAGCAACCCCTGCACCCAGCAGGATCCAATCCTGCTATGGTGTTCTTCCTTAGTGTTTTCCTTTAGGGGAACATGCTGGCACTGCTTGCCACTTCTTGCCCAATACCCTGCCCCTGACAGGCCTGTATTGCTCTGGGCTGTCACCACCTGACTTGCCCAAAGTCTGGATTCCCCTGATTCAGATAAATTTTGTTTGGGATTTGGCCTAATCTGTTGCACAGCCCAACACTCCATACAAGATTTATAAAGAATGGAAAGTCCAGCTTTTCAGATAATCTTAGATGTTGCATTATCACCCTAGCATGACTCCTGCAGGCATGAGGAAACAACGAGAAGGAGCTGAATGATGGAAAGTGACAACCCTGCCCTGCCTCATTGCAAACTTTAAGCTTTCAGGATTTAAGAAAATGGGGTAACTTGAATGAGGTGGATCAATCAATCTTTCAGAGGCAGGGCTTGTGAAAAGTTAATTTAAGAAGCTTATGTTCCTATTTCTCACTTTCCATTAGGGATTGGGAAGAATTTAGTTTGGTCCACATTTGAATGCAAACTCGCGCAATTTGCATTTCATGGTGCAATATGCATACTGAAACATAGCTATCTTTCAAAATTCACACTTTCCAAATTTTGTGATGCATTTCTCCAGTCAAAGAATGTGTAAAGAAAAAAGTGTGCATACTAGGAAAAGTGTGCATGAAAATGCACATATTAGGGAAAGTAATATTTTAAAATGCATATGAAGCAGAATTGCATGCATAAATGTGTATATTAAGAGGAACGTGTGCTAAGATGTTGACAAATTGCAGAACAAAATTGCAAGAATGTGGCAAACAGAACTTGAAAAATAAGAATCTGAGATAAACCAAAAATTGACTGACTTGCCCACTGCTACATCTTCACACCAATGGAGGATGAATTAATAAACACTTCTGGGTCAGGCAGCCTGGCCAGGTGTTCTGGCATTACTTTAGAGCAGTTCAAAGTAGTTCACAAGCCTAACTGAGTAGTGGATAAAAAGGGAGGTGAGGCAAGCTTTTATCATCAGACAAACAATCCACATATCTTAAAGTTTTGCTTGCTTTTTAGAATGGAGGTTGGCATTAAAAATAATGGGAACAAGAGCATCATGTGGGTCATCACATATAGCTACCCCTAATTTCAGAGCTCTCTATACTTTGAGCAAAATAACTTTGATGGGCTACATTTTCTAGACAGGGTGAACTTTTCACACACCCAGTTCCTATTAGTTATTTTATTCTTCTGAGCTATCAATTTGTTGTGATCTATTGGTTTTCTGTTGGCTATTTGTAGCAAATTATTATTCTTCATGGGTAAATTTTAGCCTAACTAGCAGATATTGATAAACAATGCAGCTTTAGGTGCACCTGTATCATGCAAACTGAAGGGTGTATTTCGATTTCCACATTTGCTTAATTGCATTCAGGGAAGGGATTGTCAAATGAAAAGAAAAAGAAATGAAGGAAATGGATAATTTAAGAGCACTGGAGCAAACCTCTTCTGTTTCTGTTATATCCCTGTACATGTCTCTCTGTATAAAATATGCACCACCACCAACAGCATTATAAAGCACTACATGTGTCTACTGGACCTCAGGAGTAAATTTTACCCTAGTGGCTTAATCTTGCTCCAAGTTGTCTTTACCCTTGACACAGGATTTGACATTCTCATAGTGAAAATTAGCAATACTGATTTCTTACTTGTAATGTTCTTTGGGAGGGGGGGATGCACTCATTAGGATATTTGGATACATTGGACCGCCTTCTGTTGTTTAATACGAGTCCAGTATTTTAGTTAGCTTCTGTGAAGGGGTGGGGAATCTGTTTTGGTTTGTTTTCTGCTATGAGCTCAGTATTCCCCTCATTTTTATTTTCCAGGGCTTCCTGGTAGCCTAATGAGGGATTTAAGTCAACATTGTGAGGTCCAGTGTACTGCAATAGATTGTGTTAGATTATGGTTATGGAATGGGATACCAATAACATAGGGATGCGGTTGGCACTGTAGTCTAAACCACTGAGCCTCTTGGGCTTGCCGATCAGAAGGTTGGCAGTTTGAATCCTTGCAGCGGAGTGAGCTCCCATTGTTCGGTCCCAGCTCCTGACAACCTAGCAGTTCAAAAGCACACCAGTGCAAGTAGATAAATAAGTACCGCTGTGGCAGGAAGGTAAACAGCATTTCCGTGTGCTCTGGTTTCTGTCACGGTGTTCCGTTGCGTCAGAAGTGGTTTAGTCATGCTGGCCACATGACCTGGAAAGCTGTATGTGGACAAACACCTGCTCCCTCAGCCTGAAAGCGAGATGAGCGCCACAACCCCATAGTCTCCTTTCACTGGACTTAACTGTCCAGGAGTCCTTTACCTTGCCATCAACATATATTTTAAAATGTCATTTTGAAACCAACCTTTAACTATTCCAGCTAGGACTTTAAGTCCACCGGATTCCAATAGCAGATTGGTACTGGAACACAAAGTGTGTGAGTTAAAAACAACAACACCCTCACATTGGAAAATGTAATGATTAGAAACTGACTGAACTGATAATGTTTCATATGTATGGCTTTCTAAAGCCCCTTTGCAATTCTGTTACCCATATCACAGAATGAACATATTGAGAATGTTTCCCTCCTAGCTCCTTGTTACTCTCCCCCACACACAAGCACTTCAAATAAGAAATCAGTTCCTTTGTCTCAAATATGTGTTTTTCTTCTTCTTCTTCTCATTTATAAGCTGCATCTTATGCTTAACAAAAGAATTAATTTCAGAAAGCACTTTTCAGACGTTAGCAAAGCAGGCAGTTGTGATTATCATTCAAATCAAGATCTCTTATGAAGAAATTAGTATGCTAGCTCAGATTTTCGGCCTTACTGTTTGCTTCTGCCTTTTCTCTCTCCCCCTCCTTTCTCCCCTCCACTCTATCGTGTCTCATCAAATAGTGTGATCCACCCACAAACTTCTCCCTGTGTTATTATCCAATGTCAAATCTTGTCATGTTTTTTTTTGAGAGCTTTGGCTTGGTCTGCATATAGAAACGTGCTCTGTTTTAACAAAAGCTTTGATTTTAAGCTGACATTCGTTTACCAAAGTTTGTGACTGTGTGAGTACATTGTCTTTTATTGGTGTAAACATAATTTATATAAATGCTGCTTTCACCTGTAAAATTGCCTGTAAATCAAACTGGTGCATGTCAAATCCAGACTAAAATGTGTGTGTGTGTGTGTGTGTGTGTGTTTATATAAAGATTTGCATTTCTTTAATTAAGTCACATTTCCAAGCTATTTCTAAAGGTACAGCATCTCTGTGGAGACAAATCCCAGAGAGCCAGTCATGCTGGTTCTCAAATTAAGACAAGAGGCAGTAATTTAAATAAAGCAGGATCACAACTTTATTAAGACAAATTATCTGCAATGGAACTAAGGGCTTGTCCTGTGTCCCACGCTTTCTAGGCACATTTGTCCTGGGTCTGGGTGGTTTTCTGTTTGGCATTTGCTCTGGAAAAAGCAAAATGGCAATCTGTGATGAGCTCTCTCCCCTCCCCCATCCCCTAGAACCAGGAGAGGCATGAAGAGGGTGGAGGAGAAATTAGATGCATGCTGTCGCAGTCTCAGATTTCTTGAAAAAAGCACTAGACAGAAGGGGACTTTGCTCACTATGGGGAGGCAAGGACCTTTAGTCTCAGCAACTGATTTCATGGAGTAAGATCCACTGGGAATGAGCTACTGCACTCATTAGGCCTGACACTCAGCCAAGTCTGTGGGAAATATTTGCTAATAGTTAACTCCAACTTTATAGTGACCAGCAATGCTCTCTGAAACTAAGCATCAGGATGCACCACTCCAAAGTAAATAATTGTGAAGGCTAAAGTATTGTTAATGTATACAGAACATTAAAAAAAAAAAACTAAGATCAAGGATGGAAGGAAATAATATCATCCTCACCCACTCATTAAGCCTCAATGAGTGGTTCTGTGCCTTTTTTCACAGGAAATTCTGACTTTCAAAATTTATCTATCACAGTTCTATTCCCCCCTCCCCCCCCCACAACACTTTTAAATACTTAGACACTATGGAGTGAGGCACAGAGGACTACTTCTGTTTCAACAACATCCATTACTCAGAGTAGTGACTCATTCATGTATTCTCATTTCTTTGTGAAGCCAAATATCTTGAGCTCCAATGTCTGCTCCTAGAACAAATACTTCACAATTCTAACAAATGAGTCAGATAGGAATAGGGTTGCCATATGTCCGGAATTTCCTGGACATAAATGGGATTCAGCCATTGGGAAAAGCGTCCGGGCAGAAATAACTGAAATAGCCAGGAAAATTCGGACATATGGCAACCAATGTAGTAGATTTTTGGCGAATTTCCTTAAAATTAGCTGAAAATGTTCTTTTTTAAAAATTTAGATTTTGGAGCGGGGGGGGGAGCTCAACTTTTGTATCCGAATTTTCACTTTTTGAAAAATGGCAACCCTATATGATAGGAATATAGACAAAATACATTGTATCTTATTATATTTACAGGAAAATTGTATACATGTCTACTCAAAAGTAAGCTCAGCCACCAGTAAGTAGCTCTTCTCCTGAGTGGAATTGGGATCTGGTGTACTTTACACTGGCTGATCTTAAACCCAACTTGCTTAACACCAATTTTTTGAGTATAGCATTGCTTCCTATATCTAGTAAAAGCAAACAAACTAGAAAACACCAGAACTAGAAACCTGAATGCCTGCATAGTAATGGTCCCCAAAAATGCATTAAACAGCCTAGTTATTACTTTGTAAAGCTATAAGCCAATACATTAAGAAATTTACAACTTCTACTTTGAATTATTTGAGCAACCAGGAATAAAGTGCTTAAGGGGGAAAAAGCTATGCAGACTTTCAGATAATTGTAGGTACCTTATCACACAGGTTTACAATCACATCCTCCAAGACAAGATCAGCCATTATCCTATAACACTCTGCAGGGCTGCAGCCCAACTGAGATCCTTGCTGTGGTTTAATTATGAGGATAATTCCAGATAGGCACTGCAGAAGATTTTGACAAAGAGAGAGGTTAGTGGTAGGTCATTTTTATGCCCCTTCATGCCTGCGGATGTAGATGAGCTCCTGAAATGTGTTGCATCTAATGCAAGGGTTCCTAACGTTTCAATACTGGGTCACATGTATTTCAATCTGCTCCTGAAATGTTATATGTATGAAAAGTAATTGCCCTCAATATCTGCTTTAAAAGCAAAGTTTTCAGAAATTTTGAAGTGTAAAACTTACCCTTTCTGCATCAACTGCAATGAGGAATTCTGCTGGTGTTGATGTGGTCTGTAATGATATTGGTGATATATCTTAAAACTTTGAGTGTATGGGGTGTTAAGAAAAGGGTAGTACTTCTGGTGGGGGTAGGGACATATCATGCTCCTTCTGGGGTAGCCTGCCCACCTTTGGTCTTCACCCTTCACTCAGTTCTCACCTGTGGCTCCTAGAAGCTGTCAGCATGTGACAGCGACCACACTCTGGGAACAGTTTTGACTGACTGGCTAAACCAGGTGCAGGTAGCCAATAGGAGAAGACAGGCTGTTAGCACATGGGACCAGTAGTGGGTCCAACAGTCAAGAAGGCGGTTTCTGCACATACTATAGAGGGAAGTGAAGGGCAGATGGGGCTCCTCAACCTGGGAAGGTAGGAGAAGGGAAACTCTGACCTTAAACCTCCTCTTTCTTGCAGAATATCTTTGGGAGAATAAAAGACTAAGGAGGAAACCCTACACAAATCCAGAGTGGAGTCCCTAAAGCAGTTGGATGGCATCTTATATGCCTCCTTCTGGCAATTCTGGCAAGTCAAGCTGGTGCCAAATGTATTGGTCTGTTTTCCTTTGGACCACATAAGCAAGGCCGGGTGGCGGGGTCTTGTCATCTGGGAAGCCCAGGACCTCCATGCAAACATCCCAGACTTTTGCCCCAGAGAGTTCACTTTAGTGCAGCTTATGCAGTGGTTTCACTTCTCCCCTCCATTATCTCTTGAGACAGATGGGTGGCAACAACAATCTTAAAACTTTGCACCATTTCATAAAAGTAGGTGCTTCTTAATATTCTCTTCTGAAGTTTGTGTCAGTCACTATGTTCCGAGTTAATTAGTAAATGCTTGGAAGGGAGCAGAGAAATGCAGTTTGTATTAGAATTATGCTGAAGGGTTGGTGAATACAGCCGAGACCTCTTAAATTGCATAGCCCTGGTGAACAGTAAATCTATTTCTTTGTTGGGTTTTCAAATTAAACAGTTTCATTAAGTACAACATTGATTAACTATACAGTCAACTTGAAGAAAACAGATTTGCTTAAGTATGTTATTTAAAGGTAAGTGAATTGCTTATTTATATGAATTTAAAATTTAGGAGTGAAATTCACTAGGGAGCCTTACACACAGGCATTAATCTATGGATATATTGGACTATGTGTATCAAGATTAAAATTTAGGGGTGTGGAAGTAAGCCTGTAATTCTCATTCCTTGCTAAAACTAAAACTCCCCCGTGTCCCACAGATGGTTGGTGTTTTGTGATTTGATCTTTTCTTACGATCCAAACAGTTGTAAAATGCCTTTAAATCGTTATGTTAATGGTGGCTATATTTTCAATAATGCATTTAAAGGTCTTTAAAAGTCTATTCTTATACTTGTGCCATTTTTGTACGGAAAATTTGATCAATGTATTAATTTCATAGTCGGCATCCTATCTTATCCACACAAAGTGAGTCTTGTTGAACTTAATGGGGCTTACAATTGAGTAGACATGCACAGGATTGTAGCATCACTGTCTGAGATTTCTTTTTCTTGTGGCTTTACTTTTGTTGGAAGTCTTCATGACTAGGCCTCAAAGGACTGGGAGTGGGAGAAACCACAGAGCAACATAATTTTGTTACTATCCAATTCGTGCTGTTGCAAATCTGTTGGATCTAAGGTACAAAGGCAGCAATGTAAGTGATGCTAGACCTTCTGCATCTGACTGGATTACAGAATAAGCAGTACTCTGACGGCTTGATGTTGGAAAGATACTTTCAAATGGTGCCGAGTACAAGTACATCTTTCAGATACTTGGCAAAGGTATGCAGCCTGAGATTTTGCGAAGCATATCCCTCCTGCAACATGCTGGCAAGGCATCTAATTCCTCCTCCTCTTGCTTCTTACCTGCTTCAGATTCCTCCATCTTCAGTATGTGAAAGAACCTGGTTTATGTTTGGAAGTACACCAAATCAAGAAATAAACTGGCATTTTGAAGGGTGGAAGCTTGTTTCAATCTGGGCAACATTTTTAGAAGTTCATGATAAATATGCCGACAAATATGGAGAAAAAGAAATTGATAGTGATAGCTTAGAAAGAGACTCATTAAATTTCATTAGTTCACTGAGCTGTGTCCCCCCTTTTCTTTCTGCTCTTTTTATGTATGCTTGAAACTGTGCCAGACTAGAGAAGGCATAATATTTTTTTCAGAATAAATACTAAGTTATTTTAATACAATGATTTCTTTATTAACCGTTTTTTGCCTTCTCATAAACTTGGCAAACCAAAGAGATGCAAGGTTCCTTCCATTTTTTTTAATGATATTTTATTCAAATTTCAAAAAAGGATTACAAAAATAATAAGGCAATAAAGAAAAGAAAGCAAATAATACAAAATACAGAATAGAAAAAAAGAAAAAAGAAAAAACAGTAAAAAATAAGTCCATCTTACAATGTCTTGCCTTTCATTTACTTGTTTCCCTGACCTCCTCACACCTCCCTTTTTTGTATTCCATTTCGAGTAGTTAGTTCAGCAAATCCTTTCCCTCTTTGTTTTTATCTTAGTTCTTTATCTTAACATATTATAACCTTATATTTTCATCTATTAACAAATCATTTTTACATACTCCTTTTTAACATTGTTGCTAAAACCGCTTCATTTCATTCCGACATCATTTTAACATTCATTAATTTTACAGTGTTTCTGTAAATAGTCCTTAAATTTCTTCCAATCTTCTTCCACCGACTCTTCTCCCTGGTCTCGGATTCTGCCAGTCATTTCCGCCAGTTCCATGTAATCCATCACCTTCATCTGCCATTCTTCCCGGGTGGGTAAATCTTGTGTCTTCCAATACTTTGCAATAAGTATTCTTGCTGCTGTTGTAGCGTACATAAAAAGAGTTCTATCCTTCTTTAACACCAATTGGCCAACCATGCCCAGGAGAAAGGCCTCTGGTTTCTTCAAGAAGGTATATTTAAATACCTTTTTCATTTCATTATATATCATCTCCCAGAAAGCCTTAATCCTTGGGCACGTCCACCAAAGGTGAAAGAATGTACCTTCATTGTCTTTACATTTCCAACATTTATTATCGGGCAAATGATAGATTTTTGCAAGCTTGACTGGTGTCATGTACCACCTGTATATCATTTTCATAATATTCTCTCTTAAAGCATTACATGCCGTGAATTTCATACCTGTGGTCCACAACTGTTCCCAGTCAGCAAACATAATGTTATGTCCAACATCTTGTGCCCATTTAATCATAGCAGATTTAACAGTTTCATCCTGAGTGTTCCATTTCAACAGCAAGTTATACATTCTTGAAAGTATCTTAGTTTTGGGATCTAGCAGTTCTGTTTCCAATTTTGATTTTTCCACCTGGAAGCCAATTTTTTTATCCAAATTGTAAGCCTCCCTTATTTGATAATAATGAAGCCAATCTCGCACTTTATCTTTTAGTTTCTCAAAACTCTGCAATTTCAGTTTGTCTCCTTCTTGTTCCAGAATTTCCCAATATTTCGGCCATTTGGCCTCCATATTGAGCTTTTTCTGGGCCTTTGCTTCCATCGGTGACAACCACCTTGGGGTTTTATTTTCAAGTAGGTCCTTATATCTTATCCAGACATTAAACAATGCTTTCCTGACAATATGGTTTTTAAATGCTTTGTGTGCTTTAACCTTGTCATACCACAAATATGCATGCCACCCAAAAACGTTATTAAAACCTTCTAAATCCAAAATGTCTGTGTTCTCAAGAAGCAGCCATTCTTTCAACCAGCAGAATGCTGCTGATTCATAATAGAGTTTAAGGTCTGGCAGGGCAAATCCACCTCTTTCCTTTACATCAGTGAATATTTTGAATTTTATTCTGGGCTTCTTGCCGTGCCAGACAAATCTATAAATGTCTCTCTGCCACTTCTTGAAACAGTCCATTTTGTCCAAAATTTGCAATGATTGAAACAAAAATAACATTCTTGGCAATACATTCATCTTTATAACAGCAATTCGACCTAACAAGGAAAGCTTCAAATTTGACCATATTTCTAGATCCTTTTTCACTTCTGACCAACATTTCTCATAATTGTCTTTAAATAAATTCAAGTTCTTAGCGGTCATGTTAACCCCCAGGTATTTTACTTTCTTAACCAATGTTAAACCTGTCTCCTTCTGAAACCTCTCTTTCTTGATCGGTGTTAAGTTTTTCTCAAGAACCTTAGTTTCTAACTTGTTCAACTTAAATCCTGCCACATGACCAAATTCTTGAATCAATTCTAATACTCTTTTAGTACTTGATTCTGGCTCCTGTAACATCAGTACTAAGTCATCTGCAAAAGCTTTCAATTTGTACTGTCTAGCTCCGACCTGTATACCTTTAATCAAACGGTCCCTTCTGATCGTATTTAGCAAAACCTCCAGGACCGAAATAAAGAGCAATGGGGAAATTGGGCAGCCTTGTCGTGTCCCTTTCTCTATCTTAAATTCCTCTGTCACCACATTGTTAACAATTAGTTTGGCCTTTTGTTCTGAGTAAATTGCACCTATACCGTTTTCAAAAACTTGACCAACCCCCACCCCCTGAAGATTTTTCTTCATAAAACTCCAAGAAATATTGTCGAAGGCTTTCTCCGCATCTACAAATATTAAGACTGCTTTAGTATTAATATTCACTTGCAATTTTTCCAAAATATTAATTATATTTCTCGTGTTATCAGACAAGTGTCTGCCCGGGAGAAAGCCAGCTTGGTCTTTATGTATCTCCTCCACTAATACTTTTTTTAGTCTTTTAGCCAAAATGTCTGCAAAAATTTTGTAATCCACGTTAAGCAGGGATATGGGGCGGTAGTTCTTAAGTTGTGTCTTTTCAGACTCAGTTTTCGGTATAAGTGTAATATAAGCTTCCTTCCACGACTCTGGCGCTTTTTCCCCCTCCAAAATTTCATTACAAACCTCCTTTAGTGGTTGAATTATCCAATCTTTCAGAGATCTATAGTATTTTGAGGTTAAGCCGTCCGGCCCTGGAGATTTGCCCAACTGCATATTCTGGATGGCACCTTCCACCTCCTGTTCTGTGATTTTATAGTTCAACATTAACTTGTTTTCTTGAGAGATTTTTTGTAGTCCATTTGTTTTTAAGAATTGGTCTATATCGAACTCTTTCTGTGGCCCTTGTGTATATAACTGTTTAAAGTACCTCTGGAAACATTTTCTAATTTCCACTGGATTCTGAATGTTCTTTCCTTCCACTTCCAAGTTAGTAATGGTGTTAAGTTTTTGTCTTTTTTTCATTTGCCAAGATAACAGTTTTCCACATTTATTGGCCGATTCAAATGTCCTTTGTCTCATTTGTTTAATTTTCCATTCTATTTCCTGATTCATCATTTTCATATATTGAACTTGATATAACTTTATTTCTCTCAGAATCTCTTGTGACTTTGGTTTCGCTCTCAGTTTCTTCTCACCCTTTTATTTTTTCCAAAATTTTGTCTTTTTTCTCATTTTGAGTTCTCTTCTTTACTGCATTCTGTTGAATTAGAAACCCCCTCATAACTGCTTTGCTTGCGTCCCAGATTACTCTTTTTTCAATGGTAGTGTTCATATTTATCTCAAAATAGTCTCTCAAGGTTTTTTGGGCCTTCTTAGTAACCTCTTCATCTCTAAACAGGGTGTCATTCATCCTCCATCTGAAGGAACCAGTTGGTGTTAGTTTCATCTCCATTTTCACAGCATTATGGTTGGAGCAAGTTTTAGGGCAAATTTCCACTTTTCGAGTCTTAGGAGCCAGTCCTCTAGTTATCCAGATTTGGTCAATTCTTGTCCATGTCATTTTGGCTTCAGAGAAGAAAGTTCCCTCTCTACCCAAGGGATTCTTTGTTCTCCAAATGTCAATTAAGTCCATATTGTCAGTCATCTCAAAAAAGGTTTTTGGTAGTCTGCCATCCTTAGTAACTACCTGTCTCTGTGCCTTGTCCATATTTGTGGATACCACTCCATTCATATCTCCCATCATGATAATGTTATAATCCATATAGTCCAGCAATGTGTCATGCAACTTTTTAAAAAATTCCGATTTCCCCTCATTTGGTGCATAAACTCCTACTATCAGAAATTTCTCTCCTTGTGCTCGAATTTCAATTGCCACAAATCTTCCTTGGTCATCTTTAAACATAAATTTCGGTGATAGGCTCTCTTTTGCATAGATCACTACACCTCTTTTTTTTACCTTGTCCGATGAAATAAACTCTTGACCCAATCTTTCATTAATCAATACTTTCCTATGCAGCCTTATCACATGTGTTTCCTGCAAGGTTCCTTCCAGTTCAGCAACTTGCCGCTCCATTTCTAGCAAATAAATAAAAATAAATTCATTTTTTTATTATGGTCTGAATAAACTATGATAATTATATGGTAGACCAATTTATAGATAATCCATTTTATGTTCCTAAAGCAACAAAGTGATTTTTAATATGAGAAGAGTAATTTTGAAAAATAGGTAAGGTAAAGGTAAAGGTACCCCTGCCCGTACGGGCCAGTCGTGTCCGACTCTAGGGTTGTGCGCCCATCTCACTTAAGAGGCCGGGGGCCAGCGCTGTCCGCAGACACTTCTGGGTCACATGGCCAGCGTGACGAAGCTGCTCTGGCGAGCCAGCACCAGCGCAGCACACGGAAACGCCGTTTACCTTCCCGCTATAAAGTGGTACCTATTTATCTACTTGCACTTAGGGGTGCTTTCGAACTGCTAGGTGGGCAGGAGCTGGGACCGAAAGACGGGAGCTCACCCCACCGCGGGGATTCAAACCGCCGACCATGCGATCGGCAAGCCCTAGGCGCTGAGGTTTTACCCACAGCGCCACCCGCGTCCCCTAATGACATTTAATAGTGCTCCTCAAAAGCACAACAGATGCTCCAAGCTCCCATGGGAATTTCACCTCCCCATTGATAATTTTTTATTGCAATTTCTTTTCACATTGATTGATGAAGAATGGTTGAAAAAACAGGGGAGAATTTTTTTGGCACAGCACTTATCTGATGCATGAATGTGTTCAGTTTAAGTTCATCTTCTCACTTCCATCCAAACAGAAGTTAATTGCTTCAAGCTGGAAGTTTGCTTTGAATAAACTCTGCAGGCACACCACATGGCAACGACAAATACAAACAGGGTGGCCCTTTCTGTAATGGATAAGCAATGTGCATTCTCTGGTTGTTTGTCTTGGTACTTGCTACTGTGATTTTTCCACTCTACACTTCTAAGGAGGTGTTAGTCCTAGCACCCTCTTGAAAAATTAAGATTGGATCATCTCCCCTTTAAAGTGCCATTTAAAGGATAACCTTGTACCATGGATCCTGTAAATTTTCATTTCATTTTATTGAATCATCAAACAATAAGAATGTTTCCCTCTCCTCAATGGTTTATAATAGAGCAGAATCATCTCATATTCGATGAGAACCACCAAGCAAATGTCACTGGTTGAAATTGACACTGTTGTTATGGATTGGAAATGCATTGTGCAAATAAAAGAATGGTAACACTGTGTGCTACATAATCAATCACAAATAGGGCAGAAGTACATTTCTTGTCTTGCATCTACGAGCATGATTTTATTATGGTTCAGTGTATGAATTCTAATAGGTTATTAATATTAGCAATAAACCAAGATGTATGATATTGCAGTAAGAAAGACTGGTGCTAGTGATTGCAGAAGCTGTAATGGTGACAAAAATAGCATTTGATTGCTAGAAAAAGTAATTACAATGCAATTCTTGTTGGTATGATTTTTTAAAAAGATTACTGTGTCAGCATCTAAATAGGGGGGAAACCAAGTTATTGATCAGCACCTTTAATAATTTTGTCTGTTTTCATAGCCAATAGTGCTGATGATGTTTAAATTATGAATAGTTAGAATAGATCCCCCTTTGGAGATGGATGTCTTTATACTCGTATGAAAGGTGTTAGCAACTTATGTAACAATTCAACAATAATTCTCTCACTTCAATTTGTTAGCATAGAGAGGTTTTTTCCCTCCTTCCTGTATATACTCTTAGTGAAAGAGTATGAACACTTTTGAGTGATTACTTCTTGTGGAGAATGGATGTAGAGAGTTTGAAGAGAAACCCACTTCGATCCTTTGCTGTGAAAATGGCTCCACTTAGGGATGTTTCCACAATTCATATTAGGGATTTCCCCACCATTTGAAGTCAATCAAATTTGAGTGCAGATTATGTGATTCTGGGAATTGCAGGCACACTTCTAGGTGCATTTCTAAATTTTGGGCAGCATATACACCCATTCAGTATTACAGATACAGCAATAGGCATCTATCACACACTTTATCTATACAACACACTTCTTCTTCTTCTATCACTTGTAGCAGAGTAAGATTGTCTTCCATCAATATGGTTTTAATGGTGTGTCCATAAGTCACTGTGGAGACCAATTCTGGATCCACATGTCCTTCCCACAGTGGGAGAATGGGTTTCTGGGCAGGAGTTGATCAGTGAGGATTTGCCAAATGTGCCTCTTAGCTCGTTTCTCCCTTTTGTCCTGAGGTCATGCTTCTTCAAAGTCCATGACACCTTTGGTAAACTCTAGTTCTCCAACTGGAGCGCTCACAGCCCAGTGTTTCCCAATTATCCATACTTATACTGCATTTTTAAAGATTTACCTTAAGAGTGTCTTTAAACCTCTTTTGTTGTCCCCCGACACTTCACTTTCCATTCTTAAATTGGGAATAGAGTAGTTGCTTTGGAAGATGATAATCTGGCATCCGAACAACATGACCAGTCCAACAAAGAATCATTGCTTCAACACTGGTGACCTTTGCTGCTTCTAGTACACTGCCATTAGTTTGCCTGTCTTCCCAAGTGATTTGTAATTCTTTTTGGAAACACCACTGATGGAATCTTTCAAGGAGTTGGAGACAGTGTTTATAAATAAGTGGTCCATGTTTCACAAGCGTACCGTAAAGTTGGTAGTACAATAGCTTTGTAAATAAGCATTTTGGTTTCCCTGAAAACGTCCCAGTCCTCAAACACTCTGTGCTTCAATTGGGAAAAAGCTGCACTCCGAGTTCAGGTGCACCACACCTCTCCATCGCCCATCATTGTTGCAGAGGTTCCTTCAGCTTGGCACCCATTGTAGGCGAACTGGTAGCACTCCCCTAAATCCAGCTCTGGATCCATCCAGGAATCAGACTCAGAACTCCACCATGGGCCACTTTAAGTAGGCAAGGCCACCCAATGGTCATCAGATGTCAAATGATTTCAGGTGATTCAACCTCCCCGCTCCCTCTCTGTCCCATTATGCTAAAGTTACCAGATTTTAAATCTAGGGACTGTCCCCAGGAAACGGGGATGTCTGGTAACCTTACATTATGCATCAGTGACTTGTCTGGAGGGAGGTCAGGTAAGCTACCACTGCTGTTACTCTGGTTGTTCCTTTTCAGTTTGGCTCCATGCATTTACCAGGCAATTCTTTTGAGAGCAATTCTTTGAGTAAATTGAAAAGAGCAATTCTCAAGGTAGTTAACAGTGATAAATATCACTCCACTACTTCTCATCACTTCCCAAAATAGATGAATATCTCCATTACGGTATCCTGCAATGCCAAACTATCCAGCCACTGGAAATGATTGTGTCAGAAATAAGTTGTCTGAGTCCATATTTCGAATTCAACATTGTCCTAGAAATAATTAGTTTTCAATAAGCTACATCACAAGTGCAATAGCAGCTTATGAACATTCTCACTATTGGCCCCAAAACAAATACTAAAGTGTTTCATATTCTGACCAATACTGATATACAAATGTAAATTTCAGTAGTTTTTCTTATTAGTATCCTACAAATCCAGATATGTGTTCAAATTTGCGGTGCTAAAATAGCAGACATTCTGCCCAGCACATTCACTTTAGTTTGCATACATAGCTTCCTGCACTCCATTCATGGCGCCAGAAGATGTTACTTATCTATCCAGTGTGGATGTTTCTATGGAACACTGCTAATCACTGATAAAAAGAGATCTGAATCAAAGTTTAAAGTGGAACCCCCCCCCCCAAAAAAAAACCCTTAGAACTCATTCAGTGCAATTTAATGTAGCATTTAGGAGACTGTTCCATCAGTGCAAGCATTTCTGCTGGCCCTCTGGAGGATCTCCCACTCTTCCAGAGCAGATTTGGGAAGAAGCTGGGGAGTCATTTTTGCACTAGCAAGAGTTGTTCCACTGGTTTCCACAAATGCAACCATGTAGTTGAATCTAGCCCATAGTTTTTAATTAATTTTTAATTACACTTAGCCTTCCTTAGATTGTGCTCTTGATCTGTATTATTCATAGTATAACAATTTTATTGATAAAATCATTTTGATGTAAGTTGATTAGTAAAGATGCAGAAGTGCAAATGTTTCACATCAGCTGTATTTGCTAATAACACATCTGGATTGGCCTATTAAAAGGACATAATCTCAGATTAGAACCCATCTTTAAATTTTTAATGTAAAATTACATTAATTATTATTCACCATTATTTTTTGTAGCCAGAATGGAAATTCCATCTCATTATGGAGTAAAACAGTTAGGTACGGTGTAAGAGGGGATGTTTATTTACACAAAGCTGGATGGATAAAGGCGATAAGAGCAGGAGATAAGAGTTAAGGAATGGGATTAAGCTGAGAGTATACACTAAGAGTGAAAAGATACAAAATTTAAAAAGAAGAAATGCAAGCAAGAAATAAAGGGAAGAAAGGAGAGAAATGGTCTAGGGAAAGACATAATGACAGAGTGGGGGGGATAACATAAGGGAGTGAAGTTGTGGATGGAAGAGAAAAACACAGTGGTAACTGGTGCCCATTGGGATGGGTTAGGGCACAACAGCCAATGGTGGTTTAGCAAAAGCCAATGGTACGCAGAGTGAGATCTACTGGCAGGTGGAAAAAACCAATTCTGATTTTGTCCCCTTATTTTCAATTGCAGAGATATGAAGAACACTTAACTACTTCAATACAAATTCTCAATGTCTAATTGAATTTTAAAATAGCCTCTTGCCTTGCTTCAAGACCTTTCTGTGCCATTGCTGGCTACTCTCTGCTGGGAAAACAGCCACTCCTATCCTCCATTCATACCGCCCACAACAGGTTGAGAAATATTAGGTTTTGTTTGGGACATAGTGGCATGGGCATCTGTTTGTTCAGATCACACAGCACTCTCCTCCTCAAAGCATACCTTCTAAAAGGTAAAGGACCCCTGGACGGTTAAGTCCAGTCAAAGGCGACTACGGTGTGCAGTGCTCATCTCGCTTTTCAGGCCGAGAGAGCCCATGTTTTATATTCTGAACAATACTGACATACAAATGTAAGTTTCAGTAGTTTTTCTTATAGTATACTACAACATCCAGAACTAGGTTTCTACTGATACCACAAATTTCAAATACAGTTGTACCTCGGTTTACGAACTTAATCCATTCTGGAAGTCCGTTCTTAAACCAAAACTGTTCTTAAACTGAGGCACGTTCTGGTACTTCCGGGTTTGGTGCAGTGCGCAACCTGAATTCGCACAACCCAAAGCGTCTGTAACCCGAGGTATGACTGTATATTGACTGGTGTTCACCCCTCTTCCACCGTTCAGATTCCGTTCTCAGACTGAGGTAAAGTTCTCAAACCAAGACACTATTTCCCGTTTTGCCGAGTTTGTAAACCAAATCGTTCTTTAACTGGACTGTTCTTAAACTGAGGTACCACTGTAGAACTAGAAATGTAGAAAACTGTACAGTGATGAAACAAATCACAGATTTCCTACTTAATATTAGAAGATAAGTTCAAATTTCCTGTACTTAATAATGTCTAATGTACCATCTTTTGATGTGCAGCTAATAGGAGGGTGTCTAGATATAAGCTACCAGAACTGTTAAAAAAAATCAGTAACAAATGAAAAGTCAAAAGAAAGTACATCTCTTTAGGGAAACTAAAAAATGAGCTGAAAATACATTGAACATATGTTATATGCCAGAAGATGCTACATATCTATCCAGTGTGGATGTTTCTATCGAACACAGCTAATCATTGATAAAAAGGTGACATAGGCATATGGAAGGCCGATGGAGATCTGAATCAAAGTTTAAAATGGACATCCCCTCTCCCAAAAAACTTTGTCCACAGACAGCTTTCTGGGTCATGTGGCCAGCATGGTCTGCTTTTGCAGACCTTTACCTGTGTACCTTATACCGGGGGAGGGGGGAGAGAACAGATTGGCATCTCAAATTCCAGCAGTTTCCTTTGCAATGCCAAAATTCAGTGCCCCACCACCTCTCACACTCCATTCTAAATCATAGTTGCTGTGTCCGCTCTGGCCTTTGTCTGTCACCAACCCCTCACTGGTTCAGGTAACTTATTGCAAACATTGTTGTTCTGCTTTCAACAAAGCTAACCCACATCAACCAACCCAGCAGAGACACCGCCATGCTAGCTATAATGTGCTCTGATTGGCATGAGCATGAGCTATCACTGGCCAGTGCAAACACCCTGCCACCCTTGAGAGTTCTTGATTGGTCAATGAATTAGACCAGAATCCCTCATCTAGGCCTGTCACTCTTTCCTTCCTCTCCATGTTACTCCTCCCTCATTGCTTCTTCATGAACTAGGGTAACTGCTGCCCATGAAGGGCCCTTCCAAGTACCTTTTCCTGTGCCTGCCAGTCCCTGTAGGGAGAGAATAACTGAGGGTCATTGTCACTGGTAAGTAAGATAGGAAGGGGAGTCTGGCTGTGGCAACTTGAGCCTGTCCATTCACTCTAATGTACCACCCTGCACTGGATAAAGGATAAAAACATGCCTCACTGATCAAGGTGAATGTAAAATGATAACTCTAAATTGGCATGCTGTTTCCCAGTATTAATCCTGGTCCTTACCACAGATTTGTACTGATGAAATGGTTAGGCTTAGTTTATGAAGAGCTGCTCAATTCAGCGAGCACCATTTATATTGCATTACAAAGGAAGCAGGCTGCATAAATTATTGATGTCTATGTGTAACGGAGGAAATGGACAATTTTCCCCTGTACCCATTTGAACTCTTTAGTTACAGCATGTAACCACTTTTTAGAAGTTTCTTTAATTGAATTGTTGTGTTCTTTTACTGATTTTACTGTGTAGTTCAATTACTGCATATTGTGTTGATCCCCAGGGGGCAATCGTAGGAAGATTTGTTCATTTCAGAGAGCAAGGATATAAGAAGATATTTTTTGAAAGTCTTAGAAAGGGAGAGGGAGGGAGGGGGAGGAGGGCATCATTTCTAGGAGACATATCATCTATTATTTCCTGTGAAGAAAAGACGAGTGAAGGGGAAAGAGTTGTATGCAGACGCTGCTGTTCACAGTTTGCATGTGGGGAGGAAGGCTAAAAACAATTTTGCATATATTCAATAACTAAGAAAGCCTTTGGAATTTAAAATGGGGGTTTTGAGTTTTGGGTTTCCCTGTGCAATTCTTTTTTTTAATGCTGAAAATTATTTATTTAAAAAGTTACACCATGCACTTCTTTAATAGAAACCAGATGGAAACAACTAATCATACCTACCACAAAACAATAGTAAACCAGTTTATTTTTAACAGCAGCATAATAAAACAGCTGTTTTAATCCAGAAAGCAACATTCAATATATGCAAACTGGGGAAAAAATACCCCAAATGAAACAGGAGGAAGTGTGTGTGTGTGTGTGTGTGTGTGTGTGTGTGTGTGTGTATCATTTGAATCAAGCCTACACTGTGAATACTCTGTAAATATGAGAAACACTTGTTGAAACTCTCTGCTTCAATAAAGTTTACTTGAATGCAATCCTATGCATGTTCAAATGACCCACTGTATTGACTAAGGCTTAGTCCCCAGTATGTACACGTAGGACTGTAGCCTTAGAGATGTGCAGAATCATCTTCACAAATGTTGACAATTCTACATAAAATATTCTTTATTTCCTACAAAACTTCCACAGCTACCTCTTCTAAAGAAATTTTCCTATTTTGCTCAAGGTGAAAACTTCTGGCAACTCTTGTATTAGGTTCTATGAACTTTATCCAGTTTGTGGAAGGTATTCTTTTCAACCTTAGATTGGCAGCTGGGTAGTCACCATTACTCGTGATTTCCACAGTACAGTGGTACCTCAGGTTAAGTACTTAATTCTTTCCGGAGGTCCGTTCTTAACCTGAAACTGTTCTTAACCTGAAGCACCACTTTAGCTAATGGGGCCTCCTGCTGCCACCACACCGCCACTGCACAATTTTTGTTCTTATCCTGGGACAAAGTTCTTAACTCGACGTACTATTTCTGGGTAAGCGGAGTCTGTAACCTGAAGCATATGTAACCTGAAGCATATGTAACCTGAAGCATATGTAACCTGAAGTGTATGTAACCCGAGGTACCACTGTAATGCCATCCCTAACAAAATTTGCTAGCATTGTTGGCATTCTTGTAAGTTTTTCTCAGATGTACATTTCTCTCAGGATGGTGCAGCAGCTAAGTCAAGTTTTAGTTTAGTGTGCCATCCAAACCCAAGTTTTCATAACCATAATAGTTAATCTCTCTCCTCTTTACCCATAACCTGTAACCAAGCGAAACACTAAGTCATAGTTTGGCTTAGCATTATATGTGAATTCAGTTATTCTTGTGGGGGGTGAGGTGGGATATCATTATTTATTGTGTATGTTTCCACCTTATTGAAGTAAACTTTCGGTTTATTCCGTAGTCTTTGATGAGACTTCATCAATACAATTTATTAGTCCAAACATCTAACAGCTGCCTACTTATTTGTTGATAGTTTCAATTTTTAAAAAAATAAAAATTATAAATTACTGGCAATTGGAGTTATAAGAGCAACTTAGCTGTACAGCAATCTGCTGTGGCTGGTGGAGTTACGTTAGTTTACCTAGAAATATTGAGATAGATCTAGAAGCTGTACTATCTGAACTGCTATAACATTTCCTACCAAAGGATGCTAGACTGCATGCAGCATGTGTGCATTTCTCTGTCATTTATTTCCTTAAAACCAAAGGTCAGCACATATAAAATTTACAACATAAAGGGTCCAATTACTGGTACAAGACATCTACCACATCAGCAGAAGTGTCAAGCATCATATACTTCTATAAGCTGATTAATCCAATGCAGTGCAGCAATAGGCAGTACTTAGCTCTTGCAGATTTCTCCCAGCAGCTACTGCAAACATTGCACTTACAGAAGTCATATATTTATCTGAAACAGCCAGCAAAAAACAAATCTTATCAGACAGCAACAAATTTGAACCTCTTCTTACATTCTTTCCTATGGAACCCTGTATGATGGCAGTACTATGCTGAATCCTTTGCCTCCGCACCCAAAAGAAGACTCAGGACAACTTATAATTATCTGCAGGAGGAATCAATTGTTACTAAAGAGAGAAGCATCCCCCTCACACGCATGGGCATGTAAGGTGGCTTAGCCAAGGACTGGAATAAAATTCTCCCTCCTAGCTAAATGAGCATTGGGTAAAATCAGGGGTCGGCAAGGTTTACCTCGCCTGGGCCGGTTCACTCCTGTGGAGATCGCTCCATGGGCCAGGTTGCGTCTGTGCAGATGCAATTTTTGGCATCTGCACATGTGTAGATGTGATTTCTGGTGCCACGGAAGCGAGTCCCCACTTCCACTGTGCCGGTTTAGGGCAGCGGGCGGGGACTTGCTGAGCGGGTGGCTCAGTTTGGGGGCGGCTCGGGGGCCATTTAAACAACCCCCGTGGGCTGCAGGTTGCTGACCCCTGGGGTAAATGAAGCTCAACCTGTGCATCTGGGCCCTGCTGTCTAGCATTCACTCGGGCCCTAATTGCACCCACAAGTACCCACAAACCTCAAGCTATGGGTCATCAAGGTTGAGCTTACCTTATTATTGTGTGATGGTGGGGGTGAGTTGCATGTATGTATATATTTCCATTAAACATTTCTACAATCTGTTTATGCTTCATGATTTGGAAAAGTCTCATGGATTACCACATGACATCTTCCTCTGAGCTCTGTTTTTAGCATGGGAAACCAAGGAGGTTGGCTGGCTACTGAGCACCTGATATCAGTGTGACCACAAGTTTTATTTTTAAGAAAGTTGTTATTTTTTTGGTCACAAATCTTATTTTCAAGGAAGTTGTTCCTCTTATTATTATTTTTCCTCACTGATTTATTTGAAAGTAAAGAGACTTTATAAAAGATGACAAAGAACAGTGGCCAAACAAAGAACAGGTAGCCCCCATACATTCCCAAGCTTACAGGAAAGACCAGTTAAGCATATCAGAGTTTTTTCTGGAAATGTGAGCACTCAAGGACATTGCAAAGTGCAGACTACTGGAGAGATCATTTGCAGAATGAGACAAAGGGCACTCACAAAATGTTCCTTAGCTACAGTACCTTGAAAGTAAAATAAGCACAACAAAATCCTTGCACCTACCCATGAGAATTTCACTAAACGTCTCCTTTTCAGCATTTTTGAATGCAGTATCTTTTCCCATAAATTGATGAAAAATGGTTGTGCGGGGGTAAATGCTGGAATCTTTTTTCAGCAGAGCACTAGCTTAAAGAGAGGACTTGAAATTTAATTTGGCTTAGTTGCATTGAAGTCAACTAAATCAGGACTAATTCAAGCATTCTCTCATAACTGATGCATGGATTGCACTTGATAGCGATCATAATGAGTTGGTAAATTTTAAAATGTATTTGTATATAAAACCACGAATGAACGGACATTGACGAATACTTTGAACTTTTATTTTATCCAAATAAATAACATGAGCCTCTGCACTTATTCATTATTCATGATCATATTTAATTCATCGCAATGCATTTATAAAACATTCAAATGACTTACTACAGATGTTTCTGTTTGCTGGAGCAGAATGTCTCAGAATTTAGAAATTTGCTTAGGAATTTATATCTGGGAAGCTCTGGAACCTCTAGGTACACCTCTGTCATTCATGTGACAAATCTGCATATGTTGCTTTGTTTGGTGAAATACATGGAGAATTACATAATCCAGCTTCAAATATTCTGTACAGCAAGGATGGCTAACCTGTGGCTCCCATCTGCCCCATCCAACATGGCCAATGGTCAGGGGTAGTGGAAGTTGCAGTTCAACATTTGAAGGGCTATCCCTGCCTCACAGGATGCATTCAGTTTTGGAAAATGCACAACTTAGAGCCAATGCAAGCCAAAGCATGAATGACAGAGCTAAAGAATGTGGGCTATTATCTTAATATAACACATCGGCAGTGATGCTTTTGTTCTTTGCATTTCCTTAGATCTGCCTTGTTAAACACACATTTGCATCTAAAAGCAAACAAAGATCATGTCACTCTAGCCTTACAAGGAAGAAATTGTTGCTGAAGGATTCCTACGTGCCTTCTCAGTTTTCTAGTTGATACTGAAAGCACACTTCCTGAATGTCACGTTTCAATCAAACTGAATAATCTCAGGCTTTCCAGGAAAGTGAGTGGTTCAGAGTTTCTGGTGGGTTTTATCTAAATTATTTAATTCTTTGGCAGTTTACAGGAATTAATAAAAGCAACATAAACACTTGTTAGGCAGTGTCATCAATGTGCATGGTATTTATTAAGGTGTTCATTGGCTCTATGTGAGCCCTGAATTATGCAATGAATCAGGGTGATTCAGGGAAGATTGCTTCTGAGTTGAATGGAACCATTAATAAGTCAACTCAAGTTGGTACAGGGACTCCCTAAGTTTCCAGATTGCTTTGTGACACTGATTGTCCTAAAACATGCAGAATGATTTTTGCTTTACAGTGGTACCTTGGTTTACAAACTTACTCTGTTCCGGAAGTCCGTTCTTAATCCAAAGCATTCTTTAACTAAGGCGTGCTTTCCCATAGCAACAGGAGACTCAATTTGCAAATGGAACACACTCAACAGGAAACGGAACATGTTCTGCTTCCAAGGCAAAGTTCACAAACCAAAACACCTACTTCCGGGTTTGCAGCATTCTTAATCCAAGTTGTTCATAAACTGAACTGTTCTTAAACCAAGAACCGCTGCATTCTCTGATTTCAAATGGTCTACTCTGAGCATGACTTTCATGAATACAACTCATGTTTTCTCAGATCACTTTTAAGTGAGAATGTGTATATATCTGATAAATTTTGAGGCAGAAGTGTCAGGCTTCAAGGGACCTCATTACAGTGCCATTTATGCTCTGCCCCTTGTAGAGCTGCCTATGCTCCATCCCTCTTGGCTACACCAACACCCCACCCTATCCCCACAACAAGACAACGTCCATGGGCTGCTGCTCACCACCCTCTCTCTCAGGCATTTCAGCAGTGGGTGGGAGGCACTGCCACTTTTAAATGGAAGCCAAGCTCAGTTGTCATCTATGGTGGTTGTCTAACGTGTTTAATTACCAAAAATGTACTAACCTGCCTCACAGACCTAGGTAGATACCGTAGATAGATAAGAAGGAAGGAACAGATAGCTGTCAAAATGCTATCCACCCCCCCCAAGCCTCCATATTATAACCACGGCAGAAGTAAAGTATCTCTCAGAAGGGAAGAAGCTGCAAGTTTCCTGTGGAGTCCCAGATTAGCCGGCTCTCTCCTAATGTAAAGGATCTTGCAGAAACTCAAAGTCTAGCTTGGCAACAGCCCTTTCAGATTTTACCCTGTCCTACTTTTCTTGCAAAGTATCTTCATGGTTGTTGTTTTTTAAAGGGAACTAGACTACAGTACTGTATAAAGCTCTTATTAAAATTTGCTCATGCTGCACTGATTTTTTTAATTGATAAGAAATACACTTGATTATAACACAGAACATAACTACTTTATAAATATGATCATGGGACATGCAGAAAGTATAAAACAATGTAGCTGCATAAGAACATGAATCATTCCAAAAATATAATTATAAATGTGTCTTCTAGATCACAGCTAGGATTGTCCTCAGTATCACTTGATGCTCTTGCCTTTATTTTGGAAAAAAAAATCTATATTTTTTTATACATACTATGCTATTATACACTGAAATGTTTAAATATTTCTTTGATTGTCCTTGAATCTTCCCAACATACTTGCCATTCTCTGCTGCCACACCCTTTGAGAACCACTGCAAGGAATATGTCTTATTCAACCTTATGGGACTTACTTCAAAGTATGCATAGCACTGCACTGCTTTCCAGTCTTTGAAGACTGTTACTGGCATCTTAGTATTGTCCAGCTTGTTGGTATATAGGCTCTAGTCCCATATCACTGTAATCTGAGATTCCACTCCTTTTTTCATCCAACTTTATCATTGTCTAAGAATTAGAATATGTTCCATCTCACGGGGAACTTCCCTTGTATAATTGCTAAATACAGCATTGGAAGGAACATAACTGAACAGTTCAGAATCTGACACATGAATGGCATATCAGAACTAACTATTTAATTAAAGCCAAACTTGTGAGACTTTTTGGGCCCATAGACACATCGAGCACACCCTGCAACCTATTCTGTTGGCTACAATGGCATGCTTGTTTTAAGGCCAATTTCAGTGGGAGGTGGAGAGGGGACCCCGTAAACATCAGGGGTGACCTCTCTCGACATATGCACACCTGCAGGCTCTTTGCTCATGACCCCTGCATAATGGAGTTGATAGGCAGTTTTATGACACCGCACAGGACCAACCAATAGTTTGTGCTTTTGTCCCACAGTTCTGCAGTTTTATATCATGCCAATGTGAACTAAGCCTGTGATACCAGACACCCAGAGGGATCTGTTGAAGCCAACTGGACTTATTTGCCAAGTACATTCTGAATTGGAATGCCAGGATGCTTTCAGATCCAGGTTTAATCCAAGCGTTTCAATTTTATCTCAAGCTTTTCACAAATGTATATGGAAGTATTGTGGAAGGAAAGAAAGCATCTTCTCCTTTCATGCTGCTGCTAAGATTGTGCAGATTCTCCAGGGACTCATATTCTAAATAAAGTATAGTGGCTGCTCCCAGAATGATGTGTTTAGCTGAACCCTGTGTTAGCAGAGTCCAAGGCTTGTGGAGACAGATTCAGCGATTGCATGTTTAAATGCTTCAATCTTGGGTATCTGTGGTTTTTTTGGGTTTGTTTTTTTAAAAAAGCAAACTGAAGTCAATGAGCGTTAAGAGTGTTATACAGCATGAGGCTGTGTAGTGTGAATTGTGCAGCTATGCCACCTACAGCCGCAGACAAGCATTTGTATCAGGAAAAGCAATTTTTTCCTGTCATGAAAAGCAATAACAAAGAGAAAGGCAGCCTAAAATGTGATATGTCTTTCCAGATGAGAGCTTCCCTTATTTCACTTGCAGATTTATTGCACTGAGAGATGGTATGGCTGATAGCTTTCCCCACAGCAAATGAATTGATATGTATAGTGAGATTTCCAAATACAAAGAGGCTGGAGAGAGTTGTGTACAGTATTGAAAGGATGCACATCTCATTTTCATGCGGCTATTTAAATAGGCTTTGGCTATCAGTATTTCCAAAATACAAACCTAAAGGAAATGAAAGGAGTTTATTATTATTATTTATTTTATGAACTAACATATGCATGTCTAATTATTTTTAGTCATATTTTGAAGCACCCAGCATAGCATTGCTACCTAAACACAATTGCACTACATTATTGTGTCCTGAATGTCATTTTATGCTTTGCCTTTATTTTCCTTACTGATGACCATAACACTAAGGGCCTGGTTCCTTTGGGCCTTAGCCCCGTGCAAACTCAGTTTATTTATGTACCTAAGAATTCACACCCCACATTTAGGCCAAAATTAGGCTCCGCTCCAAGAGAGGTAGCAGGCATTACATTAATATAACATTAAAAATATCCTATCAAAACACCACAACATAAAAATGGAAAGCTACAGGGAAGGACCATAGCTCAGTGGAGGAGCATCTGCTTTGTATGTAGAAGGTCTTGGGTTCAATCCCTGGGATCTCCAGGTAGTGCTGCAAAAGAAATTATTGCCTGAAATCTCAGAGAGCTCCTCCCAGTCAGGGTAGACAGTCCTGAGCTAGATGGACCAGTGATCTGGCCCAGTATAAAGCATCCTCTTATACAGTCGTACCTTGGATCTCAAACACCTTGGCTCCTGAACAAATCGGCTCCCGAATGATCAAAACCCAGAAGTGAGTGTTCCGGTTTTCAAACTATTTTTGGAAGCTGAGCGTCCAGCGTGGCTTCCGTGACTTCCAATTGGCTGCAATACACTCCTGCAGCCAATCAGAAGCCATGCCTTGGTTTTTGAACAGTTCTGGAAGTCGAACTCCCAGAATGCATTCTGTTCGAGAATCAAGGTACAACTTTATTTATAATATTTATATTAATATTCAACCTTCAAATATTTATAATATTTATAAACTATAAATATAATTTATTTATATTATCCGGAATATGATATATAAAGCAGAGATGGGAGCCCGGGGGTGGGGGAAATAAAACTTAGCCTAAAGCCATTGTGAAATCAAAATGTCACAGAAGGAGCTAATTAGTTCTCTTCTTGAAGGAGGACCATTGACAGGAAAATGGGGTCAGCAGCAGGAAACACTTGCAAAGGAGTGGAGGGTCCAGAAGGCATCTGAAAGGTGTCCTCCTTGTATCCTGTCAATTATTTACCACAGATAGCAGTTTTTTTAGCCAGCAACATCATCTCATGTTTTATTCTTCAAACTTACTGAGCCAGAAAGAAATAAGTTTCTGAATTTTAACTAAAATAACTGTTCCTTTGTAATCCAGAGACGGGTCAAGGTATACCTAGCAACAAATGGGGTTCCTTCGAAACTAGCGTTACTACCTGTTGTGATTCCAATAAGGCACTATGAGTCTTCAAAGCAGGGATGCTGAAAAATACATTGCTTTTTCTCCCTTAAAAAGAGAGCATGATGGCGTGGGGAATGTTTAAATATTGCAAATGTCAGAATTTCCAAAAAGGCTTAGTTCTTGATTTAGCCCTATCAGTTGGTAGGTGGCTGGAGGTGAGAGAGATCAGTTTCCTTTTTGATGAATTTCCAAGATAGCTCATTCCTTCTAAGGCTGCAGTTTAGCTGGTAGCTCCACTTGATCCACTTGGTGAGACAGAGAGTTAAAAGAACACATTTATTTAAGGATACCTTGTCTTTAATTGGTAAAATAGATGGATGGTTTAAAATAAAGATTTTTTTTCTGCTGCTGCTGAAAGGATAAAGCCTTTACCTGTGGATACTGCTGCAAGAGACATTTGAAGAGGCTGCTAGCCCTGACGGCTATACTCTGCCTCCATAAATGGAGGCAGTAATTTTTCTGAATACCAGTTGCTGGAAACTGCAGGAGGGAAACATGCAAGGTCCTGCTTGTTTCACAGGCATCTGGTTGGTCGCTATGAGAACTGAGTGCTGGACTAGATGGGTCATTGGTTTGATCCAGCAGAGTCTGCTGGGTGCTTTTTTTTTTTTTGGAGAAATTTAATTAAATTTGAGATGACATTATTTAATAAATGAACATCTATTTGCATGATGTCTGAATTACCATATTTTTTGCACCATAACACTCACTTTTTTCCTCCTAAAAAGTAAGGGGAAATGTCTGTGTGTGTTATGGAGGGAATGCCTACGGGTGGCATGCCTACGGATTTTCCTCCTCTAAAAACTATGTGCATGTTATGGTCGGGTGCATGTTATAGATGGTTTGGTGCAATGTCTCCTTGATGCACCCAGAAGAAGTGCTGGGCAGACTAAACACAAGGGTACTAGTAGCTCTAAATCATGGTTTGGCCTATACAAGTCATGACTCATGTGATATTTGAATTGATAAACAAAACTGAACCAGCAACAATGTTCATTTATTAAATAATGTCATCTCACATTTAATTAAATTTCTCCAAAAAAAGCACCCATATAATTATATCTTTAAATGATTAAGGGCGCAGTCCTACATTAAAGTAAAGTTGGCTGAAAGGCATTGGCAGTGCAAGAGCTGCTCTGCCAATGGAAATCAACATATGCTGGCAGAACAATGCTTATGTCATTATAAGACCCCCGGTATGTGAACAGGAAGTTTTGCCTATGTAGCTGCTCTGATGGTTGAGCTGGAGCTGATAGCTGGCTCCATCAATGTTTCCATTTTATTTTATTTTAAGTATGTTCCCTTGTTTGTTTATTGACTGTTTTCATAGGTCTCTCAATGTGATGTCAACTTAAAACCTCTGTCATCTATCTATTTAAAATGCTACTTACACCCATAGATACCCAGCTATGGTACTGTAATGCCTCAAAAGCTCTCTTTGTGTAAAGCCTCTCAAAGGCATAAGTTTTTAAAAATAAAAACTGGGTCCTCTAGTGCGATGTTTTACACTTTGCTTGCTTGCTTGTTTGTTAGACAAAATCATACCCTGCTTTTTATCACATCTGGGTCCCAAACTGACTTTAGCATTTCAGCCATAGCCATTTTGAAATGTGGCCCCTGGACAGTTGACTTTGAGTTAATGTAGCCTTCAGACTGAAAAGGGCTAGCCACCCCAATTTTTGACATCCAAGTCATAACACTGCATTCTCTCTTAGTCCCTCGCCTTGTAATTTGCATGGATATTATTCATATTTACTCCTTGCCTTCTATGCATTGTCCACAAATGCCAGAGGGAAAGACTGTGTTTGTTTGTTTGTATTTGCAGAGGATGGGGGAGTTTTGGACTTTCCTCTTTGCTGCTAGGTAGTCGTACTACATGGCATGAAGAATAATAGAAAATACTTCTTTCTTTCAATAAAGTCTACACAGCTAGAATTGGGTAGGGAAATCCTAATTTCTTTCATCAAAAAAGAAAAGAAAAGCTTTAGGGAGTAACAGTGCATCACTTATATATTTACTGATGTGGAGAATGCTAGAACAAGGTCTACGGGAACAGACCCCAGACTGGATACAAGATGTCCAGTAAAATGCTGGAAGGCATAGCTCTAACTTGGAGATGTAGCCAGACAGGTGTCAAATGTCAGAACAGCCTGAACTTTGCTGGAGAAAAAGCATCCCTTCATTTCTGTAATTTTGCTTTAGGCTTTTTGTGCTGGATATTTAGAGATTTCGAGGCATCAGAGTGGTACCATTCCTTTAAAAAAAACCAAAAGAAGTACCGTAATTAAAACATTTAGCTACTTATGTAATAAGTGTATTCTTATATTATTGGAGAATAAATTCTATGCTTTACCTGACACAAATGCTAGACTTTCCCAGCATAGGTTTGAGCTCATCTAGGGACCTCCATAAATTACAGTGCCTTTGTTATCATTCACTCCAGCCACTGCTCCCCCTTCCAATCTCTCTCATAGGTCTGAAGGGTTATTTTTATGCACTTGTACAGAATGATGCCACATCAACTCAGGTGAAACATGCCAGGAGGGCCCTGTTGGGAAACATAATAAATTGAGAAAGTGGTGGGAAAGTCACATTGGACACAAATCACAGTAGCTGTCTTGAGGAAAGAGATCTGTGGGAATCTTAGTGTGCCTTAGCAAGTGAAGTCCATAATTCTAGACAGCCGAATTATGGAGCTCAGAGCCAAATGCTGAGGTAGCAGATTTGTTTCTATGTCCAGCCTCCAATACTTATACAAGAAAACAGGATGGAGAAAATGGGTTGCCTGCCTGACTAAAGATATATTCTTCACCATCAAATTGTTGTCCTATATCCTCCTATGCTTAACTTAGTGTGGTCCACTGGGTTGGATGGTTTGAGTTTTAGAAGCTGACTTGTACCATCATTTGAAGTGCAAAGCTTCTTGCAATTAATGACAAAACCAAGCAAAATAATTTACTCCAGAGGTTTGACTTTCTATTAGCTTTGCATGCCACTGAGACTAATTGGGTGATGTTGTCTTTTCAAAATCATCCTAACAGCCTCCTGCCTATTGTTTTAGTTTTGCCAGCAAATCTTTCGAATGATGGTGATAAGGGCCCAATTGCATGTGACATGGGAGATTAGAAATTGAATTGTCCAGTGTCTTTAGCCCGCTTGTGTTGATTGCAGAAAGGGAACTCCCCATGCATTGGCACAGATGTCCACAGGAATGGAACTTGCACGCAAGCAACTTCTCACATGCATAGATCAATATGTAAAAACCCAAACACAGGACCAGTGATATGAAACTTCTCCCCAGTCTTTGGGATGAGCCCCTTTCATGTAATTAATGTGTAGAGGAGGCTAATATTTTTTGAAGACATCATTCAGTGAGTCATTATAATTTGAATTGAAATTTTGACGGTAAAGGAGAGAGGTTTAGCTCTTTTCCCGTGCTGATTTCGTGATATAATTTACCTCACTATTTACCACAGAGGCAAAAATATGTAAGTCCAGGTACTGTGTCTATATTTTCCACTCACAACTAGGGATGTGAGTGGAACTAGGGATGAGCAAATTTGTCAGTTCTAATTTCTCTCTGTTTTCCTCTCCACCTCCAATCTTAAATTCAGTTCTCCATGTTTCCTCATCAGTGCCACCATGCTGAACACAACTGCTTCTTGCCCACCTCCAGTTACATGTGTTAACTCTGACTGAGCATGGGCGGGGTGGGGTGGGGAGAAGGAGATGCCTGCAGTCTCCTTTCCCCACTGACCATATGCTCAATTAGGTTTTTAACTCCTAATTAAACTGTGTACCCCCAACTGATTTCAGAGCCCAGATCCAGGTCAGGTCAGCCCTGGATTATCTCTAGTGGGACTGGGGCCCAAATTGAATGAAGGAGTTAGTGCACCAGGGGTGGACTTTGATATTTCCAATTTCAGCAGTGCCTGCGTGAGTCCGAAATTCGGCACCCCACCTCTTGTCTTCTATTTTGTATATGCACTACTTCATAGTTGTGACATTCTGCAGTGTCCCCCTTGGCTCAGGGCACAATGTGGGGGAATCGGTCATGCTGCCCTAAATCTACCTCTGCAAGCACAGCCCTAAATCACTGCCATTTGTAACTTCTAGGCTTGGACTTGTACAGTAGAACCTCAGGTTGTGGACGGAGGCACGTCCACAACCTGCAGTGTTTGTAACCTGCAGTGCCATGTCTGTCGCGATTTGGCGCTTCTGCACATGTGCAAGCGGCGAAACGCAGAAGTAACCCTTTCCGGTACTTCCAGGTTTCCTGCAGTCCACAACCTGAAAACACGTAACCTGAAGCATTTGTAACCCGAGGTACCACTGTATTACACAGCTTCAGGATAAGGATGTTATATCGATTTGTGCAGACTGAGAAAGTAAAACAAAGGACTCCACAAGCTTGATAAATTAGGAGTCTCCAGTTAAATGCAGACAAATCCTTTTTATTTAAGTATAAAGGTAAAGGGACCCCTGACCATTAGGTCCAGTCGTGGCCGACTCTGGGGTTGCAGCACTCATCTCGCTTTACTGGCCGAGGGAGCCGGCATACAGCTTCTGGGTCATGTGGCCAGCATGACTAAGCCGCTTCTGGCGAACCAGAGCAGCGCACGGAAATGCTGTTTACCTTCCCGCCGGAGCGGTACCTATTTATCTACTTGCACTTTGATGTGCATTTGAACTGCTAGGTGGGCAGGAGCAGGGACGGAGCAACGGGAGCTCACCCCGTCGCGGGGATTCAAACCGCCGACCTTCTGATCGGCAAGTCCTAGGCTCTGTGGTTTAACCCAGAGCGCCACCCGCGTCCCTCTTTGTTTAAGTATTTATTAACATTAAAGGCACCTTATGTTGAAATCTCCACTACATATCAGGTCTCTATCCTGCCCCCTTGTTGTCTTCTCTGTTAAGCCCTCCTAATGGCTTGTCATTTTTTGCACACCGAAGCTTCTCTTCTTCTGTTCATGGCCCCCTTGTTCTGGGCCTAGTCCTTCATTTATGTCCCTTCTTTTGATCATAAGGTTTTGCTTCCTCATTAATATGTGCTGTGCCACCTCCACCCTGGTCTGATGCTTCCTTTCCATGTGGCAGCTCATTTGCAGTTACTGTTTACTTTGTCCGGTAATGATGGATGGCTATAGCCAACTGGTAACTGATTTAGTAGAGGAGACAAGAATATGGTCCAGTTCTTCTCCAGCTCAGGGAACATACCAAGCCCTACCTAGAAATGCCAGAGATTGAATCTTCTGTGTGCAACACAGATGTTCTGCTGCTGACCAATGGCCCTTCCCCATATTAAGGATATGTGGCCCAGCTCACCTGCATTCAAATACACTGTTGCCTGTGTTTCTGAAAAATAATTAAGCATAATGATCAAGAAGTGGCCCATGTAAGCGAGGCAGTGTCAGGCTATTCTGATGATGGGGAAATTAAATCCATTTACCTTTGCAGAGGGAAAATGGTTATGAGAGATATTTAAGGTGGCTTAAATCATTCAGCTTTTTTCAGTAGCTGTCAACAACAAAGACATTAAGACTTCATTTGCAAGCTTTATCTTTAATGTAAAATGGCAGCAATTGACATTTAAGAATTGTCTGGTAGAATGCCTTGCATTATACAGGCAAAATCCAGGAAGTGCTAATGCTGAATGAATAGTCGACATCTTTCATCTGTCATCATCCAACAATTAGTTCTTGTTTACAAAATAGATGGCTCACCTGATCTTACCTCCTAGAGGGAGGGTAGTTGCAGACCCTCCAACTGTCCCTATTTTCCAGGGACTGTCCCAGATTTACAGAAGCTGTCCCAGTTTCTGATTTGATCCTGGAATGTCCCACTTTTCCTTAGGACATTCTTATTTTCTTCTGAGAAATATTGGAGGGTATGGAGTTATCCGACCCCTGAACTGTCTGAAGGCAGCCCTGTATAAGGGTTTTTTAAAATAAAAAAATAAAAGTTTATTGGCATAAATGTATAATGTTTTATTTTGTTTTTAAATTTGTTGGAAGCAACCCAGTCAGATGGGCAGGGTATAAATAGTAAAATTATTATAGTTGTTATTGTTATGGAATAGGACATCCCTAAATTAATCAGGGGAAGTGGGTGGCGCTGTGGTCTAAACCACTGAGCCTAGGGCTTGCTGATTGGAAGGTTGGCGGTTCAAATCCCCGTGACGGGGTGAGCTCCCATTGGTCAGTCCCAGCTCCTGCCAACATAGCAGTTAGAAAGCACATCAAAATGCAAGTAGATAAATAGGTACTGTTCTGGTTTCACCAGAAGCAGCTTAGTCATGCTGGCCAGAAAAACTGTCTGCAGACAAACATCGGCTCCCTCAGCCAGTAAAGTGAGATGAGCACTGCAACCCCAGAGCCTTCACAACTGTTGGGGGTCCTTTACCTTTTTACCTAAATTCATTGGAGAAATGTTAGAGGATATTTAGGTGTTGGGGTAAGTGTTGGGGTAGGTGTTGAGAGCAGTGTACACTAGTGGTGCAGTTTTTTCCTGTAAAAAGTCACATTTTTGTACATTAAGGTCATGACAGCAAGAACCAGTGAAGGGCAGGTTATTGTTTAAATTGTGGGGAAATGTTATAAAATGAAGGAAATGGTAAATGGGTGAGTTGCAAAAGGCCCTTCTTATGGGCGGCCCCCCCTCCCTCCATGCCTTGTGTGTAAGATGTGTTCGTTATTCATATGAAAACTAACTGCAGCTGCTCACAGAGGACACTCTGCTGCATCAATTAATGTGCCATGATAAATATGAAATTTACATCCTTCACACCAATTTAGTTACAAAATAATTAATTTGATTCCAATGTTAAATTAAGTATGGCAAGGAGGTTTTAGATTAAAGTAAAGACAGGAGGCGAGGGGCGGGGGGGGGGGAGAGAGACACACAGACTGCAGCTTTGGAAAGCCTGGAGCGTATTTTGCACTGCACCTTGGAACAAACAGCTTCAACTAAAGTGTTAGTTAGCCTCTCTCTTTGATGGCTGCATTACCAAGTCAGAGTCTTCGGGGCCTCGTGAGGCTCAATGACAGAGAATATTGTAGTAGCTAGATGTAGGACACATAGAATTCAGACTTTTTGATCAAGTTGTAATAAACAGCTTTAATTAACTGGGCTTCCCAAGGGGATTAAAGAGAAATGAGGAACTCGGTTTTTAAGAGTTGAACCTCTTGTCTCTGTTACGTGCATTCAGCCACAGTTTACAAACAGGATCCTCTGAGGGCTTGCTTCGGTGGAAGCTGAGCGGACAGTACAATTGATATATACTCTTGTCTGGATTCATATAGAAAGCTCCAGGCACCATCTGTGTTTGAGAGCAGTAATTAAACAGAAGACTTCCTTCTCCCGTTCCCTCCTTGCCTCCAGAGTACATCTGTTGAATTGCAATAGAAAGACAGAGATGGTTGAAAACGACAGTCCCCAATATCCATACGCATTCCTTTCTTTCTTTTTTTATATATAAAAAAGCTATATTGGTACTCTGTTAAGAAACTGTAAATTAGTCTGAAGTATTTTTAGTAAGTTGGGTGGGGAGAAAAATGTTTACATTTCCCATACCGTTTCAGCAGGAATAGAAGCAAAGTCATATGAGATTGCTCAGTCAGTAGAGCATGAGACTCTTAATCTGTGGGTCATGAGTTTGAGATCCACATTGGACTCCTGTCTTGCAAGGAGTTGGAGAGATCATAGAATCATAGAATCATAGAATCATAGAGTTGGAAGAGACCACAAGGGCCATCGAGTCCAACCCCCTGCCAAGCAGGAAACACCATCAGAGCACTCCTGACATATGGTTGTCAAGCCTCTGCTTAAAGACCTCCAAAGAAGGAGACTCCACCACACTCCTTGGCAGCAAATTCCACTGTCGAACAGCTCTTACTGTCAGGAAGTTCTTCCTAATGTTTAGGTGGAATCTTCTTATGGTCCTTATGGTTGTGGCATTTGCCTCCTAGGATGGGTCATAAGGAAAGGGTTAAATGAGTGTGATGTGATTGGCCAGTGGGAATGCAAGGGAGGAGTAAAAGTTAGAGTGGGAGGTTTTGAAAGTCAGTTGAGGTTTGGGAGTTGAAGAAGGAAGAGGGAGGATTAGGTGTTGATTGGTAGAGTTGTATTGTGAGAGAGTGAGAGGAATTGTCAGGTGGAGTCAGATAGATAGTTGGGAATAATCAGTTTGAAGTTGTTAGGAACTAAGATTTAAGAACCTGACAAGAAAAATTAACTGAAACCATAAGCTTGTTCCTGCATTTAAAAATAAACTTGATTATTTGTTTATGCTAACAACTGTTTGGACTCTGTGTGTCCCCGTGAGAAACGGGTTGGTGGCAGTGAAGAAAGCAATCACAGTGGTGGCACAGGGTCAATAGACCGTCAAACGTCCGGGGGCCCTGTGTGATCGCCACAATGGTCCTTTCCAACTCTATAATTCTATGATTCAATCAAAGACATCTCTTCCTGAAATATACTCAGAGTCGCGAAGTGATTTCATGCTCTTTATTCAGCTCATAGTGGTGAGGAGGAATGAATCAATGTCCCCTCAAAGTATCTGCTTTATATACATTATTTACACAATGGGCTGCACATGATTGGCTAATTCCGGAATTCTACTGTAAGCCAATCAGGTTGTGGATTCACTTCTATCTGGAGCATGATTGGGTAGTTCCTGCCAACCAATCATACTGCTGCATTGTTCTAGGACCAATCAGACTGCTGCATTCTGAATCCTATTGTTCTAGGACCAATCAGACTGCTGCCTTTTGGATCCTATTGTTCTAGGACCAATCAGACTGCTGCAGTTTGGATCCTATTCAACTCAGTACATAACACCCCTCCCCTCTAAGTTCCAGTCCTGCCCGGGAGGTCGCATTCATAGTCCTCGAGGTACGCTGGCGGCCTACGTGTGCGTTGCGGCCTGGGGTGTTCCCTGGTCCGGGGTTCAGGTTCTGGCTCGTGTTCCAAGGATGCTGGCTGTGATGGGGCTATTTGGTCTGGCGCAACCGGCTCGCTCAGTCGTGGTTCTGGTTCCGGTGTCCTTTCGGCCTCGCAGGTCCTCTCTGTATTTACTGATTCTGCCTCTCCTGCTGGCCCCTTGTGCTCTATGGGCCTCACTGCCCCTCTGTTCCCTTGGGACTCCTCTGACCTTTCCTCCTCCTGGTTTTCTCCCGGGAATCGTCGCCGTATCTGGTCGCAGTGGCGGCGCCAGCATTGCCCCCCATCTGTTAGCACCTCGTATGACACAGGGCCAGTGACCCTGGTGACTGTGGCGGGTACCCATGCTGGGCCTGCCCCAAAATTCTTTGCGTACACTGGGTCCTGGGCCTCGAAGGTCCGGGGGTTCCTGCCTTCCCCCACCACTACCTCATCCTGAGCTCTATCGGGGTGAATGCGGTCCAATCTGATTGCAAGGCGCCGACCCATTAGTAGTTCAGCGGGGCTCCGGCCAGTTGTTGAGCTGGGGGTGCTGTGCTGTGCTAGAAGGAATGTGGCAAGGTGGTACTCCCAATCCCCTTGCGTCATGCGGCGAAGGGTGTCCTTGGTGGTCCGCACCATGCGTTCTGCTTGGCCATTGGTGGCAGGATGGAATGGCGCCGAACGGATGTGGCGGATGGCGTTCTGCGCTGTGAAGGTTTGGAATTCTCCTGACGTAAATGCCGTCCCGTTGTCTGAGACGAGAGTGTCAGGGAGCCCGTGGGTTGCAAACAGCCTGCGTAGTACCCGGATGGCTGCGGACGTAGAAGTGGACGGTACCAGTGCGACTTCCAGCCATTTGGTGTAGGAGTCCACCACTATGAAGAATGTTTTCCCCTGAAAGGGGCCAGCGAAGTCCACATGCAGGCGTGACCATGGTGCTCGGGCGGACTCCCAGGACTGGACTGGGGCCCTTGGGGGATCTGGGCGGGATTCTTGGCAGGCCTGGCAGTGTTTGACCCAGGCCTCTATCTCTCCGTCGATCCCCGGCCACCACACATAACTCCTGGCAAGGGCCTTCATTCTTACTACCCCTGGGTGTGTCTCGTGTAGGGCTGTGAGGACCCTTTTGCGGAGGGGCTGGGGAACAACGACCCTGCTTCCCCATAACAGGCACCCCTTGTGGGCCGACAGTTCATGTTTGCGGGTTGTGTAGCCGGCGAATTCTGGCCCGGGGCTGCTGCTGGGCCATCCCCTCCACACCCAGTCCAGGACCCGGGAGATGACCCTATCTTTCTTGGAATGGTGTGCAACTTCTTGTGCCTGGATGGGGCGGTCGGGAAGCAGCTCCAGGCTCATAACCTCTTGTGCAGGTGCTGGGTCGGGGCCTGTTTCCGGTAGTGGTAGCCTGCTGAGGGCATCCGCATGGCCCATCGCCTTCCCCGGACGGTGAATCAGTGCATACTGGTAGCTGGCAAGGAAAATTGACCACCTGAGGACGCGAGGAGACAGCACTTGGGGGGTCTGCTTTTCAGGGGCAAATAAGCCAAGCAACGGCTTGTGGTCAGTCACCACGGTGAAGGGCCGCCCGTACAAGAAATCATGGAATTTTTTTACTCCCTTCACGATTGCCAGACCCTCCTTGTCGATTTGCGAGGAGTTCCGCTCGGTTGTGTTGAGTGTCTGGGAAAAGTATGCCACCGGTACCTCTCTTCCATCCGGGAGTTGGTGTCCCAGGACAGCACCAATTCCATAGGGCGAGGCATCGCATGCTAGCACCACCGGCAGCATCTCGTCGAAGTGTGCCAAGACCGAGTTTGAGACAAGCAAGTCCTTGACTGCCTGGAATGCAGCCTCCTGGCGCTGGCCCCACACCCAAGGGGCCCGCTTGTCCAGGAGTCTGTGTAGGGGCTCTGCTACCGCCGCCTTGTGGGGAAGGAAGGAATGGTAAAAGTTCAATAGTCTCAAGAAGGCCTGAAGTTCAGTCTTGTTCTTGGGCGCTGGGGCATCACAAATGGCCCGTACCTTGTCCCCAGTCGGGTGGACCCCTTCTGCGTCCACCATCAATCCCAGAAAGTCCACCTGAGGCACTCCTAGTAGACATTTTTCCCGCTTCACCTTGAGACCCGCCGTCTGGAAACGGTGCAGAACGGTGCAGAGGCGGTCCTCAAACTCCTCTGGTGTGGGCCCGGCAATCAACACATCATCGAAGAAGGGGGTGACGCCAGGAATCCCTTTAAGTAGAGAGTCCATTAGATTCTGGAATATGCCTGGTGCCACGCTGACACCGAATTGCAGCCGCTTTACCCTGAATGCTCCTCTGTGCGTCACAATCGTCTGTGCCTCTGCTGTGGCCTCATCTACTGGCAGCTGTTGATATGCTTGGGCCAAGTCCAGCTTGCCAAAAAATTTCGACCCAGCCAGGGTGGCAAGAACATGGCTGACCACTGGCACTGGGTATGCATGGGCCGTGAGGGCCTTGTTTATGGTACATTTGTAGTCTGCGCAGATGCGGACTGAACCATTAGGCTTGACGGGCGTGACGATTGGGGTTTCCCAGGGGGCATTAGGCACCGGCTCCAGCACTCCTTGCTCCACGAGCCGGTCCAATTCCTCGTCTATACGGGGTTTCAGGGCGAACAGGACCCGGCGGGCCTTGAGCCTGACCGGTCGTACTGCGGGGTCAAGCTGTAGGGCAATGGGGGGGGCCCGTATACTGTCCCAATTTCCCATCGAAAACCCCCGGAAATTCCTTGCATATGGCGTCCACGTCCACTTGTAAGCTAGTGTGGTTCACCCCGGTGACGGCTAGCCCCAGTGGTCCAAACCATGCCAATCCCAGTAAGCTAATGTAGGGGCCCTTGACCACAAGCAAGTCCAGTTGCCGTGTCCGCCCTCGGTATTGCACCCTGAAGGTCCCCACCCCCATTGTGGGGACCTTACGTTTTTGGAAGTCCCCGAGGGTGAATGGGGCCGGCCTGAGTTTGGGACCCCCAGTAGGACACAGTTTCCTTAAGGTCCTTGCCGAGATTATGGATAGAGTTGAACCCGTGTCAAGCTCCATGCGGCCCCCTCTATCTGTACGTCAACATAAATTTTCTCTACGTTGGGGTGGGGCAACTGGTATACCTGGAAGTCCGTGAGCTCTGTCGAGTTGCCTTGGTGCGTTGGGCCCCGGGACCTGGGGCTCTTGGATTGGTCATCTGATGCCTGGCGTCGGGTGGGCCGAGCCCGACACACCCGGGCGATGTGTCCCAATTTTCTGCACTGCCTGCACTCTGCGTTGCGGAAACGGCAGGTCCTCCTCTCGTGACTTTCTCCACAGCTTGTGCAGTTCCCTCCTTCTCGTCGAGGCAGCTGTGGTATGTGGGCTGCTTGAGTGCGCTGCTGTACTCGGTGCACCTCCTCCCTGTCGGATCCTGAGTCGTCGGTGAGGTCTTCGTGGTGGACCCTCGGTTGGGACAGCTGGCTCGGCCGTGCCTCTTGCGTCGACCTCTCGGCAGCTTCCGTTGCCAGGGCCTCCTCCAGAGCAACCTGGAACGTTAGGTCCTTCTTAGCGTAGAGGCGTCGTTGCAGCTTCTCATCCTTCAGGCCACCGACGAGGCGGTCACGAAGCATGTTCTCCAGCTCTGAGAAGTTGCAGAACCGGGCGGCTTGGCGGAGAGAGGTCACAAACCCAGTTATGGTTTCCCCAGGGGCTTGCCGCTTTGCGTAGAAGGCATTTCGACGAGCCACCACTGAGGGCTGCGGCGAAAAGTGCCCCTTCAGCTGTTCCATTATTGTTTTGTATGGAACAGTAGCGACGTCTTCAGGCGCAAGGAGAGCCCGGGCGATTTCAAACGTCTCCTCTCCGCAGACGCTGAAGAATATCGCCCTCTTCTTGGCGTCTTCTTCGTCGGTGACCCCTTTGGCTTCTAGGAGGAAGGTGAAACGGGAGGCGTACGCTTCCCAGTCTCCAGATGCTGGGTTGAATGGCGAGAAGCTGTTGTCGGTTGCCATTCTGAGTTCCTTGTGTCCCGGAGCTGAAGCCTGGATACACGGTGCGAGGCAGCGGTGCGGCAGGTGGCGGTGCTGCGGTGCTGTGTGTGGCAGTCAGCTCAGCGGGATCCCACCCTCGTCGCCAGTGAAATATACTCAGAGTCGCGAAGTGATTTCATGCTCTTTATTCAGCTCATAGTGGTGAGGAGGAATGAATCAATGTCCCCTCAAAGTATCTGCTTTATATACATTATTTACACAATGGGCTGCACATGATTGGCTAATTCCGGAATTCTACTGTAAGCCAATCAGGTTGTGGATTCACTTCTATCTGGAGCATGATTGGGTAGTTCCTGCCAACCAATCATACTGCTGCATTGTTCTAGGACCAATCAGACTGCTGCATTCTGAATCCTATTGTTCTAGGACCAATCAGACTGCTGCCTTTTGGATCCTATTGTTCTAGGACCAATCAGACTGCTGCAGTTTGGATCCTATTCAACTCAGTACATAACACTTCCTTAGACACACAATCAAACTTTAGGCTCTTAACTGCAGAGGCATGTAAAAAGCTTGATTTCATAAGCCCCCAAATTATTCTGTTTAGGAGAATAATTTTTGCCCTGCCAGCCAAAGCACCCCACTTTGGTGCATGAGAAGAAGAGAGGGGGAGAGTTTAGCATTTTCTTTCCATCTTGTGTAGGCCCAATTTAGCAAACTCTGATATATTCATGTTTTAAAGTACAAAGATTGGAAGCAAATGGTTTATTTCAAAGCCAAAATTTTATATAAATCTTGGACCTTATATAAGCTTTCTGTTGTTACTCCTACATGAAAATATGCAAGATTTAAAGCAAACCCCTGCATCATATTTCAAGCTTTCTACTACATTTTGTTCATGCTACAATTCCAATCGATTGGTTCAAAAAGCATTAGTAATATAGAAATCAAATCATTCTGTTTGACTTTTTTCATTCAGGCACCACAGACAAATGTTTAATTTGCCTTTCAGCTGTACCTCTGAAAAGAAATATTTATAAAACCTATCAGTCGCCCTCAGCTTATCCCAGGCTTGAAAAGATGTTAGAGTAAAAGGTCCCATATTAACTGAATTGAATTGGGTAAACTAATCTTCAATATCTTAAATCTTCACATGGCTTTTACAGAGCCTCTTTTCTCCATGGGTATTAATGCTGCTTCACAACTTCACAGAGGAAACAAAAACTTTAAATTTCATGAAAGATTTTCTGTATTGATTTCTTGAAAGTATCAAGTCTTTCATATCATGCCAAAGATTTGGGTTACCTATTTATTCATTTTGTAAAAGTTGCATTGCTATTTAAAAATATTAATAATATATTATATTCAGGAACATTATACAGTGGTACCTTGGATTACGTTACCTTTGGGTAACGTAATTTCGGGTTGTGAACATGGCAAACCCAGAAGTATATACTTCTGGGTTTCGCCGCGTGCGTGCACAGAAGCGGCGCCTCTGGGTATGGACTTTCGGGGTAAGTACGGACCCCTGGGAAGATTTAAGTTCGTATCCGGAGGGTCCACTGTACAGCATTTCTGCATAAGTACTGAAACTATTTTATAACCTGGAAGATATGATGATGATGATGTCTGGGGGTTGTTTATATATTCTTTGGCAATCACTCGTAGCCAAGTAAGATTGTCTTCCATGATTTTTTGGATATTGAGCGATAAGCCAAGCTTTTTGTAAGCTTCTGTGAAGATATTTAGGATGTTTGGCGGTCATCCTCTGAGTGTGCACACACTACGTTGTAATCAACATACTGAAGCTCTATGACGGAAGTTATGATGACCTTACTCTTTGCTTTCAGCCTACTTAGATTAAAGAGCTTTCCGTCTGTTCAATATATGATTTCTACACAGGTGGGGAGTTTCCCTTTGACAATATACAGGATCGTGACGATGAAGATAAAAGAGTTGGGGCAATAACACATCCCTGTTTAATGCCTGGTCGCACTGTGACTGGTTCACTTTGAGAGCCATTGTTATTCTTAACCTGAAAGATATGATGATGATGATAATGATGATGCTGTCTGGGGTTGTTTATATAAGAAATACAAACAAAAATGTGTTTCATTAAAAAGAGACCAAAATTTGAAGGCTGCTTCATATCTTACATTATTATTCCATTGGAATGTAACAGCAGTCTACATGATATATTGAAATATATGCCAATTTTCCTTAATTGAGACATTCTGGAAAAACAGTTTAAGCATCTTTATAAAGTTAATTCAATGTATTTTAGTCATTGGATGATCAAGGGATATTCAGCAATTATTTTTAAAATGTGAGGTATCAAACACCTGCTTTTATACTTGAAAAATTGACTTAGACCTACTCTCAAAGTGCTGTCTATTATCCCAAACTTGTGGGGGTTTCAACTGAATAATCCATATCTATGATATCATTTAGAAACTCTCTCACAAACTCATCTCAGATTACATAGCCCGGCTTCTGCAGAGGGTATGAAATTGAGTTAACTTCCTCAATATTCATATCCTGGCATGCCCAATGCCCTGTTCAAAACCACTCTTTGAAATGTTTCACACCAACTCTGAGCATAAGCAAATTTATTGCTGAAACTTGCAAGTCCCGTGCTTCACAGTAGGTGCTACTTCATTCTGTTATCAAAATAAGACTATGATAACAGCTTAGTATCTTTCCACAGACAAGTGGCAAGTGACCTGGGTCTCACCTGGGTCCTGGCCAAACATTTTTGTAACCTCATAGTGACCCATCTCAGCCTCTGCTATCACTTGGCCTTGAGGCTTTGCAATAAACACCTGACATCACTTTCTCTTCTAGCTTTTGTATCTCCTTACCCTGGCAATGACATGGAAACCAAGCTCACTGTTTAATGCAGTCTTTTGCTCTGTAGCAAAAGAGGGAATAAGAAGATGGCTCTCCTGTTTGCTGTGTCCTTTCAGAGGTCTTCATAAGGCTGATGTAGAAAGGGAAACCCTATTTAAAGGGAATAAAAAAATTGTCCAGGAGCACCTTAGAGACCAACTAAGTTTGTTCTTGGTGTAAGCTTTCGTGTGCATGCACACTTCTTCAGATACACTGAAACAGAAGTCACCAGACCATTATATAAAGTGGGAGGGTGGGGTGAGGTTTTTCTCAGGAGCGTAGTAGGAGATGGGTGATTGACTCAATGGGTATGGTAAACCTGTTGATGACTGTTAACGACTGCAATTAGTCCTACAGGAAAAAGCAAGGGATAGTACGCATATGATTAGCATACCTGAATCTAGAACCATGGAAGGCACCACACTGAGACACATGAAATGGAAGTCCATCAACTTTACCTACCAGAACCTATTTCAAGGAGCCCGTCTGACCCAAAAAAGGCAATTGTACTCAGCTAGATAGGTCCTTTTAAGATTGCTTTTTCCCCAGTGCTGGGAAAAGTGCCAAATGACTACAAAGCAAAGAATCTGTTTGTTTAATCCAGGGATAACCAATGTGGTACCCTCCAGATGATGGGCGGCAATTTTCATCAGCCCCTGCCAGTATGGTCAGTGGTAAGACTAGATGATCCTTGGGATCCCTTTCTACAAGTCTATTCTTTTATCCTGTGATTTGATTTATTTGTGTGGGATTTTTTTTTATTTAAAAAAAGCACTATCTTTCAAGGTGTACCAGCCTTTGAAGGCTATCCACGAGTAAACTATGAAAACAGTAAGTATAAAATGTGGTGTAGCCTGACTGGCTGTTTTCTGGGGCAATTAGCATTTCTTTTATTTCTGCTGTGATTTGTACTAAATATAATTAACTTTAACTAGGGATGGGCTGAGTTTATTTATTTCCAATTTTCAGTTCCTATCAAACAACCAGTAAAGGGTAAATTCAAGTCAGATTCTTCACAGTATATTCTGTTCCCTGAAGATGATAAGCTCCTGATTATCTGACACTTATTTCCTAGCAAAGCAATCACTTCTGCATTTTCCCCCCCAAAACAACTTTTTAAAAATTGCTTCCATTTGTTATTTAAAATACTATTTGTTTAAATAATTCCTAACACTCAGCTGCTAGCTCTGTGGCATAATTAGTGTTTAGCCCTTTGGTTAGCTTTGATTGTTATGTGCCTTTGTCCTGCAGAGAAATGTTTCTGCTGCTACTTTAGTATGCATGAACTAAAACTATGTTTCCACTTAATGAAAGAAGATGGAAAACTTTGAAGCAAATGGCTCCTATGCATTAAGCTCATTATTTATTCATCTGTTAGAGTATAATCCACTTCCCTTTATCTGAATTTTGTAAACCCCATCTCTTCAGTATGCATGAAAAGGTATGCCACCTGGAGAGTGTTGAAACACAATTAGTATATACGCACATGTAAGAAATACAGCCAAAATTAAATGTCTACAGATGCGCATTTTAATCTGGGACTGGTCAGGCACAAATGAGCATGGACAAAAAGCTCATTCAGAACTCTCGGAGCCTCGTTTGACAATTTTCCCCACTTGAAAGAAATGTGGTTGTGGAATTTCTTCTATGCACACAATAAGACATTGCCTGTGGTGACTTCTAACTACATAGTCACAGCAATCCTATGAAGCAGAATCATAGAATCGTAGAGTTGAAAGGGACCCAAGAGTCATCTAGTCCAAATGCAGGAACTCAACTAAAGCATCCATAACAGATGGCCATCCAACCTTTGCATAAAAACCTACCCTTAAAGCCATCAGGTGGTGGCTGTTACATGTAGATCAGTCCCTAGGCTCACTTCTTGGCTTGTACCTACACCTGTAGGTACAAAATAACATTGCTGCCAAAGTTCCACCAATGCTTCACTTAAACCACAACAGAGCTACTTGTGCCTATCTCCTGTAAATTAAAACTACTACTTTATCCCTCCCACCATTTCTCCTAAAATGCCTTGCCTTCTTCTGTTTACTTACCAGGATGGGGCAGGGAAGGGGAAAATAATGGCCATCTCTCGTTTGTTTGGACATTCTGAAGGGAGGGAAATGTTGTGGCCCTTGGGGCTGGTAGACTTACCAAGGGCTACAAGTCCTAAGAACCATTAGTTCTTTTCTCCTGGTTTGATGTTCAGGAGCAAGAGGCACCCCTTTCTTCTCTGATTTCACACTGCTTAGAGGCTACTACTGGATCAGTAAGTAAAGGGAGAGTTTGTTTGGTGACTGAGGGGATGAGGAGGAGGTTGTTTTGAATGGCTTGGGAAAACAGCTTTATTTACCTGCCCCAGGGATGGGGTGAGCATTCCTGCCTCCCTGAAAAACTTGGACCCAATGTGCATTAGCCCTCTTCACCCTCCCCCCGCCCCCACCAATTAAAACAATTAAAGACAATGAGCCGGAAGAAACCCAACAACCTTAACCAACCTGAGGGTTTGGACTGGTTTACAAGCCCTCCTCCAGCAAAGCAGGGCAGGAAATTGTGGAAACAGAGCACATCACATAATCTGCCAATTTTTTCCCTGTTTTACTGACAAGGTTTCACTGATAATGTTAGGCTTCTCCTCCAGCCTTGCCTGTCTCAGGTTATTCTAATGTTCAATTTATATTTACGTTCTGTTTTTCAGAACAAACCATGATTTACTTCAGCATTTTGGATAGTCTGAAATCTTTTACGTTGCGCTGGTTCTCCTGGCTCATAAGTAATGTGGGGCCATATTGGCTTCTCAGCTGAAACAATGCATTCAAAGCCTTCCGCAGCTTCTGTTGCCCTGTTGCCTGTGTGTACTCTTGTAGAATAGAATTATGTCTAATGAATATGGTAACAGCATGTTCTCTCCACATTTGTGGTTTGTAAGTATTTTTCTGGTACAGCTGCTCTTAATGTACCTCATAAGCCTGGTGTGAAGCAATATAAAATGGCTGGTGTTATTGCCATTACCGTTATTAACAGCTCACTTTTCTCTTCCTTTTCTCCTCCTTCAGCCTCTAATGGAAAGCAAAGCTGCACATACAAAACAAACCTTGAAGCAGTTGGATTTAACAACCTGTCTAATTGCCTGGTAAGATACCGCTTGACAACAAGATTTTAAAATGTATGCAGTACACACAATATTGCTTCTGTATCATTTTTCAAAAATCCAGTTCCAATCTGATCTACACAAATCAAATGTCAACAGTCTAGTTAAATGATTATTTATTATCTGACCTTCTTGTACTCTCAAGAAGATATACCTTTGCCAGTCACATAACTGTGTCCATCTGTTTGCCTCTGTCTTCGTAGGAGGTGAGCGAACTGGAGACCCTAAACATGATTCACGTCCATCCAATAGAAATAGAATGTCCCTTAACTGACTGGCAACAAAATGTTTTGGGGACTGGGACTCCAGGAAAGAAGGCACATGAGGTTCCTAACTCAAAAATGAATAAGATTTCCTTAATGCAGACACATGCCATATATAATACACTGCACTGTCATTTGATGGCAAAATTCACAGTAGACAAATTGTTGGAACATATGGACAGAACATATTTTCTCCTAATATATTTTATTTAGCCTGAATGATTTCTTAGTCTTTCTACTCCTATATACTTTGCTATTCTTACTATTTCTCCCAAAATGTAGATTTTGTGAATGTCAATATATGTTCTCCAAGTATCCTCTTTAATAGATCTATATAGTTGCTCAATATTTCATGGCAAAATGTCACATTAGCATTAAACAATGCTGAGGATACACAATTATAAAGTTAAATATCTACCCTAAGACATGTGCAGTGGGGTGTACTGAATGCTAATCAAAAGATATGACCTGTAGCATTATGCTGGGATTATGACCTTGGAAGCCATTCTACTGAAACAGGTTGAGTCAGCCATAATACTGAGATCAGCTACCAACAGCAGATGGTACAAAGCTACTGGGAGGAATTATAATCTTGGCCTAGCCCAGCTAAAGTCAGGTGATGTACTGAAGCTGTTGGACAAGATAGACATCCTCTGATTTCATTAGGACTCAGTTACAACTAACTTTAGCTAGATCACAACCCAAATTAATACCTGCATCTGAATATGACTACCAAAAACCATTGCCTTTGGGGGAAGGACCATAGCTCAGTACATACTTTGCATCTAAGAGGTCTCAAGCCTCAGTTTTCTGTTGCTCACCATGAAAGAATCTCAGCTTGTGGGGTTAGAAAGCCCCATGTTTGATCCTTGGAAAGTTCCTTTCAAACAGGCTACACAGTCCAACAGTCCAGCTTGTTATAAAACAGTTTCATATGTTCATGCACTTGAAGTGGTGTAAGGTGAGAGGAAACTTTTGCCAATGGTATTTTCACTTTATTTGCTTCACTAAATTTGCAAGGCTTAGGCATGCAGCCAGATGGAATTACCTTGATGCATTTCTGTCCACAATACCCAATATCCAATAAGTGTTAGCAGAAAACCTAGCATTGTGTATAAGCAAAGAAATGGTTTCACATATTGTGATATTCTGGCAACACTGATGCATTTCAGTCTTAAAGGTTTTTGTTTGAATATAAGACCCATAAAAGTGGTTTGGTATATATGCTGCTCTGTTACTATATTAGTGATGTACAACTGACTCATCCAGGGTTAGAAGAAATATTGGTAACTGTAGTACTATATAATACCAGAACTCAAAATTTAGTATCAGCATGTTTGGTTGTTGTTTTTTAGTGTATCGGGGAACTGTGCATGTGGATTTATTTTAGGTATGAGAAGTATCTAGCTCAGTGAAATCTGGTATCTGTGTCCTTGAGAATGAAGTTTTAAAACCGGTATTGAGTCGATCTCTGTTTTTCCCCCCAATTAACTATATAGAAACAGATGTTAGGAGACCGCCTTGTACTTCTTTTTTTAGATGCTTGAAAGTGTTATCCCTTTTCAAGGAAAGTGTTTTTGAGACTTTTTCTTTTTTACAATCACTTTTATTTTTTCGCACCAATCTTGAATATTCTTACATGTAGTTTTGTGATCAAACTCCACAGTAAAGGTAAAGGGACCCCTGACCATTAGGTCCAGTCATGACCAACTCGGGTTGCGGCGCTCATCTCGCTTTATTGGCCGAGGGGGCCGGCGTACAGCTTCCGGGTCATGTGGCCAGCATGACTAAGCCGCTTCTGGTGAACCAGAGCAGCGCACAGAAACGCCATTTACCTTCCCGCCGGAGCAGTACCTATTTATCTACTTGCACTTTGACATGCTTTCGAACTGCTAGGTTGGCAGCAGCAGGGACCGAGCAACGGGAGCTCACCCTGTTGCGGGGATTCAAACCACCAACCTTCTGATCAGCAAGTCTTAGGCTCTGTGGTTTAACCCACAGCGCCACCCACGTCTTGCATCCAATTTTTTTTTTCATGTGATACTTCCACAGACATACTTACCTGGCAGGATAGATACAGTTATCACATATTTAGGTTACTATAAGGACACAACTCCCAGTTGCAGCAAGGGCAGACTTTAGATTTTCTAATTTTAGCAGCACCTTGTGAGAGGCCCAAATTTGGTGCCTCGCTCCACCTTGTCTTCAATTCTGCTCAAGTCACTATACTATGTCATAGTTGTGATGCCTTGCAGTGCCCCCTAGGCTTCGCACCACCTCTGATTGCAGTTTCTCTCTTTCTCATCTTTCCAATCTTAAAATCAGTTCTTCACATTTCTACAGCAATTTGAAATATGTGGATAATTACATATGTCAGCATTCATATGCATTTTCTTGTGTTATTTTCGCATGGGTGCATGTGTGTGCATATGGCACATTTTTGTACACATTGGTTAAAGGACAGCATCACAAAATTCAAAGAAGTATGGATTTTGAAGGATAGCTGTATATAGGTGCACATATTGGTCACAGCATGCAAATTAGGTGGTTTCTCATTAAAATTTGAGCAAAAATGACTCCCAATTCTAGCAGATGCCAATAATGGAAATTTGTGAGAAGATTTATAGAAAGGTTTAGAAATACAGTCCTGAATATATTCAATATTTAGTTTTAAAAGTGTGATTCATTTTTAAATCATTAGCTGCGTATTTTTTAATGTATAATTATAACTATATGAGATAATCCGTCACCCCTCTTTGAAGTAAATGGAATTGTGCGTTGTTTCTGAACAAAGCCAGTACAAATACCACTGTATTGTTTTATATTTACCAAGTGTAGAATACCAGTAATTTGGAAAGAAATGTAAGTGCTATTTAGGAATAATAACATTGTTACCCACCTTGCCCTCCCTAAATGGTGCCTCTGGGCATCTTTGAAGGAGAGTGATCAGATTCCTATTATCAACCACTAACAGACACAGGAAATTGAATTAATATAGTAAATGTAGAGTAATTTAGTTAAGGACTTTCTGTTCATAGGGGCCACTGGATCACAGAGCCCTTAAATAATTTATTCCATCTTTAATCCACCTCCAGACATAGACGAGAAGGGAGACAACCCCATCGGCTAACAAGCTGATCCAGGATGTCTCTGCAGCTTTTTAGTTGGAATATCCATGGGGCAAATTCCCCTGAAAAAAGGAAAAGGATTTTTCACACTTTGAGGAAAGAACAACTAGACGTCATTTGTCTCCAGGAAACCCATGTGACTAGGCTCCACAGAAGAGTGCTAATAAACAAGCGACTAGGCCAAGAATTTATTTCATCAGCTAAAGAAAAGAAAAGGGGAGTCGTGATATATGCAAAGGAGAGCCTAGCACCAAAATTTGTGTTCAAAGATGAACAAGGAAGAATTTTGGCGATCGAAATACAATCACAAGGAGAAAAATTTTTGATAATTGGAATTTATGCACCAAATGAGGGGAAATCTGAATTTTATGGGAAGCTGCATGAGACAATGCTGGACCATATGGACTATAATAACATCATTCTGATGGGAGATATGAATGGGGTTGTCTCCACACACATGGATAAGCCACAAAATCAAAATGTGACTAAAGATGGCAGACTACCAAAGACTTTTTTTGAACTCACAGACAATATGGACTTGATTGATATCTGGAGGACAAAGAACCCCCTAGGTAGAGAGGGAACATTCTTTTCTGAGGCCCACCTATCCTGGACAAGAATCGACCAAATCTGGATATCTAGAGGACTGGCACCCAAGACCAAAAAAGTAGAGATCTGCCCTAAAACTTGCTCCGACCATAACCCCTTGAAAATGGACTTGAGACTTACACCAGCTGGATCCTTCAGATGGAGAATGAATGATGCATTGTTTAGAGACCAGGAGATAGTGAAGAAGGCCCAAAAGACGATGAAAGACTACTTTGAACTAAATTTGAACACTTCGGTGGAAAAAAAAACAATCTGGGACGCAAGCAAAGCTGTTATGAGAGGGTTTCTGATACAGCAGAATTCTATTAAGAAAAAACTCTGGAACGGTAAAAAGGACAAGATCTTGGAAAGGATAAAAGACGGAGAGAAAAAGTTGAGACTAAATCCAAAATCAAAAGAAGTTTTGAGAGAAATAAAATTCCATCAAGCACAATATGCAAAACTGATAAATCAAGAAGTTGAATGGAAAATCAAACAGATGAAACAAAGATCATTTGAATCGGCAAATAAATGTGGGAAGCTGCTATCATGGCAGCTGAAAAAGAGACAAAAACTGAACTTTGTTACCAATCTAGAGGTTGAAGGAGAATGTATTCAGAAACCAGAGGAAATTAGAAAGTGTTTCCAGAGATATTTTAAAAAATTGTTTTCCCAAGGACCCCAAGTGGAGACTGAAATAAATAAATTTTTAAAAAGCTATGGCCTACAAAAACTAACACAAGACAAACAAACTGACCTGAATTATAAAATAACCCAACAGGAAATCGAAAATGCCATTCAGAACATGCAACTAGGCAAATCCCCGGGCCCAGATGGACTTACCTCCAAATACTATAAGATATTGAAGGAATACCTGACTCAGCCATTGATGGAGGTATGTAATCAAATTATGGAAGGGAAGGGGGCACCAGAATCGTGGAAAGAGGCATTCATCACTTTGATACCAAAATTGGAATCTGAAAAGACTCAACTTAAGAACTACCGTCCCATCTCACTCCTAAACGTGGATTACAAGATTTTTGCTGACATTTTGGCAAATAGATTGAAAAAAGTCTTAAATGGAGTTATTCATAAAGACCAAGCAGGCTTTCTCCCTGGCAGGCATTTGTCAGATAATACTAGGAACATTGTTGACGTTCTGGAACTTCTACAGACAAATTTGAATACAAAAGCAGTTTTGATATTTATAGACGCGGAGAAGGCCTTTGACAATATATCTTGGAAATTTATGAAGAAGAATTTGGAAGGGATGGGAGTGGGAAGGGCGTTCCAAAATGGCATAGATGCAATATATTCAGAACAAAAGGCTAAATTGATAGTAAACAATGTGGTGACAGAAGAGTTTAAAATTGAAAAAGGAACACGACAGGGGTGCCCCCTATCACCCTTGCTATTTATTTCTGTCCTTGAGGTTTTGCTAAATTTGATCAGGAAGGATCAGCAGGTGGAAGGAATACAGGTCGGAGGAAAACAATATAAACTGAAGGCCTTTGCAGATGACTTGGTTTTGACATTACAGGAGCCGGTGTCCAGCACAAAAAGAGTATTGGAATTAATTTCTGAGTTTGGTCGGGTGGCGGGATTCAAGTTAAACAAACAAAAAACTAAGGTTTTGGCAAAAAACTTGACACCTTTAGAAATAGATGGGTTTCAGAAGGAAACAGAACTAAACGTTGTTAATAAAGTGAAATACCTGGGGGTCAACTTGACTGGGAAAAATTTGAATCTGTTTAAAGATAATTATGAAAAATGTTGGTCTGAAATTAAAAAGGATCTAGAAATCTGGTCAAGATTGAAACTTTCCTTGTTGGGAAGAATTGTAGCAGTAAAGATGAATGTATTGCCAAAAATGCTGTTTCTGTTCCAGACCCTACAGATCGTGGACAGAGTGGAATGTTTTGGAAAGTGGCAGAGGGACATTATGAAGTTTGTCTGGCAGGGCAAAAAGCCCCGAATAAAATTTAAAATATTAACAGATGCAAAGGAAAGAGGGGGTTTTGCCCTGCCGGACTTAAGGTTGTATTATGAAGCTGCATCCCTCTGCTGGCTGAAAGATTGGTTTTTGCTAGAAAACACTGATGTCCTAGATCTGGAAGGGTTCAACAATGCTTTTGGGTGGCATGCATATTTGTGGTACGACAAGGTAAAGTCTCATAAGTTGTTTAAAAACCATATTGTAAGGAAATCTCTGTTTTCTGTCTGGACTAAATACAAGGACTTATTTGAAAACAAGACTCCGAGGTGGTTATCACCGATGGAGGCTAAAGCCACAAAAATACTTAATATGGGGGGTGGCTGGGCAAAATACTGTGAAATAATAGAAAGAGTGGGTGACACTTGGAGGTTGCAGAGCTTTGAAAAATTGAAAGGGAAGGTGCGAGACTGGTTTCACTATGCCCAAATTTTAGAGATCTTTAAAAAAGATAAAAAAATTGGTTTCCAGGTGGAAAAATCAAAATTAGAACTAGAATTACTTGAACCTAAGACGAAAGTGCTTTCAAGAATGTACAACTTGCTGCTTAAATGGAATACTCAAGATGAGACAGTCAAATCAGCCATGATAAAATGGGCACAAGATATTGGATACAACATTATGTTTGAGGACTGGGAAAGGTTATGGACCACCGGTATGAAATTTACGGCATGTAGTGCCTTAAAGGAAAATATTATGAAAATGATGTACAGGTGGTACATGACCCCAGTCAAACTTGCAAAGATATACCATTTGTCTGATAATAAATGTTGGAAATGTAAGGAGGCTGAAGGAACTTTTTACCACCTCTGGTGGACATGCCCGAGGGTGAAGGCCTTCTGGGAAATGATTTATAACGAGTTGAAAAAGGTATTTAAGTATACCTTTCAGAAGAAACCAGAGGCCTTCCTCTTGGGCATTGTGGGCCAGAGGATACCTAAGAAAGACAGAACCTTCTTTCTATATGCAACGACTGCAGCAAGAATTCTCATAGCTAAATACTGGAAGGCACAGGAGCTACCCACACTGGAAGAATGGCACACACAACTGATGGACTATATGCAACTAGCCGAAATGACTGGCAGAATCCGAGACCTGGGAGAAGAGGCTGCGGAAGAGGATTGGAAAAAATTTAAGGACTATTTACAAAAACATTATAAGATATATGAATGTTAAAAATTTGCTAAGGTTTGAGGTAAATATGCTTCAGTATTGAAATTCGGAGTTGATAGAAACAAAGTTAATGATTGAGAAAAGTTTTAATTTCAGAGTGAATAATTAGATGAAAATACAAAAACACAGGAAACAAGGTATTAATTTGCTGTTTATATTTATTATAAAGAATGCAGGGATGGAGGAGATGGGGAAGTCCAGTGGATGATGAAAAAAAAAAAAAAGACTTCGAAAAATGAATTTTTTCTTGTTTAATTTCTTTTTCTTTCTGTAAAACCGCTTTTGTTGTGTTATTGATGATGGATTTAGATTCTGGAAAAAAGCAATAAAAAAATTTATAAAAAAAAAATAAATAATTTATTCCATCTTTAGCTAATCAATTCAATTGTGCATGCCTGTTGATAATAGGAGTCTTAGCAACCTTTTCCAAAAACACCCAGAGGCACCATTTAGGGAGGGCAAGGTGAGCACCAATGGGAAATATTGTACACTTGCACAGTCATTTCCCTTTGTATACACTATGTGTTTCCCTTGTGTAGAAGATAATAGGAAATTATTGTGGGTGCCAGAATCATTGCATGCATTAAAGCCCCTGGATCACAGCCAATGAGTCTTATACACAAAAGAATTTCCAATTATCTTCTACACAAGGGAAACACATAATATATCTACTGGGAATTGCCTGTGCATGTACAAAATGTTTACCTGTCTCATATAAGGAAAGGAGATTTTTCAATGTGAGAGGGATTCAGCACATGCAGCTAAAGGGCTTTGTGGGCCCTGTGCTTTGGCCAGTGGTTTTAGTGTCTAAACATGACGTGTGGGAAACAAGACAAATTAAAATATATAACGGGGATTCTAATTGTTAAGGCCTATTGATGTGGACAAACCGCTTGAAGGGATCCAGCTAACCACTTGTCCTCTTGAACCTTGCTCACAGTGGTTCACAAGAGTGAGCTGGAAGGGGTCAACTGGTTGAGTCTAGTGAGTTGTAAATGTCTTGTTGTGGGAGGGAACTGGTACCATTGGCCCTTAAAGAGGTGGCTGTGCACCCTCTTCCTGAATTCTGTAGTTTTAAAACATATATTAGCTAGTTGCTCTCCCTTCTTAGGCAAGATGCTCAAGATGGCGGTGGCAGGTATACTCAAGCTTTTTCAGTCCAGGTTTTGTTTCCAGTTTTCATTGGAATTCTCCACTATCTCTAACTATATGAAACCCACACTGGGACCACACGGTGAAAGGCTAAAAATGTGCATAAATTGATAGACGAAATTTATTAAATGGTGTATTTTCCCATTCTGTCAACCCATACTAAGTCAGAAATGAGCCCCACCCCCACCCCAAGCTAGGGATATTCTGACAAGCAAAAGTTAATCACCTGATTAAATGCTTATGAACAGGATGAGCAGGGCTCCAGCCTGTGAGCAACATCAACCACTGCTTCTGTCTCCCACCCCCGCCCCCTGTTTTCAAACCCAAACCTATTTATGAGGAATGAGCATGATGTGAAAAGAAGAAAACAACTCCAGACATGAATTATATCTAACTTTATAACTATATTAGGGTTTTGTTTTTTGTTTTAATTCTAAGCTTAAACAATTGAGACAGTTAAAGCATATGTAGCTGTAGTATGAAACTTGTTGAAAACTTAGTGGGACTTTTTTATTTGAGCAGAGTATTTTTCTTTTAAAGCTGTTGTAACTTTTTATTTTGTTTCATGCAAGCCAACTTCATAAGGGCACCTATCTTTGCTTTCTCTTTATTACCACCTTGATCTGACCACACTGTTCTGTTCTCATGGATGAAACAAACTCTATGAGGCAAACCTGTCCTGAAAAATATTATCTTCAAAAGGTTGAGTCATCTGTTTGATGTACCATTTTATAAACCATTAAACCATGTCCAAACTATAGGTCTTTCAGGAACATAGTAAGGAGACTGTGAAAACAAAGTCTAATAATAATGAACTTTTAACAATACAGTTGTGCAATGTAGTGGAACCTGTTGATTAGCAAATAGTCAACTTGAGGTTTGATCTCTGTGTATTTAACAAAATGGGTTGGTTCTGAAAGCAGGAAGATTATTTTAGGAGATTTTAAAGTTAGAGAGAGAGAGAGAGAGAGAGAGAGAGAGAGAGAGAGAGAGTGATTATGTCTCTATCAGCTCCTCAGATTGATGCCTACAATAATATTCAAACAAAACAAATTATTGGCATAATTATTAGTATGGATGGTATTGGTATGGATGGCAAACACTGCAAATAAATTCTAAGGAAAAATGCAAACACCTGGAATTTCTGGACTCCAAAAAATATCGCAAAATAGATAAATTAATAGAATCCATGACCCCTGACCTGATTTTGGTGTAATAAGTGTTTATGGAATGGGCCATAAAGAGAATATGGTAAACACTCAAATCCCATAGCATTGGTACAGCTATGCATGTGCATTGGTACCTGTGTCTGCCTTCTATTAGCTTCCTGTTTTAACTGTTTTATTTGTTATGTTGTTTTAATGGGCTTGTTTATTGTACGTTTGAATTATTGGTTTTTGTTTTAATGGTTTGTCGAAGTGGCCTTATACTGTATTTTAATTAGGTGTGGTCGTATTTTTGTAACAGGTGTTATATCTGTAAACCACTTAGAAACCATTTTAGTAATAAGTAGTAAGAGTAGCAGCAGCACCAATAATAATAATAATAAACCTGGCTGCTTGTGTTGGTGTTGAACACTACCCAGACCTGATTGGGTTTTGCAAGGAGATGGAGATTTAATTGTGAAGAGGATTGAGAAGAGATTGGATTATGAAACCTACCTCTTTAAGTGGTATAGTGGTTCTTAAATAAAACCACAGAAAATTTAAAAGGTATTTGAATCAGTTGAATCTGTAGTGCTGCCCAAAGTGGGACACCACTACTGAATTGTCGCTTTCTCGGCTGCGGCAACACTGCTTCTTTCTGGGACTGGAATGGGGCAGAGCAGCAACGAGGGCAAGGGAAGCATTGGAAGTGGCAGTGGCAATAGGCACAGAGTATGTACAGGAGTTGGGAGGGCACTTCAATGGTGGTGCCATACCTCATGCACTATGACTGATTTGGATGAAACACTGTATGAAGTAAGGGATAGGCTTCTCCATCCAATTTCAGGGGAAAGTTTACCCAATATTGTGGTAGTGCCAGGAAGTGTAATTCTTTAGCTTTCCCAATAGCAATGAATAATAGCATTTTACATCTAATATGTAAAAATAAACGGATGTTTTCAGAGTTACTGCTTGAGTAGAGGATAAACTTGCCCACCTTTCTTCATGGCTCTAGTTTCTTTGACAAAGCAGCCTTTAGCCATCCTTTAACAACCTTGCTGGATGTCATTCACCCATCCCATATTTTCCTTCATTTTCAGTCCAGCCTTTTTCTAGCTGCATAATTCTCATTTCTTGTACATTCTAGAATGTGACACTAAAATATGATAAAGTCCATGAGATTGGCTTTTATGATACAGGACGTATGATGTCAATATAATAGAAAAGGCCTCAGTCAGGTCGTACAACCAGTCATTAGTCCTTGGGTTGGCTGTGGCTTCTAGGATAGGAGTGCATTTGGTGGGCTAATGTGACAGCTGCAGCCTTTTAATAATTCTCAGCATCCCCTGCAGTCATGTAAAAGACTGTGTATAACCTCTAGGATGATCATTTACTGCAGATCTCTCCTGCCATTTCTGTAACAGCTTGACCCACATGATCGACGATGTAGTAGCTTAAAAACAGACAGGCTCAAAGCCAGCTAAATAATAATGCTAGAGTAATAACACAGGAGAGGAAGGTTGGTTCCATCGTTCATGCCATACCACGGCATATTCTGTCATAAAAGTGATGGGGCTATAGACCAAATTGTCTTTTTGGAAAAAAAGTCAATGGAGAAATATCACTCATGGGGCTTTGGAAGAGACAGCTGATGTTTCCTCTAAATGGTGTGTCAAAGGCTATTTGTGGTACAACATGGCGCTAGACATTTGGTAGGCATTCCCTGTATTGAGCAAATCTGATGGAAAGTCAATATTTATTGGCTTAATTCAGTATGTTGCGTTACTTTATTAGGGTCTGCTTCATTTCTCATGCTCCAGGTTTGACATCTACCGCCAAATCAGGAGTCTAGGAGAAATCCCTCTTTCCTGAAAATAGGTACTTGTAATATCAATGTCTTCAGCTGAACTGGCCTTCCTTCCTGCACAGACTTCACAGTGGTCCACCTGCCCCATCTGCTGTATACATTGAGTGCCAAGTGCCTTATGGCGCTCTGATGGAGACCATATCACAACAACCAGTCTGTGACTGAGATATTAGAGTTGATCCAAATCTGTATTGGGGTTCCATCAGGCCATTGTGACAAAGGTTGGTATTAATGAGAGGGTAATGTCTTGATGTCCTATTAGCATGTAAGACATTCACTGGTTATGGTGATTTGGACCTCACATTTTGTTTTAATTTTCCTAAAAGTTTTGTTGTGATATGATATGGAAACATGGCCATAGAATATTGTTTCTGCAGCTATCTTGGAATGATTATTTCTGTCTTCTTGAAAATAAGGATTGGAACATATCTGCATTTTGCATGGCCATACAGCTGAAGGCACTATATAGAGAGCCATTTACTTGATGGCTAAAGTGCAGATCAGTGGTGCTGGTGTTTCATAAAAGTAGTTTTTCATTTCCTTTTTCTTTCTATTTTTTTTGCAATCAATGCATTGTAAATTAAATGGATAGTATCAACTAAATTTTATGCAGAGTAGACACATTTAAATTAATCAACATTTCTAAGTTAGGTCTATTAATTTCAGTGGGTGTTCTCTGAGTAGCTGAATACCACCCAGCTTTATTTTATTTTTACAATCCACTAACTAAAAGAGACAAACACCTTAGTTCAAATATATAAGCATATACCACAGTTTGTAGTCAAATCAAGTTATGAAGAAACCATGAAATTCAGATCTGACATACTTTTAAAACCTAAGAGGAAGGCACACTTGGCAAACCCTCACCATGATCAACTCCTGCCCAGAAACCTATGTCCCTACTGTGGAAGGACATGTGGATCCAGAACTGGCTTCCACAGTCACTTACAGACTCACTGCTAAGACCACGTTTATGGAAGACAATCTTACTCAGCTACGAGTGATCGCCGAAGAGAGAGATTCAGAACTGGCGAGAGGGACAGAAGCAGGTTGATAATTTTAGATTTACTATGATATTTTCCATCCTCAGAAATACATTTATAAATTCTGTCCTAGTGTGGGGCAGGACAGAGGAAAGGAGACCTTAGGATCATTTAAATCACAGCCATTTCCTATACTTCTGCAATGTACCCTTTTTAGCCCAGCTCACATTGTGCTTTGGTGCAGTTAAAGATTGAGGCTCTGGTGCCAAAGCTACCTCTCGGATGATGTAACTCCCATATTCATTGATGGAGGTTGCTTACATGTCCAATGGCTTCTGGTACCCTTTCCCAAGCACCATAAAACTGCGCCCTAAAATCCTTTCAAAGTGCTATATTTTGTGAACACAGACTTTTGCAGACTGATTTCAAAAGAGTGACTTGATTTGTAGGCATCTGTTGTGACCAGACCAGTACAGACTTTGATTGACATAAATAATAATAATAATAATAAACAAGTTTCATGATTTGTTTAATGCATTAAACAAATGCTAGCTACACTATGCAAACCTCCAATATTTTTATTCACATTCATGCTTCAGTCTCTGTGCAATATTCATTATGCATTTTGAGACTGCTATGGACTACAAAATCCATGATTTAGTGTTACAGTGATCAAAGTACATCTACATGGAAATATTCAGGGCCTACATAACATCAAAAATAGCAATTGTGGCAGCATAAATGGAAGCAGCTGAAATCTAATGGCGCTTGCAGATATTCTGCAGAAATCTATACCCCTGGAGAAGGTTTAATGGCAGAATTCCATATATTCGTAATCTTAATTAATATGCATAGTAGCTGAGCTCTTCCTATGTGGTTGTAAACTGAATAATCATCCAAGCCATAATTTACTTTAGAAAACAGTGCAGAAAATATGCTGTAGCACTGTAATTAGAAACTAAGAAACTAAGCATTTAAGATTTAAGCAACATTAACACAGATCTGATGCTTCATCTGCTGGTATAAATCAATCTTCTATAAAATATCATAATTGATTTCATGATACAATGTTATCTGCCTGCAGTGACATTTACAAGCATGCATTAAGAATATGTGTCAATATTTGTCAGTTTTTTTTACTATTCAGTGCTTCTACAAATGTCTGCTTGGTCTTCTTTCAGTTAAAATGACCTTGGTAAATATCTGCACATGTGGTTCCTGGAGTAGTTTTGTTAATTGGGCAAAACAAAATCAGCTGTGTAATTGATAATGGTAAAGAAATTAACTGTACATTAAACTAGAGTACCAGAAAGATTAATCTACTGATGAGGCAATTATTTGGGAATTCACATAATCAATAAGTATTTAGAAAGAATGTGAACATTTTCTATTACAAGATAAATCTATGCAAATGGCGTAGGAAATCAATAAACTATTGTCTTGTGCTGAATGAGAACTATAATTTGTCATGTTCCCACATTACTAGATCTATTGTCCAAATGTCCGTTGAAACCTGCTAGTGAAAGTTTATTATACAACTTTGTCCTTAAAAAAACCCCCACCTACATAGGGTGGGGAATGAGACGATTCTGAGGAATGAGACGATTTCCCACTTCCATTTGTTTATCGTTCTTTGGTTTTGCTGTGCCTCAAAGTCTGGTTTAAATAGGAGAATTTCTCAAGCTAATTTTGGCATTGGAGCATTTACAGCTCACTTCTGGGCAGAATACAATGCTGGATGAGTCTCCTGAACTACTGGAACTTCCTGGTCTGCAAAACGTGCTATGGAAGAGCTACTTCATAATGTCTTCCACTGAGCTTTAATTGAAACATGAAAAGCTGTTTCAATTAAAGCTCAGTGGAAGACATTATGAGGTAACTCCTTCCATGGGCCTTTTTGCATACCCAGTAGGGCAGGCAGGTGTTGGTGAAATTTTTTTATAGAAAGGAAAACACAAACCACACATCTCACAGTGATAAGATGAACTTCACCTTGCACCCACCAAAATTCTAAACAAATTCTGAAGTTCCCTGCAAATAAAACAGAAAAACAGGAGGCAATTGGGTGGGAGAAGACGACTTTTGAGAAATTGGAGGACTAGCATAGACAGCGGCAAAATAGGTTGAACGATGGTCTGACTTGGTTTGAATAAGCCATAACGAATAGTCATAAGAATTGCCATCATATGTAATGCTAAATGTACCTTAGCTTGGTTTCACTGGGGTTGCAGTTTATCAAGAAATGATAAATAAATAAAAAAGCAGTGAAAGAAAAACAATTTGGTGTAGGTCTATCTTTGCAGAACTGGCTTACACGAACACTACAAAAATGCAGGATCAGGATTTATATAGATGACTTAGGGCAAAGCAAAGGTGAAGAAGAAACAAAGGTAGAAAAGCTCAATGGGGCTGATGTTTACTGCTACAGGAGGTCAAAACCTCTGAAGGCGAGGCATTCAAAAGCTGCTCTAAAGATCAGTCAAAATGCAGGCAGGGGAATCTGGAGAGGACAAGGCAAGAGGAAGACATAAGCATCCCGAACAAGTAAGTGCACCTGTGAGGCTTTTTTGAATCCCATTGTGGCTCATTAAGTAAGTAACACATTGAAGCAGACAAAGAGAAGGATGTGTAGGATAACTTCCACAGTGCAACTTTCAGCATCTGAACTTCAAGAAAGCAAATACCTGGCTGATAATAAACGAAGGGATTTTCCCCCGCCCCAAAGCTGGGATCTGGATCCTAAAAAGCACTTAAGTGATTTTTGTTCATTTACACAATTCATCCTTTGTTTAAAGTATCACTTTGTCATTCAAACAATACAATACTTTTTATACATGGAGAATTGGGCAATGAAATTAGTGAGTATTTTAGCGAAGTTAAACAAATTGTCACCTTTATCAAAGACAGCCTTCAATCACCACTTACCTACGGATTTTTGATGACACATTCTGGGGGGGGGGAATACATTTAAAAGTTTATATTAAAATAAACTTGAATGAGTTAGTGGAACATAGCTAGATGGTCTTGCCTACAATGGTGATAATGTTCTTCTGCATGCAACAGGTCCTTCATAAATTCATTTATTTATGAATAGTATATCCATTGCGATAAAAAGGAGAAATCCTATTTTTCCAGAATTCCTTAATGGTGAGAAAATATGTAGATGTTTTCGCCATGCTCTTAGAAGAAGAATATCAAATAGCCCCTTTTTTTCAGAAAAAAAGGTTACACCCATAATTGCTTAAAGTACTTAAATGTTTGCAGCAAGTGATAAAATAATAAAATAAATAATAATAATTCAATAAGGATGCAGCCAATAATTGTCAGTAGGGATGCAGTCCTGAAAAGTTTTTCCCACTGAGCTAACACACACAGGCACATAGCTTGAGGAACCCCAACTCTATTACTGATGGTTTGTGGCATCACAACCATTCTATTAAGTTTTTATTTTTTATTGTTTTAAAGACACTAGGGTTGACAGTGTGGAAACACATGAATTACAGGTTCCATAAAAAGTCACTGCATTTGAACTTGTTCCATGACCAGGCCTAAATTCAGTTTGGATTGGGGCTAAATAATCAGTATCATCTAAGAATGCCTGCATCCCCACCCTGCAATGATCCTCTCCACCACCAGTGTTTGTAACTAGTTAGTCCAAGGTAATTGATCCAAGTCCAGCTTTTATAGGAATGGTTGTACCACTGCCATTTTCAAGGTGGCAGGGACCACCTCATGCAATTAAATCTTAACCAGATTCTTGACCTAACCAGTCAAACCTTCTCTGCTTGATTTAATAAGCCAAGAGGGACAGAAGTCAAGAGAGCACATGGTTGGCCACAGAATGGCAAGCATTTTATCAGACTGTATAAACTCAAGCGTGATCCTATACCATTTCACATGCTATGACATTGGACACTTCAGTCAGGACTGCAACTGCAGAATCAAGACCTCTCCAAAGTCAAGCAACTTTAATTTGGTTGTTATTTAAATATTTATAAACCACCCTTTGGTAAAAAATATAACGAAGGTGCAGAACAGAGAAATATCAAAATAGAGTAAAAACATCAATAAAATAGTAAAAAAGGAAAACTGGGTTCCAATGTACAGTTTTTAAAAGACATTTAAAAGAAAACAGGGATGACTCCTGCTGAACTTCAGTTGGCAAAGCGTTCCCTAAATCAGGCATAGGCAAACTTGGCCTTCCAGATGTTTTTGGCCTACAACTCCCATGATCCCTAGCTAGCAGGACCAGTAGTCAGGGGTGATGGGAACTGTAGTCCCAAAACATCTGGAGGGCCATGTTTGCCTATGCCTGCCATAACGGCTTTGTCCCTGGTGAAAGTAGACTGAATCTGAGACATAAGTGGCCACCCAAAATGTGCAGTCAACTGGTCACAGTCAGTCTTCAAGGGCTCCAACAGTCCCACCCCATAGTGGGAATCAGCAGCCTCTGGAGAACTTGTAGAAACTCCATCAGTTAGTTGTTTGAAGATGCAATGCAGGCTACAACATGCACTTTCTTCACTGCTTGCAGTGCCACATGGTAGGCATGATAATGCACACTATGCAACCTCAGAGTGAGAGATGCACACTTCACCTAGTCATTTTATCTAATCATATTTTAGTGGAATTCTTCTTGCAACTTTACCTGCATCTTCTGTGCACTTGACTGCCCTGAGATTGCCTAGGATTAAGTTGACCTTGATTGATGCAATGAAACGTTTTAAAGCACTGCTTTTCAAAAATATAAATGATGGCTGTTTCTCCATCAGACAAAAATGGGGGGGGACGACCCACTTATTGTTTTAGAACAATTACTCTTGAGGACCTCCAGTTTCACTGTTGAAAATGTACAGTGATGTTAAATAAATGTACAAGATGTTAAATAAAATTGCCTATAAAATATTGACATGCACATTAAGTGATTGCAAAATTGTATTCTGGCATGGCTCTTTTGAACAATATTTCACATCTGTACAATATATTAAAGCACTGAATTCAATTTGTCAATATAAAAGCACAAGACCTCAGGCCTTCTGCAGTAACTATGCAAGTCCTGCATAGTTTGTAATTAGCAAGAATGAGGTTGTGCTCTCTTCCAGTTCTTTGAACTTCTGCCCCCTTCTTAACATCTACAGTTTTTTTTGTTCCACAGACCCTTCTTATGGGATATATGTTCCATCTGTTTTCATTGAATCATCTACTCCCCTATTTTTATCTGTTTCTTTTTTAGAAAAATGTTTTATTCCAACTTCCCATGATTGCTCACATTATTTGAAAGCATATATACAAAACTAGTATAAAGTAATAACACATACAAGTGCAAGAATGCAATTAACCTAAAAACAAATGGGCTTGAGATAGATCCCTGTATGTTTAGGAGGGAGAATATGAACCCAACTCTTGTGTAGTTGCCTCGTAAAAATGAAGGCAACCACCGATAAGTCCATATCCCTTACAGGTGGTAAATGTCACTTTCTGAATAGAGAAGACCTGTAGCAGGTCCATAGAAGATTATCCGCGTCCCTGGTTTTTGGGGGTGCTCATTTTTAAGTCCTAGAGGAGGCAACAGTCAATATGTAAAACAGGTGCCAAAGTTACCATTACAATCCTATTAGAATCAGATGCATAACTAAATTGCTAAGCCCCAATGTAGCCCAAATAAGAAAGCTCTTACATCACTGTAAGAGACTGAGGAGAAATGCTGATGTTGCCAAAGCGTTCATATGAAGGTGAAGCTTCATGACAAGGAAGGAGCAGGCGCAGGATGGGGCTGAATGCAGTGTCATGAGGAAAGTTGCAGCTCTGCAGCAGCAGAAGAGGGCGTTGCTTGTTTTTATTTACATTTGTAAGTCACCTCATAAAATAATTTCTACAGGTGATGTACAGAAAACCACATCAAAATCAAGGTTAAAAATGCAATAAATTACAGTTGAATAATAAAAGAATAATAAAAAATGTTGGACACAGTAAACAAGAGACTTAATACACACAGAGGCACTCGGAACTAAAACCACCTCACTCGAGCTAAAACCACCCAACCAGCATTATGTGGCAGTGACTAATATTTAAATAGTATTAAAAGATGTTAAAACTGGCCTTATGTCTTTGTCCCTGGGATAGGCACCTTCTTCCATTCAGTGGTTCATGTGAGCCTGAGGGATATTTTGTATAGGAACAGAGGGATCTGTCAATGTAGGTTTCTCTCAGTTTCTCATTTTTCCTATCTTAAAGTACAGTTCCCCCCACATACACATTTTAATGTGCATTTCTCCTAAATACACATTCGTGCAGTATTGCCAAATATATATTTGAGGTTGTCCAAAATATTACCTGCGGAGGACTGAAGAGTTCTTGATAGATGGATTGATAAAGTACAGCAGCAGAGAGTTGTCATGGGGTTTTTTTAACTCAAAAGTTTCATTTAAAAAACAAACAGAAACCCTATATTGATCTGCATTAAAAATAACAGACAGAGAATAAAAACATCAAGAGCTCTACAGAAAGTATTCTGGACAACCTAACTTTGTGGAGGACGCAAAGAGAACTGCTGTGAAGCTTGAAATGTCTTTTAAAAAATATTCAAGTGATAATTTACATCATTTGCCAACCTCTTAATTGTTACAAGATAAGAAAAGCTCCCTCGGCCTATAAAGCGAGATGAGCATCACACCCCAGAGTCGTCTGCGACTGGACTTAACTGTCAGGGGTCCTTTACTTTTTTTAAGAAAGAGCAAGAAGCCTCTTATGGAGGAAAGAAACCCCTTTCAACTTCTTCCACATAAAGCCCCTGGACCTATTTGGTAGGCTTAATCCACATGGAGCTGCCCTTGTGCCTGTAAATTTTGGCCCAAAGTGGGGAAATTCTATAGGCATTTTTGGATTCCCCATTATATAGTGAATAGAAAAAACAAATCCTAATTTTATACAGAGCCATTTGGACCCATAATTACAGAAGTGGAAAAAGTACAGGGCAACTCAGAAACAATTTTTTAAAGGCACAAATGCAGACAAAGTAAATCTAGGGGGCCCTGCAGACCCCTGGCTACCAGCACCCCCACTTCTTCTACTGTCTCCCGGCACCCAAAGGTAAGCTGGAAATTTCTGTTCCCCATGCAGTACTGTTCCCCATGCAGTGCTGAGGCTTCTAGTGAGCAAGTTCATTATTCCCTATTAATGAAACTTCCTTACAAGTCAAAAACAGAGTGATAGTTCAGAGGCAATAAAATACCAAGGTTGTCCCAATAAGTATTTAATACTTTTGGAAAAGAATCTGTTTGAGACCAATTGTGACAAGAAGGTCAAGGGAGGTGTAAAAAGAGCTGCTACTGTGGTTTTAAGTGTGACATGTTTTATGGATGACCCCGCAGTCTACTCACAAGTATAGCTGAACTTCAGCTAAAGCTTTAGCATCAGTGTTCATTAAAATGGTAATAAAACTGTTTGCTCTCTTCATCCCATCTCAAAGCCCACAGCATTCTGGAAATATTTACACATGCCATATGGCCACACAGAGTATTATAAATTTTCACTAGAGAGGTTTTAGAATTCTAAGTTCTGTTCCCTTCAAAATGCCAGAGGAATCACAAATGCCTTAAATAACCCAAACATTTACCTTATCTATGTCTTTCTGTTTTATACCGCATTCTCCTTTCCTCTCCTTCATGTTTTGATTAAGATCTGTACAGTGAGTTCTCCACTAACTCTTGTGAATCACCTCCTCCAGTAGTGGAACAGTTCCTTCTCTCCCAGACTACTGTCAAGAGTCCTGGGATTTCTCACTATTTCAATGATATATTTTTTTAATAAAATATTTATTGAGATTTTACAGAAAACAAAGGTTTACAGAATAAAAAGAAAGCATATAAAAAGAAAAAAAAATAAGAAAAACCATACAAAAATACATAAAAAAGAAAAAGAAAAATGCAAAAAGCAAAAAGATAAGAAAAAATTAAAAACAAATCCATTTTTTTATATCTTTAAACTCATTTGCTTGTTTCCTTGACCTCCTCACACCTCCCCTTTTTGTATTCCCATTTACATAATCAAATCAGCAAATCCTTACCCTCTTTCATTTATCTTAACTCTATATCTTAACATATTATAACTATATACTTTCATCCATTATCAATCCATTTTTGCATATTCTTACTAACTTTCAATGATTTTTTTAAGCTGTTGCTGCTGGCTCAAGGTTAGTTGTTTCTTAAAATGTGCCTACAACATCTCTTAGTTAGTCTTCTCTCTATGAGGCTAATCGTCCCATTGAAGAGAGGACCTCAGCATGGTAGCCAGTGTCACGGGTTTCTTCATTGTTTAAGCCTTGGCAGGTCCTGACTCTGTCAGGCGCTATTTCCCCCTCTAACTTTAACCATCTTCAGACATTCAGAAGAAAGCATGAGGGTTGAACCTGGGGCATGCACAATTCCCCCACCCCAATGTATCTGTGTGCACTGCCCTGTCCCCTCAGCTCCTGATGTCTGCAAGGAGATTCCAGTTGTTCAGCTGAATGTGTTTAGAATCCTCCTTTCACTCTGAATGCAGAGAGGATTCTAATGGTCTTCATCTGAACCTGGTTAGAATCCCCCTTCCCAAGACTTCTGCAATGAATGCATGAAGGTCAGAAGTGGAGCATATTGGTTTTGGGATCAAATAAGGCCACAGCTTTATTGGTTACAGATGCACCCCCCCAATTGAAGGAGTGGTATGATCCTAGCCCCCGCCTGGGCATTGGACAAGACCCACTCTTCCCAGACCCTTTTAACAGGATACCCTTACCCATGGAGGGGCAGGCAGAGACTACAACCTCCCCTCCAACCAAGACTAGGCTTACCCAATGTCTATCCGCCTTATAAAGTTGTGACAATTATTGTGAGGAAGGCAAAAACCCAAATGGTGGTGCCAATTAGCCAAGCGGCAAAAATTCCTGACCAGCCCCTGAATACTAGGCAATTCACATTGTCCATAGCAAGGCCGTAGCACCTGTGAAAAAACCCTAATCTGAGGGTGGGTGAACTGGTGCAGTGAGAGACGCCAAACAGCCTCGTAGGCCTGGTATTTAAACTTCCCCTGGATGTGGTGCCAAGGGCTATAATTGGTCGGTTGGTCCTGTGCTCAGGGGAAGGCCCCTAACTCCTGCTGCCCTTGGGCCATTTGGGGATAGGAAGATGATCCGGCCTGTGATAGGCTGGTTTACCAGGAAGGTCTGGGGCCCACCCACAAAGCCACCCGCCTGATAAGGGGCAGACTTACATTTGTTCATTTGAATACCTGAAGAGGGCAAACCACTGCTAAAAAGGCAATGTGATGGGTCAGAATATTTGAGCAGAATAGTGTACATAAAAGAACAATTCCTCAGTAGAGCATGCCGTGAAACTGAAAAAGGCCAAACAACCTGAGAAAGCATAATTCTGTATGAGTTTTAGATTGCTGCAAGAGGTTTTGATTAATCTCTTATCCTAAGCCCACTACCCAAACTTCTCTTCTTTGATTTGTTTACATAGTAAATTGGCTAATTAGAGGTCGAAATGAATTGAAAGTAAAGAAGGAAGGCCCTTAAGATAATTAGGGGCTCTTGACTCAATTCTGTACCATCTTGGGATATGTGAACAATATAAACAAAGGCATGGCCATTATCTTGGGTATGCAAAGCTCCATTAAACTCAGAATCCCCTTTAAACAATTACCCAGGAGTGTTTTGCAAAATTGATAAAGAATGGGCAGCAACACGTATCCTGGGATTTGTGCCTTAGTAATCCTTTTGAAATAATGTCAGGTCTCACAAACGTGATAAAGAAAGCTAAAGGGACAATTTTATGTTCTTGTGGACTGGGCTCTGGATTTAAAGCATTGGCAGTGAGGTTAATCATATGCCTACCTATTAAATAACTAAAAGTTGACACGATAACAGAGAAAAATAAATTACTTGCAGATATTGTGCTGCTTCTACTGTAGCATCTTTTGGCTGAGAAGTTATGGAATTCTGACTTTAAGAGAATATAGGCCCCTCCACCCTCACCCCCACAGAGGATACGAAGCACATTGCATCAAACTGTGGCTCATCACGAGCCAACATACGTATTAGTGCTCTGCTCAAAATTACCCTGCATTTCCCCCCCAACAATTCCCCATAAATTCATGAGAAAAGAAATTTCATTCAAAAATTACAAAAGGGGAGACAACTCTTTTGTGGAATTCTTTTGGGTGAGGCCTAGGGTTTCTGTTGTGATTACCTTACTTTTCAGGTGGATGGTATTGTTGAACTACAACTCCCCTCGTTGGGAGTTGTAGTTCAACAACAACTGAGAGGCACCGTGTTGGCTGTCCCTGACATATGCTAGGTTGTAGATCTGCCAGAAAACAGAAAACTAAGAGAGGCACACCAGCCCCCAGTCCCCCCCCAATACTGGTGGTGGAAGCTCAATAGTTGATGCCAGACTGTGAACTTACGCAGATGCCACCTGGCACTTACTATTTTAGCTGCCATGAAGTCCATTTTTACTTATCTACATAATCTATGTCTATGCAGAGGGACAATAGCACATTGATGTGATATGTACATTCCATTGCAGAAGGTCCTACATCTAATCTCCCATCATCTCTAGTTATGGTAGCATGTGATGAGAAAGAGGCCCTCAGTGAAAACATCTGCCCATGCAGTACAGGGTTACATGGACACATTGTCTGAACTGGTGTAAGGTAGTTTCCATTGTTCCCAACTGCTTTGGTTTCCCTGCTCCTCTTCATATTCTGGGTTCCAGCAATTTATATGCCAGGATTTCAAATTGCCTTGCACCGTGCTGCAATGGATTAATTGATTCTATATCCTTCAGAGCCTGCAGGAACATTGCCCCACGTGAAAGACACAATCTCTGAGCTATACTTCAGGAGTTCACATTGTAAAAGGAAGAAAGTCGATTTTAAAGTAATCACTGTCAATAGAAGTCATTCGTAATGTGTAGAAAAGAATTCTGTATACATTTTATCAGAACACTCTCATTTTTCAAGGTGCATATTTAACAATGAAATATGCAGCTCTTTCTAGTGAATTTTCATAGGTTTAAGTGTTCTGTTGAGGAACAAAAATATAGAACATGAGAACAGCAATGAAACACTTATTTTATTAACATTTCATCATTTCTTGTTAAAAAAGTAAACTCAGCCAGGTTTTCATATTTATTAGATATGTCAAATTTAATAAAATTGATGTTTATGCTTATACAAAGTACTACTTCATATAAATAGAATATTTTCTTCAATCACTGGTGGGAAAATCTGGCTTGCTCATACGGTTTTGTGTTGTGTGGGTTTTTTGTTTTTGTTTTTTAAAAAAATATCATTGTGATTAATTTTTCAAACAGAAAACCTTGAGTTGATAAGTAGCAAATGTTTTCGGTAATATAAAGGGAATACACAATGAAAACCCCAGTAAACTGCCAGTAAATAATGAAGATCCATTAATTTCTTCTTAAGTCTGGACATGTCCTTGTGTTTTTTGGTTAATGTCGTCAATTACAGTCAAATTAAGCTAATGAGAATAACTGTGGATCAATTTTAATTGAAAAAAATCAATATATGTTGGTAATAATTATGCTTTTGTCAGGCTTGATTTACCATTTGCTTTGGTACTATCCACTATTTGCTTTCCTCCACTACAGGAGCTGCTAAAAGTTAAGATGGGGGAGGAGACATCAATGGGTGTTTGTGGATGAATAGGAGTCATGGAATAACATCATACTGGCTACAGATGTGTGCATACTCACCATGCCTATTTTGCCAAAAAGGGAAGAAAGCTCAGTTATCATAGTGCTCATGCAACTGTTTGATCTACAATGGATTGATATCCATGTTTGCCTTTTCCATGTGTACTAGATTTCTAGCAAACTATGGAGATGCACATATTTTCACATCCATTTTTTCCTTAGAAATGTAGCTTTTCAAACAAAGGCAAGAATAAGTAAAATATACTAATTTTATTTTTCACTGCAGTAACTAATTGAAAACACCTTTCTTTTGGCAACATTCAGGCAGCATTTATTCTCTCCAGCAAAGTCTGGTATATTTCATTTGTTTTTTCCTATAAAACAGAAAAAGCAATTTGGCAAACTGTTAAATTTTGTACCTATTATCAAAAGCCATTAAAACCTGAGAGAATTGTTGTACTGCAAGGAGGGGAATAATGAATGCACAGTGTGTTTCATCAAATATTCTGCAGCTTCCTCTAAAATACAGATGTTAAAGATTTTTTTAAAATAGGCTTACCAAACTACTGCTGGCTCCAAAGTTAGTGAGCAAGTGAGGTTTCAAACAAAAATTCTGGAAACAACATGAACTCTGATAAGCTGGTGATGAAGAATGAGGGGGGGGGGGGTCTTAACATGCAATTTTATGCATGCTACTCAGAGGTTGTGGTGGGGGATAAGATCAGGTCACCTTTTATTTTCCTGTCTATCTAATCAGCACTTCCCCAAACAATGCATGAAACTCTCCTTCAAAAGTTGCACTGTGCCACATTTTGTGAGTCTGTTGTCCAACACACACACCCCAACCAAGTATGTACAGAAGGGTTTACATTAAGGGGAAGTATGAATAAAAACGGGTGTGCTGTGAGTTAAACCACAGAGCCTAGGACTTGCTGATCAGAAGGTCAGCGGTTCGAATCCCCGCAACGGGGTGAGCTCCCGTTGCTCGGTCCCTGCTCCTGCCCACCTAGCAGTTCAAAAGCACCTCAAAGTGCAAGTAGATAAATAGGTATCGCTCTGGCAGGAAGGTAAACGGCGTTTCCGTGCACTGCTCTGGTTCGCCAGAAGCGGCTTAGTCATGCTGGCCACATGACCCGGAAGCTGTACACTGGCTCCCACAGCCAATAAAGCGAGATGAGCGCCGCAACCCCAGAGTCGGTCACAACTGGACCTAATGGTCAGGGGTCCCTTTACCTTTACCTATGAATAAAAGCAGGGGTCAGCATATGTTTTCAGCAGGGGGCCAGTCCACTGTTCCTCAGACCTGGTGGGGGGTGGGACAGACTATATTTTTTGGGGGGGGTGATGCAAGAGTACCAAGAGCCCCAGTGGCTGCTTACCTGTGTCTCGTGAGCAGCAGGGGCTGGTGGTGGTGGAGGGACAACGAGTGGAGCGCGAAAGGGCTCCGGAGAGGGGCTGCTTAAAATGGCGGCTGCTTGAGCGCTGCTGCTGCTGCTGGCACCAACAAAGCCCAGCCCCCTTCCTCCTTTAGGCAGGGTGGGGAGAAGCCAGGAGGAGCTTCTCCAGGCAGGAGGCTCTGCCGCCACTGCCGCTGTGTGAGGAAGAGGGAAAGAACATGCACACTGGCGATCCATGCAGAGATTCCTGGACTGTCAGTGGGCCAGATCCAGAAGGCAATTCTGGGCCCACAGGCCTTAGTTTGCCTACCCATTAATTAAAGTAACAAACGAAAATGCATTCTGTTGGGGAAAACTAGTTGCAAAAATGTGTACATTAAGAGAAATGGATACTAACATGCTGGCAATTTTTCAGGAGGACTTTTACAAAATAAAAATAAATCATAAAGTGGTGCAGAAATGTAGTGAACTGTGACCTTAGCTTCCATCTCATCTTCTAGTTGGTTTTGTTTACTTGCTTGCCTTGAGTCATTCACTACTGGAACCAGCACAGGCAACAGAATGCTGTGATATCAGAATATCAGCTCAATAATATAACCGACTGTTTAATGGAACATTTTAGAGGACAACATACACCATCCAAAGCACACAAACTGAATAAATAACTGACCAAATGTTTCATAATGCGGTAAATTCCGGGTATGTTCCTCTGGGGGAAAAAAAGAAGATAATGCACTTTTAGGGAAAAAATCTCATTTGAGGAGTGTTTATTTGCTAAAGGATAAACAGCACACTGTGGTTGGTTACTTGGGTGTGGAGAAAATGAGAAACATTCATCACCACCCTGATCTAAATTTGTAGGTTCAATCGTATACAGAGCCCCTCATACTATTCCATTACTTAAATGGAATAAATCAATATATCTCAGTATATCAACAATAGCGAAGTGGAAAGGGTGTGAGTGAGGAAACTAGCTGTAGCAAGATAAGCAATTAATAAGCACTTGTAAGCAAATGCATCCAAAATCATGACAAGCATAAGTTCTCAGAATCCCCCAACTATACATGAAAAATTGCCTCTATTGGAGTATTGCTATCACATTGTACTCATAGCTGTAGCTTTCTGTAGATTTCAGTATTATGCATCATTGTTGTAGTCATAGGATAGCACAATCATATGACTACTGAACAGGTAAAAGGATGGATTTGCTCTTTCTTCACTGCATGTTTTCAGGTGAAATAGAGTTTTTATGTTAGGTAAGTAGTCATAGCTCTGGATCATTTAACATGCTAATATTATGCATATTATTTTAGCATATGATAAAGCACAAGGGGAGGAAGTGAGAGAGACAAGTGGAGACATTTTTGTTCTGACAAGCTTTCCTTGTCGGATGATAATGTCTATTTTTATTGTTTTTCAATTCATTTGCTTTTATTTTTTGTGCTGTTTTTAACAGAATACATGTAGATAGTGATTAAACATTGTTGCTGCTGCTACTAATATAAGCCCAATGAGGTTCGAGGGTGCTTTGTTGTCACTGAATTCTGCCCACTTATCCAAACTTACTTCTTAGCATTTTTAGGAATAAAAGGGAGAAATCTGCTGCTATTTCTACCCTATCATTGAAACTTTGACCAAAATGTCAGGCAGAATCAATATAAAAATATTGTTGTAGTTGGATAATAGGCATTAATTTAATTAAAATGAATTAAGCCAGTCCACCAATGTACTCATCTGCAGAGGGATCTGTGAGGGCCATTCCAGTCCTGTTTTCCCTCTTGGCACATGTGGATGAGACCAGATGAGGTTTTAATGTGCAGACTTTGCACCAGCTTGTTAGAGATAATGGGAACCCTGAGCATTATCTTACAACTTGTATCCCTTGATAGAGCACACAGACTAGTTAAATGGAGGTACAGAAACTTCCCATTATCTGTAACGGCCTCTCTTTGCAGCTGGGTGATACATACACTGTGGACGATATAATCTGTTTTAAAAATTATAGTCACATCTGTGATATTGAAAAAACACATATAGATTATCACTGATAGAAAGAGGACATAGTTTTTTTCAAAAACAACTGGAGAACATCTGTTTCTTTATGTGTGGGTGTTGAGTTTTAGACCTATTTTATAAGGCTATATAAAAGAAACAAAATGATTTTTATAATTAGTTTAGATAATTGCATTCCCGAATAATTGATAATCACTCTATATCTGGAACTTGAATGAGGCCATATACTTGAAATTTGAGGTGAATAAAGAATACCATTGCCAAGTCTGTATATTTTTTATAAGCTGACCATTTGTATTGCCCGGCTCAGTGGTGAGGAAAGTCTTAGTTTTTCACAGCATCGCTGGATTTCAGATCAAACTCAGGATTGTGGGCTTTCCCCCCACCATTTGACAGGATTATCCAGAAGACCAGTTTACCAAGTTGTTATATGCATCACTTGGCAAATGGCTGTTTGTAGTCACCCTTTGTTAATCTGAATTTATGAGCAAAAAAACCCCACCTGTGTTAATATTCTTAAGAATTTCTGCTAAAAGTCCAATATACATGAAACTCAGTCTACATTGTACCTCTTTATAATCCAAACGATAAGCAAATTGGAATTTATGAAGTTCTATCAGACACTGTGTTGTCCGCATATCATGCATTGATGAATCAGCCCATTTATGCAATTCCTAGGTTGCACAGCAAGCCACTATCTCACAGAAACTACACGATAAGGAGAGTGTAATGTTATCTGGTTATTACTTCACTGCAGTAAAGCATTAGCTCTCTATTCCAGATTTGTTTGAGAAGAACAAATTGGAGGCTGTAGCTGACTGAGATCACTCACCTTCTAATTAGCAGCATATAAACAATCAAGTCCAGCACAAAAACAAAATTCTTATATGCCATGCGCAATTTAGCCAAGATTACAATGATCACTGCTTATTTTGACAGCAATACAAACAACAGTCTCCCAGTGTTGGTTTCTTAACTGTTCCTGTATCTGGATTGTATCTATCTAGTTACAGTATACTAATGATCAGTACTCTGACTGGTACATTATAACTTGTTTGTAATTGATTTGAAGTTTGGGATGAGCAGTGAGATAGCAAAGCTTGGGGATGATACCCAACAATTCAGGTAGGTAAGAATAAAAAGAGATTGTGAGAAGCCCCAAAAGGATCTCTGGTTAAAATGGCAAATGCAGTTCAATATAAGGAAAGGACGAAGTGATGCAGCAAAAAATCCGAACTTCACATTTATGTTGTGATTGGCCAAGAAAGAAATATTCAGGCCATATTGGATAGCTTAGTGAAACCAGAGTGAAAAGCTGGAAAAGGTTCAGAAAAGGGCAACCAAAATGGTCATGGGTATGACTCAGATTTAATGAAATACAGTGGTACCTCTGGTTACGTACTTAATTCGTTCCGGAGGTCCGTTCTTAACCTGAAACTGTTCTTAACCTGAAGCACCACTTTAGCTAATGGGGCCTCCTGCTGCCGCTGCACCGCCGGAGCACAATTTCTCTTCTCATCCTGAAGCAAAGTCCTTAACCCAAGGTATTCTTTCTGGGTTAGCAGAGTCTGTAACCTGAAGCATATGTAACCCGAGGTACCACTGTAGTAGACCTGAGTCTACTGATGACAGCCTGCCCCAAACCTCCTGATAATTGCTCCCTGCTTATGCCATGGCCTACACACTTGCACTTGGAATCTATAGCCCTATACAGGTGTTCTGCTGGTGTACAGAAACTAAATGTGAGCAAAAAGAGTGAGATAAGTGCACCCAGCCTTGCTACCCCCATCACCTTCAACTCTTGGAGGGCAAAAGTCTGAAGCGCACAGTGTATTGTAGTGGGGTGCTGTTTGCAGCATTTAAGACCCACATTATAGGATTGTGGCATCTTTCCTTGTTCAAGTAGTAGCTTTCACATGCAAGCAAAGTGCCTGCATTGAGTTTATGTGTGACATGTAACCTGAAAAAAAATTAAGGGTATGTTTACTCAAAAGGTCCTGGTTGAACATTAATAGAGCCCATATAAACAGGCCCATGAACCATGGAAGTTCTCTTTCTCAGGGCTTTCATTTCTACACTATACATTGCACAGAGCTGTAGAAGAAATTTCAACAACTAGAGAGATTGCCTTTTGTAGAAATGGGTTTAGAATCCAAATGCAAGCAGGTGAAAATGACTCTGCAATAAAAATGCTGTTATTTATTCATTCATCAGCAATTATATTCTAAGCAATAGTGCATGGTCTTTTATATAGGTAAAGCAAATCTTAAAAACAGATGTAAGTCTGCAAAATGAAATGAAATTCATAATAAAACTACTGTTTTTTCTGTACAGCAATAAGCTCTACAGAATGCTAGGACTGCAGATATTAAGGGCAATAAAAGGGCATCGAGTAGTTCAGATGGAAAGGGTTTGGTGCTAACCGAATGCAAGGCAGAATGGATTTAGAGAACCCACATTTTTCCAGTGTGCATTGACTCAGGTAGTTGTGCAACTACTGTGTTGACCAAATGGATACAATGTATTGTGCCATATTTTTTAGCAGCTTAGTGGTTAAAATTTCTGTATCTACGCGGTGCTTAACCTCATTGGATGTTTTAATACTTTGAGGCTCTCATTAGGAAATTGGTCCAGCGAGCCATTCAAGGTGGTTAACAACAGCAAATAGGCATTGTTGCATATGGATTTCAAAACTTGGCCTGAAAGGCAAAACCCTTAGCAACTTAAGACTGATGGTGGATACATCATTGTGTGTACTGCCCCTGCTAGCTCAACACCAAACTATTACCCTGTTGAGGGAAAGGCCCACACCACATCCTTGTTTCAGCTGCAGCAGCTTAGGCTGCAAAATAAGTCCATAATGGATGCTGTTTTGCCAACCATCCAGTGCTCAACATGGTACGCATTAAGCAATGTGATGATCCAGACACTCTTCTGCTCAGATGACAGTGAGGAGAGGAGAGCATAATCCCCCCCTTTGACCTTTCTTATGTCCTTCTTCATGACATTTAGCCACAGAGCCTCAGGTGTAATAGCTATTCAATGAGTTCTAAGTTAGCAGAGCTTTTGGTTTTGAAGCATAATATCCCAGCTACTGAAGACCCCTCCTTGGATCATGAAAAGATGAATGAATATTTCCATCACCTTATTTCTTTTTCTGTTCTTATTGTCCCATAGCCATAATAATCTAACTTTTTATACTAAGCTTCTCTTTTAATTGGACAGTTAGGGTTTATAAAGGTGCACTGCTAAAATGCACATAAATAAGATTATATAGCCAATAAAAGACTGCATCTCCTTATAAATCCTGAGCAATTGTAACTAGAAAAATCTGCAGAAAAATGTATTTCTTTTGTAAATGTAAAAGGAGATGTAGTAAGACTCACTAAACTCCATGGCGTTCCCTGTCCCCATCCACAAAGCAATTTCTAAGGACAGAAAGACCATAGCTAAATGGTAGAGCATGTGCTTTCCACGCAGATGATCCTTTAATGAATGCTTGGCATCTCTTGGAGAAATTCCACCCTGCAATTTGATGAGCCCACTTCCAGTCAATGTAGACAATACTGAGATAGATGCACTCATGATCTGAACTGGTATACAGCAGCTTCCTATGGAAATTTCAACTATGTGCTTCACTACCACTTTCAACAAAGGAAACGCATTCATCAGCCCAGCACTGTATCGTCACATGGATCCACTCCATGTTGACATTTCTTTTTCCTTTTTAAAAGTCAATTGGATGAGCAAGAACTCAAAGTCATAAATTGAAGCAGGAGTTTGGAAGATTCACAACAGACAAAAATGAGTCCTTTTTCACACAGTAGTACATAGTTAAACTGTGGAATTCACCTCCACCGGACGCAGTGATGGCCACCAGCTTGGTTGGCTTTAAAAGAGGATTAAATAAATTAATGGAGGATATTGCTATAAACGGTGTCATGAACTGGCAGGACGATGGGGAGGAAGAGGAAGAAGAGGGCCTGGGCGAGGGATGTAGTGGGGACTGGGACACACCGGAGCAAGCAGGGGAGGGGGAAGGAAGTACTCACAGGGTGACAGGGGCTGGTGAAGGGATGGGGGTCAGTGCACAGCAGCAGGGCCCATCACCAGAGCCAGAAGGACCCCTTGTCTCCACAATCATGGAGAGCTCTGGGGTATAGGGAGCAGCATGCAGGGTGCTCCAGGAGGCTGAGGCAGGCAAGGGTCCACAACCCAGCTCCCTAGTTGGCCAGGTGAGGCTCACTAGCTCTGGGAGGAGGGATTCTTTACCTGGAGTAGGCTTGGAACAGGTGAAGGTCACATGTCTCATCAAGCCCAGAAGCTGCAATCAGCAGGCAAAGTACAAAAGGGAAGCAGAGGTGAGGTGCTGTGTCTGCTCATTTGCCTATGTTAATGGATCTTGACTTGAATGTTCCTGGACCTCTATGGGGCTTCAGGCTTGATTCTGGATTGTATTCTGACTGCTGGACTTCAGATGGCTACTTGGATTGACCCTGGACTGCATTTTGTGACTTTGGACTTTGCCTGTGTGGATTGACCCTTGGACTTAGGACTTGGCATACTGACTTGCTGCCAGGTAGGCGAGGGGTTCGTGGCAAATGGCTACTAGCCGCAATGGGTATATTTTATCACCTTGGAGGCAGCCCGCCTCTGAATGCTTCTCAAGTACTGGGAGTCACAAGTGGAGAAGAACACTCTTGTGCTTAGTTCCTGTTCTGGGGGCTTTCCATAGGCAGCTGGTTGACCCCTCTGAGAAGAGGATGATGGCCTGATCTAGCAAGATTCTTAACTTATGCAAGTTAACTTAAGCAGTAAAAAATAAATACAGTGGTACCTCGGGTTACATACGCTTCAGGTTACAGAGTCCACTAACCCAGAAATAGTACCTCGGGTTAAGAACTTTGCTTCAGGATAAGAACAGAAATCATGCTTTGGCAGTGCGGCAGCAGCAGGAGGCCCCATTAGCTAAAGTGGTGCTTCAGGTTAAGAACAGTTTCAGGTTAAGAACAGACCTCCGGAATGAATTAAGTACTTAACCTGAGGTACCACTGTAAATAAAATTAATAGGTTTTACAATTTGGCCTAAAGTCCCTATCTGGTCCCTATCTGAAACTCTCACTAATCAGCAAAAGCTTCCATTCTGGGTTATAGATGGATCTGATTATTTTGCATACTATTTCCCAACAGAAAGCATGTGTGTTGTGCTTTGAAGGAGGTTAGGGACCAAGTTTCTGCACTTCCATATTAGCTTGCGCACTCATTTGCTTTCTTTTTGTGTGCGCTCTCTCTCTCCCTGCTCTTTTGCTGAGAACAAAATATCGGAATCTGCAGATCACAATTATTTACTGCATCCTTAATGTACACCCTGTGTACAAACTGTGCAGGCAGATGCAACACTCATAAATTATGGTGCTTATTCAGCAACTATTGTGGTGCAGAGAGAGAGTCAATAGTACCCCATCTAAGTGGCTGAAAAAAGAGAGAAAGCAATTGTGTGACTAAACAATCAGCAATTTTGTTAATTGATTCATATTTTAATGCTGCGTATCCCCATGACACTTTTCTAGGACTGATTAATTATAATAAGCTTTGAATTCCTTTCACTTTGGATGCTCAAGGTTATTTGCACCTGTAAAGCCAGGGTGTGTAAACAAGACCTAAATATTATGCTCTCTTGCTCTCTCTGCCCCCCTTTTAGCAAACAGTTCTTAGAATATTTTTTTCCGCGCAGATGGCAAATTGGGTAGATAATAAACTGTATATAGCGTTGATGCTAGCATCAGAATGTTGTCAGTTTGGAAAAAGTCAACTGGCACCTCTAGATAGAGCTAGGAAAGACCGGTATACAAAATTCTGAACAGCCCCTGCCAATCTGTGCAGAAAGTACTGAACTATACAGACTAATGGTCTGACTGGGTATAAGGCAAATTAACGGTAATAACGGTAACTAGAGAAAGTTTGATAATGAGCAACTATTATCTGAGGAGCATTAGAAGCTTGGAAATAGTAGAATCATCTGATGTAAATTTAGCTGTGATTCAGTTAACTACTTTCTGTTAAGGTCAGGCCTAATCTAGCATTTAATATGAAAATATATTCAGGTAGGTAGCCGTGTTGGTCTGACACAGTCAAAATAAATAAAAAAATAAAAAATTATCCAGTAGCACCTTAGAGACCAACTACATCTGTTCTGGGTATAAGCTTTCATGTGCATGCACACGAAAGCTTAAACCAAGAACAAACGTGCTACTGGACAATTTTTAATTTTTTTAATGAAAATATGTCATTGGAATACATGACTGAATTCAGAAATGCTTCCTGATTCCCCCCCCCCTTAATCTGAGAACCTTGAAATAACTATGCAATGAAGGAGGGGCCTTAAGACTGTTGATTTGTACAATTAAGTAGCCATAGAAGCTTGCTCGTATAAACTGCTTCTTGCTGCTATTTGACATGAGAGACTGTTATAACAGGGAATATACTGTTTTATTTTACTTACTACTGCATCTGCTTTTAACTAAGGGCAACAGAGTGAGAGGGGGACAGGTTGTGGATTTTTGACTAAAACGTTTGAGGAACACCCTGCTAATGAGATTGTGATAGGTCTGACCTGATGTAGGGTGTCATGCTGAACTTGCAGTACCAGCAAGAAAGCAAAAAAGGTGAGCATTGACAAATCAGCCCTATGAGTCCACAACACTCTACCTGAGTCATTGAGGGACTGGCAATCCCAATTGGCCTGTTACAAGCCTGGAAAGGGAACAAGAGAGGTAGGGACACCAGCTGTTCTCTTGAAACCATTGTGGGTCTGTCTATTCAGGCATTATTTACTCCATGCAGTCAACATACTATGGGGGGGCATTGCACCCAGGTGTGCTGGTCTTGCCCCTGTTAATGTATCCACTGCTGGCCCTACCCCATGCTGTCCACACATCAGGAGTACCGTATATCTGCAGAGAGCAAGCCTACTGAATTTAAGGGCTGAAGCACATTCAGCAGGTTTCCCTTCTACAAAAAATGTCCCTAGTATGTGAGGAGCTTGGGAGTCAGGACCTTAGAGAGCTAGTGTGGTGTAGTGGTTAAGAGCGGTAGTCACGTAATCTGGGGAACCGGGTTCGCGTCTCCGCTCCTCCACATGCAGCTGCTGGGTGACCTTCGGCCAGTCACACTTCTTTGAAGTCTCTCAGTCCCACTCACTTCAGAGTGTTTGTTGTGGGAGAGGAAGGGAAAAGAGATTGTTAGCCGCTTTGAGACTCCTGAAGGGGAGTGAAAGGCGGGATATCAAATCCAAACTCTTCTTCTTCTTCTTCTAAATGCATGTGATGGTGGCAGTGGCAAAATGTGTTTATTTGTTTGCAAGATTCTGCCAACCTTAAGGGGGAAATATCATAGTGGTGAACAGAACAAAATGAGCAATTAAACAAGTGCAAATTACACCATATATGCTCTCCTGCTTTCTCACCATGCAATGTTAATTGAATAACAGGGCATATACACTTCATTGAAAGATTGGAATCTGAAAAAGTGGACAATAGTCTTGGAAAAATAGATCCTAATTTGGACTTAGACATTTAGATTACTGGCATTAGTTCTGCGTAGGAATTGGGGGTCGGGGGTTGACTTAAAACTCATTTAAAGTCAAATCTATCAAATTTGCACTTTCCAAAAAAGATGAGAATCGAAACACAGCCATCCTTCAAAATTCACACTTACCTGAATATCACAATGCAATTCTCAACCTAAACAATGTTACAAAAATGCATCTATTGGTGGAAAGTGTGCATAAAAATGAACACATTGTGAAAATAACTTATAACAATGCTTTATATTTGGGTAAATTGCTGGCAACAATATGTTTATTTGGAGAAATTCACACTAAAATGCTGATGCTGACTCTTCATTGGGTTTTTTTTATTTAAAAAATATTACAAATTGCTGCAGAAATTGGATTTAAGATTGTAAGAATGGGAAACAGAGTGTAGGCATAAACAAAGTCCCCACTTTAGATGGCAGTTCTGCATACCACCCAGGGCTAAGGAATGGCTGGTTTCCTGACTCTCTGCTGGTACCACTTTATCTGTGCCAGTAGGAACTTCTGGCTGGTCTTCCCTTGTCACAGGACTAAACTAAATGGACCATAATAAAACAGAATACGTAATGAAATGAAACGAAACTTACCCTGGAATGCCGGACAACAACACACAACGCTAGAAACTAGTAGCAAGTTCTTCCATATCATCTGATTTTTCACTTGCTAACTTTTATGATCTATGACAATAAAGTTTTGAATCATTATACTGAGAAAGTCATTACATTTCCAATAGCAAATGCATTTCATCTCTGTATATTTATGTGACTCTCAAATTGACAGTGCAATGCTACTTGCTATCTCAAACTTGATGGCTTTAAAATGATTTGAAATAATTTACGAAAATGTCTCTATTCCCAAAAATACATTAGATGTTAAAGGGAAAATCAGCCATCTGGGAATTGCTTCCTTTTAACTTCCATGTTTTGGCAGATCTTACTATGTAATTGGGATTCATCACCTTTTCCACAGCGCTCCCTGTCACACAAACAAGTATCTCGTGACTGCGAGGTGTATTTGCATTTTTCTCTTCCCCACCTCCCCTTACTCTCGTACGCATAATTGCACTGACCAACATAACATTCATGAAGCTCGGCCTAAGAGGCAAAGTAAGTAATTATTAAGTGAAGTCTAGATATACTGTATCTTAGAGAGACAATAGAAACTTTGAAGCTTCATTATACTGAGGGCAGATCATCTAGCCCTAGGGAGAGAGAACCAGTGGTCCTCTGGATATTGTTGGACTTTATCTCCCATCAGCGCCAACCATTGGGAATTCTGGCTGGGGCTTCCCAGAGCTGCAGTCCAACAACATCTGGGAGGCCCCTGACCTGGTTCCCTGTTCTTAGAGATGGATGAATTAGTCTATTTCTGCTCCATGCCAGTTTCTGCATGTGGTGACTCATAAGTCTCCTCTGTCCCGATTGCACATATTTCTGGTGATATTTATTTTTTAAAATATAAAGAACACCACAAACCTGTATCAAAGTTTCATTTAAATATGTATTTTAAAAACTATTGTACTACAACATAATATGTAAATTATCTCAGTGTAGGTATTTCTAAACAAACTTCCCTTCCTCAGCTGCTTCATATGAGAGAGATAAAGGATTAGGCGACCTCAGATATTCCACTGTATGGAGGTACTTTCCTCAAACTTCAGCCTTTGTTTCAAAGCACCACTTTCCCCCTCTCGGTGTTCTTCCCTTCTTGCTCCCATGCCATGGCCACAGCTGTTGTGCAACCATCCAATGAACATATTTCCAGGGATTGAATCTGGGTATCTCTACGTGTGCCAAGTGTGCTCTGTCACTTAATATTCATAGTTCACGTTTATTGTCTACAACTGTCACTCCAAACTTCTGTTAAAAGAACCAGTGAAACAATTTGGCCTTCATGCAAATGTGACTTGCTGGTGTTACTCAGTGACCTGGAATACAATTCCTTGCTGTCTGTTTTTCTTCACACACATCACAATCAGCCATGCAACAACAGACCTGAATAAATGCATAATGGCGAGGAAACTTCTCAGGAGGATCCTTCATTATGCATTTACCCCGGATTTTATGTGCACTTCTTGACTTCTACTTAGTTAGCTAGCTATTTATTTCTGGCTTCAAGAGAAAGAAGACCAAACCAAGTGTCATTTTTTAAAAAACCTCAAAAAAGCTTCTGAAGTCATTTCTTAATTAACCCATGTGCAACAAAATAGCATTTGTTGCCACTGAAATATCACATTGCACCAAAATATCATGAAGATCAGATTCATTGGGTTGAATTCAGACTACAGTGCTACCTCGGGTTAAGTACTTAATTGGTTTCGGAGGTCCGTTCTTAACCTGAAACTGTTCTTAACCTGAAGCACCACTTTAGCTAATGGGGCCTCCTGCTGCCGCCGCGCCGCCAGAGCACGATTTCTGTTCTCATCCTGAAGCAAAGTTCTTAACCTGAAGCACTATTTCTGGGTTAGCAGAGTCTGTAACCTGAAGCGTATGTAACCCGAGGTACCACTGTAAGTTAATTGAAGTCCCACTGAAATCAGGGGGACCATTATCTTGTCCCTCCTCCCATTCTTTTAACTCCTTTTATCTATTCTTTTCTAACTCATATATTATGTGTAGTGCTTTATTTATGAAGTTGCTCTTTTTTAGCTTATTTCAAATATGAGTTAGATGGTGCCAGCAGATGCCAGAGCAAGCCCTGCAGGTCAAAGGACTTGGCGAAAAGAGGATGCAAAAGGGAAAGGGCAACTAATTAGGACAAGAGGGGAACGGGCAGCCCAGGGGTGGGGCCAAACAAGGTGGGACCCTCAATCGCATGCATAAAGGCCAGAGTCTCTTGCCTGGAAGCAGGATGGTGCTGGACAAGAAAGATAAGGAAAAAGAACCAGGGGATTGTAAGAATTAACAACTAATAACAGATAGCAAGGAGTGCTGTGTTCAGGGCAGTTCTTTAAACTTCCCTGATCACTTGAATGAAAGGTGGGATATAAATATAAATGAATATATTCAGACAGCCCACCTGCCTTTAATAACAAGAAGACAATATGTACATTCATTCAATTGAATTGTTCCTCTTTGTCATTATCATCGTCATCTTCTATTGCACGCCGAGGTCCCCAAGACACCCCCCCCCAAAGAAAAACACAATTGACACTTAATTTTTGTTTAAGGTTTTTGGCATAATTTTGGCCACAACTTTATTCAAATTACAGCAATGTGAGTGGTTGCTTAGGCATTGGTAGCACTAACTGACCCCACACGGGGACAGCTCTGACATTCGCACCCCCCGTGAAGTCAGCAAGGGTAAGTCACCTGGGGAGAGAGACGGGACTGGGAACCATGCCTCACCTCTCCCCAGAATGCTCCCAGGGGCTTGCGTGGCCCTAGCCCCTTGCCAGGGGGTTTCAGACAAAAGCATGGGGAGCCCCTGGGTTCCTTTAACTGAAAACCCTTGAAGCAGCAGCAGCAGCATTTTGGAGGGGCAGGCACAGCCGAATACATACCCCTCCACCAACCAATTTCAAGACCAATGCCTAACCGCAAACCTTACAAGTTGTGACGATTTGCTACGCAGTAGGCAAAAACCAAGTGGCACACACTAATCAGCCAAATGGACAAAATTCCTACCAGGCCCCTGCCCCAAAGCAGACGACCCCATGACAGGCATAGCAAGGTCAAGCAAACAGCCTAAAATTAGGGAAGGGAGGGCGGGTGATCCGAAGTAAGCAGTGAAAAGAGGAAGTTCCTCGCTGCGAGCATTGTATTTAACAAATAGGGCTGTCAATCAACAAATGGCAACATCTAGATTTCCCCAGTAACAGCCCACCCCTGCTTAAAGGATGGCCAAACCATTTGCCTAGTAATAGTGAGGTGTCTTGTCAGCCCTGCCCGCAACCTGTGCTCTCCATGAGGGAGAACACACTTTGCAACATATTTTTTTTAAAAAGTTTGAAATTGCTCAGTTTAGGGAGGGTGGAGTGACCCCTGGCTTTAGGCTTACTGGACACCAGTTCTCCAGGCTTTTCTAGCTCTATCTGGAGATACCAATGATCAAACCACACTCTACCCCTGAGCTACAGCTTTTTCTTGCACCAAAGAAGAAATGACTGCACCACAATAGATTTCCAGGCTCTACCCAGAGATGATTGAACCTGGGATCATTTGAATGCAAGGTGTATGTTCCACCACTGAACTCTGGCTCTTCCTATCAAAGGTGCTAAATTCAATTCTTGGTATTCCATTTATATGGTCAGGCAAACGACAAACTGCTGGAGACTCTGAATATTCAGGAGTAAACAATACTGAGCTGAAGGAACCAGGGTTTTGACATCTTAGCCACAAATCTCACTGAGTGACCTTGGGCCAGTAATCTCAAAGTCAACGTAAGGCTGTTGTGAGGATGAGTACCTTATCTATTACACAAGCTCCTTTTATCAAGCAGTTTACCATGTAGCATGGGAGGAAGTTATAATTTGAGAGAAATAACAAGTCTAGTGCCCCCTTGGGCTTAGGAAACTAGTTTCATGGTTCTTTGGTTCCTGGTCTGTGTCTTCTAAGCCTGTCCCCCCCTCCCGGGTAAAATATGGGGGTCATATTTCCCTTTGTGTGCAGCCACCCTTTAAACATGCTGGCTAGTGTAATACAGGACTTTAATTAGCAATGGATATTTTCTAAGACCTTGAGTAGTGAACTAAATTTAATTCCATGGGCTCGGGGCACCAGTTACTCATAATGTATGTCCTCAAGAAAGGATTAAACCAACTACACTGTTATTAAATTGAAATGCAGAAGTAAATGCCAGGGACTCTAATTGTCTTTGCCTCTGAAAGAATGGGAGAGTTCTTTCTACTGTGAATATTAATTGCCCCAGTCTTCAAATTAATTCATTTGGCACTCCTCATTACCCACCTGAATATTCTGTCACAGCACCTTCAGCTTTGTGACTATACTGTGACTATACTTGCAAGGGAGTGTCTCCTTGTTTGAAGGGATCTGTGAGGGGTGGCCAGGGTCAGGTTAACATTGCCATTTCAGAAGAGATGAAATGCTGTTAGCTGAGCAAAAGGGTGCTGTTTGGCAAACTGCTCGCCCTTGAGAGTTTCCTTTCAGTGGCTTTAGGATGAAGGAAGCAAGATCTGTGAAGCACGCTTGCTCTCTTGCTTTTCCCGATGCAGGGGGGAAAATGAGAAGGAAATGAAGCAGAAAAGAAAACCTTGATCTTGCACTTCCTCAATTAAATATGAGGCAAGGTGGCCTCATTTAATTAAATCAACAGATTTTTAAATTACCTGCGATTTTTCTTCATTCTCTGGTCCAGATAAACAGTTTGTTCCACTTTCTGCACTGTGCAATTGCATTCAGAAGAAACAATTCTTCAGAATTATCTGTTCAGGAGGATTTCTTGTCTAAAGGCTTTGTAGCCAAATGTGCGTATCTATCATCAGTCCTGTGTATGTCAATTAAAGCCAATCACTCTATCTAAATTGATTTAAAAAATGAAAAGCAACAAACTGTCTCCAGCATAAATCTGGGAAGGGTAACAGTTTGGAAATAATAATCTGCTATGTGTAACAGTTTGGATGTAATTGAGTTTGGTTTAATATCTACTTTGCTGAGATCATTTGGATTTATTGGTTACACATGTGGGTGTTCCATTGAAGGGGAATTTTTAAAAGGGTACAGTTAAGTACATCTTCAGAATTACTTCATTTTAACAACTAACATTAATTTAGCCTCTTGGGCTTGCCGATCAGAAGGTTGGCTGTTCGTATCCCCATGATGGGGTGATCTCCCGTTGCTCTGTCCCAGCTCCTGCCAACCTAGCAGTTTGAAAGCACACTAGTGCAAGTAGATAAATAGGTACCGCTGTGGCAGGAAGGTAAACGGCATTTCCGTGCGCTGTGGTTTCCCATTGTGCCAGAAGCATTTTAGTCATGGTGGCCACTTGACCTGGAAAGCTGTCTGTGGACAAATGCCTTTGGCCTTTGGTTCCTTTGGCCTGAAGCAAGATGAACGCCACACCCCATGGTCACTTTTGGCTGGAATTAACTGCCCAGGGGTCCTTTAGCTTTTACCTTTTTTACTACATAGAATGTTCATTGTTCCTTTTTATAGTCCCCGGGGGGGGGGGTCTTAAACTCATTGAGCCAAAAAATATTTCTTTTGTGCACTCTTAAGATTATGAGAATGCAAGAAGACCCATCTAGTCCAGCATCTTGTTTTCACATTGGCCAACCAGATGCCTGTAGGAAGGCCACTAGCAGGACCTGAGTACAACAGTACTATCTGCACTTGGGGTTCTTAGAAACTTGGGGTTTTATTTCTGTTCAACACCAATCTGTATCTTCTAAATCAGACTTACCTACATGGTATCCTCCAGATATTGTTGAACTACAGCTCCCATCATTCCTAACAATGGGCCATCCTGGCTGGAGCTAATGGGAGTAGTAGTCCAACATTATTTGGAGGATGCTATGTAGGTTATAAGGGTGGCGCTGTAGGTAAAAGCCTCAGCGCCTAGGGCTTGCCGATCGAAAGGTCGGCGGTTCGAATCCCCGCGGCAGGGTGCGCTCCCATTGCTCGGTCCCAGCGCCTGCCAACCTAGCAGTTCGAAAGCACCCCCAGGTGCAAGTAGATAAATAGGGACCGCTTACTGGCGGGAAGGTAAACGGCGTTTCCGTGTGCTGCGCTGGCTCGCCAGATGCAGCTTTGTCACGCTGGCCGGAAGTGTCTCCAGACAGCGCTGGCCCCCGGCCTCTTGAGTGAGATGGGCGCACAACCCCAGAGTCTGTCAAGACTGGCCCATACGGGCAGGGGTACCTTTACCTTTATGTAGGTTATTGCTGTTCAATAGATATACATTCTTCATTGTTAAAAGAAGTAGCATTTTCAATATATTCAGCTGCTGTTTTGTTGCAATCTAAAGGATGCCTATTTATAAAACATAAGCTGTGGAGCTTGAAAATGACTTGCAGAAAATCATCACCTGAGGAAAGCAAAATGTCCAACTACTGCTTTGGTGAAATTAAATGCCGTGACTAATGCCAGCAATTACTGTCCTTTATTAATGGCTATAAAGAGCCTATTTGTTTCCATGTTGGTGCTTACTAAATTGATCTCAGTTATATTGAGTGCTGAAGTGCAGACTTATTAGCATCTCTTTTGATTTTGGAATAGAAGGGAGTAGCAGCAGAACTTTTTCTCCACGTGGAAATAAGCTAAGTGATGCCTTGACGTAACTTTGAATTTTCTGACAACAAAGAGAGGGGCTGCCTTTAGGACTTGAGGTTTGATCCCACTGACAAAAGAGTAAGAAGCTTCACATCAGTGGCATAAGACCTTCTCCCTAATGCCTGATTCAGCTGAAATGACTTGAAGATTAAACTGAAGGACACTGCTCAGAAAGCATCACACTGTACCTGATAAATGTTTTATGGTCTGAGCGATGCATGAACTGAAGTGAGCCTATGTGGGGAAGACAGAGCCATGCTGACAGGAAATGTAACTCAGATTTGTTTTAGATGTATCTTTAGACTTTTTTTTGGTTTAAACATGTAGGCCTTTGTTTTAAAATGCAAAAACACACAAGCTTGCTAGAAGGTATCAGGAAGACAGTATATTAAAACAGAATGAATTAATATGAGTACATAAAAGATTAATAGATAATTAAAATGCAGGATTGGGACACAACAGAGTGTCATTTACTCAAGCCCATGAACCAAGTACACTTACCTGTCATCTCTTTTTTTAAAAAGATAATTGAGTTGTTGAAATTCTCACTGATTATCACACTTCAAGGGAATATTTCAAGATAGGACATTGAAAGTCCAAGCATGCTGAAGAAAACCAACTGCATTCTAAAGATTACTACTAGCACAATACCTGAAATGCATTGTTGAAAGGCAAAAATATTTCACATGCTTTTAGTCTAATTGAAAAATAAAAAAGCTCTTTCACGTTCTATAAGAGGAAAGACTGTTCTATTAGGAGGAGAAAATATTTGAATCAATGTATTTGCCTTGAGGGGTTTTTCATTACAAGGCTAGAGTAATCCTAACCTTTACAATTTGTCTTTACAGCTAGCTGTCTATTAATAATTAGAATGTGTAATGCGCTAAACCAACCTTCAAGCTGGTGTCACCCAGATGTTTGGGACTGCAGCTCCCATCAACCTCAGCCAGGACTGCCAGTGATCACAGATGGGAGTTAGTATCTAAAGCATATGGAGGGCACTAGGTGGGGGAAGGTGGTACTAAAACCTAAAGGAGGTCAGTAAAAAAGCAGCCTTCACTGTCCAGATCATAACACAAACTCGCAAATTAGAGCTCATCCTCCAACCAGAATGGTGAAATTAATTGCATGACTCATAACTCGACATTTCAGAATTTTGCACTGCAAGCAGGCAGGGAATCATCTTAAAGTCTTGCTGTACAGCACAGCTAGCCATTTTAATAAATGCAATAGGGTGACAACAATCCTGATGATGAAGAAGATGACAATGGTCATGACTGAACAAGTGCCTGAAAGTATTGCACAAATTACTTCTTCCTGTTGCCCTGGCAGATCTGTCATCTGTGGATCTTCATGAGGACTGCATGATGCTCCTTCACCCAATGATCTAAACTCTGCTCAGGCATTCATCCACCAGTACAATTACCTTCATGAGGACAGACAGCATGGACATGATTCTTGGCCTCATAACCTCTGTTACATTACCATCCCCTAAGTTTTCCATGTGTTGTTTGCAGTGGGGTGCCTATGCTCATCTAGGCTGATTTAGAAATCAGAGGGATTTAGAAACCTGGAAGATTGGGATTCTCTTTCACATGGATGATAGAGGGGTGCTATAATAGTAGGGAAGACTCTCCAGTGCAGACATCCAGCCCTTCCCTCTCCTCTTGAATGGGGATGCAATCTATATCCTACACAATCTATGTTCACTCCATTGCTTTCAGCAGATTTGTTTTTTCTTAAATGGTGTGAAGGAAGTTCTGTTCTTTGGTGCTGGAGCACAATGGGTATAAGATATGAGAGGGAGCCCCTGTTCAAAATGGCTCACCTCTGCTGCTGAAATTCCAAATAGATAATGCTGAGGAAGGACTAGTTTCTCAATTGCATGTGCATAAAAATTAATGTGAATTTCCCCCCCAGACTACATAATTTAGGGATCAGTTGCAGAGTCATACAGGTTATTGATGTAATAAAGGTAAAGGTAAAGGGACCCCTGACCATTAGGTCCAGTCAGGGATGACTCTGGGGTTGCGGCGCTCATCTCGCTTTACTGGCCGAGGGAGCCGGCGTTTGTCCGCAGACAGTTTTTCCGGGTCATGTGGCCAGCATGACTAAGCCACTTCTAGTGAACTAGAGCAGCGCACGGAAATGCCATTTACCTTCCCGTCTGAGCGGGACCTATTTATCTACTTGCACTTTGATGTGCTTTCGAACTGCTAGGTTGGCAGGAGCAGGGACCGAGCAATGGGAGCTCACCCCATCACGGGGATTAGAACTGCCGACCTTCTGATCAGCAAGCCCTAGGCTCTGTGGTTTAACCCACAGCACCATTGCCTGATTCAGAATATTAGTTTATCGAGCTTGGAATGCTTAACATGTCACTTAATTGGTAACACATATATCTCACTCCCCTCAAAAAAAAAATACTCTCCAATTTGGAACATAAAAAGGATTCTATAGGCTCTGAATGCACATGGTCAGTATCCAAGCTGATGAGCATACTTGGCATGTACATACATGCACACAAAAAATACTTGAAATATTTTTTTTCCATTGAACAGTCAATAAACAGACAGACTTCCTTTGCTTTTAGTCTATTCTTATTTTCAAGCTCAGGACACTAATAATCACAGCTGTAACACAGCTGTGCAAACACCCCCAAAGGCTGGTTTTTGAGGCTCTGGGGAACAGAGGGGTCCCTGAGCTGTTGCCCACAGAACTTAACTCTGCAAAGATCCTGAGCTTTGGGATCAAGGGAACTCTGCAGTCTCTTTGCTTATCTGATGGATATTGGCACAGCTCCCTGACCTAAATAAACTGAAGCTTCGGCAACTTCCTTTGAGATCCTTTCTGAAGGCCCTCCTTCGGCAGGGACATTGCATGTGACAGGCAGTTGGACGACACAAAGGCAAACAAATACAAAACAAGAACAAGTGATGTGGGTTGATGATCTATGAGAAATCAGAGCAGCATTGCTGCTGGGGCTGTACTGCTGCCAGTGACTGTACTGAAAGCTGAGGGCAAAGCTAGATTGGAAAGTTTGCAGATCTCTGTCTGAGCTGTGATAAATGATTAGTGATTAAATTTTGATAGGCAGTTGAAAATGCTAAGGCCAGGCAATATGCTGGTCTTGTGAGCTGATTGAGAAGTCTCAAAGGCTAGCTTTTCCTGAGAATTCTCAAAGATAGAAATGATTCAAAACTGAGCTGAGCTAAGTTTGTGCATTGCTAATTAGGATAACATATTTTTCCTTTTTTTGAAAGCTGTCTCTTCCTCAAATCAGGACTATTCCTCAATCCAGTGGCTTCTCAGGAATCTGTTGTATAGCTGCCTCTCTGGTGTAGGGTACCTCAACTACCTTTGCCTATTCTATGGCACAAAATATTGAGACATATAAGGAAATGTATGCAATGTGTTTGTGCAAAGCTTTAGGCGATTTTGCATTGAAGGATACCTTTCCCAAACTTTAGTTGGGGATGAGTTTACTCCACCTAATGAATGAAGAAGCCTCCTGGGATTTCCTGAGGGGAAGGAATGAGTCCATTGGAATAGTCATTTGGCTTGGGGTTTGCTCTTTCTCGCCTCCATTTTCAGCATCTTCTCCATTTTCTGCATTCATTTTAATGCAAAGGAAAAGTAATGCAAATGGAGGCAGGACATAATTATGCATCTTTTGCAGACTGAAAGCAACAACAGCAACAAATACTGATTGTACTAACTGGGTTGACTTCTGTGCCAGACACGGGATGAATAAGAAAACACCGGCAATTTCTGCTCCCATTTCCTTTTTGTCAGAATTCTCTAACATCCCTAGGAGGAAGTGGGCTTTTACTTTTACGTGGGCTTAAAAGCCATTTATTTTAATTTGAAGCACAGGTACTGGGAGAGTTTAGCCGATAAGGAACTATTAGAAGCTTCTCTCCAACGAGGAAGACTTTGCCATTTATAACAGTCTTAATATGGTTACCACACGAGCACAGATCCACAGGACTTCAGATAAATTATCAGGAACGCCATTGCCAAATTTAGTCCAGAAATCTGTGGTGGACTATTGTGAATCAGCAGCTGGAACAAGGGAGGCAGAGGCCAAACAATTAATTTATGTTCAGCCCTGGTTCCTTACATGGCGAGTGTACAAGAAATAGGGCTAGAGATGCCTTATCACAAGTAAGATATTTTGCTACATATTCCTCTGATGAAAGTTTAGCTAACTCATCAGTTGATCTGGAGCTGATACATATGCTTCCAGGCAACCTCGGCTTCACCCATATAACAAAACTTCAACAATGCATAATAACAATTTTGCCATAATAGACTTGGCCACAACAGACTGAAACTCCCTCACTGTGGGAACTTTTAAGCAACTAATGCCTCTTGACAAAACAAATAGTAGAAGGAATCTCTAGCAGAACTGACACATTATAAAAGGAAGTTTCTGGTCTGAATGTCATCACTTGTACACAGCTTGTCTTCACTAAGACAGGGATTCTGACTGTAGCCCCACAGATGAGACGTACTAGCAAAGTGACTGAAGTTGGTGATGCTTTAAAGTTACATCAAGATGGTGATAGGTTTGAGGTCACTAAGTTCCTATCAGATTTAGTAGCTAAAGAATTAAATGGCATTTATGAAGACTGGAACTTGAACTCAGAGAACTGCTTTTACACAAATAGACAATGCCACCGCTAAACAAATAAACACTCTAAAGATTAGATTATTGGGTTATAATATATTATTAGTTGTAATCTATAGTCTTAACTGAGATTATAGGAGCAGAAACAATGTAAGATCTTTGGTGTTGGCAATATACAGATTGAAAACAGAGAGGAATTTAGATGCAAAATGTCAAGCTGTCTTTCAAAATGAAAGACAGGTGGTGGCAAAGTCTGCTACATGTGATGATTTGACAACGCATGCCATTTTGATTTGAGTGTGAATACACTTTAAATAACTAAGTTGGAGTTTACAATTCACAATTCCATCTGTAGAATTGGGGATGGTGTCACACAATAAGCAAAAGAGCAAAATGATTCAAAACGTTGGAGGAAATGTGGTTGGAACTAATTTTTAATATAGTCAGTAAAATATGTCAAACTTAATGAAATAGCTCAAAATACTCGAATTCCTTTCAAGTGCCTTGGAGGCAGCTAAACATATTTTTTTAAGAAATATTTTTTAAAAAGACTAATTGCTTATGCACATGGAAGTTGAAATGTGACAGTAAGAAAATGTTATCATTAAGGACTGCTTTGCTTCAAAAGTAGTGCATATTTCAGAGAAGGCAATTTATCTGATTGCCCATTGTAGCACCTTCTTCAAAAGGAAGCACTTGTGCTTAAGTTCCACTCAATCTGTAGGCAAGCGTGCCACCAGACACATATACACTGCCAGCAGGAACAAATAATGTCCTAGCTTGGCAGGTTGAAGCCTATAGGACAGTGTTTTCCAAAATGTGGCATGCATACCACAGGCAGTATGCAAAAGGGTTTCAAAGGGTACATGACAGATTTTTAAAATTCTATTTTATCATAGGTTTTTTTTTAAGATACAGAAAATAGTATTATTAAAACTACCCCCAAATTATCTTCGGCTGAGAAGGGGTACACCAGTGAGACAACACAAAACAAGGCAATGCTGTAAGGGAAAGGTCGGTAGGGGAGCACATGCTTTGAATGCAAAAAGTCCCATGTTCAATACCTGGCATCTCATGGTAGGACCAGAAAGCACTTCTGTCCAGAACCCTGAAGAGCTTCTGCTAGTCTATGCTGGGAGAACTGAATAAGAGAGACCAAATATCTGACTTGGATTAGGGCAGCTTCCTATGTTCCTGTGTTCGTAAGGCAGGCAGGCAGATATGAAAGGTCCCTCCACAACCCCTTTTTATTGCGTATTCATGATTATTTGTGCTCATAAAGGCACCAGACGCTGGATATACCTGTTCCCACTTTCATTAACGTTTGTGCCTGCATACTGCTTTGTTTCAATTGGTCCCATAGCTTCCTGCAAAGCATTTCACATTTTTGCATGTGAAGTTTGTGACCATGTACTATGGCCATTCCCCTTGTCTGGAAAGTAGCACCGGCTGCTCTTGTTGTTTTAAACATCTATAAACCATGTGTTACTTCCCTGCCCTGTTGCCCCTGGAATTGTTGTTTTTTTCATCCCCCTAGTACCTATGTCTTATCATATCTAAGACAGGGTATGTGTAATAGAAATAATCCCCTATTCTGCACCTGCCTCCATACACTTCCTTGCTTTCCCTTCCTTATGACTATTTTAGATTGCCTAGCCCTAGACAGAAGGTATACCTGTTCTTATTGAAGTGTCTTACACATGGTTGTTGATGACGATACATTGAGGCACATGACTTACCCCTTCCTTTCAAGTCCTAAGGCTTCAGATTTGTGCCTTTGTGCCCAAGAGGGATGTACCAATTGTGCAACATGGGCAAGGGACAGAAACCAAGAATTGGCTTTCTGGTATGTCAGCCTTCACCTACTTGGTGCCCTGAAATGTTTTAAACTTTAGCGAGTGGTCATGCTAGCTGGGATGATGAAAGCTGTAGTTCAAAACATCTGGAGGGGAGCAAGTTGGCAAAGGCTGCTATATAGAATCAAAGGCACCATTTTCTTCTCCTGGATTCACAGACAAGATGACAATGCCATATTTCATTGTCAGCGTGTCATGTTGAAGTCTAAAGTGCAGTTCAAATAATTTCAGAAATATATCAGAGATCAAATACTGAGCATCACTTTGTGTTTTGCCAAGGCTTGTGCAAACACTAGAGTGCCTGAGCTCTTTTTTAAGATTGACTGGTTTAGTTTCTCTGCAAAGACAAGCAGAACACATTATATGGCCTGCCCTTCAATTTGACATCACCTTCAACACAATAAACACCTCCTTGCATCCAGAACTCATAAAAGTCTGTGGCTTAGAATGGAACAATTGTTTCCATCATAATTTCTGTGAGGATTTTGGGGCCTTTTTTAGGAAGAGTAAATATAGGCTTGGCTTGTCCGCATGTACTAGGGAAAATATTGCAAATTGGACGATTAAGGGTGAAAATCCCAAAGTAATAGTTGAATAATATATTCATGAGGGACAACTAACATGTAAAGAGAAAGAGACAGCTTTCTAAGTTAAGCTTTTTAGTTCAAAACAATTCATCAAGATAGATGCTGGGCAAGAAAAAAAAAGTGTGTGAGAGAAATGTCTGCCGATTATAGTTCTCCTAAAATAGGAGTGATGCAAACTAAATTTGGCTAGGCTGTGCTTGGTGTGTAAAGGTGAGCCATAGGTGAGGCTTGAGCATTTGAGCAACTTTGCAAGCAATTTCAAAGGAAACACACAGGTAAGTGTTGGACTTAATGAAACGTACATTCAGAGCCAGCCAAGCATTAGGCAGGGTGAGGCTGCTGCTTCAGGCAGCAAAAGCTCTCCAGGTGGCACACCCATTGGTGCCCCCCCACCTCCATTAGTGGCAGAGAAGCACTGCCACCAGTGGCATGTGAGACTTGTGGTGCACACAATGTTTCACGTGATTTGGGGCGAGATCAGCATCAATCATGGTGCCTCTTCTCCATCACCAGAAGGTGTGGCAGGGTGTGCGGCAGGAGCAGGTGGTGGTGGGAGTAGCAGGAGCAGCAAGGCAAAGGGGCAAGTCCCATTTTGACTCAAGTGGCGAAATGGGATACTTCGCCCCCTGCTTACATGGGACTAGAATGAAACTTTGGAGCGCCACAGCATTTGGTAGGCACATTTGGGCTGGCTGTTCTGGGAGAGGGTGGAAGCAAGGAAAGCTGTGAGCATCCCAGTCTTGACAGTCTTAACATTGTGGAATACAGACTTCAGCTGTCATTGACTGCAAGTGCTATGCCACATTGATGCTTAGATTCTTCTGCCTTTCCCCCCTGATAGGTTGAAGTTACTTCATTTACTCTGCAAACTTCATTTCTGATTTCTTTTTTAAAAAATACAAATATAGACACATGGATTAGAAATCTAACCCAGCAATAATTTATGCAATGAAAATTTATGCATATCTTTTTGCTTTACATAAATCTTTGCCTAGTCAATAAAAAGGATAGTTGCTATAGAAACATCTATATAGCATAAACTTTGAAGAAGTGGTATAATTTTCTTATGAAGAAGAAAATAATGTTCTAGTTCTGTTTGTTCAGTATGCCTGTTTCTGAAGCAATAGGATTTCAATGACACACACCACAGACAGTCTGACCCACCATGGTCTCGATCCCAACATAATACTTTCTGTGGGTATGGTAGTCAACAGCAGTTTAATTCTGGTTTAGGCTTTGTGTTCTGATAATCACTTTCTCCGCTTTGATATCTTGGAGGCTCTTTAAACAGGTTCCTCTTACTCTCTGAAAGTGCATCCTATACTACTTCCTCTGAGCAGCCACACAAATTGCTCCTCTGACTGTCTGAGAGGCAATTAATAAATCTGTGAGTCTGTCAGTTGATCCATAAGAGAAGTGACTAATGCATATAGAAGCTAAACACATGGGATGGGAGAGACAAATGTGATTTATTTCCCTCTCTGTTAGACCAGATGACTAATCTACTCTTCTCTTATTTGTTATTCCCTCTATATCTTTTATCACTCTGTGCTTCCTTACAAGACAAATCTTGGCATTTAAGTCCTTAGCAATGGAAGATTTTCAATTCTCCTTCCTCTTCTGCCACCCCTTTTTAATTTATCTGCATTAGAACTGTGTCTATTAAAATTCACCAAATCAATAAGAATGTGACTCGAGCTGTGGTATTAAAATCTATTTTATTACTATCCAAATGTGATATGATTTTATTTTCCCTGCTTTTTGTACTGATTAATTTCTTCATAAACTTAGTAAAGAAGAAGGCTCAGGAAGGCAGTCACCATTTATTAACAAAGGTTAAGCCATTTCTATATTATTTGTAGTCTAGGCTGCAGTCCTGTGGGTGATGAAGGCAAACAATAAAATTGTTCCATGTACAATGTATTCTATTGCAGAGACACATAAATAAGTCTTGTGCCCATTTCATCTTTCCTCCACGTTCATCTCTTCTTTCTGGTCTTGGTGTGCATTGAACACCCTATTGCACAACATGTGTGCATTGCATAATTCACAGAGAACGGCAACAGTGATATCTGCATTTAATCCAGTATTACATTTTCAAGATGTTGTCAATGCAGCTCAAACTAAATGAGTGGCAGCATACAAGCTTGACGTGTTTACCCCTATATTCTTTTGTGTGTGTCCAGATATACAATAGCCAAGCACATCCTATGTGCAAATTAAGTCCTGTAATGTATAACATTTGTGTCACCAAATGTACTTACCCACTTCCTTCGCTGCTGTTGCAATTGCAAATTCATCAAGTTATATTGGTCTCTATAAAGTTACCTTCTAATTAGTGTCAATTGTTACCATAATTTAAATCTATACGTCAAATGGGGAAAATAATGAAGTGAAAATGGCTGGCAATTCAATTAAGTAAGTGGTGTGACAGAAATAACGGAAAATGAAATTCACTTTTGCTGGGATGGGAATGTGCCCACTAAAACAACCAGATGCTTCTGACCTTGTAAATGATGTTACTTGAAATGGCTGAGCCAAAAAAACAGGGCTGAAATTTCTCATAGGTGAACATTTTCAGGGTGTGTGCATTTCACTCTTCCTGCTCACGATTCCTATTGACAGCAGTTCTAGCACTTTTTATCATTAGGATTCTTCTTACCATTTCCATGACCCAATCGGGGATCAAGAAACAAGCTTGGTGACATCACAGCACCACAAAGCTATATCTGTCCCACAGTATTGCTAAAACAAGAATGGTATTCTCTGTTTCTCCATGTAGTTAGCTAGCTTTGGTGAGGGAGAGGCAGGGAGAAGAGGCAGGGTTTCCAATGCAATACTATAGCAGAATCCCACACATTTGTATGCTACTCCCATCTTTGTACAATAATTCCCCACCTTTGTGGCTATGAACAACTAAACCACATTATTTTTTTACCCTAACAAAAGAAGTTGTTGGGTGGTTTGTTTGTTTTTTTTACTTCATATAAGGCTCTAAGCCTAGATTGGCTGCATATTTTCAGATATGAGTAAGAATCACAGGTTAATCACCACAGGTTAATCAACTGCAAGACTATACTATACTATACTATACTATACTATACTATACTATAATGTTTCCACATCCAGATGCATGTGAGCAACTGCTGAATATATGTGCATACTCTTGTGAACCAGCTGCAATGTTCTTGCCATATTTGGTGATAAGAGCTAATTGTTCCCCAAATTGCTTTTCTGCCATCTTTGGCAGCACATGACTTTTCCTCTTGAGTCAACTGGATCTATCTGTTCTACAGTCACCTTGATACACTGTCTGTCACTTTTTATTCCCATACCCTACTTATTACATACTATTGCCTGGATTTTGTATAGGCTAACCTCTAGAAAGGAATGACATCCAATAGATTCTATCATATATTTTACTTGATGGCTGCTATTATTTCCAAGATGACAGTTCTATGCTTTAAATCAACCCTTCTTATTTCCAGAATTCAGATACAGATTCCAGTCCTTCTGTGCCCAAAATGGCACCATCCACACACAAGGGAGGAATCAGCTGGCTTAGAGGAACCCCAAGGTTGCAGAAGTACAAAAAAAAAGAGGTGGGAGAAACCAGAGGGGGAACCCACCAAATTAGCTCAATGAGGACTGAGTTTCCTCAGTGACTGATTGAATGCTGACTGAGAAAAAACATGGATATAAGAAATGCAATGGAGAATATTGTAGAATAACATGGCTGGCTGACTTGTACAATGAACAGGAGAACTCCACACATTTTGTTCCAGGTTTTCTTGTGTGATACGTAGTTCACATATCTGCTTACATACTGATATCTCAAATAATTAAGCTGCTAGTTCTTCTGGAAAGTATGATAAGCATGTTACTTCGATTATTTAATAGTAGGAGCTCATTAAACACTGTAAGCTACATGCCCAAGAAACTCATTAGTAACATTCCCTTCTAGTTCTAACTGTTACATTTTTAGCCCCAACACCTTTTCATGTATCGGATGAAAATAGCATTAGACACTAAACCTTCATTGCTAATCAATACACAAGTTCTGATGCAAGTTGGTAATGTGTGATTTGTACAAAAACTAGCGGAAAATAAGACTGTATTCAAATCAGCAAAAACTCACTTTAGTCAAATTGTGATCGATGAGATCATCTTTCCAGAACGATTTGCAAATGCAATGGAAACAAGCTGTTTTATGTAAGCGCAAACGACCATCTTTTAAAAAGATGTGGATGATGTGGGATTGTGACAGTTCCTATGGCAACCTGCTATTTGGCTGCATGCATCATCATATATATTTCAGGAACTGAATGCTGGAAAAAGAGGGAGTAGGAGGAAGAACATGTGCTTGAGTCAATAAATTCCATAGCGGAGCTGATATTAAAATGCTTGACCCTCTGAGCTGAAATCCAAACACTTTCATGTGCTCTAACCCACTTGACACTGGGAACTATAGTTATGCTCATAAAGGAACTGCTTTCTCATCTGATTCTGGGCTCTGCATCACATCTTCATCTTCCACTGCCCAGAGCTGGTGGTTGTTCTGACCCTGATAGATCTGAAGAACTGACAGCAGCTAAGAGAATGAGTTATATTTCTTTTCCGACTATCACAGGCCTGTAAGAGCACAGAGTATAGCTTAAAGCAGGCAGCTAATTGTATTGTAGTTGCTATTTTCCATCAATGGGTTGGATTTGATTAACAGCTGCTATACATTAGGGTGGGCAACCTTTTTTTCTGTTGAAAGCCAAACTCCCTCCAGTGCAATCCGTTGCCAGTGCTCTGCAAAGCAAGAATCAATGATGGAGCCCGAGACAAAAGTGTTCTTGACTAACTGATTCAGAGCAAAGATTACCCTGTTCCTATTTTCATCTAGCCTATTTCAGATTAGATTCCCCAGTCCTATACAAGTCTGCCCAGAAGGGACAGATGGTCAGAGAAGCAGAGCCATTTCCCATCTGAAGCTTTGACAGTCAAGGCAGAACAGGTGCAGGTTTCTTGGAGTTTGTGCTATGCTGGGATAGAGCAGCAGAGAGGGACCCAGACTGGGCCTCTCAGCTGACAATAGACCCACATAGCATAAGGTTACCATATTTTTTTCAATGAATCTGGGGAGACTTTAATTAAATAAATAAATACTACACATTCGGGACGTTGATGCTGCAGCGATGACGGTGGCAGAGGGGTGGCCACCACCTTGACCTCAACCACCACGTTTCCCCTTCCTCCAAGGCTTCTATCTCCTTTCTCCATGAGCCTGGGTGGCCCCTGAGTTGTTAGTTCTTCAGTGGTGGTGGGGAAGCCGTGCGCGGTGGGTCAGGCATGGAAGGCAGAGGAGGAGGACTGAGAGCGGCAGCAGCAGCAAGGCATGGGCAGAGCAATGCCTCCCTTCCCATCGAAGCAACCCCAATCCCATTCCTACTTGCGTGCAAGCAGGAGGGGGCGGGGATCCCTCAGCTGGGAAGGGAGGCTTCACACTGCCTTTTGGAGCAGCCCCATCCCAACTCCTACTTGTGTGCAAGCAGAAGGAGGCAGGGATCTCTCAGGCAGTGCAATGCCTCCCTTCCCATCGGAGCAGCCCCAATCCTATACCTATATGCATGGAATCAGGAGGGTGCGGGGATCCCTCAGCTGGGAAGGGAGGCTAACTGAGAAATCCCCGTCCTGCTCCTGCTTGCACACAATTAGGAGTTGGGAGGCTGCTCCAATAGGCAGCATGAAGCCTCCCTTCCCAGCTTAGTTACTGGGGTCATGGAGGGTGGAGGCAGCGCGGAAGCTGCATCTTGAAGCCCCTGCACCACCATCATATGGGGACTTCTGAGCAGCTCCTAGAGCCAGCTGCTCCGGGCTGCTGAGATTTCCACTGCTGCGTTTCCTGGGGACATTAAATAAAATACGGGGACATTCAGGGGATGGGATTTGTCTGGGGACTTATTAACAAATCCAGGGACTGTCCCCAGGAAGTGGGGACGTCTGGTAACCCTAGCATAGCATCTAGCAGATCCTTGGCTCTCCCAGTTCTGCCCAAAGCATCCCATTTCAGGACCCTGTAGAGACTGGCAAGAGAAGAAAGAATATCACCCTATGCCTTCTTCCCAAGCCATTAGCATCAGGGGTCAGGATTACTCCCACTGGGTTTTACAGGGTCATTGTCAAATAAGTATAAAGGGGGGGGGAGGAATACAACAGACCAATAGAGCTACTGTTCTGAATTTTCACAGGAACTTTTTTTTAATGCAAACTGATTTCTTTTTTGTTGTTTTATTTCTCTCATAAAATTTACATTCTGCTCGATTGTTGAAAACCTCAAAGTGGTATACAAAAACAAAACAGTAAGATAATTAGTAGCAACAAAACAATTCAAAAAATCAAAAGCATATTTTATTTCATAAAATTTAACTGAGGTGGAAGTGTGGAAAACAATACGTAAGATGGGGGGAGGGAGGAACAGAGAGATACCGAAATTGATTGATTCCCCAGTCCTAACTTTGACTCCCTTCCCCATTTTTCATTGCAAATGACACATCACACAGCTATGCCATTTGTGATTTCAATAGCTCTCAGTACTTTTTTTCTGTTAAATAATTACAGCAGTGACATTCTATGGATCAAGTATAGTGGTGTACCAAAGTATTGCTAAGCACAATTTTTCAGAGAAGATCAGTGTAAGGACACTTTTGCTGTTTTGCTGGGATATAGAATCATACAATTGTAAAGCTTGAAGGGGCCATGGGGGTCATCTAGTCCAGCCCCCTGCAATGCAGGAATTTTTTGCCCAAGTTGGGGCTCAAACCCATGAGCCTGAGTTTAAGAGTCCCATGCTGATGAACAGTGCCATGGCCCTTTCAGGTACTAATGATTTTTGAAATATTTAAAGGATATTATTCAAGTTTTAAATGCCTCATTTCCCCATCTAGAGTTAGATCTGAATACACCATACAGCCCAGTGACAGGCAATATTATATGTAAACCAGTGATATTAAAATCAATGGGAGTTAATGTCACTGATTTCAACATCTTGTGATTTGCTTCCATTGACAACTAATATTTCTAATGGTGCCAATTAACTTGGATAGTTCATGTTCCATCTAGGTTAGGAATACAATAAAAAATGCTTATACCAGCACAGTTCAAATTTATTTGTCAATGTATCTGTGAATGCACACGTCAATCCAAAAAAGGTGTCCTATATGTGGTCTTCATATATAGTGATTTTAGAGGTAAGCACGCATCTCTAAATTATCTTTTTTTTAATTAGTTTGCCTAAGGGTGAGGTAGGGTCAAAAGGTTGCTTAAATATCTTAAGCATAAAGAGCATTTTGCAAAGTTTCAAGTAATATTCTATAAAATAGAGAGAATTTTATCAAGGCACAATAAGAACATCATGCAATTTGATTTCTGATCATTTAGCAAAGTAGAATCTGGCTGATTCCAATTAACAGGCATAGGCTTGTTTGTAAAGTCTCTTAAAAATTAGCCATGCAAGTAAAATTCACTATACTGTACTTAAGTGTAGTGAATATTCGGGTAGCCTTCATTGCAGTTTGCTTTGAGATTCATGTTTGTCTTGTTCTTCTGAAGATATGCACAATCTTCTTTGGTTATTAAAATGATTTACATTTTTTTCTTTTTTAAAAAAGGAAAGACCCTCTAGGAAAACTGTTGCTGGAAATAATGTGTTTCGGTTTCCAATCTCACCCTCCAGCTCAATCTGCTGCTTTGTTTTGTTTACACCTCATTGAATTCCCTTTGTCTTTCAATCCTTGCTCTGCTGATGAAGTCATCTGTCTGCATTTCCCCCCCGCTGACTTTCGAAAACCAAGGCACAAAGCTGTACATCTCCTGCAAAAGTTAATAAGGCAGGCCAAATGATCCTATAGTTTGATGATGGTGAGTGCCATGGCAAATAAAAGGACATCCAGCAGAGTTCACTCAGCCCATATTGCCTCTTAAGACCGAAATCTTCCTTCAGATGCTTATGTGACTGGAAATATTGTAGTGGTTGCTCTCTAAACAGGGATATGGCAGAGTAGTTTCCAATTTTGTCCACGTAAGGGGGAGAAAACGTATTGCAGTCCACAAGGAGGCAACATCATCAGATGGCCCGTGTTTTCCAAGTGTTTTAAAAGAAAAGCTTTCTAAGAAGGTGCAAATACTGTCTAGGAATGTGTTTCTAGAAGTCACTGTAATACAGTGGTACCTCGAGTTAAACGCCTCAGGTTACAAACGCTTCAGGTTACAAACTCTGCTAACCTGAAAGAGTTACCTCCAGTTGAGAACTTTGCCCCAGCATGAGAACGGAAATCGTGTGCCAGTGGCGCAGTGGCAGCAAGACGCCTCTAGTTAAGAACAGTTTCAGGTTAAGAACGGACCTCCAGAATGAAGTAAGTTTGTAACTAGAGGTACCACTGTAGTAAAAGTAGAGCTTTCCCCCCAGTTCCCTCAGTCCCTGAAATGGCTACAAATGCTTCATTGGTTAGGGACAAAGGTTTCTCCACATCATCCCAAAACGAGAGGGATCACATGGGGAAAATAAGAAACTAGTTTGCATGCATGAATTGGCTTTAAGCCTATTGCTAATTGGATATTTATTTATATTCATAGTATTTTATTTATTCAATTTCTCTATCACCTTTCATCCAAGGACCACAGGGCAGTTTACAATATAAAAATACATACCAGAATGACAAACGAAAACAAATACTGATTTCCATTTGACGATGCAAGCCTAAGCTTGTCTCCTCAGAATTTCTATTGAATTCAATGGAACTTACTCACAAGTAAGCGGGGTTAGGACTGCAGCCTGGTACACAGTGTGTCTGGAAAGAAAACAAACTCTGATATCAGGTTGCTTGCTATACATTTTCTCAAAGGGAAAAATATCCCACCTTCATGGTAATCTGGTACATGGATTGGTGAACAACTGACTTCAAAAATTATGAAACATATGTTTTTTGGAGCACATAGCATCCAACCAAGAGAACCTAAATGATACAGTAGCAGCCTTCAGAAACACAAAGTTAGCTGAGGGCCAAATTGGGGTCTTCTGTGTTGTTCTTCTGTCTGAATTGCTATTTCCATTTTCCTGAGGCTGAAGAGCAGCATTCTTAAAAATCCTGAGAGAGAATAAATCTTAAAATAAGTACAAAAATAAAAATAAAAACTCATTCTAACTGAAATTTAATGTTAGATAAACTTTCTCCATCGACCCTTAGCTAGTTCCAAAAATCACATTCTCGGGGGGGGGGGGCGGCTGATTCCATTCCTCTGCTTCATACACAGAAGGGTCTTCTCTAACCTTCCAAACCCACTAACTCCTAAGAGAGTAGAATGCTTTCTCAAGTAATCCACTTCTTCCATCCTCTCAACCAAAACCACTGCTGAGAAAAATTGAGAGATTCAGTTGAACCCCCATAAGCCTTTGTGAGTGAACAGAAGTCTGTTCATGCAACAGGGCTTTCCTGTCTCCTCCACAACTCCACCGTCCCCTGTGTATCCCTGAAAAAGTTCCTGGTGGTTGATTGTCCCTCTGAATGGTTCAGGGTGGTAAATTGTGAAGACTGCAGTGAGACAGGGAAAGAGCAAGAATTTGGAGGTGCTGCCTTGGACAAGCAGATGTGCCTCCTGTTTATATCAGGGATAGGGAACCTGGGACCTTCCAGATGTTGCTCTCATTTTCTCTGGCCATTGACTATTCTGGCTGGAAGTTCAAAAACATCTGGATGGCCACAGGTTCCCCATCCCTGCTGCATCTAAAGCCTTACATAATTTAAACTTGGCACATGACTGTGCAGTAGGAAGGCAAGTAAGCAGGGCCTGAACCAAGTTTCATGGTATGATTACTATTTTCATTTATTAAACTGGTGTGGGGTATAATCAAACATCATCCAGGAAGTAATCACGGTTTCCTGTGAAATATTGTGGTTAAATGCATAGTTCAGCTCTATTATGTCCTTTAATGTAAGCTTTCTATATCAGTAATGATAACCAGGATATAGCTGTGCTGTAGATTGGGTATCTAGTTTATGAAGTGCAGCCAAATCAAAAATAATTGTGCTTCCCTTAACAGCAAAATGTTTCTTTTGTTATTACAGTACTAAATTGCCTGCCTCCTTTTGTTAGGGGTAAAATATTTTCTCCTTTGTTTTATTCCCTAGCCTACTACAGTACTTGTCTAAACAGCTCATCTAAGTGAGACTGATGTTTCTCAAGGACTGTAAGTGATGAGAGGATCTACCCTTTGCTCTTCAGTTATCTCTTCACAGTTATTGTCACGCTTATCTGCAGTTCTCTGAGAGAAATAGTTCCATTTTGCTGGGTTGCAAACATTCATTTCTCTTATTCAGACCACAGATTTGCCTCAGGGCATGCTAGAAAAAAATATTTTGGATCTCATCTTGTGGTATTGCTTAACTTGGAAAGAAAACAGAATAGAACTTAACGCTTCATGAAAACTGTCCATTCCAGGTTCCAGGTGGTGTTTAGTAAGTAAATCAGTTGTGATGAGATTCAAAGCCTTGATAATATGTTAACCTTTAGGTCAAATAAGGTAACTGCAGGTATTTGTGGCTTTTTAAAAATGTGTGTCTAGAAAATTTAATTTTGGCAAAGAGACAAGTAGCCAGTAGAACTTTTCCATGTAGTGAGGGGGCTGTGGACACTTGTTGACACAGAGGCCAGCTGTGACAACCCACTATGAGGATAAAATTGTTCCTCTCCATGTTGAGTTGAATGCTTCCATTATTACAGAGCCAAGAGCAGTATCTTCCCTGGTGAGGTCTGAGGATATGCACAAGGAACTTGCATCACTTTGACCCACAACATGCTCCCCTTTCTCCTGTTCATCATGACTAATCTGAGCTATCTGAAGGGGGTAGGCCAGGTGAGTCCAAAGAGAGCCAGTATGGTGTAGTGGTTAAGAGCAGTGGACTCGTAATCTGGTGAACCGGGTTCGATTCCCTGCTCCTCCACATGCAGCTGCTGGGTGACCTTGGGCTAGTCACACTTCTTTGAAGTCTCTCAGCCTCACTCACCTCACAGAGTGTTTGTTGTGGGGGAGGAAGGGAAAAGGAGATTGTTAGCCGCTTTGAGACTCCTTGGGGTAGTAATAAAGTGGGATATCAAATCCAAATTCTTCTCTTCTTCTTCTAATGCATCTCTCTCTCTCTCTCTCTCTCTCTCTCTCTGTGTGTGTGTGTGTGTGTGTGTGTGTGTGTGTGTAGACGTGTGTCTGGCACCTTAAAGGAGCCTGTAGTGTAGCTACTTTTAAAGAAGCCCTCTCTGGACCCTGAGGTACTTGACAGATACTGTCTGGTCACAAATAACTTTTTGTGGGTAAGGTGCTTGAGAGGGCCATGGCAGTCCAGCTGCAGACACACATCATGACCCATTTTCATCTGGGTTCAGGGTTGGTTTGGGGGCAGAATCAGTCTTTGCCATTATGATGTATGGGGGAGCCATGGGGGGATTGTGACCTTGTTGCTCCTGCTTGATCTCTCAGAAACTTTCAGTATCATTTACCATAATATCCTCCTTGATCATCTCTGTGAGTTGGGAATTGTTAGCAGAGTGTTGCAGTGGTTCTACTCTGACCTACGGAGTCAGGTTCGAAGAATAGAGTTGGGGGTTTATGTGTCCACAGTTGTGCTGTAGGGTGTCACAGAACATTATCTTATCCTGAAATCTGCCTAGTACAGTAGCTATATTAAGCTACTGGGAATGGCCATTAGAAGATTTGAGACACGATGCCATCAGTATGCTGACTTCCAGCTTTCTTTCTGAATCAGGAGAGCCTGTGACAGCTTTAAACCAGTGCCTGGATGCAGTGGTGGGCTGGGTGAAGCCAACAAACTGAGACTGAATACTGATAAGATGGAGACTTTGTGAGCGTGGTTCCCAGGTCCAGGAGTTGGGGAGTTCACCAGTGCTGAAAAGGGTGGCACTCTTTCTGAAAGAGCAGGTGCATAGTTTGGGGATGCTTCTAGATCCATCTTTGTCATTGGATGCTGCAGTGACCTCTGTGATAAGGAGTGTCTATTATCAGTTTAGGGTGATATACCAGCTATACTCTTTTCTGCACAGGCATAGCTTAGTCACTGTGATTTATCTGTTGGTAACCTAACAATTGGTCTACTGTAATGCATTCTATGTGGGGCTTCCCTTGGAATTGGTCCCGAAGCTGTAGCTGGTGCAGAATGTTGTGGACAGGATGTTGAGTGGAGCATTTGGATGAACACATGCTGCACAAATGCCCAGGTAACTATACTGATCATCTACTGGGCCATATTCAAGCTCTTGTTAACAAACAGAGACCTGAGCAACTCAGGAAAAGGATATCTGAAAAACCTGTCCCTGTACAGACCTGTAAGTTCACTTTCATCATCTGGGGAAATTCTACTTGTAGCACTGCACACTACAGAATATCATAGGGTGGTGACCCAAAAATGAGGATTTTCTGCTGTGATCCCTATACTACCTGTTTCCCTTTCCTCTGTCGTATGTAAAGCAACAATCGACATTTGTAAAGGCTTATCCTTTTGCCCAGGTTTTCCCACACCCATAAGACTGAACCCTGTTTAGTTGGTTTTATATGCTTTGCATGTTTTTATACTGCTTTTATACTGGTTTTGGGCTGTATTTTTCTATTAATAATGGTGTTTGGGTTTTTAATATTGTATTCTGCTTAGAGGTTTTGGTTCATAAATGCTTCTAAAATAAATAAATAAGTTCACGAATACTCAGGTGTTGACTGCTGCATGTCATATACTTTTAAGTGCTGCTGCTGCATGTCACTTATCAAATATTGTCAAATAAGGATTGTCAACTGAAAGCCTAAGGTCATGTTATGTCAAAAAAATTGAATACTGCCTATCAGATACAGTTGAATGTTGACATGTACAGCATGTCAGTTGCCAGTTATTGTCAAAAAACTGACTGTGTGTCTAATATGTCATTTTGGCTGCTAATTTGAGCCAAATACCGTCCAATATGAACACTGCTAATGCAGAGCATTTGGATGCTGATATATAGTAGATTTAATGTTAGTGACAAGAGAAGTGTGAATGATATCAAGATATGATTGAATGCTAGATGTTGGGTGGATAAATAAATAAATAAATAAAAGCTATTTCTGAACATGTAATTGGTTACATGTTTGTTTTTGAGTGACTGGACAATGTATTGTAGCTACATTTGATTATTGGTGGTTATTAGTGATCGTAATTAGTGGCATGTGCTGGTCCATGGGGTCACGAAGAGTCGGACATGACTAAACAACAACAACGTGGTCGTAATGAGATGCATAACATGATGAAATTATAACACAATAAAAAATAAATTATGGATCGTGAATGACCAAGGACTGAAAGTCTAGCCTTTGGCAGTTCAACCACCTCAGTCTCTATGTAGCAGAATAGAAAGACTGCAAGCAGAATATTTGACAGCTCCACCCTTTTAACAAAGGGTATATCAAGTCTTCTGGCAGACTTTTTAATGTCCAAGTCAATCACAGAGTGACTTCTTCTAAGAGGTTACTGATGAAAATAAGCAGAAATGAAATACATAGCAAAGACATTTCCTTTTATCTTGCATCATCTTCTTAGAAATAAGAAAAAGCTGGCCATTTATTGTTTGGACAGTAAGCAGCATATAAATGAATGAATGAATGAACAATGGCATGTGAGCAAACCCCTTCTTTATTTACTGCTTTATTTGTTGCATTTCTAATCCACTTTTTCCTCCAAGGAGCTCAAGGTGGTATACATAGCTCTCCTTCTCCTCAGCCCCCTCCCTCCCTCCCACAACAAGCCCTATGAGGTAGGTTAGGCTGAGAGATTATGACTGGCCCAAGGTCACTAGTGAGCATTATGGCCAAGTAGGGATTTAAGTCCTGGTCTCCCAGCGACCTAACCACTACACCACACTGGATCTTATGGTCCAATTTTATGTATGTTTACTTGGCTGTATTTCCACTATGTTCAGTTGATCATATACCCAAGTAAGTAGGCTCAGAGTCATGTAGTAACATAAATGCTTCTATGTACACACCAGAACTTCCTCCTGTTCCCTCCAACTCCAAATGCTTGGGCACAGATGAGTTGAGGCTGTAGCTGGAAGGAATGGCAAAAGCTTTACTGTGTATAGCAAGAAGCCTTGATTTTAGGATACATGCCTACAAGGGCTGGTTTCCGATGGCCTAAGTGCCAGACTTACCTGGCACCTTCATTACATAGCTTTAGGTGCCAGATGAAAATGTTTCTCTTTAACTAGGCCTTTGGCTAAGCCTTGTGGGAGGAGCTTATTGGGTTGTTTTGGTTTTTGTTCTTGATTTATTCTTTATTTTGTGTTCTCATTTTGTATTTTTATGTTGTGAACTGCCCTGTGATCTTTGGATGAAGGGTGGTATGCAAATCAAATCAAATCAAATCAATCAATAAACACGTTATTCTAGCTGTTGGGTTACTACTGAGAACATGAAATCTGTGGGTGCTCCTCCACATTCTGTTTTTGGGATGACATACCCATGTGGCATGCTTGTGTTAATGTAAATCAGACTAGCTAATTCCTGACTTGATTAAAATTGGTGCAACTACTAATTTTACAAGAGGTTAGGCAACTCCTTCTCATTAGCAATGAACCATGTAGAGTGGCAGGACATACTCTGTTTGCATTAGCTGTAGCAATGAATTGAGTCAGGGAGCCTAAGAGCTCGACTATGTGCTCGAGTTTCAGGAACAGCAGAGATAGGATTTAATTACTAGTACAAGGCTGCATACAATGGGTCTTTACAACAACCTGTACAATTTTTTTTACATGTGTGTCCATCACAACTGTGTGCTTTCAATGACGATGTGTGTTATACTCAAGCCAGAGAATTTGGATTTGTTGCAGTTCTCCACAATCTGAATGCAGCTTCCCACCCCATTTGTAGCCATATAGTGGTGGTGAAGCAGTACATAGTCACCATTTTCCCAGACTTAATTCTTGTCCCAGGCTGTTCTTTCCAAATGCTTCTTCTGCAAGTTGTAGGTCTCCTCCTCACTCTAGTATTTGAATAGTGCTGCTGTTTCACACCCACTTCACAAGTTGTGAGCTTGACTGAACAACAGTTCACTCCAACCCCAGCAGTCTCCTCAATGTTTAGATCATCAGTGTCAGTTTCCCTGTTGTGTTTGCTATTGCTCACTATTAAAGCTCCGCAGCATCCGTCCCTTTGCCTAAGCCAGAACGTTAGACATCTTGCTGTGGTTGTTCAGTTCTTTGTGGTGATTGGCACACCACTGGGCCATGGAGCATAGCCAAGGGTAGAAGTCAACCTGGTGTTTGTACATCTCGCTCTTGCTGTTTTTACTAAACAAGAACTTGTTCTGCACCTACTGTGCTACTATTCTGTTGCTGTTGACAATCTTTTGAGATTGTAAAGTCTTGGAAACTGTTCACTTTTCATTTATTCTTGTCACATTTCATTGGTTCTACACTTAGAACGAAGCATGGCCTACAAACATCCAGCCACTCCTAAACTATCAGCCTAACACAGGAACAGAATGACCAGTGGGCCAGTGCCATAGCAATAGCCTCTGGCAGCAACATCGCTTTCATTCACCAGGAGGGGGAAGGATGAGGCAGTGGTGAAATTGTGGCTGCAAGGGCATATTCCTGAAGCCAATCCAATGGTCCCATCCCACTCACACAGCCCCCACCTCACTGTTGTATCACATCTCCCTTCAGTAAGCTGATCTAACATTCCCCACATGCTCAGAGGGGAATGTGAGAGCAGTTGAAAGTGATGCTTATCATCCTTTCCCTATGACCATCCTGGCTGAGGCTGATGCGAGCTGCTGTCCAACACCATCTGGAGGCCCACAGGTTCCCCACACCTTCAATTGACGTTCTTCCGAGCGGATAAATAAAAGGAATTGATGGAGGGAGACCCTAACACCACTTACCTGAATGTAATCCTCATTCAGTGTCACTGAGGAGTCATGTATAGGATTGCACTACTACAGCTATCCTATTTTCTGGTTCCACATTTGTGCTGTCCCAGAAAAAGAAAAAGAATAAAAGTAGACAATTTAGCAAACTAATATTTAGGAAATCATCCAAATAGCTTAATAAGTATTTAAAAAACCAATATTCTAAAATCATTAGTGGTGCACTGGGAGAATTATTACATAAGTAACATTCTGAAGAAAGAATATTGGCCTGTAAAAATTACAGAGTTAAGTGGAATTTGCCCACAGTGCTCTCAGTCTTTGAATATTTCATGTAATAAATTTGTACCTCCGGTTAGTCCTTTGTGAGTAGTACCTTGCTTAATAAGCTTCTTTGAGTTTGTATGATAACCTCTCTTCTTCTTTTTTGGCTGATTCTCATTCTCATTGTTGTAAGAGACTGGCATTAAGGGAAGAGAATGCCTACTCTAACAGCACTACTATCGTTATTACATTTATATAGCCTTCAACCAATTAACAAGTACTCTTTTAAATCTGATTAACAGCAAGTTCCTAAACAGCTGCCATGACCCAGAATCTTATGGTGATTATTTCATGAAAGTTCCATGCTCTCTGTGTGTGTTGCAATTTGCTTATAAAAGTTTTATAAAACTCCCTCCCATCCTTTGTTCAAGCTTCTTCTTGAATGCCCACTGTTCCATTTAGCTTCTTAAAAGAATGGGGATTTTGCTGATAGGGTTCAGAGCTTGACCTTGAGGTCTCGTTAGACGAGGGGTGGGACCCTCTAGCAAGTCTCCCCATCACCCTGGAAAGCCATCAGATGTGGACATCCTTGTCCCAGGACTAGAGGTCCCCACACCAGCTGGCTGGATTCTTAACTGGCCAACCCCATGACTACAGGAGCAGGGGAAGTGGTGAGCCAGGCAGACACGGCAGAACCACCACCATCAAAGGGCTTAATTAGCTGCCAGTGAGGAAGGGGAAGCTAATGGGAAATACCATCTCAGATTAGGACCTGACTGAAAGCCAGGAAGGGGTTAAGCCTCTAGCTCCTATATAAGCTCCCCATCTGAGCTGCTTCATTTCCAAATCAACAGCTCTTATCAAAGTTTTGTTTTCTTCACCTGGGTGAAATGACTGTGGCCAGGTGACCTGATTCTACTCATTCTCTTATCCAGGTGCTAACAATTGATGGCAGCTTCATGGTATCTGCTCTCTCTTCTTGAGGTCCTTTATATTCACACTGGGCTTGTACAAGAAAGCCATTCTAACACATAACACCTTCAGATAGAGGACTGCCCTTGACATCCCTTCAGTGGCCACCTCTGTATTCACAGGTAAGCACTCCTGCTCAACTTGTTGTCTGGGTGGGTAGGACAGCCCACCTTGAGTGAGTCTCAGTCTATTTCCATATGCACCCTACCTGCCAGGCTGTCTAGATCCCCACAAGGAAAAATTTACCAGGGGGTTCAGGATGGGGTAGTAGCTGGTGGCTCCTGAAGTGTTACAAGAAATGCTTATTTGAAAACTGAACAAAATATTGCCAGTATATTGACATTGCAGTATGTCCTTCCACCTGGGATCATGTGGATAGGGATTTTCCACCAGCGATTGATGAGAGTTGTACAGTGGTACCTCGGGTTACATATGCTTCAGGTTACAGACTCCCCTAACCCAGAAATAGTACCTCGGGTTAAGAACTTTGCTTCAGGGTGAGAACAGAAATCGTGCTCCGGTGGCGCGGCAGCAGCAGGAGGCCCCATTAGCTAAAGTGGTGCTTCAGGTTAAGAACAGTTTCAGGTTAAGACCAGACCTCCAGAACGAATTAAGTACGTAACCAGAGGTACCACTGTATTTCAATCAACTTGTTCTTAGGTGGAAGAAAAAGAGGCAATAGGCTGCCACAGAGCCTCTTTGATACTGTATTTGGAGCCTCTGCCTGCTACCCTATCATGATGTCCAAGGAAACTTTCCCCCTTTGTGTACCATGCTGAATTGGAGAGGGGTGGAGAAAAAGCTTCTTTTTGCATTCTTTCAAACATCAAGCCCACCTCAAGGAGTGTCGTTGTTTGATTAGGATTGCTCACCTCAAAATTGAACTGAGACCAGTCTGCCACATCTTTATAGCAGATCCCATATTTCTTGAGCAGCTGGCAATGATGCTGCAAGTGACAAGTGCTGGGCAGAATAGACCTTTGATCTTTCCTAGTAAGCTGGATTTTACATGGACAAGCTTCCAATTCTGAAGGCCTTGAGTCTACTATCTCTAAAGGACTTGGATATGATCTCAAGGGCAGTGAATGACCGAATTTCCATTAATTGCGAATGTAGAGGTGAAGATCCCCAGGATATCAGGTGTATGACCATTGCATCCAAATGTGCAAAAAGCCACAAGCAGAGCAATCGCACTTTAATGAAAAATAAAGTGTGTTTCCATCACATTTCTCTGTCTAAATGCACTTCTTTGATGTTGTTTTGCTGCCATACCCAGTAGGATTCCAGGTAAACGGAGCCCTCTTCACCTTGTTTTTCTTTTTCAAGCAATATAGGAGTGCTAGCAAGCCAGAAAAGTAGGGCATAGATATGAGACCATTAAAACAAGTGATCTCCTCCTCTCACATTTCGTATTCTGAGAAGCCTCGTGCTCATTTTTTAAATTAGAAATTCAAAATTTATTGCACTTTCTTAAGTGGCTTCTAAATGTTTCTGATAATACGTTGACAATAAAGAGCTCCTGTGTCCATCTACTTAATAGTGAAGATGAGTCAGCAACGCAGGGAGATGTAGCCTTGGGAGAGCAAATACTGGCTGAAAGCCTGCTGCTCCATTTTATTATTCTGATGAAGTGATGAAGTGTAAAACTTGTACCGTGTCATTTTGCCATGCATCTCTTTAGGGGTTCACAAAGAGTAGCAATTTCTTAAACGTAGGAAGGGAAAGTGTTGCTTTTAGTTAATGCATCATAAAAGGTCACCGTAAGTATATATGCAGAACTGTCAAAATGATGAGTGCATAAGTCAACATGCTGAAGCTCAGTTTACATCTGTTCTTTTTCTTTTTAAAAAGATGTTTCCAGGCCATATTGTTGAAGAGATAAGTTTGAAAAGTGGTGATGTCTGCTGAGAGCTTGAAAGCCACTGATTGGAGTGCATAGCTGTAAAACATCTCTAGTGGGTGGAGGAAGCTCCTTCAGTGGCGTTCACAGTTCTTTGCACCTAGCCAAGACAGGCGGAAGCAGAGTAACTTTCCAGAAACAACAATGTGCAAACATGTTGCACATGAATTACATATCTAGGTGGCACTAATCAGCTCCCCTTGGCACAAAATGTGCATTACCTTAGTGCAGCTTTCTGATTTTGTTTTAAAGCAGAATATTAAAAAAGACCAGAACGCCAAAAGATGCAGGTGACAAAATCTAGTAGAACGAATGACATAAGATTAGCTACTGTTGTGGGACCCAGAGCTCTTTGTGGAGCTAGTTCTTTACAGAATGTTGTTGTACAGACTTACATTTTCTTTTTCCCAGATGAATACCGGGACTGTGATTTATTCAATCACTTTAATGAACTTAGATTTATGCTCCATGTATTCTGGCATTGCCCTTTTAACGTGTTCAATGCATAACACACATCGTTCGTGTATGTGTGTGTGTTTTAGTATGTGGATAGCATTGTAATTCAACATGTCAAATATATTAGTTTTGTAGCAGATTTTAATTCATATTAAAGGTAAAGGTAAAGGACGCCTGGCAGTTAAGTCCAGTTGCGAACGATTCTGGGGTTGCGGCGCTCATCTTGCTCTATTGGCCGAGGGAGCTGGCGTTTGTTCACAGACAGTTTTTCCGGGTCATGTGGCCAGCATGACTAAGCCGCTTCTGGCAAAACCAGAACAGCGCACAGAAACACCGTTTACCTTCCCGCCACAGCGGTACCTATTTATCTACTTGCACTTTGACATGCTTTCGCACTGCTAGGTGGGCAGGAGCTGGGACCAAACAACGGGAGCTCACCCCGTCGCGGGGATTCGAACCACCGACCTTCTGACCGGCAAGCCCTAAGCTCTGTGGTTTAGACCACAGCACCACCCGCGTCCCTTAATTCATATTACTGAATGTCAAATAAAATGTTACAATAGGGATGCTAACTTTCACATTACCTTGAGTGTGAAAGTAGCAATTGGCTGATTGTGGGTTTTTCTTCCTTATATGCCATGGAAGACCTCTCATTTCAATACAGAATCATAGAATTGTAGAGTTGGAAGGGACCACGAGAGTCATCTAGTCCAAACCCCTGTAGTGCAGGAAGCTTTTGCCCATGTGAGGCTCAAACCCACAAACCTGACATTAAGAGACTAATGCTCTACTGAATTTTAATCTTCTTTTGTGCTGGTGTCTTTTCTCTTGATCTCATCTGATTACATTATGGGACCATTTATTTATTCATTTATTTTCTCAAAAAAATATGTGCAAGGAAGCTTTTGGATAGCATTCAAAGCAGTGCATTCATTTAGTGCCAAACCACGGAAGTCCTTATTCATTGTGTTACTTTGGCAAATCAGTTGGGGGGTCATATTATGCATTATTTTAGATTTTTTGAAGACAGAATGCTGTCTGGTTTCTGTTGGGATTTCTAATGAATTGTCGATGGCATGAAATGCTAAAGACACAACCCCTGGTTTCCCTGAATACATTATAGTTTCAATGGAATTAAAATATGGAAAGGAATTTGGATCAAATGTGATCATAAAATATGCTAAGCCTCAGTTAAAATATTGTGTTGAGGACACACAAGGAATGCTGTGAAAGAATGCCACCACAGCACACATTCCATTCTAAAATGGAATAATATCTTATTCATGCTGGCGTAGATTAGATCAAAATCTAATCCTACAGGCATTTTTAAAGCAATGCAGAATTTACACAGAAAGTAAAATGTAAAACACACCAGGCCTTATAACTATGTATATAACATCCATAGTGCATTCACACAGTTAGAGAAATACTTGCACACATGCTCAGTTGATAAAAATAATAATAGTGGAGGTAATAGAGGATGGGGTAGTAGTAATTGAGGGCAGGCGACAGCAGAAGTACCACCTACCACTATGGTTGGAAAGCATCACTATAAATAGGGGGAGGATGAAGTGTCAGTGTATGGACAAATGCACACACAAGGGTGTGCATGACTTGCATGCGTGCTCATGCCCCTGTATAGACCAAATGTGCCATCTATTTGTAGACACACTTGAAGGTTCACATAGATGTGATTCAGCTTTTATTTGACTTTGCAGACACTTGCAATATTTTTTGAAAAACTGGGATCTAAAGATAATAAAAGAAAAACTTCTGTAAGCATTCATAGAAACTTCATGCCAGGCACAAAAGAGCTGGCGACAACTTTGCTCAGTGGCGTGTGACTGTGGAAGTTGGTGAGGAGATGACATTGCATCTCCCCACTAGTGGTGCTCTTTTAACATCTTCAGTGCTTTCCACATTAATCAGATTCTTCTAAAAAGCGAGCCACTTATACTGATAGACCTCACAGCATCTAGTGACTCACACATTTGTCCCAGATGATAGTTCATTCATTTCTTCATTCATTTTTTTATAAGGTAAGGTAAAGGACCCCTGGACGGTTAAGTCCAGTCAAGAGCGACTATGGATTGTGGCGCTCATCTCACTTCAGGCTGAGGGAGTTGGCATTTGTCCACAAATAGCTTTCCGGGTCGTGGTGGCCAGCATGGCTAAACCGCTTCTGGCGCAACCGCTTCTGGCGCAACAGAACACCATGACAGAAGTCAGAGTGCACAGAAACACTGTTTACTTTCCCACTGCAGCAGTACCTATTTATCTACTTGCACTGGTGTGCTTTCAAACTGCTAGGTTGGCAGGAGCTGGCACAGAGCAAAGAGAGCTCACCTCATTACGCAGATTCGAACTGCCGATCTTCTGATCAGCAAGCCCAAGGGGCTCAGTGGTTTAGACCACAGCGCCACCTGCATCCCTCATTATAAGATTGATTACCTACCCTTTACCAAGGCAGGTTAACCACCAGAAAACACAATATTGAAGCAGATGAAAACCACTGCAATTTAAAAACACATAAAACCAGTGCTTTTTTCTGGGGAGACGAAGGGGTATGCATACCCCTCAACATTTTGTGACTCTAAGTTTGGCCTCATTGAGGGGCAGTATTTCAATATGAGTAGGAAAATAAGGGTACCGCTAAACATTTTTAAGGGGGAAAAGCACTGCATAAAACCATTTCAAAATGGAATAGATCAATATGCAGTGCTTTTTTTCGAGAACTCAACATGAACACCTTCTTTGTTCTCTTAGAATGGCAATGGCGCCCACCTGAGAGGTGATGAAACTGAGTTCCAGCTGTAAAAAAAGCCCTGGCAAAATGAATTCAACAAAGGAGGTGGGTCACAAACAGCAAAATACCTTCACTGCCAAAGGCCAAAATAGCATATGGTGAAAAGTGTTCTATGAAGATGCTAGATGCACTTCTCTACAGAGGAAGTTGAACAATTTAGGGCCTGCTGCAGAGAAAATCTTCTTCTGCATCACCCTTCCCCACACATCTAAGGTTGATGGAACTACTAAGAGGTCGATAGGGATGGGAATGGTCTTTCATATATCTGAGGCCTAAGTCATTTAGGGCTTAATACACTCATGTGAGCACCTTGAATTGAGCCCAGAAATGAACTGCAGCCAAAGATTGCGCTATCCTTGTTTACATATATGAATGCAACTATTGTACATTTAACTTTCAGCGTCACTTCCTAAAATTTAGTCTTCTGTATCTTTCTATAGTGTTTGGTAACTTTTTTATTTTAATTTTCTGAACAGGGCAACCAATAACCTTAATAAATCATTAGATTGTTATATAAATCATGCATGTTTAAAATTGAGCTGACTGATTTACAAATCAGGCTTCTGAATTAAAGGTTGTATTGCTGATTTATTAGTTGCTTGATGGTTTCCCTAAATCACACTACTCATTTGTTTGAGTTACTGTGCACCATTAGTACTACCATCACACAAATTGCATGCCTTTTATAAATGATGCAACTGCCTCTTTAGCTCCTGTAATGGACAACATTATTATGGGTCATAACAACATCCGTCAAGTTGACTGATCTCTGCAAATCTATGACACTCTTGTGTTTTAACCCAAAGTATGAAGGAATCTGATTTGTAGTCATGTTTGTCTAAGTCATGATATTGTCTACATGACAACCTGATTAATGATGTGCTGTGCATGCTTCCCCCCACCCCATCCTGCAGTATACTTTAATGGAGAAAAGGTATGTAAACATAAGCATTAATCAAGATGAATGGAAGAATATTAGTGTTTTATTATAGAGCTTTTATAGTCGTCCATTCAATGCTCAGAATTAACTGAATGATTCTTTCATTTTAATAAATGGGGTTAGAGTGGTCCAATGTTCTTTAGCCTACTCCTGAATTTTTCAAGGAAGGAAACTGAAGCACTTCTCTAGGAATATGAAGCATGTTCCTTCAGGGCCAAGCAAATGCTTGTCCATCTTAGGCATATTAGGGTAGCCGTGAACTATTTCAGACCACACAGACATCTTCAGGTACTCATTCTCTCATAGGAGATTCTGAAACGGGGAAATTGCAAAGAAAAATGGAAATGCTTTGGAATATTAATGAGAACTTAAAAAAAAAAGTAAACTGATGTGAAAATGTAGAGAATAGAATTTCAGACAGGAAAAATGAGAGAGAGAGAAACTAAAACTGGAATACAGTCATACCTCGGGTTAAATGTGCTTCAGTTTGAGTGTTTTCAGGTTACGCTCTGCGGTGACCCGGAAGTAACAGAGCGCGTTACATCCGGGTTTCACCACTCGTGCATGCGCAGATGCTCAAAATGACGTCACACGCATGCACGGAAGCTGCAAATTGTGGCACGCGCAGACGCGGGGTGCATTCGCTTCAGGATGCGAACGGGGCTCCGGAACGGATCCCATTTGCATCCAGAGGTACCATTGTGTTCACCGACCCCTTATTTATTTATTTAAGCAATTCTATACCACCATATATTAAAAAAATCAGGGTGATGTACAACAATAAAACACAAAACACCACTAATACAATAGCTAGGAGAAGACCGTTCCTTGGGGCTATTATATTCCTACTGCCACCATTTAAAAAAAATAAAATACCTTTGTTATCCTTTTATTGCATATGACAGCTGAGTATAGACTTTGGACAAAGGGACCAGGAGACTATTATTTTTTCAGAAATCAAACCAAAATATTATAATTTCTTAAAGCTTACTTAAATTGATGGAATAAGGGTTATTTGCAAATTGGTTTTATAACAATGCATAGCTTGATAATAGCTTAAAGATGTTGCTGCTGTTTTAAAAAGGTTAAATGAGGTTATTTAGAGACTTGCTCTAGTTCCCAGCTCTGTACTAAACCATTGGACAATGAACTTTTTTATATACACCCCTGTTAAATCATAGAGAACTTTACAGAAGTATTCTTCATGGTTGGGTTTCTCTCCCCCCACAGACTTCAATTCTTAGTACTCTTATGTCTGACCAGGGACTAGCTGTTTCTTCAGGTTAACCAGCAACTTCCAACACTCCGGCCTCAGTTCTCCCTCTTAATAAAATCTTCTCTCCCTCTGTTTCTTCTTTCAGTGCTTTTAGCTTTAAAAGATTGCCCATTAGCCCATTAGCTTTCTCTGCCCACCTCTGGATGCCAGCTGTTGTCCCCGCCCCACTGTGGCTGCTGCCCTCCCCTTCAGACTATCTCAAATCTTGCTGCTTGAGATTCAGTGAATCTCTTCATATTTCCCCCACCATGTACCCAACTGTCCCCAACATTGCTCAGCCTGCCCTTTTATTCTTTCCAGTCAGAACCCTCCAACCAATCACCAGTTTTTCAGGGGAATACTGAAACCTCATTGGCCTTTAAATATGACTCAATACATTTGAATGAAATGCTGACCAATCACAACCTGACTCATGTAAATGCTGACTCTTTTCACAAACTATCATAACCGAAGTCCCACTGTTTACATAGTCATCTCCTTAGCAACAGTATCAGTTTAATTGCTTCCTGGCAGACTGCCAGGTGAACCCCGGCACAATGTATTTCTCTGGCTTCAGTTAGGAATAAAACCTTCATGCAGTAAACTATTTGCAATCCCAACAGTGTTCATAACAGAACAACCTTTAACGTTTAAATTGCTCGTCATAAAAATAGTTTCTTCACATTAACCTTTTAAATATTTGATTATTTCTCAAATGTGGCTGCTGCTGTTGCATTTATTTAATTGTTAGAAGGTGAAGAGCCTCTGAGGTATTGCCTATTATTCAGGGAAATTATTTCCCACCTTCTGCCACAGCATCTAACCCCCCTGGCATTTTCCTGAGCACGTTGTACAAACATGTATTTACAGTAATCCATGGAATCGGCTTTAAGTTACATTGTTTTTGATCTATTGACCCAAGACCATTTATGTGTTAGCAGAAACAACTAAAGCAAGGACAGTCATGGATTCCACATTGGCATTTTAGTTAAGCAGGCTGCATTGGAAAGATGACAATGGAAACATTGAGTGACCTTTTGTAGTCAAAGTCAAATACATTTTTCTGCAACAGTTGAGATCCAGAAGGTTATTGACAAGCATTCCATTTTGGATGGCTATAACCATCTATAAATTTTGCAATTGCTACAACAAATAGGTTCTAACATAGCTCTGATCAAAACTTTCCCCTCAGCTTGATATTCTGAGGCAAGAATGGTCAATGTGGTTTGTTCATTCATTCATATCAGGGCAGTGTACACTGTATACCTGGACTCACATGTTTGCAGCCAGCACTCATATATGTTCATATACACACTGCTGGGAGGTTTAGGTTCTTTTGCTAGAATTATGGCGTGTGCTTTTTATGGACATATGCTAACTTTTAACCCTATGCCCACAAGAAGATTTCACATAAAGAAATAAAGAAAGTTGGGCTTATTACATGAAAAATTAGCGACAGAATATATAAAAATATGGCTACAGACAGCAAAGTTGCAGACCAAGCAGGTAGCAAACTACAATACATACCTCGATTAAAGAGTAAAAGATTCCCTAACTATTCTAAAAAGCCCCAAAGAAACGCGGGCAGAAGCTAGAAGTGGAGAGAAGGAGGGAGGAGAAAAGTACACCTGCCCTTAAAACAAAGCAGAAGTGTGTTGAGTCCTTGGGAGCACTGGGTAAGTTCTGTCCTACTGGAGCTAGAAGAGCTAATTAACCTTTGAATCAAATGGGTTTTTAAAATCCCTTTTTGCCAAGGCATGGCAGTGGAGAGGGGAGGGGGCTGTGGACTGGGTGATTTCTACAATGTCCACAATTACTTCCAGAAGAGTGAGAAATATTGTTGAACTCCAACTCCCATCAGCCCCAGCTCGCTTGGTCAGGAATGATAGAAGCGGTAGTTCAACATGTTGGCTACTTCTGGTCTGAGCCATGGCTGCTGTAGTATAAAACAATATGAAATAGTAAGCATACAGTGGTACCTCGGGTTAAGAACTTAATTCGTTCTGGAGGTCCGTTCTTAACCTGAAACTGTTCTTAACCTGAGATACCACTTTAGCTAATGGGGCCTTCCTCTGCCACCGTGCCACCACCACACGATTTCTGTTCTCATCCTGAAGCAAAGCTCTTAACCCAAGGTACTATTTCTGGGTTAGCGGAGTCTGTAACCTGAAGCGTCTGTTACCCGAGGTACCACTGTAGTATGAAACACTTGTGTGGCTGTTTGTAGGAAATCTATGTAGGCTTCAGAAGAAAGAAGTTGGGGCATTTCTCTATAGATGCAATTCAAAACAAAGGGGATTGGAGAGGGTGTGGCCGTCTGCTGGGGAAAGTTGTAAAGGGGTCCAGAAAGAGATGGGAAAGGGCACCTGGATTCCTTCTCTGATGTTTGTTTTGGGGTATAAAAGGGCCAGAGAAACCATCAGAGAAAGGGCAAGTATGGGATTCATCATGATGACCTCTTTGTACTTCTGCAAATCTTTGGGCTCCCCTTATGATGTTCCTGCTTGCAGGAACACTTTGGCTACCAAGGGCAAGCCTGAGAAGTGCTTGACTGGAGCTGCTGCTGTGTAAAACCTTCCACAATCTATTTCAAAGGTATGATGCCTTCCAAATTCTGTGGACTAAAACTCCCCTCACCCATAACCATTAGCAATACTGACTGAGGCTGAGGGGTCTTGTAATCAGCAGCTTCTTTGGGGTACCATATTGGCCCCTCTGATCTACATAACCATAAAAGGTAAAGTTGGGGGTTATCCTCAGAAGCTTTCTATTGATTACATCATTCTTTGCATTTAAAATTAGAAATAGAGCCTCAAACAATATTTACTTGCTCCAAAATAATCCATATGGTGAGCCAAGGATTTGAATTTAGATCTTCATGTGCAAGCCCCACTACCTGACCTTTAAATTATATTGCTTCTGTCTGCTTTTGCTGTTTTCCAAACAGAAGTTTTTGTCTTGCAGAAAAATCAAAGGCTGTAGAGTGTATTTGCACATTTCTATCCTTAAAAATAGGTCTGATGTTGCAGTAATTAATCAGACAAAATCATGCTTACTGACTTGAAGGAGAACAGAAGATCACACCTGCACTTTCATGAAAGCAACATATAATTTATACTCTTTTTATATGAATTTATGGCAACACCCTCCCCCGCCCACCCGGCTTCATTGGTTTACTCATTCAAAGGGTAACTAGGTGTATGGAAAAATTCACTAGAGCTTCTTGTTTATTTAAACTGCTTCTTTAGAATTAATTATGTAATGAAATTTAGCTTTAATGAATGGCTCTTTTTGTGCAAACCAATTTGTGGGTGAGTTAAATTTCCTACAGCTGAATTATTGGCTAGCATGCCTATATCAGTGGTTTTTCCATTGCCGTACAACACATCAGCTTAAAACCTGGGGTGGTTTAAATATGGGGGGTCTGTATTTGGAAATGTTTCTTTCAGGTCAAAACAAAACTTGGGTAAAACCACCTGCAGAGCAAAAAATTAATTGTATCAAGCGGTATATAATTTTTATGAAATGGATAGTTGATAAACTCCCACAGGCTGCAATTCTGAGGTCATTGTATTGGGAATACAAATATCATTTTTACCATCATAAACAATGGACTATTGGCTCAAGTCAGAAAGGCAGAAGTCAGGGCTGAGAAATGATCTAGTATTCCTCTATTTGTCTTTTGCTTTAATTTTTGTTCATATTTTCATTAGAAAAGGAGAGATTTCTCCTTAACTTCAGGGCATGCTGGGTGACTGAGATGGCTTAGGATTCCTGGGATAAAAATGGCTGCCTAGCACACTTCCAGTATGGCTCCTTGTGGCCCTACTGATACTGGGTGATTGCGGAAAAATGTATTAAAAGGCGATACTATAATTAAGGAATGTGTAGATAGGAATTTAAGCATGGATGATTGTCAGAGGAGTTGAGGGAGGTCCAATAAGTTAAAATATGTGATGTTTAAAATTGTATGATTGGAGATATTATGGAAAAACTTAATAAAATATTATGAAAAAAAAAAAGATACTGGGTGATTGAGCCAAGGCTTCAAAGGATTCAGTGGTGGTGAGGAAGGAGGAACCAGAATCAGATACCCCACTCTGACACTAAAGCTATGTCTCCAGTATTAGCTGGGAAGATCTGAACTATCCTGTGGCTCCCTCACAGTGATCATAGGATCTTGTCCTTACAATCTATTGTAGCCTTAGAATTCATTTGCATTTGCTGCTCCTACAACCACTGCTGACTTGAGACTCTTCCCCCTCCACTTGACATATGCTACTTGCACTATCCTTGAACCATGGTGTGCCCGAGTTCAGTTTATTATAGTCCTTTTGTCTATTAGAAGTCAACATCAAAGTCAATGACAGGAGATGTGAAGGCCAGACTGGCATAAGTTATTGTTCACTCATGTCAGCAATTTTCGTTTCCCCTGAATGCCTTACCTTGACATAAAAGTCTTAAAGTTAATTATTCCTGCTGGCATAAAGTCATGTTCCAAGACAGCCTGAAGTTTTACCCATCATGTTCTACTCATTTTTAAGTAAAATACCACATTCATGAATGTTTTATTAAACTTCCCCCCTCCACGAGTTGGATCTTGTACAGAACCCAAGTAGGAAGCTGTCTGATATCAAATTAGATTATTACTACACCAAGTCAAGTATTGCCTGTTCTTGACTCGTAGTGGCTCTTCCAGCTATCAGCAGGAGGTCTTTTACTTCTCAACTTGATATGGCAGAAATGGGACCTGAGACCTTCCGCATCCAAAGCATTTGATAGGGTCTCTTTTCCTTAGCATTAGCAATACAATAAATGTAAGTGGTCACTAAGAATGTGGATTTGCAATTTAATTTCTATTCTCAGCATTGCCCATAATTAAATACATATCCTATGTAAGTATAGGGGGAAAAAATTCAGTTCTCTCATGGTTTTGGTGTTATTTCAACTGTTAGGCTGATTTTAATTGGTCTTGTTTTGGTCTGGTCTGTTCCTGCTATTTTGCAATGGTTTTTATATTTTCATATATACATTGACATGGTTGTTTTATTCTCTGTGTTATGTTGCATGTATTTAGTTTGCTCTCCAGTTAGAGGATAATGAATGATGGTCTCTGCATTTTTTAGATATGGGATATGACTTTAAGTGTGAGCAACACTGAGAATGGAAATTAGTCTGAAAGTATGTCAATAAATAAATTGTAAGTCAATAAACAAACAAACAAACTTATAATCAGCCATTTGTATAGCACCATCTAACACAAAAGATATTAGCTGGCTTTGGAGAGCCCAAAGAGTTGCAGAACTACAAAAAAAAAGTAAAAACAAAAACCCTACAGTGGGCAGGAAAACTAAAACAATCCTATAAGATCAGGGTGTGCTCAGTGGGCAGAGAATGCTAACTGACTGCTGGATGATGAATAGAAAATGGGGGGGGGGGGAGGGGATTGCAGTATGATTGAAGACTGGCAAGTACTGTGAACAGGAAAACTCCACATTGCAACTTTTTGTTGCAACCAAATCGTCACAATTCTTTTCCAATGTAAAAATCTTTGAATTTTTTTGGTTGCTTTGGAATTTCAAACTATTAATATTCATCATCTGAAATTCAAAAATGTTATTGTTATTTCATTTATTTATTTATTTATTTACTTATTTGCATACTTGGAATCAATAGCTCCATAAAAATATATCAACTTGGTATACAATATATATGAATAAAAATAGAGTTTCCTAGAGCAGGGTATGACACACTAAAAGCTCAGTGCCAAGTGAAGGCCAACTGAATTTCAGGGGCATGGGGAACCGCCAGAATTACCCCATCTGAGGATCTTGGTGGTAGACTAGATGTGTTAATTATATAGACATGTGCTACAAAGTTAGGTGGAAAGGTAGTTGTAACTGAAAAATGTAGCAGCTCTAAAAAGTCTAAATTAATCTTGTTGAATGCTGTCAAATTCTGAAAGCATCAATAGCAGAATCCTGTCAATTTTCTAAATGCTGTTGACAGTCAAAGGCTGTTGACAAGAGTGTTCAGGTGTTGTTGTCGAGTGATAACAACATTTGATTGCTGTCAAATGTTTCAAGAAACCTATGATAGCGGTGAATGGCTTCTGCATAAATGTGCTGCTGAAGTAAGATGGAGGGAACTAAGGCTGCGTACATGTTGTTTTACCAATTTAAAATGTACCTATATAGCTCTTTTCTCAGTTTGTATAAAAGCTGATGTGGAGGGGAATGCATTAAAATGCAGTATTTCCTAAGAGATGAGAGGATTGATACAGAATAGCTATTGGATGTGGCGATGGGCTGGACTCAATCTTGTCATTGGAGCACTGAAGCCAACTATAGGGGGCCCTGGGGGTCTGGGAACCCACAAAAAGTTGTTGTGGGTTCTCAGCACCCATACCACGGGGTCTCTGACACAACTTCTCGGGCCTCATGAAGCACTGGGGCCTCCAATGTGACTTCCAGATCCTTGTGAAGCCTTGCGGGGCCTCAGAGGTGGTATCCGAGGCCTCACAGGGCCTCGCATGTGACTTCTGGGACTCCCAGGCACTGCTGCAGTGAATGTGACCTAACATGACGCCATGACATCACTTCACATCACACACATCACTGGGCACCCATAGTATGGGGCCCACTTTGGCACCCCTACACTGGAGATTCAGGTGACCTTGGTGGCGAGGAGTGTATTTTTCCAGATCCAGCCACATTTGGACAGAAATGACTTGGCTTACTTCATGCTCTAGTAACTTCTGGACTGGATTACTGCAGCTCATGCTGTACATGGGGCTGCCTTTGAAGACAACTTGGAAACTTCAATTGGTCCGAAATGCAGTGGCCAGATTATTGGCTGGCATTCCATTGAGATCTCACATAGCCCCCATTTAAAACAGCTGCACTGGTTGCCTGTTGTTTCTGGACCCAATTCAAGGAGCTCACACTACTTTATAAAGTTCTAAATGACTTAGGCACTGAGTAACTGAATGACTGCCTTCTTCCTTACAGACCCTCATGGACACTAAGATCTACAGAAGGGGTAATCTTGGTTCTTCACCATGCTCAGAAGCTTTAGGGGTAGCGGCCCAGGAGAGGGCATTTTTTGTGGCAGCCCCTAAATTGTGGAACTGCCTCCCTGCAGAGGTTCATCTGGCATCTTCATTATATAGTGTTTGGCAAATGCTGAAGACACACCACTTTACCCTAGCTTTTGACAGTGAAGATATATCTTTAAGACCCTCCTTATTTTTCTGGTTGTAAGTTGTTTTAAACTGTTTCTAACATTGTGTTTTAACCAGTGCTGGGAGCTGAGAGGGAAGGGTAACAACAACAACAATTTTCTGGACATTTGGTCGCCTTTAATGACTTTTGTTAACAGAAGTGAGGAGGCAGTGAGATCTCAAATGGCACAAGCTTCATTTTGGAGAGAGGCTCTATCATAAAATGAGTTGTATTCATTTTTTGTAACATCATGCTAGCACTCTCAATGTACATAAGATAGGGACACACATTGTTCTGATCAGAAACATTTACTGAACAAATACGTCTTTGAATTCCATTTGTTTGTTATGAAAATAAAATAATCACAATAATAATTTTATCTATCTATATCTGTCTACCTACCTACCTACTTACCTACCATCTATCTTTCATCTGTCTGTCTATCTATCTATCTATCTATCTATCTATCATCTAATTTATCTATCATCTATCGTTTCCCTTTGATATGCAAAAGCTGTATCAGCAAGTTCGCTACTAGCATCTGATTGACCAGCAGAGTAGCTTGGGAAGACTTTCCCCTCCCCTAACAAATAACCAATTTCTTACATGGACCCACAAAAGCTCACTAGGTATTTCCACACTGCTACTACACTTCTGCTACACTGCACTACCACTTAAATATGCGTTTTCTCTACATGTCCCATAAATGTGCTGGCTGAGTAGCACAAGGCTACATCTCATGCTGGTTCCATGTTCTACTTTGGAAGGAACCCTTAACTACAGCTGCCCAGTTCAAACTTTACGGGAAACCAAGGTTTAAAAAATGGGGATATATTCCCCAAAGCTTGGCATGTGATGGAAGGAAAGGATGAGGATGAAGTGTACAGACACACTGCTTGTTACGGGTCCCATAAACCATGGTTTATTGGGCCAAGATCATGATGCTTGAATCAAGTCAACCTGTGTTCTTCTGCATAGTAAGTTTCTATGGAACAGAAGGAATACACAAGAACATATTTGACATCAAAAATAGTGTTGGCTGCTATTCCCTTCTTCTTCTCCCCCATCAACACACTTGTATATAAATAGAGCTGTGAAATATTTAGTCACAGAACGTATGGACCCTTCATCTCCATGCTGGGAGAAGCTTCCATTGATTTTTAAAAGCACAGTTAGGGGGCACTGCTGCTGTGTATCCTGTATTAAGGCCACTTCCTGCTTTGCTGTGACCCTGAACCCTCTCCCTTGGAAGGAACTGGGTCTGACACATACTGGGTGGGATACAAGTTGCTTTAATTCACATCTTCTCAGCATTCAAAGCATGCCACCAAAACAGTTCAGTGTCTTAACTTTCCTTTTTTCAGCTCTAATGCTAATTGTAGCAAGAATCTGAGCAGCTCTCATTATTGATCACTTTGGGATTTTTGTAGATAATGGGCTAATTGCTTGTTTGTTAGTCATTCTTGCAAATAATTAACAAAAGCAAAGTACAAGGTGATTGTGTCTGTAAGGGAAAGCTTGCAGGGGTGAAACAGCAAGTGTGTCATACAACTCAGAAAACTATGCTGTGAGAGGCAAGCAGGAGCCATTACAACTAGGTCACAGCTGTTATGACAAAGCAGACTCTTTGAAAAAAGTATTGCTCCTACAACTTCAAAGGTGAAGCTAATTTGTTTAGCTTGTCACATGAACACCAATGTAATGAATTACATTGGTCTTTGGGGTTGCTAGGTATTCAACCAACATAACAAGTTCGTCTAAGTCTTTGCTATATTTGCATTTCTGCCGATAGGGAATTCATTCATAATTAGTCATTTCCTGTTCTCTAAACTATCCGGATGGCAGCACTAATCTACCAAGCTGGTCTGGGTTCTCCATTCACTTAAGCACAAAAATCCCCTATTTGTCTCTGACAGGGAATGTATTGTTACACACTACCTCTATCTCTGAGTGGTGTGAGATCACAGCATTTTCCAGATAAATATTCAGGGTTTATGTTTCCCATAGAAATTAGGCACAGCAGAGATTGAAATTGGGGGTAGAAAAATCAATAAGCAGCCCTTAGTTTCAGCCAGTGTATCCTTCTCCAAGGCACTATCCTCCTGATTTCTTGGCTAGGCAAAGCTTTCTCCAAATTTGGAAGAAAACAGAAGTCTGAAGTTTGAGATAAGTAAGAGCAGTTGTGAGGACTTTACTTCTCTTCTGTGGAACATGGTTGGGAAAAAAGGTGACTATTTCTGTAGTCTATGAGAGTTAGCTCTCATTAGGAATAAGCAAAATTAACCAATTCAGCTCCATAATTGTTCCCAAATTCTGACACTCAGCTTAATTCTACTTCGAAATTCAGATTCTGGAATGTACCTTGCAAAATTCTGCACATTCACCATATAACTAAAAGTAGAACAAAAATATAATTTTATTATTGATTTTGAACTTTGGTTTTGTTTTTAAAGAAAATGTTCCATGATGAAATAGTTTAAGTATACATTTATCTGTTATTCTGGCTTCTGCCATAGTTTTTTTGGGTGTGGGTTGGGAAAAGGCTTCCCTTAGCTGAGTTCATTGGGCTTTTCTTGAAATCTTAGAGTGAGAGAACTTTGAAAGAGCTGTCATTTTAACCTAATGTCTTTATTTGAGAAAATGAGGACTGGTGCAATAGTATTCCACCACTGGTTATTTATCATTGCAATGTTGTACTCATGCACAATTTCACAAATTTAAACATGGGGGGGGGGATAAAACAAGCTTATTTCAAACAATTGGCAGTTTAATTTCTCCACCCCCCAGACTCACCGAAAACACAATTGTAGAATCCACCCCATCATTTTTTATCTGGGAGCCATTACAGAGCTAAAGAACTGCAAAATTTGAAGCAGTATCTGGATTAGCTATTACCTTCCCTAAGGCCCTTTGGGAGAAAAGGCAAGATATAAAATGATTATGATTGTTATGATAATTAAGAAATGCTTTAGGGTGTAAAAATTGATCCTCCTCAATTGGGCTATATTCCAAAAATATTAGTTACATTTGAAAATGACTAGTTCATGTGATTAAAATACTGCCCTGAAATACCCATGAATTACTATTTCATCAGGAATGAGCGGTGCTGTTGCAAAGACTTTCAAAGTGATTAGGTTGGTACATGCAGTAAGAAATTCACAGCCCAATCCTATATGTGTCTGCTCATAAGTATGGCCCATCAAGTTCCTCCCAGATATAGGACTGCAGCCTTAGAAATGTCACAGACCAGATAGGGAGTGTCATCATGTGGAAATGGCATTGGGTTTCTTCTGTGTGGAAGCATATGCATCAGATTGTCATAGTGGAAAGCTCTCCTTTATATTGCTTAGTGGTATTTCTGCTCAAGGCAACAGAAATATGGGCCAATGAATTATCCTACTGATGCTTTTTCACACTAAAGAACTCTCAGAGAAAATGTAAATCATTTAGTCAATCTACCATATACATGTGATTATTTTAATGGGAAAAGGTGAAATGAAATGGTACAAGGCATTGAACTTGATACAGGAAAATGGATTAAGTCAAAGGGAATCTATCCCACTCTGATTCTTCAACCACAAGGTATAATGAGGCTCAGAAGCTGCAAACTATATTTGACCTTTAAAAGGAAGCAAAGAATTAAATCAAACTAAATGTTGTTTCTGTTCAATGAATCTTTACATACTATATAATACTTTGGAGAATGAAATTTTGAAGAATGAACTTTAACTCGGCTGGCAGTTGCAATAAATGCTGGTGGATAATAGACAGCATTGTTAAATCAGGCCATATCATTCTAATTGTTGTAACCCAAAGTATTCACCAAGAGGTATATGGGGCAATACCTCAAACAAACATTCTTTCTATTACTACCTTTACACATACACACACCCTACTTTCAGGGTGTTTATAGCATTTAGGGTGGCATTCAATAAAGTTTTACACAGATTAGATTCACTGAAATCAAGGAACATGACTAAGTTAGGTCCATTAATTTCAATAGGTCTACTCTAAGTAAACGTTAATTGAAGTGTTTTCATGTTAAAGACCATAGTGGTCTAATATGTTGACCTCTGGTTTGTATATTGATTTCTATATATTATGAGGTTAGAGAAGGCTCTATCAAGGATGGGTCCAGAGAAGAGCAGGGCTCTATCATAGTCTCTATTATAGTCTATTATCATAGTCTCTATTATAGTCTATCTAAAGTAGACTATAATGGTACTGCACTAGATGGAGCAATGATTTGACTGCTTATAGCTGCATATTCAAGTATAGCCACAGACAGGGTACTAACTAAGTGCCCTGCTTCCCATTAACTTTAACAGGCCAGGCATCAAGCCACTTCAGCCTTCAAGTGGACTCTGAACAAGAATTGCATTCCAGGCCATTTCATTGCATGTTTCTGTATTTAATATGAACATTTTTGTAAGCAATTTTCTATGCTATAGTCATACTATAGTGGATTGTTATATCTTATCTTCACCAAGATGTGCATTTTAATGCACCCTTTCCCCTAAATTTATTTTTTTCCCTCTCCCACACATTTTGTATTGGAGAGCTTTACTGCAAAATTGAGAAACTGAAAATTTCAAAAGATAGCTGTGTTTTGGAAATTGCATATTAGGTAGGTTCATCTTAAGATGTGAGCCAGATCAAATTTCTCCCTTATCTCTAGCTGTTGTCTTGGAATTATATGGAAACATGCTTCCCCCTATCTCTTAGAAAGTTTTTCCTGCTGTTAATCTTGCCAGTGTACTTACTTGGATAACATTAGCACACTTCATGCATTATTCACATAAAGGGACAACACAGATACAAGGAAAAGTGGCGCTGCAATTCAGCCCCGCTGAGTCTATGTGGCTCTTTCTAGCCAAAGATTTTTTTTTAACCACGAAAGACTGAAAATCATGCAGGTTCCCTCCAAGAATAGAAAAGGCTTCTCACTTTTGAAGTTATTTTCTCAACACAAATAGGGCCACAATGAACTATGTGGAAAAGACTCTCTTGAGAAGTTGTGGATTCTGCTCCATTGGAGGTTTTAAAGCAGAGATTGGATAGTCATCTGTCATGGATGCTTCGGTTGAGATTCTGGCACTGCAAGGGTTGGACAGGAAGACCCTCGGGCCCCTTCTAACTCCACAGTTCTGTGATTCTGTGACTACTAGGAATGGGGGAGGAATTCTATTCAATTCACATTTAAAGGCTAACCTACCAAATCGGAACATTCTGGAACATTATACAAACCAAAACACAGCCAACCTTCAAAAGTCATGCTTCTCTGAACTCTGTAATACAGTTCTCCAGCAAAGTAATGTTTACAGAAACACAGATCCTGGAGCAAAGTGTCCATAGAAATGCATATATTAATGAAACTGTCAATCAGAAATGCATTATATTAGGGGGAAATGCCCAGGACAAATGTGTATATTTTGGAGAAATTTGCACTAAAATGCTGGTTAATGTTAAATGAGGACTGGCTCAAAGTAAGCTTCATGGCTGAGTGGAGAATTGAACCCTGGTTTCCCACGTCCAAGTTCAACACTGTAGCCACACTGACTCTTCACTAAGTAAAGCATGAAAAAGGATATTGTTTTACTGAAATGGAAATAAGTTCAAGTAAAATACAGTTATGCAGATTTGTTTGTTTTAATGATGTTTACACTCTCCATGCTAATAGAAAAGAAAATGCAGTTAGTGCACAAGTGAATAAATCAACTACTTGTAAAATAAACCCAGAGATTTTGTTTCTCCTCTCCCAATTACAATTTCAGTTCAAAGTATGATAAGTATAGCAGCATGCTAACACGGATGGGTGCACCACTTTTGTAATCAGCAATGAAACCAAAATGAGATAAGATGGTTCAGGTTTAAATACTCTACCTCCTGAAATAAAAACGAAATGAAATTATGGCACAATAGTTTTCACTTTAAATAATTCTGAAGAATTGATCATATCAAGGAGATGAAGCATGTAACATTAGTCCAAGCAAACAACTGTCTCCTAAGCATTATGTAATTGCTGAAGCTTACTCACATGGCTAGTTCCATTATTTCAGTAATTTACAGAAAAGTACAGAATCAGTGGCGCTGAATTAAAGCATAGATCTATGAATCTGCATATCATCCCTCCTGATAGTCATGTTTTCATCAATTATAGAACTAAGAATTAAGCTAGAGATGCTTAAATAGATGATTGGTTTCTTCTGGACATGACATAAATCTATAGGAGTGGATCATAGTGTTTCATGCCACCCCAATCTCTGAGCAGTGCAAAATCCCAGGGGTTCAGTTTCCTTGAATTGAGGGCTAGCAGAGACTGTGGTGTCTGTGTGACATATGGTTTATTTACACATATATATTAATTTCCCAAGAGGGTCACAGCCTTAGATTCAAGGAGAAATCAGGCATGGCTCTATCTCAGAGGCTTCAGCCTGCAGTCTGCATCCAGCTTCTACCTCACACACTCAACTCTCAACTCTGCCTTTTTTCTTTCTAACTACTAGCAAGTTGAGGGAGTGGGGGGCACCCCTTTGCCACCTCACACAGACGACTCTTCTTTCTTTAAAAGATAAAGGGACCCCTGATCATTAGGTCCAGTTGTGACCAACTCTGGGGTTGCGGCGCTCATCTTGCTTTATTGGCCGAGGGAGCCGGTGTACAGCTTCCGGGTCATGCGGCCAGCATGACGAAGCCACTTCTGGCGAACCAGAGCAGCACACGGAAACGCCGTTTACCTTCCTGTCGGAGCAGTACCTATTTATTTACTTGCACTTTGACGTGCTTCTTCCTTTACTTCTATTCAAAAAGGATCTTGGGTAGCAGTTCTCTGTTTGAGACATTGGGGAGGTGCCCCCAATTAGAGTACGCAAAAATGGACTCAGACCTTTTATGACATAACTCCGTTATTTGGAAAGGCACTTCTACCACATCTCTGTGAATTGTTTCATGTTATGAACTGCAGTCCCTGAGTCTGGCCTTCACGGAACAGGTTTACAATTTGTTTCTTCTCTGAAATGATGGGCATATGGCATCCTCCTGCCCTCACAAGATCTGCATCGACTATTGCTGTCTGTTGATGGGTAGTAGTTCTTCAAAATGTCACACACCATATAACCATTACAGAGGGGGGGGGAATCGTAGCCCCTAATACAGCAGTAAAACAGCTGACTCCAGTTCACCACTCTAGAAGTGCTAAATGGGGAGCAATACTTTAGATCCTCTCTTAATTTAGGTTCCTGCTTCCTATCAAGGAAAAACTGCGTCTTCATGGTGAACTACATTTCATGGCATTTTATTAGCAAGGTCTCCTTGTATTCATTTTGTGTTAAATTACTCCGTCTTCCGACACCGCTCCTCCAACCACCACCTCATTTTATGTCAACGATTAATATACAGAAGGTACTCATTCTGCTGATTTTATGCTGATATAGCAACAGCTTATGCACTACTTGTGTCTTGCTGTTTGTCACACCTCAGTAATTTTACTAAATATTCCCGCCATTCTCTTATGTTGTAAAGAATGAGGAGGTTCCATCAATTTACAACCAAAATACTGAGCAGAAAGGCTTCTCATAAAACAGCACCAAAGTGGCGCCTGTAAAGATCACGCTCAAACAACGTAACTGCCAACCAGGGCCATGAAACAGATAACGTGTAAAGCAAGATTGATTCATGAAGCCTGATTTGAAACATATATCTGAGGAGTCTATTGAACAGAATAATTTGGAAGGAAATGACCAGAATGCATGCATGTGCCTAGAATGTATGCTTGCGCACAAGGTGAGCATCAGGAGGATTGAAAACAAGTGGGAGACTGCTGGGTACAAGAATGTGTTTGTTCCTCCCTCAGGCATGTAGCTGGGGGCTGCTTGTACAGAGGGATGAACTGAAGGGCAAGAACCAGAGGACGAGGACTAAAGTGGATCATTGCTGAGCTGATCAGTTTCCATCTTCTGCAAACAATGGCAGCATCCTTGCAGTTATTGACAGAAAGGTAATTATCACTAACCTCAGAACTTTGCAGTGCGTGTTCGTATTGCTCCAGGTGAGAAAGGAAGTGAAAAATCACTCCGTTTGGGGTTTTTACCTTTGGTTGGATTGTTATTCAGCAGACATATCCTTCTGAACACGATTATTGTTTGTTAAATGTTTAAGCATTTTATTGAATTAAACACTGAGTTGGGTGGGTGATGAAGTGCATGCAAAGATAGTGTGATAGTTGAAAGTTTGTGTATGATAGCATGATTTCTGAATTCTTGCTTTGTGAGGATAGATAGGTAGTCTTCTGATTCTATTTTGATGTATTTATGTTTTAAATAGATTATTTGGTTTTTTATCTTTTATTTATGTACATTGTCTTGAGAGATGTTATGTAGCAAATGGGTTATTATTAGCCATGGCAGCAATTTCACTAAATGTGAAATATATATGTGTGTGTGTTGTGTGTTATATATGTTATATATATTTGCTAAATTTATATATAAAATTACTTTGCAACCCAAGGTCCTTTAATGTTGGCTCCATCCAGCAGCACCATCTATAATATCATGAAGTTTTAATCTAAAATTAATGTCGTGATGACCATCAATTTATTTTGTGGCATGGATTAATAAAATATCCATTGAACCTGAGTTGTATCCAACTAAGTTCTACATAGAATAGACCTAATAAAGTTAATGGATTGTAGTCAACAAAATCATACTCAGAGTAAACCTACTGAAATTAACAAACCTACATTAGTCATGTCTATTAAATTCAGTGTGTCTACGCTGAGTTGAACTAACATTGAATAACACCCAAAGCACCTAAGTTAATTGTGTCCATTAATTTCAGTGGGTCTACTCTAAGTATGACTAACACTGGATACAACTCCTTATATATTTTAAATGCATAATAAACATTTGCATCAGAGTTTTATTGCACTTGCTTTGCCACTTCTGAAAACACAACAAAAACAGCTTGTCATGGAAACAAATGTGTCTTCTGATCAAACCACAAAGTAATTCCACTGGCTTATGCCCATCAGCTGTTTGGGCTTCAGGAAACATATAACACCTAGGAAGTGTGGCCATTCTTTTACAGATTTCCTTTACAGTGAAATTAATGTATGCCCCAGTGTAACAGCTGTCTTTCGTTTATCTGATTTTTATTAAAGCTGAAGTATGCCAGTTCTGATTAACCGACTTAAAAATATATATATTCCTTCTCACTTTTTAATTCCATTCTCTTGGAGTGGTCCCCTCTCCTGTAGTACAGCGTAATGTAAAAACACCCAGAAGCTAGTACCCTTAGAACAAAGCCTCTTTGAACATCAGTCAACTCCTATGGTTTGAGATCATGCACTGAAGAAAGTCATATATGAAAGGCCAGTCTCCTATGTAATAGGTTTCCTTTGAGACTCAAAACTTTAGTAAAGTCCTAGTTCATGATGAATGAAAGAGCAAAATTCCACTTTCGAACTAGATTGCCCAGAAGCCTGTTTCTCAGGATCTTTCCAGTGTGTGTCCAACTCTGAATAGACAGAAATAAGAGCCAAATATATCACCAGTGACATTCAAGTAAACCCATGTTAGAGATTAATTCATTTTGTTTAATAGCCACAGTGCTTGAAATAACATGTAACTCCCAACTATCCTCAAGCACAGTCTATGTAGGAAACTGGTGGATTTTACATATAGTTTTGCCACTTAATCAATAATTTAATTATTTGCAGCTACTCATGAAATTCTCAATCCGTCTCCCAAGTGTAGTGACACCATCCATCATCCTTTTTGTAGACACACTGATTTCTGTCAATTGCCTGGACAAAATGGTTTGTGTAGAGCATGAGCACTGCCGCCCCCTAATATTGTCCTTTTCTTGGAAATTGTGTTGTCATTTATGATTTTACAATGGTTTTTTTTTTACAATTACTGAAATCATTTTGATTGATAAGGTACTTGTGGAATGCCCAGGTTGAAGATCGGTCATGAGGAATTTCAGCAGTGACAAAGAGGAAAAACAGGACACCTTGGTAGGTAAAACATTTATCCTTTCTTAACAATGGTAGATCAAGACTTTAATCTTGGAAAATAGTGAGTAGGAAGAGTTAGCTTGCTTTGTATGAATTTACTGTATGAAATATTTTGCAAAATCATTAAGTCCAATGAAAGTAAGTCCAATGCAAAGTCAAATACATAATGCCCAGCTTATTTACAACTGGTTGCCTGCATTGCTCTGTGGTGCATAAATACTTTTCCTTGTAGACTTCACCCTCAGTAGAGGTTCCCCCCCCCAGGTGTATACTAGATGAGGCCAGAGAAATGTTCCATATTATTATATCCCCATGTGGGGGAGGCTGAGGGGGCCATCAACCTGGGCGCAGTTGGGGGGGGACACATCATGGTGCCCTGCCCCATCGTGAGCGTTCGTGTCCTTATCTTCGCCCTCCAGCCGGGGGGCAGCTGAGAAGGACGCAACAGGCATGCGCCCTGGTCCCTGCGAGTCCAGTGCCGCTTTTGCCAGCAGTGCTATGCTTGCGGGGGCCAGGGCATGCAACTGCTTGTGGCACCCCACATATATAAAATTTCCCATTGAAGAAAATGAGTGGTAAATTCTTTATGGCAATTCTTGAGCTGGTGTAAAAGTTGCACCATCAAGGAGATTGAAGGAGTACAGTATAAAGCATAAGTGTCTTCCTCCACCATGCTATGTTCACTCTGCCAATGTATGAGGGTTGTTCCGAAAGCATTAGCATGTAAATGCTAAATCTACTGTTCCGCCAGCATAGTGGAGCCTCCTAAAGCCCCTCAGCTAGCATAACTCTAGGATAAGATTGGACTCCAATGTATGGTCTTAAGATTGCAAAAGTTTGTGGCATTTTGAAATGAGCTTTGAAAGGTTTTTAAAACTCAAAACGGCTGGTGCTTCAGGACATGAATCATCCTGCAATCCCTAAGGAGGATTTTGTAGCATCTTTAATATGTAAATGATCCATCCAATCTATGCTTGATGCTCTGCGTGTGGCACTCTCTGACAATTACACTGTAAATGCAAGGGCTGGGCAGTTACAGCCCAGATCTGGTTTAGAGCCTGATTGGGCAACCTCAGATTAGGTCTGATCTGAGCCCCAAACCAAATTTGGGACTTTCAGAGCCCTAATCATCTAGTTTAGTGCTTCCAGCCCAAATTAAACATGCAGTTGGTATCAAGGAAAGAGGGAGACAAGGGGATGCAGGCAAAGACTCTCCCCCTGTGTGTTCAATCAAGGTTTTAAACTCTAACTCAACATGCAGTTGGCAGGGGGAGGACAGGTAAGAGTCTCTGCCTGTATCTCCTCCTTTCCTCCCCCACCATCAATGACATGTTTAATTAGGGTTCAAAACATATGCTTGCCACCCCCATTTTGTTAACCTCAGATCGTTCTGCGTGGACCCAGCCTGACCCAAGGTGATCTGGGGCTGCCTTAATATGCTCCTAGCAAATCCCAAATGGGCTTGATTCAGTTGGGGATCATGGATGCACAGCCGTAGCAAATAGCTATGGGAGGAAAAATAAAACAAGCAAACTAGGCAACATGACTGCTGCTAATCAGCACTTAGCTGAGTACAGCAGTTTGTAGACATTTGATCTGGGTTCGGGAGGGTGATATCCAGGAATTTCTTCAGCCAGAGTTGGCAACCCTACCTAGCTGGAAAAGGATTTTCAGGATTGTGATGTTTGCTTCATATTGAGGTGAGTCTTACAAACCTGCCTTGGTTTGTAATCGAAGCTGTGCTCTGATAATACTCTTCAGGTGTTCAAAATGATCCTTTCATATTGTGAAGTATAGTAGAAAGCTATCATATACAACAGAGTTATGATTCAGCAAAATAATTATTTATTCTTTTCATATCAAATTCTGAATATTGATACTGCAGATTTTTGGGCCTGCAGGCAGCTTATGACACTACATGGAATCTCATTTACATTTAAGTCTTGTTCTTGAATATCACTTCACTTTTTATATAATGAGTAGCTGAAAAAAACTACATTTCTGCCTATGCTTCACCATGTCTTTTTAGATGCTTTTTCTCTGCCTTATTCATCATAGAATCTAGCAGCATATTTCCCAAGTTTTGAAACTCCTCAAAGGGATGAATAATTGTCAGATGCTTCTCATTATCCATATATTCGATATTTCCAAACTTTCCCAAGACAATTTCATTGTGTAGCACTTGAAGTAAGCTGAAGTTAAAAGTATGCCACGGCAATGATTTCATAATACTACTTGACAATATGAGATAATGTGCACTTTATGTTGCTTATATTCTTCACACAAAATACCTCTGACATTTCATTCCTGAATGTGTTTGGATGAGCAATACACGCAAGAAACTGGGAGTAAGTGAAGTGTACTGTTAAGACTGGCAAAATATACACACACACCACAACCGAGAGATAGCTCAGTCAGTAGAGCATGAGGCTCTTAATTTCAGGGTTCTGGGTTTGAGCCCCACATTGGGCAAAAAGATTCAGGAGGAGGTTGGACTAGATTACTCTTGTGGTCCTTTCCAACTCTGTGATTCTAAAGTGACTGTGGATGGCATTTATCATCTTCTAAACACCATGGTGTTTCTTCTCTCTGCGCTACTCCCAGCAGTCATTCCTCCTCTGGTCATTGCTATGGACACACAACCTGTCTGTCTGTCTGTCTCTAGGCTCTGTGGTCATCTGCAAGGGTTTCCCACATGATGTGGCTGATGTTGCCAGCCTTCCTGTCATGTTTTCGGACATTTTTGTATCACAGAGTCGGTCTGCCAATGGGCCTGGTGCCTGAAACCAGCTCCCTGTAGAATCTTCCATTCTGTGGACACGACCAAGCCAGTGTAGATGTCACTGAGACAGGAGTGTGAACATGTGGACTTGAGAGAAAACATCTTTGTTTGGAATTCTGTTCTGCCACATGATACCCAAAATCCTCCCGACGTAGTCCATGTGGAAGACGTTGAGGCCGTCACTCTTGACGGTTGTAAGTTGCCCACGACTCACTTCCATAAAGCAGTGTGCTCAGCGTGCAAGCCTGGTAGACCATCTTGGTACATGCACACATTCACCACAAGTAGGATGTGGTTCGTGACTGTAGCCACCACTGAGTGTAATGGAAAAATTAATTAGGCAACTAGTATAGAAAGAATGATGGTGAAAGCAAAAAATAGACATCACAGCAGCAGACAGCTAAACCACACATTGCTGATGGCAATCAAAATAACACATGTGGATTGAGACTATTCAGCATTTATAGTGTTTTTTGTTCCAAGCCTGCCAGCAGTCACATCAATGAAGGCAACCACATCATCGGTGCAGACATTCTTTCCCTGCTTGCACTAACAGAAATGTTATCTGTAGAATATCTTGCATTTTGTACCAAATGTAGCATATGGTACCATACAAAGTTATTTAAATACTGTGAGATGAAGTGTCAGTTAAGAGAGACTGACGGGTGAATACATCTGTCAATGTCAGTGTTTCTCCAGAACTCAAAGACTTAAACAAACTTTTTAAAATGCATTTTAAAATAACTGCAGGCTTAATTTTCTTGTTTGTGCTGTTTCTTAAAAAAAAACAGACTTATGAAATCTTGGGTTGGTTTTTTGTATTTTTTTGCAAATATCTACAGGTGTTCTTGTTTGCTTTTGGATGATCTCTTCAGTGATTTAATTTTAACCATTTACTGTTTACAACATCATAGGTGTTTCCATGGTAACAAGTTATGGTGCTATTAACATATAAATGGAACATCCCAGATGTATCAGGGCATTTACAGATCAAATTAATAAGTACATTTTTATTCCCGCCTTTCTTCCACAGTTGAACTCAGGACAAGGGACAAGGATAGTTGACATTTCCAGGTGGTCTCCCATCTCAGCCCAGACCAGACCAGACACAGGCCTGCTTAGCTCCAGCATTATGTGTCCTCAGACTGGGATCATGAACTGTGACTGTGAGTAGGTATTTTTCTTTGAAAAGGGAATCAAGACACAATTGCTCTCATTAGTGAATATTTGAATACTGTATTGGTTCTAACTTCTTTAATATATTTTTTAAAAACCCTCAAATGTGAGCATTAATTTTATCATTTAAAATCAGTATAAGTACTCTCCATTTGAGCGACCTTTAGTTATGTAGGCTTGTATTTAGGAATTTGTGTGGTGGGGATAAATTTATACATGTTTCATGGTGTTAAACTGAATTTTGTATGTACTATTAATTGGAAGTTCTCAATTATATATATTAATCTGTATTTGGTCCATTTCATTCGCATAAGCTTACTTGAAAATCTACCATCTTGTTTCTGCTGGGAAGGATCACATATAAATATGTATTTTATGCAATCATTTATGCAGAATTTCTCCCTCAGACTATGCATTTCTAAACAGAGAGGAAGAACTATGTTACAGCATTCAGAAAAATACAATGAATAGATGTGTACTGACCTTCACATTAGTCCAAGAGGTACAGATCAGGTCAGTTCAGTTCCGCTAACCCAGAAATAGTACCTCAGGTTAAGAACTTTGCTTCAGGATGAGAACAGAAATCGTGCGGCGGCAGCGCGGCAGCAGTGGGAGGCCCCATTAGCTAAAATGATACCTCTACCTCAGGTTAGGAACAGTTTCAGGTTAAGAATGGACCTCCAGAATGAATTAAGTTCTTAACCCGAGGTACCACTGTAGTCACCTTTGACTGGACTTAACTGACCAGGGTTCCTTTACCTTAACTTTACCTTTATATAGATAGTGCTTTGCACCTTCATAACATTTCTTTTTCTTTCTTTTTTTGAGTCTGTGAAGCTTATAAAGTATATGTTTTCCTTTTTATGCTTTCCTTTTGTTTCAGCTTTAGTAGCAGAGAAAAAGGTTGCTATCTGCAAACAGGATGTTAGCAATTTAAGCCTTATGCTTTGGAAGTGCAAGATGCTTGACTTAAATTAAACTGTCACTGACAGCATACAATTTCAATTCAAAGCGATGCCCAAACACTGGGATCAAGTTGACCTGTAGAGCTGTTTGGCAGATTTTTCTTTATAGCATAGGTTTTCTCTTGGAGTGTCCTCTGTTAAGTAGACATCCTATTTTTGAGAGCTGTTAGGGCTGTGATTGTGAGTGCAAACCTTAGGGAAGTATCAGGTGAAAGAAAATCTATATGTAATTATGCTTATGATATTGCTTGATGCATATCTAAGGGGTGATTGATCAGATGTTATGATTATGGACACAGAAGGAAGTAGCATGGCAGAATAAAGCAGATGGTTGTAGGCACCGCACTCTTAATATCACTTTACCATTTGTGACCAGGAAACTGTGGCCAGTAATTGGAAGATAGACAAAAATGCCTTGCACCTGGCAGCCACCTGACTGCAGCATTTGTACTAGTTGCAGGTTTTGGACACTTTTCAAGCATAGCCTAGTAATGGGGTTCTTTGGATCCAACCCATTATTCGTATATTTAGATGTACAATTGGTTTTATCTTTTCCAAAAACATTTATCCGTTTTTCCTTTCTTTCTCTGCGAAAAATAAAATGATGTCGGAAATAAATACAAAATGGAATCAAAAACAATGAAATGGTGAACATTTTGAAGAAAGAAAGGAATCCATTTGTCTTCTAATACCATCCTTTGTAATAATAATAATATGAGACATCATTTAGTCATTTATAGAAATAGAATGATGGGTTTTTTAAAAGTGAAAAGTTTGAACTGATTTATGAGCCTTTAAATAGAAGCGTGAGTAGGAGGACAAGCTACGGGGTAAGGAGAAAGAGAGGAATATGAAATAATCCTCTTTTATATCAAGCTCACATTTTGAGTGGAACTTTGCCTGAGCTGTGAACTCAGCTGGGCACACTTAGCTGAAAAGTATTAAAAAGCGTATTGTTTTTTGCTCACTTGTTAATTAATTGAAACATCTGTTACCCTGGTTGTATATGCTTAATCACTGGTGTCCATGGAATTAGAAACCTATCCTTACAATTCCATTTTTTAGAGTTTCCCACAGCTTTCTGTGGCTATTAGGGGTGTGCATTTGGTTCATACAAGTCCCAAACTGAAGGAGGTTGCTTCAGAAGCATTCAGGGTCTTCCCAAAGCTTTTGGATTGATTTTGCAAAAAAGAGATATATTGTTGCACACCACCTCAAGTGCTTAACCAGTGTTCGGGTTCCTTGAAATGAAGGAGAATGGAGAGTGTGATATTTATGATATATAGTTTAATTACACATATATACAACCTGTGCCTATGATCACAGACTAGAATCAGAGTTGGAAGGGACCCCAAGGGTCATCTAGTCCAACCCCTGCAACGCAGGAATCTCAGCTAAAGCACTGTGTGTGCGCGCATGCACACATGCGCCATCTAGTCCAGGATATTGTCACAGTGGCCAACCATTGCCTTTGGGAAGTCTGCAAGCAGCACTGGGGGGAGCAGGACTCCTCGCATATGCAATTCCCGGCAACTGGTATTCAGAGGCATACTGCTTCTGACATTGCAGGTGGAACATAGCCGATGGAGGTATAATATAGCCAGGACTTTGTCCTCCCATCACTTCTGGGAGGCTGCAAACCAGTCTGCAGAGGGAGGGCACCTGCTATAAATATTGAAAATGTTTTCTTGCACGTGATGAAACTCACTTGGGATTAGGAGGCCATTCCCTCAGGGGCCACTTTAATGTGGATAATCCCACTTCAGTTTGTAGCATCTTCATTCAAGTATTTCAGATAGCAGGGCTAGGAAACACCTGTGACTGGACTCTTGGCAGAAAGCTGTTGCCATTGTGATGTAATAGTACTGTACCGGATGGGCCAAAGGGCTGACACAGCATAAGTCATCTTCAGAGGTTCATATACTGCAGCAGCAACTCCCTGATTGTGTGTGTGCACCTTTCCCTTCTCTATGCCCTAAAGAATGGAAGGAAGAAAGCAGCATGCAATTATGTGACATTTAAGAGGAGAGCAGAAAGAAGCTGAAATTTCTGAGTGGGTTTCCCTCAATTTTGTCTCCTTCCCTTGCCTTTTTTGACACTATGTAGGATTGTCTAACAATCTAAGGAATTGACAGCAGGAGATGAGAGAACTAAAGTGTATCTATTAATAAGAATGTGGAGGTGTGGTTGACTCAGATCTCTCCACTGCAGAGAGATGTGCACATACACACACACACATACACAGAGCAGCTGAGGATCCCAAATCTATGACAACAAACTATTCTGTATGAACAGCCGCCAGTGATTTTACCTTTTCTCTCCCCCCCCCCGCCAAGCTATCATGCTAGTCTGCATATTGTCTCTCTCATCATCTGACTTGGTGTATCACATATCTATGGTAATTTGCCAGTCCCATATTCCTCTTCACTGTGTGTGTGTGTGTGTGTGTGTGTGCGCACACATCCCCCCCCCCCCATCAGGCAGATCTTGGGAAAGGCTGACATGCTTACCAATACAAAGTGCAGCACTGAAGGCTCAAGCCAATGCATATTTATTTGGAAGTATCTCCACCTGCATTCCACCTGGCTTACCCCAGGTGACTGCACCAGCCTCAGAACACTATTCACATAATCTATGAGGAAGCCAATATAGCAGCACCAGATAATATTCGTATCTCGTCTGCCTTAACTGAAACAATAATCTTTATATCATAACGTCAACTCCTCCTGCGTGCTTTTATCTCATGGGCCACATATCCAGCATCCCACATCATAGGTCCATGAAGTTAGAAGGAACCTCAAAAGTCCCCCACCTATGCTGGAAATCTACTGCCAAAGGCCCATATTATCCAGCATTCTGTTCTCACAGCAACCAACCAGTTGCCTATGGAGCAGAGTGCAAACTCCAAGAAAGGAGAGGCCACTATTTTCCAGTGCCATCTGCTCCAGCATTCTAGCATGGGAAGCTGTTTCCAGTGTTCAGTCAAAACACCCTCTCTCAAAATTTAAACCCATTGAAACAACAGAGAAAAGTTTGGTCCATCAGTGTGACAGCCCTTTAAATACAGTGGTACCTCGGGTTACATACGTTTCAGGTTACAGACTCCACTAACCCAGAAATAGTACCTCGGATTAAGAACTTTGCTTCAGGATGAGAACAGACCTCCGGAATGAATTAAGTACAGTGGTACCTCGGGTTAAGTACTTAATTCGTTCTGGAGATCTGTTCTTAACCTGAAACAGTTCTTAACCTGAAGCACCACTTTAGCTAATAGGGCCTCCTGCTGCTGCTGCACCACC